>NC_051184.2:85968045-87168045 GCF_013339695.2 Rhipicephalus sanguineus | reverse complement strand
CAAGCTTTGCCAGCACTGATCCCGGGGCGGCACTAGATGCACAGAAGGTGCCCACAGTCTGTGACCATCCACCCAAAAAGGGTCGAAACAGGAAGACCAAAACATGATCAGCATCTTTTGCATGGTCGTTCGGCCTGGTGAATTCACCCAAGTCAACTTTTCCAAGCACTTTCATGTCGGACTCTCTGACGTGCAAACTTTTCCGGACGCTCATTTCATCGAACATGAGCACACCTGAAAAAATTTCATTTGAATAAGTTTACGAAGGCAAAAACACACAGCATGCAGTTTAAGAGATGTGCTTTCGAACCTCGGCGTTCTCTTTCAGGGCAGGTCAGCAGCTTTTCCTTGAGCACAGTAAATACGTGCACATCAAAACCAAAATCGGCTTTCAAGTTCTTTATGTAGCCATACAGAGTGCGTGGGTTAGGCAAGGGTAGGAAGTTATTTTCTTGATGATATGTGTATATTGCTGTCGACTTCGTTTTCAGAAGAAGGCAATCATAGAGCCAGTCTTTCTTATACCTGGTGAGGAAAGGGTTCAAATTTCACTCTCAAGCACGAACATGCTTGCGGAGTACTTGAATAATACAACCAAGACTCCGTCGTCTTTACGTGAACTATATTTGTTGTGCAGTGCTTCACACTTACCGCACGGCTCTTCCAGACTTGGCGTTTGCCTCCATGACACACTGATCAATAATCAATTTTTCGCGCTCCGAAAGGCTTTGAAGGTCCTTCTGTTGTCGTTCGTGCTTAGCACTCAGCTTTTGGAATTCGGCAAGTTTTGTTTGGAATTGCCGGAGCTGCTGTTTCGCGGCTCGAAGTTGGCACTTCAAAGTTTGCAATTCAGTGCAGCTGACACAGTCAACCACGCGGTCTGTTTGACAAGCTGCGTCCGTGCGGCTGTTTTCGACCGTGTCACTGGTCAGAGCCGAATCTGTAAAGAAAAACGCAAGGAGAAAAACAAAGTCATGCATTGAGTGCAATTAAGAGGCTCGGCCGTTGCGCATCAAAGCATCAAGAAAGCAACTATCTGCGGCTATAACCAGAGAGCAAGAAAAGCAAGCTACACACTACAGGTCGGACGAAATCAGACCAACGCTTACGTACCTTCATTTGTTGGTGCAGCTACGGTGTGGTCTAAACAGGGCGTCGGCGATGCTCCGAGCTCTTGACACGACGACTCACGTGGTCGTTTGCATGGTGGTCGCAATGTCAGTGAGCGAGAACTTGGTTTGCGCTTCGTGAGATATGAAGGAAGTCCTTCAAAAATCCTTGGAACGGCGTCAGCCTTCAGCGTCGGTTTGTCGCGTTTCAGGGACACGGAGTCGCCGTTGATGTTAAACTCATAGGCAGTGACAATGTCCGAGGCGTCGAAATGGTTCGCACACACACGTGTATACTTCGACTCAAAGTCACCAATTTCCTGCCGCGGTATGGCCCGCTTCCATTTCTCGCGCTGCTGCTTGTCTAGTGGTAAAGAGAACAACGACACCTTTTTGGTTGACTCGTAGCCAGAACGGCAACCCGGCACGCAACATCTGTTAGGCATCCTAGTCCTGAGAACGCTTCCGCTCACTTAAACACACCATATCTAGCAGCTCGTCTCGCACTGCACTAGTATTTCAGTACGCGGATGGCGCAGACGATCGCCTGTGTGGCGCAGTGGCGGCGCGTTGCGGCATTTTCGAGCAGCGTATGAAGCTCGCCCATAGCGTGATGGTGCAGTTTCGTGACCATAAAGAGAATTGAATGACTCTGCTCAGACTAAGACTTACGGCTTGACCTGAGTCTAAGTAAGCCTGAGTGAGTCGATTCATGAGTCCGTTAGAGTAAAATCAGAGTTTTCGATCATAGTCGCAATGCTCCTTTAACGCCAATATCTCACGTAATCGGTGATCTACGATAGGCATTTTGATCTTGTACCTTCAAATACGAGTTATCATTGGTTTCAATCCCGTAAGGCTTTTTTTTATGAAATATGCGACTCACCCGAGGTATAATTATCAAGAATTTCCCGTAAGAGAGTTTGCGGGGGGAGGTCATGGCACCTCCCAGCCCCCTTAACTCACACCTCCGGTCATAAATATTCAGGCGGCGCATGAACGTTAGTGCGTTGAGGTATGTGTGAATAGGCTAAAGTATAAACGTTAGCCGATATAAGGCTGATGGCAATGCTGAAGATGAGTAGACAGGAGTTCCCAGTCATCAGTGTGCGGGCTGTGGCACGGCTAGACTGGAGAAGCGTGCGCGCGTCTCATTTTCTTCGTACCGTTAGCGGCGAATTCAAGTGACCTTGGAACGTCCACTGAGAGCTAAGAAGCCCCCTCCGGTCAGCGGGCGGTGCCTATAGATTAACATAGTGTGTGAAATGAAGAGCAATGATATTACAGAAATACTGGAAGCAAAGCACAGAAATGCTTAGAAATACTTTAAAAATTACGAAGGTAATGGCCTGGCGAAAGAGGACATCAGCTTCGCTGTAGTGACGGCTTTCGCGGAGTCGAGCAGGCTGCATTTCTTTGTTTTGTAAAGGCGTTTATTGACGGCTGGATTGACGGCGACGATGCACAACAGTCACGACGGAGCGCAGACTCTCACGAGCACGAGCACGAGGGGCGTGCTCTCCGAGAAGAGGCGAAGAGGGCGACCCACTAAAAGGCGCTGGAGAGGACGGCCCATTACAAGGTTCCAATGCTTCTCTACAATTACCCCGGGTACGAAAAGGGAGCCGCCTGGCGACCTAGCAGCTGGTCACTATGAGCGGGTCATGGTAGGGCTTGAGGCGCTCCACGTTGACAATGTCGCGTCCTCGACGGCGCATGTCGGAAGATGGGTCGATGGGTTCAATCAGGTAGTTGACCGGGGATGTGCGTTCGACGACACGGTAGGGGCCTTCGTATTTGGGCAGCAGTTTGGAAGAGAGGCCAGTTGCAGTGGTAGGGACCGAAAGCCATACGAGTGCTCCAGGTAGGAACGTGGGTGCAGAAGTGTTGGTCTCACCGCGAATGCTTTTCTGCCGCTCTTGGTCCTGCGTAGTAAAGGTCTTCGCAAGCTCGCGACACTCCTCAGCAAGTCTGGCTGTGGCAGAAATAGGCGCACACTCAGATCGATCCGGCTTGTATGGAAGGATTGTGTCGATTGTGTGCGACGGGTGCCTGCCGTACAATAGGAAAAATGGTGAGAAACCAGTGGTGCTTTGAGGGGCGGTATTGTAGGCGTAGGTGACGAAAGGTAGAATGGAATCCCAATTTGTGTGATCGGCGGCGACATACATCGAGAGCATGTCGCCGAGCGTGCGGTTAAAGCGTTCCGTGAGCCCATTCGTCTGCGGGTGGTAAGCAGTAGTTTTGCGGTGAACAACGTTGCACTCTTTGAGGATGGCTTCGACGACTTCCGACAGGAAGACACGGCCTCGATCGCTGAGCAGCTCCTGGGGTGGACCGTGGCGCAGCATGAACCGGCGGAGCAGAAAGGAGGCTACATCGCGCGCTGTAGCCGCTGGGAGGGCGGCAGTTTCGGCGTATCGCGTAAGGTGGTCTACAGCGACGATGGCCCAGCGGTTACCAGCCGAAGTCAGAGGGAGTGGCCCATACAAGTCGATGCCAACGCGCCCAAACGGCCGGTCAGGGCAAGGTAAAGGCTGCAGACCTGCTGGTGACTGGTGCGTTGAAGTTTTGCGGCGCTGACAATCGATGCATGAGCGAACGAACTTCTGCACGTAGCGGTACATGCCTCGCCAAAAGTACCGTTGGCGAATGCGGTGGTATGTTTTCGATACCCCAGAGTGCGCACACTGCGGATCAGCGTGGAACGATTCGCATATTTCAGAACGCAGACTGCGGGGTATTACTAGTAGCCACTGGCGGCCGTCGGCGTTGTAATTGCGTCGGTAGAGGAGGTCATCGCGAATGGCGAAATGGTGGGCTTGACGACGCAACGCGCGAGTGGATGGTGTTGCCGAAGGATCAGTGAGCAAGTCTAGCAGTGAAGCGATCCATTGATCCTTGCGCTGTTCGGTAGCGATAGTGTGAACGTCGATGGAAGAAACGGCATTGTGAGACATTGAGCTGTGGCTATTGTCGTCAGGCAAGGGGGAGCGCGAGAGTGCGTCGGCGTCAGCATGCTGGCGTCCGTTGCGGTACAGCACGCGGATATCGTAGTCCTGTAGGCGAAGTGCCCAGCGGGCGAGGCGGCCTGAGGGATCCTTCAATGATGACAACCAGCAGAGTGCATGGTGGTCGGTGATGACATCAAATGGGCGACCATACAAATAAGGTCGGAACTTCGTAAGGGCCCAGATGATCGCTAGGCATTCCTTTTCGGTGACGGTGTAATTGGTCTCGGCTTTGGTGAGCGTACGACTTGCATATGCCACGACATATTCAGGGAACCCTGGTTTGCGCTGCGCAAGGACAGCGCCAAGGCCAACACCGCTGGCGTCTGTGTGTACCTCTGTAGGGGCCGTAGGGTCGTAGTGGCGTAGTATGGGAGGCGACGTCAACAGACGACGGAGCTTCGCGAAAGCGTCGTCGCACTCTGACGACCATGAATTTAGGGACCCGTTACTTCCGAGGAGCTTCGTCAGCGGCGATATGACGGTCGCGAAGTTTCGAATGAAGCGCCGAAAGTAGGAACACAGTCCTACGAAACTGCGCAGTTCTTTGACGGACGTAGGTTTGGGGAACTCGGTCACGGCCCGAAGCTTGGCTGGATCGGGAAGGATACCGTCCTTGGACACGACGTAACCGAGTATTGTCAGCTGCCGTGCTGCAAATCGGCACTTCTTTAGATTCAGTTGTAGACCGGCGTCGCTCAAACGCGTCATGCCGCAGGCGTTGAAGATGCGTGGAGAAGTCCGGAGCGAAAAAAACGACGTCGTCGAGGTAGCACAAGCATGTGTGCCATTTCAGGTTGCGCAGAACGGTATCCATCATGCGCTCAAAGGTGGCGGGCGCATTACACAGCCCAAATGGCATGACGTTGAATTCGTACAAGCCGTCGGGCGTGACAAAGGCGGTCTTCGGTCGAGCGTCATCAGCCATGGGTACTTGCCAGTACCCTGAGCGCAAATCGAGAGATGAAAAGAATTCTGCTCCTTGCAGGCTGTCAATCGCGTCGTCTATTCGCGGTAGTGGATACACGTCCTTACGAGTGATCTTGTTAAGTCGTCGGTAGTCCACACAGAACCGCACAGAACCGTCCTTCTTCGCAACAAGAACGACAGGAGACGCCCAGGGGCTGTTAGAAGGTCGAATAACATCTCGTCGAAGCATGTCGTCGACTTGCTCGTTGATTACACGGCGTTCTGTGGAAGATACGCGATATGGACGTTGCCGCAGTGGTGGTTGGGCGCCAGTGTCGATGCGATGCGTAACGGCGGAAGTACGGCCGAGAGAAGTTTGAGCGACATCGAAAGAAGAGCGAAATTCGTCCAACAGGCCCAGAAGCTGAGAACGCTGGACCAGTGTAAGGTCGTCAGCAATGGAGGAACCAAAGACATCAGCGGGTGATGAACCAGACGTCGAAACAGCGCTGAGCGTACTGGAACTGTGGCAGTGCATTTCATCTGGTTCGTCCATAACTTGTGCGTCTTCGAGGGGTTCCACGCTGCCGAGACATTCCCCTCGTACCAACATAACACTGTACGGAGATGGGTTGATAACAAAAATTGACGCACTGCCCTGAGTGACTTGCACGGTCGCGAAAGGCACCAGCATGCCTTTCCTCGTGCAAACACGGTCAGATGGCGAGAGAAGTGCAACGGTGTCGGAGAGACTGGCGCAGTACACTGACACCGCCGTCGACGAGTTTGCAGGCACCTTGGTGTCGTCTTTGACAAGTACCTTGCCCGCAGCCGATGGACTGTCTGCCGGCGCCAATTCAGAGAATGGTGAGAGCTCTATTTCGGCTGGTGCACAATGAATGACGGCGTCGTGGCGGGAGAGAAAATCCCATCCTAGGATGACGTCGTGAGAACAGGCAGGAATTATGATCAATTCGACGGCGTACATAGCATCCTGAATAATGACGCGAGCTGTGCACACCGCTGTTGGGTGAATACTTTGGGCGCTGGCTGTACGGAGGGAGAGCCCCGAAAGCGGCGTCGTCACTTTTCGCAGTAGTCGGCTAAACGTGGCGTCCATAACGGATACGGCGGCTCCAGTGTCGATAAGGGCGGACGCGCGAACACTGTCCACAAACACGTCAATCACGTTCGAGGGGCTTCGCTGAGGGCTTTCGCAGTTCGATAGCGTCGCAGCCCTTGCCTCGTGGACTGCGACGACTAGTTTTCCTGGTCGCGTGTACCCGGGTAGATGGTGCGGAGCGGGACGTCGGTGACATAGGCGGCGCTTGGTCATAATAAGGGCTGCTTGATGAGCTGGTCAGGGTTGATGCGACCCGAGGCGGCTGCACGCGATTGCAGTAGCGTGCGACGTGACCGGCGCAACCGCACGCAAAGCAAATGGGGCGGTTGTCGGAAGTGCGCCAGCGGTTCGCGGGTCCCATCCATGTCGCAGAACGGGATGGACGAGGCGGCTGCTGATATGGGTGCATTGTGGGCAGCAGTCGGGGCCTGGGGACGACGTCGACGTATGTAGGCGGCACAGTTGCGTGGAAGGCCTGTGGTCCGACGACGGCTTCGGCGTAACTCCGCGGGCCAGCCACAGGAATCGCTGAAGGGGGCCTGGCTACAGCTTGCGCGTAGCTTAGTGGTGCAGGCACTAGAGGCGGCTGGTGGTATTCGGGAATGACCTCCGCGATTTCTTGCTGAATCGCTCGGCGGAGAGGAGGCAGAAGTGTAGTTGGCGGCTGGTCAACATGCTGCGGTGGAGTGAAAGCCAGTAGAGAGACCTGGCGGGCAATTTCCTCACGCACGAACGACTTGATTTCGGCGAGCAAGGTGGAGTGGTCAGGAATTGCCGACAAGCCTGCGAGATCAGCATCGCGTGATGGCGGTCGACGGGTCATCAAGCGCTGCCGGCGCAGCTCCTCGTAGCTTTGGCACAGGGTAATGACCTCTGCCACTGTGCGAGGGTTTTTGGCCAGCAGCATGGTGAAGGCATCGTCGTCGATGCCTTTCAGAACATTCCTGATTCTGTCAGACTCCGACATGCTCGCGTCGGCTTTCTTGCACAGGTCAAGGATGTCCTCGATGTAGCTCGTGAACGATTCCCCTGCCTGCTGAGCTCGTTCACGTAAGCGCTGTTCGGCTTGAAGCTTACGAACGGCAGGGCGGCCAAACACGTTGACGATGGCGGTCTTGAAATCGGACCACGTCGGGAAATCGGATGCATGGTTGTTGTACCACACGCCAGCCACACCCGCGAGGTAGAAAACCACGTTGGTCAGCTTGCCTGCTTCGTCCCATTTATTGGGAACACTCACCCGTTCGTAAATAGCGAGCCAGTCCTCCACGTCAGTGCCATCCGCGCCGGTGAAAACAGGAGGGTCGCGGATACGGGGGACACCGGGACAAGCGGTCGGGGCAGGAGGCGGCGTTTGCAGAGCGGCGTCTTGCGGCATGGTAGATGGCACGGTACGGGATCGGAGCTCCAGGGGCATCGAATGGAGACCGAAGTTGTGATGACGGTACAGCACCTCCACCACTTTGTAAAGGCGTTTATTGACGGCTGGATTGACGGCGACGATGCACAACAGTCACGACGGAGCGCAGACTCTCACGAGCACGAGCACGAGGGGCGTGCTCTCCGAGAAGAGGCGAAGAGGGCGACCCACTAAAAGGCGCTGGAGAGGACGGCCCATTACAAGGTTCCAATGCTTCTCTACAATTTCCATATTTACGTTTCTCATATGTATTTATGCGTCGCTCCGACAACACTTCTGCACGAGCGCGCATATATGTCCTTCAGTGGGGAGTGTGTTTGTGTGTGTGTTTTGGGGGGGGTGACGTCAGAGCGAGCGAGGATCCTACATTTGTATAGAATCAATACTGCTGTTGCCAAAACAATTTTGCTCACCTTCAAGCACTGGGCCAATTCATTCCATTTCTTGATAAACACCCACCAGTCATCTAGACGGTGTAACTTCATTCTTGCATAGCTTTTTGTGATAATGTGCCTTATATTTTAATTCTGAAGATGATGTCGTTAGAATACACTATAATAATCTCTGCTGCATGTTCAACATTGGCTGCTAGGAGTTCTTGAATCCTCATCAACTGTAATCGTAGATGTGCTCGCCCATTATATTCGCCAACGGAACTGCAGAATTGGTTTCAGTGGTTACGGTGTGGCTTCAATTGTCGCTTTCGATCGGGCTATTTTCTCGCAGATGTTGGACGCATGCCAGGTATTCAGCATGAAGAGTCATATGATATTTAGTGGTAATGAGCCCCTAAACCACCAAGAGGTCGAAATTTAGTTGTGGTGTTGCAGTTGTGCACGAGTCTACAACGAACACGTAGCCGCGAGTATTTTTTCGAAACGGTGGCGTAATAGTAGAGTTACGCACGTTTGACGATACGACAGACACTCTTGCTCGTTTCTGTCTTTCCTTCGCTATGCTGCTTCAGCGCCCTCTAGAATCTAGGTGGCGTTGGCTCCGTTCATCGGCTCGTCACTCCTCCTGGCCGAGTGTTCCTCCTCACCACGCGAGGAGGAAGAGCAGCAAGCGCGCGTACCTGCGAGCTGATAAACACGTGTTCTAGATGATGAGCAGACGACATGTTGACGTCACGGCGAACGTTCAGGGGGATCTTGAATGCCTAAAGGCACGGAGAGGAGAAGGGATGGTTCCTTGGAATTTGTGAGGCGCCCGTGGCTCGTAGCGCGGCCGCGTTTGGTATTGCTGATCATGAAGGCATTTTGAACTGGATGCACGCATTTACTTTAAGTTTTTAAAAATATCGGAGGTGGTTTACGGGCTCTTCAAAGCTTGAGTTTAAAAGACTTACTCTCTTCACTCTAATTTACAATATCGCGCCATTTTCACATTCGAGTATGGTAAACCACCGTGATATACTAAGTAAAGTAGGAGGTGATCGTTGGACATTTTAGGTGGTCCGTTAATATGACAGGCATGTACTGTTCAAAGAATCATTGGCTCCGATATCTATCTGTACGTCTAATTTAGTGCTCGGACACAGGATGGCTGCTTCGAATCCCAGCTGCCGAAGAAACCTCGACCCTCTTCTAGAGGGCCCAAGTGTGTTGTGTAGCGTGTGCACTGCATGTCCCCCGGACTCCGGGGTGCCGAATTGAACAACACGACCAGGTCAGTAAGGTCACTCTTTAACATTTCAATATGGCCGACACCCTGAAAATTATTTATTTAAATGTGCAAGGGTTCCGTAACCCTGTGAAACAAGCTGAAGTTATCAGTGTAGCTCGCGCAGAGCATTGTGATGTTCTGTGTTTACAAGAAACAAATTTTTTTACCATTGGCCGCGTGCGTGCATTCAAACACACATTTAACTTGGACTGTTACTTTTCTTTCGCGACATCTGGCGTTAGTGGAGTTGTAATCATTATTTTTAACCAAACTCTCTTGCGAACTCATAACGTTTTCTATGACGGGATAGTTTTCGTGCACTGGCTTTTGACTGCGTCCTATCGTCATTCAGGCTACGCATTTTGTGTATTTATGGGCCAGCTCAAGCAGTTATGTCTAACGATTTTTTTCGTGACCTGGACGTGTATTTTCTTGACGGTCGGCATGTCATACTCACCGGGGATTTTAACTTTGTATTAGACACGCGAGCTGACGTGCAGGGTCCGGGATGGGGTCGATCTGACTAGAACGCACGCGATCTGCGTCTCCTGGTCCAGCACCTCTCTTTGATAGATGCGTACAGACTAGTACATGGACCACAATATGCCTGAACTTGGCGGCGTGGTTCATCGTCCAGTAGATTGGATCGCTTCTACGTCCCAAGTGCGCTAGCTTCTTTTGTGTCGCGATTTGAAGTGATACAATTACCATCATCCCCTGTTTATATTTCTGACCATCGACCAGCGGTGCTCGAGGCTTGCTTTCCCTTTTCGTCGTCAGTGAGACCATGGCGTCTTGACATCCGCGTTCTGCATGACACGCGTTCGCGCTTCAGTTTGTCTAGAGTCTTGCGCGCCTCCCTGTTCGGTTCCGGTCCCGAGTCGTGGGACGCGCTCAAGGTACAGTGGCGTCTACACTGCTCAGTCGAAGGGCGTGCTCTCAGACGCCGTATGTCGGAAGAACTAGCGGACACTGCCACAAAGCTACGCATTGCTCTTCGGGTGGACCCGCTAATTCCACTGATGCGCTCATGGCAGCGAGAGTTACGGGGACGTTTCCAAAGCCTTATTGTCGCATCGTCCTGGTCGACGGCTGCTTGGCGTTGCAGACGTAATCCGTGTGCTCACCCCGAGGTTCTGCGTTTTGCGAGAAGCTCGCTTCTCAGACAATCGAGTCCGCTGGGAACTCAGGCCACCAGAGCACTTCCCGCTGCGTTGCCACCTGCGCCTGATCGATCAGTTTTCATAGCTCACTTTGAAAACATGGCTCGTACGGCAATGTCAACGCATCATTGTACCGCCGAGACATTCACAATGTTTAGTGGGCTGCCTCAGGTTCCACCAGAGGTAGCTGCACAACTTTGTGCAAGTCCGTCAGCTGATGAGGTGAAAGAAGCCTGGGCCGGACGGGTTGCCCGTTAAGTTTTATTTAACCTTTTGGGATGACATCGGTTCCACTTTCAGTTCTGTTATTTGCCGCTGCTTCGAGAACTTTGATTTCCCTGATAGCTTTCACGATGGACGAATTGTGTTAATACCTAAACATGACCCATCGTCTATTTGCCCAGAGGAATGGAGACCAATTACGCTTTTCAACGTTAATTACAAAACTTTCGCAGCAGTTTTCACTCGCCGTTTGAGAAGCCTGACGCCTTCCTTAATAGGACATCATCAGGCGTGCTCGATTCTTGGAAGAGAAATTCATAGTCTCTCCTTTGTTACGCGTGATATAATTGCGTACACGTTGGCGAAATCATCACGTGGACTCTTGGTTTCCCTTGATCAACAAAAGGCATTCGATCGCCTTGAGCACAGCTACATATTTAGAGTAATGGTGCCGCTTGGCTTCTCGCAAGGCTTCTTTGAGCTTCTCAGAAACGCATACAGCAATATACACAGCACGCTGTTGCTTGATGGTTATAAAAGTGCCCCATTTCCTGTTACCCGCGGAGTTCGCCAAGGGTGTCCTCTATCTCCTGTACTTTTTGTGCTTAGTCTCGAACCATTCCTGCTCTCGCTCCTTAATGATCCTTACATTCGAGGCCTCCCAATACCTGGAAGTGGTTCAGGCAAGATTACAGCTTTCGCCGACGACATCACGTTGTATCTAAAGAACGCGGAGAGCTTATCCCGTAGGCTACGGCGTTTTGCTGAGTATGGGTCATTTCAGGGGCTGCATTTAATTTTTCGAAATGTCGATATTTGTTCATTGGTTTCCCAGACATCTGCCTAAGCCCCTTTTTTGGCTTTCAAAAAAGCGACTATATTCGCATTCTGGGGCTTGATTATGGCTACTACGGCATATCAGCCTCCGTGTGTGTTTCAGTTCTCGATAATGTAAAACAACAAGTCCGGGAAGCGCAACAATACGATTTACCACTGTTGGAAAGAAGGAGTTATGTTCGGGGGAAGATTTCACCAGTACGGATCAACGGTGACTAATCGCAGACGGCGCCCGACGGAAAAGGGGCGCTCGGAAGGGCCATTAGGCCGTTCGCCTCTACCCGCGCCTTTGTAGCCGAACCCCGCGACCTTTTGTCGACCGCTCCTTTCGCGGCGGAGTCACCCGTGCGGCGGAAGCGATCTCACGGAGACTGACAACGTAAACAATGTGTCGCCGCCGCGACGGTCCTCACTGACTGAGCACCGACGTGGTTTTGCAGTAATTGCAACAGGCGGCGGCATCTTGTCGCAGACAAGGTTCGAGACGGCATAGTAAACTGGGCACGTTGGTGTGGTGTATTTCAGTGTACTTTGTATGTGATTGATGGCGTTTTTATTTGGCTTGCCGCATAGTGAGGGCAGCAAAGCGTGGGAACGCGGAGGCGGAGACACGTCTCTGAGAGAAACAAAGTTCTCTGCTTCATTGGTGGAGTATCGAAAAGGGTTGGTCCCGTAAGGCGGTCTCAGACGAGACAGGATGGATTTAAAGGAGGAAATAGGAGAGGAGAGGGGGAGAGCTTGGTGCTCGACGGAGAGATTGCGGAGGGGACAGAGGTCGTGCTTGGCGCCGACTCTGATCCAGGGACGAAGGACTTAGAGATATTCTCTTAAGGGCTTGAACGCTTGGTGCGGGCCCAGCCCAGAGTTGTCGCGAGAGCTGTTCAGTGGCCGCCCCGGCCTTTGTTTTGTCATCAAGTGTGTAAATAAACTCAAGTTTGCCAGGATCTGAACAACCGGGCCTGTCCAGTCCTTCAACGTGTCGCCACGATCATCCGACCCATCGGGATCACGTCCATCGACCCAAATTTAACTGGCGCAGTCGACAGGATGACGTGGCGGCTTCCTGGAGGACAGTGAGACATCCCACAGTCCTGTGTATACGCACATAAACCTTAGCAAAGAGAGGTGGGGCGAAGAAAAAAAAAGGGTACCTCGGAACGGCGCATGCAAGTATGCAGCTCGAGAAGGCTGAACCTGAGACAACACCAAGTGCGGAAGTCAACTGAGCTGCAATCAAGATTGGCAGCGTCCTCTCCCCGGACATCGGCACCTCACCCGGAGCGGCTGGCGACTGCTGGAGCGACGAATACTGCGAGAGTCATTGCACGACCGGCCGTCGTCCCAACCAAGAAGGCAGAGACTGAACGGTGCGAATCCGTCCAAGTACATCAGAAAGCGGCTCCCATGAGCTGCTAACTGAGGCCTCGACGAGCAGCCAGCGTGGCGACGCAGCTACCGACAGAAATCACAGGTGGGTCCCTGTTCTGTTTTCTCCGGGAGCACCATGACGACTAGGGTGACCAGAAGTCAGAGGGCAGATGGGACTAGTGAGAACCACGAGCTAGATCGTGATGAGGCATCGGTAGATACTGATAGCGCAGTTGTGCGTGCTGTAGAAAGCGCCGATCCAGCTGTACAAGTTCGTGTAAAAGAGCTGGAAATAGAAGCGCTAAAGCTCCAAATCGAGCTACAAAAATTGAAGCTTCAATCGCACACGAGCAATGAAGTTGGGCGGAGCGACAGGTGCGGTTTGGCGCGGTATGCGGATCAGTTGCGAGCAGTTCTCCCGCCAGTGCCAGTTTCCGATGAGCTCGTGCCGGCGTAGTTCCGGAGCGCTGATAACATGCTGAGAAGCTGCGAGATCCCTGACGAGGTACAAGGCGCTATCATTGTGCCGTTCTTGAACGAAAATAGCCGCACATTGGTGGCAAATCGGGCAGATGACCGAGTGCTTTCGTACCACGAGGTTCGCGACCTTACCTGCATGAATTAAAGCTCACCCCTGAGGAGTACAAGCGCCGCCTCTATGCCTGCCGGAAGGGAGATGAGACGTGGGGGCAGTTCGCCACAAGGCTCGAGATTTTACTAGATTATTATCTCCGCAGTAGAGAGATTAGTAGTGTTTAGGAGCTGTGGGCATTGCTCATATCAGACCGAGTCAAGCAGCTGATGCGTGAAGACATGCGTGCGTATGTGCTACAGCACGAGACGGCAGAATGGCTGAGACCTCACGACCTGGCGAAGCTAGCACAGAAATATGACGAAAGCACGGGCACTAGAAAGTCGAGTAAAACATTCACGGGTAGCTCGAAGAATGGCGAAGTGTTCAATCGCCGCATGACAGACAGGTCATTGCAGGGAAATGAGAGAATGGGTGTCCGATGCTATGCATGCGGCGAGAACGGGCACTATCAGTGGCAATGCTCACAAATGACAACTCCAGCCACGGAGCAGGGACAAAATCGTCTGCCACAGGAAAGGCTCGCTGCGAGGGCAGCATGTGAACCGGCGGCGGAGAGCATAACAACCGAAAGGGGCACAGCTGGTAGGTCGAGCTTAACATGGATAGAGTTGGTAAGTGCGGGGCGCAGGTTTAACGCATGCTTAGATTCTGGAGCAGACATAACAGTGATCAGGGGAGAGTTAGTTCCGGAAGTAGCGAAACTCCAGGGAGTAGGGAAAGTGCGACTGAGGGGAGCATTCGGGCAGGCTGTCCCCGCAGATTTGATGTACGTCCCTTTGGCACTGCACATTCCAGGGGGAGATACTACTCCGGAGCTGATGGAACTGTGCGCGGTTACTGAAAAACTCGCTGAAGGAGTAGACGCCCTCTTAACGCCGGACACGCTAGAGAAGCTTGAGCAGATTCACAGAAACTCGCGGGAACTGGCGATTCATATTGTGAGGGCGGAGCGGAATGCCGCCGAGGAAGTTGATCACGAAGATGAAGTGAGTGCTCAGGAGACGCCGGAGCACCGGCTAGATTCAATGGGGTCTACAATAGAAGGACAAGCAACGACGAATGAGGCGGGTAATGAGATGTTCGCGAAAGAGCAACGGGAGGACAGCTCCCTGCGATTGCCATGCGAGCAGGCACGTGAGGGTACACACGGAATGTTCATAGAGGGTGGGTTATTGTTCCACCGGGAACTCTTGAACGGGAGGCCGTGTAATCAACTTGTCTTACCTGAAACACGTCGCAGAGAAGTGCTGGAGCTCGCTGATGATGCACCTTGCGGTGGCCATTTCTCAGGAAAGAAAACGAAAGAGCGCGTTCGTAGTGCATTCTTTTGGCCAACAATGCCGGCGGACATCAAAAAGCATTGTCAATCTTGCCTCACCTGCCAGAAATTCGCGAGTAGAAAGGTGGCCGATCGAGTGCCAATCACTCCCCTCACACGACCGCAAACACCATTTCAGGTGGTATCCATCGGCTGTATCGGTCCCATAGAGCCTGCATCTTACGCGGCCACAAGTATGCTTTGTGCATGATTGACTTATCCACAAGGTGGCCCGAAGTCATTCCGCTTCGAGCTTTGACCGCGAGTGCAACTTGTCAGGCGCTGTTAGATATTTTCTCGCGGTATGGGGTACCTGAACTTATATGCAGTGATCAGGGCATGAACTTTACTGCAGCGTTGACTAAGGAGCTGACAGAAAGACAGGGGGTGCCGGTACGGTTTTCAACGCAAGAGCACCCACAGAGTAACGGAGTAGTGGAGAGGTAGAACGGAACATTTAAGGCGATGCTGAGACATGTTATACACGACCATGCGCGAGATTGGGACCGCTATATACCATGTGTCCTGTGGGCGTATCGCGAGATTCCTCATGAGATAACAGGCGTGGCACCGTTCGAGCTAATGTATGGTCGCTTGGCCCAAGGACCATTAAACATACTACAGAAAAGCTGGACGGGAGATTGGCAGCCGCCAATAGGTCTAAATAAAAGTGCAACTGCATATTTGACGGAACTCCGTGCGCGAATGACAGAAGCAGCGCGTGCAGTTGACAGCCGCGCGGAAAGAATACAGCAGATGTACACTGAGAAGTGTAACCTTCGGGCTAGGCCAAAAGAGTTTGACGCGGGGGAGCAGGTACTGGTTCTTGAGACAGGGCACGTGGGAAAGATGCAGCCGAGGTGGAATGGACCCGCGGAAGTGGTGCAGCAGGTGCGGCAAGACAGCTACATCGTCAGGTTTCTGGAAGGTGCGGAAAAATGGGTGCACGCCAATCACCTCAGAAAGTACTACGTCCGGGTACATAACGCGGCTGTTGTGTTTGAAACAGACGAAGAGTTCGGCCAGTTGGAAACAATTCCGGAGCGTAAGAGGAGAGGCAATGGCATACTTACAATACTCCAGGAAAGTACACACCTGTCGAAAACGCAGGCACACGAATTGAGTAAAGTATTGAAGAAGTATGAGCACACCTTTTCAGAAAAGCCTGGAATGTCTAAAGTGGGTAAACACAAAATTACCCTGCTTCCGGGCACGACGCCAGCGAAGTCCTACCCCTACCGTGTGCCGGTAGCGCTGAGAGCGGAAGTGGAAAGACATGTATCCGAGTTGAAGGATTGGGGCTTGATTTACCCCATCGAAAGCAGCTTTGCGCACCCGGTTGTATGCGTTTCGAAGAAAGACGGTACAATGAGAATGTGCGTTGATTACCGCCAATTAAATACAGTCACAGAACCAGGCAATTTCCCAATGGGTAAATCGGCGGAATTGCTTTATGAAGTGGCTAAGGCTAACTACATAACGCTACTCGACATGACTCGAGGCTACTGGCAGATACCGGTCGAAGAGAGCTCGCAGAAGCTTACCGCATTCGCGACCACAAGTGGTCTATACGCGTGGCGAGTAATGCCGTATGGGCTGCGGAACTCTGCCGCGACCTTCCAAAGGATTATTAATGAAATACTCCAAAGGCATAGAGGCTATTTGTGTCCTTACATAGATGATGTAGCAGTGTACTCGGAAAGCTGGGAGTCGCATGTACGTCACTTGGAGGCGGTGTTGGCCGCTATAGGCCTGACTGGCTGCCCAGGCGGCGCTGCGAAAACGGTGCTAAAAAGCGCCCCCTACGACAAGTTCTTTGGTTTCGAGTAGTCAGACTGGCGGCCGCGTGCAGCACTAAGCTCAGATGCGCAATGGAGCCGCCGCTGTCGCTTGTGCTGCGCTTTGGATCTCGGCCAGTTTCTGGGTTGGCTGAGTTCTTCAGGCCAAGCAATCTGCGTAAACGCAAGAAGCTCGTCAACGTCAAGTATGTTTACGACGTGCAGGAGATTGAAGGAACCATTTCGGCGCGCTGCAACTCGCAAGTGCAGCGAATCTCATACGACGTTGAACTCGAGTTAAGTTTTACGAGGCATGCTCGCGCGATTAACGCCAGTGCATAAACGAAAAGATTGCTGTTAAGAAAGCCGACATGATTTGCATTACACGACGAAACGGAATCAAGAAAGGTCCAGTGACGAAGGCTAGCCGTCGACGGCCCGAATGAGCGCATTCGCGTCGTGTGCCGTTTTCTGCCGCATTCAGTCGCAAACACACTTTTTCCCCATGCACGGTCGTAATTTTCAACATTTGCTTGTAGGGAATTCGTCAAGTTCTGTCAGCGTGCGGTGGCGGTCGAGAAGCGACGGCGCGCAATGTTGCCGGAAAAATCGTAGGCACATACGCAGGGCGACTCATAGCATCGTTTTTCTCGTTTCCCACGAAATGCCGGCTGCATATCCTCGTGATCGCCGTCGGCAGGCACGGCGTGCCGTCTGGACTGCACACAGGGAATATATACAGATATAAACGCGTGCACGCGCGTACGAAATGTAATCAGCACGTTACGTTGCAAACCACGTTTTGCTCGCGTACTCCACGCGTCGCACGGCACGTATCCAGCGGTTCCGTCGCTCCACTTCGTACGGCTTTCAGGGGAACCAGTAAAACCGCACATTAGGATCCTTACCTCCATGTTTGAGGCAATTAACCACGCAACAATAACGGCGGCGACCGCGCTTCGGGACCGCGCGCTGCTCAGAGCCGTCGCCCAGACCACCTGCTTTCGGCACGGTTTGTTGAAGCAGGGATCGCTCGTCAAACATGTCAGACTCTGCAGGCATAGCGGACAAGTTCCTGCGTACGTTTTAAGCACTTTTTGAGCCTGAACACTAGGCGCAAAATTAAGTAAAACGCTCAAAGCAACTGAGAACTGCGTAACTCGCCGGTCGGCGTCCATTTTTGACTAACCAAGCAACTTCGGCACACGCCACCAGGCTCCGCCACAGTACTCAAAACTCCAGCGCGTCAGCCCTATAGCGGAAGTGGGTCTAACGATTAACCCGGAAAAGTGCAGGCTCGCACATGCGAAGGTTAGGTACCTAGGGCACATCGTTGGTTCAGGGTCTCACTCCCCCGACCCCGATAGGGTAAGTGCGATAGCGCAGTTGAAAACACCGCGTACAAAGAAAGACCTGCGAAGCGCGCTGGGGCACTTCAATTATTATCGGGAATATATACCCGCGTACTCAGAAATAGTGCGCCCTTTGACAGACCTGACAAACCGCCGTGTACCCAACATCATCCCGTGGAGCTTAGAAAGTGAAAGGGCATTTAATGCTATTAAGCTGGCCCTGAAGGCCGTGCCTTCATTAAGTGCTCCACACCTGGGTAGGGAGTTTGTGCTAACGACAGATGCTTCGGAAAGGGGTGTAAGGGCCCGTTTGGCTCAAGAGACAGATGGAGATCAGAAACCTATTGCATTCCTCAGTAAGAAGCTCACTCCTCAGCAGGCAAAGTGGTCGGCTATTGAAAGAGAGGCATTCGCTGTTGTGTGGGCGCTTGGACGATTGGACACTTGGTTATTTGGCGCCAGAATAAAGGTGGTGACTGATCACAACCCGCTGACCTACCTGACCCGCTCCATGTCATCCAGTGCACGCCTGACCCGATGGGCCTTGGCATTACAAAAGTATGACATCACATTTTCTCACATAAAGGGGTCACTTAATCACTTAAGTGCGCCGATGCCTTGTCGCGGTTGGACAGCGGGGATTGCAAATGGAAGATAAGGGTGACTGGAGGGGAGACCGTTAATGTAAATTTTGTTTTTGGCCAGTACATTAACACGGACCCGTTGTGAAATAAGAGTATGTTAGTTGTTTTTTTTAGATTAGCCAGACAGCAAGAGCATTGTGCCTAAATGTTCACTGATTGTCATGGTGCTTCAAGGAATGTCCAGTACAGGGTCCAACCTGCGAGGGACGTTCCAAACAGGCGCGGGTGTGCCTGCTTGAGTGCATTTGGTGTGTGTGTGTGCGTGTGCATGTAACAACCCCCCTCGTGCGATTATGCGTGATTTCATGCGTTGGACTGAACACAAACATTAGAGAAGGGGTGCATCCGGCATGACGCTCGGGAGTGATGTTGGGGAATCTTCTATAACGTGTTTAGTGTTTGTCTTTGTGCGATGTTATTTGCTTGCTTGCCAAAGTTGTGATGAAACGGGACCACAATCTCGAAACGTTGTCAGCGCCCTTGAGCGTGAATAACGCCCCCCCCCCCGCCCCCGCATGGAATTTTGAAGTTGAATGTACAACAAGCGTACATACAACATTCTTGGGTTGGAAGGAGTTATGTTCGGGGGAAGATTTCACCAGTACGGATCAACGGTGACTAATCGCAGACGGCGCCCGACGGAAAAGGGGCGCTCGGAAGGGCCATTAGGCCGTTCGCCTCTACCCGCGCCTTTTTAGCCGAACCCCGCGACCTTTTGTCGACCGCTCCTTTCGCGGCGGAGTCACCCGTGCGGCGGAAGCGATCTCACGGAGACTGACAACGTAAACAATGTGTCGCCGCCGCGACGGTCCTCACTGAATGAGCACCGACGTGGTTTTGCAGTAATTGCAACAACGGCGGCATCTTGTCGCAGACAAGGTTCGAGACGGCATAGTAAACTGGGCACGTTGGTGTGGTGTATTTCAGTGTACTTTGTATGTGATTGATGGCGTTTTTAGTTGGCTTGCCGCAGAGTGAGGGCAGCAAAGCGTGGGAACGCGGAGGCGGAGACACGACTCTGAGAGAAACAAAGTTCTCTGCTTCATTGGTGGAGTATCGAAAAGGGTTGGTCCCGTAAGGCGGTCTCAGACGAGACAGGATGGATTTAAAGGAGGAAATAGGAGAGGAGAGGGGGAGAGTTTGGTGCTCGATGGAGAGATCGCGGAGGGGACAGAGGTCGTGCTTGGCGCCGATTCTGATCCAGGGACGAAGGACTTAGAGATATTCTCTTAAGGGCTTGAACGCTTGGTGCGGGCCCAGCCCAGTGTTGTCGCGAGAGCTGTTCAGTGGCCGCCCCGGCCTTTGTTTTGTCATCAAGTGTGTAAATAAACTCAAGTTTGCCAGGATCTGAACAACCGGGCCTGTCCAGTCCTTCAACGTGTCGCCACGATGCGTTGAAGGATACAATAAATACACCTCACCAACGTGCCCAGTTTACTATGCCGTCTCGAACCTTGTCTGCGACAAGATGCCGCCGCCTGTTGCAATTACTGCAAAACCACGTCGGTGCTCAGTCAGTGAGTACCGTCGCGGCGGCGACACATTGTTTACGTTGTCAGTCTCCGTGAGATCGCTTCCGCCGCACGGGTGACTCCGCCGCGAAAGGAGCGGTCGACAAAAGGTCGCGGGGTTCGGCTACAAAGGCGCGGGTAGAGGCGAACGGCCTAATGGCCCTTCCGAGCGCCCCTTTTCTGTCGGGCGCCGTCTGCGATTAGTCACCGCTGATCCGTACTGGTGAAATCTTCCCCCGAACATAAATGAAGGTACTTAGCACAGACTGTATTTTGCGGCCGTGCATGGTACATTTCTCATGTCGTACAGACTCCATTGCGAATAACTCAGTCGTTGCAATCCCTTCTTGGCTCCTTTTTCTGGTCAGGTGGACCTGAGCTGGCTTGCCGAGCTGCGCTTGTGCAACCACGTAACAGGGGTGTATTCGCGTTCCCGTCCGTGTCTGTTCGCTGCCGGCTGCTTGCTCTGCGGTTCTTGCTTCGTTTGTTACACGGTGATCAGTGTCCCGCGCGTGATCTTGCCTGTTATTTCTTAGGCACTAAGATACGTTATTTGTAACCGGGAGCACGGCTTAACTCTGCGCCGCAAGCACGTAACATGCCTGCATTTTACTCCACGGCAGTGGCATTTTATCGCCACGCTCAGCAGGTTTGCCCTGATGTAAACATTCTAGAAAACCGTGTTGTAGACACAACGGCGGTGCTGCTGCTCCTTCTGGTTCCTCCAGCTCGTCTAGCGCGTTCCAGCCGTATCTCGTCGAGCGCGATAACGGCATCCTTTCTGCCTGGCCATCTCCGCGACTTCATGTGGCGGCTGGGATGGAGAGTACTCCCAATACGAGACAGACTGGAGAGGTGGGGCATGGTCCCGTCTTCTACTTGTCCGAACTATCCGCTACAAGAGTCTAACCAGCATGTGCTGCAGCAATGTGTAATTGCAAGGGTATTTTGGAGAGCCGTTAAACTGGTTTCCGTGGCCTAGGAGTTAATCGTTTTGTCACATCTGGTCGTTGCTCGCGTAGTCGCTTTGCACGCCTTCTAATTGCTGTGGGAGCTTTTTGTTTGTGGCGTAACCGGTGCGAGGCTGTTGCAGCAGGTCACCGTCGTCGTGCTTTGTTTCCAATTCTGGAACGGTTGTACTCGGAACTGCTGTCCTTTTTGTCGGAGGAATTGTTTTTCCTTGGGGAAGAGGAATTTCTACGGCCGCGGTCGTGCCGCTTTCTGTCGGTAGTTAATGGACGTATGCGGCTAGTTTTTCTTCTGACCTGGTTCTTTTATCCAGGTTATCACACTGTGAATATTAATGCATAAAATCAGTTTGTATTTACTATTTCTGTGTGTGCATGTCCCCGTAGCCATGTAGGTTCTTGTATATACACATTTCATTCTAAAACTGTAAATTATTTAAATTGAATGTACCATAAAATCTGCTGTACATACTGCTGTATATATTTGCTGGCATGCTCAGCAAGTCATGTGTACTGTGTATATACATAATCATGCACATTGTATATATTGTGATAAGTGTGCGTATGCTAGTTCTTAGCAGCATGCATCAGGGACATCCTGTGGACTTCGATATTTCTGTTAAAACGTTTTATGAATTGTGTTTCGTCATTTGTGTATGTTAATGTTCTTGTTGTACGGACACTGTTTCTAAATGTTCGTAGCGTCCTACGATGAAATGAACTTTTTTCTAGACAGAGTCTAGGAGTAGGGACAGCTGCGTCCAGCTCTCTTGTAGTAGAGTACGGAATACTCTGAATCGTCTACCATTCGTTCCAAACACGTGGCCTTTCATTCGCAAGTGCATGCATGGGCAGCTTACTGCTCTCCTATAGTAGGGTTCGTCTTCCTGATACTCCATTTCACACATCAAGTGCAACGGTATAGGGGTTAACGGCATTTCTTACAATAGATGTGATTGCAATGAGAAATGGTTCAATGATTTTGCCAGCTGTGATATCGTTTTCTTGCATTCTTAGGCTGAGTAATAAATGAAATTGCTTTGTGTCTTAGAAATAAAGGAACCCTGTTGTATGGTAGGCAATACGCTGTCCTGAATCACTTAGCGTCTCTTTTATTGCGATAGCAATTATATGGACATTCTCGACGGGTTTTTGCCGTCGCCGTCGCCGTCATGTCCCTTCCGTATGAAGTCCAAACTGATAAGATCCCCCCGCGCATCGTGTGTTGTACCGCGGGTAAAAGCGCGCGAGTGGGGGCGGCAAACGCGGCCGAAGCAGATATCAAACGAGCCGGCCCATTTACGTCGCTCGGAGAGTGCATGCGATAACATCACCCCGCTCCGGAGGCCTGCCATAGAAGCAGACAGGAAACGCCCCGTCCGGCTTTAATGAGCATTAAATGACGCATGCACTCTCCGTCGCTCGGAGGGTGCATTCGCTCGGAGGGCGGGAGGGGGGGCTTTCGCGCTAATAGCAACTTTAAACTTTGAATCTAAGGGCGCGGTCGCGATCGCTGGCGCGCGCGCTATGTCGACAGCCATACAGATTCCAACGCTTCGTGAGGTCTTGGAAACAGTTGGAAAACGCTTCTTTTGGCAGGACTGTCAGCTCCTTTGTCGTGGCGTCTTGAATGGCCTCTACGCTCCCCATGCAGAGACATTTTTAGGACTCTCTTCACACGATGAAACAGGAAAAATTGGCACGGGGAGAGGTCAGGCAAGTATGGCGGATGGGGAAGTACAGGCATTTTGCCACTCTGAGAGCAGTGTGCGGCCTAGCGTTATCGTGGAGAAGGCTCCATTGTCCAGATGCCCATAAGTCAGGGCGGTGGCGTCGTAGTGCATCATGCATGTTTTGGAGCACTCGGATATAAAACTCCTGATTCACCGTCTGTCCTTGTGGGACGAACTCGTGGTGTATGACACCTCTGGCATCCAAAAAAAAAACTATCTGCATCGTCTATGTTTTGGTCTTCTGTCGCCGCACCTTTTTCGACGCCGGAGAGCTTGTGAACCGCAATTCGCCGCTCTGCCTCTTTGTTTGCGGATCGTATTGAAAAAACCATGTTTCGTCTGCAGCAATGATGCTGTCGACGAATGCGGCACCCTTCTCTGCCTGAGAGAGCAAATCAGCGCTCATTAGTGCCCGCGTGTCCTTCTGATCCTGTGTGAGGGAGTGCGGCACAAGTCTAGTATTCAGCTTTCCTTTCCCCAAGTTCTTACGCAAAATTCCGTGGCATGTTGTCTTACTAATGTCCAGAACATCCGATAGCATGCGGACTGTAATGATGCGGCCTTGTTGTACGAACTCCTTGATCCGAGCCACGTTGTTTTCTTTCTGTGAGGTTGCACGGCGCCTCTGCCTTGTGCCGTCTTCTACCGACGTTCTCCCCGAAACGAACCTCTTGTGCCACTCGAAAATTCGCGCCCGCGATAATAGGGAGCTTTCGAATAGCGTACGCAAAGCTTTGCGTTAACTTATCGCGCAACTGCGCATGCGTCGTACGCTAACCGTTTGCGGGCTCCCGTTAAGTGACGGAAATAGCGGGCCGCAACCGCTAACGCTAACTTAGCGTACGCTATTCCAAAACTGCCTAATGTCTCGTTGCCGTAGGCGTCACGAAGGAGCTCGTACGTCTGTGTCGCTGTCTTGCCAAGCTTCGAATTTTATGTTTACACGCTTTTCGAGGTGGACGTTCATCTCTCCACATTCACTCACAGTAGAACGCGCAGACGACTAATGACAAGAGAGAATAAAAGGTTTATTCTATGTTCATGAGAAGATCGGTGAGTGGGATCCTTAATTCGGGATCCGATTGGCGCGGCGCGCTGTCCTCGCACGTTTCACGAGGGCCTCCTGGGTCTTCGGATCCGAGCTGGACAGAGCTGCCTCCCACCATTTTATGTTTAGTTGTGTCCTGGGTTGCATGGGTGGATTGTGCGGACATTCCCATACCATGTGGTACAGAGTGGCTGTTTTATTGTCGCAGAACCTGCACTGTGGTGCGTTTGTGTCGGGATCTATCTTAGATAGTACGTATGGGTTAAGGTAGGAAAGTGTCTGCAGCCGACGCCACGCTACCTGCGATTCCCTACTGAGGTGTGGCCCCGGGGGCGGAAGGTTCCGTCTTTTGCGCCTTTGGTGTTGTAGAATTTCTGTATATGTGAGAAGCGGGTCCATACGCATAGCCGAGGGTGGGTGCGATATGCCGGGGTCGGTGGTCCGGAAGAGTAATTCTCGGGCCGAGGCGTGGGCGAGTTCAATTTCTTTAACTCCGCAGTGGCCGGGTATCCATATCAGCTGTTTCCATTCTCCCTCTGAGCGTGGGGACGATAGCTGTGTGAGGATTCGGTGCGCAATGGGGCCAATGTGGCCTTTGCAAAAATATTGGTAGGCTGCTTATGAGTCTGTCAGAACGAAGGTGTACCCGGGGTTTTGTAGGGCGAGGGCGATTCCTTCTTCTTCTATTCTAGTTGCATGTGTGTCCTGGGCTGATATACAATTAATTTGTTTTCCTTTATGAATGACGCTTGCCGTGTACTTGCCGTTCACTGGTCCAGCTGCATCGACAAAGAAGGCGCCCTCAGTGTCTGAGTGTTTGTCGAGAGCCTTGGCCCGTGCCCGATGTCGATGTTCGTGGAACTGTGGATGCATGTTGCGTGGTAGTGGTTTGATGATGAAGTCCTACCTCCATTCATGTGGGATACGTTGCTTCCCCCTCCTCTGAATATGGACTTTGATGTCAAGTTCTGATAGCGTTTTCCGTCTCGTTTTAGTTATAGCCAGGCGCATGCCTTCATTCGTGTGGTGTGCATGTAATAGTTCGGATGCGGTATTGTGAAGCCCCATTTGAAGCAGACGTTATGTGAGTGTCCACAGGGGAAGGTTCAGAGCCTTCTTGAGAGTAACACGCATGACTCTATTTTATGGTCGTCTGCTTTCAAAATCATCAGGTAAGAACAGCTATAGGTGATGCGACTCATGACAAACGCCTGAATGAGTCGCATAATGTCGTGTTCTTTCATCCCTCGTCGTCGGTTGGCCACCCGACTAAACATGCGAGAAATTTGACGACACGACGTTTTTAGTTTCTGTATGGCAAATCATTTGTTGCCCCGAATATTGAAGTGGGCCCCGATAGTTCGAATGGTTTCAACCTCTTGAAGTTGGGTCTCATTGAGTCGCACATGAAGGGGTGCATTATCGGATGCCTTATTTCTGGAGTGCTCCCCCACCAAATCCGACTAATGACAACGTATTTTTCTACAAGTACTGCCATCTAGCGGCTGGCACAGCAATTAACATAAATAGGTCTGGTTAGCCCGAAAAGATGGCGCTACACATAAGATCCAAGATTTGTTTTGCGAATCATTTCTAGAGAAGAAAATAAATCAGTCTCGAAACTTTAGGGACAAAGGTTGCATATTGCTATGGCACAGATTCATTGAAAGAAGCAGACAACTGAGTTACTGGAGACCACAAAAATTGGCCGATCCCGGGCACAGGTGGAAATCAACGTATGATAAAGCTTTCTGTAATGTTTACGCAAACATAACGAGAGTATTCAAATTGAACAATAAATATCTTTATGGAAATGTATTTAAATAGCATACATTTAGCGCAATGACGCATATATTTTGATGCATGACAGCGTGTGTGCTACAAAAATATTTTGCGCATGACGCATATTACCTTCTCAACAGTAGCCAACGACGGTCTCTCGCTGCTTCGAAAGTACAAAGTTGTCATGACGTTCATTTCTTATGCAAGTGCAGATCTTTGAGGCAAAACTGTTCACGTCATTCTACAATGTCGCCGAAATCATACACATTTGTGTTTAGTATAACGTCGCGTCTATTTTTTTCGGCGCAAGGACGTTGGATTATTCGAGTTAATCGGTTCCCCGAAAATTGTTGTTATACGCGTCTTTTGTCCGCGGACGCGAACCGCTAGAGCCTAGCCCCATATATCTTCGCTGTAAAGAAAGAGTAATGAAACACGCAACACCGCAGCTATCACTTGGTACCCACGCCACTGCTTCTCGGGAAACGGACTTCCTTGATAGAGAGAGACGTAGATTGCCTTATAACGCGTACGCCGTGATCACGCGCCATCCACAATGCTTCAACGATAACTCCGACAGGCACATTTGCTTGAGATGAAATGTTACACAAGGGCTCCTTTTTACAGTCGCGCTCGTTGATGGGGAGTTCCCGCCGGCAATCATTCAGACAGCTGCCGATCTGGCCCACGTTAAACCAGCCGGAAGCGGCCGTCCCTAGCGTAGGACCGCTTCTAAATGGACTAACGGTGTGTCTCGGCCACCTACTGCTTCGAGTGCACTGGCACCGACAATAAATAAAACAGCTGAAATAAGCGCTGCAAAAACGCAACGACGCCGACGGGCGAATGTCATGCAAGTGTGTGCTTTGGTGCAACGAAAGACACGCGAGCGGGAAATGGAACGCCTTCGCATGTTCGCGGCTCGACCTACGAACTCAGCCTCCCGCGTTCCTGAAGCGCTCTGTTGCAGTGTACACATGAGCAAAGGCGTAGATTATCCTATTACTAAAGAGCGCACACCCTGCCGTTTGTCTCCTCAAATGACGAAGATTTGCAATAGTGCATGTCGAGTACTAGTGTTTATTATGTGCACGTTGAAGCCATCTTTGCGCGAGATTCACCGTATGCTGTGTTCAGGCGTATGTTAACTACTACAGCAACCACAAAAGTTTATTCATCTTCATGGACGTTAGTCGTAGGAATAGAAATGTACCACCAATCGTCAACGTGGGTGTGTCCACATCAAGTGTTGTTATAGCTGATAAACACCAATAGGCATTGTGCAAGCTCTCCTTTATCAACGTATAAAAACAGCCACCTTCTGCAAGGACACGTTTCACGTTCGTGCAATACCGATTCCCATGATGGAAGGATCAATCATGTGACACCCTCAAGCCGCGGTATTACAGAGGGTGGACGATACAAAACATGGAATGAAATAACAAGCCAGCACAATTTGTTAAGTGCGTCACGACACCCGGTGCAATGATGTCGGCCGTGGCAGTGGAAAACGTTCCGATACCTTCAATCGCAATGGCCGCGCCAATAAGGTCCTATTCTGTTGGCTCTTGTGAGAAGCACGCCATCAATTCATTTTAAATTTTGTATTCACCGCAAAGCTTGATGTCTTTCAGGCGCGACCAATTAAGGAGGGAGAGGGGGGAGGGCGCTGTGGCAAAACTAGGCATCTTCCAGTGCTGAACTATGCGCACGTCTATGGGTCTGACCCACGTGACATGTGACGCATGACATCGGTTTTCTCGCGCTCCACAGCTCTCACACTCAAGATAGCTCTACTTTGAAAATTTTTGGGTAATCCATAAGCATTGCGGAAACGAGCGTCCGTACGCGCTCGCTTGCACGAGGGACGTTTCTCCTTATGAGGATTGTGCCCTTGACTTTGTCGTTAGAGAATTCTGTACCGGATGCAAGGGTTGAAATCCTGCCGTTGGAACAGAGTTAACCATTTTTTTATTATTGTTTCGTTACTTAAGTTTATCCTGTGAACATACGCGCAGTTTTGACAACACTTTTCCTTGCGCGCGTATGTCCTTACGGAGGTTGGGGAGCGTGTGTGACGGCAGAGTGAACGTGGATCCTGCATTTATCCGAAATCCATCCTGCTGTTCCCAAACAAACTTTTTCACGTTAAAAAATTTGCCCAGTTTGTTCAATTTCTTACGAAAGCTCATTCTTTTCCTGCGTTTCTATGATGATAATGTGCCTTATATTTGAAGTCTAAGCAGGATATTGTTAGATTGCCGGATAATCATCTCAACTGCCTGTGAAACATCGGCTGTTATGAGGCCTTGAATCGTAATGAACTGTGATTCAAGATGTACTTCGTCCATTACATTTGCCAGCGGAAATGCGCAGCGTGCCTAAATTGTCGCTTTTCGTCTGGAATCTATCTGGCAGATCTTGGGCGTATGCCACATATTCAGTGTGAGAAGTGATGTGATATTTCGCGCTTAATGTTTGAAGTTAAAAAATCACAGCATATCCACGGAGTGAATGATGATGAGTGGGCGAAGCTGCGGAGGTTCATCGGTAAACCGTGAATCTTCCGTGAATTCTGCCCAGTACATCATCACCGACGTGAGATCGGGCGCGTTTATACTAAAGGTTCGATGAGTTATGACGACTTGCAGCTCACTTTAATTTTACATGTACGCTGTGAATTTTCGTTGTTTAGAAAACCATTGCTTTAGAAAACACCTTGCGTCTTTCGTTAAGCAGCTGGCGTCTTTTTCGTTTTGCTTTAGAAACATCTGGCGTTCTTTCGTTTTGTTTTTACAAAACATCTGGCGTCTTTCGTTGGTTTATTTCATCAATCAACGGCGTTTTGAACAAAATTTTTATTGTTTAATCACGCACAGGAGAAATCTCGCCAGGCACTACCTTGGGGGTAAACAATGGCTGCTAATGGGAATGAGAGACAGAAGAAGTTGGCTTTTAGCTAACACTTACACTTCTACTTCTACTAACGTTTCCTACTGGAACATGCCAATGGCTGCTAATGGGGAACGAGAGACAGAAGAATTCGGCTTTTAGTTAACGCGCACGCTGCGAATTTTTTATTGTTCAACAACGCACAGGAGAGATCTCCCACCGGCACCACCTTGGAGGTCAAGATCTGGTACTAGCGTTACGACTGGTTACGCACTACGACTACTACGACTACGAGGGACGAACGGGTGCCGCCTTAAGGAGCTTCGCCCCTAAAAAATCACAGCATATCCACGGAGTGAATTATGATGTGTGGGCGAAGCTGCGGAGGTTCATCGGTAAACCGTGAATCTTCCGTGAATTGTGCCCAGTACATCATCTCCGACGTGAGATCGGGAGCGTTTACGCTAAAGGTTCGATGAGAGCTCTGACAACTTGCAGCTCACTTTAATTTTAGATGTACGCTGTCAATTTTCATTGTTTAGCAAACCATTGCTTTAGAAAACTTCTGGCGTCTTTCGTTAAGCAGCTGGCGTCTTTTCGTTTTGCTTTAGAAACATCTGGCGTCTTTTCGTTTTGCTTTTAAAAATATCTGGCGTCTTTTGTTGGTTTATTTCATCAATCAACGGCGTTTTGAACAAAATTTGTTATTGTTTAATCAAGCACAGGAGAAATCTCACCAGACACTACCTTGGAGGTAAACAATGGCTGCTAATGGGAATGAGAGACAGAAGAAGTCGGCTTTTAGCTAACACTTACACTTCTACTTCTACTAACGTTTCCTACTGGAACATGCCAATGGCTGCTAATGGGGAACGAGAGACAGAAGAATTCGGCTTTTAGTTAACGCGCACGCTGCGAATTTTTATTGTTCAACAACGCACAGGAAAAATCTCCCACCGGCACCACCTTGGAGGTCAAAGCGTAAGACTGGTTACGCACTACGACTACTACGACTACGACTACGAGGGACGAACGGATGCCGCCTTAAGGAGCTTCGCCCCTAAAAAACGCCAGGCCTGCGCTGAAACCGCAGCACAGTCACAGCGAAAGCTTGAAGAGCGGCGTTTCTAAAGCACCGTTGTAAGCTCTCTTGGGGCTACTAATACGAGTACACTAGCAAGGTACCCACTACGCCATAAATCACAATTTTTGTGAAATTTGGGAAGCACCTACTAAGCCATTATCCGTCATTCTGCGGAGAAGCGAGGCACCGGCTACACGTCTGTAAGCATTATGTGCACTTTGTTGACGCGACCACTGATGACGATGAAGAATTATGGCTCAACCCTTTGTAATGGGTTGGAAGCTTTAAACCGCTTACCAGTTATGTAATTTGCATTAGGTGACGCCCAGTCGCTATGTCCCTCTCCCGCCATGCTGTATAACATAAGTTGACGTGGGAGAGAGAGGTGGGGGGGGGGGGGGCGAAGAACTTTACTGAGACCCCGAGGAAATGGATCATGCGCTTATGGGCTTCCTTGGCAACTGATACAAGTGCACTTGCGAGGAACCCACCAAATCATTCTAATTTTTGAGAAGTAGGAAAGCAGGCATTATGCCATTTTTCATCATTCTACGGAGAGCCGTGGTACCTGCTAAACGCATGTAAGGCATTGTGCGCACTTTGTTGATGCTGTGCCTGATGACGATGAAGAATTATGGCGGAGCCCTTTGTATTGGGTTGGAAGCATTCAACAACCTTCTCGTTGCGCAATTCGCATTGTGTGACGCCTGATTACAGAATTCGCGTTGTGCGACGCTTGGTGTTTACTCTTCTACCACGCTATACTGCATATGTTAATGTGGTTCCTTCCCGACATGAAGCCTGTATAGGACCTTTTTGCAAAGCAGTTTCAAGCACCGGCATGGCTCAGAGGTTGAATACTGGGCTCCCACTGTGAGGGCCCAGGTTCGAACGTCGTTCCATCCTGTAATTTTTCTTTTCTTATTTCGTTTTTTTTTTATTTCGGGCGATAGTGGTTACGGACACCGGCGGCGCCGGCGGCGGACAACTACGGCGCCAAAAACGGCCGGTGAAATGATCGCATAACAGCTTTCGCTGTAAAAATGAAGCTATTTATCTCATTTCAAAATTGAACCTCATCACCCCTTTAAAGTATGGTAACGCTCGTGAAATACTAGGTAAGTTTTGAAGAGTGCTCCAGATGTATTTGGTGCTCCTTTACCATTCCATTCATGTACCTTTTAAGTAATGATAAGCTCCAACTTCAATGATTGCATCTGCAAGTCGAAGGCGTTCTTTCGTTTTAATATGCACGCAGGGACAGTATACAGCTCTGTCATAGTTGAGTACCAGGCCCGTAGCCACGAATTTTTTTTGGGGGGGGAAGGGGCGCTTGCTGAAAGCCTTGACTAGTTGAGAAAAAAGCCTATTTTCCTTATTTATTTTCGGTAAAACACCATGTATCACAAAAATTCCCGGGGAGGGCCCGGGCCCCCGGGACCCCCCCCCCTGGCTACGGGCCTGTTGAGTAGGTAGTACTCTGAATCGTTCAGCTTCATTCTAAGCATCAGTTATTAACTAGGGACAGCTTACCGCTCTCACATAGTGCTCGAAATCGTCTACATTATTTCGAAGCATACACGAGGGATAGCCGCTACCTATATCCTTGATTACATTTTTGGTTGAAACAGCGCAGACAGGACGAGGGCGAAGAAATAGGAGCATAAGACATTTCTTTGTCCTGTGTGAACTGTTTCAACCAAAGATAAACGCCTATCTACTCGCTCAAGTTTCCATTCTTATGCAATTTACTTCTTGATTACAGCACAGTACATGGTATTCGATGTCGTAGTAATTTCACACCTGCGCTGCACATGGCACACCTGCTTGATTTTGCGGTGTACGTCCACGAACAGGAATAAAACCAACTGACCTCCTTGAAGTGAGAGATGACGTCATGAAATGACGTCATTAATCGGTCAAAAGTGGGCCGATTCCAAAGGCAGTGCGACAGCGACTAAGGCGAAGAAAGCTTCAGTAAAGCGGCACGTCTATCGTGCGCATTTTGCCACGTCACGAGTCCAGGCACTGCGCTGGCGCGGTCGTGCGTACAAGTTATGTGTCTTATGTGCCTTAAGGGGTATTCAGAAGGGGGAGAAATTCTCGGGGGATAAAGGCGGAGCCTAATGACGTCAGCTCGCGAGGAGAAGTCTCCACAAATGCTCCTCACTCGCACGGACGCGGCGAACGGAGGGGGAGACCAGTGTTACTAGACTACTCCGGTGTCTTGCACCACCCGTTTGACGAGCTGCTGACGACGAGCTGCAGACGACCATGTAGCTGCAGACTGTACACCCGCTGCCGCTCTTTGCAGGAGCAAGTGCAACAATGTGGCCAAACAAGAGCTCGAAATTTCGCTATATCCCCCACCGCAGGGGGATTGTTTGTCCTTTCGGGGAAAAGGTCCTCGTCTCCCCCGAGGAGGCGCGGGGGGATCACGCCCACTCGCTAATCTGTGACGTCGCGGTCACGTGATCCGCAATCCCCTCGTCTCCCCCGAGCATTTCTCCCCCGTCTGAATACCGCTTTACGCACGTTGTTATAATTCCCGACTAGCAGTGCGCTTATAGGTGTATTCACAAGAGTCAGAAATCCGCGGGGAATACGGAGAGATTGCACCTCACGTTACCGCGACGTCCCGAATTAGTGAATGGGCCCGACACCCCCCGGGCCTCCTCGGAGGACACGGGGACCTTTCTCCCGACAAAACAAACGATCCCCCGGCGGTGGGGGATATAGCGGAATTTCGGGTTCTTGTTTGGCCACATTGTTGCACTTGCTCCTGCAGAGAGCGGCAGTGGGCGTCCAGTCTCCAAGCTAGTAGTCTGCAGCTCGCGAAACGGGCGGTCCAAGCCACCAGAGTGGTCTGCTAACACTGGTCTCCCCCTCCGTTCGCCTCGTCCGTATGAGTGGGGGACATTCGTGGGGAATTCACCTCGCGAGTTGACGTCACTAGCTCCCACCTATATCCCCCGAGGATTTGTCCCCTCTGTGAATGCTGCTTAGGGAGAACGCCGATGAGAGCAGAGACGGGAGTGCGTACCTCAGCTACGCTGGTCACCCACTTTTTAGGGGCGAAGCTCCTCCAATGACGTCCCGGACTGAGGATGTCACCTAGTCTGTAGGGCCCTTTCAGGGGCTTATACACTCTCTTTTGTAATAAAGTTTTTCACCACCACCACCTTAAAGCGGCACCCGTTCGTCCCCGTCGTAGTGCGTAACCAGTCCTAACGCTAGTACCAGATCTTGACCTCCAAGGTGGTGCCGGTGGTAGATTTCTCCTGTGCGTTGTTGAACAATAAAAAATTCGCAGCGTGCGCGTTAACTAAAAGACGAATTCTTGTGTCTCTCATTCCCCATTAGCAGCCATTGGCATGTTCCAGTAGGAAACGTTAGTAGAAGTAGAAGTGTAAGTGCTAGCTAAAAGCCGACTTCTTCTGTCTCTCATTCCCATTAGCAGCCATTGTTTACCTCCAAGGTAGTGCCTGGTGAGATTTCTCCTGTGCGTGATTAAACAATAAAAATTTTGTTCAAAACGCCGTTGATTGATGGAATAAACCAACGAAAGACGCCAGATGTTTTCTAAAAGCAGAACGAAAAGACGCCAGATGTTTTCTAAAGCGATGGTTTTCTAAACAATGAAAATTCACAGCGTACATGTAAAATTAAAGTGAGCTGCAAGTCGTCATAACTCTCATCGAACCTTTAGTATAAACGCGCCCGATCTCACGTCGTTGATGATGTACTGGGCAGAATTCACGGAAGATTCACGGTTTACCGATGAACCTCCGCAGCTTCGCCCACTCATCATCATTCACTCCGTGGATATGCTGTGATTTTTTATGGTAGAATAGCTCCCAACATTTGAGCACAGAGCTCCTAAAGCCGATTGAAATCCCTGGGGTTCCATCAGCCGTACTTTCTATCCCAGCTGCGAGAGCGAACCCTGGCAACAGGGAGAGCAGGATTAAAGCTAAGTGGTTGAGAGGGAAGCCTAGTGCGGCGAGTTGAGCGTGGCAGGGAAAGGGTTGAGCGTGGGGATGGTGAAGCTGGGTAGGGAGGTGAGCAAGAATAAAGCTGTGCCGGGAGCGGAGCAAGTGTTTTGGAGAGGAGGTGACAGCGGGAGTGTGATTGGCTGTGCCGGTGAAATTAATCGGCCAACGGTAGCGCGCGTTCGAGCACAGGTGGCGCTGTTGAGATAGGAGGAAGGTGCGCAGGGCGTTAAAGAAAGCGGAGGAGAAGCGCGCTGATGCCACCAGCTCCGCTGTTTGATCAGCCTTCGGTACGTTCAGTATAAGCTGCGCATTATTCTTTCTCAGCCAAACCACACTGTCCATGTGTTGAGGCTCTCAAAGCATTTTAAACTTTCACGAGCACATACACGCTGAGTAACCGTGCCCGCAAGGCTTCGACGATAGGTCGAACGCGTACAGCTCAGGTTTTTATACAGCTGACATCGCAATAAGGAGAAGCTAACCTGTCCTGAAATCATTGCAATTATAGGACATGAGCAAAATTACTTCTGCATTTGGTGGCAAGGCGGACCCAGTGATAGGCAAAAACGAGCGACAACTTTTAAGTCGAGAGTCGGCCCCTTGTAGCCCCGCGGTGTTTATTATTAGGTTAGTGCCAGCGGTTCATCAAAGTCTTTGCCAACTTAGTGGACCACTGGTGAGTAGTGAGGCTCCTCCAATTTCTGTGGTACATACCCGTAAGAAGTTTTCTGTGAACCTCGAAAATGGTCAGGCTAGTTATAGAAAGCTTCGCTCTAAAAAGAAGAGGCGATGCTTAGAAATGCACAATAACGATAAGGAGACAGGATCTCAAAGGCCGAAGACGACTCGAAGGTTCAAGCTGTCTTCTTTTTCTTCTCAGTCGATGTATTGTTCCTCACCCGCCCCTTTCCGAAAAAATCACAGCATATCCACGGAGTGAATGATGATGAGTGGGCGAAGCTGCGGAGGTTAATCGGTAAACCGTGAATCTTCCGTGAATTCTGCCCAGTACATCATCACCGACGTCAGATCGGGCGCGTTTATACTAAAGGTTCGATGAGTTATGACGACTTGCAGCTCACTTTAATTTTACATGTACGCTGTGAATTTTCATTGTTTAGAAAACCATTGCTTTAGAAAACATCTGGCGTCTTTCGTTAAGCAGCTGGCGTCTTTTCGTTTTGCTTTAGAAACATCTGGCATTCTTTCGTTTTGCTTTTAGAAAACATGTGGCGTCTTTCGTAGGTTTATTTCATCAATCAACGACGTTTTTAACAAAATTTTTATTGTTTAATCACAAACAGGAAAAATCTCACCAGGCACTACCTTGGAGGTAAACAATGGCTCCTAATGGGAATGCGACACAGAAGAAGTCGGCTTTTAGCTAACACTTACACTTCTACTTCTACTAACGTTTGCTACTGGAACATGCCAATGGCTGCTAATGGGGAATGAGAGACAGAAGAATTCGGCTTTTAGTTAACGCGCGCGCTGCGAATTTTTTATTGTTCAACAACGCACAGGAAAAATCTCCCACCGGCACCACCTTGGAGGTCAAGATCTGGTACTAGCGTTACGACTGGTTACGCACTACTACGACTACGAGGGACGAACGGGTGCCGCCTTAAGGAGCTTCGCCCCTAAAATTGCGTCTGTACAGCAAACAGTTTTTGCACAGCAGTGTGTGCATTATTATGCACACTGGGTCTCAATGCACGGAAAACGAACGACACTCGCTTACAACGAAATTTTACATTTGCTCGCGATAAGCACGCTTATTTGTTGTGAAACTGCCTGCAGAAGTTTCGCGCGGATGTGATGCAAAGAACAATGCTGCACGTGATGCACCGGAACTTTGTGTGCTGAGCGTAGGCGTGCGCAGGGTTCATCATCAGGGGGGGGGGGTGAAGGTTCATCGCAGCGTCCCCCCCTACTAAGTCAATGTACGAGGCAGATTTTGCGCCTCCTCCCCTCTTACGTGACTAGGGGGGTCAACGTATGGGCAGATTTTGTGCCCCCCCCCTTTTAGGTGACTAGGTGGAGCGGCCGACCCTCTCCCCTGTGCGCACGCTTATTGCGCTGAGAATATCCTGGGTTTTGGCACCTCGAGGAAGATCCCTAGTTCCCAAGCTCTGACATGTGACTTGCTTGCGCAGTTCTTGGCTCAGCAGGCATGAGCCCAAGCTTGGCTTTCAGCAGCTTCTGTGGTGACTCATTACGGAGCTTTCAAGTAGCGTATGCAAAGCTTTGCGTTGGCTTTTCGCGCAACTGCGCATGCGTCGTACGCTTCCGCTTGCGGGCTCCCGTTAAGTGATGGAAATAGCGGGCCGGAAACGCTAACGCTAACTTAGCGTACACTATTCGAAAACTGCCTATTGTCAAATTCTGCACCACACCTGTCTTCCGGCAACAGGTAATGGGGAAGGGACAGCCTCATCGTATGCGAAATCGAGGTCCGAGGTGTCGTTGATGGTCATTGACTCAAGAACACGTTTCTTTATCACTGATTCCTAGGTAAAAGAAACGCCAAAGCTTAATGCCAAAGAGTAACGAACCACATCAGATTGCAAACATACGCAGGAAAAAGCAGCCATTGAGACCGAGTGTGCATTATAATGCACATTTGAAGAAAACAGCTTGTGATAACAAATATACTCGCCCTTAGGGTTACATGACGTGTGGAAATTATCCCTAAGCCCTTCCTAAGTAGATCTAAAAACAATTGAGAAATATGACACGATGAATAATGAGCAATTTGTGAATTACTTGGACGCCGTGAGCAGAACGTCGAAGACGAGAATGACGCCATGTTTCAAAGCGGGAAAACGGGGCTTCCACTGTAGTATGCTTCTTGTATTGCTGACCAGATGGTACCACATGATAGAGCATGCGATTGCACCAAGACTGTTGGCTCTAATAGTGGCGCGAATTTCGAAAACCGGGAAAAAACAAATGTGCATTTTAATGCACGCGGGGTCTGAAGGGATATACGAGCGCACAGCTGTGGCGGAGAGAGAGAAACGGGAGAGGAGCAAGAAGCGGATGCAGCGCTCACACCACGTCCTCCAACCTCCTCGCGCTCACGCGAGAAAGGGGCCGAGAGTTGGCGCATGCACAGTATGGGTGCGGACGCCGCAGAACGGTCACTGCCCCGAGCATCTAAGAAAGTCACAGTTTCGCCGCAAGGGCGAAGCAATGAATGCGATAGCAAGAACTTCAAGTGTCACACGAAGAACCAGAAGCAGCTTGATACTTGCAGCGCGCCGCTGAAAGCACAAAGAAGGACGCCGTAAAAGAACGCACAGGCATTCACAGGGAAACAGTGAACTAACAACTGTCACAGTTGTTACGTCTATGTGCTTGACAACGTGCTGCAAGTGTCGGCAATGGAGAATCAGACGCTCTTAGAAATTTCTTCTTCTTTTAAACTGCGGCGCGTGGAGTGACCGCTGCATCTCTTTCCACACGGGGCGTCTGATGCAAGGTTTGCCCGGTGTTATTTGTTTTTTTTTACTCCACATCACGAGTCGGTTCAGAAAATGACCACTTTGTCGTGCGCGTCTCAAGAAAGGAGGTTACAAAAAATTCTTGAGTGGAAGGTATCGCAACGCCTTACCAGCAGAAGTGAAGACAGCTTTTGCCCACCAGAGCTCGGAAACATGCTCTTTTCTGGTGGCGCCTACTTAGAGATCAAATGGCTTTGATCTGTTAGTGTAATACTACGTTAACTATAACATAAAAGATCGTTGTTGCCGACAAACTCGTCGAGAGGAATATTGGCGATTGATCTCCAATAAAATTTGCCATGACTTTGAGGCTCATTTACGAAAACTAGTAACACAAAGACACACTTGGAGCAGTATCTGACCTGTAAAAGTTGCCATATTAAACTCGTCTGGCGTGCGGGGAAAACGGGCGCTTTCCTTCGCCAAACGCCGATGGTTTATGGTGCCCCTACTAAGAAGGCGGGCGCAGCCGCCATCTTTTGGTGGGCATGGCTTCACAATTGCGCAATAATTGCCACTCCAGCATTTTTTTAACCTCCTTGGTCTCAAGGGCAGTGTTTGAATTGAAAGAAAATTAGGAGCGCTGCATCTGCACGTGTCGACAGTGGAGAATGAGATGCTTTTAGATATTTCTTTTTCTTTTATTCTGATATATCACCATATGATATATCGCGCTAATCATTATATGAGGTTAAAAGAAAAAAACTATTCTTGCTATTGCACAGTTCAGTTCGATTACCATTTCCTGCCATGATAAAACCCAGCGTTATTCTCAGAAAAGTGTGAGATGATACCGGAGCCTTTCAGGTTGTCTTATAACATTTCGTTCATGTACATTTGAAGCATTGTTTGGCTCCATTAGCAGCGGTGCGGGACATGACCTCCTTGCATACTCTTTAATGAGAACAGCTCTGTGTCATGGTGGAACACATAAAGCCATAAATCAGCTCCATTTTCCCTAAACAAATGTAGAAGTGAGGGTGCTGCATACACCCTTCCCGTTATGATGATGATGAAATGAATTTTATTTGGTCCTCGAGAACCCCGATCAGACAACCCCCGAAAGGGGGTCCACCACAGTTGCTGGCCGCGCTCACACCGGTACCGGAAGTCCGTGGCCCTCCGCCCGTTCGCAGGCCTACTGTACTGCCGACAGCTGGACTGAGAGCTCGCGGCTTTTAAGAGCCCTCTCCCAGTCCTGTTCTCTACTGAACGTTGCGTTATGTAACGACGGGCACTGCCAGAGCATGTGAGCGACTGTGCAATTAGTCGCCCCAGAGCTAGGGCATCCTCCATTTATGCCTTCAGCAAAGTGACTAAACGTGCTACGAGACGGGAAGCAAGCTGTCTGCAGCATCCGGAGAGCCGACGACTGTGGCCTATTAAGCTTGGAATGCGAGAGGGTGTATCTCCGCCTTAGCAGTTGATAGTGCGACGTAACTTCATGGAAGGTGCCAAGTGGATCCTTGAAGCTCTCCGTGAACCCACCTCCGGACCCTCCCGGACCGCCGTGGCACGTGTTTTATCGCGCATGGTTATTGGCAAGTTCGTTTACGTAGGGAACTGTTAGATGAACCATGAGCCCATGTAAACCGGCAACAGGGCAATTGTGCGAAAACGTACTACGCCTCTCGAACTAAGAATAGCGGCACCCTCTCTTGAGACCACCCCCAAAGCGAACGCCCGGACGGCAGCACTTGAGTCAGTGAATATCTCAGGAAGCGAAGGGTCCTTCATCGCTAGAGCTATCGCTACTTGCTCTGCTACGGAGGCAGATACCTTCCTAACGGAAGCTGAGTTGAGTACGCGACCGACATGATCAACAACAACGGCCGCAAAGCTATGCGAGCGGCCATACTGCGCCGCTTCGACGAAAGGCACCTTTCCCGGGGATTTAGCTATGAAGTCAAGCAGAGACTTGGCCCGTGCCCTTCGCCGGCCAATGTTGTACCGCGGATGGATGTTAGGCGGGACGGGTTCCACCTCGTATTTACCCTTCATTGTTTGTGATAAACATAACTGCTGTTCCGCACTGCCTGTATGATGGCATCCAGGCGACTGTAGGAGACGCTGCCCAGCCTTGGTGGAGGAGAGCCGCGCGACCTGAATTAGTTTCTAAGCCTGAATGACCTCCGAGAGGGTGTTGTGGATGCCCACGCTCATGATCCTCTCCGTGGCGGCACTCATGGGGAGTCCTAGCACCCTTTTAATATTTTCCGCATTCAAGTGTCGAGTTTCTCCTCCTCGCATTTAGACTATTTTAGAGACGATGCAACGTAATTAACGTGGCTCATAAGGAACGCGTTGTAGAACCGAAGATTACTTTCCCTCAGCCCTCCCCTGACGCGTCATATATGACGCGACACGGACATGCACAACCTGCTTTGTGTGCCCACAATGTTAACGTCTGAGCATTCGTCGTGTTCCGCTATATGGTGCGAGAGCTAGACGATACTGCCGCAACATGACGTTGGAAGGTGCTGGAATAGCGTAGGTCCGTTAAACAAGGTGTGCGGCAAAGTATCTTCACTTGACAACATGTATGGCTTAAAAAAAAGACAATTACAAACTCCGTACCGGTTGATGTCCCCTTACCTAGAACCATATGCATACAATGAGTAAGCGTCGAGAAGTTTATTGGCGCATTTATTACTACACTGGAACGAACATGGAAAACAGATCGAAATCTCTTCGTCCACCTCCCTGCTAGTCCTGCCCGCGTAGTCCAATCGCCACCCTCAAAAGGTGCAACATAGTTAGCAAGGCACACCATTATAATATGATCAAAAAGAACATAGCACAAACCATGCATTATGTATACACATACTGCTGAAAGCTGCAAGGAGAAGCGCTCAAAGATGAATTTCATAGTTTATGTTGAAGAGTGGCAAGACGTTCGGGCACAAGAGAAAAGAAGCAATGAGCTGGAAAGCTATGTTCATTCTGTACAAGTCCGCAAAGACTTCCGAAATTCGGTCCAGTGGGGGAAGGCAGATTTCGAGGGCCCCTGCGACTAGCGCAAACTGTTCAAGAAACTGTATCGCGGCAAGATATCTGATGCGACAGAGCATGGCATGCTTAAAACCGGAATCTCTTGATAATTTGGCTTTTAGCACAGATTCCCACGCGTTGTGGGAATCTCTTTCATGCGAAGCCGTCAACGAGCACATCTATGCTGTATTTTATGGCTTTCAGCCAAGCTTTAGAAGGTGGATCGACGTGTTTTTGTAAGTGTAGTAGGTAGCTGTGTTCCAGGGCTGGGCAGTATCGCGATACAAGAGTATCGCGATAGTATTTCAGAGATACTTTTGAGTATCTGTATTTCTGTATCGAGATACATTTGAAAAATGTATTTGTATCTCAGTAGTGAAATACATTTACGATGTATCGCCTGTATCGCGATACTGTGCTGGACACGGGTATCTCGTTACATTGTTTTTTTTTGTCGGAAATGAGTTGAGGCGTGTTTCCAATGGGGGAATGGCGTTTTTTTCTTTTTGTGCAAAGACAACAAAGACGCGCCACCGGTCGCCGACAGATAGGGCGGCGATGGTTTCCGCTCATGCACAGAATGGTCCATGTGGTAAAGCACGCGACGGCGCAGACGGCAGAATCGCGGGGGCAGTGTTGTCGGCATCTGCCGACGAAAGTCGCTGTCTCTCAAGGTCAGTGCAGCACGCCTAATTTTTTTCGGGTGGCAGACCATTACTTCGCGACCCCCCGCGCGGATACCGCCTTGGAACAGGCTTTGCAATGCTTCGCGTGCGTTCAGTTCTCAAAGCGGCGGCACTTCCAAAAGCAGTTCCAGTAGTCGCGGCGGAAGTGACTAGAAGATGGCTATCTTTGACGCGCTTTCAGCCACCTCTCCAATGTCAGGGTGCGTTCCTAATTGATTACATGCGTGAAACGGTCTTTTGTGCTAGCAGGCTCCCCCACCGCCGGAGCCGACTTCGCCTGTTGCGGCTTTCTGAAATAGGTGCTGGTAGCGTCGGTGGTGGTGGTGAAAGCTTCATTGAAGCCGACAGGGACAGACGGCTGAGGATTCCGAAAATGGGGACAGACTTCGGATTCTCAACGGTCAGAACAACCCAAGTGAGGGCGGAAGTGTTTCGGTATCTAGATGACCCGAGAAGAGATATCGCCACGCTGCAGGGCAATCCGGCTATGAAGGCGATATTTATTCACTGTAACACGAATTTGTGCTCGCCTTCAGAGGTAGACAGACTTTTTTTCTTTCGTGAGTCTTGTGCTGAGGCTGAACCGACGCTGTTAGAAGACAGCCTATTTGAGATGCTCACACAGCAACCTTCTCAGTAAAGCAGATCTTATGTGCGAAGTAAATGCATACTTTTTCTCAATTCACTGGTTTTCATTAGTGATTCGAGTGATTTGCCTAAAGTGTGCTATTTCTAGCAAAGATTAGTTTGTTCGCTAAGTATGTCGATTTCGGTGTCCAATCCCTGTTACTGTTGCTGTGAAATAGTGTATTTTTATTGCAATTGATACTTGTAATTATGTCTTTATTGCTAATTATGTACTTAGTCCACCCCCCTCCCCTGCAATGTCTTAATGGCGCTGAGGGTACTGTAATAAATGAATAAATGAACTGAACGTTTCGATGCGCTGTAACTTTAATTACAACATTATGCTGCACTAATAAGTGTCTTTGCGTAGTATAAGCATCCTTCAAATAAAAAAAAGTATTCCAGTACCTGTATCGCTGTAACTGTATTCCGGAATAGTTTTTTCGTCTTATTGCAAAAGTATCTTTGAAATATCCCGTTACGTTAAAAGCAAATGTATCTCAGTATCTGTATTTTAGGCTTCCAGTTCATGTATTTCGATATCTGTATTCCGGAATACTTTTCTGAGTATCTCTGCCCAGCCCTGCTGTGTTCACATCTTGGGCTCACCAGGCACTTCAATAAAACTGGTGCTAAAGGGTAACGCATGATACAACGTAACGTCTGCCCTCACCTTAATGTACATACGTCAGTATTATCATCATACGTCACTTTATGGTGCAGTCACGTGAATAACATAAGTAGTTTTTGTTAATGTATTTATCCGGGGTCGAGCAATGCTTCAATCTAGCTTTCTGAATCATAGGAATACAAATGTAATGTTTATTACACTGCTATAAAAGCGGAGCCAACATTCGAATAACAGACGGTGATCTGATATGACGCCTGTATCGTAGGAATACATATGTAGAATTTATTGCTATGTAGTAAAATTTGATAGCCAGCACCACAAGCACAATTGACGTTGCACCGACATTACCCCTGCAGAGGCTACCCCTGCAGAGGCTGCTTTTCTAAACCAGTTTATAGACCTGGCGTGGCTCTGTGATAGAGTGCCTGATTGCCACGCAGAATGCTTGGGACCGATTCCTGCTGCGATCCTAATTTTTATTCTTTCCATTCATCGGGTCATCGCTGCCAATGTCGGTTTTTCTTAACGCTCTAGCATTTAAATTTGCAATGTCTGTTCTCGCCGTTCCTGGGTAAATATAAACTGGCAATCACCTGTAGCGCATACTCGTACTTCGGGGCCCGTGGTAAACGGTTATGTGCCACACGTGTCTAGAGGAAAGGGTTTGACGACGTACACGACAGGATTTTCATGTTATTCACCTCATGTCCCGGCAGCCTTATTTGTCAAATCCTCTTATCCACCCATCCCGTTTCTGGTTTACACCAAGTTATGGAGGATATCATCAGAACACCCAGATGTATGTGGCTAGATAGGTAGGACAGATAGATAGATAGGCACGTAGATAGAAACACTCAAAATGCCGAAGGTTTCCTAAGAAATGCTTCGCACTTAACTTAAGGACAAAAGAAAACTTGGAGGACGCTTCAGCTCCATGTTCAAGAGTACAACGCGATAGCGTAACTGGGCCCCGTGCGCATCGCCTTCTCAATTGCTAGCGTAGCTTCGGTTCTCGGTGCATGCCTCAACCGTGCCGTAAGGAAACGAACGCCTATGCGCGTAACATTCGTCATTTCAATGTACCTTAAAATGCTTATGCCAGTACAGTTGTTAGGTGTCCACTGCGTAATAATTATTCCTTTTGCGAATCAGCGCACGGCCCACTACGCGCCCGTATGACAACACGCGAACCTACGCAGCTGCTCACTTTGTTGATGCTTTTCCTGATAATGATGATTAGAAATGTCTGAGCACTTTGTAATGGGCGGGCCTTTAAAACACCCACTCGTTGCGCATTTCACATGTTTGGACGCCTGCCGCGATTCTACGCTTCTGTCACGCAATATTACATGGGTTCAGGAGATTCCGTCCACTACATGACTTTGATATAGTGTTTTTTCCGAAGCTGTTTCAAGAAATAGCGTGGCCCTGCGGTAGAACACCTGCTTGCCACGCAGACTACCTGCGTTCGATTCTCACTCGAAACCGGGAGTTTTTGTTATTTATTTTGTTTCCATCTTTCTTGATCTTTCGGTCACGGACAAGATAATTTTTCGCTCCCAACAAACGACGCCGTCACCGACACTGTAATTTCTGCGAAGCGAGCCCTTGAACGCTATCGCGTTATTAAAATGCCAACGGCCAATTTTACGCGATTGCTCCATCCAGGTCTCGCGCATTCGCCATAGAAAGCGAAAATATCAGCCGTTTCTAAAACAAAAATACAGCAAAATAACATACTACGCCCGCTCCACATGAGTGTCGTCGTAAACGCATCATTCATTACAAGTGGGGCGGTAATATGCACAATTTTAACTAGCTAATTTATCTGATGCTGACCACAGAGCCCCTATAACAAAAAGAATATTGTTACACTGTTGTTGGGCATTACGTATGCTGCCAATGACTTTGAACGCTTGAGTTTTAGCTAACGGGAGCGCAAACGTATGCTCAACGTTGGCGACCTTTCAGGTGACCTCCGTCTGTCGCGTAAAAACAACTACTAGGGGACGGCTTCTTCACCGATCAAAATGTTCTTTCACGCGATGATATCGCATGTTATATGGCTTGGTAAGAAATGACGCATTCGGGCGAGAAGCCGTAGGGATTGTTCAGCCGTGTAGTATGTGGTGTGCGTCGTAAGTGGTGCCGTATTGGAACTGTTTCCCGTGTGCAGACGATCCGCATACAGGAGCAGCGGTTGCCGCAGCGCGGTTGAGAGTGGAGTCCCCGCTCTGACGTCACATGCGAGAGGGCGCCACTCCAAGACCTCGAGGCCAATAGCGTGCTCAAATTGCATCTAGAGGAGAGTAATGGGGTGACACGTGGACTTGCATGGTTTTGCAGGCAAACAGCACTGCACGTGTTTTGAGTCTCTGGAGGCTTCATAAGCTTTCACGTGCATATACACGTTGAGTGACCGCGATAAAACGGCGGCTACGAAAGCTCGAACGGGTGCAGCTCAGCTTGTTGTGTAGTTCGTATAGAAATAAGCAGAAGGTAACCTGACATGACAACATTCCACTTATGGAATGCCCGCAAGATGATTTCTGCAGTTGGTGACGAGAGGGATGGTGTGACAGACAAGGACGAGCGATGAATTTTAAGTGAATTTATTATATCAGCTTACGGAAATGCTTAATGGACATACGGAAGCAGGAACATATGAAAAAAAAAATCACAGCATATCCACGGAGTGAATGATGATGAGTGTGCGAAGCTGCGGAGGTTCATCGGTAAACCGTGAATCTTCCGTGAATTCTGCCCAGTACATCATCACCGACGTGAGATCGGGCGCGTTTATACTAAAGGTTCGATGAGAGTTATGACGACTTGCAGCTCACTTCTTTTTACATGTACGCTGTGAATTTTCATTGTTTAGAAAACCATTGCTTTAGAAAACATCTGGCGTCTTTCGTTAAGCAGCTGGCGTCTTTTCGTTTTGCTTTTAGAAAACATCTGGCGTCTTTCGTTGGTTTATTTCATCAATCAACGGCGTTTTGAACAAAATTTTTATTGTTTAATCACGCACAGGAGAAATCTTACCAGGCACTACCTTGGAGGTAAACAATGACTGCTAATGGGAATGAGAGACAGAAGAAGTCGGCTTTTAGCTAACACTTACACTTCTACTTCTACTAACGTTTGCTACTGGAACATGCCAATGGCTGCTAATGGGAAATGAGAGACAGAAGAATTCGGCTTTTAGTTAACGCGCACGCTGCGAATTTTTTATTGTTCAACAATGCACAGGAGAAATCCCCCACCGGCACCAGCTTGGGGGTCAAGATCTGGTACTAGCGTTGCGACTGGTTACGCACTACGACTACGAGGGACGGAACGGGTGCCGCTTTAAGGAGCTTCGCCCCTAAAAAACATGGTTGATCCCTCCGTCATAGGAATGGGAATAACACGAAAGTAAAGCGTGCCCTTACAGAAGTACCTGAATGTTTGCTGCACATTTATATAAGACAGTATGCATAATGTATATTGATGTCTGCAAGCTATAGCACCGTTTAACGTGGATGCACCCACTTTGATGTGGTGGTACATCTCCATCCCGACGACTAACGTCCCTGCCTAATGATTAAACAAACCCTTGCGGTAGCTGTAGCAGTTAACGGTGAAAGCGTAATCAGAGAACTAGGTGTGATAGCCACAAGAGCGTCGCATATTGGGCGCAGAACTTGGTCGCCATCCCGCGGCATGTTAAAATGTGATTGAACACCACGACTGGACTAGAGGGAAACGCAAAGCGCGTCGCGCCGCCCCGGTAGCCCGGCCGCTATTTTTGTAGGGGCGAGCGCGTGAGCGAGGAGCGCGGTGTTACACTCTAATCACGGTAACGTTTAGGACAGCATAAAAAGACATGTAACCTATAATTTATAAGTTACATGGCTGTTACAGCAATTTTATCTTTGTGTTTTCTTCATTTCCCTCTCTCATAAAGGTTACATCGACAGTAGCGTGCCAAGTTAAAAGCTAAAGCACCGCGATGAGCATTGTAACCTTAGGATTGTAACTTATATAAGCGCAATGACTCATCCGTCAGGGGACCTACACTATGGAGTGGAAGTTTATTGATCAATGTGTCACATCGCCATCTGTCTTGTTCAAGGTTGGCTTTATCAATTGAACAGCGGATGATGTACACACAGAACGGGTCTTGACAGCAGAAAAGCAAATCACAGAAGCAGCGATTTTACATTGCGGCATACTGAGGCAAGCGATGGTGGGGTATGAACTAAAACTGGAGTTCAATAAGGTGAGCCCGCTTCCAAAACCCGTAATTTATGAAGTGACATAATCTGCACAGACATCGGCAGAAGCACAAGAACGAAAAACTATCGTATGTTGGTCAAATGTTTGTGCTAAACAACTTATTAAGTAGCTCTTATATCTATTTTGCTTTTAAGCCGCAGAAGTAATTAATTTGCCTCTGGGAAGCTTCGCATATGGCGACAAGATAAAGTACTGTGAGCACACGACAACCGACCAAATTAAACTGACGATGCGATCGAAGAACCATCCCGTGGCGCGAGAAAAATATTTTTCCGAGACTCGCAATACAATTTATTCCAATTTCGCTGTCGTGTTGTCTAGTTTGTTTCTTTTTTTTTTTTTCGCGTTATAATTAACTGATCGTAAAGTGCAGCAAACGTCACGGGACAACATAGCACCAAACACGCTTAACCGTCATCAATTCGCCAACACGGGAGAAAAAGATGCCGCTGAGTTCACAAAACAGCGTGGGACGGCCGCTCCAGTAGAGATGCCGCGTAGAGAGATGTATGAGCTCGCGGTGAGTAACAAATGTGGCGTCCTCGAGGCGCCGCTTCAGCTTTATCGAACCAGGGACGGCGTCATCTCTCCTAGGCTTTGCACAGCTTGAGGTGTATGCCGGGAAGAGCATTCGAATGCGAGGCGGTTGGTGCGGTTGTTGAAGTCGCGTTTGTGCAGTGCTGCTATTCGTTTCATCGATTTAACCAGGTTTTACGCTCCGCGCTTTGTTAACGTGCCTGGTCTAATCGTGTTGTGTACGTGAGTGGCGTGTAACTAGTGATATAGCAAGGAAGGACAGTCATTAACGTGCGCGATCCGCCGCAAGTCAGCCACGATGCGTTGCAACGGGCACGTTCAGTGGGCTGCGCGGCCGTTGCGACGAGCTGCATTGCTGATTCTTCGCTTGCCTGAGACTCGCAATTGTCGAGCGGGTTGCATCCGTTGTTACGTTGCCCGAAGACCGCAGTAAATGTGATTTGCAGGTAAGCAATATTCTCTCTTCAGTACGTTATTTGCTTGTGTATATGTACTTATGTCGCGTGTTTACCTGAATTCATGCTCATGCTTACGCTACTGTACGAGATGGGTCGTGTCATTTTATGTTTTAAATAAATCGTGTCATACGTTTATGTAATGCATTGTTATTGGCAGTATTTGCTCTGCGTTTGACATTACAAGATGAGTGTTTGGGCGTATATTATCAAACATCCGACTAAGATCATTCGTTATCATACACGTTTATGTGAGAAGAGATGAAGGACAGAAGTTTAACCATTCTTGCTGTCGCCGTCTTGGTACCTTCAACACGCTCGATGAAGGCTGCAATCACGGTGTGAAATACTGTAGGCGGCATAAACAAAGTGCCCCAGATCAGCTTTGCCCAGACGAGCTCTGCGTGCGCAGTAACTCGCTCCTGTCAATGGCAGTCTGGGCTGTTTGTCATGTCCTTGTCACCGGTACATGATATTTCGTGGCGTCTATACGCAACCTTTCGCCATGTTTCAAACTCGGCTGCGGTAGTTTTAGGTGGACGAGTGAGGGTTTAACGCGGTAATGCGGGCTAGTTGGTTGTGATCACTGGTGTTCATTTCGGTAGCACAAAGAAAATCAGACACATTTAAAAAAAAAAGCCCTCGTAGAGTGATGTAGCGCGTCGCGTCTGTGCAACGGGTTTTTGTGTGTTTCCTTGCAGTAAAGTCAGTTGATCTCTAGCGCCCGTCCTGTCCACGTGTCCTCTCTTGTCTTTAAAAATTGTTTTGCGCTACTGAAATGAATAAAGCTTTGTGTACACGAAAGACAATGAAATGGCGTTAAGAGTGCGTTCTAGGTGTAGTTTTAAGTGTCTTAAGACCGCACTGCTGGTCTTAAAGGAAATCACTGCATCCTTCCGTGTGTAGCTGAATGTAGCAAACCCGAGGCACTGCGCCGACCGAAGTAAACATTTAATACACACACACAAAAGGACGTTTAGGACGTGAAAAATTAATTGTTAAATCCAGTGCTTTGGCTGAGCACGTTTCAGGGGACACGCAATCGACTGGGGGAAGGCACGTGCTCGCACTAGAGAAAAATGACTGTCACGACGTCTTTATCTCGAGTCGCTCTTGATACACCACTCCGTGTGTGTGCGTGCGTACGTGTGTGTGTGTGTGTGCTCGTGCGCGCGCGTGTGTGCTCGCACGTGCGTGTGCGCGTGTGTTTGCTCGCGTGCGTGTGTGTGCTCGCGCGAGCGCGTGTGTGCGTGTGCTCGCGTGTGTGTGTTTGCGCTCGCGCGTGTGTGTGTTTGCTCGCGTTTGTGTGCGCGCGCGCGTGTGTGTGTGTGTGCTCGCGCGCGCGTGTGTGTTTGTGTGTGCTCGCGTGTGTGCGTTTGCGCTCGCGCGTGCGTGTGTGCTCGTGCGCGTGTGTTTGCTCGCGTGTGTGCTCGTGCGCGCGTGTGTGTGCTCGTGCGCGTGTGTACTCGCGTGTGTGTGTGTGTGCTCGCGTGTTTGTGTGCTTGTTCGCGTGTGTGCTCGCGCGTGTGTGCGTGTGTGTGTGCGCGCATGTGTTTGCTCGCGTGTGTGCTCGTGCGCGCGCGTGTGTGAGTGTGCTCGCGCGTGCGTGTGTGCTCGTGCGCGTGTGTGCTCGCGTGTGTGCGCGCGCGTGCGTGTGTGTATGTGTGTGTGCGCGTGCGTGCGTGTGTGTATGTGTGTGTGTGTGCTTTTTGCTTTAGTCGGCTCAGTGCCTCGGGTTTTCAACGTCACCACGTATCAATCCAACCAGACGGGCTTCCGTCAGACTTCAAACTTCTGCGTCTTGACCTAACTTGAAACCTTACCACAAATATACGCTGAAGTCATCTTCATTCCATAGTTGCACTCATACAGATCACAATGTACGGCATTCAAAATTCAGATAATTCATGCTCATACGCTGCTGTAAGAGTTGGGTCGAGTCAGAAAAATAGTCATGCTTTTACGCATTGTTGCCGGCAGTATTTGCTCTGCGTCGCTCGATTACGTCTAACTGCTTCGCTATCAAAACGGGGCAGCTGAGAATATGTTACGCGATAAGCGATACGCTGTGGCTTAACGATTTTTCAGATAGCACGAATGCCAGCAATCGTGCGACGTAGGAGTTCAAAGGGGGACATGGTCAGTGTGGTTGGTATGTCTTTCGATGTCCTTAGTTCCTTGGCGATAAAAATTTGTTCTCTGGCACTGAGATAATATTTTTTTGTGTTCTCGTTCTGTTCTAGGGTGCAAGCAACGTGTCATTGTGGTTAAAAAAAATGAATCAGTATACATGTGATTTAACTGTCAAAGCCGGAATGTTTAAAGGTACGTAGACAACACAAATGATTTTTTCCCGCCATATTAAATGTGTTGCGTTGGAAATGTTTACAGCATACATCCCGCCCAAGGCATGCTGGGATGATCTCCTATCAGGCAGCTTGGAAACTTCCAGACGCCGATATGCCTTACGTTCGGTGCAGCCGAGGTTATGAACTGTCAAGTGGAATATGCCCCTTGAGGAAAACAATTAGGTACGAGCATATTCAAGCTCCACGTGAAATGCCAAATATGGTCACAGAAAAATGTAAATTGCAATGTTTCTGTTTCTAATCACCTGCTGTCGTGTTTCTGCTACTAAACTGTTACTTACATTATTGTATTGCTGACTCTTGTGCTAAACAGAAGTAAATTGCATTTGGGACTAACGTGCGTTTTCAAATAAGATTTTTGTTTTCCGATAAACGTATTGCACAGGTAGTAGATTTGAGGAACGCTTATGTATTGGTCAAGTAACGCCCTTTTTTTTTGGGGGGGTTGGAGTATGTGTCTCACATTACGTGCTATCGGCAGTTGTGTGCAAAGTGGCAGTAACCGTTGGAATAGTGCAAAATAACGGTCCTGTCCATTTAGGATCGACTGTCGAGCGAGGAGATTGCGGAATCAGCAACTGACATATTGACTGATGAAACATGATGATGCGTGCAGCAAGAGAGGGTTTGACTGCAGATCCTGACCACCTGCTCCTGTAAATTTGTACCAACCACAGGCGAAAACAAGAAGAAACGCCATGAATACCTGCGGTCTTCTATCAGCTAGACAAGTCCCTGAAGCTATATATGAATAAACTTTGATGTATTCTGCTTTGGAGGTATAAAGCAATGAAATATGAATTCTTTTCGAATGGTGCATGTTTTTTTTTTTCTTCAGAAAATTTCTTGTGAGCCCGCACAACCCGAGCAACAAAAGTAAAGGACTGACAATCACCCTCTTTTTGGCTGCCCTCTGTGTTTCAGCTGTCCTGCAGTACCAGCATTTATGGTATGCCGCACACACTAGTGTACTTAAGGAGAAGCACGACGCTGATCACGTATTATTTGCAGGGGGCTCCACTCAGTATAACAGCTCTACCCGTGGCCCACCCACCCAGATGTCGCCTAACAAAGGGTATGTGCCTCTTTTTTCTTTCGATCTTCTTTCTGCGACACATTTCGGACCACTCGCTGCACGCATGATCGGCCCAGCCAAGTATCGTCTAGCAAGAAAAGCGTGGCTCTTCCTTTAGGGCTTCTTTCTGTGCACGCCTAACCTTTTGTACTTCTTTCTGCGGCTTTATTATGCAGCGTACAAATATGTACACAGAGTAATGAGAACTTTCACGGCGGTGTCATATGGCCTGCCCTGTACTGAATACACACGCTGGAGCTTTGGAATAATTCTGGTACATGTCTGCATAGATCACGACAGTTGCGGTGTCCGTGGCAAGAGATGTACGCTTCCCTAATCGCAAGAAAAAACACAAAACAATTTCCTTTGGAGTTGGCTTAGAGCTTGCATGCATCATAACGTCACACCTTCGCCCACAAGCATCGCGTCGTTCAAATGCGGTCTGCCACTAAAACGATAATTAAGAAGAGCAGGTGATTGACAGATATTCTTAATCATGAGTTGTGCCATGTGTATCAGACAAGTATCCTCTCTTGATCCAATTACGTAGATGCTTAAGCATTACAATTTGCATCTCTCGAGAAAACCGCGTTCCGGCTCTTGATATGCGCTCTTGGTATTATTGTATGTTTTGCGTATGCACACATTTGCATTTACTGCGTGTTTTTCTGATAATATCATTCAGCAATCGTATATAATATGCACAAACGTACCAGCCAGCTACTTATTACGCGATGATTTCAGACATTTCTTTGGGTTTTGCGAGAAGTACGTAAAACTGACTTAACGTGGCGTATGGCGAGTGGTCTGTATATCAATTTTGAATATACTCTACGCCGTGAGGAGCAGTGTTAATTCTCCGCGCATTTCTTTACCACCTTCAGCAGCTTCCCTGCTTTGTCAACTTCCCATTTTGTCAGTATCCACGTTTCCAATGCTGATCCCATATTTGAAGGTGAACAAAATGGCTAATAGCCCTATAACAAATAGACGGCTGGTATTTATTATCGGATAAGACACAGTTTGATAAGCACGAATCACACAGTCAATGAAAGTGCACGAGCGGCATAAAAATAATTGAAGTGTTATAATCACGCCAGCCTATGCTTAAACTGCATAGAAGTTGGACCAAGAGAGGATGACCTGACACGTATACCATGATACTGTTATAAAATCTCTGGTCTTCACTGATATTGACGGGTCGACCACATTTTAATAATAATCGCGGTTCATCATTGCTGTAGTGCATGCTAACTCCAAGTCGCCTCGAATATGCGAATGTTTTGTTAGCTGCCTCTTCTAATGAGCGAAGGCGACGCATTTGGCCTCGGTCACCGCAATTGTCACGTTCTATAAGCAGTCATGCACTTGATTTATTACAATGCGCCATCGCGTGTGTTCCGAGAAGCACCTTCCATGTGACACCTTCCGCAAAGGTTCGCATTTTTTAGCGTACGTATATGGACGGTGTATTAAAACCGCACAAGGAAGCGCGGAAAAAACACGAGGCACGCGCAGCACGAAGTGCGAAAGAGTGGAAGGCTATGCTTCCGTTGCTGTGGCACAACTGGCTGATTCATGTGATGAGCGTAACCTCCTGGAATGCGTCGAAGAAAGAAGGGCGAAGGAAAGAAGAGGCGCAGAGCGGTGGCCGTATAAAATCTCCTGCAAGCCGTTTTGTGTAAACACTATACCGTGTACTGTACAACGTAACCTCTATTTTTACGTGATATGGCCGTATAAAATCTGCTGGAAGCCGTCTTGTGTAAACAGTATACCGTGTATTGTACAACGTAACCTCTATTTTTACGTGAGAATGCTCGATACTGTGAACGGGTACTAAAGGTTACTAGATAACTTCTATTTTATAAGTACACAAATTTGTGAAAATGTGCACCTTTAGTAAACGTTACCGTGCTTAGAGTGTACAGCCAGGTGAGGCAGGCGCGCGTCGCAGAGCTACGAGCGAGGCGGACGCTTTTACGACACTTGGCTAAGGCCGCCACCTCGTGGTGTGTTAAAGCATTGACAAAATTGAACTTTTATTGAAAACGCGCCGAATGGGAGGGAAGTGTAACGCGTTGCAGGTGCTAATCGCGGAGGTCACAGTAATGACGAGTTACTTTACTTTATCGCTCCCAGAGGGCAACACCACCCCGCCCACCGGGAGAGTGGTCGATATAAAAGGCGCGTTTGTGAAGCCTCTAGAGTCAGTGACCGTGGCGCAGTGGATAGCGTGCCCGGCATCTGTTGTTGCGGACCGAGTGGTCGTGGAATCGATGCCCGTTGACGGAACTTTTTCCTTTGCCGTCTGATCGTGTATATTTTTGCGACGTCATTTCGGTGCCGGAGTTACGTCACTGAAATCTTGGTGGACCCCGCCATAAAACACTTTCGTGTTAAAAACGTTTAGTAGGACTGACAGTTGGGCTAGTTCTGTAAGGCGTCATATTTCGTGGCGCCGTTTCGTAAATATGAACATGTGAAAAAAAATCATCGGTCCTTCCATTCCGTGAAGAACGGCGATCAGTAAATCTCTAATTTTAAACAGCGAAGCTGCTCAAGCTAGCCGTACATTGTGTGCCCTACCATAAAACTATCATCATCATGAAAGGGTATGTGCAACAGGAATTGGGGAAATCCCACTACTCGCCACTGGTCCACTAAATTTGAAGAAGGCAACAATTAGCCCAAGAAATAGGTATCACCACGGGTATGGGCCGCAGAAATTGCCACAGACGAGAGAGAGAAAACTAAAACGAAAGAGAAAGAGAAAAATAGAGAGAAATAATGGTAATAAAAACACGGAGAGATGGAAAGACAGAGAAGGCGAAAGAAAGAGGAACACACAAAGAGAGAGAAAGAAGCAGACAGCGAAAGAGATAGACACAAAATCGAAACATCAAGAGAGAAATAAAGAGAGAGGAAAAAGCAGAGAAAGGAAGGGGAGAAAGAGATATGAAAATAAAAAGAACGAGAAAGAGACAGAAATAGAAAGTAAGAAATAGAAAAAAACATAAAAAATAGAGATACAACAAACAAAGCGCAACATAAAGAGAACAGAGAAAGAAAAAAAGCCGCACCTCCCCGAGGGGGATCGTGAGGAAATGCGAATGCATTTGGGTGCACCCGATGAGTGTGCGATTAATTAATGAAGAGAGACGAAAGTGTGCACGTAAGCGTTATTTATTCATAGGTCAGCACCTGTTCGTGTTATCGTTGTACCTGACGGCCACAATTGCCGCCTTGTGGTCGCTGAAGTGCACGGTCAATGGGTCTTTGAGAAGCATACGCGCGGCACAGTTTCGCGTAAAGGCTAGATCAATGCAACTCCCGTGAATGGTAGTGGGACACGTCTTGTCGGAGGCGGCAGAGAGACAATGCATAGAGTGCTTGGTCTGCATGTACTCCACCAGCCACTCGCCACTCTTCTTGCGCACGTCAATGTTGAAGTCGCCGACCAAGACAATGGGATCAGAGGGTTTGGAGCGCACACGCACACTTTCCATAGCCGCGTCCAGCTTCGCGGCAACGGCGTCCCGAGCGAGTTTGGGCGCGAGGTACACGGTCACCACAAAGACTCCTTCTCCGGTGTAGGCAAGGGTGTACAAGTCCTTGTACGGAGACGCTTCTCGAACGGAAGACGTGGCAACGGCGTGCGATATCAGTTCCCGCACTCGCATCGCGGAGCGAGCTCCGCGGTGCGAGCGCCCTCACCGGGTACACTCCTCCTCTCCCTTACCCTCTGCTGCTCCGCGATGCGAGCGCCATCACACGCCCGCGCGCTCCTCCACCCTCTTACCCTCCGCCGCTCGCTACCTGCTCCGGTTGCTAGGCGCGGCGCAGCTGTTGCTGGGGGCGAGGAGGAGCGCGCGCGGAGAGATCTGTGCGCACGCCGACCAGGGACGCACGACAACCCCCGACTAAGAAATGCATTCGCATTTAAATGTAATGAGAAACAAGAAAGCAGCCCAGCTGCGCTCTTCGGGCTCGGCACGACTAGCGCGTAGCTGGCATACTAGGGAACGGGAAAGCAACAGCGGCTGCGAGAAGAGCCCGAAGCGATGGAAGCCCTACGCAAATGTCGACGTGCCCGTATGAGACGTGCGAGCGCTGAATTTTGGAGTTTGGACATCCGTGTAGTGACTAACCAAGCTGAAGTCCAGAAACAACCTAGAAGCAACGAGATTAGACTTCAGAATCGTCAGTTTCACTGTTTGAAGCCTTGCGCGACTTAGTGCAAGCTTCGCCAGTTTTTTTATTAAACGTTTACATAGGTGTCTCATTTAGCGCCCTTTGCCAAGCCCCTTTTAGGGCAGCGGTGTTCATCACTCGCTTTATCACGGCGGCTCAGGAAAGTCTTTTTTAATTAAGTAGACCAGTGGCGAGTAGCCGCGCGTGCCCTATTTCTGTGGCACATACCCGCTTGTAGTTTTGTGCGAACACCGCGTAGGTTCAGGCTAGTTAGAGACAGCGTCGCTGTAAAAAGAAGAGCTGTTGCCAAAGAGCCCAAATCAACGATGAGGACACAAAAATTTCACCGGGTTCGTTATGCATTTTCCTATGAAGACTCGAAGGCAAAAACCTTCTTCCTTTCCTTTTTATTCGAGTCGATGTACTGATCCACCCCCGCCTTCCTCTGAAGCTTACTGCCCCTCACCTGATTTTGCACTGAATCCGTGATCGGCCTTGCTTTCACCAAGTGAAGATGTCATGTGATGACGTCAGCACATGACTTCATTCTGACGTCATTGCGATATCGGAAACTTTGGCAACGTGTCACGTCATGATGAAGTCCTATGGTGACGTCGCACCATCTCCCGCTAAAGGGGACCATGAGGCGATGCAAAGCAACGTTTCGGCATGTCGAGCCCGCGTTTCAGAGGGGGAGAGGGGGAAGAGAAAGAGGGGGAGTGGAAAGTGGTGAGGAGGAGTGGAGAGGGGGTGTGGAGAGGGTTTGCGCATGCGCAGTAAGGGTGGTCACGCCGCACATCCCCACCACCGGTTTGAACTCCGCCATAAGATGCTTCGCATCTAATAAATGTGCTAGAAGTACTGTACATTTACAGCGCAAACGCAAAGACGCACCACAAAGAAACGACACACGCAAGCGTTGACTACCAACTGACTTTATTACGGCGATTGTCATTGCATATAGACCGTTTTCACGGAGAGGAGGAGCGTAGCCTCGAACCGGTGTATTTTCACCGCTTTCTCTCTCTCCACCTCAGCCGACCGCTGCCGCTGGTGTATGCGGATTCCCGAGTTTTGCACTGCGTGGTGCGTGAAGGTCAGCGTGTTTCCATTTTTCGACGCGCTGAAACAATTGGGCTGCCGCAAATCGAAATGTCGGACGAGAACAGGTCGACTATATATCTACCACTGCGCTGTGTTTGGCTGCGGCAACAGCTACGGAAGCCTCAAAGACTGGCAGCCAAGGCATGCGAAGTGCACAATGTTTTTAAATGACTTCGCTTCTTTCAGGTCGTACGCCTTCTTCTCCGACAAATAGTATATTATTATATGTGGTGTCTGCACTTATGGTCATTTCTCCAAGTCACCACACCAGCTTGTGATTGTGCGTGGGTGCTGGTACACTTTATCATCTGCACCAAAGAGAACCAATGTCAAGGCTGACGATTAATACACAAAATGTTTGGCCAAGAGTTGTTTTCATGAACCTCTCTGATTTCTATGCTACAGCACATGAATTACAATGCCTGCGGCTAGAAAATGTTCCATCTTAGTGCGCGCAATTTCGAGATTATCCAACTAGCACTTTTCAATCTACATGACAGAAAGGCCCGCATGAAATGTCTTCTTTGGCGTAGGTACGCGTTTCTAACGTTTCGTCGAGAGCACGTTCTTTCTCGACTTGTCAATTTTGTGATGATAACTGGGGTAGCGTTAGGACAAACGCACTTTTTTTTTTTCGCGCGGCAGCCTGGGTGTCGTGAATAATCGGCCCACGTTCGTTAAAGCCAGGTCGTTACCTGGACACGTGCGCTCGTCGTAATGCTTCTGAAATACTCGCCAGAAAACAAACTGACAATAATGTTACCAAAAACGAGCGCCCTTTCGGCGTATCGCTAGTGGGGCGGCTCGCGCCGAAGCGAACTTGCGCCATGCCACGCTTCCAGATGTGCAACAGGGTGATTTTTATTTTATCATCGGTGTTGTTTCTACGCCGAATTTTGAGCTCACACGTCGTACTTCTGTTCCTTATCCTGTGCAAGGATCAGAGGCCACAGGATACGAGGGCGACATGAATAAACACAGGCATGGGTGTTTGTGCTCCTGTCGTTCCGTGAACATTGTATTGCAACGTGCCAAGCGTAACTAAAATGGTCTGTTAGGGATTAGAGTTACGTTGAACTTGAATAATCACGGCACGGAAACCCGGGAGCCATCTTAAACACTAATGCGCGCACCTAGCGCGCAGCCAGACAATGACCTACGTGTTCGCTCGTCTCCATTTACGTTTCTCCGATTATACTTCGAAGTTGTCCTATATATTAACGCTCTTTTATAGTGATTATTCCAAGAACCTCATCCGGCCAGCTATAACAAAACATACAAAGCAAATACCAATTTACACATGCTGCTTAAGAACTGCATTGGCAATATTCTTATCGTCGGCGCTGCTGCGGGAACGTCTCGTGGGCCGCCGCTGCTTGCTATTGCAGCCATTTTGAAGCTGAAAGCTTAGCGATTATTTGTCAGCGCCTTTACACTCGAAAAGCGTTGCCCTGTTTTGCCCGTGTACCGCGAAGAACAGCAATACTATGTGAACCGAGCGCATACGCTGTATACACCGCCGCGGAACCCCACACACCGGAAGGGCGTCGAAACGTCGCAGACGATAGACGGCGCTGCGGCGGTGGAGTGCTTTAAAAATGGCAGCCTCCTTGTGAAATTGGTGTATATACCTCCAAGGCCATCTTCGCGTCTTAAACGACGGCTGCATATTGTAGTGTAGTTTGAAGATATATAAGGAGAGCTATTATCTCGCCTAATTACTGCAAGCCACCTCTACCGAACACCAGCGGCAGTAGGAATTTCATGGAACGACAGCTGAACAGTGTATTAAGGCGAAAGCCTTAGATGCCTCATCAAAGGCGAAAATTGACCGTCGGCGGCGTCAGCACGAGTGATGCAAAAATAATTACGTAATGACGTCATCATATGACGTAACAGATCATAAAATTTTGTGACATCATCGTGACGTCACATAACGTGACGTCCTCATATTACATTTTCGCTTGGTCAAAATGGGCCGGTCACGGAGGCAGTGTGTGCCTCCGCTTACGTGCGGAAAGCTTGCACAGCCTCCGATCCTTGAGGCTGTAAGAAAACCACGTTAGGCGCAGAAATATCTTGAAGGGATGGAGGGAATGTTCAATACATTGACTGGAAGAAAAAGAAGAAGATGGCTCTCGCCTTTCAGTCGTCTTAGATGAATGCATAAGGGACCCTGTGAGATTTTTTTCTTGATCAATAAAGGAAAACAAAAACAAACAATCGTGATTTCTTTCAGTTCCATTTGCGGAGTTGAACAGTATGGCATACTAAGGCATTGGGGTGGTTGCAATAGCCTGAAATAGACAACAAATACTATCAAACTCGAGTGCAAGTATCGAACCGGCAGCACGGCCTGACAGACTGCCTGCAGAATACGTACAGCGGGGATGGAAAGACACGCGAACATGCGGCGTCGGCATTCTTTGCTGTTTCGCATTCATTTTCAAGTGTTTATTGCCTGGATGACTGAAGAAGAAACGACGTCATCCATTACACAATAAAAGACCATCTAGCATCTTTTTATTGCCACCGCGGTTAGAGCGTGATGAAAACAGCGCACCGCTATGTTCGCGTTTCTTTCCATCCCCCTGTACCTGTGAAAGCCTGCAAGAAGCACAAATGCAATTAAACTCCGATGCAAACACAAATTCGTGAGCTTCGTGATACGCGCGGCCGTTCAGCGCCAGCTTCCCGTAGTCTACAGAGCCATATATACCCCACGGGAGAGTTTGCCGATTCTTTCATCTCGCAGCTCTCCGTGCCCCGCCCCAGCGCCGGCCTCTTCTCGTGACGTAAACCCTCTCTCCTCGACGGCGGCGGCGGGCGGCAGCGTGGCGCGGAGTCTGCCGGAGCTAAGGCGCCTCGATGTGCGCGCGCCTCCGTTCCGGAGGAGCACATCGAGGCGCCCTAGGCGGAGCCGCGACGGCGCGCCGCATTTACACGATTGCTCAGGAGCGCGCGTAGGTTGCGAAGCTCTTGTGAGAAGCCGCGTGCGGTCTCGCGCGCGTATTCATGGCGACTGCTCCTCGCATTCATGCGTGAATTTGTTGCGTGCGACGGGCTGTTGCATGGTCGGCTGTTCAAACAGCAACGCACAGGGTTACCGCCTTTTTAGGCTTCCCAAGGAAAAGAAGCGACGACGCCTTTGGATTAGAAACATCAGACGCAGCAAATGGACTCCGACCAACTGCTCCGTGTTATGCGAGAATCGTACTTGAGTATTTCGAGTAAATATTGCTGCACTCTAAGCCAAAAGAGAGCAACGGGTGTATAGGGGTTCCTCCTTTGAGGGAGCAAGTGCATTGCCACTCCCATTACTCTCCTAAAATGAGCAACGCCAAGGGGACGAACCGTTGCTCTCCTTTCAACTGCTCCTTCGGGGGATTCCTCTACAGTTATTCCTTTATAGTTACTCCCTGAGGACCAACTGTTACTCCTTCCTGATGCTCCTCAAGTAAGCAACGAATGCTCCTTCTCGTTACTCCTTAGTTTCTTCTTAGGCCAAAAAAAAATGTCGTTTTTGATTGACTAATAGAGCATATTGAGGTTTATACAGATACTTGTTTGGATGTAGAAACGGTATGCGGACATGTCATTCAGAAATTAATTTCAGAAAATTCGCAAGAAACACACAGGATTCGAACTCGGGACCACTTAATCGCGATGCGTGTACGCTAACCACTAAGCCACCACATGCTACGGCCCCGTCTGAAAGGAAACGGGGTTATGTACGTACCGACGGGTCGTTGCGCGTTCTGACACGTTAGTGAAATGAGCATAGGCGTGCAGAACCAGTGGTGATGTTCGAAAGAGAATCGAAAGCAACAGTGTAAACATCTGAAAACGTCAGGGTAATGAGTCTCTCGCGAAAACACAGGCTTTGCCAGAGCTCCCTTTTGCGCTAGCTAAAAGGCCAGTAATTCCCTTTTTTCTTTTTTTCCCGGAGGTGTGTTTCTTCTCTATTATTATTAATATCGATATTAATAATATTATATTTTTTTGTTTTTACAGAAGAGTCACCTCCCCTTTGAAAAGACAACAGAGTCCGAGCTGATAACGTCCATTTGCTCTGAGATTAAACGCAAAGTCAAACTACCGGACCCGATTGCGATAGCTGCCCTCCCGCCAAAATCAGCCAGTGACAAGGTAGAGATGAGGGGTGGGGTGACGCAGCGGCGTTAGTTCGCTGTCAGTCTTTCTGCGCATCGCTAAAAAGTGTTCATTGCGTGATCACTGCTGCAACCCTGCAGTCGGGGCTTTTGCTGATTTGTACTGGAGACTTCCGTTCAGCAAAAAACCGCAAATGTAAAGTCTATCAAATGTGTACTTCTCTCAACCGCTTCTTTGTTGTGAAGTATATACGGAGTCTCACAAAGCTTCGCACTTTATTGCCACATTCTCTGGCTATATATTTATGCCAAATGTTATACGCAAACGCGCCATTTAACTTGCGACGACAGCAGCTTCAGGTGCTGGCGTTCTACTGCAACCATACCTTTTGTTAAGAACGTTTAGCTTGTATTAGGGGCTTTTAGCTTTACGTTACCGTGTTACGAGTTGCCGGAAGGAATCTGTGCATGCGCGGACCTTACGGAACGTGAACTACTCGCCGGATTGGCTTTTCATTTACGGCCCTATCTCTCAAATCCACCTTCGTTCGCGGCTACTCGCGATACCCGCTTTGCCGAGGCTCCAGCCACCGAGTAAAAATAAGCCGAAGTGCGAGCGCCAATTGGGATCACCTTGTTTCAGCGGCTAAAGTCACTAGAGTGAGCTAGAAATAGAATACCGAAGCCGTAAAAACGTGAGAAGCCTTGACATAAATACCCCGACAGGCTGAATAGGTGACGCCATCTAGCGGGAACAAGATGAACCAGGCAAGCAAAAAATTGTTATTTCAGAAACATCGTGTGTTCTACTTCTGGTGTAAATAATTACGAATGAGTTATCTTTTCAATTATTTCTTTCGTCAAAAACACTAGGGGAAAACAAACGTGCCCATACTATGGTTGCACGAAGCCTCACAAGATGGCGACACCATAGATAAATGATATAACCGGTATTCTACACCGCTTTGCGTATACCGTGATACTGTACACGCTAAAAACCCCTCGTGATTTTTCCGCAGCGGTGATACAACCTTATCTAAAATAAATATAATTGAAATGCCGTTATCATCACCATTGCATGGTTTATTCAAACGTAAAGGTATCCGTCTACGTACTTACGTAAACGTTTACGTACAGGGAGCTAAAACTTTTCTGAGACATGTGTTCCGGTAACACGCTAACGTTAAAAAGTATACGTACAAGCTAAATGTCGCTATTAGCGTGCGTATCTCTCTGTTCAGTTTACAAAAAATAGTTTCCTTACACCAGCCCGCAAGAAAATGTGGCCCATGCATCGACCGATACAGGGTGCGTCCTGCAGGAGAGCAACGGTTGCGCGCCGAGAGCAAATGTTGCCGTTCGTCCTTCTGTTGCTCCCTTCCAACCTAACACTAAACGGTTACTCCCCCAACTTGAGACATGTCAGCCATCTTGTTCCAGCTGGTCTTTGTGGGGAGTAACAGTTGGTCTTTAGGACTAAAACCCGCAGTTACTCTCATTTTTTCCATTTTTGGCTTAGAGTGTGGTATTGTAAACAGCGCACCATTAACACAACCTATTATTTGTTGTGCAATGGGGCCCTTTCAGGCGCACACACTTTAAAAGTGATTTTGTCACGCTGAAAAAAGGAGTATTATGGTTCGCGTTTCGAACACTTGGGCAGAGTGAAATTTTGCAGCGATCACGCTACAAGTGTCAAGCCTGATGTGTTGCGTTTACGTAATTTATCGCGCGTTCTGAGCACGAGCTTGGGATGCTACCGTGATGTTGTGAGGGGAAGATTTATTTTGATATCGCGGATTAGTGCCGCCGCGCGTCAAATGCGGCGGTTATCTGGCATGTGTTGTACGTTATGCGGTCTGCGTTTCTGTGACTGTGAGCCTGTGGTGTCATTTACCGCTGTGTTGCCGTTTTTGCACATGCTACCAGTTTCACGCCTAATTCGCGCATGTAAATTAATCCGCGCCTCTGTGCTAAGCGAATGTGCCCTGCGCTATTTAGTCATGCACGTATAATGCAGGATGTCTGTGCTCGTGCAGGAAGCTCTTCAACTATAGCAAGGGGCCCTCATGTGCTCGATAGGATTTCGTGATGAGGAAGTATAAAGCGTGAAGAAGTTGAGCGAAAAACGATTTCCTAAAGTAAACCAACAGGATGTCCGCTATCACAGACTAGCAGAACGAAGTATTGTTTTCATTTAACACTCGCCTTCTATAGGGACCCTGCACCTGTTCTGGCGAAAACCTCAGATGCCTCAGCAAACGCGAAAATTGACCGCCGGCATCCGCGGCGTCGGCGTCCCGCGTCGGCGGCGTCAACACGAGGAATGTGAAGAATAATCGCGTAATGACGTCACCATACGACCAAAGCTTGTGACGTCATAATGACGTCGAATAACGTGACTTCACGCGATGACATCATCACGTGACTTCGCCGATTTGCACTGCCTTCGTGATCGGCCTACCGATCACGGAGGCTGTGCAAAGTGCCGATGTCGTGTGATGGCGTTATGAGATGACGTAACGTAAGCTGACGTGAACAAGATGTCATTGTGACGTCAAGAATTCTAGCTATCTATGACGGCGTAGTGAAGTCGTCACATGATTATTACTGCCTCCAAGATCTGAGGCGTTACATGCTTTCTGCTCGTCCCCAGGTCTTCCGTTGCCTCCGTGATTGGCGGCGATCACAGAGGCTGTGCAAAGCGCCTTTGTCATGTGATGACAATATCAGATGACGTAACGTAATCTGACGTCATTGACAAGTGACAATCTTGACCTTCTATGACGTCCTGCTGACATCATCACATGACTTTTACTACCTCCAACATCGGAGGCGTTGCAAGCTTTCTGCACGGCCCCGGGTCATGCATTGCCTCCGTGATTGGTGGGCCGATCACAGAGGCTGTGCAAAGCGCCGATTCCATGTGATGAATATATCAGATGACGTAACGTAATCCGACGTAAGCATCACGTCGTTGACACGTCACCAACTTGAAATATCTACGACGTCCTGGTGACGTCATCACATGATTTCTTGCCTCACTCGTGTTGGCGCCGAAGCCTCGGGACTCCAGTCAATTCGCGCGTTTCATGAGGCATCTAAGGCGTTCGCCCTAAAAGCAATGTTTTAATGACCATGAGACTCAACAGCGCGAATTCTGCTTGCATGAACATCCTCGTACTGTTGAAAGCGCGAGCATCGGAGATCCGATTCCTGACTGTAGTGATCTTGCGCACTCGCCGGTACTCCGCTCCCGAAGCAAATAAAGAAATCCATGTTATATATATAATGCACTCAACAGTTTTACTCTAACTTCCGAGTGAGCATCATCGCAAGGTCGCAAAACTTCTCACGAGATCACTGTGCAGAGAAGCGCCAGCCGAACCGTACTAAACATCTTTACTGTCAGAAACATTACTAAGGGTCTTTATTATTGAACTTCGAAAAGTTAATCAAAAAACAAACCAAAATAGACGCAAACCCACAGGTCTTCATGGCGCGATAAGTCACCGATGATTACGATACTCCCTCATGCGAATTCTGAGCGCAGCTTTGTGTTGAGGCAACGCCAACTGTGTTTGAAGTTCTGGTTATCCGCATTGGAACATTCGTTACACATTGCCACAGACAATGCCTGTGCTCGAGTGCTACGCACACCATTCTGTGCATTGCAGGCGTCACGAACCAAGCGAAACGCTGACATCGACATCCCCGTCACGACAAGCGAGACAGTCGTAGCGCACCCGCCAGCCCTGCATGCGCACAAGCTCCGACCGAAGGGCGAGGGCGCGTGACGGAGGAAGAAACCGATGCTAGAGGCCAGTGACTCGTGATATCGACAGACTTCACATTCCCTGTCTTTCGTCCTCGTTCGCTCTTTCGGTTACGTCGACGACGCCAACTGCGACGCCGATCAACGCAGGAACGTGCGCGTAAGAGCTGCGCTCTAATAGGCAGTTTGAGAATAGCGTACGCTAAGTTAGCGTTATTGTTTGCGGCCCGCTATTTCCGTCATTTAACGGGAGCCCGCAAGCGGTTAGCAAACCACGCATGCGCAGTTGTGCGAAAAGGCAGCGCAAAGCTTTGCGTACGCTATTCTAAAACTTGCTTATAGCACAGCGCGTTGCGTAGAATGTCGTTGACTCGAATTGGCGTACACAACTCTAGAAGTCAGTTTCTCGATGATTTGGACATATATAGCCTTCTCCATATTCTTTATTAAACTTGTATAGCAATATGCTCGCACAATTTTGCTTTTGCAATTTGTTCAGCAGCGCTAGATCTCACGAATGAACAGCGCATACATAACCTCAGCCGTGCGCCCATCGCGCGGAAAGACTGTATATGGCGGACGGCGCCGGAGTAGAGGCGTGGCGGTGACGTTAACGGTGTCATCGCCGCGCCGCGACGTCACTGCCCGGCCCATTCGCCAGACTGTCCCCATATACGGCTCTGGTCATGGAGGAAGGGATACTAAAGGGGTATTCACACGAGGGATAAATCAGCGGGGGACACGGGGGGATTGCGGATCACGTGACCACGTCGTCACGGATTAGTGAGTGGGCGCGACCCCTCCGCGACTCCTCGGAGGAGACGGGGATCTTTTCCCCGAAAGGACAAACGATCCCCCGGCGGTGGGGGATATGGCGGAATTTCGGGCTGTTGTTTGGCCACATTGTTGCACTTGCTCTTGCATTCTGCAGCGAGTGGCAGTGGATGTCCAGTCTGCAGCTCGTCAAACGGGTCGTACAAGCCACCAAAGTAGTCCAGTAACACTGGTCTCCCCCTCCGATCGCCTCGTCCGTGTGAGTGGGGGACATTTGTGGAGACTTCTCCTCGCGAGCTGACGTCACTAGGCTCCACCTTTATCCCCCGAGACTTTGTCCCCCGTCTGAATACCTCTAAGGAGAGGCCCTATCGTATTTCAATGCATTGCGAAAAGTGTGGCGGAAGTGACGTCAGATGTATGGGGCAAACAAACCGGTATAGGGCAAACAAAACAGCAGACGCCCCGCGACGTTCGCAGGCGCCCCGCGGTGGTTCGCTTCTGCGCAGATTTGTAGTTCGGTCGTAAACTTAGCGCGTATTGTGCGGTTCGCACGCAGTAAAATATTGCAAGCAGACGTTTACCAGGCTGTTCGTGCATGGCAGGCCCGAGCGCTGCGTGCTCAAATTCTTCGCGGAGCGTTTTGTGCAACAGTACAGAATACCGGTATACGTGCCGTGATAAAAAACGGTCAGCCCCTGCATCATCGTATTCGAACTCATCTAGCAGTGACTTGCGCGTTCTGCTGGGCGTTAGGCCTTCCCTTTCTCGTAGCCCGATTTTCCGATATATTGCCGGATTAGCGGTTCTTTGTTCGTGTATATGGAGTGAGCGTAGTAGCTATTCGGCGCAACGCCAACCTATAGTTGACGTAACTTCACGTCGAAAAGAGGACACCGCTGTATTTTATACGCAATCGTGCACGTAAAGTTTGTAATTCCAGCACGCACGCAACAACAAGCACGCAGCGAATGCACACCGCACAATGCATACATCACGTAGTCCGATAACAACAACATAAGTTTATTGCCCTTTCGTTGAACGACACAGCCTCTAAAAACGTACGATGCCTTCGGCGCATGTAATGCACGGCGCGTCAGACGCCAAAAAAAAAAGTTCGCGTGTGTTCTGAGTTGACGCAATGAGTAAGAAGCAACAGAGCGCACATCCGAGAGCTTCGCATGCAAATACCATGCATTAGCGAACAGCAATGAAGCGAACGTGTACGTACACATGAAAAGTGACGCCCGGTACTTTCCGCAGTGCACGCGATTTGCACCGGGTATACGCGACAGCTGGGCATTGCGTAGCTTTCCTAAAGAACACACACAAGGGGCAGCATGCGTGAATCGACTGCGCCAGCGGCGCCGCTTGCACGGCGAAAAAAAAAAAAAGGCTCGAATCGCGCATGCGCTTGCAAACGACGCGACGGAAATCGCGAAATGTTTCCCGCTGCTCTTTCGCTAGGAGGCGATGCGGGTGTTTGCGATGTAGAGGCTTCACGAATGTGACGTCAGGGCCTCTCCTTAGTTTTCCTTCCTCCATGGCTCCGGTAGCCTTTGAGTCACTGGAAAAATTTCCACTGGAAATTTTCCAGTGACTCTAGGTAGCCTACTTGCACAGCGCTACCACCACGCGGTAGCGGCGAGCGGACGCGGAGCGCGCGCTCGACGGCCCGAGGAGAGCGTTCGCCCAGGCACTGAAAAATAGAGGAGGCGCTGGTACAGCTATCTGTTTTGATGAATGTTAGACATTTAAGCTGGATGTAGATTATGCTTCTTTCAGATGTAGCGTCGTGAGGCAGTGCATGAAATTGCATAGATTTCACTCTTTTGATAAGCGGATTTTACCAAGACGCGGTCAACTTGGCTAGAAAATAACGACGAAGAGAAGTAGGCGCGCCATCACTTTCCGGCTTTACAGCGGTGCAAGAGATGCGCTCGACGTACCGCAGCTTCCACAATAGTTGTGCGCATGCGCACTACCGTTGCCACTACTCTTCTCTCTGGAAATTCCTACCACACACACGTCTGACGTAAGCGCAGCGGAAGCGCTCAGCTAAACCTCTCTTTTGTTGTCTCAGTTAACATCCACCCGGATAATCTCGCACACGAATTCGTAGGCAAGCAATTCTTATCGAAAACAAAGAAAGTGAAAATATACCCACCCTGAATTTCACGTACCCGAAATCCGTATAAATATTCTCCTCGTTCTTCATACATACAATAATAATATTTCCAAAGAAGCCTAGATTAGTCAACTCTGTAGCTAACAAAGGTCGCGCGGATAGAGCGCTAGTGAAACACGATATGCGTCAGGAGATGTGCTCAACTCTGCACAAGAGAGCTCTTTTGATACGGACGTTCTCTTCGGACACCGCGATCACACCAGACGGGAACTTGCCCAAGCATTCCTTATTAAATATGAGGGCATAGATGTGTTAGCCACCCGCGTCCTTCGCCGTTTCCTGCAACGAAGCTTTACTCCTTTAAGGAAAGGGGTTAGGAGAAAAAAAAATAATTCAGCGTGTTATTGCCTTGTGAGGCTGTGTTAGCACCTAAGAACGGTGCGTAGTTGATGCCAGACACGTAGCCAGGATTTTAAATGCGAAGCATTTCTTAGCAAACCTCTCGCACTTTGAGCGTTTCTATCTACGTATCTATCTATCTATCTAGCCGCCTACGTCTAGGTGCTCTCATGATCGCCTCCTTAACTTGGTGTAGACCAAAATTTGCATGGGAGGGTAAGAAGTTTTGACGAATATGATTGCCGGGTCATGACATGAAAAACGTTAAAATCCTGTCGCGTACGTCGTCAAACCCTTTCCACTAGACACGTGTGGCACATACCCATTTACCATGGGCCACGGTGTACGGGTATGCGCCACAGGTGATTGACAGTTCATATCTACCCGGGAACGGCGAGAACATACATTGGTAACAAATGCTAGAGCGTTAAGGAAAACCAACATACGCAGCGTTGACTCAACGAATTGAAAGAATGAAAATTAGGATCCCAGCAGGAATCGAACCCAAGTATTCTGCGTGGCAATCAGGTATTCTACCACTGAGCCACGCCAGGTCTATAAACTGGTTTGGAAAAACAGCCTACGCAGGCGTAATGTCAGTGCAACCTCAACTGTGGTTGTGGTGCTGGCTATCTAATTTTACAAGAAAGCAAACAACACTACATGATACTCCTACGATGTGTACTCCTACGATACAGGCGTCATATCAGATTAACGCCTGTAGTTCCAGTGTTGGCTCTGCTTTTATAGCAGTCTAATAAACATTACGTTTTTTTCCTACGATTCAGCAAGGTATATTGAAGCATTGCTCGACCCCGGAGGAATACATTAACGAAAGTTACAAATGATATCCACATCACCGCACCGTAAAGTGGACTTCGTCCATCAGAACGACGCAGTGTCCTCTTCATTTCTTACGAGGCTGGGCGATGGCCTCATGCTGACCGAGGATGATAACAGATTGATTGACAGCCGCTTTGTAGACTAGGCTACGTAGGTCACATACGCCGAGGTAGTCTAGGAATAGGACAAACACCATTCGCTGATGTTGGTCTACGTAGCACTATCCAGGCCTACCAGCCTCGACGGCCTATACCTCACCAACGCGAAGAGTGGCTTCAGGTTCCGACATGTCGCCGGCTCTGTCGACAGACAATTTTTTGACGAAATGACCGAGGCATCCACGAATTCCAACAGCTCAACTATACCACATACTTCACTAGACATGGACCCCTCGTCACCACGATCACGACCGGATCCTTCAACAAGTCATTTCCAGCTGCTGGTGCTCACTGATCACAGTGATGATGCCCTTGTTCAAGAACTGTCGAGAACTTCTTGCAAACATGCACACGGGATCGTGAAACGTGCGTGCATTCTCGGGACACGTATAAGCACTACATATCAGCTTTCCGCTTCTGGTGTTGGTAATACCGACCTTGCCATTGGCAGCGTTACCCAACCGTGAACAACTGGTTATATAACACATATGCGGCTCTTCAACATATATATGTGTGCGCATAAAATTTATACAAATTTTTAGCGTCATTTTGTAACGTGTCGCTCAGTAAAAAGCGTTACGCCAGTCACCTATTCGCCGGATGCTTCGCAAACATCGACTCCCACGGTACGTGGGATCTTCCGAATTTTTTTTTCGGGGGGGGGGGGGGGGGGGGGGGGGGGCAAGGCTTAATTGTTCGAGAGAAAGTCTTTCCATGCCAAGAAGAAAAAAAAAGTGGGCCAGGAATATAGAAGGCTGGACAAAATTTGGGAGGGGGGGGAGGGGGACCTGCTTTCTTGCCTACGTGCCTGGTTGCATCGAGTACACGTGCCCTGCTTGGGTACATAGTAATATTTGCTATCACTTTATTCATTAGGCCTACGCCAACTATTTGCAGACATTTGTGATGTACATCTGTATTGCGGTAGTAAATGAATGGACACTCTCGGCGGGAATATTCTGTTGCGGTCAGCGTCAGAAAAGTTTTCCGAAGCGCGCGCGACCAGTGAGTCGAACTTGCGACCTTTGCACCATACTAAAGGCGAGCAATTTATATGCACCATTTACCGTTGGTGTTACGAAGATCTCTGAGGTGCATCACGATGGCATAGGCATGCTCGCTGTCAAGCGCGAGATGACGCAAATGGCCAAAGGGCATGCTTTAAAGGGCGTCGCCTCGCCCGTCCTTGCGGCCCGTACATCCATGCGGCGGTCGCACCGCTTGGATATATGAGCGGGAATGGTGCTGATCGCCACTGGCTCCGTGGTCGCGTGTTATCGCATGCTTATCTCTAGAGGGTGGTTCAAAAGATGGCTCACAGTTTTGCACGTGTTGTGCTCTCTTCGCAAGGAAGGAAAACAGGAGAGAGAGGAAAGGCAGGGATGTTAACCAGGTTAGCATAGACGGCATAGACCACACGAAGGTTACTTCGCCCGCTGCAGAGTCCATGTTTGCTAATGAGGAAAGCCTACCTTCGTACGACATTCCAATTTGTTGTTATCGCATTCATTCCTACGCACTAGCGGCGGAACTATGAATTTTTTTAGCAATAAGAAATATATCTAACCAGCCGCGCGTTGCTGCACATTTTCCCACATTACGTTTCCTGCAGCTTACGGTTATTACTGAATTAATGTCAGCACTGTCACAACGCCGCCTTTTACGGCTACGTTGTATTAGTTGTCTGTTTCGTTACTGCATACGGGTAAACGAATCATCGGCCTTATAATCATTGTTGTAAATTCAAAACCCACGCTTACACTAAATTTCATCCAAATCGAGAATGGTGAGCCTGACCACCTTTTGGAATGCAACGCAGTCTGATAAAGAGAGAGCACCGCTGAAGTACAGGTAGCCTATTTTAAGGCAGGGACGCGCATGCGCAGTACCATGTCTCGATATCCTGCGCTATGGCTTCGGCATGCGTATGCTGGACTGCTCAAGGACACGCCCTCCTATACACAGCACAGCTTCGTCCATGCCAGTACTATTGTATTGTTGAAAGTAGACGGCTGCACAGTTCGCATACTTGGACGTATACGACTATGGCTGAGGAAAGAGCACGTCGACGGTACTTGATGCTGCCGGGCGGGAGCTTCCAAGTGGTCGAAGACGACGACAGGTGAGCTTCTATTGAACATTTTCACTGAAATATGTCCATATCACCGATACTTCATACTTTGCGTCAGCGTTTTGTAGGAAATGGCTAACACAAATTTTTGCGCGCTGAAGCACGGTAAAATGTTGGGCGAGTTTACCGAAACGTGTGCGTGTGTGTTTGAAGAAGAGCACGAAACATGGCCAAGCGAAGACAGTGGCTTTGGCAAAGTTAGGTGGCAGGACGATCTTGCGCGACTTTAAAGAACGCTGCCCTAGTTACGCTGCAAAGTCACAAAAATTGAGCGCGAGGATGAGTTTATTTTGCTTCCTCCTCCGCCTTTCGAAAATATCGCTGCTGCACCAGGGCGTCAGTGAATCAAGCGTAAAGCGGTCGAAGAAATATTTTTCATTATTAGGCACTTCCACGTGCCATTATTTTTCGGATTGACATTCCCGATGACACGACATCCGTTTGAAACCATGAATCATTTCAATACCAAACGCTCAAACTCTTTGGGTGTTGGTACCAGATGTCTAAAAACTGTACTTTTGCGAGTATTAATTCTTTTACGGATGGTGACGTTTCTTTCTGCATCTTTGACGCTGATTCTCTTATAACCCCAGAGTATCAAATACATTATGTTCTTTGTCTTGGTTCCCTACACAGCCATTCACCATTTATTGCCCTGCACTTTTTTGGTATCCGCATTTTTTAAACATTGGCATCGCGTCTGTCTCAGACGGTTACATCACATGCTAGCATCTAGATTACCCCTGGGTTACGCAGACGGTTGCATCTAACGTCAGCTCAGCTGCGCTAATAAATCCGTCTTGCGGAACAGTCACAAAAGATGCTTGAGGTTTAACTCTTCCTAACCTAATTATCTAGAGCTAAAGTTGCGCTTAGCAGGGTTTCGCGAAGGGTATGGACAGTTTTTCATTAAGCCTGTTCACGTGGGACCGCAACGGCCAGGCTGAGAGTGAACGCAGCTGCGATGCCTCGGCTTAGTGGATCACGCGGCGTGGTGTCACGCTTGCAATACTTAGGCTCAAGCGGCTCGGGGTCATTGCGACGCGATGAATGCCCTTGGGAGACGTATCGTAATAGATATTCTGCTCTAAATATTGGTGCTAAGTATTTCACATATGCGTTACACTTTATTGTACTGTCCAGAGTGGACATGCAACTACAGCCGCCGACAGAGACGCCAGAAGTAGCAAGGCCAGTGCTTACGACTACATGTGGTAGCGGTGACACGTCCGTGCCGGGCACGAGCAGTGCCCCAATTCATCAGCAGAATCCATGGTGAGTTCATGTTCAATTTTTCAACAGAAATAAATCATACAGTGAGATGCTTGCACATGCAGGAGACTTCTCAATTGCGCCATTTTGTTCATACCAAAACGGAGGAGCTGTACTCTGCTTATAGGATCATTTTATCAGCGTACGCACACGCAGACGCTCGTAGGAGCGGCTTGAGCAAAGGTTCACTACGGCACAGTTATGCGCTAATCCGCTTGCTGGTGATGCGTGACGCAAGCGTTGTGACCGCGATGTTTTGTGCTCATCGGGTGAAGCGCCATGCGTGTCTTTAGACCCATTACACAAGCCACCGCATGGGTGTTTGTCTTTTGCAGGGATTTGTTTTGCAGAGAGTATGACTACCTACCACACACAGCCGTGCATGGCTGAGCCATAACACATTTTTAAAGACGATAGTCTTTCTTGGGGAACTTAAACGCAGAAATTTTGGTCTGTCTTTCTGTCTGTCCTTCTGTCTGTCTTTCTGTTTGTCGGCACGTCCCTCGATTCAGCCACTCGGCCAAAGTTGAAACACTTGCCCAAGGGCCAGCCATCGTGAACGGCTGAATAGGTTCATACTTGTGTACATTGTTGATCAAAAAGCAAACATTACGCATATCTGAGGCGCAACATCACTAGGTAAGTATTAGGCGGTGTGTTCCTTTAACAGAAAATACATAGATACGCAATTTTAAAGACCTTGATGGTATGCGTTTAACGTTGAGACAGTAACGCGTTTATTAAAAGATTGCCACAGCTGAAGCGATCAGCGGTCCAAGCCGAGCAAGCGCGAGCGCCAACAACAACCGTCTTCGTCGTCTTCTTTCGCAGGCGTTCTTATCTGCGCCCTACCATGTTACAAATGACTCCCCCGCGGAAAAGGAGCCATCCTGGCCTCCTGGCGACCTAAGGAACAGGTACAACTGGTGGGTCATAATGCGGCTTCAGTCGATCGACGTGAACAGTCTCGCGGCCGTGACGACGGCGGTCCGTAGATGATTGAACAGGCTCAATCATATAGTTAACTGGGGATGCTTGACGTAGGACGCGGTAGGGGCCTTCGTACTTAGGCAGTAGCTTTGTGGAAAGGCCAGGAGCGGAGGAGGGAACGCGAAGCCACACCAACGTTACAGGCGAATACGACTGAGGAGGCAGGTTTTCGTCGTGACGGTCCTTCTGGCCCTACTCGCCCTACAATGGTACAACCCTAGTTTCTTAAGGTGCGCTGAAAATGCGACTGCGCTGAAACTTGTCTTCCTCCGTGCCCTCTGCACAAGCTCATGTTGTGTTTCGGTTTCGGTTCAGTATTGCATTGTACGAATGACAGGGGGCGCCGCTCTGGCATTCCTGTTTTACCCAGGCGACGTGTAAGTAAGAGAGTTTGTGGAGAGTACTCGTTGAGTGCGGACGTTTCTTCTCCTTCGGCGCATCGCGCCAAACAGCGTGTTCGGGCTGGCCGGCGTCCCCACCGGTCGCGTTGGTCACCGCCGGTCTTCGCCTGCCGCTGCGCCGGGACTACCAGCCCGCAACACAGCACTCGTGTTTCCCGACGTATTGCCAGATGGCGTCCATATCTCACGCAGCGCCTCTTCTATCGTCTTTAGACGACATTTGCAGCGAAGCACGCAGATACGCGGCCAATTTTTTTTTCATTTTATTTCATCTTTATTTGGGCATTTTCACAAAATACCCAAACTTTTTGTGGCTTCGGCTTCACACAGACTGCCTACAGATTGACCTGCTTGGGGGAAATCGGCAGTCGCCTTTTCCTGCATTCCCCCATGATATTCGTCCTTCTTTCTCACTTTGCATCTTTCCTTTCTTCTCCACTCTTTCATTCCTTTCCAATTTCGTATTCAAGAGTGTACAGCCGTCATTTTTATGAAAGGGAACATGTGATCGCGTGGCAGATAGCCTCGCGCCGCCTATGTGGCGCGGTGCAGTGGCGAAAAATGAAAATAAAAAGAGAGAGTGGTGTTGTACCCGACTACTGCCTACACTCCCGTCACGAACGTGTCTTTATTTTACGCTTTTTTCTTGATATCTATGTTCTGTTGGCTATTTCAGCGAACAATGATTGCTTTCGATAAGGACTGTGGCTATCACAGCTTCGTAAGCATTCGGAAGAAACTAAAAGCACAACAAATTTTTGCACAGATCAGACTTCCACAACAAATTAAAGCGATAAAAAAGAAGGAAAACTGCAAGAAGCGGTGCAGGCAATACACGGCACGGCACCGCCCTCTCTTTTCAGTTTTCACATTTCGCCCGAGCGCCGCGCCACATGTGCGGTACGAGGCTATTCGCCTCGCGCTCGCGTGTTCCCTTTCATAAAAATGGTGGCTGTACGTCTTGATTACAATGGTGCGCACGCGTTACAGCCCTGTAAACAATTCATACTACACTGGAAATCTTAGCGTTGAGTCTCCGACACTTTCAGCCTGTTTCAAATTGAATTATTGAACAAATTGCTATGAGGTGACCACATCCCGATAATCCCGAGTACAAAAATTAGTGAACTTACTCCGCAGGCACCTAGAAGGAAGATTGACAAAGCCAATTCGGGACGGTACCGTAGCCTTACTCATCCATAGTGTGGGTGACAAGTCCGTTCTAAGCATAGATGCGGCTGTTAACTGTTTTACGGCCTGTTTGATTGATTCCGCGTCTGAATGTATTCCTGAAGCGAGCGGAGGGGGGGGGGGAGTTCGCAGACGACGCGTTCTGTGGTGAAATGTGGCTACCTTTCAGCCATGGTGCAACCCTAGTGAACTTTAGGCATTTCAAATCCCAGTAGTACACGCCGACAGGCTAGACAAGAGAGTTAGAATTTTACATGGTGTCGACGGAAGAGAACGAGAGCATCGTTTAGACGGAAATAAGAACTGAGTGTTGTTAAACGGGAATATATTCGAATTCTATGACGCATAAGGTGAAATAAGGCATGCTGAGGAAGGAACCATCGCTCATGCTTATCGCAAAGTTCTCTACAACGGCACATGCGTATATTAGTATGATTTCTGCAGTGACCGTCTTCTATGTTCTGTGGTCGTGAGACAAAGCAAATATTACCAGTAGCCCTGCAGAAAATCCATGTACTAGCTTCGCATTTAGGCATAACATGCAACTTACCTAACCGCAAAACCGCTTTTGACATTCTCATTGCTGGCAACGCCCCGCATGATACAAATGGGTGTATTTTTTATTCTTCAGGATCCCTGCCGGCACAGTGAATGTCCAACCAAACATCGCATACGGTAGGGAGTTTTCCTATTCGCAGTTCATGTGCCACAAGCGGGAATCGGGAAATCGCCCTCTCCTGCAAGCGACTGAAAGAGCCATTACACATGCTGTTGCACGAGACTCGCTCAGTACATCGCGTCAAAGCCACTGGTTGAGTGTCAGAGCAAGGAATTGTAAATTAAGGAAAATAGATACTACTAACGATAACCAATTCAAACGACCACACGTTCCGTATACTCCTTTTTTAATTTGGAGATTGCACTATCTTAGTGACGGCCTCCTTGCATTCACCTATTCAAATTATTCCATTGATTACTCCAAATTGCCCCGGCTTGCACTCTTTTGCCATACCTGGTCATGGGCCATTAAACGCCAAACAGCAATATCTTTAGTACAGGTGCGGTGCACTAATAAATTGGGCACTATTTTGTTTTCAGGGCGCGCGGGTATGTCTCAATCCAGAATCGCCGGTTCCCCGCTTCCCGGCAGTAGCAGCAGTAAGTCTTTCACTCCTATCCAAGGTAAAAGACGTCCGCAAACGGAGGGAGCATCGATGAAGAGAGCGAGGTGAGCGCACCTTTTCACGAAGACAATAGCGATGAACGCTTCTTTATTACAGCTTGAGTCATGTAATGGTTAGTGTGGAGCTGTTAGTTAAGCTCCACATTGGCTCGCGCCACTTCGGCATCTATCAATGTTGTTCTGAAATAACAGCACACACGTTTACTTTGATTCAAGCAGGCAAACAAGGAGCCCCATGTGAGCAGATTACATTCTCCACCGCCATAGTACGCCGGTGACATTATGTGCCTGCAAAACGAGCATTCTTTTTGCCCCCGAAACCTACTTGCGCTCATTGGCAAGCATACAAGTGGAAAGTTGCACGACAGCGCCTCAGTTTGCAGCTGTCTGTGTTACAAGTATGCAAATGACTTCTGGCAAGCAGTAACGGCAACATCTGGTGAAGTGTCCGTGCAATAATAACCCGTTTTGCGACAACAATTGTATGGACGCTTCCAAGTACATTTTTGCCGCCGGCGTCGCCGTCATGGTCCGTCTAAAAAGTGACTCCGTAACATCGCCGCGCACGTCGTATGCTCTTTGTGCGAGGGAACGCCTGCGAGGGCTCCTGGCGGTCGCGGCTCTAGCAGAGATGAAACGCGCCTGCCGTCTCCATCACCCGAAAGGTGTACGCAGGGTGCAGGACGGGGAGCAGGCTGCGGGACTGCGGCACAAAAATGCGTACTTTGACTGTGGGTGGTCGTGGTCGGGCGCTGTCGCGCGCGCTGCATCTTAAGAGGGGTTAGCAAACGGCTGATACCTCTGTAGGTGTTGTGCTGTCGTCGGAAAGTTTGCGTTGAAGCCATATATGCAGCACGAAGATCGCTTTGCATGCTGCAACGGCCGCGTTTCTTACCCCGCGGTTCTGTTGAGTTTCGGCATGTGGCATGCTAGAGTATTGAGGGGCTAGCCTTCCTTCATTTAGCGCGCCAATTCTTCACCGCATTCACTGATTCGCCCCTCCGGCAAAACTGTGACTCTTTTGTCACTGCTGGAAGCACGTAGCCTGACCCTTTCGCTCTTTTTTTGCCTGAAGGACTGCGTCTGCCCCGCTGACTGTGCAACGCCACCCTTCTGAAGGCGCAGCTCCCCCTTACGGTATGTAGGCAGAGGCTTTTGTCATACTAAGACCCTTGTTGGCGGCGGAAAGAATCGTAGAATTAGGGTATCTTGCCTTGCCACGACACGAAGCCGTAATACGGACGCTGTGTTGCGTCAGAAAAGAAAGCAAGGCGATCTCTTTAGTCCAGATTGCCTGAAGCCGACATTTAGCAGAGCGTTTGCGGACAGGTGTAAATACATCCAGCATGAATGAATGTGACAGAACCATATTTGAATGTCCACCGGTGTTGGATCAGGTTGTCTGCCGGGGGTCCGAAAGTTCTAGCCTTGCACTTTCAACAGCTTAGATCATTCGCAACCATATGGGCGAAATTACTGCAGTCGACGAATATAAGGCTAGCCTTCAAATAATACATAGTGTTGTTGACAAGGCCGCACAGGCTTTCTTGCGAGGAACACCCAATCGACACTACCCAACATAATGACTTTGAAGATAGGTAACCCTCGTTACCTGATGGAAACCACCTAGCACTGTGGAAGAACCGCGTCCTAAGAGGAAATACACTTTCAATGTAAAAAACGCGTCAGTGCTTTCATGGAACCTTCAACTCTAACCACATGGAGAGCTTGAAGGACATTGTTTGGGACGCAAACACGTTTCCTGCTGCTCATTGCAGTCCGACTCAACGCTTTTCTTTCAGTGGCTGCACACCCGACCATAATCGAAAGTAGCCCTCTCACAGTGCCGTCGTCCTTCTCCAGTACATCACGCGCGGCCACGGTGGAAACCATGCGGGCATACGACCTGAGGTGAGCCCAACTATCGAATACTATTCTTCCAATTGAGATATGAAGAATCATTGAACAGGGGGTGTGGCTTAAGCCAACGTTTCGACATGTAGACTTGTCTTCGTCAAGGCGGAAACAATAAAGACCACTTTCCTTTTCGAAACGTTGGATCAGTCGACACCCCCTGTTCAAGGAGTTTTCATTTCTTCAAGGTTCCATGCTTCCATGAACCTTTGCCTTGTCTGGACTTCTTCAATGGAGCAACTCAGAGGCTGCGCTGAACGGTCTCGACAGTTTTCACGTAGACACTCCCAGAAATTGAAGTTATTATTATTCGTATGACAGTATATTAGCCGCGGGGGCTCTCGGCGTAAACTGCTTCATAGAAGTGCAAACTTGAGGTCCTGAATTGCTGTATAAATAGTCAGAGATGGAGAAATAATTTTACTGGACAAGTTTATGCCACGTGGATGAGGAAGAAAGGAAGGAAAGGCAAGAAGGTCAAACAGACGGGCGTCTGGTTTGCTACCCTACACTGGGGGCCAAGGAACGACGGTAACGAAAGAATAGGGAAGGAGGTACTATCAGGGTACACGTGCGCTTGTCCACTACACGCCTGGAAATCTGCCACGCTGGTTTAGTGATTTTGGTGTTTGACTGCTGACCCGCAGGTCGCGGGATCGAATACTGGCCGCGGCGGCAGCATTTTCGGTGGAGGCGAAAATGTTCGAATCCTGTGTACTTAGATTTAGGTGCACGTTAAAAAACCCCAGGTAGTCGAAACTTCCGGAGCCCTCCACTACGGCGTCTCTCATAATCATATCGTGGTTTTGGGACGTTAAACCCCAACAATTATTATTGCACGCCTACAAGCTACCGCTTATCCCGGTAAATTTTGAGAACGCGTCCATGAGCTTTGGCACATTTAAAGGGCCTCTAAACCACTCAGTTCAAAGGCCAGAGAGTGGTTTCTTTCTCACTTTCCCTCTCTTCCTACAGGCGCCATCTCCGCCACGTATGTGTTCACAAAACACGTGGGCAATGTCAACACTTAGCATGGAGCCTATCAGGATTTCGAGCTCTTAGACTACATGCTGATATCTCCGATTGCGCAGTCGAAGGCGCACAAAAGGAAGTGAAATCAGTTGATCGTGCACGATAGTCATGTGAGACCAGGCAGAACGGGCGTACGACTGTACTGCAAAACAGAACTCAAGACTGATATCTCTCGAATATGTACCAATCGACAACACATTTTCTCATGAGATCGCCTGCACAGACTGCTGGCGTTCGCAAATAAGCCGAAAAGGCGGGAAACTCCTAGAGAGAATAACGCGCTCGTCATTTGTATTTTCAGAGGTTGCTTGGCGACCCTGTAACGAAAAAGTAGTTTTCAGTTTACCACCTTTATATAGAAGAAAAAGAATCAGATTACGAATCGCAGTAATTACCAAGTTCAAGTGCACCACCAGGTAAAGTACAGCCCGGTATTGCAACATTTCCGGCATACAAACCTTCATTTTTTTTGTTCGTTGTTGACAGTCGACACGACAGTCAAACTCCGTCTAACCCATTGTAAAAAAATACATCGCTGTTAGGGCGCGCGATGTCTCGCACCTGCGCGAAGAGTCGAGCGTACGTGAGAGTTCAACGCTATCCCGTGGATTAGTGCGACGTCATTTGTACGCCTTTGTGAATAGGCGGAATGGTTTCGACGTTCTCCGGTGCTGAAGAAAAGCACGTTATTGCAGCATTGGAGTAACGCGAAAGCTTGAGTAAGTTAGTAGGAGGAGTTCATGCAAACAATCGAGCAAAAATAAGACAGGCAGCAGAAGCACAAAGACAACTCGCCACGGTTGTGTAGTGGTTATGGTGCTCGAGTGCTGACCTGAAGGTCGCGGGATCGAATCCCAGCCATGGCGGCGCATTTCGGCGAAGCGAAATGCTCGAAGCCCGTGTACCTAGATTTAGGTGCATGTTAAAAAACGCCGGATGGTGAAAATTTCCGAAACCCTCCAATACAGCACCCCTCATAATCATATCGTGGCTCTTGGACGTAAAACCCCGGCAATTATTCGAAGCTCGAAGATAGGCTGCCGAAGCAGCGTTCTGTCTCCTTAGATTTGTTAGGTATTATTTCAAACGTAGGAGGCGCAAAACAGGCGAAACGTCGAACCGTCATGGTGTCGTATTAGCACATATCCAATCATGCACCGAAGCCCCACAGCAAAGAGATGGAACTGGGAACACCGCATCAGTGTTCGAAGCTTCAAAAGGGAACACTCATGCCTCTGTTGCACTCTCACTGTATGTAAACGTTGCGGTGCTATATATATATGGGTTACTGTTTAAGAGTTGCACCGTGTACCTTGTATATACAACCCATAAAATAGGCCCATAGTATGTAATGTCTTAGTAATCAGACCTTGGAACTCTCACTACACGAAAAAATTAAATATTAAAATCGCCGTTGAAATCTTGATTTCTCGGGTTACAGTGGCATATATGTAACAAACATGAGTTACCGAGATTAGTGTATGAGGTGTTTTTCCGAAACAACTTAAGTCCTGGCGTGGTACTCTGGCTCTAAAGCCATTCTCATAAAATCTGACTGCAATGGAACAACTGGTTTTGCATTCCCCTCTAACACGCTAGTTTTATCACCAACCATAGTTACAACCGGATTCTAGTTTACTGCCCTTTAAAGAAGTGCTTACTTTGCAACTTGCACTTTATAATGCCTTTTGCGCGCTTCGAGAGCGCGGCTTTTTGTTTCGTTTGCTATGTTCACACTAAGAAAAAAATGGAGTATTTGGCGAGTGTTTTGTCCACAAAACTTTAATCATCTGGCCTCGACGAGTTTCCTTTCTTGGAAACCCGGCTTTTGCCACTTCCTATCTAGAATGCCGTGTCACGCTAATAGCGCGCGTGCCCTTTGTGACCGCAAAGTGCTGGGACCGCGGGGATAACGCAAGGAAAGTACGCGTGGAAGATGACGATTATAGTTGTGCGGCAGAAGTACTCCCCAAATATTCGAATTTTCAACGGTGAATCTGTTAAAAAGTTCCCGTAGTTATTTTCCCTGTACGCTTATATATAGCCTTAGTGAGAGCTCTCGCATTTCCAGACGGTCGGTGGTCAGGCTTCGCGTTCACTTGCCGCTCGTACGGCATAATCTGCTCAACACCGCGTTCTGGTTTTGCAATTCACGGTTAGGGTGCTTCGCCCCATTAATATGCACACTGTGGAGGAGCACGCTTCTAAGGGGGAGTCGGCAAGTGTCGGATCTTGAGAGGGAGACAGAGGAAAGGCAGGGTGGCTAACCAGAATCACGTGTCCGGTTTACTACCCTACGCATGGGTTGAGTAAAAGAGGGCTGAAAATCAGGGAAGGCACCGCCACGGTGGTCTAGTGGTTATGGCACTCGACTGCTGACCCGAAGGTCGCGGGATCAAATCCCGGCCGCGGCGGCTGCATTTTCGATGGAGGCGAAAATGTTTGAGGTTTGAGGCGTGTACTTATATTTAGGTGGACGTTAAAGAACCCCAGATGGTCGAAATTTCCGGCGCCCTCCACTACGGCGTCTCTCATAATCATATCGTGGTTTCGGGCCGTTCAACTCCAGATATTATTATTAGAAATCATGGAGGGGAGAGAGAAAGGAAAGAAGGAAGGAGGAAAACAGGAGAGAAGGCAGGAAGAGCTTGGGGGGGGGAGGGGCTAGTGGTAACATACTGTAGGAAATTAGGTAGCGCTGGAAAGTTGAGGACAAGAAAAAGACATGGACTACACGACGAGGCGCTTCTAACAACTGAATTTATTGAAACAAGACCAAAAAGGAGGGGAGAGGAGGCAGAGACGTAACATACGAAGTGAGGGCACTGTAGGCAAACCACGCATGAGCCAAGCTGCGGTGCTATCTATGTAGCACAACACGTGCATTCATCTAATTCAAACTTTACGTTTTTTTTCTGCTTCGTAGCTGTATCAAAGAAGGCACTTTTGCTCCGATTACATTTATGCTTGTGTCGCTAAACATGCCACTTGTCTTTCTGTGAGTGCTATAGATGGGGAGCTAACGCATGCGCCAAACTTCCTCGACATCATCCTGTAGGCTTCCATGATAGTTCTTTTGTTTTTGTCCTTGCTGTGCGCCAAAATGGAAGTGCCTCTGAAATTCGGGTTACATTTACAATTAGAGCAGTGCTGAGCGAGATTCCCCTCCATTGCAAACCTACTACACAAATTCCTGTGTTCTTGAAGCCTGTTGTTCATGCACCTGCCCGTCCGCCCAATGTAAGATGCCCCGCAGGTCTAAGGAATCCTGTATACTTGCACTCAACAAACTTTTTTACGCGTCTGACACCACATGCTGCATCTCGGGCGTCGCCTTCACAACTCTGGGAGTTGACTTACACAAGCCTACCAGTTTTTTGGGTCAGGTCGGAGCACACGTGTTGGATGTACAAGACAAGCAATGGTAAAGCTATCTTGCCATTTCAGTCTAATCACACGAAACTTAAAAAAAAGGCATTGCAAAATCGTGCATCTTGCAGGCGACTGAAAAAATCACGTCAGCACAGAAAGAGTGAAAGCATGAGCTTGCAAATAGAGCGCTTGAAAAAGAGTGCCTATGCAAAGGGGGTCCTGTCGGCAGTGGCGGAATGCTGCCTAAAAGAAATCAGTAGCCCCGGGAAGATGAAGGAAAGAAATAAGAATCCGGTGGTAGTGTTGCCGCACATGCACACCGTAGTGCACAGATTAAAAATGTTGCTTCCCGGTATGGTGTGCAATTTGTATTTTCGGCGCAGGAATTCGTAGCTAAAAGGTATCATTCCTCCTCGCAACTCGTCCAGCGTTAGCATCGCCGGTCAGGTCTCGCCACGTCCTGGCGCTTTACAGTGGCAACGCGCAGGCACGGACAACAAATCCGCGGCGCGGTGCGCATTGACGTTCTCATCGCTTTTCTTTGCTGCTGCCAGCGTTATCAGTATCGCGCTCGCCCGATCGCCCGCGACACTGCCAAACTCGGCGGCCGATTGCTCAATGTTCAAGTTTGGCGATGCGCCCGAATCGCGCTGCGTCACGCAAGTCGGCGAAGACCGCAAAGCCTCGCGTTCCTCTTGCAATACTGAGTTGCCATTGCCGGCTCGCCACGCGTTGACGAATACCCGTGTGTGCGACATCGTGAGACATTTATCTAGCCAAAAAAAAAGATTACATTTCACGTCGGTATTCCTTGCGGAGTGGTGAGTTGGAAGACGCATTAAACCAGTTCTAAATTACATTTACGACAGTTGTATGCGCCGACAGAACAATTTCACATACATTTGCAGGTAAACTCTTGCAACGTTTTCTTTAAAAAAAGTATTAAGGCTGACCACAGACACAAAGAAGTAAAATCGTTAAGCATATTGCCTTGTGGACGTTGACCTTTATTTTCTTGGAAGCCGCCGCGGTAATATTATGGTTAGGGTGCGCGGATTCTCACCCCAAAGTCGCAGGTTCGGACCCTGCCGCGGCAGCCGCATTTTCCATGGAGGCGAAAATGTTAAAGGCCCGAGTATTTAGATTTAAGATTTAGGTGCACGTTTAACAGCCCGAGGTGTACGAAATGTTCGAAGAACTCCAAGACTGTGCACTTCGTAATCCTATGGTGGTTTTGCCACTTTAATACTTAGCAATTATTACTATTATTGGCTACTGATCTTGGCTGTCACTGATGCTTACAGACGACTTGCGAGTGCATTCGCGATCAATTCTCTGTTGGAGGTTGGATTGAACGCAACGGGTAGTAGGTTTTCAGAATTTAGTTCGCATGCTTATTGACAATTTTATGATTTTAATAGAATTTTATTTAAAGTCTACCTTTATTTCTTTTAACGACGACCTGTACGTTCAGCGCCTGGGAATGTGTATTGGCTCTAGTGTTGCTCCGGTGTTGGGCGACAATTTCTTGTAGTCTGTTGACCGTAACCTGTCGTGTTCGTTTGACGATAGGTTTCTCCTTAAGGCTTTTAGATATGTTGGCGATGTCTTAATCCTTTTGAAGACTAACCATGCGTTTACATTTGACGACGGCGTTAGCGAAGTTTTTGCCGCCTTTCGGCTGCATGGGAAGGGCATGCTCTTTACACATGAATCCCCTTACTTCAGCACTCTACAGTTTTTAGATCTGTCATTAACATTTGACAAAAACCATGTTTGTTGGCAGTACAGCCCATGTACACAGAAAGATCTGCTCTCGTACGATTCTGCCCACTCTAAGCTAGTAAAGAGAGCTATCGCTACCCATTGCCTTGAGTCCGCCCTTATGAAGTCGTGTCCTCACGCCATGCAGGTTAGTTTTAAAAACCAATCGGCAGGGCAATGTTCAGTCGGCTTTCCGAGCTCGGTCGTAGTAGCTGTCCTGAAAGCCCTTCTTCAGAAGGTGAAGGGCATACAATGGAAAACGTCTAGCGCTGTTCAAAAAGGAGGCAAGCCCGCAGTGATCCCGTACGTCCACTAACTTTCCCACAACCTCAAGAAGGTTGCCAATAGACCTTATGCAAAATCTGCTGCCATCTAGCGGCCGTCCTGCGCATTTCCTTCATGTTGAAGGCTAAGCGTGCTCCGCATATGTACACACGGAGCGTACGTATGAACGAGTGACGGCTGATACGAACGGCAATGCCGACATATTTTCCTGGGTCGTGTTGCTCAGATTGCAGAAAATGGGATGCTGAAAGAAGGTTTATAAGAAACTAACCTGCATGTTGTTAGATTATCTCGCGGCCGACAAGAATCACTCGATCGTTCCGTTACTGCGGCTACTGCTTACGACTAACGCCGTGTTTACGTTCGCCGTTATTAATAGATGCGCTATGGGACAGCATCGGCACTCATCAGAGAATACTCTTTCGTGTCATGTCGGAACGAGACAGTTTTCGCGCCGTGTGCTTCCAGGCACAGACAAACCGGCTTCGTGTACGTGCTTCAAAGCTCCATTGCGGCTACTCGCGCATGCCTGCACAGCTGTTGACAACATTACTTTCTTTATTACATTGCGATAACAATTAAATGGAATACAGGTAGCTCGTGCGCATCTTCGGTTCTCAGTGAACGGACCGATTGTGCTAGAGTGTCTTGTTTATAGTTTGTTTTCCATTGTGGAGTTTAACGTGGCGGTTGTTGGGTTGCTTTGCGCGCGTACTGCTTCACTATATATGCGTATTTTTCAAGAATATCATGTGCTACCATCGCCAAATTCAGAGGCGCGGCCCGTTTGCCTTCACAGGCCTTCCCGCCCCCCCCCCCCCGCTTACTTTTTCTTTATTCCCCAAGAAGACCACATATCAAGTTCTCCCAAAAGCTCATCCCCCTTTGGAAAAATCTTGTATCAACCCCCGTGTGCTATTAAATGTCAACAAATGAGGGGAGTAGCCAGAAATCTTTTTTTCGGGGCGGCGGGAAGGGGGGCGAGGGTTTCAACCATACTTTATGTACGTTCGTGCACGCGTTTGTATGTGTGCAAAATAGAAAATGTTCGGGGGGAGCTTGAATCCCCCTCCGCCCCCTCAGCCCCTTGGATACGCCCCTGCAACAGATTCTTCAAGTGTATGGGACTTCTGTAGTGAACCTGACAAAATGCTGCTCGGGGAAATATGGTACACTCGACCGTGAGTGCACTACCTTTGGTTACGCGCTGAGGTGGTTTCACAAGTGTTCAGTCGGCGACGCAACTGTCTTGTTGCAATGAGTTGAAATTGAAAGGCGCCTGTAGGCCCCAAAGGAAACGATGTGAACGCTGATACTCTTGGCGTATCGTGTTATTTACGAGCACATGCCGGAAGGATGTTCAATAAAATACCAGCTTATCGGCACCTACTTCTTGGAGTAACAAACACTTTTGATGTTCACTCTTCACGTGCGTGAGATACGGAAATGTTAATCCTGCGATAATTCTATACATAACTTACGTCGGTGCCTACAGCAGCGAAATATTTTTTATTGCAAAAATAAAAAGAGGTCAACGTTTTATTTAAAATTAGGTGCACAATACATCAGGTCGACGTAGGCTGCCTCTTATGAAATGCGTTTTGAAATGGGTCAACAGCACTTACCATCATCGCTGTGCCTAGCCGTGTCGCGCGCTCAAGCCTCTTCCCAAGATAATTGTGATTAGAAATTTGCACCCTATGTATTTTACGTTTATGGACCCAATGTCCTTTATGTTATGGGCCCTATGTACTCCAAGAGCTGAGTAGCCGGTGCCTTATTTGTGCGTCAACATCTCCTCACATCATGTCAATAAAAAAAGCCTCTTCCCAACCATCCTACACTACAGCGTAATACTCAGAGAGTTAACAGCGCTTTATTCGCTACACTGAACACGGACAGAAAAAATTGTAACCTAGCGCAAAGCTCTATTCTCAACGATGGAACGCCTATACATGGGACTCGGTGACAAACTTGTACCTTCTTCTCGTTGTGAGGCAGTTCTTTGCACGTAATGACTGTGAACATGATAACTAGGGAATGCCGGTAACGTGTACAGGCCCTTACACACTCGCCTGACGTTTTTATGCACCGATTTCCTAATATCAAAGCAGATGCAAGCAAGAAGTTATAGCAGCGACAGCAATACGACTCGTACACAAGCGTCCAACATGGCGCCGAATTGGTAGCTTCGTCAAAGCTCCTACAGATAGCAGCAATTTTGCATGAGGTCTGTAGATACGGTGTGCCTGTAGTCTTCTCGGCCCCACGCAAGTTGGCTGAACTGTGTACGCGTATTAGCTGCGTTGACAAAAAGTTCGGTTGCCATAAGAAGCACGCCAGACCTTGTGTGAAATGCGCGACGGGTGTTGTATACGAAATACCGTTGTCGTGTGGGAAGACGTACGTGGGCCAAACTGGGCGATGTGTCAATGACCGAGCACGGAGCATGAATTGTCTCTAAAGAATAAAGGAAATACGCACTTACCTGCGCATAATTGTGTAGCCTGCAGTTGTGAGCCTCTGCTTCGTGAGGCTAAGATAATAGGCAGGAGCAGTGACACATTAGCGCGATAGTTATTGGAGGCGTTTCACATTAAGAAAAGAGGCACGAGTTGTATCAGTGAGACGTGTATTTCTCTTTTCCAAAATGAGATGCAGCTCTTTGAGATGACAGTGTGATATTTTCCCTTACTGACGCACGCATGTGCAAATGATAATAGGTTGTTGGCTTCACCTTTCGAATAAACAGTTGAAGTTTAGCGCCGTACCTTTCTAATTTCTCCACCTTCTTACTCGTGCCTTTATTTCATAGTTTGCGCCAAAGGGTACCCCTTCGTACAACAATGACCCGTGATTCAGAATACGCGATGGGTTAAAGTAGACAAAAAACACGAACGCTTGCTTTTCTACTGAAATCAGTGACTAAGGGTTGTTTTTTCTGCGGCCAATACGATACTCAACGAGGCCATTGCTTGTTTCTTCCCTGACATGCATTGTATAGAAATGACTTCAGCCACGAAGGTAATCGCATTTGCATGGATCATTTCTTTGTTTTCTAACTTTATGCCGGTCGATTCTCCCGTGAAGCAGCGCCGAATGCACACGTATAGTCGGCGCATCGTATATGAAGGAAATCGCGAAAGAGTAGGCCAGCACAAGTCAACCGGTAGCGAGCAGCAACAGAACGCCAAGCGAGCGAAAGTGTGAAGGCAATTTACAGAAAAAATCCAGAGCCGATCCACTACTGTGAAGACGGAGGGCAGCGGCTGTAGCTTGACGTCGTTTTCGTGCCTATTCACACTTCTGTGTGCGTCGGCACTCCTTCAATTGCCTCTGTTCTTCCTCTGAGGGAACGACACGCTTCAGTGCCATAGGAAATCGAAAGGGTAACTGTTGATAATAGCGCTAGTGCGATCTCTACGTCACGAGACGAAGGGTGGAAGGTGCCGCCGCGGAGTGTCGCGACATTTCTGAAAGAGTCCGTACCCCTTTTCGTCGACGTAATTTCATCAAGTTTGAAGTGCCACGCAATTATAGACTGAATTCGAACGGCGTCCATCCGTGGTCACGCCGTTCCAAGGGAAACAGCCGCCGAGCTTCGCCCTAGGCTGGGGGAGGGCGCCACCATCGCATCGTAAGGAAGTTTCTAACGGTTTCGCCGCTAGGGGCGCTCCCACGCAGCAGCCAATACCGAGGGTAAGCGAGTACAAGTACCTCGGAGTATGGGTAAATGAGGGGGATAGATATATGGAGGTACAAGAGAAAGCATCGGTAGCAAAGGGAAAGAGGAATGCTGCAATTATGAAGCACAGAGCTTTATGGGGATACAATAGGTACGAGGTGCTTCGAGGGCTATGGAAGGGTGTGATGGTTCCGGGGCTTACATTTGGGAACTCAGTGGTGTGCATGAAGTCAGAGGTGCAATCAGGAATGGATGTAAATCAAAGGACGGTGGGCCGCCTCGCGTTGGGCGCTCACGGGAAGACGACAAATGAGGCGGTAAAGGGTGATATGGGATGGACAGGCTTTGAAGTGAGGGAAGCGCAGAGCAAAATGAGATTCGAAGAGAGGCTGAGGAAAATGAAGGAGAGTAGATGGGCAGAGAAGGTTTTCAGGTATTTGTATAGAAAAAGCGTTGACACGCAGTGGAGAAAAAACTAGGAGGCTCACCAGTAAATATACGGCTGGCAGTGCGGGCGATATGGCAACAAGGAGCATTAAGCGGAAGGTCAGAGAGGCGGAGAGGACTTATTGGATGACAGCGATGGAAAAGAAGCCGGCTCTGAGTAACTACCGAAAAGGAAAAAACGAAATAAGGAGGGAAAGGTTTTATGATAATTCAAGGGGAAGCGCTTTACTGTTTGAAGCAAGGTCGGGCTGCCTTAGAACGCGTAGTTATAAAGCGAGATTCAGTAACGAAGAAGAACAATGTACATGCTGCGGGGGAACTAAGGAAACGATGGAACATGTACTGATTGAATGTGGCGATATTCACCCAGGTATACGTGTGGGCACGAGTCTACATGAAGCCTTGGGTTTTAGGGACAACAATGGAAAGCTGAACACGTCCGCGATAGAAATAAGTAAGAGACGGTTAGAGTATTGGTGGCAGAAAAGTAGAGATAAAGTACAAAAATAAATAATGGGGGAAAATAAGGTCATTCTGCCTTAAGAGGCAGAGAGATGGACCGTGAATTTATATTTTTTGGTATAATAACATAGATTTAATCAATGTAGATAAGGCATTAGGACAACATGAAACAAGGAAGCTTTTTTTCTTCTTTCTCTTTTTTTTTCGCCTTCGAGCCTGGTGGCAGACATGTCACCGCCCCGTTATAAAGGGGACGCTCATAGCATCCATCCATCCATCCATCCCACGCAGGCTCTGAGTAACTACCGAAAGGGAAAAAGCGAAATAAGGAGGAAAAGGTTTTATGATAACTCAAGGGGAAGCGCTTTGCTGTTTGAAGCAAGGTCGGGCTGCCTTATAACGCGTAGTTATAAAGCGAGATTCAGTAACGAAGAACAATGTACATGCTGCGGGGGAACTAAGGAAACGATGGAACATGTACTGATTGAATGTGGCGATATTCACCCAGGTATACGTGTGGGCACGAGTCTACATGAAGCCTTGGGTTTTAGGGACAACAATGAAAAGCTGAACACGTCCGCGATAGAAATAAGTAAGAGACGGTTAGAGTATTGGTGGCAGAAAAGTAGAGATGAAGTACAAAAATATATAATGGGGAAAAATAAGGTCATTCTGCCTTAAGAGGCAGAGAGATGGACCGTGAATTTATATTTTTTTTGGTATAATAACATGGATTTAATCAGTGTAGATAAGGTATTAAGACAACTTGAAATAAGGATTCTTTTTTTTTCTTCGAGCCTGGTGGCATACATGTCACCGCCCCGTTATTAAGGGGACGCTCATAGTATCCATCCATTCATCCATTTAGCAAAACAGAAAGGGGAAATTGCAGCGAATGGCAAGAGAAATGCATTCATAATGAAACGTAGAGCACTGTGGAGACCAACAGGTTTGAAGTGTACCGGATTATGTGGAAGGGAGTAATGGTGCCAGGGCTAACTTTTGCTAACTCAATGCAGTTCATCAGGTCTGAAGTACAGTCAACACTTGAGATAAATCAAAGGAAATTTGGGAGGCTGGCACTGGGTACTCATGGAAAGACCACGAGGGGAGCGGTACAGGGAAATGTGGGTTGGGCATCCTTCGAAGCTCGCGAAGTTAAAAGGAAAACCTGCTACGAAAAACAGCTCAGACATGGATGAATAGACATGGGCAGCTAGAATAGTTACTTATACATGAAAATGTGGGCCACAGTCTAGGAAAAGGACAAGGAAACTAACGAGTAAATAATACAAAGCCGGTGACAATAGTAATAAAAAGGGCATTTAACATGACGTCAGAAAAACAGAAGAGGAGCGTTGGATAGAGGCAATGGCGAAAAAACTATCAATGGAAGTATATCGGCAGGAAAGAGTGAAATAAGAACCTAAATGTTTGATGGCAATTGAAGGGAAAGTTCCCTGCTCTTTCATGCTAAATCAGGATGCCTGAAAACGCGAAGGTGCAGAACGGTACTTCCCGCAGAAAGAAATCGTGTGTAATAAGTGCGAAGGGACCAGAAGCCATGGAGCATGTACTAGTTGATTGAATAAAAAGACGAAGACACCGACCACAAGAGAATAAAACAATATAATACGTTTCGGCACCCTGAACGTGAGCCTTGTTCACAAATCTGGTTTGTGAACAAGCTCCCGTTCCGGGTGCCGAAACGTGTTAATTTTTTATTCTCTTGTGGTCGGAGCCTTCGTCTTTTTATTCAACGATACTTCCCGACCACACGGGCATCCACCGTAGCCTTCATTTCATATACTAGGTGAATGTCAAGGTGTTAAACCAATAGCCAAGGAAGAAGTAAGCCTGCCCAAGATGCTGTGGATTCAAGGACAGTTTTGAGGATCCCTCTTCCTTTCGTCTTTGTACTGTTTATATGCGCGGTGCTTCTGAGAAAGACAAGTTGCCGTTCTCCGTACTAAATTTCACTTCTTTCCGCAATGGTGAGGTGCGTGTACTGCGCAATCCCGAGGAGCAATTTGGCGATGAAGAGGGGTAATGACCGCCGATCATGAATAAACTATTGTATGTGTTTGGTGGCCTTCGCGATGCCGCTCAAGAGAATGAATTGTTTGTAGCGTTCATAAATGTTCTGTGCGACATCTGCGCTGTATGCTACGCAGCTTCGCTGGTTATCGAGGAGGCTCAGGAAAAAGAAAAAGCTAGAATGGAAGCTCTAGCAACTGACCAGCAGCAAGCGTGAATCCGGAATTAGCCTATGGTATACCTTAGAAACATAGCCTTTTGGAGCGATTCAGGATTAGAGATAAGGTGTTTCTGTCCTCCTAACGTAAATATTAGCTTAATTATGAAATTATAGATCGCGGTGCGGGCGAAAAATGTTTTGTCAAGATATGTATTGTTCACGTGATCTGAAATGCAATTTGCCAAAACTTCGAGGTTTCTTATGCAAACTAGTAACGCAGAGACGCATTGAACAGTCTCTTTCGGAGACAACTGCCTGTCTTAAACTCACAGGGCGTGTGACGCTAATCGCTACCCTTTCATGTCTGGGAACTAAAGTTTTATCGTGCTTGTGATAAGATGGCACGGATTTTGCTTCACTTTAAGAACGGAATTTACATTCCAGCATTTGCTTTTTTAACCTCTCTGCTTGTCATCCGCCTTCATAGAGTAGAACGGCTCATTCATTACCTTATTCGTGTGCTTTTTTTGCCACGACAATAAGCAGCCTTGCTGACGTTTCCTGAAAACATGCCACTGCCTGGTTTCGAATTTGTGAATTCTAAGTAGCACTGAAAACATGTATGCCGTATCTGGACTCATCTAGGAAGCAAGAAAAAAAGATTGTTTTTGCTCCTTGTTTTCTGCAGTCTACGCTTTGACATAAGACCGATCATTTCACTGACAGTGCTACATCAGGTTGTGAGCGCGAGTGCTTGTCATCGAGCGATGCCGTGCTCGTCTTTGTGTAAGTGATGCATGGTGCGTCTACGTTATGAGCGAAATGATGTAGTAGGATGTGCTTTCAATACTACGGTCACGCCAGTTACTTCGTTTAGTGTTTTACAATCCTGCACATGGAGCTATGCGGCACAGCAGTGCTGATACAATTACATTTTGGCGTAACGCCTTTCTGTACTTGTCATCACTGGATGTACACATCACTTGATCTATGTGTCTTGTACCTGTAGGACTTCTGGGGTGACGTCGAATTTCCAACGGAATATGGAATATCACCAAGCCGACCGCCGGTTTTCCTCGCACGGTACGTGTTCTTCGATTTCGAATATTTACACAAGAACTCTTAACAAAAAGCAGTGTAGCCAACGGGAACTACCCCAACATGACGTTACTAAAAACAGTGGGCTTCTTCTCTCAAAACTTTCCTTCCCTTTCTCCTTCCCCAGTGCAATGCAGTATCCGTGTTCAGTCTTGGTTTTCCTGTCTGGATGTTATGACTGTCACTGACGACACGTCGTCTCTGAGAGTGGGATGGCGGTGCATTCCCACACAGCTAGAAACAACACGATCATTCCCCGATCCAGGATTTACCCGGTGGGAACAACCCCACAAAGCGAAGAGAATGGTATGAGCTCCGATGAGCAGCAGGGCGGCGTCAAAGCTGGCGGTGCCTTCATAATGGGCCGCTGTGGCTTGTTTGGAATGCTATGGCGCCGAGCGGGCTCGTCTTCTGACCACAGTAATTATAGGACGCCGCAAACCCTTTCGTGCCCTACTGGGGAGAGTTGGAGGAACACGCCCGGCATCCACAAACTCACCCCACGCGAGTTTCATTGGACGCAGGAACATCGCTGTATCAACTATTGCAACAACCCTTCTGCGGCGGTGTGTTATTAGCTGGCGTCTTGGTGGGTGACGTCTTGCGTGTGACTGGCTACAATCAAGGAGGAACCAGCCTGAGGTGTTATAATGATCGTGTAGAGTGAGACAAGACGCTCCGGGCTCAGGGTTAATGGCTCATTCAGTTCGCTCATCGGTGAACTCTGTTTTACTATGTAAATAGGTTTCTGAAAAGTGCCATACACTGGTTTGTTTTCGCTTTCCCAAATTCGGAGCATCATTTCCTCAACCCGAAGGCTCAGTCACGCTACCGAACGGAGTCCCGGTGCAATGTACCCTGAAGTCACAATGATGACTGGTAACAGCTGTGGGATGGAGCTGAACCCCCGGCCACTTGATCATCAGCGCAGGATCTGAAGCTACAAGCAACATCAACGGTCGCACTACGAGAGAGCAGCTGTCTCGAGACATCGATCATGTGTGGGTAAGTGCTTGGCTTTTCCTTCGATATGAACCATGTTCTAAAAGAGGGCTAGAGTTTAGGTCTGGTAGATGCGTTTGCCGAAAGACTCGAGGTTCCATATTTTCGGGAAGTTGTTTTGGAAGTAGCGAACGCTCAGAACGATCATGGACTTGCGGAAGCTGCAGAAGCCGGGCTTGTTGGTGTTGTGTGAGGAATCGGGGATTGATACAAAGGGCTTGGCACGAAAACCCATAATCGTATAGGTAATCAATGATATGGAGGCCGATGATGAGGAGCTCCTTAAAGCATGGGACTTCTTCATTTGTAAGAAAGAAGGTCAGCTTAGACAGCAGGAAGAGAAGCAAAACAGGCGTGAGCATGAAGAGGAACGATGCCTGAAAATCTAGAGAGAAACAAAGACTGGAGCGCGACATTGAGCTCTATAAATTGGAACTTTAGGAGTTGGGTAAGAGGTCGGGAAGTTGTTTCCAGCAAGCCGTACCTTTTTCCAACAAGGAGGCAGAGTTGAAGATGGCTAGGTAATTGCAGCCGTATGCGGTGTCAGGCGATATCGGCCTGTATCTTACAAACGTTGAACGAATACGCGAGGAACTGTGATTTGAGCGAGACACGTGGTCTCAAAGGCTATCGACAGTTTTGCCCTGCTAGGAAGTTGATGTTGTTGCGTGCCTCAATGAGCAGCAGGCGGACAACTACGATGTAGTTTAGGCAGCTGTATTCAGGAGTTTCGGAAGAGTGCCATGCTGACGGATCCTTCGCCTGAGAAAAGAGTTTCACCGCAAGCGCGAAACAATGAATACGCGTTAGCAACAAATTCTAATAGTATGAGAAATAAGGCTGGCCGCTAATTCGTTTGGATCCCATATCGCGTGACGCTACAAAACGTAGTAAAGTGATGATTTGGGCTAGTTCGTTTTGCATTACTGGTTGTTGGTTCTACAAAACGCTGCTATAAGAGAATACGGCCATTCCAGGAAGAGATGCACTTTCCGCACAGTCTCTTCGCGTTGAGAGCGCAGCACGTAGAAGGGTAAACAAACGAACCGCTGATGACTGCCGAGATAGCGCGCCCACCAGTGATCCCCATTGCACCCGTAGAATCAGTTCACAGCTACTGCTCAAGCGACAACGTCCGTGTCCCTTCATACTTGTTCCAGACTGGCGAGGCGTGTCCTGCCTACTTCAGCATTCGACGGGGCGTCTAACGGGGGGATGTTGCCCCATCCCTCCACTGAGCGAGGGAGATGGGCCAGCTCGTTGGGTCTTTGCTCCAGCCGCGTTCGCCAGCCCCACTCGCGCGCGTTTACCCACTGGTAGAACATACAATGCGCGGGAGGATGTTATCAATTTGTGCTTTATACAGAACATGACGGCGGCGCCGACGGCCAAAAACCCGTCTACTGTGTCCATATATTTGCTATCGTAATAAAACGAGTGACAGGTCGCTGTTTGTGAGATCGCACCAGAGAAAGGCACGCGTTTTATGAAGGTAGAGCATGTCGAGAACCAGTCCTTGGCCAGTCTGAAGTAAGGCACAATTGCGAACAAGATTTCTTTCGGAACGAGGCTTGTTCCAGCGCGAGCCACGAGGTGACAAGGCTTGTTCCACCTGCCCTAATGGGGTCAGTGATGAGCTGGAAATCTTCCTCGTGCCTCGAAAGGACATTTCGGAATCGTCGAACGTAGACACAGTTAGCGTGGTGGCTGACCATAGAAAGAACGCAACCGTTCAGAGGTTTGGCGATACCAACAGGGAGGTCCACCTTTAGGTCTTATCAGTGATAACACAGATAAGTTGGCCCGAATGCCCGAAGAAGTGCAGAAATCAAATAGATTGTGTGAGAGAGAAGGTGGAGCTCAAGTACCAACGAGCTGCACAACTTTGCATGTCGTGACCCAAACTGATGATCGAAGCGTCGAGGGAAACGATGTTCGCCGCCTTAGCAAAAAAAGAATCACAATGAAGAAAAACGCGGACGCGTTCGGCGCAGCGGAGGCATAGGGCAGGTCCCACCTCGCCGCGAGTAAAACAAGAGTAGGCCATCGCACAGTTTGAGGAAACGTCATTTGTGACGTTCATCAAGGCGCAAGCGCCGAGAGAGTTGCAGCAGGGGAAAACCAGGTGAGTCCCGCGACGGAAGGCACGATTGAGATTGACAACTTCAAGGAAACAACCGTGTCCGAGTGGTCAGTCGAAACACCACCGTGGCTATGTACCGCGCGGGAGCGAGCACAGAGAGGATGTCGCCGTTTCCCCTGCGTTTCTGGCGTCCTAGCCACGTCCATGAGAGGAAAGCCTTTCGAAGGGCCGAATGAGGTGTGACTGTAGAACGCAGCTCATAGATCGTGCATTTTGTAGCCTCTGGTGAGCTAGAAGGCCGACTGGACTGAGGCCCCATTCGGTACGATGTAAGACAATTTAATTGAGAAAAAGGGGAATGGTCATTTCGAATATTTTCCACGTGCTTGAAATTCTGGTGAGTCTTTGTTAGAAACATAGAATTCGGCAATTTTAATTTTGCAGCTTACGAGATGCGGTGTAAAGTTCTAAGAAAGACTACGCCGTCCTGGAGGCTGAAGAGAGCATCTATGTCTAATATCCATTAGGATTAACTTCTGAAGGTGTCTCTAGCCTGAAAACTTTTTTCTAGTATTTGAAAGGTTTAGTGTGATATCGGATGGGATCACTTTCATGCTTATGTGGAGTGCATAAGCACTTGAGGAAAGGCATTGGCACGGGACCAAATGAGTTTGACGTCAAGTTTGACGCCATCAAGTTTGACGCTGAGTGGTGCAGTTTTCGCTACGCGCTATTAGGATGGACAAGCATATTGTGCAATGTCTTATTGTACAACTAATTCAGATGTTGTGAGGTGCTCTTGAGGGTGTTGCACATAGTTATTGTTTATTATACACTGTTCCTTGTAACGTAACTGTAACGTTCCTTGTAAAGTAACGTAACGTCACAATTTAGGCCGCGGTTTCAGAAAACCTAGTGAGGTAGAGATCTCAGCGGTAGCGTGGCCGATGGTAGCGTGGCCGATCAGTGTCTCCTTGCCTGGCTGCAAACCGCGACATCTAGGAACAACTGCCTTGCGAGGTGGAGATTGATTCTATAGCAGTATGACTTTGACATAAATTAGGTGAAGGGCTAATCAACTGACGCGCGGACGCTCATAGCTGCTCCTTCTAAAAAAATCCGGCGTACTCTTCACCACGTTTCAAAATTGCTATTTGAGAATTCGTGCGTTTGCCTGGTGAATGCGTCACGGAGCACGTTTAGATTCTTAGCACAAGTGAGTCCTAATAGTTCTGAGCGGGACCTTTTGGTACAAAGCTAGTAATGAAAGATTGTTTGCCATCCCTCTTTTGGCCTGGTTTATTCGGAGGTGGCCGAGTGCTTGCTTGTGCATATGGTTGTGTTTCAGAGACGCCGAAGAATCTAGTCGGCAACTAACCAGACAGTGCGACAAGTGAAGGCGAATAACAGGCATTATTCAGCGGAAAGCCCGCAGCCGGAGGGGGGCTGTGATTCCCACCCTCCGTGACTCTTCGGCGGGGGAGCAGGCTGTTATTACTGTTACTGGCGGCACGTCGTCTCTGATTGTGAGCTGGCGGCGCATTCTCACACAACTCGAGACAGCATGATCATTCCCAGATCCGGGCTTTCCGAGGTGGGGAGCAACCCCACGGAGAGCTCTGATGAACAGCGGGGCGATGCCAAAGCTGCTGGCGCCGCCTTCACAATGGGCCGAAGTTGCTTCTTTGGAATGTTGAGGCGCCGAATAGGCTCTTGCTTTTGCCCGAGCAATTAAAGGCCATTGCAAACCCATTCCTGCCCTTCTTGGGAGAGGCGGAGGAACGCGCCCGACATATCGTTCTCCCGGCCTGACCCCACGGGAGTGCCATTGACCGCAGGATCTTTGCTGCATCAACGAGTGCAACGACCCCGCTGCGACATTATGTTATTGGGTGGCGTCTTGATGGGTGGGGTCTTGTATGTTATTGGCTAATATCAAGGAGGAGCCAGCCTGAGGTGTTGTTATAACGACGGTGCTGAGTGAGACAAGACGCTCTGGGCTCTGGGTTTATGGCTCATCCCGTTCGCTCGTCACTGAGCTCTTAGCTTTTCACTATGTAAATAATTGTGTAAAAGTGCCATATAACTTGTTTGTTTTCGTTTTCCCAACTGTCGAGTATCAGACCAGAGACGGTGGTTTAGTGTCATGGTGCTCGACTGCTGACCCGTAGGTCGCGGTGTGATTCACGGCCGCGGCGGCCGTATTTTCCACGGAGGCGAAAATGCCTGAGGCCCGTGTACTTAGATTTAGGTGCACAGTAAAGAACCCCAGGTGGTCGAAACTTCCGGAGCCCTCCACTATGGCGTCTCTCATAATCATATCAGGGTTTTGGGACGTTAAACCCCAGAAATATTATTAGCATGAGTTTCTCAACCCGGACACTTATTCTAAAAAGACAGGGCGTGCAAACACGGACACAAGAAAGAAGTCAGGACACCACAAACGCCGTGTGTCCGTGTTCCGTGTGTCCCTGTGTCCAAACGCCGTGTGTCCGTGTTTGCACGCCCTGTCTTTTTAGAATGAATACTTACCAACTAGCTCAGCTCTCTGTTATTCTAAACCAAACGCTTTGTTACGCTACCAAACGGAGTCCGGACCCAACGCACCCCGACCCCACAACAACTGGTAACAGTGGTGGGATGGAGATAAACGTCGGGCCACAACAATCTCCTATGCTCTTTCATGTGTCATACCCACTGTCACATGTTCACTGCTTATACATGGCCCTATTGCAAAAACCAGCGCCGTTCCAGTACCCCCAGCGTGATACCAGTACATTTTTTGGCACTGGATCGCACTGGGAACACTGGTATACGGTCGAATTCACTGGGACTCCGGTGAAAGCACTGGGAAAGAGCTGGGTCGCACTGGTAAAGGCACTGGCTTTGCCGCTGTGACGCTGATGCTCACTGGGAAGCGTTGGAGACGCTGGAATTTTTACTGGCGTGCGCTGGCACATGCTGGAGCCTGCACTGTTTCTGCCAGCGCCGCGCTGTGCATGCATGCTTTCAGTATCGTGCGCGGCGGAATGCTTTGTTATCGTTGAATATCGAATGTGATTCGATGGCACCGATAGATGCTATCCTAACGGGTCCGAAACATGTGTCACAAATTCTAGCTTGGCAGAGAAAGACGATGAGATGCGCGCTAATTTTATGACATACGTTATATGTGAAATCACGGTCACTTTCAAGGTTTTCCTGTCAAATGTGGAGAAAAATATTTAATAACCAAAAGTAGACAACACTGATCTTTTTGCTTTCTAGCACGCTTGTTTTTTTTTATTCATGCAGTGCCAATAACGACGTTAACTTTTGCGGAGTACGTAGCAGTAATGAATACACATTTTGTGCATATGCCGCGCATATATATCGCTTTTGCACTCGTGATGTGTTGTGGTAATGACTTCATATTGTAATGTTTATAAGTCTGGAGGCGTCGGTCTGAACATACAGAGCAAATTGTTACATCGCCGTGCAGTTGGCAAGAAGTAAATGAGATCTGGCTTCGCAATCCCTCCCAACGGAGGCCAGAAAAACAGCCGTCGTTTGATATCGCCACACCAGAAATGCACCTCGGCCAATTCTTGCACTTTCACTTACTTCAGCTATACGTTAGCTAACAGTTAAAAAGGTTCCGAGGCCAAAATGCAGAAACTTCAACCATCGCAACTCATCTGCGCCGAGATCGGTCCTACCCAGTGCGGCTACCAGTGAGCGTTAGGCCTAGCGTTCCGGCCGAGTCCGTCTACATGCCAGCGGCGCTTCTTGGTTTAAGCACACGCAATTCCAACGTGTAAGAATTACTGTAAAGTATAGTCTGGACATCCGTTAACCAAAATTAACCATTTTTTCTTGTGTACGGTGTCCGCACAAGGAGCGATGACGATCGATGCGACGCGCTTTCAGCAACAAACGCCGGCTCATCGAAAGCAGCCGGCCACACTCGCCGGTACTTCTCTGACTCATACGTGAGAACAAATACGTGTCAACTGGTACGCGTTAGTAAACTAACACACCGGCATATTTTTTCAACGAATTGTATTTGTTTTTGCTGAGCGGTTTTACAGTTGTAGGTATCGATAGAACTGCAAATCAGAATACAGCCACGCCCGCCCCCAGTAATATCGTCGCTCGCGCGAGAAAACTACTCTGAATGAATTCATGCAGGCGCGTGTTTATCGAACAAGCATTCATAAAGCTTCTGTACGTGTTGATCATTAGCAAGGGCTAGAAACGGCTATTAAAAATCGGCAGTAACAGCCGTCAAACTGTACCCTGCTCCTCGATCCATTTGATAGTTTTCGGAGTTAAGAAAGGAATTCTTAAAGAAACTTAGCGCTCTTCCCACTTTGGGCATTTCATTCGTTGCCGGCTACCCTTGGTTTGTGTCTAATAAAGAAGCAAGCTTGATTTAAAAAGGAAGATCGTGTCTTCCTTGAATACGCGACAGCAAAATATGAAACGAAACGCTGTCTTACTGTATTGACTAGCCCTCTTACAGCTATGTCGACATGTTTCAGCGTGGCGCAGTGGTGGAGTACTCGCTTGGGGATTGAGAGGTGGCGAGTTCGGATTCTGGGGGTGGAGCTTTTTTTTTTTTTCATACGGCTTTTTGTTTTCTTTTTTATTGCACTAATGCTTTCTATATGACTTTCTTTACTAATATATTTATGTAGGGGACGTAGGCACCACCGTTTTAACGCTCTAGAGCCGTTTTGCGCTTGAGTACCCAGCGCCTCCCAGTAAAACGCTGCTCCAGCGGCTCAGTATCCAGCGCGACGCTGGGCCCATAATCAGGCATGGCACTGGACGCTGGTACCCAGTGGCGCTGGGTTTTGCAATAGGGGGGCTGAGGTAATGCTTCATTAGTGGTATCAGAGCACACAGGTCTTTAAAAGTGACGAACGAACTACAGTTCATCGAGTTCTCACTGAGATGACGCAGTTAGAGAACCCTGCCCATGACTATGTTGATACTTGCTCCGCAATTGCCGGTCGTGTTTTCTTGGGTCGTGAAGCCCAAGAAAACAGAAAATGCAACAGCTCTTGAACACGTATCTAGAAATCAACCACAAAGTATGGAACACGGCAGCAGCTTCTGAAACTATAGATCATCTTCATACGACACAGTTTGTGCGTTCTAGCATTGAGTGTGTTATCTTATAAAAAAATTTACCGGCAGCGCTGCTTGCACGTTCCCCTACAGCAATGATTCAGATCTTGTTTGAACCATTTTTTGGGATGCAATGTTTAAGACTGTTTCAATGTATTGACGCTCAATGGCAATCAACGCCGTGTTTGTTACTACACAGACGTGAACGACAATGGAAGCATTGGTGTCCAGCGTCCGACCTCCATTAGAAGTCGCCGGGACGCCGTGCCCAGTACAAGCGAGGCAAGCATGGTGAAGCCGTCAGCTACATTGGAAAACAACTTGAGGCGAGTTGTGAAGTGGAATGGAACAACTAAGAGGCGAGGCGGAATGCATGCCTGCCGTTCAGTTATGCGAGGTATTTTTTCTGCGCTACGGGCAACCAAGAGTCACGCTACCGTGATTACCGCTGTCTCTGTGCTCGTGCACAGCAGCTTGTAGTTGCAGCGATGTGCGATTCGGCAAACGTCGCAGTGGAATCGCAATGGTAGAGCTGTCTGGGAATGTTCGCTTTCGAATAGGCACGAACACTCTACTTACTTTTCCTGTTCTACACCGTGGCCGAATCGCAACGGCGACAGTAGAGAGCTTTAGCTAGATACGGAAATACGGTACGCAAATACGCTACCGTATGACGCTACCGCTCCTCCTCTCCAGGTCGTCGACCTTTTGCCGGTGAAGGCACCCCAACACCACAAAATCTTTTTAAAAAATTACTGTGGGGTTGTCACGCCTCATTGTTGCCCGTCAGCATTACCATTATTAACTAGACACCTGTCGTTTGGGGCCCGCATTGTCACTGGAACGGGAAGCGGCAAAAGCACAACCAGCGGGAAAGGAGGAACGCTACCGTACTGCCTTACCGAATTTCCGTGCCGTATTTCCGTAACTTGCTAAAACTCTCTATTAAGGCACGTTTAGGCCTAGAAGGGGGCGAAAGCGGCAGAACTCGCAGGAAATCTGCTCGTTACACCGCTAAGCAGCCAGAAAATCACGCCGCGAAAAAAAAATCGGTACGAGATGGCTTTTTTCGCCACGTGACAGCGGAACGCCTTTCCGCTTCACGGGAGGCCGTACATTGGCTGCGCTAGCGTATAAACCGCGTGATGCAAACAACCGGCTGCAATTTCAACATGGCGGCGAAGGAGTCGGCGGTGGGTCGCAAACTACTCGCGCAGCACGACAAAGCTCACAGCCCTGACAAGGACGCGTTCCTCGACAGCTTGGTTTGGGTTACGATCGCTGAGCAGACGGCAGAAGTAGACGAAGGTGCAGCAGCAGCAGTGAATCGGCATGCCCCAGCGTATCTCGCTTTTGCACAGCCGGGCGAATCCGCTGTCACCGCTGCCGTTGCGTCGCTTATGTAGTAATGTCTGCTGGTGTACCTCTCGAGTCAACGATTTGGAGATGTGAAAACTATTTCTTTTAGGTGTTTTGTGTGCATAGCTTGAATTCGGTACAAAATTAAATACTGAGAAAGCGGACAAAATTTAATGAATTCTTGAAGTTGCGAAGGTGGCGGCGGCAGCGGCACTCAAAAGGGGCAGAACAAATATGAACGTTTTCAACGCGCGCGGACACGATTTTCCGGCCGCTCTGGTGTTATCGCTTTCCCTTCGCTTCTCACGTGGGAATGCGCCATTAGTGCTGATTCATTCATGTCATATTGCGCGTCTTCGCGCACATGACGCAACTCCTGCTTTATTACTAAGGGAATGCTTCCTGCAACTAATACTTAGCAGTGTCGTTTCTTCAGGCATTTAGTACATGATGGCAAAGTTGAGCGTTTGCGCAACGCCTTTGTTTTGTGCGGTTCTCCTCTTTTGCTCGCGTCATAACGTGCTGGAACCATTCATTTTCTCATTGGCGTGTACTGTTACCTGCCTAAGTCATTAGTTATGTATCGTGCAATCTTTGTTATGAGTGACACGTCAGGCATCAATTAGTTAATAGTTTGCATGATGACGACTGAAAAGAACGAGCGCACCGCTGACACGGAACTAAGTGAATATTGTTCAAGGGAAACATGATCCATTTTTATGGAGCATTAGGCAAACGACAGCATGCTCGCGCAGGAACTGCTACTCATGCATGTTTCCACGAGCACTACAACAGCATGTGCGTCTGTCTGTACAGTTGCTGCTGCAGTGTTGTTGCTCTTTTTGGTTCGTCATAGTACAAGGCTAAAGTCACTGAACATGAGACAAAAGAGACGCAGTATCGTACAGAGCATTACTTAGACTTAAGTTGCTGTTGTCGGCAACCACAAAGCCATTTGATCATCATGCGCATGGTCTTCGCTCGCAGCGCACAGCCTGACACTAATGTACTTCTTTGTTAACCTGCAGGGTCCCTGCTGGCACACCGAAACTCCAAAGCAATGCAACCTTCGGTACATATTTTTCCTACTGTGAAGATTCCTACTGTATGTGTGGAAAGCTCCTAGGCCACAAGTACAACTAGACAGTACACGCCCTCTTGCTTGCGAATGAGGAAGCTATCATCAATGTATTTAGCGGGACACAGTCAGCCAACGTCGTCTCTGAATTAATGGTTTAAAGCTTCGTCAGGAAACTCTATAAAGGTCATAAGTCGGCAGACTCACTCATACGTCGACACATTCAGACTCACCAATACTCAGGTTTAGCTGTTAGTCTGGGTGTGAGTGAGTCCGGCTGAATAATAATTGGGGATCTGGGGTCCGAGTGACTGCGGTTGGGGAATATTTTGATGAGTGAGCGAGACCGCTTGAGTAAAATTTTAGTCAGTCTGAGTCCAACTGAGTCTGGTTTAGGAAAATTTGGGCGAGTCTGAATCCTAGTGAGCACTGAGCGCAAAATACACTTGAGTCTGTCTGTGTGAGCTCCACCTTTTTTTGTTTGCGAACATGCGATAAAGGTTCAATTTTCTGTATTGAAGATAACCTTATCGACAGCAGACTTCAACGTCACGCACGTTCTATATAGTTCCTTATTCCGTAATTTGAATTATATCAGTGGAATCCTGGATATAGATCGATCTAACTTATCGGTATATTGATTACTCCTAAGTCACGTGCCTTTCACTATTTGGCGCTCTACTTAGGTAACTGTCCAATAAACGTTACATAGCATCGCCATAAGTATTGGTGGCGAGCTGCGTCACAGACATTACCAGATTATTTTTATATTCAGGGAGCGAACTCACGTCCCAATGGTCAGTCGCCAGCTTCCTGCCTCCGGTCTCCAGCGGCTACGACCCAATCGCTGCTCTCGAAGCTTTGGTGCGACGTCTGGAAATCGACGAAGAATCGGACAGCTTGAGAAACAGCGCGAGGTGAGTCCAGATTTCGATGGTAGAGTTGAACGTTTCTTAACAACAGGTTACGGCATCTAACACTTGAAGTGGAGCCCATCGTTGGGCGCCACACATACTCGGGCCACTTACGGCTGCGTCTCGATGTTGATCTAAACTTGAAAAACCCACGGGCAAAATGATTGAAGCGCGTAATTAAGGACTTTCAGGCGAGCAAACATATTGCATTGGCCATCACGCAGACCAAGAGATAATGTTATTTGCGGAGTCGAAATGCTAGAAGCCCGGACACGGAGGTTCCATCCATCGCTGATGGTCAGTCGTTGCTGGGCCTTTGAGGCACAAAGATGTGCTGCTCGGTGTCTCGGTCTCATCTCTGCGCGGTTCTGGGCTCCGGCTGGCCCATGCTCCTACATCTGGCGCCCAAATGGATGGACCCCACCCTTGCAATCATAGATCACGCGCTTCTGCGGCTGCTCCACGACGCGTTCGTCGACTTCTGTGCCGCCAACCACCTCCCGCTCATGGCCGACACGGGCCTCGACCACGCTGTCGCCAAGGACTCTCTACCTGGAGTAACGGAGCAGCGTACCGGAGCTGACGTCGCAGAGAATGCGGTCGCCGCAGACGACGCGCGGGCTCATGCGCCGAGGCGGCACCACATGCCGACGAGCTGTGCGGGTACGAGCGGGCCCTGGAGAACGTGAGTGCCGAGCCGCATGCTGATGTGGCCGGGGCGATCGTCGGAGCGGAGATCGAGGAGTTCCAGGGCGGCGAGGACGAGGCCGATGGGTGTCGGAAGGGCGAGTGGGATGTCGCCGAGGTCGCTGACGGCGATGGAGCGATGACGGACGCCGTGCATGAGGATGACGCGAAATGAGACGGCGCTGTAGACCGGGAGGGGTCAGCCAACGGCGAGGACGGAGATGTTGAGAAAGAAGAAAATTGTGAAGAGGGAGAAGAAGAGAAAGAAGAATGAAGAAAAAACAGTATGACCACGAGCTTGAGAAGCTGCTGAACGGGATTGTATTGGAAATTGAGGGGATTCGTGTGGGGCAACCGAAGAGTGCCGTGGACGCATTGCCCCACGTTCGCGAAAGTATGTCGGAAAGCAATTCGGACGCTGAAATGGAGAATCTCACTGAGCAAGACACCAAGAAGGCGAAAGCTGAACCGGCCAAGACACGTCCCCATTGCGTGAACAAGTCTGCAAGTGGGTGGCGTGTCAGCAGCTTGCAGGTGGCGCATGGTGCCAAGAAGGCAACTGCCTCAAAGCACAGTACGAAGGACGAGAGCGAAGATGAGAAGAAAGAGCAGTCTGCTTAGGAGGCCTCGGCGGCAGCTGCCCACGACGATGGTTCAGCTGGCCGCAAGGACAAGAAAGACGAGAAGGACGAGGTAAGCAGTGACAGGGATGCAGGCAAGGCTCGGCAAGCAGATTACGAGGATGCCAACGCTGATCACAAGGAGGAACCAGAGTTCGACAACAAGGAAGAGAAGGAAACCACAGACAGCAGCAGCAAGGCGGCTGCCACGACATCAGCCGACACGAACATGGATGCTGAGCCCCCATTTTCAAAAGAAAACGACAGGACCTTGGTGAAATGGTGGAAGAACTGTGACGGCGTGTGGTCGCATACGCCACGTGTGGTCCGCCGTGGCTAAGGGTGATGGCTACCACGTCCTCCTCCCCAATTTTACCGGAAGGGAGGGGCAGTATGGGAGCGGCAGCTGCGAGCGCGCCGATGGTAGAAGAGAACGATGGACACGGCCACACTAACGGCCACGGTCAGTCGCTGCCGGGCCTTTGAGGCATATGGACGTGATGCTAGGTGTCTAGGCCTCGTCTCTGAGGGGTTTTGGGTGCCGGCTGTCCAAGGCCCCTGCAATATTTCCACACACGCTCCTTTCTTTATATATTTTATGTTACCAGCCCATCGCACGTGTAGCTGCTGCCTTGAACAAACCGCGCCACAATGTCTGGAAACATTCGAGATTATTTTAAAGCCCTCTGTCAGGCTTGAGCGCGCAAACGCGAACAACTGAGTTTATTCTCGAAGTAACGCGGCTACCAGCGATACGGCTTTAATGTTCGATGCCGCATGTACAAATGCCGACGCGCCTTGCCGTGGTTCAGATTGTCGATGGCCGACGCTCTGTTGGCCGATATCAGTGTAAAGCGTGCATTGCTTGCTGCAGTTTGAGTTTACATTTCCAGGCCACAAGTTCGGCCAAATAAAAAGTTTCATCCTGGACACGCCAACTGCTGCCTTCGTCAAAGTCACGATGGGACATCTAGAGTAGTTGCTGCTTTGTCCATGTTCCAGACGCCAACGCAAAGCAGCGACACAAGTCGGCTTCGTGACCAAGAAGGCCCGAAAAACATCCCGGATCGTCGCGCTAGCCGGAGGCAGCTAGGACTACAACCGGAGTTCGGACCCCTAACCGAGAATACAAGGACCAACACTACAAATCAAGCCACCACGATGACAGCACCTGTGCAACCGACGTCAATCCTGCTTCAACAGCCCAGGGAGTCGCCGAAATTCCGCGGATCATCGTGCAAGGACCCGGAAAGCTGGCCGGAAGCATACGACCGAGTCGTCGTCTTCATTCATTGGAGCACCGAAGACCAGCTGCGGTAGTTTTATTTCGCCTTAGAAGACGCCGCTAGGACGTGTCTTGATCACCGAGAGTCCACCCTAACATCATGGGATATTTTTCGAACCAAGCTCTTGACTATCTTCACTAGCGTCATCTTCAAAGAGAGGGCCAAAACCCTGCACGTAACCCGTGTCCAACGCCCCAACGAAAACGTCATGCTATTGACCGAAGAAATGACCCTATTGTTCTGGTACGCTGACCCTGCCATCATTTTCACCGCAGCCTCTGCAAGTCCATTACTTTGAGGATGGTGGGGGCTACATGTAATGCGCTTGAAACCCTAGTATCGGGCGAATAGTAATAACCTAAAACTTTTTGTTGGGCTAGTTGGTCACGTACGTCCTTGTCTCTTCTTGTCTTCGTTTCGTTGACGCCTTTTATTCACTGCTCGAATAGAGAAAACTCAGTCGACAAAAACTGCTGGCTATTTTCAGAAGCGACTTCCTCGGGAATTCCGTGGCGTGTAAAAATTGACTTGCAGTGGTTGACTATAGCTGCGGAAGAGAGCTTCTCAAGCCGAACTAGTTCGGGGCATCTTGAATAATAATCTGTAGCTATGAACCACCACTGGTTCTTGAAGTAAAACGAGTCCATCGCATCGCGTTGCCAAGGTGTTTCGAAGAATTCGCAGCTTACTAGGGACAATTTCCTGTTTACTCTTGTTTCGATGCATTTCTGACGTCGCATCACCAGGGTCGAGACGTCAGAGCCTATGGCGGGCCACCAGACGCAGTCTGTGGTTTGAGCAAGTGCCTTGGTTATGCCAAAGTGTCCTTCATGCAAAAGTCGTAGGTCTTCCTTTCGGCAAATGTCTGCGGCTAGAGGTTTTTGCCTGGAACGTGTACAACCTCATATCGATATCGCATAATTCTCATCTTTAGTCTCTGTAATCTGGGCGTCAAGAAGTGAAGGCTGTTCGAAGGGAAGATGGGAACCAGTGGGTTGTGATCCGTCTCCAGCTTGAACAGCTGGCCATCAATGTAATCACTGAATTTATCGCATACGCAGACAAAAGCAAGAGCCACTTTTCAATCTGAGCGCAGCTGTTCTCGGTTTCTGAGAGTAACCTCGAGGCATAAGCGACGACAGAAAACTTGCCATTCCTTTGCTTCTGGCGATCGATGCTCCCAGTCCGAAGGCTGATGCCTCGGCGGTGACAACTGTTTATTTTGATGGGTCGTAAACTCCAAAAACAGGACGAGATTAGAGCACCGACTTCAACCTTTGTAATTCCTGCTATTGTGGATCACGCCAAGCAAATTATTGTTATTTTAGCAACAGGAATGTGAGTGGCTGCATCATATCAGATGGACTGGTAGCGAATCTGGAGAGAATCTGCCGTTATTTCTGAGACTGTATTTTCAGTATGGCTTCAATTCCTTCTTTTCGACGGGTCTTATCCCGTCTTCATCGAGCCAGTGTCCAAGGAATGTAAGGAGTTCAACATTAAACACGCACTTGCTGTCGTTCAGTATCACTCGAGCCTTTGGGAATGCCTGCAGCACATTTCGCAGTTCGTGTTCATGGCTGTTGGAACCCCACATGAGGACGTCGTTTATGTGACACAGAACTCGATTGATGTCATTTAAAATGTACACCATCTGCTTCTGGAAGTGTTCAAGAGCTCACGCAAAGCAAATGATAGTCGGTTGAAGTAGAAGCACCCAGTTGGTGAGATGAAGGTGGTGAGTTTCCTTGATTCTTCACAAACATGCTAAAGCACAAAGCTTTTAAGCGCACATAAAACGAGGACCGAAGATTTGAGAACTTTACAGGACATGTCCTGTCAAGTTCCTAAATCTTCTGTCCTCGTTTTATGCGCGCTTAAAAGCTTTGTGCTTTAACAATAATGTTCACCAACTAGCCCATCTCACCGTCTTGTTCTTCACAAAGAGGAATTTGCCGAAATCCGGAGTTGGCATCAAGTTTGGAGAACACCTTAGCTCCATGAAGAAGTCCGAGCGCGTGCTCCACAAAAGCAATAGGATGCTATTCTCTGAGAATGTGGTGGTTCAGCTCTGTAAAGTCCACGCATATGATCACCTCTCCGGAGGGCTTTGGGACGACTACCATTGGTGCACACCACTCGGTCGGCTCATCAACAGACGATATGTACACAGTTTATGCATCCTTTGAAGTTCCAGCTTTTTCTTCTTGTACAATGGAATGTAGATGCGCCTCGTGGAGCTGAGTATAATAGGTATTGCTCCTAGTTGAAGCTGAATCCTGTGTTCTTTGTGCAGCTTGCCGAGTCCCTGAAAAACCGCTGGAAATTCTTCTTTCGGGTTCACTTTGTTGGCAACGGCATTTGCGAATGCCACGATCCGTAGCTCATTGACGACTGGCTTGCCTAGCAAAGAAGTGCAGACCTGATTTATGACGCGACTAGCTTTAGTAGTCGCGTGGTTGCGGTAGATAAGCTCGAGCTGTCTCACTCCTGCGGCTGGAAGAACCTGTTCATCTGGTTCATACAGCTGAAGTGCAGGAGCTGAAAAAAGTGGTCTGTCCTTCAACGTCTCGAATACCTCCGTCAGGAGGATGATTTAGCCGGCACCAGTGTCAATTTTGAAGTGCACTGGCTGGCGTTCAACCGAGACTTGCTTCCCAGTTTCCAACATCCGTTGTCTTAATAGCTCCAAGAAATCCTGCTTCTACAGTTCCATGCTCGGGTTCGACACAATCAAGGCACCGCGAGATTCATACGAAGGCATAGTGACCATTATTCCGGCAATTCCTGCATACCTCCGAGCGTGCTGGGCGGAGCGTGCGAGAGTGACGCCCTTGACCACGCCAACGGCACAGTTTCTGCTCGCTGTTTTACCGGAGGGTGAAGTTGGTTTATTTGCCCCGTGTGAATAACTGCCGCTTTTCCCTTGCGCTGAAGCGCGCCGACTCGTTTGCGCAGCTTTTGAACATTATGTGATGCCTTATGTGGTTATCGGACACCACTCGAGTTTAGGAACTAGACGAATGGCTGCTGCAGTATTACTTCCTAAATTCAATTCAATAAATTCCTTCATCATTCACATGAACATAAGCACATCAGTCATGTGATAAAGGCAGATATGTTATAAAGGTAACCTCTCGTCCCTTGCTTATTTGAGCACGTCGCGATCAATCTACAAAGCCTCGCCTCTGTGCCAATACAGCGGCATTTGGACATAATAGTGTTTGCGTAGCCTTCCCATCGCTGCTGGTACATCTCCTGACACCAGTAAGTTTTGTTCCAGTGGGACTGCTGATGTCCTCACGGATGAAGAGTCGATCGACTCGCCCCGCCTCGTCATAGTTACCTCCCCCGGTACGTGTAACATAATCGGCTGCTATAGTCAAACACTTGTAATACAGCTCGCATTGCAAGCTTTTGATTACGCTCATGTTGTTGGTCGTAGCTGACACGTTCAACCACCGTTGTTGCTCTTTCACAAATAATAGGCCTCGAGATTGATTCGAAACCGCGATATCACTCGTTCTGCGAACACGCAAAAAAAAGCCCGCGTTAGTATTGCAATGAATGTGAGGGAAATTCCCTAACGCTGCGTCAAGAGATGGTGCAATGCTGGGGCTTAAGCAGCTGTAGGCTATAAGAGTGGTCAACAGCGCCGCCAGTGGTGGTGCAGGCCATCGACATCGATGGCTTACACTATTCTTCAGCGTTAGAAGTGCCTGAACGAATTCGTTAGCTCAGAGGACATTCCTGTAAGGTGTTCTGCTCCTACTCAATACAGTCTCCTGTTGAAAAATGGTTAATCAAACACTCCAGCTTGTTAAGCAAACACTACACTAATGCAAGTTCTCTTATCCTCAAGTACTGCAGATTGGGCAAGTTGGTGCATTATGATATCGTACTGGTATAGCGCAGCTCAGTTTGAGCATGAAGAAAAGAGGCAACAGCGGAGAAGGAAATACGGGCAACAAGATGAGCGCTAAACTTCCAACTTTTGTTTATTCCATGACCCTACAGCGTATTATATGGCTCACCTCACAGACCACGTGACGCCGCAACCTGACCAAAAAGACAACTAAACATGTGGCGCAGCACACGTGACCAGAAACCGCCGTTTACGCAAAAAACACATTAACAATTCTACGTCTGCACTACACTGCACACGCTCGAAAAATCGATCTCTTTCAGATAAGGCTATAGATGGCGTACTCACACACAGAGCACATTTCGCAATAGCATTCGCCTCAATGATCTCACGTGTCAATTGATCACGATTGCGGCCCAAAACGACACAATGGTGAAACAATGGAGTGCATGCCCACGTCTTAGAATGCAGGCTGTCCAGTGTTGCTGCAAATTCAAAGAGGGGTTGCCAGGCTATGCTTTAGGAATGCCTTGATGAAGTCATGCCATCACACTATGGCCGCTAGTTTCGCAGGACAAAGCAAGAGATTATCCCGGACAGGCTATCCAGTGTTGCTGCAGGTATCAGTGGCTGAGTGCTTGTTGCATGGTTCACGGAAGCGGGGACATACGCGGAACAATGGTGTGTCCGATGTTGGAAAAACCAGTGTCATACCGTATGAGCATAACGTATCACACCGTTTGAAGAAGGTAGCCCTGAGAGAAAACGTCCGCGTAGTTTTCTCTGCGCCAGAAAAACTAGGTCGACTATGCAAGCTCACGAATCCTAAGGAGTTTCAACCCGCCTGTGGAAAGAGGCATGTGACTAAGTTTCTTGAATATGCCCGAGCTGTCGTGTATATCTTCCCTCTGTCGTGCGGTGCGGTTTACATAGGACAGACGGGTAGGTGTATCAATGACCGCCTGCGCGAGCACTGTTGCGATGTGTAAAACAAGGTTTCCTCAGGCAGTTTCCTGACAGTGCATTGTAAGACGTGTGCATGCACTCCATTGTTTGACCGTTGTGTCGTTTTGGGCCGCAATCGTAATCAGTTGAACGAGATATCATTGAGGCGAATGCTATTGCAAAATGTATGAAGCTGTGTGTGTATGGCTTCTATAGCCTTATCTGAAAGAGATCGATTTTCTTCAGCGTGTGCAGTGAAGTGCGGACGTAGAATTGTTAATGTGATTTTTGCGTAAACGGCGGTTTCTGGTCACTTGTGCTGCGCCACGTGTTTAGTTGTTTTTTTTTTGTCAGGTTGCGGCGTCACGGGGGCTGTGAGGTGAGCCATATAATGTGCTATAGGGTCATGCAATAAACAAACGTTAGAAGTTTAGCGCTCATACTGTTGCCCGTATTTCCTTCTCCGCTGTTGCCTCTTTTCTTCATGCTCAAACTGAGCTGCGCTATACCAGTACGATATCTCTTATCCTATATGTTATATTCATATCTTGGTTTTGGCGCAGCCCCGCCACGGTGGTTTATGGGTATGGCGTTCGACTGCTGACGCGAAGGTCGCCGGATCGAATCCTGACCGCTGCGGCTGGATTTTCGATGGAGGCAGAAATGCTTGAGATCCGTTTACTTAGATTTAGGTGCACGTTAAAGAACCCCAGGTGGCCGAAATTTCCGGAGCCCTTCAATACGGCGTCCCTCGTAATCAAATCGTGGTTTCGGGACGTTAAACCCCAGATATTATTTGTTTTGGCGCTCAGTCCTAGAATTACAAGTCTGTATATATTTTAAACAGATTGTATTTAGTCAAGGATCAATGTTAAAAGAAGACGCTTTTGCATTAGCACTAGCTTTGTTTCAACAATGTCATTCTGTTTACCAAGGTTCCATTATCCGTTGGCTGGCAAACTAGTGTGCAGAGACACAATTTTTTTCTCTTAAAAATTGGTTGTCCGGCTCATGTGTGTTTCCCGGAAACGACGTTAGCCTTGCAATCTCTATCACTCATTGCTCCACTGGTTCTTCATTTCTTCGCTGTACATGAATATCCTACCAAAACCTGCGTCTTTGTCGAATTTCGTGCAAAGGATTTGAATAGTAATGTACCGTAAGTTTTTTTTTGAAAACCCACTTAGGAGAGAATAACAGTGTCTCAGTAACTTTCGCCTATGTACAGCGACAAAGGTATCACATTTACAAGGAGTTTTGCAGGCAAGAAAGGACGCAAGCTGGAGATTGGTGCCCACATTTAAGGCCTTCGGTTGTGGCGATTTACCCCTACAGATGAACAGGTTCGAATACCTGCCGCCAAATGTAAGACTACAAACTGCACTATAAGATTTTCCTCTCTGCTTCACCAGATTTTGTATTAACGGTGGTCTATACGTCAGCTGTCTGAACGCGCATGTTCTTGCGCCTTATAATATGGCATGCAGGAGGCAGCATCGAATGATGATGATGATGATGAAAATAATAATATTAATAAAAAAGATAATTATAATAATTAGAGTTTCATGTGCGCAAACGACCCTATGGATATGAGGCATGCCGTAGATGAGGGCTCCGGAAATTTCGACCTTCTGGTATTCGCTCACGTCCACTTACATCGCATAGTACGCAGGCCTCTAGCACTTCGCCTCGATCGAACCCGCAATTTACACCGAATAGCCAATTGCAGAGCAAGGCCACCATAAAAGGGCGTGAGATAAGAAAAGCTAGTATTATACATAGAGAAACGCTTCGTTTATGCTGCTATGTAGAGAAAAATAAACAATAATGCAACGTCACGAACTACAACAGGTGTTCATTTTTCGTTGGCAACAAACTGTACTCGAGTCTCTAGAACTACTGTTACTGACTATAACATCCATTTTCACGCATACATAGAAAATTCAGAGAGTGGGAGCATCGACTTCCAGGCTCCGGTGTCCAGCACTGTCGACAAAGCCATTACAAGTACAAGCAACAGTACAGTATACTAGAATAGGGGCAGTGTGTTCAGGGAGCGCCTGCTGCTGAGGCGCTTCATGCAGACAGCAAGAGGTGGCGCTGTAAGAGCATGGGCTGTACGGAACCGACGGCGTAGCCGCCTCGCGCTCCTCATGAAAACTTCATCACAGGAATTTTTGCGAAACGAGCTCTTCGATGCTATCGCGTTAAAAATGCTGCAATCATTCTCTATCGCAGCCAAATAGATGTGAGAATGTTCGGCGGATGTGAAGATGCATGATTGGAACGCACGTTTATTAAGAGATGAATTATATGCGCACTTCTAACGCATCCCAACGCCAGTCTGGCGGATTTGTTGATACACCTGACATTTAAGGTTGTCGGAAAAATGAAACCGATTAATGGGCTTAATATCAACGAGAAATACTCGAGCAAGATGTAGCACCGTAGAAAAGTGTTTGAAACGATATCAAGCAACTCAGATTTCAGGTACACACGCTTTCATTTGCAGTTCGCATTCACACAAATGCGACAGCGGCATACGCGACCCAACGTCAAGCGCGTCGTGCCTCAACCGCTATTACAGAAGAGAATACAAAACTACATAGCCTTAAGCTACAGATATTCTCTGCTTAGCACTTACCTTCGCGAAAAACATTTGTCCCTCATTCATTCATTTAATTTTGCCAATCCCGTGCAATGACTGCATTCACACAGTATTCATGAATTCTTTTTTATTTGCACCATAAAGTACTAGCAAACGTCAGGCTCATATACGAGTGTGAGACACAAACATCATACATTTCTATGAAAACAATAAAACAGGTAGGAAAGATGCGAAAGGCATCCCTGAACGAATCACACCGAGCATGCCAAAACACAGAAAAACGGAGTGAATACATTCAGCGCAGACCATGGAGACCAACAGCAGTATTGACACACTTAAACAAATTCCTTCGTTTATAATTCAACATTTATATTTTCCAAACTAGCAATAAGAAAATGTGCCAATGGATAAAAAGCGCAAGGGACTGTCAGCATACATGTTGCACCAGTGTGCTAGGAACAGCGGCTAACTTTCAAGTGCAATTTCCTTTTTCGTCGTGCTTCCCTTGACTTATTAAGGCTTTTAACCTAAAAGTGCAGCATTGCTAGCACATAAATGCGCACGACTGCTGCAGTAAAATCATCAGCATGCGATTTGCACCCTATAGCGTAGCCAAACTTGGCTCTTACCAGAAGCATTACATCGACTATGCTGTCGCTACACAGCTCCTCTCGGCTGAAGTAGGTTGTGAATATTCCCTCAAGTTTTTTCACAGCCTCAGAAAGCAAATTAGAGGGATACAACAAGCCTCCCCTGTCACAAATTTCAGTGAACTTTGAGACCCCACTACTAACTCTAACGTCCTGCAAAAGAAGAGAGCGGCAGTCCTCACATTTGTTACGAGTAAAAAATTTCCGCGCAACATATCCGGCCATATAATGAATAAGGCGGTCATCGCTTTTTCCTCCACGTATGCCCGGTGCTCAGCTGGCATACTGTCGACCTTTGCTCTACCAGTGTCAGATTTCCAGCTTCACCTAACTCATCAAGGGATGCAACGTTCCCTTTCATGTCAGTAGTATCAGGTGATTGAAGTAGTGAGACCAAGTCTTCACTGTTATCAGTGTTTCCTGTTTGCATTGCCTTCGCCAAGTCATAAAAATACAGGCAATTGACAACAATAAAAAACTGAGACGGCGTTGGGTGATCGTTGGATCCGCACGACTGTCTCACAATACCAAAGAAGTTCTCCAACTTATCTTGGCTTAGTCGAGATGTCAATAAATATTTAAAACCTTCTCCTTCTAAATACTCTAACAAAGCCAAAGTACTGCACAACGTCACACGGAGCCCATCTGCCGTCGACTGGCTCAGAAAGCCGCCGACTCCTTTTGCATGCAACTCCCAGCGAGACAAAAACTCAAGGAATTCCTTAAGAGCTTTCACATTGTCGGATCCTGGACGAAGTGCTCTGGCTGGAAACCGAGAAGTCATGATCTTAATCAGTTGGTTGATAGCGCTGAAACAATGTGAAATTCTTTTAAAAATGCATTACTTGCCCCCCCCCCCACCACAAAAAAAATTGCACACGTACTCGCTGCTCAGTATTCCTTCAATGTAAACAACAATTTTTGCTTACGTGAAAAATGATAATGTTGCATCAATCTCCCCCCACGACGACTCCAACGTGTCTTTGTAGAAATTCAGGCCATGCAAAACACGGTCCCCGAACAGATGAAATGCAAGAGTCACTCGCATCTTCTCAAAGCCATTAGGCTGAAGATGTACCAGCGTGAGACCGGGCATCGCCTTCAGAGTGACGTTCCCACTGTCAATTTTGAACGCTTCTCTCAAAGGTTGGATGGAAACCTGGAAATAGTTGTAGGTGGTTGTAAGTAAGAGTTTAATTTATACTCACTTGCTCAGTACAACTCAACAAAGTTAACCTGCAGGTGATAAGTTGGGCAGAACCCAAGTTTAAAGGGAAACATTTTATGGAGACAAAATACTTACCATTCCCTTCGGAGTATTGAGTGGGTGGCTGAGCAACGTGTTCCTTACGCACTTGATCAAGTGGGGAAAGTCCGACAGGAAATGCAGATGACGAGCAGGATCTACAGGATGCTCAGCCTTGCAGGTGACGTTTCCAGACTCCACACCAATCCCCAAGATCTTCCACATGCGACGGTTCCATGAGGCACCATCACACGTAATTAAGTCAACAAGAAGTCCACTGGCCTCAGCAAGTACTGTCGCTTCTATCAATATTTTAGCAAGGAGCTCCGCTTTCGCATTCCCTCGAGTGGCAAAGCAACCTATGATTTGCGTCCACTTTCCTGTGAAGGGTACAAACATGACCACCATCCCGTGGTCCCAGGGAGTTTTCTCTCCTCCTTCGGTGAAAGAGCCCATGTCGACAAATCCCTCAATATGACCGGATGACGTCACATTCAAGTGCTCAGATAACTTGAGCTCATCGACCAAGAGTCCTCCGCGCCTGCTAAAAGTGCTCATGTGCCTTGTTTTTTGCTTCAGTTGTCTCAGTATTTTAGTGCTGAAACCAAAACCGCTCTTGTACAACTTCAAGTAACGCTTCAGTGTGCTCTTGCTCGGCAGTGAAAGAATATTGTGCTTACGCAAATGTTCATAGAGTTTAGCACTTTTCATCTTCATAAGAATACATTCCAAGATGCAGTCTTTTGCGTACACATTACCCTTCGCACTTGTCTTCTTGGCAGCTGAGAAGCACTGTCGGACACAAGCTTGGTGTTTCAAAGGCAGCGATGCAATCTGTTCCTGTAAAACTTCCTCTGGTTTAAGGGAGTTCTCTTCCTGCATTTGCTTTAGTTGGTCTTTCAACTGAGCACAGCGAGAAAAGTCTCCTACTTCGTTGTGCTGCTGCTCGGAGTCTAGCCGTAGTGGTTTGGGTGCGCCTTCTTACAAATCCCTTGAGCCTTGATTTACGTGACTGAAGCGCTTTTCTGGTGTACTGGCAGGAGACGCATGCTTGCCCTGCAAAGAGCAAGTAAAAGAAAACTGTATTCTGGAAATGAAAATTACTTTATCTTGACAAAAGCTCTAGCATACTACAGTAATGAACTTATAAATTATCACGTACTTGCATGCATTTATTAAAAGGCACAGAACACGCAATATCATACCTTCAGATTGTTCCTTTCTTGAGCATTTCTTGTTGTAGTACGTCCCATTGCGGATGGTGACCTGCTGCTCTAGGCCTTGTGTTAAGTTGTGCTTGGGCATGAGGCTCGTTGGTAAGGCACCAGTGCAGACGCGATACGAATCAGTTCTAAAAAGAACGTTCACTGCTTGTTCACGGCTCAGAATGTTCCCTTTTCGACGATGGAGCCGTAGAGATGCGCTGTGTACGTGACTTCCGTCCCTTCGTGCCCTGTAAAGATAACTGCCCGTTCACACACAACTTCTTCGGGCTTGCATATCGTGAGCTTGCAATATACAACTCCATTATGGTCCGGTACGTCGTGAAAACTCCAGTACACGGAAGGCACGTCGAGAGAGCGAAGGCCTAAAACAGAGTTTGCTTCAGACGGTGCGTCGCCTGGAAGATGTGACGTACCAAGTGGAGCGACTTCGCTTTCTGCGTCACTGTGGCTGCTTTGATCAGTAGCAACTCTCTTGGGGTCATCACAACACACCGAAGAGTTCTTACGCTTTCTTGGCGCCCGAGGCTTCGGCGTCTTCTTTGATAAATAGCCGGGTGCATTCGGTAGAAGCGTAGGCACGGCATCTGGCAGCAACTCTGGCTTTCCTCGCGGGATACGTACCTCCTTCCCGTCTATAATATGGACGTAGTCTCGCAAGATGTACGAAGGCTCGAAATGCCGCTCGCAGACCGAGCAACTTTCATCAAGCACCTTGTCCTTGCGATGCAGGTTTCTTTCCCAAACCTTTCTTTTTCCTTCATCTTTCGGCACGGCGAAGAGGGAAGGTTGCTCGCCTTGGGCCCACTTGTAGCCGGTGTCGCACCCCGGCGCAAAGCAATGATGTTGCCGCCGACAACTAGGCATTGGCTCTCACTCGTGAACTCTGCAGCAGAACATCCCCCGCGACCGAAATGCCTCGTTATTCACAAGCAAGGTATGGCTCAGCGAGCACGCCACAACCAGCCACAACACGCGTCTGTACAGCCCGTGCGACTGCAGCGCCGCCGCATACATCCGGGACCCGTCTACGCTCCTGGCTTCAAGGCGGCGCGTGGCGCACGCCGCCGTCTGAACACACTGCCCCTATTCTAGTACACTGTAGCAACGGGAACACGGAAGTCTCGTTGGTGACGGATGTGAAGTAAGGGTCATTTTGGAGACGGCTCAATGCCATTAAGGTGCGCGCAAATACTTAACAGAAGGCATGTTGCCTGTACGTTTGAGTTGCCTATTTCCCTCAAATGGCGTGGTATCGCCTGGTTTTCCCAGCGCGCGAAAGTGCCGTTATGTGTAACCTGTTATGAAACATGCAGGAGAGAAAATTGAACCCCTTCTGCGATAATCTTTTTGTCAAAACTGCCGTATTGTCGCACTATTCCTGCATCAGTAGCTGTTGCTTAAATATTGCCACGTGCGTTTCTTATTATCACTTTCGCTGTATTCGGTTTTTGCCCACAAGGACTGTCAGCGACGCTCAGCGCCACCTGCGTTTCATTGTTCGAGAAGCTTCTCGATGATTGTAGATCATTTTGTTAAGATTGCGCGCAAGACGCGAACGTTCGAGCTTATTCTAGAGATTGCGCGACAACCAGCGATAACGCTGGAATATTCTGCGGCACATGCATAAATGCCGACGCGCTTCACCGCTTGTCAGTTGATCGACGGACGACACCCTGTTCGCCGCTATCATTGTACAGCGTGTATTGCTCTAGTTCTCATTTTCCCGGCCACAAGTTCGGCCAAATAAACAGTTTCATTCTGCAAACGCCGACTGCTGTCTTCGTCGACGTCACGACCACGTGACATCTGGTGGAGGTGCTGCTTCATGATCCGGACGCCACCGCGGAGCGCTGACCCAAGCCCAAGCCGCGAAGAAGACGACTCTAAGGACAAACCGGATCCTCGAACCAGCCGCCGGCAGAAGGGACTGCAACCAGAATACGGGCTCCTTCCCGGAAACGCCAGGCAGCCGAAGATCGTCACATCGACCGCCGAGACGATGACTGACGCAGTGCCCCCTACGGCGATCGTGATGCAGCCACCCAGGGAGCCGCCGACGTTCCGTGGTTCGCCATGTGAAGACCCCGAGACTTGGCTCGAGACCTTCGAAAGGGTCTCAACATTTAATAACTGGAACTGCGAGGACAAGCTGCGCCACGTATACTTCTACCTAGAAGACGCCACGAGGACGTGGTTCGAGAACCGAGAATCCGCCCTACAAACATGGTATCTCTTTCGGACGACGTTCCTAAGCACGTTCACGAGCGTAGTCCGCAAGGAACGGGCCGCGGCTATGCTGGAGACCCGTGTGCAGCTGCCTAACAAAAATATTGCCATCTACACGGAAGAGATGAATCGCCTGTTTCGACACGCCGACCCAAGTATGCCCGAAGAGAAGAAAGTGAGGTTCCTCATGCGGGGTGTCATACAGGAACTCTTCGCTGGATTGATAAGGAACCCGCCGAAGACGGTCGCTGAATTTGCATCGGAGGCTTCCACGATCGAGAAAACGCTTGAGATGCGAACGCGGCAATACAACCGCAGCTTCTCGGCTACAAGCTACGCCGACGTTCAAGCCCTAGGAACCGCCGACTTGCGTGAGACGATTCGAGCAATCGTGCAAGAGGAGTTGCGAAAAATTCTGCCTTCATCGCAACCTCAAGGAGAGTCCATCGCCGACGTCGTGCGCCAGGAGATCCAGCATTCACTCGGCGCGCCTCAGCTAGCAGAGCCGCAGCCGCAAGCTATTAGCTATGCTGCTGCAGCCCGCCGTCATGCTCCTCCTCCACGCCCCCGCCAAGACGCAACACCGCCGCAGTACCGTCGCCAGACGCCGCCGCCGCCACCGACGCCCTACCGACCACCTGTCGGCCAGCGCAACACCCCGAGAAAGACCGATGTCTGGCGTGCCCCCGACAACCGCCCGCTCTGCTACCACTGCGGGGAGGCCGGCCACACGTACCGCCGCTGCCAGTATCGACAGATGGGGCTACGCGGATTCGCTATCAACGCGCCGCGCCCGCAGCCAGGCGAATGGCCGCGCGACATCAACGACTACCTCACCGGAACACAGTGGCAAGAACGACGACCTTCCCGCTAGCCGTCGCCCGGCCGCTACATGTCACCGCACCGCCGGCCGTACACTGGTCCAAACCGAGGCCGGTCGCCTAGCCCGTATCCGGAAAACTAAGGGCAGCAACCGATGGAGGTGCGGTTGCTGTACGACGAACTACCGAAGATCCTCCGCCGCCTACGACGACGCCGCGACGAAACCTTCAGAACACGGCGCGAACCAGACAGACCCCTGACGACGAAATCTCGCGGACTGAAGACCCGATGACGCAAAATGGAAGCAGCGGAACACACCGACACAGCCATGACCCCACGCCACGACCTAACTGCAACGCGAGACGACGAACTAGCGACCTCGACGTTCTTATCGACGGCCACAGCGTCACAGCTCTCGTCGACACCGGAGCCGACTGTTCTGTCTTCAGTGGAGCGTTCGCCACTAAGCTGAAGAAAGTAAACTCCGCTTGGAGTGGACCCGAAATCCGGTCAGCTGGAGGCCACCTGATAACGCCGATTGGTCTCTGCACGGCGAGAGTCGCCATCAATAACCGGACTTATCCTGCGAGCTTTGTAATCCTACAAATTGCCCTAGGGATGTGATACTTGGAATGGACTTCCTAAGTGACCACGGCGCCGTCATCGACCAGAGGTCTGAGTCGATAACGCTAACGTCAGACAAAGCGCTTCCGCCCTACCCGACGCCAGGGAACCATGCATTGAACGTGATAGAAGAGCAGGTGACCGTCCCGCCGCGCTCCAGCGTCATTATTTCCGTTGGCACCGAAAAACCTGCGAACATTGAAGGCGTCATCGAGGGCGATCAGCAACTACTCTTGAATCGTCAAATTTGCGTCGCAAGAGGTATAGCGGAACTGCGTGACGGTAGAGCAAAGGTAGTGCTGACAAATTTCAACGAATATAGGCGCCTCAACATTGGTACGACGGTCGCCTACATCGACGAATGTGTGGCCGCCAGCAATGCTTTCGCCCTCTTCGATGCTGCCGAACCTGCTTCAACGAATCGAGGTCCCGATCCAGATTTCATAGTCAACCGGAGCCTCCCGAAGGTCAAGCAAGACCAGCTGAAAACCCTGCTCCTGCAATACAAGGACTGCTTCTCGTCGTCATCACGAATTCGACAAAGTACGGTGGCGAAACACCGAATTATAACGGAGGAAAGTGCGAGGCCCCTCCGTCAGAGCCCCTACAGAGTTTCGACTCGAGAGTGCGACGCGATAAAGAAACAAGTCGACGAGATGCTACGCGACAACATCATCCAGCCGTCCAAGAGTCCGTGGGCGTCACCCGTGGTGTTAGTGAAGAAGAAGGACGGGACACTGCGCTTCTGTGTTGATTATTGGCGCTTGAACAAAATCACGAAGAAGGACGTGTACCCCCTCCCACGAATAGAGGACACCCTGGATCGACTTCACAACGCGACGTACTTTTCGTCGATGTACCTCAAGACCGGCTACTGGCTAATCGAAGTCGACGAGAGAGACCGAGAAAAGACTGCCTTTATAACACCCGACGACCTCTTTGAGTTCAAGATCATGCCTTTCGGTCTTTGCTCGGCACCTGCGTTGTTCCAGCGTGTCATGGACACCGTACTGGCCGGATTGAAGTGGCAGACGTGCCTTGTGTATTTGGACGACGTCGTCGTGTTTTCCTCGACCTTCGACGAGCATCTCCGGCGGCTTGAGGCAGTACTTCAAGCAATCAAGGCCTCTGGACTGACCCTGAAGCCAGAAAAGTGCCGATTCGCGTACGACGAGCTCTTGTTTCTGGGTCATGTGATCAGCAAGTCTGGAGTGCGCCCAGACCCGCGGAAAACAGCTGCCATCGCCGACGTCGCGCCACCCACCGACAAGAAGGCCGTGCGCCAATTTCTCGGCTTATGCGCCTATTACAGACGCTTCGTCAAAAACTTTTCACGTATCGCCGAACCACTGACGCTTCTCACGAAAAATAACGTGGAATTCAGGTGGGAAACGGCGCAAGTGCAAGCCTTTCAAGAAAAACGACGCCTGCAGACGCCACCCATACTTGCGCATTTCGACGATTGCGCCGATACGGAAATACACACCGACGCAAGCAGCGTAGGACTCGGTGCCGTCCTTGACGGGCTTGAAAGGGTTATCAGTTATGCTAGCCGGTCACTATCCAAGGCAGAAGCAAACTATTCCACAACAGAAAAGGAATGCCTTGCCATCCTCTGGGCTACATCAAAGTTTCGCCCCTACCTCTATGGCAGGCCCTTCAAAGTTGTCAGTGACCATCCCGCCTTATGTTGGCTAGCTATCTTGAAGGACCCTTCAGGTCGTCTCGCACGATGGAGTCTGAGGCTTCACGAATTCGACATTACCGTCGTTTACAAGTCCGGACGAAAACACTCTGACGCCCACTGCCTGTCTCGTGCCCCCGTCGACGCGCCGCCGCAAGACGACGACGATGACTGCTTCCTCGGAACTATGAGTGCCGACGACTTCGCCGAAAGACAACGGGCCGACGCGGAACTGGGCGGCCTTATTGAGTACCTCGAGTGCAAGACCGCCGTTGTTCCGAGGATATTCAAGCGAGGACTGCCGTCGTTTTTCTTACTGAACGGCGTCCTCCTGAAAAAGAACTTCTCGCCACTGCGAACGGACTACCTTCTTGACGTGCCCTCATCATTGCGACCAGGAGTCCTCCAGGCCCTACACGATGACCCGACGGCTGGACACCTCGGTGTTTCCCGCACGCTCGCCAGAATACAGGAAAAATACTACTGGCCACGCCTTGCTGCCGACGTCGCCCACTACGTCAAGACTTGCCGAGATTGCCAGCGAAGGAAGACACCGCCGACTAAGCCAGCGGGACTTCTGCAGCCAATCGAACCACCGCCCCGGCCGTTCCAGCAAATCGGGATGGACCTACTGGGGCCGTTCCCGACGTCGCCTTCCGGCAACAAGTGGATTGTCGTAGCAACTGACTACCTCACCCGCTACGCCGAGACAAAGGCCTTGCCCAAAGGCAGTGCCTCCGAGATAGCCAAGTTCTTCGTGGAGAACATCGTCTTGCGTCATGGCGCCCCAGAGGTCCTTATTACAGACAGAGGTACCGCCTTTACTGCGGACCTAACTCAGGCGATCTTGAAGTACAGCGAGACGAGCCACCGCCGCATCACCGCCTACCACCCGCAGACCAATGGCCTCACCGAGAGTCTAAATAAAACCATCGCCGACATGCTCGCCATGTACGTCGACGTTGAGCACAAGACGTGGGACGCCGTCCTTCCGTACGTGACCTTCGCTTACAACACGGCCGTCCAAGAAACGACGCAGATGACGCCGTACAAGTTGGTCTACGGAAGGAGCCCGGCGACGACGCTCGACGCCATGTTACCCAACGTCACCGACGAAGAAAATGTCGACGCCGCCGCTTACTTACAACGTGCCGAAGAAGCTCGACAGCTATCCCGCCTGCGCATCAAGACCCAGGAGCACACCGACAGCCGTCGCTATAATCTTCGACGACGCTTCGTGGAGTACCAGCCCGGCGACCGTGTATGGGTCTGGACGCCAATACGACGACGCGGACTGAGCGAGAAGCTTCTTCGACGATACTTCGGACCGTCCAGGGTACTTCGACGTCTCGGCGCACTCGACTACGAGGTTGTGCCCGACGGCATCACGAACTCTCAAAGGCGCCGAACTCGACCCGAGGTCATGCATGTGGTGCGCCTTAAGCCGTACTATGCTCGTTAACGCACCTAAGCACTCTAATGTTTGCTTGCTTTATTAGTTTTCTTTGTTATTGCTTGTACTCATGTTCTGTTGTAAGCATCGGGACGATGCTTTTTCAGAGGGGGGCATTGCCACGTGCGTTTCTTATCACTTTCGCTGTATTCGGTTTTTGCCCACAAAGACTGTCAGCGACGCTCAGCGCAACCCGCGTTTCATTGTTCGAGAAGCTTCTCGATTATTGTAGATCATTTTGTTAAGATTGCGCGCAAGACGCGAACGCTCGAGCTTATTCTAGAGATTGCGCGACAACCAGCGATAACGCTGGAATATTCTGCGGCACATGCATAAATGCCGACGCGCTTCACCGCTTGTCAGTTGATCGACGGACGACGCCCTGTTCGCCGCTATCACTGTACAGCGTGTATTGCTGTAGTTCTCATTTTCCCGGCCACAAGTTCGGCCAAATAAACAGTTTCATTCTGCAAACCCCGACTGCTGCCTTCGTCGATGTCACGACCACGTGACAATATGAATTAACAGCGAAAGGACGAGACCGGGTAATGGCGAACTACAGTATAGCGCCGTCCTTGTATCAAAGGTACCTGAGGGTGTTGTTGTGCCACTTGCTATATGTTCTTTTAGTTCTTGTTGCGTTATTTTATCCTTATTTCACACCTCATATTCATTGCAATGGGCTACCAAAAATTCTGTTATTTTTAATTCATATACATTTCAAGAAATTTACTGCTATCAGCAATCGGACCTCTGTAAAGCCATGCCTCATCGAGCATCAGTCCATTGCATTTTTATGTGTACGGCTACGGTGGTCTTTGGCCACCTCTGGCCATTGCGCCATTAAACATCATATATCATCATACACTATAGTGCCATGGGATAGTGTATTCCATTATTGTGTGTAACACTAAAAAGATGGGAGCGAAATCTCGGCCATCATAATCTTTGTGAAGTCACGTGAAGTGTCGCGATTGGAAGCGCATGCATCCGACGGCGATCCTTGAAGTTCAATGGATGCCCTCCCGCTATCTTACTAGTGTAGTTGGTGTGATCTGCACAGGGCAGACACGATACATTGAAATGTAAAAGAGAGCCGCATCACGGAGAGAAAAAGAAACAACTTTATTAATTCCATCTTAAAAAGAAAGGGGCTGCGAGAAGCCGAGGCAGGTTATCCTACTCGCGGTAGGCCTCGTCTACTACCTCGCCCCAACTAAGGATAGCCTCGTCAAGTTCGGCGTTGTTGCTGCGCATGGAAGACGCCCACAGCTCCCGACTACAGTGAAACCCCGGTGATACGAATCTCACAGAACCACCAAAAATATTCGTATCATCCGAAATTCGTATCACGAGAAAGCATGGAAAATTAGCATGCGACACAAGTCTGTCCTTTTAGACAAAAGGAAGCTGGCGTACATTTTCATTTATTGTTTTTCAGGGCCGCAGCAACGTCAGGAAGAACCCTGAATGATTGTCAGTTAAGTTTTTAGATGTCGGAAATCATACCAGCGCTCGTAAATATACGGCCCGTACAACACCCGTATTTAATTAGTGAACCAGGTGCATTGTGACCCGCGACAATAGTAGCCCCTTCCAAATTTTAGTACGCTTTTTTGCATAACAACAGAGCACGGCAGCGAAAGTAACGAAAGAAGCGCTTTGACGCGATGGATCAAGGCCACAAATTTACAGAACCACGGTCCTGTGCAATGATTTTGTTTTTGCGGAGGTGTTGCGGATGTTTTTTGCGAGAATTACGACCGTGGCAGCCCAAGTGCGACCTCAACGGTCGCGCACGTTGACGTTATGAGGCCTGACTCCTTCGCCAAGACCATCCTCGCCTTCTTTCGGTCCTCGTCCACCTTTCATATCATGTCTTCATGTCTGATACACGAAGCAGGCACGTGTAAACACAGTACAACGACAGCAGCCCGCGTCGACGCGTTAGAAAAAAAAAAGCATGGCCCTAATGTCCTCTGTAATCTAAACGCGAAGGCACACGGAGGCGCATAAGAGCCTCAAAGATTTGCGCACGCAATGTCGGAAGCCGTGACGTGTCTCTGAAGGTTTATTCTGACCGTAAGAAAAGTGTTCTTCTTACACCGTGATTCTGACAATTGGGCGGTACCAAATTGCCAATTCTGGCAATTTGACAGCACCTCTTCGTACCTGGGCGGTAGCGTACGTTCGTATCAAACGTCGCTGGGTGAAAATCTGTTCGCAACAACCGTACTCCATTACACTGCAGGCGAATGGGCCTTGGCCGGGACCAACGAAAAATTCGTATCACCCCGTAATTCGTATGAGCTGTGATCGTATCACCAAGGTTTCACTGTACTTAAATCACTACGAAGGTTACGAGGTAGGGGAGCGATTGATGTGGCTTAACGCTCTGCTAGCAGGACAGGTTCTTGCAGGCCAATCGTAAGTGAGGTCTCATGCGCGTTTTCGGTCATGATACATATCGTTTTCAATGTGCAATTTTTAGCGTTTATAAGGAAGCTTAATATGTTTGCACCGTAAATAATTTCTTCGATGCTTCACAGGAAAGCCCACCAGGCAATGCGGTGATATTTTTGCACAAGCTCTGTTGACACTGCAATTTAGACTAGTTGTAATCACGCTCGACTGTAAATTTTTCCGTGGCGTTAGCGCTTTGCCTTCTTTACTACCAGAGTTTCGTGACCCTGTTATCTTTGACGCGGCACCACTCAAGACGAAAATATTTTCTCTCTGTAGGATTCCTGACGTAAACATCAATGCACAACGGAACGCTACTAACTATCAGGACGACGGCGAAGCCTCCCACTGTGGTATGTGCAGAAACGTTTCCGCTAACATTATAACACATGCGTCACCCTGCACGTCATCGAAGAAGCCACTTTGACAGCGTTATAAGTTTATTGGCAGGAACAAACATCTATATATGGGATGCGCATCCATATGTTTGCATTTTTTACTATTGTTGGACAAAATGATTGCACAATAGTGACTTGCTGCCGGAATTTTGCTGAACCACTCCGTATGTAATACCAATAATTTCATCTGTTCTGAGTATAGTGTTTAAAAATATACAGAGCCCATATATTCTTCGCATATATGTCGTAGACTTTTACAGTAAACTCACAGGTGCTTATGGAGTGGTTGGAAAGGCGTACGGTACGTTTATGTACATATTTTGTGAATGAAGGCGTAATAGAAATATAAAAAGCCTGCACTGCAACTTCAAAGCAATCAAGGGAATATACCAAAGATACTAAGAAAGTGATTTCATTTCATTTCATTTTATTACCTTAAAAGCCCAACATGGGCATTACATAAGGGGTGTGTTTACATACGTTCATAGTACAATAGTTGGAAATAACATGTGTATAAGCATTATTAAACACGGCATGAGTAATATGGGTACATGGTTCTGCAATGTATACAAGCAGCCGGAGCCCCGCCACGGTGGTCTAGTGGTTATGGTGCTCGACTGCTGACCCGTAGGTCGCGGGATCGACTCCCGGCCGCGGCGGCTGCATTTTCGATGGAGGCGGAAATGCCTGAGGCCCGTGTACTTAGATTTAGGTGCACGTTAAAGAACCTCAGGTGGTCGAAATTTCCGGAGCCCTCCATTACGGCGTCTCTCATAATCATATCGTGGTTTTGGGACGTTAAATCCCAGATATTATTATTACAAGCAGCCGGAATGATGAAAATGACATCCATTAGTCTTTATTCTGCAAAATGATCGCATATTTTTTGTATAAATGCGGGTGCGCTGGTTAGGGCGGCGATTTCGTGGGGCAGGCTGTTCCAATCTGTGGATGTGCGGAAAAAGAAAGAACCTGAAAAAGTAGCAGTATCAGTACGGGGGGCGGCCCACTTGGCTAATGTGCCGAGTTCGATGTGACGTTCGGCCAGCGGGAATAATGTACGGGGGTTGATTAAGCGAACAATGATAGAACTTATGAAAAAGAGATAGGGATGATACACGGTGACGAGTAGCAAGGGTCGGCAGTCTTAATTCATTTCGCAAAGACGACGATATTGTGCGAGCTCCCATACCTCGCGCTCGACATTTTCGTTGACAACAATTACTGGTTTCTGGCCCCATCTATAGCATGTTTTAAAAACACGTGCACTTTGGGCTGGCGGCATCGCCATTGGGTTCCCTTATCTCTACGACTCAGTCCTCTGGATAATTCCCACTTTGCGATTTTATCCCTGTTAGTGTTCTGACTTCGGGGATCATTGTCGCACAGTGACCAACCGCTACCGTTGCTTTCAGAGCGTACGCAGATGGCCGGAAGCAAGACCTCTCCGCATCATCCAATGTCCAGCAGCTACTCCTGCGATGAAGCAGTCCCCAGCACAAGCCATGCGGTCTTGGAGGCAGCTGCATCCGCGGGGAACAACGCCAGGTATACGGGCTACATACGAAGCGTTATTTCCAATGAAGCTACTCAAATAGCAGGGAGCTCATGTCATATTTGGTACAATTATGCTTCCACCGACGAACTTGCTGCGTGTCTACAGCATTTCCTGCCGCAGACACGCAGCTCGCTTCTTTAATCTTTGTCCATGCGTTCGTGCTATGAAAGTCGGCCGGAGGGTTTCTTCCTTGCTTAAGCAGCGATCGTTCGGAGCCCTCACACTCCTTCATTCGAGCATAGAACACACTAAGTTATCGATTTTGACATTATTCGGAACATTACGGCGACTGTAAACATCCGCCGAGAGGATGGAAACTAAACGGAAGGCCGGAAGGTTGGCCGAAAAGCTTCCGTTCGCTGCCCTGCTCTGGGAGATTAGGGAAGGGGAATAGAAATATGAGAGAGAGTGAGGATGTAAGAGAAGTCTTCCTATAAATGCTGTCGCAATAAACATTTTTTTACATATTTCTTATTTGTTCTTTCGCAGCCAGCCTCGAGAAAGCGCTGAAACATCGAACCAACCCCAAAGAAACCCGCTCGAGAACATAACCTGGGTATGCCCTTTCTGCGCGGAGAAATTTAACTATTCCACCGACCTCATCAAGCATTGGGACCACACCATGGTCAATGGAAAACATCTGTGCCGTTCATGCGGAGAGTTGTTCATGCGGCCTTCCGATTTCAAAAGCCATTACGTAAATCACACCTGCAAAAAGCCTTAGGCGTGTGATGTGTGCGGTCTCAAATTTTCCCTCCAGGACCACCTGAACAGACAAGAAATAACGCATACGGGCGCAAGGCCGTGTTGCTGCCAGCAATGCGGGGCTGAATACGAGCATAGTCAAAGCCTCGAAAATCACGTCAAGCAAGAACACTCATGACCTGACGCAACTGCCGCGGAAGACTCTCCCGGCGACGTAATCTCTCAATTTATTAGTGCTTGCGAGCTTGGCTGAGTGCTTTGAACTGACTACTAACATCCTGACAAACACGCGTGGGCTAATTTTTATTCCTTAAGACCGCGTCTCAAATACGGTGGGAAAAAATTGGGGAGGGTCGAAGCATGCAGTGAAGCGTGTTTCAGCTCCACTAACCTGAAACTTGTGGAGGGACGAAGCCTGCAGTAGGCGCTTGTGTTTCCAACAGCCAAATCACTGCTAATGGGCAATGAGAGACGGAAGAAAGATTAGACGCAGAGACACCTACTACGCTTTTAGTTAACGTTCACACTGCCAAGCGTTCAAGTTCAATTAAAATCTTCCACCGGCACTACATTTCAGGTCAAGATCCAGTGCCACGGGGTGGCCGGTGAGCCTACGGTGAACGGCTGTGCAGGTGGAGCAGTCGGTTTTTTTCAATAAAGAAACTCGCTAGCAGTTGCTGCCTTCGTCGCCGTTGTCTCTAGCGGGCGAGGGCGCGTTCTCGTTACTTGCGAGCTGGTAGTTCAGCGTTCATCGCAGAAAGAGCGTTTACATAGTCAACGCGCGCCGGTTGCTCTCTCTCGCCACACGGCGAGCGCCGAGGCCATGGTGCCCTCTCTTGCGCTCAAGCAAAAACACAGGACACGACGATGCACGCCGCGACAGCAAACGACGATGCCCGTCAACACGCCGAGATCCAAAGGTGCTTCAACCCTACAATATTTACACTAGTTATCCCAATAAATAAACTAAGGCTCTGTAGTTGGTCTCCTTGCGATACAAACTTCGTCTTCCATATTTAGCGATTCTTAAACTGAGTGTTATATGAAATTTACAGGAACCATGTATTACTCATGATACTTTTTATTTAAACTTGAATATTTAAACTTTTATTTATACTGTGAATTCCAACACATCTCTTCACATATGATCGCTGCACTGATATGCAACCACCACTTGTAGTTTCGTAGTTACGGTATTTAACTGCGGAGATCGACGTCGCGGGTTCGATTCCAGTTGTACTGTCTGTATCCAATGGGGACAACAGTCCCATGCGCAAGTGTACGTATATTTGCGTCCTTAATAAACGGTCAGCATTGGGGTGAAGTCCTCCTATACTTCGTGCATAATAAAACGATTTCTTTCTGCGCTTGACATTTGACAACTTGATAAAAGTCCTAAAACCTGCTCGTCGTCACATGTTTTCTTTGTCTGCGGTTTCACGACTAACCCGTTCGAAAAGTGATGGAAACTAAGCTAACAGAATATTGCGACGAAAATAAGTCGTCTTACGACATGCGTGGTAATAGCGTAACCTCACAGCAGTATTGCTGTCAAATTGAAAAAGCTAGCAACTTCCCTGGGCATTAAGGCTCGCACGTGTTACGCTCACTTTGAACCTCCATGGGAGCGCATTCTGTGAGTCTTTGAAATCGCCGTAGAGTAAGCGAATAAATGAGCGGACCCACAAGTATTTTTTTCCTGAATAAGAGGGTTGCGTTTGAAAGTATGCTTGATAAAAATCGAAATGCAATTTTTGAAATCTTGCGTCCAAATGCAAGATTTCTGTATTTATTTAGCAGTGGCATCACCAAAATTATCGGATGAAAATTGCAGCCGAGCACGCGGGCATATTATCGCGTAGTGCCACTGATTTCATTCACATTGTGTGACGTTGAACTTTAGAAGTAATTATCGTCGATTGCGTGTACTTTACTGACCGTCTTAATATTGCCACACTGAGAACAGTTCCTCCTGGTACACACACACACACGCATATATATATATATATATATATATATATATATATATATATATATATGTGTGTGTGTGTGTGTGTGTGTGTCTGTCTGTCGGGACTTTGTGCTCTCCTGGCCCTTTCGTTAATGGGACGAATACGAAAATTGGTATGGCACAACATGACTGCACGACGAACAAAAACGATAGGTCATAACATAAAAACCATGACATGCATGTCATGAACGACATGATTTCCATGCCAGGGTCTTCGTGCTCTTGCGGCGGCTTTGTTAAGTTTTATTATTACTATATATTAATTACTATATTATTAATATAATTACTATACAAATATATTATTACGGCGTGACAAGACTGCATGACAAACATAAGTGGCAGGTTCTATCTTTCAAATCATGACACGCATGTCATCTGCACCATGACTTACATGACATGATCTCGGGGCGCTCGCGGCCGTTTAATTATATGGATATATACCAAAATTGGCACGGAGAAGCATTTCTGTATGGTAAACATAAATCACAGGTGGTAACATGAAAATCATGGCATGCATGCCATGTACGCCATGCGATACATGCCCCACTCATGGTGCGCTTGCGGCCATTTCGCTAACTTGACATGTACCAAATGTGGTATTGCGTGACGTGGCTGTATGAAAAAGATACGAACTTGCGCCTTAAAAAACAAGGAATGCTCACCGTAGAAACGAATAACGCGCACAATGCAACGATATCCGCGAGCATGGTCGTCAGTCGTCGATAATCTGATCGTCAGGGATACATCGGCATTTATACACGCGTCATCGAAGATTACAGCCTTATAGCTAGTGATTTCAATACTTCCGAAAAAGCCATTTCGCTCGCTTCGCGTGTGGAATCTCCTCAGAACTTTCTAAAAGAGGCATTAACGTTGCATTCATTCTGGCGTGGCCACAGACCAATGTTGTCTTTGACAGTAAAGCCGCTGAGATGGAAGTAAGGAAGCGCCCGCGTGGCGGTACTCCATCATTCATGTAATGGTTTTCGCAGTTGCCGTGCAAATATAAAAGCGGCAGTTAATCCCCGATGTGAAGGTGATCGCATGCAGTACCACGGCCGCTACATAAAAAAAAAACAGGTGCGGCCTGCTGCGTGGCGCCGAAACGGCGTCCGGGTCCTAGTTCTCCTTGCGCCCGCTCTGGCGCCACCACAACGGTCCAGCTGTTCACGAAGAAGCGCTTCGACAGCCGCGTTTGTACGCACGACACTTACTCCAATCAGGCCGTAGATAAAGCGTTTTATAGTTGCACATTACAGGTCGAATAGTGAAGTCGTTATTAGAACTGCCGATTACACCACATATATGAACAGTTTGCCCTGGAGTACCAATGTTTTGTAGAGTGGGCCTCAATACTCTCCATGAATGCTGCCCGTTTGACTCAACTGAAATGAAGAGTGTCACTCAGTCACTGATCCCGTTAATGGACAGGCAGTCGCCGGGAAAGTTCCAAGGGCGGACTTATCGGCCCACCGAAACGCACCACGAAAAAACACACAATTTAAATGTAGGTCCTTTTAGTGCGCCAACTAATGCCGGTTGTGGTCCAAGCAAGAGTTAGAGCCAAGAGTTGACAACACAAACAAAATATATTCTGAGTTAAGGCAGTACAAGCACCACGCAAACATCCACACTCGGCAGGTATCAATTACAACTTACAACATCACTTAGATGGTGTTTAAAACAACGGGAACAAACTTACCGTGCTACAAATGCACTCTCATCCATCAGAAACTATCGAAGAACACTTAAAGGCCTTGAATATTCACCAAACGTGTGCAGCCCACAATTCTTTGAACGTTCCTCGTATATTTCTCTTCCATGAAACAGTCAAACAATATCCAGCTCCGGTCACCGTCATTCGGCGACACTCTTCTAAACAGTGCTCCCACGGTGTCATCGCTCGATTATCCAAGATCAACTGACCGCACTACACGACTCACACGACCAACATAATTTCTCCGCCGACTTCATCCTACCGTCGCTACCGTCCTACCTTCCGTCGTCTTTCGTTTGGATCCTTCCCGGTTTCGCGAACACTCCAAGTGATTGTTCGCCTCGTAGCACGTAGCGCAGCGAAAGCTAGGGGAAAGGGATTCGTCTCGCCGGTTCGTCTGCGGAATCGGTCGGTTCCACTTTGATTTCTTGAATTCTCCCGATCTGCGTGGCTGTTAGGCTGTCGCGACCGCGACGGCGTTCTCGGTGGAGAGGGTAGGGGTTCGCCCCGGGCGCCTTTTGATGCTTGTCTTTTTTGTTTCGTTGCGCGCACCCGTTGGGGGTAGCAGTCAGCGCAGTGGCATGATGCTGTAGTCAGGATGCGGCGGCGCGCGGCTGTTTTAGCGCTCGTTTGAGGCAGAAAGAAGTGCTCTTTTACGAATATTACGCTTCCCGACACTGTAGATCGCACGGGAATACGTGGTACTTCACAGTAGCGTCTTTTTACACGTTCGAGTTGCACTGCGGCACACAACAGGTTCGCGTCATTCATCCGCTAAAAAAACGTCTGCCACACACGCGCACACCAAAAAACCGTACTCATGCGCAGGAAACATGAGGCAAGCTGCTCGCACGCGCGGTCACACACAAGAAAGACACGAGAAAGCACACGGACACGCATAAATACTGAGGCGACCACATAGTAACACGGACCAGCGTCTGCCTTGCGGACCGCGCTTGTGGCGCCCTCACCCAAAACAGCTGCCGCTCAGCCGACCCGCGCTCGCCCATTGACGGCGACGCGACGCAGCAGGCCGCACCTGTTTTTTTTTATGTAGCGGCCGTGGCAGTACAGTGACGGCGCGGCAGCGACGGCAACCTGACCGCACGCAGCTCGTGGTTTCATAAAGCTGATATCATGATTAAGATTAACGTAATGAGTTAGTGAGAGTTTATTATTTTTCGTATGAATTTTTCACCGAGCCAGACAGATCTCTGTCGAATATGTTCACAATTGAACTTGATTATATAACTTGCGAATTGATGACCTGCGTCTAGGCCGCACCGGGTGCAGTACAGAGGCTCTATCTCTCGGTAGCTTCGCGAGCTCGTTGGATCGTCTAACGTTGGGCCTGGAGATCTGAGCTAGTCAGTGCGGCTCTCCACTGCACACCTAATTTGTCCTACGCGACTGCCATTATATGCTGAAGTATTTCGCGATCCCATAGAATATGCTCTAGAGTGGCTTTTCTATCATGGCATAATTTACGTTTCACCTCACGATATAATTCTGGGAACATGCGGTTGTTCCAGATTCGTGCAAGTCCCGGTTTGAACGCGCCCGCAGTCAGCCGCTTGAGACCTGTCAAATTTTGGGCTAATAGATAAATATGTACACCTTGACTTCTTGTAGGAATGTGTAATATAACTGAATGAGAAAGGCCTAGTGCCATCCTTCCGATCCATCTCCTTCTCTGTCAGAGCCCCCCGCAGTCGGACGTGGTTAAGGAATCCTCGCGGAACACGACGGGCAGGCTCACCAAAGTTTGCTAAAAGAATTGCGTTCGTACGATGCCAAATGGCTGTTGTAGACCACGCAACAGAAAATATTATTTACAAAATCACTGCTGTGAAATAGTGTTGTTTTATGCGAATAGCATAAACTTGACTCAACGATGCTCGATCAGCGCTGTGAAAACAAAGCGGCTTAGCGCACGAAGAAAAATCTCGAGGAATCCATCACCGTCGGGGAAACGCGCAGAGCGTCTGAATATATTTGCGTGCAAGCGAGATATCACTTACAGGTGAGCCGTTTCACTTGATGACACATGCGCATTTAGCGTTGTTGTTAGAGCGTCGAGCTTGAATACCACCGTCACCGCTTTAAATCCTGACGTATCATTAGTGTTGATATTTTCATTGTTTATTGTTTATGTGATGTATACTATATGCGCTGCACGGTCGTCTACTGAGTGAGCTCGCGTACTGAGATTTAAGTGTAGGTGGGTGGGGCCGAGTCCCAGCGAATTGGATTATCCAGCTATCCGGAATACGTGGTGCTATATATCTAAATTTTTTTATTCCGATAACAATTATATGGCAACTTTTGGCGGGTTGTCGCCGTCCGCTGTCGTGTTCCGTATGAAATGCAAATCGATAACATCGCCCTGCGCATCGTATGTTCTTCACGCCAGTATTTTTTTTTTCACATTTACTAGCCAGCACAGGGTCCTCCAGTTTTAATAGCGGAGCTACTTGTGCCGGCCGTAAAAACTCTGGTGTCCTCTGAAAGCCACAGGCTTGTATGCGCCGCAGGGATTGGGCAAGCCCCATTACCGAGTACAGCAGGCGCGAGCGTTAAACGGAAACTATGCTTTTGCGAAGTGGAGCATGTGAAACACGAGACAGAGATAAAGAGAGAGGAATAAAGAGATAGAAAGAGAAAGAAAAAAATAGAGGGGGAGAGAATGAGAGAGAATGTGAGAGAAAAAGAGAGAGAAAGAAAGCCATAGAAAGAAGTAGAAAATAGAGAGATATAAAGGCAATAAAAACGTAAAAAAATAGAAAGAGAGAAAAACAGGAAGTAACAGACACGAAAAAGAGATAGCAAAAAAAAAAGGAAGCACGACCGAAAGAAATAGAAATAAAGATGGAAAGAGCGATAAACAGAAAGAAATAGGTACAGAAAGAAAGAAAGAAAGAAAGAAAGAAAGAAAGAAAGAAAGAAGGAAAGAAAGGAAGAAAGAGAGAAAGAAAGAAAGAAAGAAAGAAAGAAAGAGAAAGAAAGAAAGAAGGAAGGAAAGAAAGAAAGAAAGAAAGAAAGAACACATACAAAATTGATTCAAGAAACAGAGATAAAGGAATAGAAAAAAGAAAGAAAAAAGATAAGAAAAACGAGGAAGGCCACCCAGCTCCGCTCTTCCTTCAGGCTTGGCGCCACGAGTGCGAAGTTGCTATAATTTTTCGGTATGCGTGATATGAGAATAAACGACTGTGTAACGGCAATTTTCTTGGGCTTTTCCATGATAATAATGGGCCGCATAATTACCGACCAGGATATCATTATCGACTCTATGTGAGAAACCAGCTGCTGTATGTTATTCACTGCTGATGATCTGTAGGGATAGGTGCGGCTGATCCTTTTAAGTCTGCCGGCGAAACGACTAAGCAGGCTTAGGTTGTTAACGGCGTGCCCCAAGATGTCGCTAGAGTTTCTTTGTCACCGAACTTGGCTGCATGACAGATATTCAGCGTGAAATGTCATGCGATCTTTTCCGCTTTTTAAGGTGTGTCGTTAGGAGACATAAGCCATTGGTCTCATTCCACAAGTTTACCCGATCGCCATTTTTGGCCACGCTAAAGCACCCAGAAATATTGGGGGAAGGTTTGAGATGATGCCAAAGCGTATGAGGTGGTCTTTTAGCAGGGCGTTTGTGTACTTTTCGAGAAATCATTGTCTGCATTGGCAGTTTTATGGCCACAACGTTGGCGTTAGCATCGCGGATTCAACTGTCAGGGACAGCCCACTTTTCCATAGCAGAGCACATGTATACTGCTCTAAATCGTCTTTATTTTCTCCGAACAATGCAACAATTGATAGTTGGAATTTTTTTCAGTCAGGAATGTTGTGTTTAAAAAGGGACAACTGCATATAGGTGTCCCAAAGTCTATGAGAAAGTACAATATATTGCTTCCATTCTGGAGCGCAGTTAATAAGCGCCCGATCTGCCTCTTTCGCGGCGTTGTTGACGGTGGCCTGACCGAGCGAACATTCTTTTGTCAAAGGACGACAGGGCGCCAACGCACCAGCCACTTCACAGCGTTCATTTCACAAATGACCAACGTAGTGAGGGAACTGCTGCTCCAATTGCTCCAAACTACTCGAAAAGAAAAATTCTGCTACATGCCACTCCAAACGACGATTTTTCTTAACAACTGCTCCGGACCTGCTCCGAAACGGCACTGTGAAAATAAAGACGAAGAACTTTAAGCATCTGGCCAGGTGAAAAGCCCTAAGGAAAGTAAAAAACAATCTGTATACCATCACTAGTCTGTAGCTTTATTATGCAACAGGAACTGGCGTATGAAGCACGTAGCTCATCTGGCTGGTTTTTTTTGTTTTTTTTTTTTGTTCCTTCTCGTCAACTTGACATGCAGGCCATTCTGGTGAAATATGGAAATGACCGACATGGCTGTCATCTCATACCAATTATATATGTCATCAATTACCAATTACAGTTATTGCTGACTGGGTTTAATTCTATAATGTGGTACTCAGCTTTATGGACTTGATCTCATTTCTGCCGCAAATACTAGTATTTTAAATATATAGCTTATTTCACGACACGTTCGATAACCAAGCATCTCATTAGTGTTTTTTTAATTTACGTTGATTGTGAAATTTCTTTTATAATTATTTATGAGACACTTTGGAAGTGCTTCGAACTTCAGGAGTTGTATGCAATAATTTGCCATCTCTTCTTAAAGCACCAATAGCTGCTTCAAATTAGCATTTTTTTCCTGCTCCAAAACGCTCATGGCTGCTCCAAAACTGTATTTTTGTGCTCTGAAATCTGCTCCACAAAGTGAAAAATCACTTCTATCACTGCCAACGTAACCAGTGGACGTGCTTCGTCTGCCGTAGTTGCCTAGCGAATTGGCCGAGCAGACGCTGAGTGGCACCGACGTGAAGTTACAAAGTTCGCGGCGCTGCCAAGCGGATCCTGTCGTTCGCGCCGCCGAAGCAGAAATTCATCGCCGCCTTCGGAACACACATGAATCTCTCTCTCATATTCCATGGCTTTTATATCGCAAAATACAAAAAATTACACACATAACCCCGTATAGGGAACCCTGAGTAGCATGCGAAGCAGCTCATGGGTCGACTTAAAGTTCCGTAAAGAGTTGCCGTTAAAGACATCCGTGCCGGGTTGCAGCAGTTGCTTCAAGCGTTTCACTGCCTTCGCCGCCTACTCGCCTACTCGCTTCGGGATCCGCTGCTCGGTGTTTACGTTTCGCTTCGGCTTCGCCTTGCCGCGCCGCTTCGACATTTGCCTGCCTGCGTTGACGTTGCGCTTCGGGTGCGCGAGCCCTCGTTGGTTCCGTGGATTCTTGCAGGCGGCGTTTATGGTGCGCTTCCGCTTCTCTCGCTCGAAGTTAGGGGTCGGCTTGCCGCCGCTGCCGTTTCGCGACAGCGGCTCGAGCCCTCTTCTCTGCAGCAGTAGCAGCAGCATTGCTGCCGGTGGCGCTCATCGTGGCGTCGACGGGAGGAGAATGAGCGGAGCGCGCGCGGGTCGCTTTCATCTAGCGGAGCTGCCGTGGCGCCTCTAGCGGTCTCCTCCGGAAGCTTGGGCCAGCTGTTGCGCATGCGCAGTGGGGGTGTGGAGGACGGCGCAGGGAGGGAACAGGCTCGACCATAAGCTGCTTCGCGTCTAAAAAAGAAGCTTGGCGTAGCTCGCATAGTGGCACAAGGCTTAAGACACAGCGTAGCTGATCGTACGGCGTGGCTGAGCGGGCGCGAGATTGTGCTGGCGATGGGAAGGAAACTATCGCATGTGCACCGTGCGCAAGCCCAGAAGTGCGCGGTTGATGGCAGAATCACGGCGTAGCTGGCGCGAGCTGGGTAGGGGTGGCGAGCGAGATCGGGCGCAGATGTGCCATGATGACGTCACGGCGCATGCGCAGTAGCGCACAGCTAGGGTCGAGCCGTGTCCGGGTAGGGCGGAACGAGTGCGTAAGCTGCGCGACCCTACGCCGCCGGTTGCTAGGCAACGCCAGGTTTGGTCCGCGATGGCCAGGTGGCGGCCGGCTTAAACAGCTCCGCTGTTAAAACACCTGCAGGTGCGGTCAAGCCAAATGCACTTTGTGGTAGATTTTTAAGGTGGAAGCATTATATGTCTCATGAGTCAAGAAGCTTCCGTGATATGGCGAGACCTGACGACACTTCACGAGAGCTGTGAGAACTTGCGATACATGATGGCACATCGCGAGACCTCGTCGCCGGCATCGGTGTCAACACAATGATAAAAAAAAAACAAGTAATGAAAGTCGGCCAAGAGTGGCGTGATTCTATTGTGAATGTGTGTGCGCCGTCGGCGTACCGAAAGTCGCACCACCTGAATGTAACATTACGCCATAATGACTTCATAAATTATCATATTTTGTGACGTCCTCACACACGTCACACGATGACATCATCACACGACATCGCTTCCTCATTGCAGTGCGAGTTCCGGAGGCAGTGCAAAACCTTGTGTGGTGCAGAAAGCTTGCAGTGTCTTGCATCTCGGAGGCATCGCAAATCCACATTAGGCGCAGGAAGCTTTCGAGGGAGCAGGAGGAGAGGAACAGTACAATCGACCCAGATGAAAAAAAAGAAAAAAAATGAGAATCTGGCTTTTGCCTTCGAGTCGTCTTACGCGAAATCATAAGGAATCGTGTGAATTTTTGTTCTCGACATTTCAGCTGCCATGGTTAACTCAATTAAGCATCATATGTGCTATTCAGGGATGGCCAAGTGTCACAATCTTGTGTTTCCTTCATTCTCGCCATAATTTTAGGATAGCTAGCATTCGCCTCTTTGACACGTTGTATTAAGTAAGCTGTTTTCCTGTCCCGCCGCGAACTTTACCGGCATGACTGCCCTAACCAACCAGTGGGAATTTCCAAGCGTGCTAGAACGCGCTCCTCCTCTAAACATTAGATTAAGCTTTACACAGCTCACGCGAAACGAGTACCGGTGCCTGGCTGGTATTAATAATAATAATAAATGTTATTATTATTATTATTATTATTTAAACACCTTAATCCCCATGACCTCTCCCCTGCACCTCATTTAAACTTATAAGTGCACTAAGGAATAAATATCGCGCAAGGGAAGTCTCGGATTTGCGCCATATTGCTCGAAGTATCTCGTACTCAATGTCAGCCGTTTTGCGATTTCGAGGCAGCTTGAGATACTTAGTGCGTCTGTGCTTTGTTTGACATATATCATCCTGAAATTCCTCGTAGGCCATATCAGGTGAGCCCCAATCCTCGAGAGCTGCGCTGTACACTTCCTACTCAGTACAAAAGGCAACAACCCTGCCTTTTGTATGTCGCCGAGGGCAGACCAAAAAGATGTACGTTGGTACGTGGTCGCTGTCATGACTTCCAATACCTGGCAACCAGGTTGCCGCATTTGTGAGGCTAGAGGAAATAATGGTGACGTCGAGCGCACTGGATTGATCTTCCTGGTGGAATACCGTCGCTGAGAACTACCAGGTCATTTCCATGGGCTACCTCGAGAAGACGCCTACCACGTGCTGGCGATCTGTTGCCACCCCAGCCTGGGTGATGTGCGTTGAAATCCCCTGTTAGAATATGCGTTACAGGTGTTGAATCTAGTACTGCCTGTAGTGTGTCCATATCAAATGTTTCTTGAGGTGGTAGATATGCCACAATCACCGAAAATGTCAAACTGTCCCATTTCACGGTTGCTGCCGCATATTCCTTTGACGTGTCAGCTGGCAGGCAATGCGTATTATCAGTCAGATCTCTGCGAACCGCCAGCATAATACTGTTTGTGTCCATTCCAGTCGACGAAAATTGAATGTAGCCAGAAAGGCGAATGCACACACCAGGGATTCTGAAATCGCGGTCACCGGAAAGCGGTGCTCGTGAACCAATTGCATGAAGTCAGGGAGACGACAGCAGAGGCTGCAGGCGTTCCATTGCAATATAGTGAGGTTGTTTCGGATGTTCGTCAACCTAACTTGTTGCGTTGCTACCGTCTTTTTTCTAGAAGAGGCATAACAAGGTTAAGCAGTTTCAAGGTGGGTTGAGAAACTGCAGAAGACATGGATGCAAGAAAGCTGCGAGCAGCGTCGGCAAGAGCAGACATCAATGAGCATGTTGTTTCGTTGTCTTGTACAGTGCTGTGTTCTCGAAGTTCACTCCATGGATATGAGGCCCGTATTCTTCTCGACGAACAAGCTGTGCTCTGCTAAACTTCATCGAAGCTGCGGCTGACTGCCCAGTTGTAGTCAAAGTCGAAGAGTGTGCTGTTTGGCGAGGCGGCAGAGATGGGAGTTCATCCGTGTGATGAATTAGTAGTGTCGTTTGGAATGCCTTTTTCAATGCACAGGTGCCTTATCATCACTTCCTCGCTGGAAGCATTCCGTTGCTTGCACACGGCCGCCTTTGCGGGAGCAAATCCAACGTTGCTATTGTTCCTTTAGTTGTGCATTTCCTTCTCTTTCCGCGATACACGACAAGGCGATGTAGACTCATGCTTTTTCTTGCCGTTTGGGTACTGTGGTTCTTCTGTTCCGCAGGAAGATCGGCCATATTTACCTCCACAGCACGAACGCCGCGCTTGCAGCCGACAGGTACCAGCCACATGTCCAAAACGTTGGCGCTTGGAGCATTGTGTCGGAGACTCAATGCACTTGAACAACCGCTAATGATGACACCGAAAATAACGTGCTCAGTAGCAGTCATTTTCTGATGCACCTAGTCGCAGACATTTTCTGATGCACCTAGTCGCAGTACAGACTTGACAGGATCCCTTTGAAGTAGTGCCGAGAAAATATCCTGTTCATCAAGATCCACTGGGACTCTCTTGATAACGCTGGCTCCACAGTTGTTGGGCCGCGGCTCGTAAGCTTGAAGCACGCTTTCCCCAATGTTCTTGATTTTCAGAAGGCGTTCACGGACTTCTGCACTGCGTGTGTCCATAGCCAGAAGCACTACAAAAATGTTTAAGCATGAATTTATACCAACTCGCCCAGCTGTCAGTTTTACTGCATATCCAGAAGGTTTAAACGCTCATAAGTCACAAATGTAGCGCTGCATCTGGCACCACCTCTTAAAACCTCTTAAAAGGCTGCTTTTAATGTGAGTGCGTTGAGGCGTGTTATAATTTGCTCAGTATTTCGTGGCTTGAATATAAGAGTTAGGCCTCATTTCGGCATATTTTCAGCAAGCACTGAGGTTAGTGGCATGTGCGATGTTTTCGATTTGCGACATCGCTTAGGAGGCAGTACTACGCTGCCTTTATATGAGTCATCAGATGAGCTCATGACAGCGTCCACGTAGGTAATAGTGGCAGAGGGATCGGACATGTCCGAAATATTGTTCTGACCTTAAGGTAGGTCGACGTCAAGGCAGGAAACATTCTTGCTCGCAGCACCTTGGGCCGATGGAAGTGAAAAAACCTCGGCAGAGGATTTTGAGCTGTGCCTTGAAGTTGCTCCAGGCTGCATTCCAGAGGCAGAGAGTGTTCCGATGCATCTTCACAAGTTCATCTGAATGAATCTCAGGAACTTTGACAGGGTGCGGCCCCGAAGGCACCACACCCGCTGATGGAAGCACGCATAATGCCCAGAAGTTCAATGTACAGATGGTGAAGCGACCGTGAGGCAGATATATAAAAAAAAGTCACAGCATATCCACGTAGTGAATGATGATGAGTGGGGCGAAGCTCCGCAGGAAATCATCGCTAAACAGTGAATCTTCCGTGTAACGCCCCATCAATCATCATATAAAGAGTGAGAAACACTGTGTGTATATTACAAACATCAAGCTTTTATTTCTCCTAATTGATTATGCTTGGCTTGCGTTGTCCCTTCATTATCACGGCTTTGTGGTTCGTGAAATGAAGGGATAGCGGTTCCTGTACGGGTTGCAACTGGAAATTTTAAAATACCAGATCTATACACGTTCCTCGGATGGTCGTTGGTTTCATAAGATCAAAGGACGTGCACGTGAGAGCATAATTGGCTGCCATGTGTCGTATTAATCAATCATTGTTCTTTTCGGTAAATCGACATTCAGGTCACCAACTAACACAGATGGTCTATTCTTGTACTTGTCATAATTACACAATGCCGTGTCAATGAATCTTTTGATATTCCCACTCAACAAATTGAGTGCGAGGTACATGGTCATGATGATGCATCCATCAAAATCGATGGCAGCATATTCACCGTTGCGGCTCTGTGTCGCTGGTAGTAGTTTAAGAGCTTGTGCCTTTTCTGTTTGACGTATACGGCCACACCACCTGCAGGACGCTCTGCATCATCAATGCACACTACTGGAACGTATCCTTTGATATACGGTCTTTTGGCGTTCCACGTCTTGGTAAGACAGAGAACGTCCACCGCAGTAAGTATGGGGTCCCGTTCCACATCGTCTACGTGGGCATGCAAAGATCGAAAGTTGAGGAGGGCAATGGTAAACTCGTTCGTAGAGTCAACGTCTTCTTGCTTCACGGTCCTTCACATTTTGAAGATCCGATTCGCGCCGCAGCCGTGCAGCTTCGGCCTCGCGGGCTCGAACGGCGGGGTATTCGCGCCGCAGCCGTGCAGCTTTTCGAGCAGCTTCGGCCTCGCGGGCTCAAACGGCGGGGTCTTCTCGCCGCAGCCGTGCAGCTTGTCGAACAGCTTCGGCTTCGCGGGCTCGAACGACGGAATCTGCTTCGCGGCGTCGACGTGCAGCTTCGGCCTCGCGGGCTCTCGCCTCAGGAATGCTGTCTGCGAGCGCGCGCTGCCGCCGCCTTCCGTGCCCACCGTTCCGCAGCCTTGTCTTCCATCCGGCGACTCCGAGCGAAAGAGAAAGCGCGCCAAGGGCGAGCCTCAAGGCGCGTTACTTCTGAAATGTTGTCTTCGGGCTTCGTTGAAAACGCGAGACGTAGTAAAGAAGCAAGAACGCCTCACAGGCGAACACGCACGAGAGTCTCACTCGTCAACGTCGTTTTCTTTTTCTACTGCATACCAGAACGCGCGCAGTAAAGAAGAAAGAACGCCACACCGGCGAACGCGCACGAAAGTCTCACTCGTCAACGTCGTCTTCTTCTTCTACTGCATACCAGAACGCGTGCTTCTCACGAACTAGAGGTGGCTACTATAAACAAACGAATGAACAAACGGAGGATGGACGGACCCACGGCATAAGGGGCTTCGCCCCTAAAAATTAAAGAGACAAGTAAAGCAGAACAGCCGCTACGCGACTTCCTTGAGACTAATCTGTGTAGCTTACCCGAACCAAGTGTTCTAATAAACGCAATAGGTGAGAAAATAGCGCATGTACCATTTAGCAAATCAGATATCTTTTTACTTGTGAAGCAGAAAATAACTGCTAAAGCTTTAAGCACGCTCGCTTAAACACGCCGTCGGTCTTTTGCGCCAAGGCTCTTTCTGAGGCGGGCAGCTGTACACTGCAGGTTGAAAGCTTATTGATTAGTTATTAAGAAAACAAAAAAATACAATATGAGACGAAAATAGTCATGTCCGGGCCAGGCCGGTATAACGAAAGGTCCGCGGGACACATGAGGCCCGCGATCCGCATGTTTGAGACCCCTGGTCTAGTTGGTGCATGATGACAATATTACTGAGCGCAACAAGGGACGCGGCACAAAACTCATAAATACGAGAGACGCAAGAAAGCCCGTTCTTGAGTATACTAAAAGTTCCCTTTTAAAGCGTGATGATGGCCTCGTCCAGGCAGCATCCCAGCACACACTCCTAATCTAACCATTGAAAAAGTTATCACTCACTTTTTCTAATATGGTTTGTTTGTATTACAAGCATTCAACAAGGGTGCAGTTGTCGCTCTCTCTGAAGAGCAGATTAAAGAAGCAATGACGCACAATTTTCAATCACAATCTGTTTTGTGTGTGTTAATCCTTCTGCGCTCAAAAATTAGCTGGATAAATCTTAGCGCGTTTGGTCGTGTGCTTTATTTATTTATTTATTTATTTATTTATTTATTTATTTATTTATTTATTTATTTATTTATTTATTTATTTATTTATTTTAAAGTACCTAACAGGCCCCTAGAGGCCTTGCGTAAGGGCGGTAATGCAAGAAAAATGTTACAATGTGAGCAGTATACAAAAGGAACGGGTATAAATACATAAAGGAATGCGAACAACAAAAAAAATGTTACTGTAACATATGCGGGAAAGTAGTGCACATTACTTTAGATTATATACATTAAAGAGAGGCAAGAAAAAAAACATGCCTGATCCCTCCGTCATAGGAATCGGTATAACACGAAAGTGAAACGTGTCTACACAGAAGTAGTGCTTACTGTGTAACGATATATCAGAGCTTGTACAACGTTTATTCGTGTTTGGCAGCTATAGCACCGTTTGACGTGGATACACCCATGTTGACAGCATCTCTCTATCGCGACGACTAACGCCCATGATCATGATTAAACTGTTGTTGTAGCTGACGGTGTGAACATATATTTGGACACAGCGAATCGTGAATCCCGCGTAAGGATGATAACAATAAGCTCATAATCAACACTGGTACCCGGTATGCACTTCTTCAAAGCGTCGTCAATTAAGGAGAGAAACGGCACGGTGTGCGCTTTCTAGTAATGGGTAGCCGACGCCTGTGCTCATGCATACATAACACGCACTGCGCTTCAGCAACACGGGAGGTAGAGGTTCCTAGCCTGAGCCGCAAACGCGTGCGTCCCGCTGGCCTCTGTCTCGCAGGCCCTGCTCGACATTCGCCCGTCGAAATCGCGTCCTTGCCGCAGTTTTGTTAGTCGGTGCTCTCGCAATTGAAGCAGTCGGTGGCGGAGAAATCCCGTTGGTGCACGTGGAAGATGCACTTATAGTGTACTAGTACACTATAGATGCACTACTCCGATGAGCCGACGCACGCTAACACGAAGCCAAAGGCAAAGAACGTAACTGCGTCAAGGGTGCCTCGGCGACGCCAGCGCGGTCACTCTACCTCTCTGGTATCGAGACGTTTTAACCATGACCTCAGATATCACGTGCAATCTCGGAGTAAGCGCTAGTAAGTGTCGATCGTGAAGTATTACTTAGTTTCACCTCTCACAGACGGCGGCAGCGCCCCGCTCCGCCCGCCGCGAAAGAAAATGTATGAAAGATATAAGGCGCGTTCGCGCCGTGCCTAGCATCTCCCGAGATGGCTTAGTGGGTAGCGCGTCGGGCGCTTGCCGTCGTGGCCGCAGCGTCGTGGGTTCGATTCCCAGCTGGGTATCTTTTTCTTGGTTTTTTTCTTTATCACCCGTTGGTGTCCATTTTATCAACGTCATATCCGTGACGGATGTACTTGGTGGACCCCGGCATAAAACACTTTCGTGTTAAAAACTACACTTTCAATCACGACAGCTCATTTCCAGAATAAAATTTGGCACACAGGTTATAATTGAATATTTCTCTGAGCACGCGGGTGGCCTGGGAGTCGGGCAACACTGGCCCGCTCGCATTATTTGCGACCATTTGCAGTCGTGCTAACAATTTTGATTCATTTGCTAGTGCGCGTGCAGTCGAGCTATTTCAGATTTGTCCAGCTTGCCATTTATTTTCAGCGGCTCAAACAATGCAAGCGCGGCACAGCAACAACACATTTACCACGTATGGCAAGGTGGCTGAATTGGTAGCTAACGACGGCTGCGCTCTATGCAGCACATGATGTCACACATATCATGACAAAAGGACGGTCGTCGGCGGTGGGCAGCGTTTAGAGCTTACAACAATAGACTATTGAGAGAGTTGGTAATTCATGATGAATGAAAATAGCGCGAAAAAACGTAGCACGAGACGAAGAAAGCTACAGGACAAGCGCATACTAACAGCTGAACTTTCATTAGAAAAAACGAAAAGATATAGGAAGCGCAAAACCACCTGTTCACCACGAACAGAACCAAATAGCTCAGATGTGCGTATCCAGGCACCTTAACTATGCCTTATTTAATGCAAAAGAAGGCTTAGCCCCACAGTTATCTCCAGCTTTCAAAATTAAGAAAGCTTCAACGAACTCACGTGGCGCCTGCATGGTTCCTATGACGTGCGAGCACTTTGGTATCAGACTTGAGAGGAGTATAGCTACACTCGCGGTAGAGCAGGGACAAATTTGACGAAGGCTCACCTTTTTTAGTACGCGCTTGTCCTTTAGCTTTCTTCGTCTCGTCCTACGTTTTTTTCGCGCTAATATCATTGATCAGCGTTTATAGCCGGTGAATTTTAGGGCTTAGTTTGAACCGAAATAGCTTTCGCAGTGCATTTTTCATATAGGAACAGGCATAATAGATAAAGTATTATACTTGGTGTATAAAATATGAACCCCTAATTGATAAATACTACATATTATATGCAGATCTAGCTATGTTGCTATATATAAACATTTTTACTGTAGACAAAGATAGTATAAAAATCTTCGGGCGCGCGCTTATGTGTTTTTTCGGAGGGAGATGGCTGACGTTACAACAAAGTTAGACGATCCGGCTGTCCCAAATCTTTCGCAATATAGGCAAAAAGTTTTATTAACATTACAAAAACTGGCACAAGTTCGTCCTGTTCATGGGCAAGCACCTCTTCAGAATTCCAGCCGGTATAACGTCAAAATTTTTCGGCTTATTCATGAGAATAGTGCTCTTCATAATAAATGTTTGATAAGGATATCAATAAATTACAAGGTATACTTTTCAACTCTTTGTCAAACATCAGCTGCTATCAGATCTTGAGCGCTAATTAGCTGTAATTCTAGTTGTGACTGACCCTTTGAACATGCCGGCGAAACTGCTCAACCGGTGCCATTTGCCAATGGCGTGCCCTGAATTGTCGCTTTCCATTAGGATCATTTCTCGCCTCTCTTGGGCGTATGCCAGATATTCATCATCATATATCATATTATAATTTGGGCTATTTTTCAGATGCGTTTAAAAGTCATAAGCTACTCATGCTTTTTCACAATTTCGCATGATCGTCATTTTCGAGAATGGTTAAGCACAGTGAAATGTTGATGAAGGCTTAAGGTGACCCCGGAGCGTCCTAGGTGGTTCTAAAACATGGCATTCGCGTGACTTTCAAGCAATCAACGGCTTCATGAGCGCTCTTACTCCTCCATGATGATGAAATGAACTTTATTTGGTTTTGGAGAACCCCGATCAGACAACCTCCGAAGGGGGGTCCGCCGCAGTTGCTGGCCGCGCCCACGCCGGTACTGGAAGACCGTGGCCCTCAGCCCGTTCGCAGGCCTCCTGGACTGCCGACAGCTGGACTGAGAGCTCGCGGCTTATAAGAGCCATCTCCCAGTCCTCTTCTGTGCTGAACTTTGCGCTAGGTAACGCCGGGCACTGCCAGAGCATATGAGCGAGTGTGCAAATATCCGCCCCACAGCTAGGGCATCCTGGATTTATGCCTTCAGCAAAGTGGCTAAACGTGCTACGAGACGGGAAGGAACCTGCCTGCAGCATCCGGAGAACCGACGACTGCGGCCTAGTAAGCTTGGAATGCGGGAGGGGGTATCGCTGCCTTGACAGTTGATAGTGCAAAGTAACTTCGTTGAAGGTGCCAAGTGGATCCCTGAAGCTCTCCGTGAAGCCGCCTCCGGACCCGCCCGCACTGCCGCGGCACGTGATTTCTCGCGCACGGTTATGGGCAAGTTCGTTGACGTTGGGAACTGTCGGATGAACCCTTGAGCCCATGTGGGCCGGGAACCAGGTAATTGTGTGAAAGCCTCCTACACCCCTCCAACTGAGAATAGCGGCAGCCTCTCTTGAGACCACACTCGAAGCGAAGGCCCGGAGGGCAGCCCTAGAGTCGGTGAATATCTCAGGACGCGAAGGGTCCTTCATAGCTAGAGCTATCGCTACCTGCTCTGCTACGGAGGCAGACACCTTCCTAACGGAAGCTGAGTTGAGTACGCGACCGCGATGATCAACAACCACGGCCGCAAAGCTGTCCGAGCGGCCATACTGCGCCGCATCGACGAAAGCGACCTTTCCCGGGGATTTAGCTACGAAGTCAAGCAGAGACTTGGCCCGTGCCGTTCGCCGGCCAACATTGTACCGCGGATGTACATTACGCGGGAAGGGTTCCACCTCATATGTGCCTTTCATTTTTTGTGATAAAGACATCTTCTGTTCAGCACTGCCCGTATGATGACATCCAAGCGACTGTAGGAGACGCTGCCCAGCCTTGGTGGAGGAGAGTCGCGCAACCTGAGCGAGTTGCTGTGCCTCAATCACCTCCGAGAGGGTGTTGTGCATGCCCAGGTTCATGAGCCTGTCCGTCCCGTTACTCATGGGGAGTCCTAGTACCCTTTTAATACTTTTCCGCATTAACATAATTCCTGCTAAAACTCCCATAGTAGAGGGCAAGGTACTCTGAATCTTCGAACATTTGTTAGGTGGCGGTTACATTGTCGCCATCTTACCAATAGTTCTAGATACCAGACGACGCCACTCATCCATGTTTAGAAAAATTACACCATCTCCTGCTAAAGGGGACCATGAGGCGATGCCAAGCCGGAGTACTTGCACGATCGCGTTCCGTTGGCGTTCGTTGGCATGCTACCGACCTCGTGTCGTGGAACGCGAAGAGGGACGCTACGCGCGTCGTATCTTCCATCTAGCCTAGCCGTTAATTCTCACAGGGCGAGCGGGGAACGCGGTCGACAGGCGGGCGAGAGGGGGGCAGCGTAGGAGAGGAGAGAGAAGGGGAGGGGACGCGCATGCGCTCGAGCTCATCGCAGCGTTGTGCAGGAGAGAATTTCGGCATGTCTAGCCCGCGTTTCAGAGGAAGAGTGGAAAGGGGGATGGGAGAGGGGAAGTGGAGAGGGGGAGGGGGAAAGTGGAGAGGGAAAGCGGAGAGGGGATGGGGAGAGGGTGAGTGGAGAGGGGAAGGGGAATGGTGAGGGGGAATGGAGAGGGGGTATGTGGAGAGGGTATGCGCATGCGCAGTGAGGGTGGTCACGCCGCACACCACCACCACCGGATTGAGCTCGACCTTAAGATACTTCGCATCTAAAAGAGAGGAAGTTGTGCGACGCAGCACAGCTCCATTTCTTCGCGTACATGCAAGTCTGGTCAGCATCGCCGCGCACATCTGCGTGACTAAAGACTCGACCGACGAAAGGCTGGGAAAGACGCGGACGGCGTCTTCCACGTGCAATCGGCCGACTGTCGGCGTCGTTTCAACGACATGGCGAAAGGCACTCCTGGCGACCGTCGGCATACTGAAATCGGCGTCGTTTCGCTCAAATGTAAACGCTCCTTTATTCACTGAGGCGTGCTGCCGCAAGGGTTGCAAGAAGTAGTGCTTTTGTTTCTGATGCAGCGATTCCTTTCTCTCTGTCTAAAAAAAAAGCAAAACGTTCGTTTGTGCAGTGACTTCCCCGAGAAGTTTTGTCACTGGCCCCGAAGACCGGTTGTGTTGGGTCGCGTGGAACAGCCTGCACCACGTTCGCGTTCGTAGAAATTAGGATCGTTGCCACCGCTGACAACAGCTTTTGTTCGACTTTGAATGTAGTACGGGTGTTGCGCATGAGCCGCTTCAGCTCACACCCATTTCACTCCATTCCGAAGCTCTCCAGAAAGCTGTTTTCCATTACTTCCGTGCTAGCATTACATGAGGCCCTTTTCTGCGCCTTTGAGTGCAACAAACAGGTGTTTGTAAAGGCTTTGCCTCTTTTCTAGCTAAAGCACTATAAGCCTCATCTATCCCAAAACAGATGTATGGGGCGCTGATTTTTTGTTGTTGTTGTTGTTGTTACATGGTTAATTGAAAACTGCATGAATATGAATAGCTATTAGGGTGATATCGGCCATGCTGTAGTGCAAGCGCGCCAGCGCCTGCAAGCTAAGCAGCGTTGATGTGAGCTTACACGTGAGAGTGACACTGCTACCAGGGATGCCGACTGATGATAGCTCCGCGCCTGCCGTCGAATAGTTGGAGATGTATTGACGGTTTCGCCGTTTACTAACACAGGCCCTGGACCGCTTTCGGTTTCGTGCGCTGGCGTTGGCTAGCAGAATTGGCGGGGAACAAAAGCCTTGGCGAGTAGCCCGTAGAGTTTCAACGCTTTTTTCCCTGTGTCTAGCAAAATATTTGAATTAAATATTCTTCTAAGCTACACACAACACTAAAAGAGTCAGTCCTTAACTATAAGCGCCTTTCTTTTATGTGAAAGTGGAAAAAGAGTATTCCCTTACTCGGACAAAACTTAAAACAACGCTTTACGCTTCGGTGTTGCAGAATAACAAATGAGGTGACCGGAAGTTTCTTGGGGTACACCACACGCTCCTGCTATCGCAATCTTGAAACCATGTATACGTTTTGTGCGACACAGTTGTGGTAGCGGCGGCCACTCAGCCGTTACTGTAAGTCGGTGTGTGGTGGGATAATTAGCGTCTTGTTGATGTAAGTTAGCGTGAGAGGATGGTAGTCCCCTTCTCCCACACCAATAAAAGCTTCTTATAAATAAAATTGCACAAAAACTCCAGAAAGTGGAGCAGACCCCACCCGTATAGTGCCCGTATACTCTCTGTCGATGGCTTCTCGATGCGAACAAAGCCGTTGCAGCGTTTGTGTTCAGTATGTGCAGTGCTTGGGCCCCAGAATGTAGATGCGATAAATCGCAGAGATTTTCTGCCTCTTCGACCCATGGACGAATCACAGCACAGGCGGCAACAATATAGATCATGAAGTTTAATCGTTAGTTTAATTTTGTCGGTTGTCGTGTGTTCACAGTACCTTATGGTGTCGCCATTTACTTATTTATTTATTTTTATTTATTTAAAAGTACCTTACAGGCCCCATGGCGAGCATTGAGTAAGGGGAGCATCACAGAAGAAAAGAATACAAAAAGAAACCGGCAGATGAGTGCGAATAAAGTCTGCAAAAATAATGTGCTGGCAAGACGGTGAAGCAAATGGAATTAAATGACAAAGATTTACTACGAATACCCAGAAAAAGAATAAAAAAATAACACGCATGTTTGCGAAAGGAGCGGTGCATTGGTCGCGTAAACAAAAAAAAGGAGCAGTAAAAAATGCCCATTGCTTGAGCACACATACAAACAACAAAGCATAAACTAAAAAAGTCTGTTCGCGAAGCAGTGCTAAAATTAGGAGAAACACAACAGAGATAGTGAGAAACATCCAGTAAAAAAAAAGAAAAAAAAAGAAAGGCATTTTCATAGTAGCACACAACATGGCACGTTGCTCACAAGAGGGAAAGAAAGGGGGAAAAAACGCTTGCATTACACGTTACAACGGTATGTATAACTTCATTAATGAGAATATTTGTTACTATGAGAACTGTAGGACTAGAAGTTCCCTAAATTTATCTTTATGTGTTTGCGCGACAGTACTGTTAGGCAGCGAATTCCATAAACGAATAGCTCGTAGCAAGGCCGAGAAGTTAAATGCGTCGGTGTTCCCACAGATGTGCTTATAACTTGAGTCGTTGTGAAGACGTCTTGATGCGCAGGACGCGTGTATCAATGCCAGGTTTGACGGCTTCATTTCATAAACATATCTATGGAACAAGGACAAGAGTGCTATCTGACGTCGACTACTTAGCGCTTGAAGGGAGAAGTTGAGTTTTATTTGCGTTATGCTTTACAGGTAGTTATAATGGCGCGAAATAAATCGACTAGCTCGATTTTGGACAGCTTCTAACATGCGGATTAAGTATTCTTGATAGGGAGACCATACGGGAGACGCGAATTCAAGCTGCGGACGTACAAAGGTTAAAAACGCTAGTTTACGGATGAGAGATGGGCAGTTACGTAAGTTGCGGCTAATATACCCAAGATATTTGGAAGCATTAGCGCATATGATTGCGATATGAGAGGTCCAGGAAAGCCTTGGTGCAAGATTGACGTCTAGGTATTTGTATACTCATGACTGAGACACTATAGGCTTTTATTTATGCAATACGAAAAGGTATGATTTGAAGTTTTACGCGAGAATGTCATTATTTTATATTTAGATGAGCTGAGTCTCATTTGCCAGGCTTCACACCAAATGGGGACGAGCTCATGGTCATGTTGTAGAATGAAGTGATCATCAGGGCTCTAAATTGATAGATATATTATACAGTCATGGGGAAATACACGCATGCAGGATGAAATGCAATGAGGCAGATCATTGATATAAATAAGAAAAAGCAAGGGTCCTAGCACACTATCCTGTGGTACACCGGAGGTGGCTTATGTAAGGGACGACGCACGATCAATTATTAACGATTGTGAATTGCTGACGGTTTGTTAGAAAGTTTCGGATCCAAGAGAGTGTCAAACTGTCTAATTTTAGAACTGATAATTTTGATATTAAGCGGCAGTAAGCTACGCGGTTGAAGGGATTGGAGAAGCCAAGAAAAATACAATCTGTTTGAAGGCTACGAGCCACGTTAAAATGTACGTCTGCAGTAAATTCTAGTAACTGGGTCTCACATAACAAGCCTTTCCTAAACTCATGCTGGTTAGCAAAGAAAAAACTACCATCTGATGTATCCTCTTCTCCGCAATTAGCGAAGATTCCCGGGGGGCAAATCAATTAGTCCCGCGGCTTAAAAGCAAAATTGATATAAGAGCAACTTAAGAAGCTGTTTCGCACAAACATTTACCCATATAATAAGGTATTTCGTTCTTGTGCCCATGTCTGTGCGCACTTTATGCGCCTTCTTAAATTAAGTGTTTTGGAAGCGGGCTCACGTTATTGAACTCCAGTTATAATTGATACCCCACCATCTCCTGCCACAGTATCTCGCAATGTAACTTGGCTGCTTCTATGATCTTTTCTGCTGTCGGGACCCGTTCTGTGTATAGATTATCCGCTGCTCAATTGCTAAATCCAGCCTTGAACAAGACATTTTCCTGTGGGTTGTACCCATAGAAAATCTTTATGATTGGAAACTAGCTATCAAATATAAAAAGTCTGTTTATAAAAATCAACATGACCTTCTAAATCTCGCTAATCTAAAAGGAAGTACTCCTTTCTATTCTCTCCGCAAACAAGACTTCTGGAACAGCCCCTTTTGCCGAACTGAATACGGACGACAAATGTTACAGTATTGTTTGCCTCACTTGCTAAACACCCTCCTCAGTAGCGAAATAGAATTAGAGAGACGCAGTATAAGTGATATGAAAAAAAAAAAAAACATTGCTAGCTAAAGCCTAGCAACAACCTAAAAGCTACCAGATTAGAATTCAGAATAGTCCAGCTTCGCTGTTTTAAGCCTTGCGTGGCTTGTGTGCAAGATTTTACATCTTTTTTTTGTTTCTTTCTTCTCTTTCTTTCCCTATCTCTGTTTCTTGTTTCTGTCCTTGTAGCTGTTGCTTTCGATTTCTTTCTTCTAGCTTCATCTTCTCTCTATCATTTTCTGTGTCTTTCTCGCTCTTTCTATCTTTAATTCTCTTTCTTCAGTTCCTCTCTCTTTCTCTCACTGTGCTTCTTTATGTCTTTGTTTTCTTTTATCTATTTCTTTCTGTCTTCTTCCCTGCCTTTTCTAGTCTCTTTTCGTGTATCTTTATTTCTTAAATGTAAACATTTCGACAGAAATCTGTCTGGCTGGGTGGAATATTTAGGAGGTTGATATGGCCCCAGCCAAGTTTCAGAGAGCCCGACGTTTCGGGACTGATTCGGTCCCTTCTTCAGGGGTTGACTGGTTTGGTCATCTGGGGGTTTGACTGGTTTGGTCAATCTTTATTTCTATCTCTTTCTCTCTCTCTGCTTCCTTCCCTCTTTCCTTTTTTCTCTTTATTTCTCTCCTATCTCTTTCGGTCTTGCTCTCTGTTTTTTCTATCTTTTTTTCGTGTCTTTTTCTTTCTATTTCTCTCTCTTTCTATATTTTACTCCGTCTTTCGGTATTTTTATGTTTTTATTCCCTTTATTTCTCTACATTCTTCTCGTCTTCTTTCCTTCTATCTCTCTTTCTCTCTATTTCACGTGTTTCACGTGTTCGACTTCGCCGAGCCGAGTTTTCGTTTAACGCTTGCCTTTGTGGTATTCGGTAGTGGGGCTTGCCCTATTCCTGTGGCGCATTCCCACCTGTGGTTTTCTCTGGCCACCAGAGTTTCTACGACCGGTTTAAGCAGCTCAGCTGTTTAAAAAAGAATGTGCTCCAGTATCAACAAAATAAGGTGTTTGGCCAGCGAAGCTATACACTCTAAGAAAATGACTCTTGAATCTCTTTCGCGAGTCCTGACTTTCTACATTTATGACTCTTTGACAAGACGCGCGAGCCCACATCGGAGAGTCGTGGGGCCAGAAATAGAGTTAAAGTGTATCTTTAAAGAGAGTAATATAAGTGGCCAGTCAGGTATCACCGGAAGGCGTAAGATATTCTTAGGGTGTGGGGTCACCTGAATCTACAGGCCAGTGTGACTTCGCCTTTAGCGATTGAGCAATACGCTACATGAAATGATTGACTGTAGCCCTTTTACCGTGATAGCGTTAAAGAGCTCGTTTAGCAGAAATTGCTGTGTCGGCGCCGTCGTTGGTTGTGAGCGAAAAATCCGCGTTGTCTGCGAGCGAAAATTCGGGAGTTATGCAAATAAATAAATAACAGAAAAGGTTCTGTCCGCGTGAGAACCGAACTAGGGCCTTCTGCGTGGCAGGCAGGTGTCCTACCATAGAGCCACGCCAGTGCTTGAAGCTGCTTCGTTAAAAAATGCTGTAAGAATGACATCTAGTGGGAGGAGTTTCCTTAACGCATGTAATTTTGCGTCGCGTCAGGACATGTGAATTGCGCAAAGAGTGGGTGGTTTAAAGCTACCCACCCATAAAAAAGTGTGCAGCTGCGCAGGTGCTCGTGGTACCTTACAGATGCGTAGTGGGTGCTTCGCCAAATTGCAAAAGGTATAATTATGGCGTAGTCGGCACTTTCAAACTATCCTTGCAGTAGGCATTCTAGGATAGCTTCAAACGGCCAATGTTACGCGCGCAAACGTTCCTTTTCATGCGGCATGGTGAGAAGGAGATGCACAAGGGGCCCGATTACGCTATCGCGTTCCACTCTTGAAGGCGAACCTCAAGCGTCCTCCAATTTTTGTGTGCGCTGCACCGGGATGTTCACGCCAGTTTTCGAAAGTCCTAATCAAGGAGGTTTAAAAAGGATTGTTTTAAGCTTCCCAGGTCCTAACTGCGCGTGACTTTTCCGTATATTAATCACCATCAATGCAAATGGAGTGATTTGCTAGGCCGGTGTTGCTCCTCATGATAAATGCATGCGTGGAAAGCTACGTGTCTCGCATTCTTGGAACGCTGTTTGTCGTCTATCGTGATGTTTTCCGCATTGTCATATATCATGATGACATCATGATGTATTCCTGATTTAGGCTGAAACGTTGAATGTCAAGGTTAATTGCTGCGGATTAGTTAGCTGCAACAATACTAAGCAGTTATGCGCAGTACCGAAGATCACGACGTCTTCACAACGACTTAAGTTATAAACGCATCTATGGGAACACTAACGCATTTAACTTCTCGGCTATGGTTACTTCTCATTCGGTTATGGAATTCGCTGTCTAACAGTACTGTCGCGCAAACGCATAAAGATAAATTTAGAGAACTCCTTATCCTGCAGTTCTCAGCGTAACAAATATTGACATTCATCAAGTTATACATTCCGCTGTAACGCGTAATGCAAACTTTCTTTTTTTCCCCTTTCTTTCCCTCCTTTGAGGAATGTGGCAAGTTGTGTGCTACTATGAAAATGCCTTTCTTTTTTTTTTACTGGATGTTTCTCAGTATCTTCGTTGTATTTCTCCTAATTTTAGCACTGCTTCGCGAACAGTCATTTGTAGTTTATGATTTCTTGTTTGTATGTATGCTCAAGCAATGTTCATTTTACTACTGTTTCTTTGTTCACTCGACTTATGCGCCGCTCCATTTGCAACCATGAGTGTTATTTTTCGCTCTTTTTCTGGGTATAGGGAACCCAAGCTCAAGTTTGCGGCGCGACGACAGCGGCGCGCCAGCCGCGCTGCGGCTCTGTCGGAAAACTCTGAACCTTCGCGCGGCCAACTCAGCCCCTTTCACGGTAGCGGTAGCGCACGTGCGCTCGCGTCCTTCTCTCGGTGCGGGTAACTGTGGGGCCGTCAGCTGGGTACGTTGAATCGAGAGGCTTGCTGTGCGAAGCTGCGCATTTCCGCGATGGCAGAAGCCACCCCGCGGAAGCGCAAGCGTGGTCCGAAGTATTGCGGTTTAGCGGCCAGCCACAACAGTGCAGACAACACCAAGGCACGCGATTTACGTGTGAAACTGTATTGTTTCGTGTCGCACGAGAAATACAGGCGGCAAGCGTGGATAGCTGACAGCACTGTCTCGCCTTCTATTTTGGTTGTCTGAGTTCATCGCTTTCGTTCGTTTCGACTACCTGAATCGGTAAGTAACGCGGCGCATGCACGCAGCGACTACATGAATGATTACACGCTGTCTTCTCGCATTGTGATAGTCCAGTTACGGTTGTAGGTGAAACAACTTTGTGTTTTGATTCCCCGTGTTCGTGAGACCTACCCGTCGTTGTTGAACGTTCACACTCGCGTTATACCGTTAGCGTTGCGCGGTTGGTTGAATTCAACTGAACTCGGCACATTGTCAGAAGTTCGGCGCCTGCAATTCACGCGTCGGGAAGGCTGCTTTATCACGCCGGAACGGACGTCCGTGCATTTTAAGCAAGCTTTGACATCGTTCTGCAGGTTTGCTTTTTTTGTCACTTTATTAGTGTGATATATATTTAAGCCGCTAAATACAACTGGCACTTAATACACGCTTTGCAATTGCAACCTTGAAGTAACCTCCTGTCACCTTCTGACTTCATGCGATTTTGTAGCCGCGTTCGCGCAGCAGGTTTTATACGCCTGTCAAGTCGATATCATAAAAAGAGACTGCAAGCATGACACGAGAGCCGAAAAAAACGAGGCGAGCAGTTCATCTTGCATCACAGTGGTTAAAACTCAGCTAGCTGCCTCGCGTCTTAATCGGCGGGTGATTCTCCAGCGGCACGGAGGACTTGACTCTAACCTTCTCAGGAAACAGGGCCATGGCCGTGTAATTTATTTTTTTCGCATGCCGCAAACGTTTGTTCACGAAAGTACACGGCTGCTACTGTAAAGCATGTCATATCAAAACAACAATCATATGATTCGTACTCCACACTGCAAACATCCATAGCGTGTACGGCTTCATTTCGGAGTGCATGTGGACCATTATTCATCTTTAACATGACAGAATGAGACTTACCTCGAGGTATACGTCCTACACGGTGTAATCGCGACTTGGGAAATGCATTTCGCTTTGAGTCGGGCGCCGTTGTCGTCGATCGTCTGCTCTTCATTGTTAAGGTGATTGACGAGCCTTTCTCCTTTTATCAAGTTCGCTTTTCGGAAGTGCCAGTCAAGCTTGAAGATCCTTTTGAAGCCGCACTGCACGCGGTACATTGTGAGACGCCGCAAGTGAACCGCGAGAGCTCTGCACGTGCACAGAAGCAAGAGGCAACGGGGTGGAGAGAAGGGAAAACGCTTGCTACTGACACCCCAGTTTCTCTTTTTCTGCCAGAGATGGCGCTGCCTGTCAAGAGCAGCAGCGCCGCTAAGCGTTGCTTGGGAAGCCTATTCTTAGTATTGCTTTGCCATTTTATTCCATTTGTTTCACCGTCATGCCGGCACATTATTATTGCAGACCCTTTTCGCACTCATCTGTCGGTTTCTTTTGTTTTGTTTTGTTTTGTGATGCTCCCCTTACTTAAAGGGACACTAAAGAGCAAAACGATTTTTCTCGCATTGGTAAAGTAGTCTTCCACGATACCAAGAACACCACGCTTACTGCGAGAAGACTCTTAATAAGTGAGAAAACGCGCAAAAAGAAAATACAGGTGGCGACGCCACCTTGGAATTTCCGCGCCATTTGCCGTGACGTCACATATTTTTGACGGCGCCTGCTTGAGCATACGTAGTTCCTAATCGGTTAAATCCAAGTACATTGTCCTCTGAGGGGGCCAGAGACTTGACATAACGAGTTTGTGGAAATTTTGTCGAGCCAGTGGCGCCAAAATACGTTAACTTCTCTTTGAAATCTTTTACGTCACGAATTACAAAGTTCGGCGCGAAATTTAAAAATGAAACTTTGAACTTGGTTTTCTCCTCTAATAATAAACCTATGGTGGTGAAATAAACTACACAAGAGCTCTCCGAGCACACTTGATCAATCTAAACCAATTCATTGTTTCTCTTTAGTGTCCCTTTAATGCTCCCATGGGGCCTGTAAGGTACTTTTAAATAAATAAATAAATAAATAAATAAATAAATAAATAAATGTATGTTCGATACTATCTTACATACTCTTTGGGTATCTTGTATCTGTATCGCGATACGTCTCGCAAGACATGTATCAGCATCTGTATTTCCGATACATTGAAGAATATATCGTGTATCTTAAGATACAAGATACTGCGATCGCAACACCATGGTGCGAAACAATAAACGTTGGTTGAACTCCGCTTCTCAAGCCGATATAACTCCCACTGAGCCACGAGATTAAAACTAAAGACAGCGACATTATTTTATCTTTTCGCCAGAGTTTTCCAGCGAAAGCAGGCAATGAGCTCTGAGCGTCACTATTGAGGGTGCAGAGTCACTTGGTGGCGCTCGCGTTGTCTCGACAGGCAAGCGCGCGAACATCTACGCCAGAGGACATTTCGTTCTCATGGTTTCATTTTTTTTTTCTTTTTAGCTGTGTCAGTGCCATGGCACTTGGCTCTTAGCCACTGTCCTGTGCCACGCACTCCGATGCGCGCGGTGTCTTTCTGCACAAATTCTGGAGGCCACTGTAGTGTCCTTATCGAAGTTTCTCTTGCGTTGTTCTTCGTTACGAAGTCTGAAGAATGCAAGAAAAGGGGTTTATTTGCGCCTCGTGGCTTTCACACATCGGCGATATGAAGGACCTCGTCGATGCAAGTTTGACTTCCATGCAATGAGAAAAATTACTCATATGCAAACAAGATTTGAACAGCTATAGCACAACCAGTGCCGATGCTGGATTTAACAGAACAAGCATTCACTTAACAGAAGCTATCTTGTCGTACGTCTCTTTGCGTTTTATTCAATCAGTTTTCAAAGTCATAATTGGATTGTGAGCAAAAGTTCTATTTAAGATGTCCCTTTCCATCCCATACATTACCAATGTCTCTGTATTGCTTTTTTCGGGCCTGCTTACGGCAATATGTCTTTAACGTGCTGGCAAGGTAAGCTATCTGCTTTATTCTTACTTTTAGCTATCTGCATCATTTCTGCTACTGTTTACAGACTTATATTCTACTTTAGGTTGCTGTTATGTCTAGGCGACGTTTAGAACAAATATTTAATAATCTGCAAGTGCTTGGAATATACAGTAACACAAATTCTGCTTACTGCTTCGTAAATTTGCGAAATTGAGTTTTCACTACAATAACGTAAATTATTAAAAGCCTTCTCAAAGATGTTAGCAAAGTGATTGGAGAATCATTGTTATACAAAATGCTCCGTTTCACTAATGAGCGTCTCAACGAGTCGGTGTATGCCATTTTACATAGGCACTGTGTTCTCTGTGGTGTTCCCTTAAATGCCTAATTCTGATAGCTATTAGGGGTTACCCGCCGCGGTGCTATAGTGGTTATAGTGCTTGACTGCTAACCCGTAAGTCGCGGCTGCCGCAATTCGATGCCCGTGTGCTTATATTTAGGTTTTACAACACCAGGTGGTCGAAATTTCTGGAGCCCTCCACTAAGGCCTCTATCAATAGCATTGCGTGGTTCTGTGGGACGTTAAACGCAGCAATTATCATTAGCTCTTGGGGGTGCCGGCTGTATCGTGTTCTTATACTTATTCGCTGTGTTTGATACAGGACCGGATTTCTATTTTACTTAGTTATATTTGTTTTTCTTTTTTATTCATCTTTAAATATTTTTACTGTTACTAATCACCAGCTAATCGCAGCTAAAGTGTCAATATAGTGTAAATAGCGGCGGTGTCCTGCGGCACTTTGTGCAACTATAGAACACGTCTGACACCTTTTCTGGGCTGCATATGTTCTCTCATAAAACAAAACATGTTAAAAGATCGCATATTACTGGCTTGGCGGTCCCTATGTGGGACTAGCCGGGTGGCGCGGGGTGTCCGCTGCGTCTTCTCTGGACCCAAATAAAGTTTGCATCATCATCCTCATCATCATCATCATTACTGAGTACGCCGCTGACTAACGCTTTACGCCAGCAGATAAGTATAATGTAAGAGTAATTGCAGTTTTATGTTCTCTACGGAAACACGATGCGTCGCAAAGAATGTCGCTACCAGCTTCTCGCTGATGTATAGACCTGTCCGGTGATTGGGTATTGCGAAAACCGTGATACGTTTACGGGCAGCGGTATTTGCACCATTGTGCGGAGGCTTCTTATTGAGGTTCTTGTGGTTAGATGGCAGCCCGCTAGCTGGTGGCACGCAGAGCAGCGACTCCGCCCAATCACAAAAGCGGCAAGCAACCAGCGAAGTATATAAAGAGCTGTCCTGATAAGCACCTAAAGCAACCGCATTAATTGCTTCGGAACAAAAGCAATATACCTTCGGCAAGAAATACAAAACTTTTGAGATACTAACATAAATTTTATTCAAATGAAACAAAATTGGTCGCAGTTAACAGACTTTCATGCAAACATTTTTGTACATCAGCGTATAGTGCTACATTACCTTATATACAGATATATAATAATAAAATTCCGAATGTATCGAAGTATCTTAAGATACAGTTGGAATGTATGGTATCGAATACAATCGACGTTATGGTATCTTGTGTCTGTATCTCAAATACTTCATGCCTGAGTATCCTGTATCGTATCGCGATACAATTTCAAAGTACCTTTGCCCAGCCCGGATACTAAGGGGAAATTAACACGTTCTTCGGGAATCTGCAGATTCCATTCAGTAATTAACCACGCTTTTAAATGAACTGAGCTAGTGAGGCCACCCGTTCCCGTGATGCAAGACAGGTTGAGCATGAATGAACATCCTCGTTGTAAAAAAACATGGCTGATCCCTCTGTAATAGGAATCGGTATAACACGAAAGTAAAACGTGCCTTCACAGACGCAATTGAGCGGTTTTGTGTCACCCGGCTAAAAAACCTTTGCCGTTTTTGTGAATAGTGTTTTGCTAAAGAAAAGATATTTTAATGCCTCTGTGCATTTAGAGGTTAAATGCTTGTGCACTACACACGAGCTTATATTTACAGCAAATTTGAATTCCAGAAACCGACTAAATTTGATGTTTATCGAAATGCCTATTAGATTGAAGAACAGCCCAGCTGACATACGCGTACAATCGTGAGCAATATGAGAGGGCACACCGAAATTAAACTTTAACGCTAAAGCGCCAGAACGCAGTTGACAAGCGCAAAAGTGTTCACAACACAAAATTCTTTAGCTGGAAGGCATGTATTGCAATTTAATACATCACACTCATATCGGGACATGACAAGTTATCACTGATTAGGCACGAATTTCGTGTTCCCTCTCCTATTCCTTACTTCTGTACATCAAGGTTGCAGGGAATACCTTAGTACACGTTGTGTTGTGTCTTTATTTATTTCTTTATTGCTAGACACATCAGTCGCATTTTTAGTGTGGATGGAGACAACCGATGCGCCAAACTATACCAAATAAAAACTTATCGCAGTTCCAACCAGGGTGGAATCTGCACAAAGAGCGGAGCTGCGGTTCTGAAACGTTTCCCTTGCATTTTCTGTAGAGTTCAGCTGCCTTTTGCTAAGCACGAACAGTCGAGTTAGCTCGCCGACGATGCTGCCGTTCTCGTGCGAACACGCGGTGGCGTTCTACTTAAAGGGCAATCATTACTGAAAAGGACATGTGACAGCGCCAGCCACACCCACCCGTGCTAAAACGACTTTGGGCCCTGGTCACGCTCCAGCCGCTCTTCCCAGTTTCACGTCACCGCTAGCTCTTCATCCTCGACCGAGGAGTTACGCCATCTGTGGGGGTATTGCTTTATCTGGGCGTGACATGCGACGCGAGCACTCATATGTCGTCGAGCCTAGCCCTATAACTGCTCCGCGGTAAGCATTTACTTCCTTGAGTGAGCAGCTGTGTGCAACTTTGAAAGTTTACTAGGACTTAATTTCCGCTACAGCAAGTTTCTAGAACCATTGTATCAAAAACAAGTTTCACTTTTGAGCGTCTACTTCGCGTTTCGCTTCGCTGACTGGAGCGATTAATTTTACCAAATTAAATTAAGAGTGTAAATGAGTCTTTCAAGGAGGCGGACACAGCTATAGGGACACACTTTTTACTAAACAGCACATTTTCGCACAGCTGTTTCGATCGATGAACGGATCTGACAATCTCATACGCCTCTACACGTATCCTAAACTTAAAGGGACACTAAAGAGAAACAATGAATTGGTTTAGATTGATAATGTATGCTCGGAGAACTCTTGTGTAGTTTATTTCACCACCATAGGTTTATCATTAGAGGAGAAAACAAAGTTGAAAGTTTCATTTTTAAATTTCGCGCCGAACTTTGTAATTCGTGACGTAAAAGGTTTCAAAGAGCATTTAACATATTATGGCGCCACTGGCTCGACGAAATTACCACAAACTCGTTATGTCAAGTCTCTGGCCCCCTCAGAGGACGATGTACTTCGATTTAACCGATTAGAAACTACGTAGGCACAAGCAGGCGTCGTCAAAAATATGTGACGTCACGGCAAATGGTGCGGGAATTCCAAAGTGGCGTCGCCACCTGTATTTTCTTTTTGCGCGTTTTCTCGCTTATTAAGCGTCTTCTCGCAGCAAGCGTGGTGTTTATGGTATCGTGGAAGACTACGTTACTAATGCGCGAAAAATCGTTTTGCTCGTTAGTGTCCCTTTAATAAGCGAGTACATTAGGTGCACGTTAAAAATACAAGATGGTCAAAATTTCCGGAACCCTCCACTACGGTGCCCCTCATAATCATATTGCGGTTTTGGGACGAAAGAACCCAACAATCAATAAGCGAGTATGAATCCCCGTGAAAGGCGGATTTCCTTTTCTTTCGAATTAAACACCGAACGAGCCAGCGAAAGAACACAACTGTACAATGGTGGCGCACAGCTTTTCCTGCTCTTCTCATCACACGTCCGTGAACTTAACCCTATGAGCTGCGAAGACGACCCCCCCCCCTCCCCTCCCGCCCATTTTCTTGAGGAGCACACCGCAGGTATTCCATCGGTGCATAGCTGTCGCTCTATTGAAATTCGCCTTCCTGTATCCGTTGGAGGTTTCGTTCTTGACCATAGGAAGGCTTAACCTTGGCCGAGCCGTAGGCCAGGAACAAAGGCGGCGAGCCGTGGGCACTTTGGCGAGCGGCTTCGCTAGTTAGCATAGTGCACGACGTTTTGACCACTGTAAAGCTGTCGCGTGCCGTCGAGAAGAAAACAAACACGGTGTCCATTTGTGCCCTATGTAGCGTCCTCTTGGATGCGATTCTTCCGAGTGAAGAGTGTGTATGTCGATAGCGACATGCACACTTTTGCTGTGTTCGGCTGAAGCGGCACTCTGCGCACTATATGCGTGTTGCTTCAAACACTGCACGCCAGACCCGGTCACTTGCCTCGAAATTAAACTGCTCTTACAGTACTCAACCATGAATACTCTCAGCTGCGAGACCACACCTCCACATGTCAGTGCGTGTTAGCTCCGCGTCTATGGTGTGCTAATTCTCCTGTCCGCACCTTCCGCGTGCCGTATCGCTAGACGCCTTCAGAACGAACGCTGTACCAAAAAATATACACAATCTACACGCGGCTTCTATAATTTGATAAGAGTAGTGCAAGACAACACCGGTCGCACTAGGTGCATTCGAACATTTTAGGGGCGTAGCTCCTTAAGGCGGTACCCGTTCGTCCCTCGTAGTCGTAGTAGTAGTCGTAGTGCGTAACCATTCTTACGCTTTGACCTCCAAGGTGGTACCGGTGGGAGATTTTTCCTGTGCGTTGTTGAACAATAAAAAAATTCGCAGCGTGCGCGTTAACTAAAAGCCGAATTCTTCTGTCTCTCATTCCCCATTAGCAGCCATTGGCATGTTCCAGTAGGAAACGTTAGTAGAAGTAGAAGTGTAAGTGTTAGCTAAAAGCCGACTTCTTCTGTCTCTCATTCCCATTAGCAGCCATTGTTTACCTCCAAGGTAGTGCCTGGTGAGATTTCTCCTGTGCGTCATTAAACAATAAAAATTTTGTTCAAAACGCCGTTGATTGATGAAATAAACCAACGAAAGACGCCAGATGTTTTGTAAAAGCAAAACGAAAGAACGCCAGATGTTTCTAAAGCAAAATGAAAAGACGCCAGCTGCTTAACGAAAGACGCCAGATGTTTTCTAAAGCAATGGTTTTGTAAACAATGAAAATTCACAGCGTACATGTAAAATTAAAGTGAGCTGCAAGTCGTCATAACTCATCGAACCTTTAGTATAAACGCGCCCGATCTCACGTCGGTGATGATGTACTGGGCAGAATTCACGGAAGATTCACGGTTTTTACGCATGTGAAAACGCAAAGTGACAACGTATAAATTAAAAGAAATACAAATATCTCGCTTGTGTGCACTGCGTTCCCCCTCAAAAAGCTACATGTAGAAAATGAAGGAGTATTTTATATATCCCACGCAGAAAATACGGACGCAATTGTGGGACTACATTCATTAGCGTTAGGATACGTGCATTGTGGCTCTGTAGCCTTTGCTTCATTGCCAAGAAAAGTTGTCCGCGAGTATAGCATGCCCAACGAACGCCAACGGAACGCGATCGTGGAGGTGCTCCGGCTTCGCATCGCCTCATGGTCCTCCTACGGCCCCCCCCCCCCGCCCCTATCTTGCCTCGCGGCGCTGCGGCGCCGACGCAGGCAGCGTCGCGGCAGCGTCTTGATTGAAAAAACCGACCGCTCGCGCTGCACAACCGTTCACTGACCACCCCGCATAAATAGGCACTGGATTTTGACCTCCAAGGTAGTGCGTGTGTGCGATTGCTCCTGTGCGTGATTAAACAATGAAAATTCACTACATGTAAAATTAAAGTGAGCTGCAAATCGTCATAATTCTCATCGAACCTTTAGTATAAACGCGCCCGATCTCACGTCGGTGATGTTGTACTGGGCAGAATTCACGGAAGATTCACGGTTTACCGATGAACCTCCGCAGCTTCGCCCACTCATCATAATTCACTCCGTGGATATGCTGTGATTTTTTGAACATCCCTCTACAGGTGTACTCGTAGCTCGACCGATATAATACGAGCGCTCACGCCAAGACTGTTGCGTGTATAGTAAACGTTGCGTTAACGCACTGTAAAGTTACGCGCAGCTGCGTCTCGATCACGGTGTAAGATATATACTCTTTAGGTGAGGACACTCGCGAGACGCGATCGACCAGATAAAGTAACAACGCCGAGAGCCCGTCGGACCGCTGACGGCAGCGGATACCTACCGGCGGGATGATGCAACTTCAACACAAAAACGCGTTCCCGCAGCAACTGGCGCTTCGCGGGAAATCTGAATTTCCTAGTCAGCGAACGCGGCTACGGCACGCCAGCAACTCAAGTTAGAAACGCATACCGCGTTTTTCACGAGCAAAAAACAAGACATGCAGCGGACGCCGGCGTTGCCGCCGACTGCGTCGGTTGCTATAGCAACGGTGCAGAAAGCATTTTCTCTCTTTAGGTTGCGTCTTCCCGCCGCTATCCGCCTCATGCATCGGTATGGTGGCGCCACCGCTCGGCTCCCCTGGTGACTAGCGAGGAGAAAGGAAGATGTGCCCTCTCCCAACCCCCCAGAGGATCCCATGCATTTTGAATCAAGTTTGCGATTTCGTTGCGCAAAAACAAACTAGCGCCATCTCTCGACAATACGCCACACCGACGACGCAACACGTCCTCTTGCTTCCACCGACTGGCCATGCTCCAAGCTAACTCCTCTCTCCACTTTCTTTTATTTCTTTCGGTGGCCGTGAGAGCGCGCGCTGTGCACTGTGCTGTACGTACCCGACAAGACCGGCTGGGCTCGTCGCGTCTTCCTTGAACGTTGCAACGTTAATATTGTGTTAAGGCGGTGGCCACACGTCGGACGACGAGCCCTGATTTCGTTCAGCTGTCATCTCATCAACGGCAATGTTTCAGACGCCGCAGTTGTGTACTTTTGTCCGTTGGTTGCGGGACAAGATGGCCTCCTGCAAGACCGCGTTTTTCCAAGTCAGCTGTGTGCGTAGTTCTCGGCGTCGTAGACGTTTGATGACGCGAGGACGTCAACTGGTGCTACATCGTGGGAACCGCTGAAGTGACTGCAAGCTTGACGACATTGTGCCAGAATATTCTAGCGTACTGTACGCGCACGATTGTGCTACACTTAAAATACCGCGCTTGGCCTCGAGCGTCAACCTGGTACGCTTGTGTGCAACAAGTGTGTTGTTATCGTTGTTGCGTCGGTTAATATTGAATTGCAATTGGAATACCGTTTTTGCAAAGGTGAGTGAAGCTGTAAGTAGTTGCCTGCTATACGCTCGCTACTCCACGAACATTACTTCTAGAATCGCATTTTATTTTGAGCTGCACGTACCAAAGGAGAATCTAGCATACGAGATACATTGCACGCGTGCGCATTTCCTATATAAATCTGAGTAATGCCACGCGTGCGCATTTCCTATATAAGTCTGAGTAATGCCATGCTCAATTTAAAGCGCATGTGTTAGAGGATTGTGGCTTCAATGGTGAAAGTGATTATATTCTGAAATATGTGATTGCAATGCAGTTAGAACTTTCTCATATGTCAATACGGTCTGTGAACAAAAAAAAAAAACGCTGTGCGAATGTTTGTTGGTCATTTGCTACAATACTTTCACGCATTATTATGCAGCTGTGTGACGGCTGTTAAAACGTTCAGTAAGTTAGATTTTGGTTTTCTTGGCCTAGTTGAGTGCTACGAGTGTTGGGCGAAGATAAAATCGCGTGTCTTTTGTGCGTTTCTTAAGCAGGCATACAGCCGTAATAGTCAGTGTTGTACTGTTTGGGGTGTTCAATAAAACAAGAATGCTGTTTTGTACTGCAACAATTTTTATTTCATCTGTGTTAACAGATCACGCAAACAACTTGGACACATGCATGTAAGAAACGTACGCAGTGCATCGCGCGCACGCATTAAAAAACGGGCCTGTCATTTTAAAACAAATAATATAGAACAATGGACGTAACAGACGGCATGGTTGTCTAGTGGAGCAGCGTCGGCAGTACAAATATCAAACCAGAATGAAACATGAATAGAAAAACGGAGAGTAACAGGCGCTTTACCCGCGGCTTCTCTGAGCCGCGCAGATCCACCTATCGCCACCGTCCGCCGTTGGTGGCGCCACCAGTACCACTGAAAGCAGCAGCGCACGAGGCGGATACTCGCGGACAACTTTTCTTGGCAATGAAGGGAAAGCTACGGGGGCGGAGCGTCTGCACATGTACTGCTACGCGAAGTAGTCCGGTTTGGCGCGCGTCTCGTAACGCCGTGGAAAGTGATGGCTAGCGTTGCATTTTGACGCAAACGCTGCTTAGCGTCTAAGGTACGGGTAAAAGGCACGACTTTTTCACGCACTCAAAAACGCAAAGCGACAACGTATAAAGTAAAATAAATACATATATCTCGCTTGTGAGTGCTGCGTTCCGTCTCAAAAAGCTACATGTAGAAAATGAAGGAGTATTTTTTATATCTCACGCAGAAAATATGGACGCAATTGTGGGACTACATTCATTAGCGGTAGGATACGTGCATTGTGGCTCTGTAGCCTTCGCTTCATTGCCAAGAAAAGTTGTCCGCGAGTATAGATACCCGCTGCGGTCACCGGACCAACAGACGCGCGCCGTTGTTACTTTGTCGAACGCGCTCTGCATGCAAGCCGAGAAGTGTCCACACCTAAACAGTATATATCTTACACCGTGGTCTCGTACACCTTGTCGCTACGTGTTGCCACGGCGAGGCTCGCATTGGCAAGGGGTTCCGAAATCGCACGCTGTGACTGCCTTCTGTGTGTAACTTCCCTGTTGGTTAAAACATGATGCAACTCCTCCGCCCTTGTCGAGTCGAAAAAATACGCTACCCTTATAAACCGGTGATGATAAGCCAGAAGTTGCTACCGACAAATACTAAGGAAGAAAGAAAAGTGCTCCAATCATCACGATGCCGATTTGTTTGGCCAGCCCAGTTGTTCACTCTAAGAAAAAAGAGTCTTTTGACTCTTTTTCGCGAGTCCTCGCTTGCCACATTGATGATCGTCTTTCAAGAAACACGCGAACTCACGTCAGAGAGTCGTGGGGCTAGAAAGAGAGTTAAAGTGTGTCTTTTTTAAAGCGAGTAATATACGTGACGAGTCAGGAGTCACCGGAAGGAGTAGGGCATTCATAGTATTTGGTGTCACCTGATCCGGCAGATCAGGGTGACGTAGCATTTAGTGAATGGGCAATGCGCATGAAATGACTGTAAGGCTTTTAACGCGAGAGCGTTAAAAAGCTCGTTTCGCAGAGATTCCGATGTGAGCGTCGGGGTCGGCGTCTGCAGAAGCGGCGTCGTTGATTGTATGCGGAAAATGAGCGTTGTTCGTGAGAGAAAATTCTAGACAGATGCAAATGAATAAATAATATAACTCTTCGGTGCTAGTTAGAATGAAACTGAGGCCTTCTGCGTGGCAAGCAGGTGTTCTACCATGAAGCCACGTCAGTGCCTAAAACTGCTTCGTAAAAAAAACGCTATAAGAATACGATGTAGTGGGGGGACTCTCCTTAACCCGTGTAATATTGCATGGTGTCAGAACATGTTAATTGCGCAACGAGTGGGTAATAAGAGTTGAAAGTTGGGCAAGTTGGTCTTCACACGCCTTCACATGTTCCCGTACCATGGCTGAAAGAAATGACGTTTTCGTCAATTCTTGGTGTCTCGTCCTGCAGCGCGGTTTTTAGGGGCGAAGCTCCTTAAGGCGGCACCCGTTCGTCCCTCGTCGTGGTCGTAGTAGTGAGTAACAAGTCTTACGCTTTGACCTCCAAGGTGGTGCCGGTGGGAGATTTCCTCCTGTGCGTTGTTGAACAATAAAAAATTGGCAGCGTGCGCGTTAACTAAAAGCCGAATTATTCTGTCTCTCATTCCCCATTAGCACCATTGGCATGTTCCAGTAGGAAACGTTAGTAGAAGTAGAAGTGTAAGTGTTAGCTAAAAGCCGACTTCTTCTGTCTCTCATTGCCATTAGCAGCCATTGTTTACCTCCAAGGTAGTGCCTGGTGAGATTTCTCCTGTGCGTGATTAAACAATAAAAATTTTGTTCAAAACGCCGTTGATTGATGAAATAAACCAACGAAAGACGCCAGATGTTTTGTAAAAGCAGAACGAAAGAACGCCAGATGTTTTTCTTAAAGTGTAGTAGTTCTATGTAGCCACCTCGCCCGATCGTCAACGGGCGAGGTGGACCGGCAACGGCGCGAGGACCCTGCCGTACGAGAGTTAAATCACACTAAAAGACATACTTTGCGGGCGATACACTCTAGTGAGCTTTCAACTTTTCGTCTTAGTGTACATGATAAAGAAATTATTTCTACGAAAAACGCAAGGCACACCTTGAGCAATATGTTTGGTTTTGGGACGCTAAATGGAACCATGAGGCGATGCGAAGCCGGAGCACTTGCACGATCGCGTTCCGTTGGCTTTCGTTGGGCATGCTACCGACCTCGAGTCGTGGAACGCGCGTCCTGTCTTCCCTCTAGCCTTGCCTTTAATTCGCACAGGGCGAGCGGGGAATGCGGTCGCTCTTGGCGCTCTTTCGCTCGGGAGCGGACTTCTTTCTTGCATTTCACCGATCACAAGTGATAATGAAGGGACCACGTAAACCAACTGTACAATAAAAGTTTGATGTTTAATATATACACGATGTTTCACACTCTTTATATTATGTACTGGGCGCATTTCACGGAAGAGTTTCACGGTTTACAGATGATTCCCTCCGTAGCTTCGCCCCACTCATCATCATTCACCCCGTGGATATGCTGTGATTTTTTCTGAAGAGCGGGTAATGCTGCCCACTCATTGCAAGGCGTTCAGCTGCGCAGTAACTCGTGGTACTTTACGGATATGTAGTGGCTACTTCGCTAATTTGCATAAGGTATAATTATGGCGTAGTCGGCACTTTGCAACTGCCCTTGCAGTAGATATTCTAGGATAGCTTCAAACGGCCAATGTTACGCGCAGCAACGTTCCTATTCATGCGGCATGGTTAAAGGAGATGCACAAGGGGCCCGATTACGCTATCGTGTTCTACTCTTAAAGGCGAAGCTCAAGCGTACTTCAAGTTTTTATGATCTTGTACCTTGATGTTCACGCCACACTCTGGAAGTCTTAAGCAAGGAGGTTTAAAAGTGATTGTTTTAAACCTCCTTGGTACTCACTGGGCGTGCCCTTTCAATGGATATGTCACAATCAGTGCAAGTGGTGTGGTTTGATTTGCGGGTGTTTCTCATCATGATAAATGCATGCGTCGAAAGCTACGTGCATCGTATTGTTTGAAAGCGCCTGGTCATCTATCATGATGCTTTGACACTCATCTTTCTATTCCTGGTTTTAGGCTGAAACATTGAATGTCAAGGCTAACTTCTGCGAAGAATGCTTCAACATTTGGTTAATCTAAGGAGTGTATATTATAGAGTGGGCATTAAGGTGTGTCATCAATAAAAATTAGAGTCACATAATCACTTGGAGTTAGTATAAACGCTTTGTCAAAGTGGCACGAAAGTGATGTTTGTGGTTCAAGTGATGAGGTATCTTGTAAGGCAAAATCCTCAGATGACTGATGAAACGAGAAAAATGACCCTAGGCGGCGGTGTCAATACTGTTACGGGGAAAAAAGGATACTTAAAACAAATATATAGCACTCGGAGGCAGGCATACAATATGGAGCCAAGTCTGCACGAAAAATCACCAAGCGTCGTCTTCTACCGTGCTGTGCACATCTCTGGCGCCCCGTGGCAATACGAACGACAAAGTCAGGTGATCAGTGATTAAGACTTGATGACGTCATGATGTGACACCGTGATGATGCTAGAATGCACCAAAAATTGTGATGTCACTGTGACGTCATCGTGTCATGACTGTGACGTCACGCAAATAAATAATCGGATGGTCAAATGTGCACCGGTCACGGAGGCATCGCTATATCAGGTCACGCGCAAACAGCTTGCAATGCTTCCGACCCTCGGGGAAGTGCAAGGCCACGTTTGGTGCAGAAAAATTTAGGGGGTGAGGTGGGGGAGCCAGGATAGTTACTTCGACTGACAAGAACAGGGAAGTTCACAGATTACTAACACAGGCATTGCGAGTGCCATTCTCTGACCACCGAGTCTTGCATTGCGGTCGCTTTTTGTTCGCGCTTATGTGGCACTGTTATGATGTCATTTTAATGGTAGAGAATAATTTGAAACGTTGATTGAAAGCATTGCTCAATTTGGGTCGATCCTGCAACAGATATAAAACTTTGCCTACACTATAAGAAAAAAAGAGTTTAGCTGACTCTTTTCGGAGAGTTCTGGCTTTCCACATATACGACGCTCTTTAAAGAGTCACAGTGACTCTCTTGGTGGGTCAGAGTCGGCGCGCTCTAGGAGAGTACCTTGACCCTCTAGGAAGAGTGGAAAGACTCTTATCCGAAATATCACAATACCACTTATGAGGGAGTCAGACGACTCCTCCCGGTAACACTCTTACGGGGGTCAAATGACACGCACCGAAGCGTCAAGCGACTCCACAACAATTTTAAGTTACTCAGTTGACCCATTCTCTACTTTTGCGCGACTACTGTTGGAAATAGTGAAGTATTCATTTTAAGCAATTCTAATCATACTTGCGGTTGTGCCTACCTATTGCAAAAAAAAAGAATTGTTCAATTTTAGCATTCTTTTAATGAAACTCTTCAAAACAACACACCTTTTCCAGCAGAGTAATTCAGATCAGAAAGCAGGAAAAGATGGTCTGTGATTTCTAATTAAGCCGTTGAGGTATTCCTTATTTACGTGCTTGTATGAGTATAGCCAACTATGATGTGTGACAGTGACATGCATAGTGTCATATGGTGCAAAATCAAACTGAAGAGATCGGCATCATGTTTCCATATTCATTCCTTATGATTAAGAATAAATCAAAAAGTGGTGATGGCTGGAGGCATCAGACTTGTGGCTTGCTAGGTTGTCGCTCCTGTTCAGCGTGAGCACCATGAAAAACGGTATCTGACAAGCAGAACGTAATATTATGATGAGAAAACGAAGTTGCAGTAAGAGTTTGCAAAGCCTGCACAATAAGTGATTTGCACAGGTATAATGAAGGGTCGCAACAAAACAACAAATGCGAACAGGCATGGTAAGGAACCGAGTTTTTTGCCGTTATCGTGTAAAACACAACATGCAAATAGTAGCTTTTGTAACACGTCACTTCGCGACAAACTTGTGGCACAAGATGATGTCAGCCTCTCCTAAACAACAAACGAAACTAGTTTAGGCTCCTTTGCCTGGGTGCCACTCACCTCTTTTCGTACGTCGTGTTGTCCAACCAAAGGAAATCTAGCACCGACTGCCTCGTTGAGAGGGCAAACGCCGCTGTTGAATTTCCCATCACAAGTGGTGAGATTTTCCCATCACAAGTGGCCCCATTACCATGACGACACCTTCGTTTCCTCGAGTGTGGCTGTCGGGTGGAGTGAACATGAATCCGGGATTCTGGGAATAACCAACGCACACACACACGCACAGACGCACACACACACACACACACACACACACACACACACACACACACACACACACACACACACACACACACACGCACGCACACACACACACACACACACACACACACACACACACACACACAGAGAGATTTGTATTTAAAACCGCCCTTTGTTCAACACATCGTTACCGTACACACATCTGACACGTTTGTTTTGTTTTAAATAATTTCGAAATGAAAACAAATTTTCACGTAAAAGAAGGCGGGAACTTTGTTTCCCAAGTGGCTATGCACGAATGAAAGCACTTGTTTTCTAAGAAATCGCTTCACAAATGGCTTTTAGAATAAGCCCGGCTTTGTGCCGGCATATTCCAACACCCAGGCGCATCTTCCAGCAGTCGGGGGCACGCTGTGAGCGGTTACTGACCGCATGTTTTACAAACGTAACTGATCCTTAAGTACAAAGATGAACACATGCCAGTGCGAGCGCCCGAACGACTCCCAGCACGCGCGGACGCCGTATACATCGAGATCACACATGTCATATGCTGGAATTACCGAACATAACTCCCACAGTCACGTACACTCACTCGATTCTGTTATAACGTCAAACGTAATCGCAGGTGTAGACAAACCACAAAAACAGCAAACAGAAACGAGGAAAAAGACTGCACGGCGGCGTCCGCAACCACGCGCGCCGTCAAAAGTCTCGAACTTTTCACCTTACCGGCAAGGCGTGTCCAGCTTAAGTGACTACGCGTACGCGCTGGAAACATCGTACTATATCTGCATCTTAAACTGCCATCCTTCAGCCAACAAAACCATTACATATAGCGCGTCTAAGTGTTTTGTACACAGACTTTTTTTTCACGTTCCCATGCGCGGAAGCATGCTGCACACTCAACGTGGATAGAAATGTCATTGTGAAGTAGACTATAGGGCATCTCAAAAGGACATCTTGCCCCTTCAGCAGTGTAGACACAATGCACAATCAGCAAACAATGACTATCTGCACCGCTCATTTTATGGGAGCTTGCACAGCAACACGCAATAACGGTGTCAACTCGTTAAGTGAGAGTTTTAGTTAGGCATCCGCAACAGCCCCGCGGACGCAGGCTGCTGTTGGAAATGGCTGGCAGCCTACTTCCGCAGAGCTGCCGCAGACGCCCAGGTAAGGTTGTATCATCAGTAACCTACGAAAGCAGTACCCCAGGCAGCACACAAACGTCGGGCCGATATTGGTTTTACGGCGGCTGTGCGCGGCCCCACCTCGGGCCAGCATTGCCAGCCTGGCGCCGATATCGGCGGAGCCGTTGACCTTTGCCGGCAAAATAGGGCCGATCTTGCCGCCTATCAGCCGATGTTGGTCTTTCACCGGCAACATTGGCCGAGTTATCCTGCCTTCTGCAGCCTTCCGGCCGATATCGGCTTAGGCCGATTTCTTTCACCGGCAAGATTGGGCCGAGTTTGCCGGGCGTTTTTGCTGTTCTTCCGCCGATATCGGCTTATCCGATGGCGTTCAACCGGCAACATTGGGCCGAGGTTAGCCACCGTTTTGCCGTACTTTCGCCGACATCGGCCGTGCCGATGGTTTTCACCGGCAACATTGGGCCGAGCATGCCGTCATTCTGCCGTGCTTCAGCTGACATCGGCGTAGCCGATGGCTTATCGACGATGTTGGAACTTTCTTGTCTCCCTTCAGACAGTTATACATGCCCTGTTGAGAACGTCCTCCTGCGTCGCGGCGCTCGAAAAGTCCTCGTCACCGACAGAGGTACGGCTTTTACGGCAGAGCTAACGCAAACCATCTTGAAATAGAGCCACACAAGTCACCGACGGACATCACACCACAGGCGAATGGCCTCACCGAGCGGCTAAATGAAACCCTCGCCGACATGCTGGCAATGTACTGTACGTCGAACACATGACACGGGACGCCATAATATCTTCCGCACATAACCTGAGGTTAACACGGCAGTGTAAGAACGGCGCACTATGACGCCGTTCAAACTAGTTCACGGAAGACCCTCAACGACGCTGGAGCGCGTGTTGCCGGCCGTCAGTGACGAGAATAACCTGGACGTTGCGCTCTACCTTTAGCCGCCGAAGAAGCCGGCAGCTCGCCTGTCGCGTTACTGCCACCGTGTCGGGGCAGACGACGCAGAAGAAAAAGACAAGAGACGAGCGTTCAAGCCCCAACCAAGAAAAGCCCCCCGTTTATTGTATGTTCCTGCTTTTATAGCCTCAGTGGCGGCAGCAGTCCACCGGTGTGTTCAGACGCCGCGCCGTCCAGGAACGCGGGCCGTCGCATGGTCGTATGGCGTAGCACGTCGATGCGTTCTCAACGCGTTCCTCGAGCGCTGGTCGCGTTCGATGCAACGCCACATCTTCCTTTTTTTTTTTTTTGAGTCACTGTACTGTATCACTGCACAAGTGGAAAAAGTCTCTCACTGAAAACACCAATACATTCAGGCACTGGATACGCTAGAACCACTCACGAATAACGAACGCCAAGAATTTTCACTACTAGTAACCGTAACGTTTCGGTGCAATCACTTTTCTCCCGAGCGTGTCACGTAATCGCTTGGTTCTTCCGCTGGCAACGAAACAGTTTGTCTGTCATCAGCGACATTTGACTCAGCAGTCTCCTCACTTGGCGGATGGAGCAATTTTTGGCTGTGCTTGGCGAGCTTACACCCTGTGGGAAGTCATAACTTCCGGTCTCGTCATCAGCCTTCGGCTCGAGCCGCACGAGAGCCCTCCGATTTCTCCGATTTGTGCGCCAGAGTCCATCCTGACAACGTAAGACCTTGGTCTCCCGGCGTGCCGTATGACTACGCCTGCAGCTTTACAGTCGTTGACCCACACGCTGGTTCCCGCAGCAGGGGTGGAATATACGAGCAGCATGCCGGCGATTGAAATTCCTCCTCTGCTTCTCCCTCACAGCACGATCTTTGTCACGAACTCTTTTCATGTTGCTGGCCTTGGGCGAAAGCTTTTTGGGGTGCAGGGGATCGTAGTACGCAGCCGCCTGCCCTCAAGAGCTCAGCTGGAGTTTTCCCCAAGTCCAGGGGTATCCCTGTAACCCTAGTAAGGCGAGATATGGTCACGGGATTTCTGAATGAGACCTTTTATCGTCTTAACCATCCTCTCTACCTCTCCGTTGGCCTGTGGATATCTCGGGCTCGATGTGAAAATGCCTGACCCGTTTCTTGAGAGAAGGAGTGGAAAGCTGATGAGGTAAATTGTGTTCCATTGTCTGAGACACACCATTTCAGGAATACCGTGCCGTGCAAAGATGCTTTTAAGATGGTTTACGACGTGATCGCTAGTAGTTGATGCCAGACGGGCCACTTCTGGATATCGAGACAGGTAATCGACAACGACCAGATAATCTGCACCCTTGATTTGGCAAAGATCAATGCCAACTTTCTGCCAAGGCAGCATCGGGGTATCGGACGGAATCATTGGTTGCGCAGCCTGTTCGCGCGACATACTGCACTCTCGGCAGTTCGTTACTAGCTTTGCTAGTTCTGAGCTTAGTCCCGGCCACCACACCGACTCGCGCGCACGCGCCCGACATTTAGTGATGCCCTGGTGACCATCATGTAGGTGACTCAAGACTTCGGCCCTTTGACGCTGCGGTATGACGAGGCGCATGCCTTTCATCAAAACTCCATTACAAACTGAGATTGCCGCCCTGGATTGCCAGTACGGTTGCATGCAGACTTGAGGGAACGATATCGTGGCCACCCGTTTCGACAGAAACGAACCAAGGTTTGGCACACGGTATCTTCTGCCTGGCCCCGCTTAACTTTCTCAAAGCCGCTAACTTCAGCCACGGTATCCATGCAACCTTGGGCAAAGCGCTCAATCTCGGACACAGACAGAGCTTGAGGATCTTTCTGACTTGATTGGAGCGGAGCCCTTGACAAAGTATCTGCCAAGACCAGATTTTTCCCGGGCACGTACTCCACCTTGAACGTGAAGCGCATTAGCCTCATTCTGAAGCGCTGAATTCGCGGAGGGAGCAAATCAAGCGGCGCTTTGCCCAGCAACGTTACGAGTGGTTTGTGGTCAGTCTCGAACTTTACTTCGAGTCCTCTGATGTACCTTCAAACCTCTCCGCAGCCCATGTTAAGGCTAAAGCTTCCTTCTCGATCTGTGCGTACCGAGACTCCGTTGGCGACAATGACCTGGAGGCAAACGCCACTGGACGGCGTTCTCCATCCCCTTGCTCTTGGAATAATACTGCGCCGAGCCCGAATGAAGAGGCATCAGCGGAAACTATTGACGGATGCTTTGGGTCATACTTTGCCATGCAACGATCAGAACATATCTGTTCTTTGATGCTATCAGCATTTTCCTGAGGTTTACCCCATGTCCACTCGCGACCCTTTTGCAAAAGTTCACGCAGTGGTGGCTTATCTGTGACAAATTTGGAATAAACCTGGCGAGGTGATTAGCCATTCCAAGAAGTCTACGCACACCGCTTACGTCACGAGGTGGATCTAAATTTCTAAGAGCATCCACTTTCTTCGGGTCCGCTTTTATGCCTTCTTTATTGATAAGGCATCCTAGAAACGCCACTTCTTTGACGCCGAAGCAACACTTCGCTTTGTTAAGCGTTATGCCTTCTATTTCCAGCTTTTTCAATGTTTTCTCGAGACGCTGATCATGCTCTGCCTTCGTGCTCCCAAAAATTAATATATATCATCAAATTGACAACGCCAGGCATGCCAGTCAAGATTTCTGACATCCTCTTCTGAAAGTACTCTGGCGCCGATGTGATACCAAGGGCAGCCTTTGAAAGCAGTACCTTCCGTACGGCGTTTTAAAAGTGGTCAACAGCTGACTCTCTCTTGACAGCTTAATCTGGTAAAAACCGAATTCGCGTCTAACTTTGAAAACACTGTTGCTCCACCCAATAACCCTAGCGTCTCATCCACGGTGGGCAGAACATACCGTTCTCTAAGTATTTTTTGTTTAGGTGCGTTAAGTCGACGCAAATTCGTATTGCTCCTGATGGTTTCCACACCGGAACCATTCCAGCGCACCACTCTGAAGGCCCTTCTACTTTCCTTATTACGCCCTGTCTTTCCATGTCGTCCAACTCGTGCTTTACAGCATCTCTCATGGGAAGAGGAACGCGGCGCGCCACGTGAACTGCATAGGGCACAGAGTTCGGCTTCAAGCGGATCGTATACTCTCCTGATAGCGTACCTAATCCCTGAAACAGCTGAGGGTACCGGTGCTCCCACGATCCTGAAGACGTTACGCCGTCAACAAATTTAACAACCCCTAGCCTTCTGAGGCCTCTATACCGAGGAGAACGGATCGCAACGAAGCAACGACAAATACTGTTTGTTTGATAGCTGCCTGCTTCCAACTAATACCGCGGTGAATTTTCCCAAAACCTTTAGTCGATTACCGCTCGGTCCCGTTAGAACTATACCAGTTCTCTCTAACTTTGATGGGATGCCAGGGAATGTTGGAGGAACTACTGATACCTCAGCGCCCGTGTCTACCTTCGCGGAAGCTGGCGTTCCGTTAATACGCACTTCAATAAACTTGGCACTCGCGGCGCAATTATCAACAGTACCGAGAAAGTACAATGCATTGTCTCTCTGAAGGGAAGACAGTCCTACCTTGCTCGTTGCGAAGCCCTTCTTGCGACAGACCGCACTGAAGTGTCCCTTCACGCTGCAATGGTAACACTTCGCTGCCTTCGCCGGGCACATCGGCCTGGGATGCGACGCTTGTCCGCAGTAAGGGCACCGCTGATCTTCAGGTGCCGCTCCCCCGACGCGATGCGTTTGATGCTCCTTTCGAGGAGGGTGCGAAGACGCGCTCTTCTTTTCGACCGCGTCTACGTCGGTTTCCATTGTAGTAACGGACGAACTGGCGTTGTTTCGCAACTGATGCTGTTGCTCGTGTACTGTTTCCTTGAGACGGGCCTTGGCAACGGCACTTGCTAGCGTGAGGTCGGCGTCCATTTGCAGCGTTTCGGAGAGCTTCGCGTCCCTGAGGCCAACGACAAAGCGGTCGCGAATCATTCTCTCTTTGAATGTGCCGAAGTCGCACCTGTCTGCAAGCGTGTGCAGAACTGTAACGAAGTTGTCGACGGACTCTCCGGGATTCTGGCTTCTGCGGTGAAAGCAAGCGCTTTCGTAGACGATGTTGCGAGCAGCAACGAAGTGCTTGTCAAACTTGCCCTTGACGACCTCGTATTTCTTAGCGTCGTCTTCCGACAAGTTGAAGGTTTGGAATATTGTCCTCGCTTGCCTTCCCATTGTGTAGAGCAGATCCTGACTTGAGCTTCCTCGCTACGCATAATTCTCATCGAACCTTTAGTATAACGCGCCCGATCTCACGTCGGTGATGTTTACTGGGCAGAATTCACGGAAGATTCACGGTTTACGATGAACCTCCGCAGCTTCGCCCACTCATCATAATTCACTCCGTGGATATGCTGTGATTTTTGAACATCCCTCTACAGGTACTCGTAGCTCGACCGATATAATACGAGCGCTCACGCCAAGACTGTTGCGTGTATAGTAAACGTTGCGTTAACGCATGTAAAGTTACGCGCAGCTGCGTCTCGATCACGGTGTAAGATATATACTCTTTAGGTGAGGACACTCGCGAGACGCGATCGACCAGATAAAGTAACAACGCCGAGAGCCCGTCGGACCGCTGACGGCAGCGGATACCTACCGGCGGGATGATGCAACTTCAACACAAAAACGCGTTCCCGCAGCAACTGGCGCTTCGCGGGAAATCTGAATTTCCTAGTCAGCGAACGCGGCTACGGCACGCCAGCAACTCAAGTTAGAAACGCATACCGCGTTTTTCACGAGCAAAAAACAAGACATGCAGCGGACGCCGGCGTTGCCGCCGACTGCGTCGGTTGCTATAGCAACGGTGCAGAAAGCATTTTCTCTCTTTAGGTTGCGTCTTCCCGCCGCTATCCGCCTCATGCATCGGTATGGTGGCGCCACCGCTCGGCTCCCCTGGTGACTAGCGAGGGAAAGGAAGATGTGCCCTCTCCCACCCCCCAGGATCCATGCATTTTGAATCAAGTTTGCGATTTCGTTGCGCAAAACAAACTAGCGCCATCTCTCGACAATACGCCACACCGACGACGCAACACGTCCTCTTGCTTCCACCGACTGGCCATGCTCCAAGCTAACTCCTCTCTCCACTTTCTTTTATTTCTTTCGGTGGCCGTGAGAGCGCGCGCTGTGCACTGTGCTGTACGTACCCGACAAGACCGGCTGGGCTCGTCGCGTCTTCCTTGAACGTTGCAACGTTAATATTGTGTTAAGGCGGTGGCCACACGTCGGACGACGAGCCCTGATTTCGTTCAGCTGTCATCTCATCAACGGCAATGTTTCAGACGCCGCAGTTGTGTACTTTTGTCCGTTGGTTGCGGGACAAGATGGCCTCCTGCAAGACCGCGTTTTTCCAAGTCAGCTGTGTGCGTAGTTCTCGGCGTCGTAGACGTTTGATGACGCGAGGACGTCAACTGGTGCTACATCGTGGGAACCGCTGAAGTGACTGCAAGCTTGACGACATTGTGCCAGAATATTCTAGCGTACTGTACGCGCACGATTGTGCTACACTTAAAATACCGCGCTTGGCCTCGAGCGTCAACCTGGTACGCTTGTGTGCAACAAGTGTGTTGTTATCGTTGTTGCGTCGGTTAATTTGAATTGCAATTGGAATACCGTTTTTGCAAAGGTGAGTGAAGCTGTAAGTAGTTGCCTGCTATACGCTCGCTACTCCACGAACATTACTTCTAGAATCGCATTTTATTTTGAGCTGCACGTACCAAAGGAGAATCTAGCATACGAGATACATTGCACGCGTGCGCATTTCCTATATAATCTGAGTAATGCCACGCGTGCGCATTTCCTATATAAGTCTGAGTAATGCCATGCTCAATTTAAAGCGCATGTGTTAGAGGATTGTGGCTTCAATGGTGAAAGTGATTAGATTTCTGAAATATGTGATTGCAATGCAGTTAGAACTTTCTCATATGTCAATACGGTCTGTGAACAAAAAAAAAAACGCTGTGCGAATGTTTGTTGGTCATTTGCTACAATACTTTCACGCATTATTATGCAGCTGTGTGACGGCTGTTAAAACGTTCAGTAAGTTAGATTTTGGTTTTCTTGGCCTAGTTGAGTGCTACGAGTGTTGGGCGAAGATAAAATCGCGTGTCTTTTGTGCGTTTCTTAAGCAGGCATACAGCCGTAATAGTCAGTGTTGTACTGTTTGGGGTGTTCAATAAAACAAGAATGCTGTTTTGTACTGCAACAATTTTTATTTCATCTGTGTTAACAGATCACGCAAACAACTTGGACACATGCATGTAAGAAACGTACGCAGTGCATCGCGCGCACGCATTAAAAAACGGGCCTGTCATTTTAAAACAAATAATATAGAACAATGGACGTAACAGACGGCATGGTTGTCTAGTGGAGCAGCGTCGGCAGTACAAATATCAAACCAGAATGAAACATGAATAGAAAAACGGAGAGTAACAGGCGCTTTACCCGCGGCTTCTCTGAGCCGCGCAGATCCACCTATCGCCACCGTCCGCCGTTGGTGGCGCCACCAGTACCACTGAAAGCAGCAGCGCACGAGGCGGATACTCGCGGACAACTTTTCTTGGCAATGAAGGGAAAGCTACGGGGGCGGAGCGTCTGCACATGTACTGCTACGCGAAGTAGTCCGGTTTGGCGCGCGTCTCGTAACGCGTGGAAAGTGATGGCTAGCGTTGCATTTGACGCAAACGCTGCTTAGCGTCTAAGGTACGGGTAAAAGGCACGACTTTTTCACGCACTCAAAAACGCAAAGCGACAACGTATAAAGTAAAATAAATACATATATCTCGCTTGTGAGTGCTGCGTTCCGTCTCAAAAAGCTACATGTAGAAAATGAAGGAGTATTTTTTATATCTCACGCAGAAATATGGACGCAATTGTGGGACCATTCATTAGCGGTAGGATACGTCATTGTGGCTCTGTAGCCTTCGTTCATTGCAAGAAAAGTTGTCCGCGAGTATAGATACCCGCTGCGGTCACCGGACCAACAGACGCGCGCCGTTGTTACTTTGTCGAACGCGCTCTGCATGCAAGCCGAGAAGTGCCACCTAAACAGTATATCTTACACCGTGGTCTCGTACACCTTGTCGCTACGTGTTGCCAGGCGAGGCTCGCATTGGCAAGGGGTTCCGAAATCGCACGCTGTGACTGCTTCTGTGTGTAACTTCCCTGTTGGTTAAAACATGATGCAACTCCTCCGCCCTTGTCGAGTCGAAAAAATACGCTACCCTTTTAAACCGGTGATGATAAGCCAGAAGTTGCTACCGACAAATACTAAGGAAGAAAGAAAAGTGCTCCAATCATCACGATGCCGATTTGTTGGCCAGCCCAGTTGTTCACTCTAAGAAAAAAGAGTCTTTTGACTCTTTTTCGCGAGTCCTCGCTTGCCACATTGATGATCGTCTTTCAAGAAACACGCGAACTCACGTCAGAGAGTCGTGGGGCTAGAAAGAGAGTTAAAGTGTGTCTTTTTAAAGCGAGATATACGTGACGAGTCAGGAGTCACCGGAAGGAGTAGGGCATTCATAGTATTTGGTGTCACCTGATCCGGCAGATCAGGGTGACGTAGCATTTAGTGAATGGGCAATGCGCATGAAATGACTGTAAGGCTTTTAACGCGAGAGCGTTAAAAAGCTCGTTTCGCAGAGATTCCGATGTGAGCGTCGGGGTCGGCGTCTGCAGAAGCGGCGTCGTTGATTGTATGCGGAAAATGAGCGTTGTTCGTGAGAGAAAATTCTAGACAGATGCAAATGAAAATATAATAATTAACTCTTCGGTGCTAGTTAGAATGAAACTGAGGCCTTCTGCGTGGCAAGCAGGTGTTCTACCATGAAGCCACGTCAGTGCCAAAACTGCTTCGTAAAAAAAACGCTATAAGAATACGATGTAGGGGGGGACTCTCCTTAACCCGTGTAATATTGCATGGTGTCAGAACATGTTAATTGCGCAACGAGTGGGTAATAAGAGTTGAAAGTTGGGCAAGTTGGTCTTCACACGCCTTCACATGTTCCCGTACCATGGCTGAAAGAAATGACGTTTTCGTCAATTCTTGGTGTCTCGTCCTGCAGCGCGGTTTTTAGGGGCGAAGCTCCTTAAGGCGGCACCCGTTCGTCCCTCGTCGTGGTCGTAGTAGTGAGTAACAAGTCTTACGCTTTGACCTCCAAGGTGGTGCCGGTGGGAGATTTCTCCTGTGCGTTGTTGAACAATAAAAAATTGGCAGCGTGCGCGTTAACTAAAAGCCGAATTATTCTGTCTCTCATTCCCCATTAGCACCATTGGCATGTTCCAGTAGGAAACGTTAGTAGAAGTAGAAGTGTAAGTGTTAGCTAAAAGCCGACTTCTTCTGTCTCTCATTGCCATTAGCAGCCATTGTTTACCTCCAAGGTAGTGCCTGGTGAGATTTCTCCTGTGCGTGATTAACAATAAAAATTTTGTTCAAAACGCCGTGATTGATGAAATAAACCAACGAAAGACGCCAGATGTTTTGTAAAAGCAGAACGAAAGAACGCCAGATGTTTTTCTTAAAGTGTAGTAGTTCTATGTAGCCACCTCGCCCGATCGTCAACGGGCGAGGTGGACCGGCAACGGCGCGAGGACCCTGCGTACGAGAGTTAAATCACACTAAAAGACATACTTTGCGGGCGATACACTCTAGTGAGCTTTCAACTTTTCGTCTTAGTGTACATGATAAAGAAATTATTTCTACGAAAAACGCAAGGCACACCTTGAGCAATATGTTTGGTTTTGGGACGCTAAATGGAACCATGAGGCGATGCGAAGCCGGAGCACTTGCACGATCGCGTTCCGTTGGCTTTCGTTGGGCATGCTACCGACCTCGAGTCGTGGAACGCGCGTCCTGTCTTCCCTCTAGCCTTGCCTTTAATTCGCACAGGGCGAGCGGGGAATGCGGTCGCTCTTGGCGCTCTTTCGCTCGGGAGCGGACTTCTTCTTGCATTTCACCGATCACAAGTGATAATGAAGGGACCACGTAAACCAACTGTACAATAAAAGTTTGATGTTTAATATATACACGATGTTTCACACTCTTTATATTATGTACTGGGCGCATTTCACGGAAGAGTTTCACGGTTTACAGATGATTCCCTCCGTACTTCGCCCCATCATCATCATTCACCCCGTGGATATCTGTGATTTTTTCTGAAGAGCGGTAATGCTGCCCTCATGCAAGGCGTTCAGCTGCGCAGTAACTCGTGGTACTTTACGGATATGTAGTGGCTACTTCGCTAATTTGCATAGGTATAATTATGGCGTAGTCGGCACTTTGCAACTGCCCTTGCAGTAGATATTCTAGGGATAGCTTCAAACGGCCAATGTTACGCGCAGCAACGTTCCTATTCATGCGGCATGGTTAAAGGAGATGCACAAGGGGCCCGATTACGCTATCGTGTTCTACTCTTAAGGCGAAGCTCAAGCGTACTTCAAGTTTTTATGATCTTGTACCTTGATGTTCACGCCACACTCTGGAAGTCTTAAGCAAGGAGGTTTAAAGTGATTGTTTTAAACCTCCTTGGTACTCACTGGGCGTGCCCTTTCAATGGATATGTCACAATCAGTGCAAGTGGTGTGGTTTGATTTGCGGGTGTTTCTCATCATGATAAATGCATGCGTCGAAAGCTACGTGCATCGTATTGTTTGAAAGCGCCTGGTCATCTATCATGATGCTTTGACACTCATCTTTCTATTCCTGGTTTTAGGCTGAAACATTGAATGTCAAGGCTAACTTCTGCGAGAATGCTTCAACATTTGGTTAATCTAAGGAGTGTATATTATAGAGTGGCATTAAGGTGTGTCATCAATAAAAATTAGAGTCACATAATCACTTGGAGTTAGTATAAACGCTTTGTCAAAGTGGCACGAAAGTGATGTTTGTGGTTCAAGTGATTAGGTATCTTGTAATGGCAAAATCCTCAGATGACTGATGAAACGAGAAAAATGACCCTAGGCGGCGGTGTCAATACTGTTACGGGGAAAAAAGGATACTTAAACAAATATATAGCACTCGGAGGCAGGCATACAATATGGAGCCAAGTCTGCACGAAAAAATCACCAAGCGTCGTCTTCTACCGTGCTGTGCACATCTCTGGCGCCCCGTGGCAATACGAACGACAAAGTCAGGTGATCAGTGATTAAGACTTGATGACGTCCATGATGTGACACCGTGATGATGCTAGAATGCACCAAAAATTGTGATGTCACTGTGACGTCATCGTGTCATGACTGTGACGTCACGCAAATAAATAATCGGATGGTCAAATGTGCACCGGTCACGGAGGGCATCGCTATATCAGGTCACGCGCAAACAGCTTGCAATGCTTCCGACCCTCGGGGAAGTGCAAGGCCACGTTTGGTGCAGAAAAATTTAGGGGGTGAGGTGGGGGAGCCAGGATAGTTACTTCGACTGACAAGAACAGGGAAGTTCACAGATTACTAACACAAGGCATTGCGAGTGCCATTCTCTGACCACCGAGTCTTGCATTGCGGTCTGCTTTTTGTTCGCGCTTATGTGGCACTGTTATGATGTCATTTTAATGGTAGAGAATAATTGAAACGTTGATTGAAAGCATTGCTCAATTTGGGTCGATCCTGCAACAGATATAAAACTTTGCCTACACTATAAGAAAAAAAGAGTTTAGCTGACTCTTTTCGGAGAGTTCTGGCTTTCCACATATACGACGCTCTTTAAAGAGTCACAGTGACTCTCTTGTGGGTCAGAGTCGGCGCGCTCTAGGAGAGTACCTTGACCCTCTAGGAAGAGTGGAAAGACTCTTATCCGAAATATCACAATACCACTTATGAGGGAGTCAGACGACTCCTCCCGGTAACACTCTTACGGGGGTCAAATGACACGCACCGAAGCGTCAAGCGACTCCACAACAATTTTAAGTTACTCAGTTGACCCATTCTCTACTTTTGCGCGACTACTGTTGGAAATAGTGAAGTATTCATTTTAAGCAATTCTAATCATACTTGCGGTTGTGCCTACCTATTGCAAAAAAAAAGAATTGTTCAATTTTAGCATTCTTTTAATGAAACTCTTCAAAACAACACACCTTTTCCAGCAGAGTAATTCAGATCAGAAAGCAGGAAAAGATGGTCTGTGATTTCTAATTAAGCCGTTGAGGTATTCCTTATTTACGTGCTTGTATGAGTATAGCCAACTATGATGTGTGACAGTGACATGCATAGTGTCATATGGTGCAAAATCAACTGAAGAGATCGGCATCATGTTTCCATATTCATTCCTTATGATTAGAATAAATCAAAAAGTGGTGATGGCTGGAGGCATCAGACTTGTGGCTTGCTAGGTTGTCGCTCCTGTTCAGCGTGAGCACCATGAAAAAACGGTATCTGACAAGCAGAACGTAATATTATGATGAGAAAACGAAGTTGCAGTAAGAGTTTGCAAAGCCTGCACAATAAGTGATTTGCACAGGTATAATGAAGGGTCGCACAAAACAACAAATGCGAACAGGCATGGTAAGGAACCGAGTTTTTTGCCGTTATCGTGTAAAACACAACATGCAAATAGTAGCTTTTGTAACACGTCACTTCGCGACAAACTTGTGGCACAAGATGATGTCAGCCTCTCCTAAACAACAACGAATTAGTTTAGGCTCCTTTGCCTGGGTGCCACTCACCTCTTTTCGTACGTCGTGTTGTCCAACCAAAGGAAATCTAGCACCGACTGCCTCGTTGAGAGGGGCAAACGCCGCTGTTGAATTTCCCATCACAAGTGGTGAGATTTTCCCATCACAAGTGGCCACCATTACCATGACGACACCTTCGTTTCCTCGAGTGTGGCTGTCGGGTGGAGTGAACATGAATCCGGGATTCTGGAATAACCAACGCACACACACACGCACAGACGCACACACACACACACACACACACACACACACACCACACACACACACACACACACACACACACACACACGCACGCACACACACACACACACACACACACACACACACCACACACACAGAGAGATTTGTATTTAAAACCGCCCTTTGTTCAACACATCGTTACCGTACACACATCTGACACGTTTGTTTTGTTTTAAATAATTCGAAATGAAAACAAATTTTCACGTAAAAGAAGGCGGGAACTTTGTTTCCCAAGTGGCTATGCACGAATGAAAGCACTTGTTTTCTAAGAAATCGCTTCACAAATGGCTTTTAGAATAAGCCCGGCTTTGTGCCGGCATATTCCAACACCCAGGCGCATCTTCCAGCAGTCGGGGGCACGCTGTGAGCGGTTACTGACCGCATGTTTACAAACGTAACTGATCCTTAAGTACAAAGATGAACACATGCCAGTGCGAGCGCCCGAACGACTCCCAGCACGCGCGGACCCGTATACATCGAGATCACACATGTCATATGCTGGAATTACCGAACATAACTCCCACAGTCACGTACACTCACTCGATTCTGTTATAACGTCAAACGTAATCGCAGGTGTAGACAAACCACAAAAACAGCAAACAGAACGAGGAAAAAGACTGCACGGCGGCGTCCGCAACCACGCGCGCCGTCAAAACGTCTCGAACTTTTCACCTTACCGGCAAGGCGTGTCCAGCTTAAGTGACTACCGCGTACGCGCTGGAAACATCGTACTATATCTGCATCTTAACTGCCATCCTTCAGCCAACAAACCATTACATATAGCGCGTCTAAGTGTTTTGTACACAGACTTTTTTTCACGTTCCCATGCGCGGAAGCATGCTGCACACTCACGTGGATAGAAATGTCATTGTGAAGTAGACTATAGGGCATCTCAAAAGGACATCTTGCCCCTTCAGCAGTGTAGACACAATGCACAATCAGCAAACAATGACTATCTGCACCGCTCATTTTATGGGAGCTTGCACAGCAACACGCATAACGGTGTCAACTCGTTAAGTGAGAGTTTTAGTTAGGCATCCGCAACAGCCCCGCGGACGCAGGCTGCTGTTGGAAATGGCTGGCAGCCTACTTCCGCAGAGCTGCCGCAGACGCCCAGGTAAGGTTGTATCATCAGTACCTACGAAAGCAGTACCCCAGGCAGCACACAACGTCGGGCCGATATTGGTTTTACGGCGGCTGTGCGCGGCCCCACCTCGGGCCAGCATTGCCAGCCTGGCGCCGATATCGGCGGAGCCGTTGACCTTTGCCGGCAAAATAGGGCCGATCTTGCCGCCTTTCAGCCGATGTTGGTCTTTCACCGGCAACATTGGGCCGAGTTATCCTGCCTTCTGCCGCCTTCCGGCCGATATCGGCTTAGCCGATTTCTTTCACCGGCAAGATTGGGCCGAGTTTGCCGGCGTTTTGCTGTTCTTCCGCCGATATCGGCTTATCCGATGGCGTTCACCGGCAACATTGGGCCGAGTTAGCCACCGTTTTGCCGTACTTTCGCCGACATCGGCCGTGCCGATGGTTTTCACCGGCAACATTGGGCCGAGCATGCCGTCATTCTGCCGTGCTTCAGCTGACATCGGCGTAGCCGATGGCTTATCGACGATGTTGGAACTTTCTTGTCTCCCTTCAGACAGTTATACATGCCCTGTTGAGAACGTCCTCCTGCGTCGCGGCGCTCGAAAAGTCCTCGTCACCGACAGAGGTACGGCTTTTACGGCAGAGCTAACGCAAACCATCTTGAAATAGAGCCACACAAGTCACCGACGGACATCACCCACAGGCGAATGGCCTCACCGAGCGGCTAAATGAAACCCTCGCCGACATGCTGGCAATGTACTGTACGTCGAACACATGACACGGGACGCCATAATATCTTCCGCACATAACCTGAGGTTAACACGGCAGTGTAAGAAACGGCGCACTATGACGCCGTTCAAACTAGTTCACGGAAGCCCCTCAACGACGCTGGACGCCGTGTTGCCGGCCGTCAGTGACGAGAATAACCTGGACGTTGCGCTCTACCTTTAGCCCGCCGAAGAAGCCCGGCAGCTCGCCTGTCGCGTTACTGCCACCGTGTCGGGGCAGACGCGCAGAAGAAAAAGACAAGAGACGAGCGTTCAAGCCCCAAACCAAGAAAAGCCCCCCGTTTATTGTATGTCCTGCTTTTATAGCCTCAGTGGGCGGAGCAGTCACCGGTGTGTTCAGACGCCGCAGCCGTCCAGGAACGCGGGCGTCGCATGGTCGTATGGCGTAGCACGTCGATGCGTTCTCAACGCGTTCCTCGAAGCGCTGGTCGCGTTCGATGCAACGCCACATCTTCCTTTTTTTTTTTTTTGAGTCACTGTACTGTATCACTGCACAAGTGGAAAAAGTCTCTCACTGAAAACACAATACATTTCAGGCACTGGATACGCTAGAACCACTCACGAATAACGACGCCAAGAATTTTCACTACTAGTAACCGTAACGTTTCGGTGCAATCACTTTTCTTCCCGAGCGTGTCACGTAATCGCTTGGTTCTTCCGCTGGCAACGAAACAGTTTGTCTGTCATCAGCGACATTTGACTCAGCAGTCTCCTCACTTGGCGGATGGAGCAAATTTTTGGCTGTGCTTGGCGAGCTTACACCCTGTGGGAAGTCATAACTTCCGGTCTCGTCATCAGCCTTCGGCTCGAGCCGCACGAGAGCCCTCCGATTTCTCTCGATTTGTGCGCCAGAGTCCATCCTGACAACGTAAGACCTTGGTCTCCCGGCGTTCCGTATGACTACGCCTGCAGCTTTACAGTCGTTGACCCACACGCTGGTTCCCGGCAGCAGGGGTGGAATATTACGAGCAGCATGCCGGCGATTGAAATTCCTCCTCTGCTTCTCCCTCACAGCACGATCTTTGTCACGAACTCTTTTCATGTTGCTGGCCTTGGGCGAAAGCTTTTTGGGGTGCAGGGGGATCGTAGTACGCAGCCGCCTGCCCATCAAGAGCTCAGCTGGAGTTTTCCCCAAAGGTCCAGGGGTATCCCTGTACCCTAGTAAGGCGAGATATGGGTCACGGGATTTCTGAATGAGACCTTTTATCGTCTTAACCATCCTCTCTACCTCTCCGTTGGCCTGTGGATATCTCGGGCTCGATGTGACATGCCTGAACCCGTATTCTTGAGAGAAGGAGTGGAAAGCTGATGAGGTAAATTGTGTTCCATTGTCTGAGAACACCATTTCAGGAATACCGTGCCGTGCAAAGATGCTTTTAAGATGGTTTACGACGTGATCGCTAGTAGTTGATGCCAGACGGGCCACTTCTGGATATCGAGACAGGTAATCGACAACGACCAGATAATCTGCACCCTTGATTTGGCAAAGATCAATGCCAACTTTCTGCCAAGGCAGCATCGGGGTATCGGACGGAATCATTGGTTGCGCAGCCTGTTCGCGCGACATACTGCACTCTCGGCAGTTCGTTACTAGCTTTGCTAGTTCTGAGCTTAGTCCCGGCCACCACACCGACTCGCGCGCACGCGCCCGACATTTAGTGATGCCCTGGTGACCATCATGTAGGTGACTCAAGACTTCGGCCCTTTGACGCTGCGGTATGACGAGGCGCATGCCTTTCATCAAAACTCCATTACAAACTGAGATTGCCGCCCTGGATTGCCAGTACGGTTGCATGCAGACTTGAAGGGAACGATATCGTGGCCACCCGTTTCGACAGAAACGAACCAAGGTTTGGCACACGGTATCTTCTGCCTGGCCCCGCTTAACTTTCTCAAAGCCGCTAACTTCAGCCACGGTATCCATGCAACCTTGGGCAAAGCGCTCAATCTCGGACACAGACAGAGCTTGAGGATCTTTCTGACTTGATTGGAGCGGAGCCCTTGACAAAGTATCTGCCAAGACCAGATTTTTCCCGGGCACGTACTCCACCTTGAACGTGAAGCGCATTAGCCTCATTCTGAAGCGCTGAATTCGCGGAGGGAGCAAATCAAGCGGCGCTTTGCCCAGCAACGTTACGAGTGGTTTGTGGTCAGTCTCGAACTTTACTTCGAGTCCTCTGATGTACCCTTCAAACCTCTCCGCAGCCCATGTTAAGGCTAAAGCTTCCTTCTCGATCTGTGCGTACCGAGACTCCGTTGGCGACAATGACCTGGAGGCAAACGCCACTGGACGGCGTTCTCCATCCCCTTGCTCTTGGAATAATACTGCGCCGAGCCCGAATGAAGAGGCATCAGCGGAAACTATTGACGGATGCTTTGGGTCATACTTTGCCATGCAACGATCAGAACATATCTGTTCTTTGATGCTAATCAGAGCATTTTCCTGAGGTTTACCCCATGTCCACTCGCGACCCTTTTGCAAAAGTTCACGCAGTGGTGCGCTTATCTGTGACAAATTTGGAATAAACCTGGCGAGGTGATTAGCCATTCCAAGAAGTCTACGCACACCGCTTACGTCACGAGGTGGATCTAAATTTCTAAGAGCATCCACTTTCTTCGGGTCCGCTTTTATGCCTTCTTTATTGATAAGGCATCCTAGAAACGCCACTTCTTTGACGCCGAAGCAACACTTCGCTTTGTTAAGCGTTATGCCTTCTATTTCCAGCTTTTTCAATGTTTTCTCGAGACGCTGATCATGCTCTGCCTTCGTGCTCCCAAAAATTAATATATCATCAATCAAATTGACAACGCCAGGCATGCCAGTCAAGATTTCTGACATCCTCTTCTGAAAGTACTCTGGCGCCGATGTGATACCAAAGGGCAGCCTTTGAAAGCAGTACCTTCCGTACGGCGTTATAAAAGTGGTCAACAGCTGACTCTCTCTTGACAGCTTAATCTGGTAAAAACCAGAATTCGCGTCTAACTTTGAAAACACTGTTGCTCCACCCAATAACCCTAGCGTCTCATCCACGGTGGGCAGAACATACCGTTCTCTAAGTATATTTTTGTTTAGGTGCGTTAAGTCGACGCAAATTCGTATTGCTCCTGATGGTTTCCACACCGGAACCATTCCAGCGCACCACTCTGAAGGCCCTTCTACTTTCCTTATTACGCCCTGTCTTTCCATGTCGTCCAACTCGTGCTTTACAGCATCTCTCATGGGAAGAGGAACGCGGCGCGCCACGTGAACTGCATAGGGCACAGAGTTCGGCTTCAAGCGGATCGTATACTCTCCTGATAGCGTACCTAATCCCTGAAACAGCTGAGGGTACCGGTGCTCCCACGATCCTGAAGACGTTACGCCGTCAACAAATTTAACAACCCCTAGCCGTTCTGAGGCCTCTATACCGAGGAGAACGGATCGCAACGAAGCAACGACAAATACTGTTTGTTTGATAGCTGCCTGCTTCCAACTAATAACCGCGGTGAATTTTCCCAAAACCTTTAGTCGATTACCGCTCGGTCCCGTTAGAACTATACCAGTTCTCTCTAACTTTGATGGGATGCCAGGGAATGTTGGAGGAACTACTGATACCTCAGCGCCCGTGTCTACCTTCGCGGAAGCTGGCGTTCCGTTAATACGCACTTCAATAAACTTGGCACTCGCGGCGCAATTATCAACAGTACCGAGAAAGTACAATGCATTGTCTCTCTGAAGGGAAGACAGTCCTACCTTGCTCGTTGCGAAGCCCTTCTTGCGACAGACCGCACTGAAGTGTCCCTTCACGCTGCAATGGTAACACTTCGCTGCCTTCGCCGGGCACATCGGCCTGGGATGCGACGCTTGTCCGCAGTAAGGGCACCGCTGATCTTCAGGTGCCGCTCCCCCGACGCGATGCGTTTGATGCTCCTTTCGAGGAGGGTGCGAAGACGCGCTCTTCTTTTCGACCGCGTCTACGTCGGTTTCCATTGTAGTAACGGACGAACTGGCGTTGTTTCGCAACTGATGCTGTTGCTCGTGTACTGTTTCCTTGAGACGGGCCTTGGCAACGGCACTTGCTAGCGTGAGGTCGGCGTCCATTTGCAGCGTTTCGGAGAGCTTCGCGTCCCTGAGGCCAACGACAAAGCGGTCGCGAATCATTCTCTCTTTGAATGTGCCGAAGTCGCACCTGTCTGCAAGCGTGTGCAGAACTGTAACGAAGTTGTCGACGGACTCTCCGGGATTCTGGCTTCTGCGGTGAAAGCAAGCGCTTTCGTAGACGATGTTGCGAGCAGCAACGAAGTGCTTGTCAAACTTGCCCTTGACGACCTCGTATTTCTTAGCGTCGTCTTCCGACAAGTTGAAGGTTTGGAATATTGTCCTCGCTTGCCTTCCCATTGTGTAGAGCAGAGTCCTGACTTGAGCTTCCTCGCTACGCTCGTTCAATCCCGAAGCAAACCGGTAGTCGTCAAACTCTTGCGACCATGCCGGCCATTCGGACGTTCTTTCGAAGTTGAAGTTTGATGGCGGCTGGATGGCGAACATTCCGGAGCAAGTCCCTGTTGACTCGTCACCAGGCATGTTGGGGTCGTCGTCCTCTGTGCAGAGCGATCCTCAGAGACGAAGAAATACTGCGTGATGCTTTCTTGACGTCAGCCGGAAACTTCTGACACCATGTCGCGTTACTGCCACCGTGTCGGGGCAGACGCGCAGAAGAAAAAGACAAGAGACGAGCGTTCAAGCCCCAAACCAAGAAAAGCCCCCCGTTTATTGTATGTCCTGCTTTTATAGCCTCAGTGGGCGGAGCAGTCACCGGTGTGTTCAGACGCCGCAGCCGTCCAGGAACGCGGGCGTCGCATGGTCGTATGGCGTAGCACGTCGATGCGTTCTCAACGCGTTCCTCGAAGCGCTGGTCGCGTTCGATGCAACGCCACATCGCCCGCCTAGGATACAATCGTAATGCAATAGAGCATTAGGCGCTTGAATATTTGTAGCTTAAGCTGTAGAATACCGCCACATGGATTGCTGTACTAGCACAAATAACAAAGTTCAAATATTGTACCGTGCTAATGCCGCACGTACGACTCGGGGCGCGAAGTATCGCCGACTGAATAGCTTGCATTCTCTTATTCGTTTCTGCTATGACAATGACTAACAACTATCACTAGCACAGTCACTTTTCTACCAAAAAAAAGGTGGTCTTTAGAAGAATAACTTAGTGAAATTAGATGGCCACTTCGTTGACCAGTTGTTCAACGTTATCAAAAATGTTGAAACGCTATAACACATATCATTAACTTCATGGCCAAATTCGAAGTACATCTGTTTCGTAAATGTTCTTGCCACTGGTCGGCCGACTTCGCTAATGTATCCAGCATCGAAATTCACCCAAACATTCCCGCACGAATGCTTTTAGCGGCAGAAGTTTTATCTGAATACTAATTTGCGCATAAATCGAGCCTGTCATATTTATAGCGCTATATCTTTTCAGCCGCTGAATGTGTGGCGCCAGCGCTCATATACTACACCGACAGTTTCCGATCTCTGTGTTTACACATACGCGCGTGTTTGGGTGAAGCGTAACAAGCGCATTTGCTTCAGTGATGTCACATAATTTTACTTTATGAAAATAGCAAAAGCTCAGCAAGGCGTGTTGCTGAGCTAGTTGGTTCATTACTTGAGAAAAATAGGTATGGTGCAAAAGAGACCGAGCGAAGTGAAGACACGTTTTGTCGTTTGAATGTTTACAAATCAACTAGCCCGCTGACCATCTTTAACGAACTGACAAACACGTGTTTGCCACGTGTTTGTCAGTTCGCATTTGCACTTCGTTGCCGTCCATTTTGCGACATACATATCTTTTTCAAGTAAAAATCTCGCTCGACGATTGCTTCCCACGTGCTTTCAGAAACAGTCGCATAAAATTATTATTATGGCACGTGAAATACGATGAAAAATGCGGCTCCAACGTGGTGTACGCAAAGTTTTCATGCAGCGACATGTGGCAACAAGTGATGCATTGAAAATTCGACGAACGCCTTTCTCAAACAGCATGCCCATAGACATGCTGGGGGGATCGCGCACCATTGTGGTAGGCTGAGGCGTGCTTTCAAGAAGGGAGAATTCGCAATTTTTTTTCGTCTTCTTCAACCTCTACCCCCCCCCCCCCCGTCCCTCGCTTCCCCTCGTTCAGCGTCATTGTCGCGAAACTCGCTTGACCAGGCAGGGTAGGGTAGCCGTCCAGACGGAGGAACAATCGAAGCTGCGGGAGCAGGTTTTTTTCACTCCGACCAGCAAAATTCTTCAAGAAGTGCGGTGTGTGGAGATGTGTGGTGGAAAGTCAGAATTGTGCACGAGACGGATACGCGGCAGGATTCCGGCATTGTTTTCGGCAGAGATTACCGCAGCGAGAAACCAGTGGCCCCCTGCTTCTATGTTGAACTCGTTCACCTCATATAAGGCCGCGTGTTCACTGCTGTTACGTGTCATCAGATTTTTGTTTTCTTATCGCGTATTCTCTATTTACCATCGTGTTTTGTGTATTCTGATATGGTGCGCTTGCATTTTTTATTCGCTCGTGTTTTTAGCAGTCCAACGGGCACACGTGAGTGGTTTTTATGCACGATTCCTTTCTGTTATAATCTTACCTTTAGAATGGGAATGCGTGCGTGTCTATCTTGTTTAGATGTAGAGTTCATGGGATCTTGTGGTACCGCTCGCAATGTTTCTCGCGTCGTGTGCAGCAGTATATCCATCTTTTTGGCCTGAAAAATTGCAATTCCCGCTTAAAGGATAACGCTAATTTAATTGCCAGTCATGTGTTGCGAATGCCTACCGTTCCTTGGTGAACTTAATAAACGGGGGGGGAGGAGAGGGGGGAGTGCTCCTCTGCTCGTAATTAGCTCACGCGTATACACAATCTTCTAGTCTAGTTGCCATTCTTAATCTCGCTTTTTCGGCAAGCCGCCTAACATTATCTTTCTTTTCTTCAGGTCCGTCTTTAATCCTACTTTAATGCTGCCTTCGTTTACATCTCCAGAATTTTTTTCGTGATTCTTCACCATCGTTACTGAAAAGCGCGATATCGTCCACAAAACGCAAGTAGCTAAGATATTCTTCGTTAATCCTTATTCCTATTTTTGCCCGTTCTAGTTCTTTCAATATTTATAGTGAATGTGCCGCGCATAAAGTTGAAGAGATTGTAACTCTTCGCATAGGCGTGCGCACAATGGGGCAGGGGGGCGGCCGGCCCCCGTAGTCACTTAAGAAGAGGGGTGCGCAAGGTCTGCCAAACACATTGACTTAATAGCGAGGGGGGTGGGGCCGCCGCGATGAACGTTCGCCCCCCCCCCCCACCCCCCTCTGAAGGAGAACCCTGCTCACGCCTATGATTTTGCGCCTGATCCCATTCTCGATTAGGATAGTCCTGCTTTTTTTGAGGAATACGGTGGCTGTGGGGTTGTTTTAGATGTTGGCTACGGTATCTATAGATGTTTAGATATTCCTTGATGGCATAATTATTCCGGAAGTGCTGGCGTGTGTTCATATCTGTGAATAAATTTGTGTTTATCACCTTGCAAATGTGTTCCTCCTCAATTTCTCAGACGCATGCGTAGTTGGTGCAGCAGGCCTTTCATCAATTTAGTTTTGTTTGAGACAATATTGACTTTCGTTCTCGGCCTTGCACGATTCGACAGAATTGTACACTAAGACATCAGTGGAGCAGTCGTTCTAATTAGGAAGCATTTTTCCAATATGGCACCAATGGCAGTCGATGAATGTCGTTGGGCTAGTCTATTTTAGCGCTGCTGACTTACAGTACAGTAACCACAGTAATACCGAACTGCCGTGGTCGGCACGCAGCCATTTTAATTCATAACACATGTATCAGCCTGCCTGATCAGGTTACTTTACGCATCGAGCAACTACCTCCGGTGTCTCCATATAAACTAGCTACGTGCCGACGACGACGGTACAGTACTACCGTGCTTAACGCACGGTAAGCCACCACTGCTAAAGCATAATAACGGGTGTAAACGGTCACGCCGGCGGCTACCCGACGTCGGCGGGGCCGACACCGCGCCAGCATCGGTTAGCATACATAGGCCCAACGACGGCTTGCCATCATCGGCTGAATAACGGCAGGCCCGTCTCGGACCGACGCTGGCTAGCCCACGTCGGCCCGAAGCCGGCAAGCCCGCATCGGCCCAAAGGCGGCTAGCCGACGTCGGGCCGATGCGGGTGAAAGTAGCGCGAGCGTGATTCGCCGACGTGGGGCCAATATTGCTGCCGTCATTTGCCGACGTTGGGCCGAGATCGGTCCAATGGCGGCGTGCTGCCTGGGACACTCACTATTAACAGGCGCACATTGTCCGTATCCGCAGCTCCATGAATATTCCGCCCTCCAAGCGTCAGTTCGAGCACGGAGCCTGGAGTCATCGTCACCGAAGATGCGTATGTTCGCTCGAGCATAAAACTACAAGACAGGCAACTGATGCCACCCGCGAAAACAACGCAACGCATTCGAAAACACCGGGGAGACAGAGAGAGGAGGCGGGGACGCAGCGCCAGCCCGGCTCCATCGGCGAGTCATGGCGCCGCGACGTCGCCGAACCGCAAACGAGGGGTATGTACGGTGTATACGGCGGTGCCTTCATCACGGAAGCCAACTGAAACGCGCTTCACGAGAGTCTTGTGACTCCATCAGATGTGCTCACCCTCTTTTCCTGCGTCTACCTTCCAAAAGGGTCAAATGAATACACGAAGAGGGTCACGCCTTTTGATTCTTTTTTTTTGTTAGATTGTACGTAAACACATAAGGTACAATGGGCAGCCCTTGTGGGACACCAACGCTTCGAATAAGCTCGACCTAAATCACACAGAAATAATCACACCACCTGGCCTATCTGCATCTTCCTTACCCAGCTTAGAAACAGCGTACAAGACCGCAGAACGACTATTCACGAGACGAAAATCACGTGACATCACGTACCAACTAGTCACGCGGCCAAACTCATGTAACATCACGTTAACACTTGTCACGTGACCAAAATCACGTAACCTCACGTAACGGCAATTCTCATGACCATAATCACGTATCATCTAGTCACGTGACAAAAACATGTAACATCACGTAACAACGAGTCACGCGGCATGTTCCCGCTAAACCGCGTAACTAGACACGTGATATGCTCGTGCAAAAACCACGTAACAAGTAGCACGTCACATGTTCTCGCGAAAAAACTCGGATTAAGCTACGTTGAACAATAGCTCCGCTGTTTCCAGCCCTACGTCACCAGTGCAAGCTGCGCACTTTTTTTTCCGACGTGCTCATTAGCGTAAGCACATGGGCCTCGACCATTTCGCCTCCATCGAAATACAGCCGCCGCGGTCGGGTTGTGTATTGTCTTAGAAAGTGAAGCAACAAAATGAAGTCTTGGTGTCAATTGTTCGGCGATTCGTGGAGAGATAATTAAAGAGCGTTATTAAAATTGTACGTCATGAAATGTTGCGTCAAATGAATTGACCTCTGATATGGCAGCTTGACATTGAGACATACGGCTTCTCTATTTTTTTTATCTCTTTTTTCCAGTTATTGTACGTGATAGTATAAATGGGAGGTCCCATCGCACGGGTAATCTGCAAAATCACTGTTTCACTTCCTTAAGAGTATTGTCATGGGAAGATATACAGTAACGTTCCTGATTTTCATGCTCTGCTTTGCTGTGTAAGTGAAATATGTTCTTGTTTTGCAAGTCTCTAGTTTTCTTAGAACTTAGTTTTTAATCTACTTTCTTAGAGCAGTACTGAATTCTGAGCATGTCGGGTTTCTAATATGGTTTCCTTGTTTGTGGGGATTAACGTAGGAATGAAGAACTATCAGTAAATCGACTATCGATAGTTCTTTTCGAACTATCGATAGTGTGAAGAAATTATCAATAGCCCAATTATCGATAAACTATCGATAGTATTATTGACAGTGCAATCGATAGCACCGCGGTAGTATTACTAACGACATTACTATGAATAGTGCTCTGAATAATTATGCGGTTGCTGGCCGGCGATATTGCCAAAAAGCATTTGCAATAGCCGACTGTCAGCAATACTCAGCTTGCCTAATTTATAAAGAATTTTCTTTATAAATTAGGCAGGCAAATTAAAATTATTTCAGCAGTGAAAATGCAGGAATATATCCATCTATAAATTCTTATTCAAATATATCCGCTTACACCTTACAATTAACAAACCTAATTCTTGATATTTTAATTTTGCAATCACAAAGTGCATTATAAATTTAAAACCGCACAGTTCGGCCAAATGTAACGATCGCTTTCCTATATACCTGAAAAATTCGACTTAATTACTCGTGTGTCAGCCAAGAATTCTGGTGGAGGAGCGCAAGCATGGGAACTTTTTTGCCCTTAAACCTGCTCATCCTACTCCCTCACACTTGGGGAACCAAGTTTATGCTGCAATGAGTTCGCGCGGTTGATTTTATGCTATCGGTGGCAATTTCAAGCTTATTATCGATAGCTCTATCGACAGTTTTTTTTTGTACCATCGACAGTTTTATAGTTACTGAATTATCGATAGTATCGATAGTACTATCGATAGTTATGCATCACTAGATTAACATCCCAAATCAACTGAAGCTATGATAGACGCCGTAGCGGAGAGCTCGGATAATTTCGACTACATATGCTAGCACAGACCAATATAAGAAAAAAAAATCATACTGCATTCCTTGATCTGTCAGGAAATTCCAGAGTGCGGCCAGGTATGGCACCGCAATTACCGATCAATAAACTTGATTGAAAAAAAAAATGGGGCAGCTTCGCACTACGGGTGCCAAGCCTCAAGGAAGTGCGGAGCAGGGCGGCCCTTGCTTCTCTTTATTTCTGACTTTCTTTCTTCCTCTGTTTCACTCTTTTTCTCTCATCTCTCCGTTTTTCAGTCTTTTTTATCTATATTTCTTTTCCATTTCTTTTTTCTCTCTAGTATTTCTTTGTCTTTCTTGCTCTTTCGAACTCTCTCTTGCTTGCCCCTTTTCTCTCTTTCTGTCTATTTCTTGCTTCCTCTTTCTTTCTATATCATTCTTTCTCTCTTTCTTTTTTCTCTGTCTTACCTTCTCTTTCATTCTTTCTTCTCTTTCTTTCTCTCTGTTTCTTTCATCCAATGGTATGCTTCTTTCTTTGATTCTCTCTTTTTCTGTCGTTCTTCCCTTTCTTCCTCTCCATTTGTCTCTTTCTTTTTCCTTCTAAGCCGCGCTTTACTCTCTCCCCTCCTTCTTGCCCTCCTCTTCACCCTCACTTTCCTTTCTCGCCACTTTGCTATACTATACTATACAAGGCTATGCTATGCTCTGCATGCGTACCTGGACAGCCGAGTGGTTAAGACACTCGCCTTCGGATCGTGGGTACGTGGGTTCGAATCCCGCCACGTTAAGGATTTCTCTCTTTCTCTTTTTTTCTCGCTTTCTCTGTACCCGTTCTGTCACCTATCAGAGTTATGGCATCCCATGCTGGACAAATCGGCGCGCGTGTTCTGGGAGTGAAGCAGAAGATGAGGAAGAGGTCTGACAGGAAGAAGAGGACGATGAGAGTGCGTGCCGATACATGATGACGATAGTTTCTCTTCGCACTACCCAGCGCAACGAAAAGCTTAAAGAGCTCCGCTCTTAAAAAGTAAGTTTCGCAGCAAGGGCGAAATAACGAATGCGATAAAATCAAACTGGGATGTTATCGAAGTCAGGCTAGCAGCCAACGCCTTTGGATCCGATCTCGCGTAACTCTACAAAACGCTGGTTTAAGCGAATAGGGCCGCTCCAGGGAGTCGACCGCTTTTCGTTCTTTCTCTTGTTAAAGCGGCTAGAGCACGGCACGTATGTGAGGCGTGTGGTGATGTCGAGGTAGCGCTCGCGCCAGTTCGCACGACCGCGTGCTTATGATCAAAGTTCAGTTTCTGTTCAAGTGCGCCGCCTCCACCCTCAAGGACGTCCCTTTATGCTCCTTCCTCCGTCAAAATACGGGGTTTACTGTCTGCTTGAGGCGCCATCGATGGTAGGCCTCGCGTGCGGCGAAATGTCATCGCATGCGTCCTTAGTGCGACGGAGATGGCCGGCTAGTTTCTTGTCTACTTCGGCTGCGTTCATTCCCAGTGCTATCGCGCTTTTACTGCAGCGTAGAATATACGATATTCACGGCGATGTTATTGATTTGGACTTCGTGCGCTGTAATTGGCCGTGGCGCCATAGCTGTTAACGTCGTCTGTTTGGGTAATAATTACCAACTGTTAAAGAGAAAGACTAAACGTTAGATGACGAAATTATACTCTCGAAAATCCGAAGACGCAGTATAAATATTTGCACACACGTTTTTGCAAAAAAGCAGCTCACGAATATCAAAAAAGAAAAATAATCTTTTTATCGGTGATGTTAACCGTTACAATAGAGAACAACAGTTCCAACGTTACCACGTGAATCTTATAAAACAACGGTATCCATTTTCTGCTGCTTCAATATGTTTTTAGTTTATGATTATGGCACTCCAGTCTATTCGAGTGTATTGATTAAAGATTAAAATAAAGTACGCTAGGAAAATTGCTCTTATGCTGCCGTAAATGAGGCTACGATATGGAAAATTTTATAGCGAACGCGAAACATGAACACTTTCCATGGGTCTTTGCCATCGGCTTTGCCGTCGTGTTCCGCTGGGATGAAATTAAACGTGGGCCCAGGATTCTTTCGATAAATGACACGGTTATCTTACCTTTTCTACAGGCAACATAGAGAATACGCAGCGACAAACAGGTTAGAGAGAGTTTACATTCACGAAGGGCAAGAAAAAAAATTCTGGAGACGTATGTCCGTTCATATAGCGGTGTGCCTAAGCTTGGCCTAGCAATCGTGCATCCCAAAACTCTCCGGTGTATGTCACTGTCGTTGTGGTCGTGACGGTTGGCGCGGCGTCTGTGTCACTGTGTTGTCCGGCACTCCAGAACAACTGGTAAGGTTGCCTGTGAAGCTTTGATGGGCACGTACTACCACAACGCCGTAAATAGTCTAACTTTAGGCAGGAGAATGCAGCAGGCCGGCTGAGCACCAGGCCCCTACTGCAACTGCCCAGCGGCTAGTCAGTAACCTCTGAATGCCGTGGCTACAAGTACATCAGCTTGGACTGCAAACGCGCTGTTCCCTGAATCGCAGCCCGACACGCCACGCCAGGCCGCTCTGACGGCAGGACGATGGTGCACGGGAGAGCATGGCGACGAGCAGCATCTAGGCCTAGTTCCGCACGGTAGCAGGAAGAAGACCGGTCATCAGTACCCAAGGATCTAACCGTCGGTCAGCGAGCTGCCATTCGAGACTACCACTCGCCCTCACGCACCGCCCGTTTGTTTTGTTTGTTTTCTCAACTCTATGGAACGTACTAACTCTGGGAAACAGGCCAAGACTTGGTATATTGATACTTCGATGATAACTAGAGGAATGCTTACTCGCAAAAAAATGAAATAGAAAGGAAATAATGGGTGATATATCGACCATGCTTCTTTTCTCGCTCTTTTCCTCTTTCACAATTTTCCTCTTTCACAATCAACATCAAAACTTCTCTTGTCCTGGCCACACACACATCACCGCAATATTGCTTGTCCCACACAATGCCTTGTCACGGCCACACGCTACAATCCACACCATCACATCCGCATAAAGTCCAAATCAATAGCATCACCCCGCGCATTGTGTGTGCTACGCGCCAGGAAAAGCGCACGAGCGCTGGCGACGAACGCTTCTGAGGCAGAGATGAAAACGAGCCGAAAGGCCGATGCGATAATATCGCCCCGCTTCTGAGGCGTGCCCTAGATGGCTGACTCAAGCAGAGAGTAAACGCCCCGCCTGTCTTTCGCACGGCGAGGGAGTACGAGGGGGCACCGAGAGGGTGGTGGTGGTGGTGGGGGGGGGACTTGGGCCATGCGGGCACGCTATCTCGACAGACATCACTATAATGCTCGTATATCCTTGTACGTGTTAGCTCTTACCACGTACTTCGCGTTGAGATCAACGAGAGCACAAAAATGCCCCCACCTCCCCGAAGGGAATCGTGAGGAAATGCGAATGCATTTCTTGCGCCGAGAGTACACGGCGCAGTAATTTTAATGGCGTAAATTAATGACGAGACGTGGATTTGTACCGTAACCATTTATTTACACATTCATCAGCACCTGTTTGTGTTGTCATTGTACCTGACGGCCATAATCTCAGCCTTGTGGTCGCCGTTGGCGTTTCACAGCGGCGTCTCCAGCACACATTTCGAGAGGCGCCCAGCCAGCGGACGGGAGAGTGGGGCGCAGGGAGGAGAGAGAGCGAACGGCGAGGAGGCGGAGCGCGCGCAGTCACGTGGGGTGTGACGTCGCTGCGCCGTTGCTACAGACGCTCCTCTCCTTTCCTCGCGCCGTTGCTATGGGACGGCGGATTCAGGGTCGCTTATAAAGTGCATTCGCACTTAAAAATTGTTTCCCTTCCTGCAGCGGCCTGGAATGAGATCGGATCCAGAGGAGTTAACTGGTAGCCTTGCCTCGTACAACAGCACAATTTATTGCTATCGTATTCATTGCTTCTTCCTTGCGGCGAAACTGTGATTTTTTTATATAGCACAGAAATTTCTTCTCACGTACAAAGCGATCTGTGATTAACATCCAGAGTAACACAATAAGTTTCATTTCACAATCGGTTCTTCATAATAACTTTCTGGGTTCGTCACGCGCCACTCAAGCTGCCTTGCTAAAAGTCCTGCTGGCCTGCTGCGGTGTTTACTATGTAAGAACGCGAAGCTAACCATACTATGATATTATTTGACATCACATTTCCGTCTACTGTGCGTTGCCACTGCATGTTGAAAACACCAGATGGTCAAAATATCCGGCGCCCTCCACCCCAGCGTGCCTCATAATCAAATCGTTGTTTGGCACGTAAAACCGCAGATGTTATTGTTATTATTAAAATATTCCTTTGTACGGCTGTGTTCTAAGTAGGAAGTTTAATGAGTGAAGTGGAAAATTATAGCTAACCTGTGTTACTCCGTTGAGGCACCAATGGTTAAAAGGGGCAAGAACCCTTTTGCCTAAGCTGATCTCCACCTGTGGTATGGCCTCTTAAAAGGAATGCCATGTGTAGAACGAGCCAGCGTGGAAATGCGCAAAGTGCCATTTTTGCCGGCACTAGAATAAAGACATGTTATTCCGTTTTCAGGTACCGGTGCAGCGCTGGATTCTCAGCAAGACCTTCTGCGTGTGAAAACTATGTGAGTTTTGCTGTGAATTCTTTATTATCTAACTCGTAAACGTCACATTTCCTTTACCGATTTGAAGGAAAAAAAGAAGATTAAAGCCTGTTCCACGCCTATTAAATCTGAGTAAATAGCGGAGCTAGCAAGCATGAAAGCGCCATCACCTGGCGGACGCAGATTGAATTTTAGATGCGCAGCAGCTTATGGCGGAGTTCAATCCGGTGGTGTGCGGCATGACCACCCTTACTGCGCATGCGCACACCCCCTCCACAGACCTCTTCTCCACTCCCCCTCTCCACTCTCGTCCTCCCCATCCCCTCCTCGTTTAGATAAAAGGCTCGCGTTAGGTCGCACACACGCTGTGACTGCGCCGGCTGCACCGGTGTCATGAGTTCCAACGTCAACGTCGGCGCCAGTTGCAGTAATACCTTAACGCCTGCCGAGATCGCGGAGCAGCGGAAGGCTCGATGCGCCGAAACGCAACGTATACGTCGGCAAGCAGACCCCGAGCTCCGGGCTAAGGAAGCCCAGCGCAAACGGCAACGTCGGCAGGAAACTGCTACGGATGAAACGCGGGCTCGAAACGCTGCTTCGCATCGTCTCATGGTCCCCATTAGCGGATGATGGTGTAATTTTTTCTTAGTCTTTCTTCTTATTTTCCGTTGCTTCACGTTCCTTTCTTTTTTGTCTCTTTCTACATCCTGTTCTTACTCCTTTCTATATTCTTTCTTTATCTCTTTCTATATTGCCTTCTCTCTTCCTCCTAACCCTCATATAACTCCTCTTCACCTTCTCTTTCTCACCCCTTGCTATGCTATACTGTACGTGGGTCCACTGTGGTTTACTCTCTCACCTCCTTACCCTAACGTTAGTCCTTCTCACCCGCACTTCCCTTTCCCATCCCCTTACTAAACAATACTACGCAAGGTTACGTAGTGTTTTAACCTTTCCCTTCCTTCTTTTCTTCCTACTCACCCTCACATCGCTACTCCTCACCAACCCCGTAGCCAGGGGGGGGGGGCAGGTGCCCCCCCCCCCGAAATTTTGATGACACATGCTGTTTCATCGAAAATAAATCATGAAAATAGGCGTTTTTCTCAAATAGACAAGGATTTCAGCAACTGCCCCCCCCCCCCCGAAAAAAAATCCTGGCTACGGGCCTGCTCCTCACCTTGACTTCCTTTTCACAGCCCCTTGCTGGTTGATTCCACGTAAGATGGAACAGAGGCTGGCCTGTCGGGCTTCTAAATTTATTTAAAAATTTTATACAGTGTTACCTGATGAATGGAAAGACACTTCTCGCAGGTGATTCTGCTGCAAAAATGTTTTTCGAAGCAGCGGCAATCAATAAAGACGAAAAGCTCGGGTGCTGCGCTCACCTCCTCATCTCTAATGGCCATCTCTGATTACGAATTTCACGTAATAGATTGAAGTTAGTTAACTCAAATTTCTTCAGCTATGTTTGTGTAGGTCTTTCCTTGTGTTCAGTTATTATTGGTTTTTCTATGTAGTGCAGACTCTTTTATTAAGAAACCTCAAATAGGCATATTGGCATATTCTTGATGCTTGGTGCTCCGCCAAAACTGGGCGCGTTCGCCATTTATTGTTGGGCGCAGTCGCGGAATCGTCTGCTCGCGTCTCCATAAGGAGAGGCTGGAGAGGCTGAGCCGCAGCCATTGGCGGAGCTTTCAGACCAAGCAAATGCGGCCGTTTCTTTCGTCATCTAGTGCCGAACTGTCAGCGGACCTCACGGTGCTGCCACAAATCGACGAGAACACAGCATCGGTGTTTTGCGCACTTAAAAACTCATCCCGACGGCAGCTCATAGAGGCGCACCGCTTCGCAAAACCGATCGCTGTTCTCTAGTGACGTGCGCTTCCGATCTGATGTAGGCGTTCAAGGAAAGCGTTTTGTTTCAGATGGGATGTGCTTCTAAGTCAACCTTGCACTGCAATACATATCTACTCTATTTCCCACTACGATTTTGTACACGCGTCATAAACACTCGTCAGATATCGACACCACGATGCTTCTGCGCGACGTGTGCAACGCTGTGCTGTTTTCCTCGGCTATCTCCACGCCTTTCGCAATAGCATGTTTCATAGTTTTTTCGAAATAATCAAGGCATTCGCATGTGCATGAGTGACTCGAGCCATGCTCTTTTACTGCGCACTTGGTTGTTTATAATGTCTTGTGCTCGTAATTTATCGCACGGAGTTAGTATTGTCGTTCTGGTTTTCTTGATCTCTATAAGTGTGCGCTCACTGACATAACTTTCAAGTTCAGAGCACTTTAGGGACCCGGGCTGTCGTGTGCCGTTGTCGCTGGGCGTAACGTAGGCAAAGCCACGTATAAAATAGGAAAAAAAAGAGGAAGCAAGCGAGAACTACAAGGAGAGAGAAAGAAAGGGAAGAATTGGAAAAGAATAGAAATAAATAGAGAAAAAAAGCAGAAAAGGTTAGAAAAGAGAAAAAGAAACAAAGAGAAAACCGAAGAAAAACAAAGAAGGCTGCCCAGCAGCGCACATCCTTCAGGCTTGGCACGACTAGTGCGAAGCTGCCTCCTTTTTTTTTTTTTAATACTGCGCTCTTTGCTTTTGCATCCCATGACGACGATGCATTACCGTGCGGTATTGCGACCGCATACGTGGGCTCTAGGTCAGGGAAAGATGAGTGCGATGGTCTATCGAACATACAGCTCCATCTACTGTGCGGCTCCGTAACTCTTAGCTCCGTGTTCGCAGCACAGGCTGACCGAAGAAAGCAAAAGAAAAAATAAAAGGAGAGGGATAAGGGTGTGTAGGTATAAAGCGATACGGAGAAGAGGCATGCGGACTACGTACTTCGGCGAACACTGCCCTGCGAATCTTGCGAAAGATGCCTATTGGGATCTTTGCGCCGATCTAGTCTCGTGTGACGGCGCTGATTTTCCGCGGACGCACGCAGCAGCGTCTGCGGCACTGCTTACACACTTTTAGGTACGTTAATTGTCGCTTTCTTCCATCAGCACCACCGACAAGCTAATATTAATCAATCATGCTCTGCCGCGCGTACGCGACGTCAGCCGTCTGTTTTAAAATGCATATATCGTAATATTGTTCTGCAAGCCTAGCTGATGTTGCAAGCGAGCAAGTAAATTGCGCGGAGAAATAAGAACTGAGCTTGAAGAGAGCTTTTGAGCGCGCCAGTCATTTGCGAATAAAAGCGAGGCTTTAGTTGGGGCGCTATGGCTTCTCTAAAATGCGAGAGCTTGTAACAAAAAAAAACTAAAAAAATAGGCCAGTTCTTTGCCGCCAAAACAGTCTGTCAGCGAAGTCGTAAGCGCGCGAGTGTGTCTTATTGGCTAGCAAGATCACGTGTTGTAAATCGGCCGCTGCATTTGAAATACGCGCGCTTCCAATTGGTTGGGCAAAGCGGGACAGCGCGACCTGCCGGCTTAAGCAGTGGCGTTTCAGCGACCTTCTCGCGTCACGTGATTTGCGGCTGACGTAGCCGGAATCCATCGTAACTTATTTTAGCGCACACTGACACACGGACACAGAAAAGAAGGGTACACCACAAGCGCTACTATCAACTGAAGGTTTTATTCAGAAAAGGAACATATATATATCAAGGTAGTCACCCTCTTCCCATGCGCACCGTCGTAGTTTCAAATCCATGTCATCGTACCGTATCTCATGTGTTCATTATCTGCTTTAGCAGTGACACTTCTTTTTCGAAAATTGTCACTGACGGGTGGCTGATACAGGATGATTGCCTAATGTTGATGTGAAATGCCTCCGCAATCTCTCGTGCGGTGCGATCATGGTGCCTAAACAAAATGATTGTATTTGAAAAGCGCGCCTCGCAACCACACTTTGCACAGTGTAAGGCCAAATGCGTTAGCGGCCTGCCCTTTAAAGATGACTGGTGCTCCCTTAGGCGAATATTTATGCAGCGACCAGTCTGCCCCACGTACACTCGTCCGCATGTGAGAGGAATACAGCACATGGAACAAAACAGACCTTGTGCTTAATCTTGCAAGTTTGTGCGCCTCCTCGTCCTACATCTTCCAGCTTCTTCTTAACCATGGGGCACAGCTTGGCTAGTTTATTCTTGGCCGTGAAAACAACACTTAGCCCATACCTATGGGTGGTCTTTTTAATTCGGTGTGACAGCGCATGTACGTAGGGTATCACCGCTACTCTGCCCCGTTCCTGTTCTTGCTGTTGATCTTGGCTGCCTTCTATGTGCTTAATAAGGCGCCTGCAACTTTTCTGCAAAACAGGTTCGGGAAAGCCGGCGTGTTTTAGCCTAATAACTTGCTCCCTGAAACTCTCCTGTGCCAAATGATGACACGACTTGGTAACAGCGGATTTTAGACAGGATGTGGCCACTCCGTTTTTTATTACTTTGGAATGGAAGGAGTGGTAACTCAGAAGGGGTTTTTGTGATCGGGGAGCGTACTTAAAGCATGTATGGTCGGCTGAAAAATATAGCATAAGGTCTAAAAACTGCAAGGTGTTCTGAACAGGTACCTCGTAGGTGAATTTCAGGCCTCCTCCTTTTGCCTCAAAGGCCACCAGAACATCCTGCACAAACGTATCTAATGGCACATTGCTGCCCAGTACCAAGTAATCATCTACGAAGCGGAATACCGTATTGGCAACCCCATGTAGAACTGGCAGTAAATCACGGTCCATTCTACTCAAAAAAATGTCACTCAGTACGGGTGCAACTTTTGATCCGATACAGACACCAGATTTTTGAATACACAGCTTATCCTTGAAGTCAACGAAGGTGTGGTTCAACTAAAAACTGAGCAGCTCTAGAAAGCTTTCCACTGTAATACCACAGTTGTTCCTAAAAACAATTTCATCGTTATCCTTTACAATGCAGTCTGCAACCCGCGCCATCAAAAGATCATGCGGAATCCTTCCATATGTGCGCACTTTGTCACCTACATGACACCCTTGCACGCCCACGTGTCCTGCCTTGGTTTATTAAATCACCTCGATAGCCAATCACATACACTCGCGTGCTTACTACATCGCTGTCCAATGATATTCAGGGCGTGGAAGGGACAGATTTTTTTTTTTACCACCACAATTGTTCTTCGTTAAATTGATGCAGTCATCGTTATCTGCGTTGATCGAGCGTGAATTCGTTTGAACTATATGTCTACGTTGCATAGCGTGCGAGAAATAAATACGCAGCTATCGTAGCGGAAAGTGCCTGCACGCAGCATTGGAACGCAATGGGTAAATGTTCGACGTATCGCTGGCGCGCACGATAGAGTATCCTTTCCGCAACGTTCAAGTACCGTTTTACCAGAAGGGTTGCGCTCTGGTGCATTACTCTGTCAGTCCATTCAGTTCAACGTATTTACTCGCTTCTCGTGTATATTCTCTCTCATATCACGCAAAAGTCAGCTAAGTAGGCCTCCAGTTTTTCTGAATTTAGCCCTTAGCTGAGACTAGTTAGAACTAAGATATTGTAATCAGCAATATTTAAAGTATTATACATATGTTCCAAAACGCCATCATGTGTACGCATATAATGTAAAGTTCTATTAGCTTTCAACGTGAGCATTAATTTCGACATGCGCAATGCGGCAGTTAAAGTTTCACAGCATATGACACAATAATTATTCCAGTGCAATTTGTGGTTTAGTACAGCGCATACCATGAACGAGCATCAAATATCGCAAAATTTTAATTGTTTCACGCGGAGGTAGTGTTCTGTAGTATCTTTTCGAAGTGGGCTAACTTTATGCGCTGCTAGTGCCATGTTAGCAAAGACCTTTTTTATTCAATTTACCGCCTAAAACAATAGGCAGACTCAAGGCTGTTACTTTCTTTAAAATTCAAACGACGTCAAGAACACGACAGCCCGCACTTAATGAAAGTAGGCCTTAAAATAATGCTTACGTATGACGCCACAACGCCAGATCTGAGTGATGTGTTGTTATCGGAAAAACAAATCTTCAGCGCAGCTTAGAACACGTCAACAGCGGATCTGTAAGAACACTTGCTCGACTTGTGGCACCCGTCCGCGAGCAAGAAAAAAACGTGAGCCTCACCGAGGAACTGATGGCGTCATCGTGACGCCACACCATGACGTCATCAATTCACGTCGTCGATCGGTCAAAGGTGCGCTGATCCCGGAGGCTGCACAGAAAACTCACGTAGGCCTTTCGCACGTATTTGGCCGCTTCACCGGTGTGACTCTGGAGTCTAGCCGCTGCAATGACACGGGCGTGCGTGTCAAGTATGGGTCAATTACACATTGTGAGAACGCCCGTGGAAAAGTGCACCTGTAAAGAACGCCAACGACAGTGGAGATGGCAGTGCGCCCGGCAGCTTCGTTGGTCATCCGGCTTGACAGAGTGTAACGCCTCCTATCGTATAACATACGATACCATAGAATGCCGTGATCCGAGGGTCCAAAATCGATCTTATTGCTGTCATTAAGGCAGTCGGTAATTGCAAACGTTTAGTGATAAACTTCTTGCAAGGATATGCAAACCAATGCCTGCTGAACCGCGTGCAGAGAAAACCCACCAGAAGTCGTGCGAGCTCTACCAAAACGGAAGCAATTTGAAGTGATTTGGCTTACTACGCTGAAACGGTCGAAACGCAACGCCACGCCTTCCTTTGCGTCCAATACCTTAAGAAACTGTTGAAACTAGTGTACGCTTTCGCAAATAAGTTGTGCGAATGAAGTAGTTTGAATCTTCTCACATAAGCGCAACTCGTCGGCCTTCTTGTAGATCTCGCCTTTTAAAACGGCCGTTGTACAGTTTAAAAAAATGAGCGAGATGTGCCGTTTTCCCTGGTTAAAGGATGCGGGGTTATGTATCCTCTAACGTCTCTTTCAGAGCTGCGACGCGAATGGCAAAGGATGCCCAGCTCAACTAAACTGCGAGTGTCCAGGCGCTGGGTGGGCAGTGTTTTATGGAGGAAAATGTCAAAGAAAATACTGAGGAAACTGTACGTGACGAAATGATTGTTAAATAAACAAGTATGAATCGTTGGTGACTGGCAGATTTTATTTCTCATGTTAAAAGCGCTCCTGAGTAATTTTGGTTGAGATGTGATGGTCAGCACGGACCAACGATGGAGGATCAGATACGCATTCACGAATTATGTATTCTTGTGCGAAGTTACAGTGATCCGTAATACGTTAGGTGAATATCATTTACACACATTAAACACTGTTCCTTTAGAGGGGGAGAAATTTTCTGTGAAACTTACCTCGCCTCGAAGTTGCTCGGAAGATATTAACATTACTTTAATCGGGTTAACAATATCACTGTACAAAGATGGTGGTTATGACGCGTTTATGGAGTAGTAAGAATATCATTGTGTTAACAAGGATATCGCTGACGCGCCGCAGCAGTCTAGCGGTTATGCTGCTGTACTGCTGACCCGAAGGCTGCGGTATCGAATCCCAGCCGCTGCGGCCACATTTCGATGGAGGCGAACTGCTAGAGGCTCGGGTACTTACGCTTAGGTGCACTTCAAAGAACAGCAGATGGTCAAAACTTTCTGAGCCATCCACTATGACGTCCCCCATAATCATAGTGTGAAATTGGGACGTAAAACCCAACAATTATTATTAACAAGCATATTGCTTGGCATTAAGAAAGCAACTATACATCGAAGGCAGCGTTGTAAAGCCTCGCCTTGTAACAATAGCGTGTCCATGTCCATTGTTGCCACCAGCTTTGTTGACGCTCCCAAGAGCATTGCTTCGTTGAACATTATGGGAAAGCATACTCGCAGCTGTAGCCACCTTGACTGCTGGGAGCTAACACCCTTGACCAACGCCCCTTTTGCGGCTTTTGAAGATGCTTTGAAGAGTACATACAGATGCCTTTGATCCCTCATCGAGCATCGGCGCCAACACGAGTGATGCAACAGTTATCATCCGATGACGTCACTCTATGACATCATCGTGCCGTCTCAGATTACCAAAATTGGCAACGTCATCATCATGTCAGCGAGCTGTCACTGTGACGTCACATAACGTGACACCACATAATGACGTCATCAGTAACATCTTTGATTGGTCATTGGCCGCAGGGTTGCCAGTTCCGCTTATAATAAGCGGATTTGGGCTTTTTTTTCGCCGAGTTGCTTGTGGCGTTTTTTGGGGCTTATTTGCAATTTTTCAACAAAAATAGATATTTTAGTGATCATCACGTTCCTCAATAGCGCGGTTGTCGATGTCTTTGAGCAGTCGAGTGTCCAAGTCAAGCACACGTTGGGGGAATCAACAAGTAACTATAAAGGGATACTGTACAAAATTATGTCCGCCAAGATTTTCAGCCAAATTCAAAGATAGCGTGCTGCAATCGATAGAAACAACCTTCATTTCAGGCGGAAACTAGAGGGAGATAATGAATTGAATGCGTTTTTCACAAACTACCGCGTCTAGCGGCCGCGCCGAGAACTAGAGGAGGTGACGTTTGGTGACGTTACATACACCTGAAACGGGCATGCCAAGAATGCCAGCCATCGCCCGCGTCTCTCAGCCCTCTCAGCTCCCACTACGGTTTCCAGAATCACTATACGAACAGCACCGGCAGCAAACAATGTTCCCGGCTGGGGTAAAGCATCCGGGCTTTGTGGAAGGCGCAAAGTGGGATGAACGGAAAGGTGGAGAAAGAGAAGTGGTGGACAGGAACACGTTCACCCTGCATGCGCCTCGGAGAACGTGACGTTATGGCTTGTGCTCGCATGCAGTCGCCGCGCGCTGACAATCCACCAAAAATACAGCCAACTGTTCACAAATACACAAAATAAACTCTGTCTATCGGAAAATTCGCGTCTTCCGAGTAGAGTTTCGATATTTTCGCCAATTTGTCCCATTTTTGTTCAGTATCCCTTTAATCATGCGCTGGAAAACGTGCACTCAATCGAAGACTACCCTGGAGACAACGTTAAAAATAAAATATCTGTGCTTTTGTTCCTAATTGCGCATATTTTCGCTGTACAAAATAGTTAAAAATATTTTTTCAACTCCCCTTCGTATTTAAGTGACGTTTTTATATCATAATTAAAAATATTTTCAAGAATTGAAAAGTTCATCCAATTTCCGCTTCTTTTGGGCTTCTTCGCAAAAGCCGCGCTTTGGCCTTCTTTTGTGACCATTATTCGCTTGTTAGCTCGGTAGCATCTGGCAACTCTGATTGGCCGATTCCGGAGGCATTGCAAGAGTACGTTAGGGTCAGAAGTCTGTCGGTGACTAAAAATCAATACAATCGACTAGGAAGAAAAAGAAAGTGACGTAAAAACAAAATTCACGCATCTCCACGAAGTCAATCGTGACGAGTGGGCGAAGCATTGGTTATCGTATGGGTCAGTAACTGTACGTTACCCGAGCGTTGGCCCATATATTATATATTGCCTCTTGAGTGACATAAAGTGACATAAAAAGTCAACGACAAAGCTAGGTTATAAAGTTCATATTGTCAACGTTAAAGTCTCCGACTAGTAAAAAAGGTTTGTGCTTGTAGGTGTTTTATATTGCTTTGGCACAATTATGATTGAAGTTCGTCTATTGTAAAGCTTTTTTGATTCACATACACACATATGTTTCGAGTATAGCAACGGCTTTCTATATTCCACGACAGCGGACAGTGGAGTCGTCGACAAAGCTAGGTCCTAAGGTCCATAATGTGTGCGTCGAAATTGCCGGCTAGTAAAAAGGGTTTGTGCATGTAGGTGTGTTATACTGTTTTGTCACAATTGTGAGTGATATTAGTCTATTGTTAAACCTGATGTTTCGATTATACAAGGTGCTGTGTCGTGCGCACGGACGCCAAACGGACGGACAAAACTCGGCCTTAAGGTGCTTCGCCCCTAAACATGTATGCAGTCGCACTGAACGTGAAAGCTGTAGGATGTGCGGAACAGTGATTCGCCTTTCCTTCAGCGTCGCTCGCGTTCGCAGGCAAGCAAGCGCTGGCCTTCCAAACGTGCAGGCTCCTCGGCGTTCATGGTGCGAAAAGAGACCTTTGTTTTTGATGTAGTGTAGCGCTACCTAGACGAGATCCCAGGCCTGCGCGCCCCCTCCGTTACGTCACAGACCTTGTCCGACGGAGAGGGATGCTATCGACCGTGGTTGTGTTGGACGGGGGCTCCGCCTGCAGCATACGAGTGTCAGCTGCGTTTTCTCGAGTTTTGTACAGCGTCGACTACCGAATGCGTCCAATGATGCAACTCCATGAACGGGCAAACTGCGCTACGGACGATAGCGCCCATTTCCGTTGGGCAAGGTATGTGAAGTCACAGAGGGAAAGCGCCGGCCTTGCAACTAGTCTAGGTGGCGTTGTGCAGTAGAGCCGTACCCGTCCTCCTTTCCCTCCTCCTCAACCTCACATCACTCTTCTTCACGCTCTTTGCCCTTTTCCACTCCCTTGCTATATTACGCTATTTGTGGCTATGATATACTTTGCCATCCCCTCCTCCTTTCCTTATTCGTCACCCTCACATCTCTCCTCCTCTCCCTCACACTCATTTTCCACCCATTTGCTATACTTCACATGGCTATACTATAACATGCCGGCTATGCTATGCTTTGCCTTCTCCCTCCCATCCTCACTTCCATCACCACCCTCACATCACTCCTCATTCTTTTTCCTTTCCCACCCCCTTCCTACAGATGGCTATGTACGCATGTTTTTGCCTACGCGACGTCATACATGACTATAATACGCTTTACCCTCCCCTCATTTCTTCTCTCTTCCACACCCTCAATTCCCTTTCCCGCACCCTTACTATACAACTCTATACTTGGCTATGTTGTACATAGTATTGCCTGCGTGGTACCATACATATCTATTCTAAGCTGTACGACTTCAAAAAGCTTTACGAAACCCCTCCATGTATTTGGCTCCTCGAGATCTGCACCATTCACCAAAAAGAGTAGAGCCATCGCTACCACAAGAAGGAAAATGACCAAGCATCCGCTCCTCCTCGGTCGACGGCCGCAGACCTATGCACGATCTCAGCGATTTCTCGGAATAGTCGTCGACAGAAATCTTTCCTGGTCCCCTCAGGTGAAGAAACTTCGAGCAAGAATAGCTGCAGCATCACAACTATTCAAATTCATAGCGGGAACACGATAGGGGTGTTAATGCCATTCAGTGGTACTGCTTGAGATAGCATATAATAAAGGAACCTTGCGCTAATGCCTACTGGTGCTTCACCGATTATTGCCAACAAGCAAGAAAACTTTAGAAGCCGCACGAAATAACTGCCTGCAAGTATGTATAGGCCTACCGAAGAGCTCATCAGCCTCGGGAACTGTAGCGGAAGCAGGATGTCTTCCGCTAGGTGTCATCTCTACCCAAGAAACCATGCGCACTTATCGTCGAAATCTCCTACAGGGAAAAGGCATTTTCTGTACCGGGTTCATCTAACCCACAGCAATTCTGCATTTGACCAAGCTGTGCAAATGCTGCAACTTACTCGTATTATTAAGCCAAGGAAATTAGTGCTTCCAACATTTCCTCCCTGGACACTTTCGTCTCTAAATATAAAACACTTTGTACCCGGCATCAGTGTAGCAAAGAGACGAATGTCACAGATCGCGCTGCTGCAGACTAGTCTCCTCTACTAAATAAGCACTAATAGCCTTCGGTCTAAATGTGCTAACTTTCGCAAGTTAGTCGCACAATACAGCTTTCCTATGCTTTCTATACAGGAGGCTGGTGTGTCAGATAAATTTAGGCTTTCGAAGTACGTGACATATAATTCGACTCGCCCAGCTGGAAGCAATAGAACAATTCTGTGTGTTCGAAAACATTTGCCTTGTCACCTCATTTACTCAAGCAATTCAGATTTCCCTGAATATTTCGTCTGCCATTTTCACGAATATCGATGACTATTGGTACTTTCAGCGGCCCTGTTTTTCGAACAAAGCCATTTCCTGCTTTTGCAATAGCCAAAGGTACTTCAGAAGTAGCAATTGCTGATGAATTCTGTAATGTAATTACCCGAGGAATCATTACTGTCGCTAGTGCTCAATTTCAGTACTCAGCAGATTTGCCAAACAAAATGCTCTTGCATCTTTTCATTCGCAACATGTAGAATTAGACTACGATTTCTCTATGACCGAGCTGAAGTATGCACTTGCGTCTTGCAAAACAAAGACTACGGCAGGCCCAAATTTAATTATAGTATGCTGCAAAACATTGGTCCAAATGGTCGACTCGCATTCCTACGCTCTAAATAACGTTTAGCAAAGCTTCAATTTGGGCTAGTTGGTACGGCATTGTAATGTAGATACGCTGAGCGAACTGCACATACGAGAAATGTAACAAGAGGACACCACTTGCGCACCACTACTCCTGTCCTCTTGTTACGTTTCTTGTTTGTGCAATTCGCTCATCGCATCTACATTACAACACCTACGCTCGTTTAATGACTCGTGGACAAAGGAGTGTGTCCCTGAATCTTGGAAGACAGCTCGTCTGATGCCTATATCGAAACCTGGTTGATATCCGTTTTCTCTTGAGTCTTTTCGTCCTGTAAGTCTGAAAAGTTGTTTATGCAAGGTCATGGAGAAAATTTTGACGCTAGACTGCAATGGAGGTCTGAGCGCACGCAGGTACTTGAGAACACATGGCAGGATCTCGAAGACGGCGGTGCACTATGGATATTATTTTAGATATTGTTACTTGCGTTGAGCACGAACAAGCTGAAGGAAATGTAACAGTAGCGGTATTTTATACATTAAACGAGCATTCGATACCGTCAGTCATATGCATATTTTGAACGGCCTCTTAGAATTGGGAGCCTCTGAACGAACACTGCGGTGGATAGCTGATTTTTTGAAGGACAGAACAGTATTTTCTTACACAAGCCAAGGAAAGAGTTCTCATCATTCTTTCAGTCAAGGTGTTCCACAGGGTAGCGTATTTGGTCCATTTCTCTTTACCTGCATCATGACGGAATTACTATGCAGATTGCCACCAGGGATACATTACTCACTAAAAGCAGACATGTATGTATTTGGGCCTCCGGTACAAGCGCCAGTCGTGTTAAAACAATTTTGCAGGAAGACCTAGACATTGTAGACAAATTCGTAAAGGAAATAGGAATGGAACTGTCTAACGCTAAGACGGCTGTGCCACCATTCGCCAGAAAACATTTAAACGAATTTCTGCTGTATATTGCGGAACAACCTCTGACTATAGTAAAGCAACCCAAGTTTCTGGTTATTACTCTCTACAAACAACTCTCTGGGAATAGTCATATAAAATCCCTTGTAGAACAAATAAACGCAATATTTACTGTTCTCCGACGTGTTGCAGGCAATACATGGTGTGGGTCAGGGTCGTCACTACCAGGGTGTCGGAACGAAATGTTTTTCGTTTCGATTTTATTCCGATTTCATTTTCGTTTCGTTTCATTTCGATTTCGATTTTCGTTCCACTGCAAAAAGTTCCGTTCCGTTTCTGTTCCGAAACGAAAAAAACGTTCCGTAACGGTTCGTAACGTTTTTCTTTTGTATGCAATAATTCGAAGTTAAGGTAATCATAAAAAAACATTGGACTTAGTTACTTGCCCTCCTCTTAAGAAAGTGGGACACAGGTAAAACACGTTCTTCCCACGTTCTTCAGAGGTCCGGAAGTAAGTGTACCATGAATGTCTACCAACTAGCACAAACCACTATACCCGTCAAAGTCAGAGTATTTATTTTCTCAAAAGTCAATTACGATTTTTTTTTGCGGGCTCAATGCTTTGCGTCAAGGGAGTGAGCACAATCTCAGAAGCAGCACGTCATTGAGTGTACTCTCTGATGTGCGAGACTTCTGTTCTGATAAAAAATCGCCAGGCTGGCGCGGAACACGCAGCACAGTCACAGCGAAAGCTGGATGAGTGGCCTTTTTAGATCCCGTTGTACAGGGGCGTAACCAGAATTTTTTTCAGGGGGGGGGGCACCTTCTTGATCTGAAGTGGGGGTCGGGCAGGCAGATGTGATCGCGTGTCATTTTGAGCTCTATGCCATGGCAAAAAAAAATCGGGGGGGGGGGGGGCACGAGCCCGGTGTGCCCCCCCCCCCCCCCGGCTACGCCCCAGCAGTTGTAGACTCTCTTGGGGCAACTAATACAAGTACATATGCAAGGTACCCACTACGCCATAAATCATCGTAATTTTTCTTAATTAGCGAAGCAATATGTGCACTTTGTGCTGTGACTGATAACGATGAAGACTTATGACAGACCTTTGTAACGGGTAGGAAGCATACAACGATCGATACGTTGCGCAGTTCGCATTGTGTGACGCCAGGTTGTTATTTTACTCTTCTGCCACGCTATATAACATATGTTAACACGATTCCTTGCCGGACATATGACGCCTGTACAGAGTATTTTTGCGAAGGAGTTACAAGCACCAGCGGGGCACTGTGGTGGAATACTCGACTGCCGGCAGAGGACGCGGGTTAATCGGATCCTAGAAATTTGCTTCTCATTTCAATTTTTCTTGTTTCGCGCGAAAGCGGTTACGGACACCGGCGGCGGCGGACAACTATGGCGCCAAAATCGCCTCTTGCGATCTCACACCAGCTTTCGCTGTAACAAACTTCAGCGCCGACAATGGCCTCTCCACGCTGGCCGGCGTGAGAGGTGCGCAAAAGTCCACTTGCGTTAATATAAACATCTCTGGTTGCCATTGTTCTCGTTTTTCGCACAATTTGAACATTGCTTTGGAATTCTTGCCGGACGTACGCGCGAATACTGTACCCAGAGATATGCATAATTGCTCCTCAGTTGTTCCGGATTGCCAATGACTTCAGTTGTTCCGGATTGCCAAGTTTTCTCGTGAACCGAAAAACAATTGAAAAAAATTTCGGTTTCAATCCGGAACGAAATAATATATAACGTTTCAGTTACGTTTTCGTTCCGGTCAAAAATATCGTTTTTTTCGTTTTTCGTTTTTGGTTTTCGTTCCGTTCCTGACACCCTGGTCACTACTGACAGTGCATAATTCACTGATAAAACGAAAGATCGCATATTTGTCATCAATTCTGCATGGGCTCTCTCGTTCATCTGATGAGCGGTTTCAGCAATTAATAGCCAGAAGTCTCAGGCTGTGCTTAGGAGTTCCTCGAGCAACCTCGAGCGCAAGTTTATACGGATGGCTCTTGCCAAATAATTTCATCTATGTCTGCTTTGACATTTCAGAATGGGATCAAACCAAGACATTTAAATTGTGTTACTCGACATCATCAACTGCAGCTGAATTATTCCAATATTGGCTCTGTTACGATGCATCAACTCATTAACACATTAACGTAAATGGGTCATCCTGTGCGATTCATAGGCAGCCTTATCGTCACTAAAAATGACAACAATTCGAAATATTAAGCTGTAATTTAAGAAGCATTTAAAAACCCACAAAAGTGAGTTAACAAAACCACACAATACTATTTCAATACAATACTATTGTGGATATCTGGCCACTGCAATATCCCTGGCATTGTTGCGACGGATGAAACAGCGGGACAAGCACATAGCAAAAATGCACATAGCACATATCACATAGCGCCGGGAATACCCATAACAAAAAGTGAATTAAAACACATACTGCGACAGATATCAGCTCGTCTTTGCAAAGAGACATGGTTTGATGGAAATTCTAGATATTCAGACCTATTTTGCATTGACCCTACTCTTAAATTCCGGATTCATTTACCAATAAATACTAGCAGAGACTATGAAACGCTGTTGGAGGGCCTCCGGCTGGGTACCGCGTACACAAAACACATTTTACAAAACCTTTCACGAGCACAGAGCCCAGAATGCTCGTGCTGATGCGTGGATGAAGATATACAGCGTATTTTATTAGAATGCTCAAGATATCATGACGAAAGACAACAACTCGCTTTATATTTTGCTCCATTTTTTTCTTGTTATGATTGAAGTGTACTTATGAAATATCTGCTTTGCTAACACAGTCTATTCCTTTAAATGCATATTTATTTAGACCCCCTACTAGCCAGTGGCTATGGGTTTAACCAGTATTGTGTATTTTCATGTATTAAGATAACTTTAAATAAAAAATGATGACTGAAAAAAATCTAGTACGAGATTCAGTGGCGCTGGACCGTAGGCCTTTCAGCCTACGAAAAAACCAAGGTCCATGGCCAACTCATACCTTGAAAAAACGTGCACTATTAGCAGTCAAGAAGTTCCTAGAAGGGAGTGACATACTTGGAAATTATTGCGAGAAAATTTCTAAAGCTGATTTTATGCATAAATTCTGACCTGACTGTGCCGCATGTGTAGCTTCATGTGGCAACTCCTTTTGTATTCATATGACCGGAATTTGCAAATTTCAGTTTTGTTATGTGACTAGACGTTTAGTGTTATTTAGAGCATGTGCAGTGTTCGTGTGATTACATTTCATGTGTTATGTCACGAAACTGTATCTTTTGTGTGTGTGTGTGTGTGTGTGTGTGTGTGTGTGTGTGTGTGTGTGTGTGTGTGTGTGTGTGTGTGTGTGTTTTCCCGTTTTTTAATGTGAATGGACTATACGTGAACTATGCCTTGCTAATCTTGTATGTATCTTTTTTTCTTTTCATTGCTGTGATTTTCACGTATCCTATCATCTGCAGAAAGAAGAAGCCGGCGTTAAACAAAAGTGCCAAAATCTCCTGAACAATACCTAACAAAATAAAGGCGAAAGTGTGGGCCTGGTTCCCGGCTCCTCGTAGGTGTCCGGAATATCAAGGAAGCAGCACCTCCACCAGATGTCACGTGGTGGTGACGTCGATGAAGGCAGCAGTCAGCGCGTCCGAGATGAAACTCTTTATTCGGCCGAACTTGTGGCCGGGAAACTGAAAGTCAAACTACAACAATACACTGATAGCGACGAACAGAGCGTCGGCCGCCAACAATGCGCACGGGCTCCTTTGGCCTGGGTACGTCGCTCACTGTTCCCATGGCGAGTATCTCGAGACCAAGACTCTACCATCATGTCAGCCGCCAAGAGACGCCGTCCGCGCTTGCTTTTCCGTGGATCCCGCCGACGTGAGCAGTGCGACTGCCGCATACTCCGCGCACACGATCCCTGGCTCATCGGGCGCTTCACCTTACAGCGGCGCGGAGCTCTTGCGTGCACTCAAGCAACTGTCAGAACATCTCGGCCATTTGTCGTCGTTGAACTCCGGGTTCTCGCCTGCAGTAGCGAAGTTCCAAGGTTTGCAGGACGACGTCGTGGGGTGGATTTAGACCATCAATTCGCTCGACACCCTTCATGCCTGGCCGGGCAGTCGGAAATGGCTGGTGGCCATCGACCGCCTTCGCGTTGCCGCCAAGGCATGGCATGCATACGAAGGAATCAAACAACGGTCCTGACCTGAATGGTGCGCGAAGTTGACCAGTTTTTTCCGCCCTCCCTCTCATGCCTGCGACTCCATCCCTGCCGACCGCGTCTCTAACGAGGATGGGAGCTATGAGGCACACAACCTCGACGGCGAAGCGCGGGGGTTCAGAAACCTGCCCTCCCTTCGAGATCGAGCTCGCGAGACGCCCACCCCTATGGTGCAGCTGTGCCCAGCGCCAACCAGCCCTATTTCGCAGGCACAGCTTATGAAGGGCAGCATGTGGATTGTCCATCTGTTTCCCGGAGTCCCTGCGCAGACATCATCGTGGACGCGGGAGGCCACGCGCCCGGCACGGATACCGGCCGTGAGCAGGACTCCGCGGCACATATTTCGTAGCCTGCGACGCCCCCACCAGAACCATCTCACCAGACAAGAATACCGCCCACAAGACACATCAGTTGACGATGCGGCCTCCAAGCTCACGAGCGCGTGAGCATAAGCACGTTTGAGATCTTCTAGTGCCGGACATGCTCCAAGTCGAGAAACTGGGCAAGCTTATGGCACCCTTCAATGCGCTCTCAGGCCCACCACTGCAGCTCCCGCAGACTCGAGGACAGTCATTGGCCAAATGCGCTGACGGCCACCGTGCGCTGGTCTGGTCCAAGGAATATAATACGACCAACACGACTACAAACGTTGACGACTCGCCTACGCGTACTACGCCCCTCTCCGAGCCAAGAAAACGAGTAGTATTGGGGCACATACACCTGTCCCCACTGGGGAGCCCCAAACAATGGAAGCCCCTGTTTCAGCAGCGCCGTACATTCCGCCTAGCTCGCACAGTCAGAGTTCATCGACGCGAAGCGGATGCACTCCTTCAAATCTTCAGATACGCGGCCCGTCTACTGACGACACGATCTGTCGGCTGCCACCGTTTTGCTTTTAACACGAAAGTGTTTTATGCCGGGGTCCACCAAGTACTTCCGTCACGGTTGTGACGTTGATAAAATGGATGCCAACGGGGGAGAAAGAAAAAACTAAGAAAGACATGCGCCGCTGGGAATCGAACCCACGACCTTGCGGCCGCGACGGTAAGCGCCCGACGCTCAACCAACTAAGCCAACTTAGCAGATGACGGACACTCCACGAACGCGCCTTATATCTTTCACACATTCTCTCTCGCACGGTGCTCTCTGTTGGCGGTGTAGGTAGGCGGGGCGGAGCATGGTGGTACCGCCCTCTGTGAGAGGTAAAAATAAGTAATGCGTCACGATCGACATTTACTAGCGCTTACTCCGAGATTGCGCGTGATATCGGACGTCATGGTTAAAGTGGTTAAAGCGTCTCGATACCCGCGAGGGACACTTGCCGCGCTGGCGTCGCTGAGGGAACCTAAACGCAGTTACGTTCTTTGAATTTCGCTTCGTGTTAGCCTGCGCCGTCTCATCGGATTAGTGCAAGTTCCATATGCACCAACGGGGTTTCTCCGCCGCCGACTGCTTCGATTGCGAGAGCACCGACTAACAAAACTGCTGCAATATGCGTTGCAAAAAGGACGCGATTTCGACGGGCGAATGCCGTGCCTTGGTGGAGCGAGACAGAGGCCAGCGGGACGCACGCGTTTGCGGCTCAAGCTACGAACCTCTGCCTCCCGTGTTGCTGAAGCGCAGTGTGGTAGTGTACGCATGAACACAGGCGTCGGTAACCCATTACTAGTAAGTGCACACCATGCCGCTTCTCTCCTTAATTGACGTTTTGAAGAAGTGCATATCGGGTACAAGTGTTGATTTTGAGCTTGTTGGTGTCATCTCTACGCGCAATTCACAATTCGCTGATTCCAAATATATGTTCACAACTTCAGCTACCACAACGGTTTAATCATGATCATGGGCGTTAGTCGTCGCGATGGAGACATGCCACTAGGCGTCAACATGGGTGCATCTACGCGGAACGGTGCTATAGCTGCCAAACACCAAGAGACATTGTGGAAGCTCTCATATATCAATACACGATAAGCACTACTTCTGTGAAGACACGTTTCACTTTCGTGTTATACCGATTCCTATGACGGAGGGATCAGCCATGTTTTTTGGTGACTTCAACTGCCCACATATAGACAGGACTGATTATTCTAGCCCAGCTACCACTAATCCATGAGTCAAAGATTTCCTAGACGTTTGCTTAATTTTAACCTCTCACAGATAGTGAAGGAGCCCACGCGTGTAACTCATGATACCGCAAACATACTTGACCTGATACTAATCACTCAACCAGACAGCATGTCCTCCATTAGCTATTTACGCGAAATAAGCGACCACAAAGTAATTCACACAGTTTTCTCTTTTTCGCCTGTGAAATATCTTACGGATCGCAAAACAATCCGCCTGTACGACAAAGGGAATTATATCGCAATTCACAGTGAACTCGAAGCATTTTACCAATCATTCGAATCGGGGTTCGAAACTCGCTCGACAATTCAAAACTGGCGGCTCTTCCAAAACAAGTTCTCTAATCTCAAAAAGGTTAACAGCGCAAGAACGATTAGGAAGGGACGAGACAACAAAGGTAAAGAGCGCTGTACCCAAGCGTCAACCCTTGCAAAGTTCTCTAACCTTGTTGCGCAATATATACCGTCAATCGTACTCCGGCCTAATCGCAACCGGCCATGGTTCACAAACACAGTAAAAAAACTTAAGAACAAAAAGAAACGTCTGTTTCGCTCCACCAAACTTCGACCAAGCCCCAACTCCTGGAATAAATATATGAAGCTGAACACACCTACTTGACCGCTATTCGACAACAGAAACATTCATTTTTTCATTCAGACCTACCCGGCATGCTCAATAACAATCCTAAAAAATTCTGGTAGGTAATCAACCCCAAATCATCACGTGGTATCAGAATTGATAAAAACCGTGAAATTTTATCCGACATCGAGTGCGCCAATTTGTTTAATTCTGATTTTGTATCTGTTTTCACAACCGAACCACTCATGCCTCTCCCTGCATGTCCTGTTCACGTGATGCCTCCAATGCCTGATATCAATTTTCACCAGTCGGAATACCTACTCTCATTGACAAACATAAGTTATCCTCATCAGCCGGGGTTGACAAAATCACCTCGAATCTATTAAAAAATACCAAGTGCATATCTGCCATGTATCTAACCCTGCTGTTCTCATCAACATTATCATCAGGCACCCTTCCAGACGAGTGGAAAAAGAGCAAGGTCGTTCAAATCTACAAATCAGGTAACCATGAATCACCATTAAACTATCGCCCCATATCCATCACTAGTATCCCTTGCAAGATCATGGAACATGTCATATTTTGAGACGTTATGAGTTTTCTCGACAGCAATAACTTTTTCCATTCGACACAGCATGGTTTCCGTAAGAATTTATCACGTGACACGCAACTAGCCTCATTTCTGCATGATCTCCACTCAAACCTTGATGGTAACATTTTAACAGGCGTCATTTTCCTTGACTTTGCGAAGGCTTTCGATAAAGTGGCTCATAAAAGATTAATATTAAAACTTTCTCACTTGAACTTGCACCCTAACATCCTAACTTGTATAAAGGAGTTTCTTCATAACCGATCACAATCTGTCATTATAAGCAATACTGCTTCTAAATTTCTACCAGTAACATCGGGAGTCCCCCAGGGTTCAGTTTTAGGTCCCCTCTTATTTTTAATATACATAAACGATTTACCATTGCATGTATCATCTAACATTCGAATGTTTGCCGATGATTGCATCCTATATCGATCTATCATTAACAATAACGACCACATCTCATTGCAGAGTGACCTAAATAACGTTACGAAGTGGTGTGACGAGCGGTTCATAGCCTTAAATCCTCATAAATGTAAATCCATGTCAATTTCCCGCAGCCGTAATCGACATACTCTTCCTTTTACAGTTGACAACACCCCCATTGACAATGTCGACTCGTTCAAATACTTAGACATTACAATAACGCATGATCTCAACTGGTGCTCTCATGTGTAACATCAAATCATCTTCAAAGAAAACCTCAGGATTTCTCAAACGTAACCATCGCAGTGCTCCTCAACATGTAAAGCTACTCGCATATAAAATATTGGTTCGGCCTAAACTCGAATATGCATCACCCATTTGGAATCCTCACCAGAGCTACTCAGCGACGCCATAGAATCCGTGCAGAATCGCGCCGTAAGGTATATTCATTCATCATTCTCATACGGCATCAGTGTTTCGTCATTAAAAGCAGATTCTGCTTCGGAATCGCTAGCACATCGCCGTCGTATCGCAAGCCTATCATTATATCATAAATTCTATAAGAGTTCACTTCGCCAAGCACCTTACATTATACCTCCGATGCGCATTTCACTGCGCACAGGCCATTCATCTAACGTTGCTCGTCCAAGTGCACGTACTGTCGCTTGCTCGTCATCATTTTTCAATCACGCAGCCAAAGACTGGAACGGCCTTCCCCACCACATCGCTTCCATCGCCACCTCACCTGCCTTCATGGTAGAAATAACAAGATTTATTCGTGGACAAGTTCTGTAATTTTTGTAAAACCACCCCTTATGTAACACCCCTCCGGGATCTTTAAGGTAAATAAATTAAATGAAATGAAATGCCTTTGAAATGGGCTGGGTGTCCAGAACGACAAGCGCTTCATGATTCCCGTTTACAAGTGTTCATTATACTTTAAACCGCACGAATACAGCCGGAAACTGAACCATATAGCAGCTTCGAATGCGCCCACGGCATTCGTTCCCGTGAGCGACGACGCGATGGCGGGTCTACTACGGTGGGGGCGCCTAGCGGCTCAAAACCGCACTAACGCCGATGGCCGGTTTCCATTGCGCTCCTCTCCTTCGCCCAGGCACGGAAAAATACAGGAGGCGCTGGCTGTGCATAATCATTGCTTGAAGGGTTAGGTGTTGATGACTCACAGAGAAGGCCAAGGTAATAGAATTACACGCCTACACGTCCTTGTCGTTGTAAAAGGACCTTGTCATCTACACAGTAAATTAGCGTAAAACGATGTTTCATTGCAGACGATGCCTTCCTGCGAAACTAGCGCAAACTCATTGCAGTGGACAGGCCGACGGTCGGGTGTCAGTGGGATGACAAAAATATATATGAAGGCACGTAATCAGGCGTTACAGGAGACGAAATAGGTCAATAAAATCACAGCTGATTTTATTGACATATATTTCAATATACCTAAGCGAGGCCGACTAATTCTTATTACATGCGTTGTATTTGACTTTTGTCTGCGAGATTTAAAACACATTTGTATACGAGATTTAATATTTCCCTGACTTCAAAATACCAGCCGATTCGTTGCCTCTTTAGCATAGTGGGTGCATGGAAGCGGTAATAAAGGATCATCATCGTCATCAAGATAAGCATCGTAATTTGAACTAATCTTAAGTCGAAAAAAATTTGAGCAACGAAATAGTGAGCCGCCAAGTTTAATGACGAACGGTATACTTCCCCATATCAGTGGGTTAGACTTCCGATAGATTGTAGTGGCCTTGGTATAAACGTCTTAATAGGCGAAATCGGTAATCACCTATGTCGAAGGATGAAGAATCGTGCATTTCTATATTGTAATTAGTTATGAACTGTTAGCACCAGTATAACGGGGTCCATACGGCAACCAAATCAGTGAGGTAACTGTGGGACACTTTCTCGTGGGGAGTCTTCTCATTTGCATTGTATTTTTCTCGATCTGTAGAATTATGTTTCATCTACCGCATGAAATTACGTAATCTGCAGTAGACTATCGCAATCAACTATCTTTTGGCCACTTCTTTTTTTTTCATCTTTAGTTACCTCTTTCTTTGTGGCCAGGCTTTTACTAGCATACGCCACGTGATGAGGCCGAAATGGCAACAATAAAGTTATCTTTATAATTTTTGACCTTTTATTTTTCGTTTCACTTTTTTTCGTTTTCTGAAACTTTAACCATTTTTTTCTTGGCTCATACCTATGACGCGTACGTTTAGTTTGAGGCAGAAGCAACAGGAAGAAAAATAAGAGCAGCGCCATATTGCTTTGCAAAGAAGTAGAAGAAGAAGACTGTACGGACGGCCGGTAAGGAAGCTAGGCAAATTGTGCCGCTCACTATTCTTTCTTCACACATATAAGAAGCGAACGCCGTCCGCACAGCCATCCGGCTTTCATCGGTGACGTCTTGGATCACTACCTCTGTCTAACATTCATTCGTTTATGGTTTCGGGGCGAGCGCTGCGACCACGATTCCTTCAGTTGAAGCGCATACAACGCGATGCACATTCGAAACTAACACTTTGTTATCGTTTTGTTCTAAATGAACGCTTTAACGCTGGAGAAATACGTCGGTCACATGCTCCGGGGTGTTGGGAATGCTTCGAAAATACGCTGCTTATAGGCTATGTTAGCGCAGTGAACCATACTTTGTGTTGTATTCTTCTTAAAGGGCCCTTCGGCATGTTGGCGCATGTTTGCAGGCTGCCACGAAGCGAGGAAATGGCTACAACCAAAGCGTAAGTATCTCTAAGTATTTCTCACCATGCCTCAATAACTTTATTTTGGTAAATCACAGTTCCCTGCATGGATACGTATTGTAACAGTGTTATTGCGGGCGTGAATTGCAGTTGCCAATGTGTAATGCTAGGAGTCATTTATTGGTAGGGGGGTGCTGTACCGCTGTCAACCATAGGGCATCATGTGAGGATGATCATACGCTGTGGCTTAATTGTTTGTTTACTTTTTTTAAATATCACAGCTGTCTTCGGCTATAGCAAGAATGTGCAAAGGGCAAACACAAACGGCTCGGTATACAAGAATAATAAAAACATACTAGGCGAGATGAACAAAGCATTCGATGAGAACGGCAAAACAATGAAATTTCTAATTTATGCACAGGCTGTGTAATGTAAGAATTTTGGGAAATTCTGACATTGACAATAACCAAATACCAGGGGCATTTCATTAAAATAATTAATAGTTCGTGAAAATAACGGTTTACAGTATCTGGAGTGGTAATACAGTCAAAATAGTTTGTCACCACAGTTATCTAAAATAAATAACACCGAACGAGACTTCCTCAAAAATTACTTATTTTTTTTGCTTGGGGAGAATATCAGAGGAGCCCACAAATTTATAGCCGCGCACGCTAGAAACCAGACGTACCGAACATATACTACATGTGGGAATCATGCATATGCGGCAACGTTATCACTTTGTGGTCGCAGGGAAGAATAGTGGAGCTCAAGGTTCAATAAGGCGTAAGCACCTTTACCGGGCGAACATGCGCTCGGCAAAGGCAAATGACACAAAGCACCGCGTTAGCAGAGAGCAGAATAGTCACTCATCGTGAAATCTAATCTACGGACCAAACGCGTGAGCGTTAAGGCTCATTGACACCTGCGGCTAGCACCGGTCACGCGACCATTTGCGACGGGTGACCAAAAAGCGACTCAAGGCGACCGATGTTCATACCTGCGTGCGACTTATACCCGTCGACAAACAGAATTCACCTCTGCTCGCATTGCTATTGCCCCGCGATATAAGCTGACGTCCTGTTCCTGCGCATATGATGGTTTCAAATGTCTGCGACTGCAGTCGCACAACGGAAAAATTGATCAGCTAGCGACTGAGGCAATACTGTCGCTTTGCGACTAAAGCAGCCATTTGCGAGCGTTTGAGACCGTTCGCTATATATGCGGCTAACTTGATCGCCCGACCAGTGCTTGGCGCTGGTGTGAACGCGCCTTTATCGTGCAGTCAGATTCAAAAACTTAGAAACCATGAGGCACCAGAAAAAGCTGAATATTACCGCTGCTTCGTCTTCAAATTTAGAGGTACGGCATTTTCGAAGACGTGCTAACGACATGAACTGTGCAGTTCGACCGAATACAGTCACGAATTGCTGAAAAATCAAAATTCTCTCAGACCTAAATGTTCTTTAAAACCTTTGACGCCGACTGTACACTTTAGCTAGTCGTGGGTGCTTGCGCAACTGCTTCGCGCAAGAAAGACGACTAGAGTAAGATATAGTTGTCGATAAAGCTGGTACGGGAATTCACCACTTGCGTTGGCACTTCATACATTTGTCAGTCTGTGATAAACGGTTGCAGAAAACTAGAAAGGAACATACGCAGATAAGCCTGGCAAGTGTCATCGCAGCACAACAGGGGCAGTGCTCTTCCGCTCTACGGTTACGCATTATTTGAGCCCCTTTCTCAACCGTAGTGTAAACGACGGTAGGTAGCGTACTCTCGGATTGCAGCGCGACATCATTTTTAGGGGCGATGCACCTTATGGCCGAGGCTTGTACGTCCGTTTGGCGTCCATGCGCACGGCACATCACCGTGTAAAACCGAAACATCAGGTTTAACAATACACTAATATCAATCATAATTGTGACCAAACGGTATAAAACACCTACAAACACAAACCCTTTATACTAGTCGGCGACTTCAACGTACACATAATGGACCTTAGGACCTAGCTTTGTCGTCGACTCTCACTGTCCGCTTTCATGGTATGTATAGAAAACCGTTGCTATAGTCGAAACATATATGTGTGTATGTGAATAAAAAAACGTTTACAATAGACGAACATCAGTCATAGTTGTCACAGAACAATATAAAACACCTACAAGCACAAACCCTTTATACTAGTCGGCGACTTCAACGCAGACATTATGGACCTTAGGAGCTAGCTTTGTCGTCGACTCTTTGTGTCACATTATGCCACTTTATGTCACTTTATGCCACTCTATGTCAATTTATGTCGGTAAATTTACATTATATGGGGCAACGCTCGGGTAACGTACGGTTACTCAACCATACGATACCCAGAGCTTCGCCGCCTTCGTCAACTCGTCATGATTCACGTCGTGGATATGCGTGTTTTAAATGCGAAGCATTTCTTAGCGAACCTCTGGCACTTTGAGCGTTTCTATCTACGTATCTATCTATCTATCTATCTATCTATCTATCTATCTATCTATCTATCTATCTATCTATCTATCTATCTATCTATCTATCTATCTATCTATCTATCTATCTATCTATCTATCTATCTATCTATCTATCTATCTAGCCGCCTACGTCTGGGTGCTCTCATGATCGCCTCCTTAACTTGGTGTAGACCAAAATTTGCATGGGAGGGTAAGAGTATTTGACGAATATGATTGCCGGGTCATGACATGAATAACGTTAAAATCCTGTCGCGTACGTCGTCAAACCCTTTCCACTAGACACGTGTGGCACATACCCGTTTACCACGGGCCGCGGTGTACGGGTATGCGCCACAGGTGATTGACAGTTTATATCTACCCAGGAACGGCGAGAACAGACACTGGTAACTTAAATGCTAGAGCGTTAAGGAAAACCCCCATCGGCAGCGTTGACTCAACGAATGGAAAGAATGAAAATTAGGATCCCAGCAGGAATGGAACCCAAGCATTCTGCGTGGCAATCTGGTATTCTACCACTGAGCCACGCCAGGTCTATAAACTGGTTTGGAAAAACAGCCTACGCAGGCGTAATGTCAGTGCAGTGTCAATTGTGGTTGTGGTGCTGGCTATCTAATTTTACAAGAAAGCAATAAACACTACATGATACTCCTACGATGTGTACTCCTATGATACAGGCGTCATATCATATGAACGTCTGTAGTTCCAGTGTTGGCTCCGCTTTTATAGCAGTCTAATAAACATTATGATCGTATTTCTATTATGCAGCAAGCTATATTGAAGCATTGCTCGACCCCGGAGATATACATTAACGAAAGTTACATATAATTTCCACATCACCGCACCGTAAGGTGCAGTTCGATCACCACAACGACGCAGTGTCCTCTTCATTTCTTACGACGCTGGGCGATGGCCTCATGCTGACCAAGGATGGTGCCAGATTGATTGACAGCCGCTTTGTAGACTACGCTACGTAGACACGTACGCCCAGGTAGTCTACGAATACGACAAACACCATCCACTGATGTTCGTCTACGTAGCACTATCCAGGCCTACCAGCCTCGACGGCCTATACCTCACCAACGTGAAGGGTGGCTCCAGGTTCCGACATGTCGCCGGCTCCGTCGACAGACAATTTGTCGACACAATGACCGAGGCATCCACGTATACCAACAGCTCTACTATACCACATACTTCACTACACATTGACCCCTCGACACCACGATCACGACCGGATCCTATAACAAGTCATGACCAGCTGCTGGTGCTCACTGATCACGGTGATGATGCCCTTGTTCAAGAACTGTCAAGAACTTCTTGCACGCATACACATGGGTTCGTGAAACGTGCGTGCGTTCTCAGGACACGTATAAGCACTACATATCAGCTTACCGCTTCTGATCCCAACGTAAACAACTGGTTATATAACACATATGCGGATCTTCAACACACACACACACACACACACACATATATACATATATACATATATATATATATATATATATATATATATATGTGTGTGTGTGTGTGTGTGTGTGTGTGTGTGTAAGTCTCTCTTACACACATATATATATATATATATATATATATATATATATACTTACAAAGAGAGACTTACAAAGAGGGTTCAACTTAAATTGAGGACGACGCAGCGAGCGATGGAAAGGAAAATGATAGGTGTAACCGTAAGAGACAGGAAGCGAGCAGAGTGGGTCAGGGAACAAACGGGGGTTAAGGACATCATAGTTGAAATCAAGAAGAAATGGATATGGGCCGGGCACGTAGCACGTCGGCAGGATAACCGGTGGTCATTAAGGGTAACTGACTGGATTCCAAGAGATGGTAAACGCGTCAGGGGGAGACAGAAAATTAGGTGGGTAGATAAGATTAAGAAGTTTGCAGGTATAACGTGGCAGCAGAAAGCACAGGACCGGGTTGATTGGCGGAACATGGGAGAGGCCTTTGCCCTGAAGTGGGCGTAGACAGGCTGATGCTGATGATGATGATATATGTGTGCGTATAAAACTTATACATATCTTTAGCGTCATTTTGTAACGTCTCTCTAAGTAAAAAACTTACGCCCCAGTCACCTACGCGCCGCATGCTTCGCATAATGTCGACTCCCACGGTACGTGGGATCTGCCGAATTTTTTTGTTGTTGTTTTTTAGTATAAACTGCTATGAGCAATTGCTGGGGATAACCGCGTCATGACGCCACAAAACTTGCCGCTACAGGTACGCTCTCAGACCAAAAAAGAATATGTGTGTCTTTTCGGAGAGTTTTTTTTTACTTGCCACGTATAGGACTCTCTCTAAAGAGGCACGGTGACTCTCTTGGTGGGTCAGAGTCGGCGCGCTCTAGGAGAGTACCCTGACCCTCTAGGAAGAGTGGAAGTACTCTTATCGCAACGATCACATTACCACTTATGAGGGAGTCAGACGACTCTTGCTTGTAACAACACTCCTACGGGGATCAAATGACACGCACCGAAGCGTCAAGCGACTCCACAACTATTTTAAGTTACTCAATTGACCCATGCTCTACTTTTGCGCGACTACTGTTGGACATAGTGAAGTGCTCATTTTAAACAAGTCCAATGATACTTGTCGTTGTGCCCGGAGACTGCAAAAAAAGAATAGTTCAATTTTAGCATTATTTTAATGAAACTCTTTAAAACAACATACCTTTTCCAGCAGAGGAATCTACGAAGCGCGAAAAGACGGCCTGTGATTTTCAATTGAGCAGTTGAAGTATTCCTTATTTATATGCTTGTATGGTGCCAACAAAAATGTGTGACTGGGACGTGCATAGTGTCATGTGGTGCAAAATAAACTCCAGAAATCGGCATCATTTTTTCATATTCCTTATTATTATGAATAAATAAAAAAGTGGGGACAGCTGGAGACATCATACTTGTGACTGGCTATGTTGTCGCTCCTGTTGAGCGTGAGCAGCCATGCAAAATTGCATCTGAAAAGCAGAACGGGATATTATGATGAGAAAACCGAATTGCAGTAAGAGTTTGCAATACCTACACAATAAGTGATTCACAAAGACATAATGAAGGCTCACAACAAAACAAACGCAAGCAGGCATTGTATAGAACCAAGTTTTTTGCCGTTATAGTGTAAAACACAAATTGGCAATAGTAGCTTTTGTAACACGTCACTTGGCGACAAACTTGCAGCACAAGATGACGTGAGCTTTTTTAAACAACAAACGAAATTGGTTTAGGCTCCTTTGCGTGGGTGCCACTCACGTCATTTGCTACGCCGTGTTGTCCAACCAAAGAAAACGTAGAACCGACTGCCGCGTTGACAGGTCGAACGCCGCTATTAGTTTCCCCATCACGAGCGGTGAGGTGCCAGACCATACGACGCCTTCGTTTCCCCGAGTGTGGCTGTTAACTGCAGGGAAGAGGTTGGAGAAGCGATCCGGGTTTCTGGGAATGACCAACACACACACACACACACAAACACAAACACACACACGCTGATTATTTGTATTTAAAACCACCCTTTGTTCAACACACCGTTACTGTACGCACATCTCACAAGTGTGTTTCGCTTTGAATAATTTCGCAACGAAAACAAATTTGCACATAGACAAAGGCGGGAACATCGTTTCGCAATAGGCATTGACTATGCACGAATAAAACCACTGCTTTTCTGAGAAATCGCTTCAAAACGTGCTTTCAGAGTAAGCCCGGCTTTGCGCCGGCATATTGCGACACCCAAACGCGTCCTCCGACAGTCACGGCCACGTCGTGAATGGTTTGGTTACTGACCGCGTGTTTTACAAACGTAACCCATCCTTAAATACTCACATAAACACATGCGAACATGAGCGCCCGAACGACACCCAGCGCGCCCAGACGCCGTCTACGTCGAGGTCAGACATGTCATGTGCTGGAATTACTGTACGGAGCTCCTACAGTCACGTACAATGACTCGATTGTGTTTAACGTCAGACGTCATCGCAGATGTAGGCAAACCACGAAAAGAGCAAACAGAAACGAGGGAAAAGAGTGCATGGAGGCGGACGCAACAACGCGCGCCGTCGAAAATCTCGGGCTTTTCACTTTACCGGCGAGGCGTGTCCAACTTAAGTGACCACTGCGTACGCGCTGGAAACATCGTATTATATCTGCATCTTAAAATACCGTCTTTAAGCCAACCAAAACCATAATATATAGCGCATATGTTCCGTACACAGATTTTTTCACGTTCCCACGCTGGGAAGCATGCTTCACACTCAATGTCGATGGCAATGTCTTTATGAAGTAGACTAAAGTGCATCTCAAAATGACATCTTGCACCTTCAGCAGTGCAGACGCAATGTGCGATCAGCAAACAACGGCCCATGATAATTCTTTGCATCGCTCATTTTATGCGAGCTTGTACAACAACGCACATAACGCTGTCAACTCGTTAACTCGCAGTTTTAGTTGGGCATCCGCAACAGCCCCGCAGACGGAGGCTGCTGCAGACGCCGAGCTAAAGCGGTATAATTAGTAGTTAAAAAGGAATACACTCACCGTTAACAGGCGCACGTTGTGCGTCTTGGCAGCTCGACGAATATTCCGCCCTCCAGGCGTCACTTCGAGCACGGAGCCTGGTGTCACCGCCACCGATGATGCGCATGTTCACTCAAACGCAAAACTACAAGATAGGCAGCTGATGCCACCCGCGCAACCAACGCAACGCAGACTGGGAGGAGGCGGAGGAGCCGCGCCAGCCATGGCGCCACAACGTCTCCACAACGGCTCCGAACGGGAAACGCGCAATATGTATGGCGTATACGGCGGCGCCTTCATCCCGGAAACCAATCGAAACGCGCTTCACGAGAGTCTAGTGACTCCTTCAGAAATGCTAACTCTCTTTTTCTGCTTCTACCTTCCAAACGGGGTCAAATCAATACCCGAAAAGAGTCATGGTGCCATGGCCCTCTTTTGACTCTTTTTTTGAGTGTAATGTAAGGTGTAATGTAAGTGCTAAGAGTCTAAATTATGCCGATACGAAAAGAAGTGTCAACGCTGCAAGATAAAGTACGTGCACTATATAACCCTAAGTAGTCGCGTTTTAATCCTTGAGTACTCTACTAGCATTACCAGGCTTCTGGCATATGTTTGATTCCTCATGGGGAGTCGATATCATGATCATCACCAGCCTGACTGCGCCCACTGCAGGGCAATTGGTATTAAATTCTCTCAATTAATTTTGTGAAGTCGTGCTATCGGACTCACACGGAGATAGCAAAGTGGGCTAGAGTGCGGGATATGTATCAAGGATCAAATATAGCTAGGCCAATGCGGGTAGCGGTAGTAAAAAAATGTTTAGATTTAAAAAATGTCACGTGGCATCTACGTACTCCTCCAAATGACGTCCTATTTCTTTCTTTTTTCCATGCACAGTGAGCAGCAAAAGCAGCTGTGGAAGCCCGAGTGGTTTCCGGCGGTGGGGCGCAAGTACGGGCTGTTCCTGGTCATCGTGTCTGTCACGTCCCTGGCCGCGGCGACGCTCCTCGCCTTCGCCAGCATGACGCGCCAGGAAGGTGACTTCACTCGAGAATCGACTCTTAGCACCTCACTCACTCACTCACTCACTCACTCACTCACTCACTCACTTACTCACTCACTCACTCACTCGCTCGCTCGCTCGATCAACTATTCACTCACTCACTCACACTAGCTCGCTCACACACTTGCTCTCTACTTCACTCACTCGATCAACTATTCATCACTCACTCACTCACTCACTCACTCACTAAAATGCTTTGGTAACTTACCTGTCAGGTGTCCTCACTCGAGAGACGGTTACCGTGACCACTTCACCCTGGTGCTTTCTTTTCCACTTCAGCAAGAATAACTCACCATAGAGGGTTCTTTTTGATGGCCCATACTCATGATAAAAAAGAGTGATCGTGTTTCATCCATCGCGTTTCTATAATAGGTAAAATTTAGCAACCATTGATTACGGTGCATTCTGCGCATTTTCGAAAGAAAGAAAAAAAGGCGTGCCAGTCAAAGTAGACACGAAAGAAGACAACGTCAGCGTAGCGCAGTCGACGGCAAAAGTTTGCCGAGCACGCGAGCAGGTGCCACACTGCCTGTCCGCGCCACCTAGCGCTGCCCCACCTAACGTCGGCAGCAGAGCTCTGCCGGAAATGTCTTCTTGTTATTCTCTGGCATATCAATTTTCTACTGCAGCGCAGCACATTGTTAGTTTTTTTTCACGCAACCCGTCATCAAGGCCGTCACACTTCTACTTTGATGGCGTTATCACAGCAATAAGAGTGTGATGGAGCATTGTACCGCTGGGAAGGTATCAGATTGTACGAAGTGTTGTGCCTGATAATAGTTACGTAGATATACTGCTCTCGACATAGAAGCACGTAGCCACGGCTGCCGAAGAGAGCGTCGGATTAGGAAGAAAAGCACAGAAAATATGTGTGCTCAGTGTGAAAGAGATAGGTGGTCGTCTGAGAGAGAAATGCGTCTTGGGCACTGTTCTGGTGTGAATTGTCGCTGAGGTTGCGGAAATGTCGCAACGAGGTTTCTGGTGACGCGCTCGCGCGATACGTAAACTTTAGCAGTTGACTGTACATGATTTATGTATCTGTACATACTGAAATGGGGGCATGGAGAAAGGTGCAGTGTTGCACACTAACATGTCTTTTTTGCGTGACTTTAATCTGTTCGTTTAAGTGTCACGGTTACCAACTGTGCGCCTAATCCTCGCTTCTTTATATCAATATGTAAACATATTGACATTGTTTTCCACTCGTTGTGCAACGCCTACGAGGAAAGAAAGGGCAGTTTATCCACCACGATACAAGGTAGGCTGACCCAGAATGTGGCACAGTGTGGTGTAAATTTTACCAGGGGACATAGGCATGCGCACAGGAGAAGAAAGGGGAAAGCGGGCGCCCCCCGCCAACTCCACCCCTCTAATCATCTAATGGAGGGGTGGCAAGTCAGCCCCATATCTTTCCTTAGTCGGGCCTGCCCCGCCATTGTTTAATGCGCAGGGTTTTCGCCCCACAGGCTTTTGCCGACAATGGCGGTCGAGAGCCACTGGTGTTGCATTCCAAGAACTGTTTGCTTCCCAACTTTATCGCGGAAAGCCCGGGGGTCAAATGCACGCTGCTGGGAGACAGTGTCATCGATTATACCTTGAGCTTTGCATTCATTGCAAAGCTTGTTGTTTTTCGTACTCGTCCCCAAGGGGAGGGGACGCTGCGATGAAATTTCGCTACACCTAAAGGCCTGAACACACGTACGCATTGCAGCGCGTCAGCGCGTGACGTATTGACGCGGCGTCGCGCCCTCTCCCTATGGGAGGAGAGGGCGCGCAGCTTCGCGTAGCCGCGCGCCCTCTCCTCCCATAGGGAGAGGGCGCGACGCCGCGTCAATACGTCACGCGCTGGCGCGCTGCAACGCGTACGTGTGTTCAGGCCTTAATGGAAAACTCTGCGCACGCCAAGCCAAGGCATGCGAAACACGGGCCACGGCGGCAGTGAATGCGGTGCTGTGATAAAATTGAGGAGATCAGAGGAAAAGAATGGAAGCGGCTCGCGCATGACAGGGTGAATGGAAGATCGCTGGGATAGGCTTTCGCCCTGAAGCGGACATAAAATAGGCTGATTATGATGTCGCCGTGGCACCAATGTCATGCTTTATTGATTGATTTAGTTGAGATCAAAATAAATGTACTTGGGGATGCCGAAAAAACTAGCTATGTAAGATTAGGTTCAAGGGCAACCGTGGTATATGCTCTGAACAGTTGATGCGATAATTGTAATTATTAGCACGTGTAGAAGTGGCAAGGCTATGAGTGTGCCAACACCAGCATTTCTTTTTTTTTCTTTTACAGCTCAGCTCAAGAGGCTCGACAATGAGAGAGACACGGGCGCTGAAGAAGGTAGGAAGAATTCCATAGTTCAGCGATGAAGGAATTGTTCGTTGAACCGGGAGTACAACCAGTTTCTCTTGTTATTGTGCGTTGTTGTGCACAAACAGTTAATAAAAAATTTTCACGTAATGAAATTATTGCATCTGTGCACATATGTTCGTCCCGATTTAAGAAAATACAGGCTGCTTCTTCTTGCATTTTTATTTTAATTGTGCAGGACAGAACGAGAACATGGCAGTCATAAAAAAGGCCTTCGACGAGAACTCTGCGGAACAACGTAAGCCAACCTCTGTTCACGAAAGGTCGTTTCCATAGGCGTGCGCGGGGTTCCTCATTAGGGGGGGGGGCGAAGGCTGATTGCCGCCCCCCCACCATACTAAGTCTATGTATGGGGCAGATTTTGCGCCCCCCCTCTTGGATGATTAGGGTGGGCGGCCGCCCCCCCTGCCCCCCTGTGCGCAGGCTATGGTTGTTTCTGAAACATAGAAAGATTTAGAACACGTAAATAATGATGACTATATAGTCAAATTGTAAAAGCCTGCATGCATGCCTTGACTGTGGCCTCTCGATGAAAAAAAGGTGGCCATGGTCTCCCCTATGTAAGGATTAAACATCTATTCCCTCTTTACTTCAGTAGCTGCTTTCCTTCTCAAATCAGGTTTGCGGAAGGCCGAAGCAGGACGCATTTTTCGTCAAGCAAGAAGCCTCCTTTCAAATGAACTTGCATTGGCTTACTTTGTATAGCTTATTGCTGCGAACGGGTGCATTACCGCTTTTCTTACGTTGGTGTTTTTCTTGTTTCCTAAAGAAATTAAATTCTAAGTTCACGTATAAGAGTAGAACTACTGAGTAGAACGAGTAAGAGAGAACTATTGCATATAGGAGTAGAGCAGCAGGTGTACGTTAAAAAAACCCCAGGTGGTCGAAATTTCTTGAGCCCTCCACTGCGGCGTCCCTTATAATCATGTTTTGGTTTTGGGATGTTAAAACAAAACATTGATTGTTTCTAAGAGTAAAGCAGCTGCTGTACATCATTAACGTTTCATTCATTGCCGTAAACCTCTGCTGTTCTTCAGAAAATGCACCGATGAAGACCCTGGGTAAGTACGAACCGCATTGAGACGTCTTTTGCGATGTTAATCTGCCCGAGTGTCGCCACTCCTGTTTCTTGTTTCCTCGAATCAAAATCTCGACTCAGCGATAAAATTTGTCACCACGAAAGCCATTGCTAGTACTCTCATAAGTCTTCCTAGTTGAGAAAACTAGATGGCGCGGCAATCGGGAAGTTGCTACTGAAATGCGAGTATGTGTTTCGCGATTTTATCTAATGTAAGTACGTGCTCGGTGTTGCGGATGGTACTTAGTACAATATTTATGCATTTATCTGTAAAAAATAGATGATGTGAATTTCTTAACGTATCATGATATATAAAAATTCAGGAGCCCTTCCTCTATCAGGAAAATGGGGACAAGCGACGCTTGGCGTGTGCGTGCCTTACCTACTTCATTATTTTTTTTGCGCAATCACGATGCCATATGCACCTGCGCAGTTGGCATATTATGCCGAATCACTAAATTTTAGGTCAAGGCGCCGGAACGTTTGGTCATGCGTTCATATCCAGGCAACAATGAAACGTGACAGCGTAAAATGACTAGTGACCTCGATAATACATCAGATTGCCGTATCAGAAAAGGCTGATCGCCGAGAATCCCAAGATCGAGAGGGCACCACTTATTGAAAAACGACGCATTCAAATACGCATGCGACCAGCGCACATTCGAGGACCACATTTCTGTACGTTCAAAGAATCGATACGCTTCGGAGCCGACTTTTTCCCGTGCAACAACGCCGCCTCCGAAGTCTATATTTCATAATAAGCTTCGCTTCGAGGCAATAAATGCGAATGTTATGTGAAGTAAGGCTGGCAGCTAACTGCTTTGGCATCCAACCTGGTGGAACTAAACGCTGGCATAAGAACACGCGGCCGCTGCAGCGAATGAAGCGACCTTCGTTCTGTCCAACACTTCAACGCAAATTGAGCGGTGATGCCAGCGGATACAAAGGTATGAGCCGTCTGTTGATCCCTGTCAAGATAAATCACGCTCAGCAAAGTTCCTGCGGAGGCGCGAAGCCTTCACTCCGGACACCCCGCCACCCCGCGTCGTCCTCCCGTGGGCTTTTTGCTGGATGAAAGACGGATGGCATCTGTCTTCTCCGCTTCAGCCGTGATCGTCGGCTGTCCTCGCACGACTGCAATCGCATGTAGGACGTACTGAACGCGGGGAAGTATTATCGATTTGTACGTGTTAGAGAACCTCACAACTGCGCCGACGGTGACAGCGAAAACGTGTCGACGTGTCCATAAATTGCTATAGCAGTAAAAAATGATTTTCCACCTCTCAGTTGCTTGCTTCCAGCCGGACGCTGATGGTCAGATTCGTCGGACGACGATAGCGGGATTGCCGGGAAATGCTGCTGCGCCTTTCGGTGGTACTGGTGCCGCAAAGCGGAGGCGTGTGCGTGAAATGTAGCAGACGGCACTTTGGTTCGGTGATGCCACTGCTTTGGTACACCATGCCATGTTGCCATCACGTGATAATTATTACTTTTGTCACTCTCAGGTTTTCCACTTCTATGCGGGAATTTTTGAAATCCTTAATGCGCCATGTAACTCGTGTAATATTGAACTACTAGGGACACTGGTGCACCTTCCGTACGTTACCAGCGTTACCAATGAAAGGGGCTTCCACATATAATTTTATAGCGACTCTGTATTCCTCTCGTTAGTCGAAAAATTTCGTGGCAAACACAATACGCCAGGTTAAAGGGCCTCTAAACCACCAACAGACGCTCGCGTGCTCCTCTGTTAGCAGATGCGCATGCTTGTTGCTTTTTCACATCGGAAGCTGAGGAAGAGCATTCGGAAAGGTGGACGGACGAGCCGACGAACGCGTTCATTGTAGACTCGTGCACAACTGCAACGCCGCAACTAAATTTCGACCTCTGGGTGGTTTAGGGGCCATATAACTATTGAAGGCAAACGACAGATCTTTCTTTGCTTTCAGGCATACAGCATAGAGCTCCGTATCCGTTTCAATAAAGAACACCCCAAAATAAGCATCAAAACCGCATGATGGATGATAAGGCGCCTCTGAACAATGGTATCACCCTTCCAAGCGTTCCCGGTAAACATTAGGTTGCAGCTGCTTCGCACTTCCCACGAGGTCTTCGCATGAGGTAAAACAGCCCTTCCTTCTCCCCGAGTATATTTCCCGCTTCCCGCTTTTATATAGGAAAGGCACACCCGCCTAGAAACTCATTCAGTTCATTCTAAAACTGCCATGGGTAGACCACGGAAATTAAACACCAGAAGAACAGCGCGAATAAAATGCTGTACGAAAGCAACAAATTCTCCTGCTGAAAACGGTCGCGGAGCCAATCACGGTCTACCAAAGTGACAGCGAAGCGATTACACTACCAGTACTCTTACATAATAATAAAACATGCACCCTCCCCCTTAAACCAATGCATGGTGACCTTTACGTTCCCAGGGGAGGATCGCGGCCTTTTTTTCGGAGGATATTTTGGTGTCCACAATCTTTTAAAACTGCCGTCTGAAATTTATTCCGTCAACAGCTTCTTGGTACGGACATTGAGCGCATGGTAGATACTCAACGTAGAATGTCATATGATGCTCGGCGCCATTCTATATATGAGGTTAAAAGAAATAAGCTATTCATGCTTTTGCGTAATGGTATCGGATCAATGCGTCAGGCCGCAGTAAAGCTTGGTAAAAAAGTGTAACACTATTTCAGAGGATCCCAGGGTATTTGATGTGGTCTTTTGACGTGGAATTCAGGTACACAGCAGTTATCGAGTTCGTACGCAATTCCTCTTCGTTTTGTGATACGCAATCCTCGCTATAACGCGAATTATCGGGACGGTTTAATGCTTTCCCATTGCAAGGTCCGAAGAGTTAACAAATTGTACTAAACAATATCACAGTTTAACCAAGATGGCCCTGCCGCTTCGCTCACGTAAAGTAAATACGGTACTCAAAATCGTTCGCATTTTAGGGGCGACGCATCTTAAGGCCGAGGCTTGTCCGTCGATCCGTTTGGAGTCCGTCTCTGTGCTTACACAGCACCGTGTAAAATTGAAACGCCAGGTTGAACAACAGACTAATACCAATCATAATTGTGACAGGACAACATGAAACACTTGCAAGCACAAACCCTTTATACTAGTCAGTGACTTCAACGAACACATTATGGAACTTAGGACCCAGCTTTGTCGTCGACTCTCGCTGTCCGCTGTCACGGTATATAGAAAAGGGTTGCTATAGTCGAAACATAATATGTGTATGTGAATAGAAAAGTTTACGATAGACGAACATTAATCATACGAGGTTTGTTAGAAAAGTATCCGACCTTTTTTTTGCGAACACCTGGTGGATATGAAACAAGCGCGCTTGCATGAGCCGACCTTGAACCTTCGTGCGCATGCGCGAATTTTTTCCCGCATGCCGAAAGCGTCAGTCGTTGGGACACAGCGCTTGAGTGAGGTAGTGGGCAATGCTCTCGTCGGTTTTTTTTATTGCAAGGAAAATGACGGAGCGACTGGAGCCACTGGAGCAGCGCTACTGCATCAAATCATTGCGTAAATTGGGTGACAGCCAAGTGGAAACCCTTCGGAAGATTCAGACGGCTTTCGGTGAAGATACTATGAGCAGCGCATAGATTAAGAAGTTGTACAACCGGTTTAAAGGCGGCCGCAAATCGGTGGAGATCGAGCCACACTCCGGTCGGTCATCAACATGCCCAAATGCCGAGGTCATTGCGGAAGTGAACGCTGTGGTGATGCTGGACCGTCGTGTGACGATCCGAGAAATTGCAGAAGAGGTAGGCATCGGCACTTTTTGTACACATTTCATTATAACCGAAGCTTTCGCCATGAAGAGAGTTGCGGCGAAATTTGTGCCGTAGCTGCTCACGGCGGAGCAAAAGCAACTTCGTGTTGAAGTCTTACAGGACATGCTCGATTCCACAAACAGTGACCCCGACTTCATGAACACCATAATCACTGGTAACGAGTCTTGGGTGTACGGGTACGACCAGGAAACCAAATCCCAGTCGTCACAGTGGAAGCATTCCAAGTAACCAAGACCAGAGAAGGCCTGCCAAGTGCGCAGCAACGTCAGAGTGACGCTGACTGCTTTCTTTGACTCCCGCGGTGTGCTACACCACGAGTACGCACCACAGGGTCAATCAATCACCAAAGAGTACGACAGGGACGTCCTCCGTCGCCTACGTGATGCTGTGCAGCGTAAGAGACCGGAGTTGTGGTCAACAGGAAATTAGCGCATCCATCACTACAATGTGCTCCTGCACATTGTTCGCACTTGATTCAGACTTTCTTTTCAAAAAGATCACACCATCTCCCGCTAAAGGGGACAATGAGGCGATACGAAGCAGCGTTTCGGCATGTCGAACCCGCGTTTCAGAGGAGGAGTGGAGAGGGGGAGAGGAAGTGGGGAGGGGAGGGGAGAGGCTTTGCGCATGCGCAGTAAGGGTGGTCACGCCGCACACCACCGGTTCGAACTCCGCTATAAGATGCTTCCCATCTAAAATCAGACTCCTGTAGTTCAACAGGCTCCTTACTCTCCTGATATGGCCCCCTGCGACTTCTGGCTTTTTCCCAAAATGAAGAGGCCATTGAAAGGAGCGCAGTTTCAGACAAGAGAGGACGTTATGGCTGCAATGACAGCTGAGCTAAACTCCATTCCGACAGAGGCCTTCTCGGAATGCTTCCAACAATGGCAGCATCCCTGGGTCAAGTGTGTGGAGTCCCAAGGAGACTACTTTGAGGGTGATTATGTTTCCAACGCTCCAGTTATGCCAGTTTTAAATGCGAATGCATTTCTTAGTCGGGCTATGTCAGGCGTCGGTCGGTGTCCGCGCGCCTCTCCGCTCTCAATCCCTCTCCTATAGCAACAGCGGCGGGCGCGCGCGCTTATCCTCGCCCCTAGCAACCGGAGCAGGTGCGCGCTCTGGCGTGTGAGGGCGCTCGCATCGCAGGAGCTCGGCGGAGCTCCCGCGTGTGTGGAGAGAGTGTAGGAGAGGGTAGGTGCAGTGCTTCGCCGCTCCTTCTCTCGCCGTTCGCTCTCTCTCCTTCCTGCGCCACCGCCTCAATGCAGTGCGTTTGAAACGCGTTTGTAGCGTTTCTGCTGCCTTGGCACAGCCTAAAAACAGCGCGTTCTAAACTCGTTTGTCCTGCATTGAAGGTGGTGGCAACATCCTTGAGGTGATTACGAACGGACGTAGGAAGCGTTCGCTGAAAGACGCGCCCAAAATGGAGACACTTGAGCGCGTCGATGTGTCAAGCTTTACGCCATTAAAATTACTCTCGGTGCAAGAAATGCATTCGCATTTCCTCACGATTCCCTTCGGGGAGGTGTAGGCATTTTTGTAGCGTTAGCTACACTTGCCTAGCCGGAGCAGGTTTCGCGAGGGTCATCATGAGCCGTGCTGCACATGCGCGAGGATGAGTGCGGAGCCGGCATCTCACGCGCTCTCCGCCATCGCCGCGCGCGGCTCGCCACGGCTGGTGGCGGAGAGCGGGAGGAGTGGCGTCGTATTCGGGCAGACAGATTGGCGCCGGCGTGCGCGACTCGCCGCTGCTGCTCTGCGCATTCGAGAGGGGTGACGCCGTAGCCATGGCGCGCGCAGCTATTCGCCTTCGCTGTGCAGTCGCCGTCTGACAATCCGCTGGTGCCGCTTGATAGCGCCTCTGACTGGCGTTTGCAGGCGGGTAACGCCATGGAGAAGGAGAGCGCAAATGCTGCTCAACGACGCAGAAGAGCCGAGAAGCTTATGTCAGCGGATCCCGAAGTAGTTGCCTGACAATTAGCGGTTCAGCGTATGAAGCATGAACAGAGGAAGGCTAAACGTGCTGCGGAGACACTGGAGGAAAGGGACGAACGTCTAGCAAAGCGGCGTCGCCAGGATGCTGAGCGACGTGCCCGACCATCTCTGCTGCAGCAACAACAAGACGCCGTCGATGACGTCAAGGCTCGCCAATAGACTGCCTATACTGTGAAACTTAGCGAAAGCGCCAGTGCGACTCGGACCTTCGAGACGGACTTCGTAAACAATCCGTTTGGATACGTGTGCAACGTGTGTGAAAGACTATGGCACATGAAAGGCTTGACACCGCTAAGTAGTGCCATGCGTGAAACGTTGAGTTTCACGCATGGCGCGGGTTTAAACCGTGGCGCGGGTTTGTACAACGTGCAAGAACTTTCTCGTTAAGCAGAACATTCCGCTCTTTAGCGTTACCACTGGATATCGTTACCCGGCCATGCCACCAGGTCTACCGGCTCTGAACGATGTGGCCGATTGTGTGTCATTGGAGCAGCAGTAAGAATGACAATCAAGCTAATCCTAGACAATCTGGAAAGCTCAGCATAATCAGCTGAACCTTTGCTAACGCTATGTATATCCTGGCATAGCCGAGCTAAGCCACTGCAATTTTAGGGGCGAAGCTCCTAAGGCGGCACCCGTTCGTCCCTCGTAGTCGTCGTGGTCGTAGTAGTGAGTAACAAGTCTTACGCTTTGACCTCCAAGGTGGTGCCGGTGGGAGATTTCTCCTGTGCGTTGTTGAACAATAAAAAATTCGCAGCGTGCGCGTTAACTAAAAGCCGAATTCTTCTGTCTCTCATTCCCCATTAGCAGCCATTGGCATGTTCCAGTAGGAAACGTTAGTAGAAGTAGAAGTGTAAGTGTTAGCTAAAAGCCGACTTCTTCTGTCTCTCATTGCCATTAGCAGCCATTGTTTACCTCCAAGGTAGTGCCTGGTGAGATTTCTCCTGTGCGTGATTAAACAATAAAAATTTTGTTCAAAACGCCGTTGATTGATGAAATAAACCAACGAAAGACGCCAGATGTTTTGTAAAAGCAGAACGAAAGAACGCCAGATGTTTTTCTTAAAGTGTAGTAGTAGTAGTTATATGTAGCCACCTCGCCCGATCGTCAACGGGCGAGGTGGACCGGCAACGGCGCGAGGACCCTGCCGTACGAGAGTTAAATCACACTAAAAGACATACTTTGCGGGCGATACACTCTAGTGAGCTTTCAACTTTTCGTCTCAATGTACATGATAAAGAAATTATTTCTACGAGAAACGCAAGGCACACCTTGAGCAATATGTTTGGTTTTGGGACGCTAAATGGAACCATGAGGCGATGAGAAGCCGGAGCACTTGCACGATCGCGTTCCGTTGGCTTTCGTTGGGCATGCTACCGACCTCGCGTCGTGGAACGCGCGTCCTGTCTTCCCTCTAGCCTTGCCTTTAATTCGCACAGGGCGAGCGGGGAATGCGGTCGCTCTTGGCGCTCTTTCGCTCGGGAGCGGACTTTTTCCTTGCATTTCACCGATCACAAGTGATAATGAAGGGACCACGTAAACCAACAGTACAATAAAAGTTTGATGTTTAATATATACACGATGTTTCACACTCTTTATATTATGTACTGGGCGCATTTCACGGAAGAGTTTCACGGTTTACAGATGATTCCCTCCGTAGCTTCGCCCCACTCATCATCATTCACCCCGTGGATATGCTGTGATTTTTATTTCGGCCAAAGCTCGGACTTTTCTAACATGCCTCGTAAATGTGACGAAACAATATAAAACACCAACCTGCACAAATCCTTTATACTAGTCGGCGACTTCAACGTAGACATGGACCTTAGGACCTAGCTTTGTCATCGACTCTTTATGTCACTTTATGTCACTGAATTTACACTATATGGGGCAACGCTCGGGTAACGTACGGTTACTCACCTATACGATACCCGGAGCTTCGCCCACTCATGATTTACTTCGTTGAGATGCGTGTTTTTGATGGACGATAGTCTTTCTTGGGAAACTTAAACGCAGAAATTTTGGTCTGTCTGTCTGTCTGTCTGTCTGTCTGTCTGTCTGTCTGTCTGTCTGTCTGTCTCTCTGTCTGTCTGTCTCTCTGTCTGTCTGTCTGTCTGTCACACAATTCAGCCACCCGGCCAAAGGTTGAGCACTTGCTGAACGCCCAGTCATCTTGAGCTGGTAGCTGTGTTTATACTTGTGAACATTGTCGATCAAAAAGCAAATATTACACATATCTGAGGCGGAACATCAATACGTGAGTATTAGGTGGTGTGTTCCTTTACTAGAAAATACTGAAAGACGGCAGCAATGTCGAGGACTCGACGCCTTTTATTCAGCAGGGCCGCCTGACGAATTCTACGAACGAGGAAGACGCTCACAGTGATGATGATTATATACATGTGAAGAAGATGAAGGACGAATGCTGTGAATATTGTGCTCACACTAATTTCTTCCTCGCGCGGAAGCGGTCAACCTGGCCGCTGTTTATAGCGATGCCCTACGTCGCAGGAATGGTTTTAAGCGTGACACGTGAACCACCGGAATTTATTCCGATAGTTCACGGAAGAAGTTTGCTCGACAACAGCTTTGGGGCCAGTAAAACGTGACTGAAACTTATCACATAGGCCAGCAACGCGCGTTGGGGTCCACAGCAATACTTCGTCTCCGGGATTGAACTGAACGACGCGGTGAACGTCATGGTAGCGAGCCTTGCGCTCCTGTGGACTTGCCTCGGTATTGAGGCGGGCGTGGTGGCGACAAGTGGCCAGGAGAGAGATTAAGTGCGCACTCGATGACGCCGACGAGTCCACGGGGACATCAAAAAAGGAGACGTCGAGGGGAGATGTCGGTTGACGGCCATAGACCAGAAAGAAGGGTGAAGAGCCCGTGGTGCGCTGCGTAGCGGTATTGTACGCAAAGGTCACGAATGGCAGGATGGTATCCCAGTTGGTGTGGTCGGCATTAATATACATGGATATCATACCCGACAGAGTTCGATGAAAGTGCTCTGTGAGGCCATTAGTCTGGGGATGGTAGCTGGAAGTCGTCTTATGGATGGTGTTACATGCGTCGAGAACGTCTTCAAGTAGTTTCGAGAGACACGCCTTGCCACAATCACTCAAAAGGACGCGCGGCGCGCCTTGTCGCAAAAAGATGGCTTCCAGGAAGAAAGTGGCGATGTCCTATGCTGATCCTGAAGGGAGTGCAGCTGTTTCGGCGTACCTTGTCAAGTGGTCCACTGCAGTGACAATCCATCGCTTGCCGGTGGCAGATATTGGCAGGGGTCCGTAGAGGTCGATGCCAATGACTTCAAATGGAGCGTCAGGACATGGAAGAGCTTGTAGGAGTCCGGCCGGAGATGAAGTCGGTCGTTTGCGTCGCTGGCAGAGCGAGCATGAAGCAACATATCGTGCTACGCAGGTGGAGAGTGCAGGCCAGGCGAAACGACTGCGGATTCGTTCATATGTTTTGTGAAAGCCGAGATGGCCAGCCTTGGGGTCGTCGTGAAATGCTTCTAATATTTGTGCTCTGAGTAACCGAGGAGCGACGGGAACGCAACGCTGTCCTTCAGGTTGGAATACAAAGCGGTAGAGGATTGAGTTTTCCATCTTGAAGTTCAGCAACTGGCGACGGGCGCGGGCGTTGGGAGGACGAGACGAGCCGTGAAGACGTTGCATAATGGAGTGGCAGTAAGCGTCGCTGCGTTGACGAGACGCAAACGTCTCGTTGTGGAAAGAAGGAAGCACGTTCAAAGCGGCGAGCGAATGGACTGACGAAGACGCGTTGACAGGGCCGCTCACGGATGACGACAGGCCAGGTATCTTTGACGACGGAGGTAATGGACAACGGCTAAGGGCATCTGCATCATTGTGTTTTTGCCAGATTTGTAGGTAACGTCGAAGTCGTATGCTTGAAGACGAAGCATCCAGCGACCGAGACGTCCAGACAAATTCTTTAACGTCGACAACCAGCACAAAGCATGGTGGTCAGTCGCGACGGTGAAGTGGCGGCCGTGGAGGTAAGGTTGAAGTTTCTGAATGGCCCAGACAACGGTGAGAGACACTCCTGCTCAGTGATGGTGTAGTTTTTCTCGGCTGATGTGAGGGTTCGACTTGCGTATGCGACCACGCGTTCGCCAGAACGTTCATGTCGTTGCAATAGAACAGCGCCGAGTCCATGACCGCTGGCGTCAGTATGGAGGAGAGTGGGTGCGGTGCCATCGAAATGACAAAGCACTGGCTCTGACGTGAGGGCACCTTTCAAGGTATCAAAAACCATTTGGCACTCGTCCGACCATACGTATGACGTTCCCGAAGAAAAGAGTTGGTGAAGCGGTGCGGCAATGGTGGCGAAGTCGCGTATAAAGCGCCGGAAGTAAGAGGCGAGGCCAAGAAAGCTGCGGAGCTATTTGGAGCGATGAGGCGTCGGGAAGCGAAGAACAGTGGCAATCTTGTCGGGATCAGGCCGGATGCCGTCTTTGCTGACGAGGTGTCCTTAATACTTTAATACTTTTGCTTGCAAAGCGGCACTTTTTGGTATTCAGCTGGAGACCAGCAGCTGCGAGGCACGTTAGAACTTCGTCTAGGCGCTGCAGGTGTTCCTCGAATGTTGAAAAAAATATGTTGAATTCGTAAAGTCGGTCGGGTGTGGCAAAGGAAGTTTTTTCCTTGTCCTCGTGCATGGGAATTTGTCAGTAACGCGAGCGTAGGTCAAGGCTGGAAAAATATTCCGCTCCTTGCAAGGAATCTAAAGCATCATCAATGCGAGGCAGGGCATATACATCTTTTCTGGTTATTTTCTTCAAGGCACGGTAGTCAAGCAGAATCGCACCACTCCGTCTTTCTTGCGCACGAGAACGACAGGTGACGACCAAGGGCTTGCGGATGGGCGGATGATATTTTGCTTGAGCATATCGGCAACGTGCTTGTCGATGATCTCGCGTTCTCTAGAAGAGACACGGTATGGTCATCGGCGGACAATAGAAGTTCCATAGGTGTGTATACGATGGGCTGCCGCCGATGTCTGCCCTAGAATAGGGGAATGTACGTCGAAGGAAGATTTATGCTTCGACATCAACGCCAGTAGTTCGTCTGCTTGCGGCGGAGTCAAATCCGTGCTTATTGAATTGGCGAGAGTCGTAGCAGGGGTAGCGTCCGTAGGTGAGCGTGGTTCCGCCCCACTAGTATTCGCAGCCACTACAGAGACAGCTTGTGTGTCCACGCCGCAAACTACAACAGCGCCTTCAGGAAGCAGAATCGGCTCATTTGTGACATTGAGTACAGCGAGGAAGGCGGTGCCATTGGTGAAGCGAACAAGACTCGATGCTAGTGCAATTCCTTTGGATATATAACGGGCTGATGGAGCGACTAGAACATCACCGTGGTCAATGAAGTCTGAAGCAACCATAAGAACATGCTCGTGGCCAGGTGGCACCACGGAATCTTTGACGGTTCGTAGGCGATGGCGTGACCAATATTCCGCGTCGGTAGCATCGGTCTCTTGCATATGTACAAGGCGTTGTCGACAAGAGATGGAAGCCGCAGCAGGAGAAAGAAAGTCCCATCCCAAAATAAGCATATAAGCGCAGGAGGTCAACACGGCGAACTAAATATGGTGCCTGCTCCCTTCAATGAAAACTCGAACGGTGCACTGTGCTGATAGCCGTATCGTAAAGTCATTTGCGCTACGTAAGGGAGTGCCATTATAAGGTGTAGTAACCTTACGGAGACGACACAAATCAGCATGAATTAAAGAAATAGCGGCCCCCGTGTCCACCAATGCTTGAATAGGCACCCCTTCAGCATGCACTAATAACAAATTGGCCGGGCCCTCTGGAGGTGTTGGTGTTTGTCCGAGCGATGCAGCTTTCCCTCCATAAACTTCACCAGCTAGTTTTCCTAACGCTATTCAGAGATAGGGACGACCGGTCATAGAGGTGATGCTGAGCGTCGCAGAGGGGACGGGGACCGGTGACGTCCTGAGCGGTAGTTGCGAGGTGCGTCGGCTGGAGAAGACGGGGAGAGGGAACGTGTTGAAGGACGGCACTGGTACTGGTTAGGAGGGGACGTCGAATCTCTTTCGTATACGTCGTAGCCGCAGCGTTCGTCCTGCTGGCATTTGCGACAATATCGGGAAATATGGACTCGAATGCCACAATAATAACATATCTGGCGAGACGAGCGCCAGGGGGCGTAGAAGGCAGGAGTAGGTGGAAATATACCGAGAAAATACAGTTTGTATAGAATGGGAAGGAATAAGTAGCAAGGACAGCGTTGAAATTAGCAAGGGGCTGAGACAGGGATGTCCTTTGTCCCCGCTGTTATTCATGCCGTACATGGTGAGGATGGAAAAAGCGCTAGAAGGTAGCAACGTTGGATTTAATTTGTCACACAAACAGGTCGGCACGATGGTTGAGCAGAAGCTTCCAGGTCTATTTTATGCTGATGATATTGTCTTATTTGCGGACAGTCAAGATGATATACAGCGACTGGCAGATATATGCGGAAGGGAATGTGAGACTCTAGGACTAGAATTTAGTGCAACAAAATGTGGATTGATGGTATTCAATGATCACGAAGACCATGCGGTCTTTATACAGAGCCAAAAAATACCGAGGGTAAGCGAGTACAAGTACCTCGGAGTATGGGTAAATGAGGGGGATAGATATATGGAGGTACAAGAGAAAGCATCGGTAGCAAAGGGAAAGAGGAATGCTGCAATTATGAAGCACAGAGCTTTATGGCGGTACAATAGGTACGAGGTGCTTCGAGGGCTGTGGAAGGGTGTGATGGTCCCGGGGCTTACATTTGGGAACTCCGTGGTGTGCATGAAGTCAGAGGTACAATCAGGAATGGATGTAAATCAAAGGACGGTGGGCCGCCTCGCGTTGGGCGCTCACGGGAAGACGACAAATGAGGCTGTAAAGGGTGATATGGGATGGACAGGCTTTGAAGTGCGGGAAGCTCAGAGCAAAATGAGATTCGAAGAGAGGCTGAGGAAAATGAAGAAGAGTAGATGGGCAGAGAAGGTTTTCAGGTATTTGTATAGAAAAAGTGTTGACACGCAGTGGAGAAATGAACTAGGAGGCTCACCAGTAAATATACGGCTAGCAGTGCGGGCGATATGGCAACAAGGAGCATTAAGCGGAAGGTCAGAGAGGCGGAGAGGACTTATTGGATGGCAGCGATGGAAAAGAAGCCGGCTCTGAGTAACTACCGAAAAGGAAAAAAGGAAATAAGGAGGGAAAGGTTTTATTATAATTCAAGGGGAAGCGCTTTACTGTTTGAAGTAAGGTCGGGCTGCCTTAGAACGCGTAGTTATAAAGCGAGATTCAGTAACGAAGAAGAACAATGTACATGCTGCGGGGGAACTAAGGAAACAATGGAACATGTACTGATTGAATGTGGCGATATTCTCCCAGGTATACGTGTGGTCACGAGCCTACATGAAGCCTTGGGTTTTAGGGACAACAATGGAAAGCTGAACATGTCCGCGATAGAAATAAGTAAGAGATGGTTAGAGTATTGGTGGCAGAAAAGTAGAGATAAAGAACAAAAATAAATAATGGGGGAATAATAAGGTCATTCTGCCTTAAGAGGCAGAGAGATAGACCGTGAATTTGTATTTTTTGGTATAATAACATAGATTTAATCAATGTAGATAAGGTATTAGGCCAACATGAAACAAGGAAGCTTTTTTTTTTTTCGAGCCTGGTGGCAGACATGTCACCGCCCCGCTACAAAGGGGACGCTCATAGCATCCATCCATCCGGTGGGACAGGTGGACGTGGCGCAAATGCTGCTAAGTTGGTCTGAGCAGGAACAGGATGCACGCTCTGAGCCAAGGAAGGTTGCATGGCAGCGATTTGCGCATACGTCGGCGGCGGAGGTGGTGGCATCTGAATGTCAGACGTTAGAGCGCAAGACATGGAGGACAGCTCCTCTTTGATGATGTCGCGCACACCAGTAGACAAAGAGCGAGGCTGTGGGGCTGGTGGACATGACAGTCCTTGCGCTTGAAGCTCCTCGCGAATCAGAGTGCGAATCAACGTACGCAAATCCGCATCCGAGGAAGACCGAATGTCACAGGCGTCGGGTTGCAATCGGATAGGTTGTAGTTCATCGAGATGTTGGCAAGTCGTGATGACATCCTCGACGGTGCTGGGGTTTTAGACGGCCAGAGCGTTGAACGCGACGTGGCCTATCCCTTTGAGGACGTGTCGAACCCGGTCAGCCTCTGTCATAGCCGAGTCCACGCGACGGCAAAGGGCAAGGACGTCCTCGATGTACGAGGTGTACGTCTCTCCTGGATGTTGTACACGGCCGTCGAGCTTCCTCTTCGAGACTTCAGAATGGATGTTTGGGGTCCCGAAAATCTTCCGAATTTGTTGGATTGGCTGGATTACATCAATCGACGCATAACATCAAGGAGAACAAGGCTACATCAATTTTCTACGGTGGGTGAACTTTTCGCCATTTTACGAGACTTTTTCGTGCCGACCAAGCCGTACTCGAGGTAGGCCTGCGTCGAGCCGGGTCAACGCCACACGGACGCGCGCCAAGTGGCGTTCGTCGGGGGCGAGTGGACGCGCGTTCGACATGCAAGTAATGATGGACGGGGAGAGCATATCTCCCGATGAGTGTACCGAAGAGTACGGGTGGCAAGCAGCAGTCTCCAAGCGAATGTCGACCAAATCCGCTGCTAGCGGGGACTCAGCCGAATCTGGGCCTAACACGGACGCGACGTCTAGAACATTTGAGAACGGCAATCGGGTCAAGAACAGGGTCGTCAGGGCCTCCCGCATGCCCTACATGCCTAAGGATCACTTCAAGATCATCCTACGACCACGAGGGGGCATCAATATTAGCAAGATGGGTTCCACCAAGGTAGGCAAAGCCATCATAGAAGCTGCACGGCTGGGGTCGGACCAGGAACGTCAGCCAGGACATAATGGTGGCAAGTACACCGGAACGAGAAAATGCTGAGAAGTACGTGAGAATAAGATCAATAGACCTGGGCGGTTGCAGTTATGAGATCAACGCCTACGAGGCTGCACCAGACGATACGTGCAAAGGAGTGATAAGAAATATTGACGTCGCCGACGGGCCGGCTGAGCTTGAGAGAAATATTGTCAACCCGAGAAACCCCTTGGCGCTCGCCGCTAAAAGAATTAAGAATACCGGCACGGTGATCATCGCCTTCGACGGTCACAAGGTTCCAAATTTCGTCAGGTACGGCCCGATCCTGGTGAAGTGTTCACTCTACAAGAAAAATATCGATATATGTTATGCTTGTGGCCGGCTTGGTCACAGAGCTGACGTGTGCCCGACCCCGGAAGAGACCGTGTGTAGAGGATGTGGCGCGATAAACGTGACTAAGGAACACAGGTGCCAACCCAGGTGTGAACTGTGCGGTGGTCCACACCCCACAGCGGACAGGATGTGCAGCCAGCGTTACACAATTCCATACGTTGTCAGAAGAAGAAGAAGTGAAAGAGCAATGGCAGCCAACGTTGAAAAGGAGCAAGTCGACAATCCGCTGAACCCTCGCTCGTCCGAGCTGCACTCCACGGCATCAGCTCCAGTGGACGACTCGAAGCCAACAACAGCATCTCGCGGCAGGTCCAGGTCTCGAAAACACTCCCGATCCAGAGGAAGGAGTGCATCCAGATCGAGAGGACGGAGTGCATCCAGATCCAAATCCGTGGTGCGGTCTGGGCATCGGAGTCCTTCGATCAACCCGAAATCCGAAGGAGGCAGTGGTTCCACGTGGGCCGACAAAGTCAAGGGATCGGCAATGACGGACAAGACGCCACCTACCAGAGGACAATCTTCCGACAACAGACGACTTGCCTGGGCCGATGGTGCGCAAACCGAACCGGTAAGTGCCATGCTTTGCGACCCACCGCCAGAGCAAAGTAGGGAAATAGAGAGGCTCAAGAAAGAAAATGAAGAACTAAGGGAGATGAACAAAAATGTGCTTGCAGAATTAGCAGCAATTAAAAAACTTTTAAGTGAATCCAAGCGGACCGAGAACATAAACAACACGCAAAAGGAAACACCAGTTCCCGCGCCTGCGGGTGATGGGGCCATGTCGGCCAAGCGCAGAGCTGTTGAAAGTAAGCTCAAGAATACTGAAACGCACATAGACGAAATGAAACAAACACTAGCCTCATTTGCAGATAACATGAAAATGATCATGGACAGCGTCTCACAGTTAACGATGAGTGTGGGACAAATGCAGAATACATTAAACGATCCCAGGGAAGGGCTTAAGGCATTTAGCGAAAGAGTGAAAACTCTTGAAATGATGACTATGTCCGGCAACGACAGAACGCAGTGTGGACCATCGTTCGTCACAGCCCCCATGATTCCCCAGGCAGGGGACACGAATATCCAATATGGCTCACACTAAAAGGGAATTTCGAATGTGGCAATGGAATTGCGGGGGGTACCAAAACAAACGTGCCACACTCCAGCAATATCTCAGATCACTACAATCTAAGCCGGATATAATTGCACTCCAAGAAACTGGGTACGGCTACGTCACGCTCACTGGGTATAGGGCTATAGAGTGCCAAACGTATGGTAGAGGCTTATATGTGCTCGTAAATAAGCAGCTGACACACATCTCTCATGATCTGGGCATTCGGGACAAGAGCTTAGAGTATCTCATGGTGGAGGTATTAGTGCCGGTCTCATACAAAAATCAAACATGCAACAGCTTATTCATCCTCAACATTTACAGTAACCCGAAGCACTACAAGCAACAGTTCAAGATAATTTTCGAAAAAGCTACTAAACTCGCTGAAGCTAGGCCCCTAATCATATTAGGGGACTTCAACGCTGCTCATGAACTCTGGGGATATACTGCGACAAACCCCAAAGGCAGAAATCTATGGCATCATGCGGACGAGCAAGACATGGTCTTGATTACGGATAAAGGGTATCCCACAAGAATCGGCAATTCAGTCTGTAGAGACACCACACCCGACCTAACCTTTGTCAGGAACGTAGAGCATGCCATATGGACAAATACCGGTCATAACTTCGGCAGTGATCACTATGTTCTCGAGGTTAAGCTGGAGGTTGAGAAAGGCCGCACTCGAGAATTTGAGGTTGTTGACTGGGATGTCTTTCGCAGAATTAGAACGCAAAGCGGACCAAATGCTGCCAAACCAAGCCTCAAAGAGTGGTGCGAATCTATCAGGAATGATATCAAGGCAGCCACCAGAAAGCTTTTCACTGACGCTAATGTGGAGGCCATGGATTCTAAACTAGCCCACCTAATAGAAGCAAAGCAGGCCATCACTAAGAAATGGCGGACTCAAAGACTCAATCGTAAACTAAGGAAGAAAATAGCAGAACTGAATAAACAAATCGAACAGCACTGCAACAACCTATGTAAGCAGCAGTGGGATGAATTCTGCGACACAATTGATGGGCAGATCAGGAACGGCAAGGCATGGAAACTCATTAACACCTCCTAGACGAGCAAGGCACCAAGTCCAACCAGAGACACTGCCTTGCCCGGGCCATGCACATAGCCCTTAAAAATCAAGACATTGAAACAGTTACTAAACAACTCATAGACAAATACCTACCAGTCGCTAAGGAGCAAGAACATTTTCCGCGATCGGAATACCGGGGAGCCCCTCAGCCGGAGCTGGATCGACCCTTCACCTTATCTGAAATCAGAAGGGTGCTGAGTGAGTTAAACAGAAAGTCTGCCCCTGGCCCAGATGGCATCACCAACAAGTCACTCAGGAATCTCGACGAGCCCTCTATTGAATCACTGACTGATTTTATTAACAAAGCATGGAATTCGGGGGAAGTTCCTGGTGAATGGAAACTTTCTCAAGTCATACTAATACCGAAACCGGGTAAACCTTCAAGTCTAGAGAACTTGCGGCCAATATCGCTGACATCATGCGTAGGAAAGGTTGCCGAGCATGCAATCCTCAACAGGCTTAAGGATTACTTGGAGGACAACAACATATACACCCACAATATGCTAGGCTTCAGATCCTCGCTATCTACTCAGGATGCTATGAAGCAGATTAAACATGACATTCTGGACGGGTACTCTAGAGATACCAAAGCCATCCTCGGACTAGACATGGAGAAAGCATTCGACAACATCAGGCACAAATATATCCTTCAAACGATAGAGGAAATTGGACTTGCATCGAAAATGTATAATTACATAAAATCTTTCTTAGGAGCCCGTACAGCGAGGTTAAGGGTAGGAGACACCAACTCAGATGTGGTTCAACTCGGTGATCGTGAAACCCCTCAAGGCTCGGTGATCTCTCCCGTCCTCTTCAACCTGTGCATGATCGGCCTGTCCAGGAAACAGCAATATCAGCAACATTCACCACACCATCTACGCTGATGACCTTACTATATGGTGTACTGGCGGTAGTGAAGGACAGGTACAGGATGCACTTACAGAAGCGGTGCAGACAGTGGAGGAATATTTGACGCCCACTGGTCTCAGGTGCTCCCCCACACAAACCGGAGTTGTTACTTTACAGAAAAGAGAAAGGGGGGAGACCTAAGGGCTGGAAGCCACTATCCGAAAGTGACATACATATACTGACAGAAAACGAGGTTAATATACCCAGAGTCGACACGATGAGGGTACTCGGCTTTTTTATAGATGCCAATGGCAGGAATCACACGGCACTCAAGAAAATTATCTTCAAGACAGAGAACGCATACCGGATGATCAGACGACTTGCAGGGAGACAAAAAGGCATGAAAGAGGACAATCTTATCAGGTTGATCCACTCTTTCGTGTTATGTCATATTTCATATGCGGCTTCCATGTATAACTGGACACAGACCCAATTAAAGAAGCTAGACGCAGCGATCAAGAAAGTCATCAAGAGTGCACTGGGTCTCCCACTTCGCACCAGCACTCAACAATTGCTCAAGTTAGGGGTACACAACACGACTAGAGAAATTGCGGAGGCTCAAGAAAGGTCCCAAATAGCAAGACTCTCTACAACTTGCACGGGGAGATCGATCCTCAATAGAATCATGATCAACCCTGTCATCGACCAGGAGACATACACTAAGGTACCACAGGACTTTACTGAGAGCATCATCGTAGCCCCGTTGCCAAGGAATATGCACCCCACCTTCAACGTCGCCAGACGGGTAGCCCGGGCTAAGGCTTTATCGAAGAAGTTGGATAAAGGAGGCAGGGGGGCTTGCTTTGTCGACTCAGCCACATATAAAGACCGAACTAAGTTCGCCGCGGTAGTAGTAGACCACCAGGGCAGGTGTACCAACTGCGCCACGGTTTACACTTCCAAACCGGAAATCGCTGAACAGGTTGCCATCGCGTTGGCCCTGACGGATGATCGATACACCGAGATATACAGTGATTCAAAACCAGCCATCAGAGCCTTCAGCAGGGGCAAGATCGCACCACAAGCAGTTCGAATTATTATTAGTAAACAGGCCATTGATACACATTACATATATTGGTTCCCAGCGCACCTTGGATCACTCGATGACATTCCCATGAATCCAAATGAATCGGCCAACAGCGTTGCCCGCGAACTTACGGACCGGGCCGCTTTTACATATGGCTTTGATTCTGCTGGATTCGAAAATCAACAACGGGACACGCCCACGACATATAATGAAATTACTAAACATTACTATTTGGGGAGGAGAGAGTTTCCACCCCCTCACAGTAGACTAAACAGAGCACAAGCGCTCACACTTAGACAATTACAAATAATAATAAATAATATACGTCCCAAAACCACGATATGATTATGAGAGACGCCGTAGTGGAGGGCTCCGGAAACTTCGCCCACCTGGGGTTCTTTAACGTGCACTTAAATCTAAGTACACGGGCCTCAAACATTTTCGCCTCCATCGAAAATGCAGCCGCCGCGGCCGGGATCTTAGACAATTACAGACACAGTCTTATTACTCACCAGCACAGGCAAAAGCATGGTACGATATAAAAGATATGGATGCTGTTTGCAAGGCATGCAAGAAAGAAGTATGCACACTTGAGCATATGCTCTGGGAGTGTGGGTCGCTTGGCCCTGGCATTTCCCGGGAACGGTTTACAGGGATGATAAAGTCTCACGACCATATTCCCCAAGTCCTGGCTGTCCAGTACGCCCATGACAGGGCTGGGAGGCTTGACCTCCCAGTCCCGACGTGGGATTAGCCAGGCAGGTGGCAACACCCTGTACAGGACGTATAAATAAAGTTATTTCCATCCATTCATCCATCCGAATTTGTTGAGCGAAGGTAGGCCAGTCAGCGAAGCTGCCCTCGTGGTTAAAAAACCACGTTTTTGCTTCGTCGGACAGATAGAAGGCGACGTGACGAAGTTTTTAAGGTGCGTCCCATTGGTTGTACACACTAGTCATGTCATATGCTTTGAGCCATACTTCGACATCGTCGCGTGGGAGACCGGAGAAGATGGGTGGGTCCCGCTGCCGGGCGGTGACGGTCCATGCGGGGGCGGGTGGTTGGACGGGGTTGGCGGATGGTCCAGGCAGCGTGTCTTGGGCCATGACAGCGGGTACGCTGAGCAAACAGCGCCCCGAACGAAGCTCCAGGGAACTCGAAGTCGTAGAGGACTTGAGGATTAAAAGCAGCCTCAACCACTCTGAAATACGGCAGCAATGTCGAGGACTCGACGCGTTTTATTCAGCAGGGCCGCCTGACCAATTCTACGAACGAGGAAGACGCTCACAGTGATGATGATTATATACATGTGAAGAAGATGAAGGACGAATGCTGTGAATATTGTGCTCACAATGCATAGATACGTAATTCTAAAGGCGCTAGTATTTCTTAGGCTGCGCCGAAACGGTGCAGAAACGTCCGGCAGAAGGTTATCGTCTTTCGACGACTTTTGCAGCGAAGTGCGCAGATACGCGGCCAATTTTTTAAAGCTAAGCTTTTATAGACTGACCTTTGTAGCTGGTCATGCTGCTGTTTTGAAACCTTCCTCTCCGGCAGCTAGTGCGCACCAAAGAAATAATAATAAAATTCGGCTGATCCTACGCATTGTGGGAATCGGTTTCATGCGAAGCAGTCAGCGAGTATTTCTATGCTGCATTTTATGGCTTTGAGCCAGGCGTTACGAGGTGAATCGACGTGTTTTTGTAAGTGTGGGAGCTGTGTACACATCGTGGGCTTAGCAGGCACATCGACAACACTGGCGTGTTAAGGGTAACTCATGGTGCGACGTAATCTTAGCTCTCACGTTAAGTACATACATCAGAAATATCGAAACTAAGTGCACTTTATGGTGCAATCATGTGAATATCACCCGTAACTTTCATTAATTTATTCCACCGGGGCTGAGTAATGCTTCAATACAGCTTGCTGAATGATAGCAAGACAAATGTAATGTTTATTAGACTGCTATAAAAGCGGTGCCAACAATGGAACCACACACGTTAATCTGATATGACGCCTGTGTCGTAGGAGTACATGTGTAGTGTATATTGCTTTATTGTAAAATTTGATAGCCAGCACCACAAACGCAATTGACATTGCACCGACATTTCGCCTGCAGGTTGCTTTTACACACCAGTTTTTATACCTGGCATGGCTGTGTGGTAGAATACCCGATTGCCAGGCAGAATGCTTGGGTTTGATTCCTGCTGGGATCATAATTCTTATTTTTTCCATTCGTCGGGTTAACGCTACCGATGTTGGTTTTTCTTAACGCTCTCGGATTTAAGTTACCAATGTCTGTTCTCGCCGTTCCTGGGTAGATATAAACTGTAAATCGCCTGCGGCGCATACCCGTACACCGTGGCCCGTGGTAAATGGGTATGTGCCACACGTGTCTCTAGGAGAGGGTTTGACGACGTGCGTGACAGGATTTTCACGTTATTCATGTCATGACCCCTCAGTAATATTTGTAATAACCTCTTACTATTACTTTCCAATGCCAATTTTGGTCTAGACCAAATAAGGACATGATCATGAGAGCACCCAGACGTAGGCGGCTAGATAGATAGATAGATAGATAGATAGATAGATAGATAGATAGATAGATAGATAGATAGATAGATAGATAGATAGATAGATAGATAGATAGATAGATAGATAGATAGATAGATAGATAGATAGATAGATAGAAATGCTGAAAGCGCCAAAGGTTCGCTAACAAATGCTTCGCATGTAATAGAATAGATTTATTTCCGGGGCTGGGTTTTGATCCAGGCTCCCTCCTGCCCGAAAGCGAGTGCCTTGAATACTTGGCCACGCGCCCATGCTTGCCCAATGTGAACTGATCTAAACCGTACGAATGCGCTCTACCAACGATGCAAAAAAACTATTGGGTAGCAGTACACTTGCTATGAACACTTTATTTAAATATTTCGTGTTGGTGGACAGAAAGCAATATGCTGCACAACGCATAAGGTCGATATAAGGAGCTGCAAATTTCCGACTTCAAGCGTGTTTGCGTGATCGTGGGATGGCCCTTTCGCTGGTCTGTTTAACAGGATGGCGAATGCTGGAAAGAACATGAAAGCCGCGATGCCAATTCCGCCCAAAAACAGCGTTCCGTGCACGGCCGCTACGTATAAAGAAAGAAAGAAGGAAAGAAAGAGAAGCATCACGTCAGACGCCCCCACTCCAAGCTTCGCTTGCCTCATTTCGCCTATTGGGGAAGGGATCCTAATTTTTTGTTCTAAACAACAAGATATTCTCGCGCTTGGTATTGCGCGAGCGTTGAAAACTTTTCAATACGAAGCATTACATGCCAAATTAGGGGCACTTGGTCTATATCCAATCTAATCTTTCCTCCTCCTCACCTTCACATCACCCCTCCTCACCGTCACTTCTCTTTCCCAACCCTTTGCTATACTATGCTATACAAGGCTGTGCTTTCTTTCCTCTCTCCCCTTCACCTTTCCTTCCTCTCTTTCACATCACTCCTCACTCTCACTTCCCACACTTTTCTATACTATACTCTCCAACGCTGTGCTATTCTTTAACCTCTCCCCTCCTCCTTTCCTTCCTCTCTTTCACATCACTCCTCCTCACCTTCACTTCCATTTCACACCCCTTTGCTATACTATACAAGGCTGGGCTGTTCTTTGACCTCTCCCCTCCTCCTTTCCTTCCTCTTTTTCACATCACTCCTCCTCACATTCACTTCTCTTTCCCACCCGTCTGCTATGTTATAATATACAAGACTGTGCTATTCCTTCACCTCTCCCCTCCTCCTTTCCTTCCTCTCTTTCACATCACTCCCCCTCACCTTCACTTCCCTTTCACACCCCTTTGGTATACTATACTATACAAGGCTGTGCTATTCTTTAACCTCTCCCCTCCTCCTTGCCTTCTTCTCTTTCACATTACTCCTCCTCACCTTCACTTACCTTTCCCACCCGTCTGCTATATTACAATATACAAGACAGTGCTATTCCTTAACCTGGGCTGGGCAAAGGTAGGGTATCCTCGTGATGCAGTGGCCACGGTCGCTGAGCGTTTAAAGAAGTCTATTGTGTTAAATCCGATCATGGTTGCAGAAAGCGATATGAAGAAACGTGTCGTAGGTATTCCGTACATTAATTGCATATCTCACAGGCTAAAGAAAGTAGGAAGTAGATACGGCGTTAATGTTGTTTTCACGGCTGCCAATAAGCTAGGTAAGATTTGTGCCGCTGTGCAGAGGAATAATGAGCGAGTAAAAGACAAGAAGCGGACCGATAATTGTTTCGTAAAACACACCAACAAATTCACTGATTGCCGTACGAGTGTGGTGTATAAGGTCCCTTTCAGCTGCGGCCGCTTCTACGTAGGACAGACCGGCCGATGCATTAACCAGAGATTGTTGGAACATAAGAGATCGCTAACAGGAGGCTCACCTTCTAATCTATCTTTACATTGTCGAGATTGTAAGTGCACGCCAAAATTCGATGAATGCGCAGTGTTGTACCGGCATAAAAATGAAGAAACGCGCCTGATGATTGAAGCATGGCATATCGAGAATAGTGGTAGCGCATGCGTGAGCCAACCATCGATTAACTTGCATAAAGATGAAATCAAATGCCTTAACAGTTATCTTCCACGTAGACCGCCACGCGTGCCGGATTGATAGGTTCGCCGGTTGCATGGGCATGCGCAGATAAGTTTTCGTGCCTTCTTTCTTTTCAGCCGTTGTGCGTCTCTTCAGTTGTTAGTCGGCGTTTGTGGTGTCCTGATCTCTTTCTTGTGTCCGTGTTTGCACGCCCTGTCTCTTTTTAGAATGAATACGTACCAACTAGCTCAGCTCTCTGTTATTCTAAACTCTCCCCTCCTCCTTTCTTTCCTCTCTTTCACATCACTCCTCCTCACCTTCACTTCCCTTTCCCACCCCTTTGCTATACTATACTATACAAGGCTGTGCTTTCTTTGTCCTCTCCCCTTCTCCTTTCCTTCCTCGCCTTCACATCACTCCTCACCCTCAGTTCCCTTTCCCACCCCCATCCTGTGCCATACCGGGCTCCTTTCTTGGCTTCAGCACAAGGCTGGGCTCCCACTCTCTCAATGCGTCTCCTCTTCGCTTAGCCAGTTAATGGACAGCGGAGATTTGTCATCTTTATACAGCACCTCTGTTCAGCGATAGTTCGAAAATCACACGCAGCGGTATCTGTCAATTTCTGGTCGAGCACAGCCGCAGCGATATGGACCACATAGGCCATGGTAAAAGGAAATCGCATGGTGATTCACGGGGTTTTCGGCATCGTAAGCAATCTTGTTCCTTAAAAACACACACACACACACGCACACACACAGGAGCGTGTTATGGTGCATATCGCAATATGCTGAATGAACCTTGCATCGGACGGGTCTAACGCTTTGTGTTTTGCTCGTTCAGTCAGTCACTTTCCGAGGCAACCGTCAGTCACGCCTGCCTTCTCATTTATTTAGGGAACAAGCCGCCCTATTTTCTATGAAAGTTCAATTGCGGACATCAGTGATCGTGGTGCTCCGAGATATGCTGCTCAATTTGAGTGTGTTTGCATTTACTGGGCTGGGCAAAGGTACTTTGAAGTTGTATTGCGAAACAATACAAGATACTCGAGCAAGAAGTATTTGAGATACAGATGGAAGATACTTCCGGAATCATTGTACCCGATACGATACTGCCCAATTGTATCTTAATATACTTCGATACATTGGCAAATTTGTTCTTATAGATCCATGTAATGACGCAGTAAAGACCCATGTACAAGAATGTTTGTTGAATTTCTTAACTCCGACCAACTTTGCTAAATTGTAATAAACTATATATGTTTGTATCGCGAAAGTTCTGTCTTTCTTGCTCAAATTATAATAGTTTCATTCCCAAACAACTTAGTGGGATTTGTTTAGCTGCTTAACATGACAGTTCTTTGTACGCTGCGCTGTAATTGATGGGTGCCGCTGCTCTACTTGGCGACCAGCTAGTGGGTGGCCATCTACTTGCAAGAACGCCCTTAAGCCGCCGCACGATTACTGTTTTCATATTACAACATCGCCTGACAGGTGTAGAGCAGCAACAACGCTGGTAGCAATATTGTTGTGATGGATCGTGTGAAGACGACAACTACAGAGTCAGGACTCACAATTCATTGAGGACATGAAACTTCAATGGTTTTTCATATTCTACTTATCTGCTGGCGTAAAGCGTTCGTTAGCAACATATTCACTAACGTGCAATCTTTTATCATTTCTTCTCTTAGAGCAGTTGTGCCGCCTAGAAACGCCTCAGACGTTTTCTAGTGACACAAAGCGCCGCAGTAGATCACTGCTATTCACACTGTTACCACTTCTGGCTCTGCTTACCTCCTGAGTTGTAACTATAAGAAAAAACTATAGGGTGGCCTATGAAAACAAAACAATTATGTCTAAGTCAAATAGCAGGGTGGTTCCGCATTAATCAATCACAGCTAGAGAAAAAGTATACAGGTTATTTCACGTAAGTAGAACCAAATATTTAAATACCAAGAGGTTAACCGCGTCTGAATGAAACCAACGGCATACGGTTTACCGTCATGTGGCGCTTGTTGTATTATATTTTTACTGGTCAGTTGGTTAATGAATTCAGAGCAATTAGCAACATTTTTAATATTCACTTTAGGGCGAAGTGCGCCTCGTCACATCATAGAGCGCATCTAAAAATGACTGATTCAGTTCTCTTTCTTTTTTGCTTTTTGGTGACGTCCATGCTGCGTGGTGAATATATTCTGACTTTTAAAGAACGCCCGCGAAATTTCAAATCAGTCGACGTGACTGCGCTCATGTGCTACCGTACTGCAGCGCTCTCAAACGTGCTTTGAACGAAACTACCGGCGCGCGGACCGTCATCCTATCGCTTCTCGCGGACGATGGCGTTTGCTTACCGTGTGCGGCAGCCACAAATCTGGACGCACTGTGGAGCCTATGCCTTTATAATAAAGAGCTCGGACACGGCCTCGACAAGAGAAACTGTAATATCAGACGGTATATAACAGTAGGCCTAGCCAGCGCGAAGAGCAACAACGTTCAGCACGAGCCCTTTCTGCTTAGCGCTGACGATCCGACTGTATAGGGTGCAAGGTGTGAGAGCGGGCTAGTTGGTATTCCATAATACTAAAACTTTAGCGCAAAACGAGCACGGCGGACAAAGAAACGACGAAGACAGGCGCTAACTTCCAACTATCGTTTATTAAAGCAACACACACATATATACCTGTCACATGTGATTACACAGATATCAGTCAACGCAAAAGGGGGCACTTATATAAATAAAAGCAGCAAAACTACGCAGGACCTACACGTGCGGGTGAATTTAAGTAATCTAGTTCCTTTTTTGTTAGTGCGATGGATGGCTTGCTGATGCAGCTTCCATTAGCAATCGCTGCCGCCTCAATGATGAGCCTGATGCTATCCTTAGGGTGAGATGCCAACACTGATGTAGTGTCAAATAAAGGCACGCATTTACATTCTGCGCAATGAGCCGCCAAGAAACCTTCACTGCCTTTTTTCACTTTCTGATTGTGCTCGAGCAATCTCACATTCAGGCATCTGCCTGTCTGTCCGACGTAACTTTGACCACAAGACGCTGTTCCGCGCGAAGCTTTCGAACAGCAGGACGGCCGAAGTTACTTAAAGTTGCTATGCGTCAATGACCCCTTTTTAGTCAAGAATTCTTCGCTGATTATCACGCACCTGAATGAACTTTCCAGGCTTCCTCACAAGGCTATCTCTGTCGATATAAAAGACTTATATTACTCGATCCCTCATCAAGCTCTTTGTGGTGTCATAGAAGAAGCGATATTTGAATTTGGTGCGGTAACATTCCAGAATGAGTGCGGTGTCGCAGTTTCCGATTTCCTTGATTTGCTCAAACTTTATCTCACTTCTACCTATGCTGACTGGAATGGAAGTGTCTTTTTGCAAAAAAGTGGCGTCTGCATTGGTTCCTGTATAGCCCCAATGCTTAGTGACCTGTTCTTGGCGCACATGGATAGAAAGGTTCAAGAACGCTTACAGGAAACTAATGTTAGGAAATGCTTCCGTTTTGTTGATGACTATTTAATTTTGTTTGAGTGTGATGATAGAGCCTTTAATACTTCCCTGCAGCAAGCATTGACACTGTTCAAAGATTGCCTAAAGCCGCTAACTCTCACGTACGAGACTCCTGAGAACGGATCCCTGAGATTCTTGGACCTTAGGCTTTCCTTTTCGAGTAACCACATATGTTGGAGATATGAGCCTCGTGCGAAAAAACCCTTGTTGCCTTTTGCCTCTGCACACAGCAAGCTTGTCAAGCGCGGAATCGCTCGTGCCTGTCTACACAACGCTTTGACTAAGTCCTGCTACCATTCGATTCATGAAAGCTTCTGCGGGCAAATTGCTCGCTTGAAGGCAGCTGGTTATCCACGTCATCTGCTGGTATCTGTTTCAGAGAAGCTCCGAAAGTGTTCGAAGAGCAGTGACCTGTGCACTAATTCGCAGGCAGCAGTGCGTAAGAAGGTGGCTGTCATTCCATACCTGCATGGTATATCCCACAATCTGAAAAAGATTGGTCAAAGAGCGGGGATATCAGTTGTGTTTTCAGCGCCTAATAAGTTGTCGCAGTTATGTGCCAGAACCAGTCCGGTAGGAAGACCTTCCAATAGCTGCAAAATTAGGCACAGAAACAAATTTGTCGAATGTGTGAAGGGCGTAGTGTATCACATTCCTTTGTCTTGTGGTCAAAGTTACGTCGGACAGACAGGCAGATGCCTGAATGTGAGATTGCTCGAGCACAATCAGAAAGTGAAAAAAGGCAGTGAAGGTTTCTTGGCGGCTCATTGCGCAGAATGTAAATGCGTGCCTTTATTTGACACTACATCAGTGTTGGCATCTCACCCTAAGGATAGCATCAGGCTCATCATTGAGGCGGCAGCGATTGCTAATGGAAGCTGCATCAGCAAGCCATCCATCGCACTAACAAAAAAGGAACTAGATTACTTAAATTCACCCGCACGTGTAGGTCCTGCGTAGTTTTGCTGCTTTTATTTATATAAGTGCCCCCTTTTGCGTTGACTGATATCTGTGTAATCACATGTGACAGGTATATATGTGCGTGTTGCTTTAATAAACGATAGTTGGAAGTTAGCGCCTGTCTTCGTCGTTTCTTTGTCCGCCGTGCTCGTTTTGCGCTAAAGTTTTAGTGTATAGGGTGCACTTCTACTTCATCACACCTAGAACAGCGGCCGCTCATTTCTCCACGGTCCACGCGCCGGTTGTTGCACTCAAAGCATGTTTGAGAGCGCTGCAGTACGGTAGCGCATAGGGAGCCTTCATTAGTGTGCGCGCCTCCGTGCTTCCGTCGGAGGCGTTGAGGCGCGCACATGAAGGCTCCCTAGTAGCGCACGAGGGCAGTCGCGTGGTCATATTTTTCCACCTTTCTTTAAACACCTAAAAACAAAATCAATACGCAGCATGTACGTTTCCACAAAAAATTGGACCGGTCGTTTTGTAGTACCAGAAATGTTGCATAATTCATCTTAGTTAAATAACAAATTAAGCGATATGTAAAAGTACCTTTATGAGAGCCACATGACGGTAAACCATGTCATTGGTTTTATTCAGTTGAGGTTAGCCACTTCTTTGTAAATATTTGGTTCCAGTTACGTGAAACACCCTGTATAAACACGATACAGGCGGCACCCCCAAAAACTATGGCAATAGAGCATGATGTATTGTCATCTTGGATGCTAAGGTCAGGCATTAGAAAAGTCAGTGCCCATGGAAAATAGCATAAAAAGGCTCGTGAGGACGCTCATGAGAAAGACGGAGTACTTGGTTTTATGTTTCTCAAATCCCCTTCCTAAATTCTTTGAGATTTGTTCTTATAATTTTTTTTATAATAATGCAAACTCAATTTCGCTCTTTTACTAAACCGTAAGCAGAGTTTTTGTTACGGTATACTCTAGGCACGCTCAGATTATTTTGCCTTTGTCCTCACATCGCCTTGACATAACAGTAATGTCATATGGAATGTAGATGTCTCAATAGTAGCAACGACGCGCACAGTTAAAAAAGAATAAAACAGAGAAGGAACTTAGGAGCAGGTTACAAAATGCATATTACAGTAAACAGATGGGCAAAAACAATGCAGACGCCCAGGTATTGTGTGGGATGCAAATGGAGGACAGCACAGACAACACTTGTACTAACAATCAAATTATCATTAAAAGAACTTCAATAATTTAGCAGTAAGAACAAAGACACAGTACGCCAAAATATCTTCGGCTACGTAAGTGCTTGTTCTATCGCATCCAGCATCGGCACCGGTGGTGCGGCGGTTATGAGAATCTGATATGCATATAAGTCAATCTCATCGTATGTAAGTGTATCTTATATTCCACGAGGTCTTTGAAATCGCTGATATGTGAAAGCAGCGCGACGCAAAACAACCCCTCTCTTGCGTTCCTGAGACTGCAACGAAGCACCACACGAGACAAACTTCATTAACGACACTATGCGGCATCAGAATTTGAACGAAAGACACCGCACGCATTAGAGTACGCAAAAACGTGCCGTCGCTACAAACGAATCAGATCACACCGACACAACTAAAAAGAAAGAAAACATCGAGAAAACAAAAGGTTGGCGGCGCGTAGACGTTCGCGCGCTTTTTGTTTGTCGAGATGGCCCGAACGCCACCACGTTACTCTGCTTCACCGATGGGAACACGTACACCTAATCGCATGTGCTCACTAGAGCACTCTAGCGCAAAGATCAATGAATGTCGCAGTTGTTGAGTTTTATTCTGATGGCTTACCGGCAGCAGTATCAGCTTAAGAACCGGAAATCAACCAACGTTTATTGTTTCGCGCGGTGCTGTTTCTATAGCAGTATTCAATATCTTAAGATGGACGATACATTGCTGAATGTATCGGAAATACAGATACAGGTGCTTGTTTTGCGAGACGTATCGCGATACAGATACAAGATAACCAAAGTGTTTCTAAGATAGTATCTAAGATACATGTATCTTCGATACTGCCCAACACTGCGCGTTTAGAAAAACGTGGCACACTTAAAATGCTGGTGAGACCGAATATGCTGGCTGAGATGTTCAGGCAATCATAATGTGAAACGTGTCACAACCGCGTGAAACTCTCAAAAGAAAAATAGCAATTAAGGCACGAGAATGTTTGTGATTTCAGCATCTGGTCCTTAGGTCGAACGACTCGTAGAAACACGTAGCATAACAGTCCCGCGCATCAACTTTTGAGACAGCCTGCGTGCGAAGATCTGTATTAAGAGATGAAAAAACTAGTAAATATTTTACTCTGTGGCATGCGAAGCACGTTGGTGGTGCTCCCAGACTTTACTATTGGCCATTACAGGTCAACAACTGTTATTCGTTCCTTTTTCGCGTGCATCTAAATGTCATTCATTGAAGTGGCTAACCTCTTCGCTACTTGCGTCCACGTTCGTGTAGATTACTTCTTTAGCAAATTACAAATCAGCAAACTGCTCGGAGTCATTTGCTCGCCTACAGTGAGCAACTTGCTCGCCTACAGTGTCATTTGCCATATTTCAAGAATGAGCAGCAGAAGTCAAAATTAGTGGCTGGTGTGCAAACAAAACGAAATGGCGGTGGGCAGATGGCTCAGTGCGCGGCTGCTTAGGCTTAACTGATTAAAGTTCTGCAATTAATATTTTTTGCATAGAACTTAGTGTAAACAAGTGGTGTGATATTGGTCTCTGGGAATTATTCAAAAAACATTCGAAGCACTTAAAGGCAGAATATGGGTGGCGCACGTTTTTGCCATAGTTTCAACTAAATTCCCCGTTTCCAGACATCCATTTTTCCACCCTCGAAAATTAAAATTCTGGCGCAACGATTTGTTTCCTTGCATTTTGAAACCACATGAAATTGAATTTTGCAGACTATATCTCTTTTTCTTAACTGCATCTTTGTTCGGTAATGAAGAGGCTAATTGAGCTCCTTTTCCTTCTGTGGCCTGACGCAGCGTCCACCGACGTCAACTTACTGTGCCGCTTCTCCGCACGGTACCGCGTGGGAATCTACCCGTATGGAGTCTGCACCCACCTAATCTACTCCAGTGTGCCGAGCAAGGCAAATCAGCAGGGCGAGGACGTGCTCTACAACTACGACCATGGTAAGGCAGTCTCAGGAGATGCGGGCTTCTTTCTCGCCATGATAGTTGCAGAAGAAAAAGAAGAAAATGTTACACGGTTCCTTACGCATTTGCTAGGGCGACTGAAAAATGAAAGCCATCTTGTACTTTTCAGTCGACTGTACTAATCCCCCCCCCCTTCCCCGGCGCGAAAGCTTTCTACACCCAACGTGGTATTGCACTGCCTCCGGGATAGGTCAGCCAGTGACTAAGCGACGATGTCATGTGATCACGTTATAATGACGTCATGATGACGTCATAGGGTGGCGTCATCACGTGGTCGTGATTTTTTTGCATCACTCCTGTTGACGCCGTCGCCGATGGTCACTTTTCACGTTCGATGAGGCATCTAAGGCTTTCTCCTTAACATTTGGCGGTTGCTCCTCACTGGCGCAGTTTCACAGTGGCAAAAAAGACTGGCTTTGCGTTTGAAGTTCTCCAACGTTATTCTAATTCTGCATTCTAAAGAAAACACCATATACCGGCTGCGAAGTTTTTTGTCGGGTAACATTAGTGGTCACCTAACTTCATGTCGGATGCGAACACTAAACACGGAGGAGAAAGATGTACCACGAGACACTTTCTCCTCCGCCTCTTAGTGTTGCGTATTCACTATGAAGCAGTACCGAATTGCCCAACTGTCAATGACTTTATCATCAAGCTTGCTTGCGTTTTCCTTTCTCCTCGTAACTTTAGCTTTAGGAAGTTGAGGACCCAGCCATCCTTGGCTGCTTTATAGACAACACAATCATTCCAGAAAATTCATTCCTGTACAAAACACATAAAAATTTGTAAGTCAATACAATCGACTGATTCTAGAGAGAATATGTAGTATCTAAAATGTGCGTATGTTAGAAACCGGATAACCTTACATTCTGGAAAAAAGTCAGCGTCATATTCCACGCACCGTACCGCAGTATTATCACGTCCAGGTCAATTTGTAATTAAACACTATTCAAATATTTCTGTTCCAACCCAACGGCACCCTCGGCCAAGAATGATCACACCTCGTACAAAGGTTTGACAAAATTCTAGTCTGTAGAACAGGAGTCTCAAACACACCTAGGCTAGCGGACCGCGGTCACGAAATGTACTCGTCTCTCGCAATGGTTGGGACAGGGAGGAAGCTTCCAAAGGGGGCAGTGGGGGAAGTTTGAAGAAACTGTCAGCAAACTTTGGCATTTTAAAGAATACATTTTGAATATCTCATATACGCGCCATTTCTGAAGGGGATTCAGTTTCAGTTTCAGTTTATTGTTTCTTTCAAATACAAAGGTAACATTGTTAGTAGTATGCAGACGAGAGTCCCAAAGTCCAGTGACTGCAGTGGGACCCTCCGTTAACAATAACGTTGAAATGATTAATCATTACACCATGTCAAAATCACACAATCCAAACGCGGGTGAATAGTGAACACACTAAAAAAACACACGTTCAATGCTATACAACGATTACATAAGAACTAGTTGCATAAGAACATAAGAAAAGAATGTAAATGAGCACACCATAAAATATAAACCTAAATTTACAAACATTTCGCGTCAGGATTCGAGAGACATATCGATACTGATTTGCAGAATTACTACAATTATTGTGAATACTGATCTGCACAAATATTAGCGCCATGAAGTATCCAGAGTCAGAAATTTTCGTGCTACAGGTAATTTCACGTAAGACGTATGGACGCTGCCACCTTGGGCCTAATAAACTAATGTTTTCTTATTTTTGTATCTTGTGACGTGATTTGATAAGGTCAGGAAACGTTGAATGCATCAACCCAATCCATTTCATGTTGATACGCCCACCGCACCACTGTTCCTTCAGTTCTTCAAGATAGAAAATGACCAGATTAACAGCCCAATATGGCGGCACCGAAGCGCATCGGTAAGATACTCTATATACTGCGTTCGATGTCGTTGCAGACGCATTCAAGAAGTTCCGTCACGTACGCGAATTGGCCCCTGAGGCGAAGCTCTTGCTCGCGGTGGAGGTGCAGGCTATGCTTGACACGGGTCGACCCGCAGAGCGGCTCGCCTCAGATGCCCGCGTCTGGCTCGGCCGCAGCGGAGTCGATGGACTCTACCTCTCCGGCATCGACCTTCTGCCCAGGAACGTCCCGAGGATGACCGAGATTATCACGGTGCGGCGTTGCATGCTGTCATAGAGCAGCCTGTGTTTTAACGCGGAGTTCTTAAAAGACTGTAGACACCAAAATCGGACCGTAACCTGAAATGAAACTGACTATAGCATGACCTTTGCGTACTCGTCAGGAGCGCTGTGACGAATTTTGTCAGCGAAAAGACGACTTAAAGTTAACTTATTTTACCTTCGAGGTGTTGAAACAAAGCTTCGCCAGTTTTCTAGACTTCTCGGGGTAACCATTAGCGAAAACGTCAAAAGAGAGCCGCTAAAGGCCCGCGACCACGTGTGGTATGAAAACATTTCAGCGTCCGATGCCAACGGAACAAAAACGAAATAATTATGCACCTCCACTTGCTCGCGTCCAGGCCAACACCACCTAGAAAAAAGAGGGGTGGTGTTGGTCCAGGCGGACCTCGTGGTCTGATTTGAACTTTGAACTTTATTCTTATTACATGAAATACAGTAAAACGAAAACATTTTAGCAACATCTGGATCCTTAGCAGAATGCTAGTATGGATTCATGCAACTATAGCATACCTAAAGTACAGGCAGGAGACAGAGTTATACAATGAACGACATTTTAGCTTAAGATACAGATCATTTTGAAAATCATATAACTTATACACAGATACAGAACACATTAAAAACCGTAGAATTTGTACACAACAGTTCAACAGGTTCTGGTTTGCATATTGAACATAGATGGTACATCTAATATTTATATACATCTGTTTACTAGCATTCCTGGTCAGCATACAAAACATTAGTTAGTTTAACATCATGTAACTTTTTAATACTAAACATAAGTAGTCTAATACAGGTACTTGTAATGACGTTTGAGCCTAAAAATGGAAGCATTGTGTTGTTTCACTTGAATTGGTAGGTTGCGTACCGACGCAGACAGCGACAACGAAATGTTCCTGCTTTCAGGAGACGCGGTTGCGCGTTTCGGCAGAACTGTGGCAAAGTGGAGGCGCACACGTGAGAAGTAGCAGATGGCGCATCTGTTTACTAACGTCACCGCTTCGGTACTCTTCGTCACGTTGTCGTCACCTGATTGCTCAAATATGGCTTCACACGGGTTTTCTACCTCTTGGCAGGAGTTTTTGGAATCTCCATCCAAAGCATTCTGGTGTCTACACCCCTTTATGAAAGCCTAAATGGATACAAATTTATTGAAATCTTAGAAGGCATGAAATGATAGGGGCGGGGTAAGTGTTTGGGCTGGTTGGTTTGCCATAACGGCAAACAGTTCAGATCAAGGCAGCCCTGGTCGTAGTTTCCTATTCGCGTCATCCTGATGCCGACCACGTTAATTGACATCTTGTGCGTTGACATTGACATCCCGCGAACGACAGACAGACCAGCGCTCTTGTCTGTCGTTCTTCTCCGTCCCGTGTTTAGCGCTGTTTGCTCACGTCTTAATCTGGTGTTACGGGGACAAAGGCGAACGCCCACGTGTGCTGGAGTCTTTAATATCAAGTGTAAATCAAAGAACACAGCCACGCGGCCTGCGTCCCCGACCTGATGTGGCCGCATATTGGGGCGGGATATGTGTATTGAAAATGTAGAACGCAGAGAGCTCGAGATGAGTTTTCCTTGAAAGTTTCAAATTTGATAGGTCTGCGCCCGAGTTACTACCGTGTCGTATCGGCTATTGCTCGTCGCTGCTACTAAAGTCTTAAAGTATTAAAGTTGCAGTTCGAAATAAATTACTTAGGGATAAGATGCCGACATTGGCAAGATCGCCGGCGATATAAACACGCATAAATATTTATATAGCGAGCCAGGCAAGCAGCGTTACTAAGTGTTATACTTAACTACTTGGAGTCCCTGGGCAATATATGCTGTCTTGATGCGAAATTCGCAAAGTTCATCAATAACGAAGCAGTGGTACATCGAATATGTGTTGAAAAATATTTTAAGATAAACACTCATTTCCTTTCATAATCCATTTTGCACACAGCAGACGGTAATATGACTGCTGCAGACGCTTCTCTCACCGTTCACATCCGTGACGAGATAATAGGGCGTCACATAACAAAAATATGCAGGTCTGTAGGTGTATGTTTTCATAATATGTTTTAACAGTGGCATGTGCTACATTACTCGCCATAGACATCAGCATGGCTAAGCGGACAACAGTGGTCTGGTCTCGCTCTATTTCTGACGAAGCAGGCTAGAGACACTTTTCTAAAAAGAGAATTGAACTTAAAAAGGATGAAGAATAAATTGCTGGCCTGGGAAGCTCGCTGCTCAGTGTAATTTATTTGTTGTGATTTAGTCAGGAAGACGATTTAGTTTGATGTACGTTTTCTTCCATTTACCAGGCCCTACGCAACTCGTTCAAAAGAGAGTATCTGCTCACCATCGGCATCGACCGCAAGCAGAGTGTGATTGAGAAAGACCTCCTGAAGATACTCAAGTGAGATTTTGTTCTTGGAACGGTCGCCAACATCGACTACAAAAAAATGTGGCCATCTTATGATCTTTACCTTTGTGTTGCCAGCATCGCGACAAGAGATGAAAAATGCTAGAACAGATGATGTCGCTAGAGCCGACGTTTCGGCAAGTTTTATCGTCTTCTGCAAGGCCGCAACCTTAAAGGCAACGAGTTGCTGCCTTGAAAAAGACAAGACCACTTGTCGAAACGTTGACTCTAGTGACAACCCCTGTTCAAGGAATTTCTCTCTCTTCATGCCTCCATCTTCTCCTGAACTTTGGCCTCGTCAGCATCGCTAGGTAGCTTTAGAAATCACTTAATTTTGGTGAAGGAAATGAAGTTGAAGGTTGACGTAAACGCTTATAGCTTGCAAATCACTTAGTGTCTCTATAAAGGACAGCGCCACCTACTGCCTGGTCGGTTCGTAAATATTAGCGCGATCATAGTGCAGGCTTAGAAAGGTGAACTAGGTTTTAGCAAACTTTATTGTTGCAATCTGTCGTGCTTCTTTCGCTTAAAACTAAAACTTCCCTATGTATGCATATATATCCTACGCGCCCTAACATTTTCGCGTTATGTAAATAAATATCTTCTTTACAATGGCATTATTATTTGAAATTTTGCCCTGACGCAGGATGGTAGACATCGCGAGCTTTAACACGTGCCACCTGCGTCACACAGACGACTACACCACGATGACCAATCCTTACAGCATGTACGACAACAGCAGCACCGGCGAGTTCCTGGTACACCTCCCATTTGGCTTCTTTGAACTCCGCGTGTTCTTTATTGGAGTAGTTCTGTTAATGTCCGTATACGAGCTAGTACACCATTTCGCAGAGAGAGAGAAAGCACTTCATTTGCACTCGTCAGAGAGTTGGGTGACCGAGTTCAGACGCAGTTCCCCCTTTTACCGTCTGCACCCCACCCATCCCGTAGGCGTCGGTCGGAAGTAAAAGGCATCCCGAGGTGCAATCATCAAATGCAAAAACTGTGAAACCCTAGATCACATGCTCTGGGCTTGCCAGCGCTTAAGGGCCTAAATGGGAATAAACAGCAATGAGAATCCTCTCTCCACCGCCGCCAAGAACAAGACCAATAAGAAGTTATCCATCAAGACTACTTCGTAGATGACGCCACAAAACTTGCTGTCGCACAGACTGAGTTCTATAGAAACAAAAGGCTGTGTGTAAAGAACCGGGCTGTATTCCAGTATGTTTTAAGACAACAGGGTTTGGTGTAGAAGGATCGTTACACGACCTAACTTGGAAGGCAAAGCCGCTACCAAGATAACAAGACGATTACGTAAAAATACAAAGTAAGCTTCATGTTTTTCTCCCCACATCGTTGTCTTGTTCATTAGTGCTGTTCGCTTTAATTTAAACATCTTATGGAAGCGTGTAATCGAACGGTGCTTAGGACAGGAAGAAGGAAATGCAACACATGAGAAGGTGCACAGAGTAGGTAACACGGAATGGCGAGAGCGCATGGTTTGTGGCCTGTAGTTCGACCAGTCTTATACGCTGTTCGATTCTATTATATTGTATTGTAAGTATTGTAAGCGAGCCTGATCCAATGCACATCTAGTGAAAGCCCTTGTGGATGGCTGCTTCGCACTCGTAATAGCCTTACAACAATCAAACAAAAATTATTTCTTTACCTGCGCTTACGGCTGCTGGAAGTGTACGAATCCGACTCTCAGATAATCCATTCGTATACACGTTTTTCCTAAAACGCAGTAAGAGGGACACACCGGCTTTCAATGCGGCAATAACAAAACGCGCTCTGACGTGACATTGGAAGCGTTAACCGAGACATTCCCTTTTATTTGTCGGGCAGACTACTATCTGTCTTGAACAGACGAACATTTCATTTCGCTCCTCGTTGCGTTGCTCATTGCGCAGCAGGATTCCGGTATCCTCTGCAAGCCAAGTTCCTCTGATGCCGCCCCTCCTGACCAGTGCATGGTACTTCGTGGGTAGGATTAGTCCCCCGCAGCAACTGCAGCAGACGCAACCAAAGCGAACGCAACAATAGTAGTGATTGCCTTTATCGTGACCAGAGCCCATTTGTTGCTTAATTTTTTTACTGGGCATCTATAACGTCACGTCGCGCTCCCTCCTTGTTTTATCGCGATGGTGATTATATGACATTGTCGATGAGTTTTTGCCGTCGCCGTCATGCTTCGTATAAAGTCTAAATCGATAACGTCCCCCGCGTATCGCATGTTCTACCCGCGGGTAAAAGCGCCGAGCGGGGGTGGCGAACGCGGTTTTAGCAGAGATCACACGAACTGGTTTATCTCCGTCGCTCGGAGGGCGCATGCGATAACAATACCCACGTGCGATATGCCTGCTGTCAATTGCTTCTCAAGCAGAGAGGAAACGCCCCGCCCGCCTTGAAGGAGCATGAATGGACCCCGGGGCTGTGTCGGTCCAGCAGCAACTGTGAACTTTCATTTCAGGGCGTGGTCGCAATCGCCGGCGAGCCCGCTATCTCGGCAGGCATAAGCAAACGGTTCGTACATCGATTTAAGTGCTGCGCCGTTAACGCGAAGAGACTGCTAAAACCGCTTCTCTCACGGGAGCGACCGTATTCTCTTAAGAGCATCGTTTTGTAGCGTTACACGATATCGGATCCATAATAATAATAATAATAATATCTGGGGTTTAACGTCCCAAAACCACCATATAGCTGCATTAGCTATAGCTATATATTATAGCTGCACCATATAGCTGCACCATTATAGCTGCACCATATAGCGTCGACATTAAACGGATGGTTTCATCGGACCTCACGTCAGATCAAGCTGAAGCTCTCTACCACGTTCTGGAGCGCTATCACGACATTTTTGATTTTGCCAGTACATCCTTGAGCCAAACGACCGTCGTTACGCATCGCATCAATACTGGCGATGCCAATCCAATTCACAGGCGTCCCTATCGTGTTTCCGCGTCGGAGCGTACAGTAATACAGCAGGAAGTCCAGAAGATGCTCACGAAAGACATTATCGAACCCTCGTGCAGCCCCTGGGCTTCTCCCGTCGTCCTTGTCAAAAAGAAGGATGGCACATGGCGCTTTTGTGTAGATTATCGGCACCTCAACAAGATTACAAAGAAAGATGTTTATCCTTTGCCCCGCATCGACGACGCCCTAGACTGCCTGTATGGTGCTACCTATTTTTCAACTATCGACCTTCGGTCTGGCTACTGGCAGATAGCCGTCGATGAGATGGACCGCGAGAAGACCGCGTTCGTCACTCCTGATGGTATTTATCAGTTCAAGGTGATGCCCTTCGGTCTCTGTAATGCGCCGGCCACCTTCGAAAGAATGATGGACTCATTGCTCCAAGGGTTCAAATGGTCCACCTGCTTGTGTTATTTCGACGACGTTATTGTTTTTTCACCCACATTCGACTCGCATCTCGATCGTTTAGAGGCAATTCTTGACGTTTTCCGTAGAGCCGGACTTCAATTGAACTCCTCCAAATGCCACTTTGCTCATCGTCAAATCACCGTACTTGGCCACCTCGTCGATGCCACAGGCGTGCGCCCAGATCCTGAGAAAATTCGCGCCGTTACAAACTTTCCTGTTCCGAGGTCCCCAAAGGATGTTCGAAGTTTTGTGGGGCTGTGCTCCTATTTCCGACGCTTTGTTAAGGACTTTGCGACCATTGCACGCCCCCTCACCGACCTCTTGAAGAAAGACGCCCCTTTTTACTGGGGCCCTGAGCAAGCCTCATCATTTTCTCAACTTACGACCCTGCTTACCACTCCGCCAGTTTTGGCCCACTTTGACCCATCAGCTTCAACCGAGGTCCGCACTGACGCCAGTGGGCACGGCATAGGAGCAATGTTATTGCAACACCATTGTGGACACGACCGTGTTATAGCCTATGCAAGCCGACTGCTATCTTCCGCAGAGCGCAACTATTCAATCACAGAGCGCGAGTGCCTCGCTCTTGTGTGGGCAGTCGCAAAGTTTCGTCCATACTTATACGGGCGCCCATTCCGTGTCGTCACCGATCATCACGCGCTCTGCTGGCTAGCCTCACTCAAGGATCCCACAGGACGACTTGCTCGCTGGGCGCTACGCCTGCAAGAATACACGTTCTCTGTAACGTATAAAACAAGGCGATTGCATCAGGATGCGGATTGTTTATCCCGCTACCCTGTGGAGGAAGCAGCCGATACTGACACCATCGCAGACGTTTTTTCTGTGTCGCAGCTGCTCAAACTTGGCGAAGAGCAACGCCGGGATGCATCTTTACGAGCCATCATTGACCAACTTGAGTCAGCACCTCGTGACGCGCTTCTGCGAATGTATCTCGTCAAAGACGGGATCCTATACCGCCGCAACCTCGATCCACTCGGCTCCGACTTACTTCCCGTCATACCGGCACATCTGCGCTCGACTGTCCTTCACCAACTTCATGATGTTCCCTTGGCGGGCCACTTGGGCGTTTCCCGCACATACGACCGTGTACGTCGTCGGTTTTTTTGGCCTGGACTTGCCCGTTCTGTTCGACGCTATGTCGCCGCTTGTGAGCCCTGCCAGCGCCGCAAGAAGCCGTCTGCCCTTCCAGCTGGCTGCCTTCAGCCGATCGAGGTTCCCGCTGAACCTTTTTTTCGAGTCGGTCTCGACCTGCTTGGCCCTTTCCCACTCTCCAGCTCCGGAAATAAATAGATTGCTGTCGCCACAGACTACGCGACGCGGTACGCTATCGCACGAGCACTTCCGACGAGTTGCGCTACCGACGTTGCGGACTTTCTGTTGTACGACATAATTTTAGTGCACGGAGCCCCACACCAACTTCTCACTGACCGTGGCCGCAACTTCCTCTCAGCTGTCGTTGAAGAAATCCTGCGGTCTTGCAATACCAAGCACAAGTTTACAACTTCGTACCATCCACAGACGAACGGTCTCACGGAGCGCCTAAACAGGACCATAACCGACATGCTCGCGAAATACGTTGCGGCTGATCACCAGGACTGGGACATTCATTTGCCATATGTGACGTTCGCCTATAATTCTTCGCGTCACGACACTGCCGGCTACTCGCCATTCTATCTCCTATACGGACGAGAACCCGCGCTACCCTTGGACACTTTGCTGCCCTCCGCCACCGAATATACCGGCGAAGCCATCGCCCGCGCCGACCACGCGCGCCAACTCGCCCGTAACCGCCTAGAAGCTTCGCAGGAGCACCAAAGACAGCTCTATGATTGTCGTCATAGAGACGTGCACTTTTCCCCGGGTTCTCTTGTGCTTCTCTGGTCACCCACACGGCGTGTGGGGCTTTCTGAGAAACTGCTGTCACGGTACACTGGACCATACCGTGTCGTTCGCCAGGTGACTGACGTCACGTATGAGATCATCCCAGCCGATCCAACGACGTCATCATCAGCTACGAGCGACATCGCTCACGTGTCTCGGCTCAAGCCTTATTACCCTCCTTCGACCACATCTGTGTAGATTAAGCACCGAGACGGTGCTTTTACCGCCGGGGGGTTATGATACCAGACAGCGTGGCTGTATGAAAGAGGAAGACGACGTCGCTTGCTGGTTGTTGCTGGACTGTCGCCATCTTGTCCACCCTGCGCTGTGCATTGTGAATAGTTATTAAACAAGCTACCTGTAACAATATGATTATGAGAGACGCCGTAGTGGAGGGCTCCGGAAATTTCGACCACCTGGGGTTCTTTAACGTGCACCTAAATCTAAGTACACGGGCCTCAATCCCGCGATCCCGCGACCTTCGGGTCAGCAGTCGAGCGCCATAACCACTAGACCACCGTGGCGGGGCAATATCGGATCCAACAGAGTTAGTATCCAGCCTCACTTCGTATAACATTACAATTTGTTGCTATCGCATTGAATGCTTCGTCCTTGTGGTGAAAATGATTTTTTCCCTTCGTCCATGTTGTTGCCTTTTTGGAACCACTTTCGATGCATGCAGGGCAGCGAATTGGACAGACTGGCCAAGCTGGCCGCACGATCGCCAAGGGCCCGCGTGTGCTTCACCTTGGCTTTGGGCGGCAACCAGTTCACGCTTCGTGACTCTGCTCAGCACGGACTCGGAGCGCCGGCGAAGCACGCCAGGGAAGCCTCCTACTCTGAGGCAAGTGCTGCTTTTGCTATTCAGGACTTTGGCCGAATGCTGCAAACGATACAGCAATAGAAGGACTGCTAGTCATATGGTGAACTTTTTGAATTTTTTACTCCGTTTCAGAAAGTCTTCGACAATGTAGTTTTTATTACAATGGAAAATAACGCTGACTTTCAAGTTCTTCGATTTCACCCCATAGGCCTATGATCGGTACGCACGCAACCGCTGCAGAAGCATTGTCCTTGTAGCGCCGCGTCAGTCGCAGCCAGCCGGCCACTGAATAAAAAAAAACCCGCATTTCCCCGAAGGGGAGTATGAGGAAGTGCGAAGCACGGGGTGATGCTATGAGGGGGCGCGCGCGACTAAACTGCAGAGCCGAGCGAAGGAGACGGCAGCGAGAGAGCACGCGCCAGCCGACCCACGGAGGTCTGGCCGTTTTTAAGTGCAAAGCACTTTTACTGATGATGATGATCTGTCTTCCGAACTCGTTCCAAAGAACCCGCAACGCGTTCAACTTGTTGGCGGCGTTGCGCACGCCCGAGAGGGGGCTCAGGTTGTTGTCGAACCACAGTCGATCGCACACCGCGCAGCTATATCCGAAGCTGCGGTCCAGGAAGTCTCGCTTAAAGCGCGGGTCCGGCCGATCGAATTCGAGGGCCCGCGCTCGCTCACGCATCGCGCGTCCCCGCGCCAGATCGGCTTCGGTGTGCTCGGCTCGCTTCGCGCGCTTTCGTTCGGCGTCTCGCCGCCGGCCTTCATCACCACAGGCAATACGCGGGGCGCGCGCAGCCACGGAGCGGAGGGCGGAGCGCGCGCAGTCACGTGGGGCGTGACGTCGCTGCGCCGTTGCTACAGACGCTCCTCTCCGCTCCTCGCGCCGTTGCTATGGGACGGCGGATTCAGGGTCGCTTATAAAGTGCATTCGCACTTAAAATGGAAGACCCGCTTCGCTTTTAAGAAATGAACGCGATAGCAATATCTGCGCGCACGCACGCACGCACGCACGCACACACACACACACACACACACAGACACACACACACACACACACACAATCCACACGGACAGGACATACCTATAGTAATGGTAAAGGTTTCCGCCCTCTTCAGCACTTTTATCACAAGAGTATTTTGTGCATCTAAAGTACGAGCGAGTGTTGTGTGCTGGTGCACGGTTGGGGCAACCTACAGAAAGTACCCTGTGCCACTGTTCTCTCTGCATTCCTAGGCGTTGAGTTCACTACTGCACACATGCTCACACGCTGCACGCTGCACTGGCACTTTCAGTCAGTATCGATGAACCCTGTGCGTGCAAAAATGTGTGCGCTGTGTTATGGGTAACTAGCGATGCACCTACTACGTGTTCGCGAGCGAACATCCTCGCGATCTCAGAAACGGCGGAAAAATGACGGCGCACCATCGCAGCGCCTCTAAGGGATGGTGCGACCGCACCGCGCGCCGTCTCTCTCGGAGGCGGCGGCACCTAGAGTAGAACGCTATAGCGTAATCAGGCCTTGTGTGTATTTCCTTTCCAATCGCTAGCCTACCTTCACATCTCGGTAAAAACCTTAGCAGCACTGCAAGGAAAGCCAAAGTGCGGACGCCCTCCGGCTCATATCATTATTTGCATCTACCTCAAATTCTCGCTCATGACCAACGCTGCTTTTTCGCTCACAACCACAGATGCCGCCGTCGACGCCACCGACACCGGCACCGGAATTGCTGCGAAACGAGCTCTTGAACTCTATCGCGTTAAAAAAAAATCACAGCATATCCACGGAGTGAATGATGATGAGTGGGCGAAGCTGCGGAGGTTCATCGGTAAACCGTGAATCTTCCGGGAATTCTGCCCAGTACATCATCACCGACGTGAGATCGGGTGCGTTTATACTAAAGGTTCGATGAGTTATGACGACTTGCAGCTCACTTTAATTTTACATGTACGCTGTGATTTTTCATTGTTTAGAAAACCATTGCTTTAGAAAACATCTGGCGTCTTTCGTTGAGCAGCTGGCGTCTTTTCGTTTTGCTTTAGAAACATCTCACGTTCTTTCGTTTTGCTTTTACAAAACATCTGGCGTCTTTCGTTGGTTTATTTCATCAATCAACGGGGATTTGAACAAAATTTTTATTGTTTAATCACGCACAGGAGAAATCTCACCAGGCACTACCTTGGAGGTAAAGAATGGCTGCTAATGAGAATGAGAGACAGAAGAAGTCGGCTTTTAGCTAACGCTGCGAATTTTTTATTGTTCAACAGCGCACAGGAAAAATCTCCCACCGGCACCACCTTGGAGGTCAAAGCGTAAGACTGGTTACGCACTACGACTACGACTACGAGGGACGAACGGGTGCCGCCTTAAGGAGCTTAAGGGATTTGAACAAAATTTTTATTGTTTAATCACGCACAGGAGAAATCTCACCAGGCACTACCTTGGAGGTAAAGAATGGCTGCTAATGAGAATGAGAGACAGAAGAAGTCGGCTTTTAGCTAACGCTGCGAATTTTTTATTGTTCAACAGCGCACAGGAAAAATCTCCCACCGGCACCACCTTGGAGGTCAAAGCGTAAGACTGGTTACGCACTACGACTACGACTACGAGGGACGAACGGGTGCCGCCTTAAGGAGCTTCGCCCCTAAAAATCACAGCATATCCACGGGGTGAATGATGATGAGTGGGGCGAAGCTACGGAGGGAATCATCTGTAAACCGTGAAACTCTTCCGTGAAATGCGCCCAGTACATAATATAAAGAGTGTGAAACATCGTGTATATATTAAACATCAAGCTTTTATTGTACTGTTGGTTTACGTGGTCCCTTCATTATCACTTGTGATCGGTGAAATGCAAGGAAGAAGTCCGCTCCCGAGCGAAAGAGCGCCAAGAGCGACCGCATTCCCCGCTCGCCCTGTGCGAATTAAAGGCAAGGCTAGAGGGAAGACAGGACGCGCGTTCCACGACGCGAGGTCGGTAGCATGACCAACGAAAGCCGACGGAACGCGCTCGTGCAAGTGCTCCGGCTTCGCATCGCCTCATGGTTCCATTTAGCGTCCCAAAACCAAATATATTGCTCAAGGTGTGCCTTGCGTTTTTCGTAGAAATAATTTCTTTATCATGTACATTAAGACGAAAAGTTGAAAGCTCACTAGAGTGTATCGCCCGCAAAGTATGTCTTTTAGTGTGATTTAACTCTCGTACGGCAGGGTCCTCGCGCCGTTGCCGGTCCACCTCGCCCGTTGACGATCGGGCGAGGTGGCTACATACAACTACTACTACTACACTTTAAGAAAAACATCTGGCGTTCTTTCGTTCTGCTTTTACAAAACATCTGGCGTCTTTCGTTGGTTTATTTCATCAATCAACGGCGTTTTGAACAAAATTTTTATTGTTTAATCACGCACAGGAGAAATCTCACCAGGCACTACCTTGGAGGTAAACCATGGCTGCTAATGGGAATGAGAGACAGAAGAAGTCGGCTTTTAGCTAACACTTACACTTCTACTTCTACTAACGTTTCCTACAGAAACATGCCAATGGCTGCTAATGGGGAATGAGAGACAGAAGAATTCGGCTTTTAGTTAACGCGCACGTTGCGAATTTTTTATTGTTCAACAACGCACAGGAGAAATCTCCCACCGGCACCACCTTGGAGGTCAAAGCGTAAGACTTGTTACGGACTACTACGATGACGACGACTACAAGGGACGAACGGGTGTCGCCTTAAGGAGCTTCGCCCCTAAAAGGCGAGCGCCAGTGGTTCTTAGCGTGAGGCAATCAGAAAGCTCTGGCACTTCGGCTGGCTGGACGCCGCGGCCAACGCTCCTCTTCGGCATCTCGCCTCCTTCCACAGCCGCCCGCTTTCTTCTCGTTAATAATCGAGCGATGACAGTGCGTCTACATCGGACCGCGTCACGTCCCAACATTTGGTGACCTCGGACGCCATGACAAGTGACCGGCGCTGCACCTCTGCCACCGACATCCGCTGCCACTGTTGCTCCTCACGCGTCTAATCGTGGTTCGGGGAGGCCTTGGAGCTTAACAACATCTGGCTGCAAGGATTCTCGTGGAGCCTGCGCCCATAATGAGCTAAGGGACGCCGGGCTTCTGTACTGCAGTGCTTGACGAAACGCACGGCAATAAACTCGTCCCAGCCCTCAATATGGACGCAGGTCATCTTGCGTTTGCCCTTGACCCCATTCCTACCGGCGCCCTGCCACCACGACGAGGTGAGTAACTTCCCTCGGCCGGGGCTTTTCTCACGCATCGCCGCCTGACATCCAACCTTGACTAAGCAGTCGATGTCCATCTAGACTGGTGAGCCCAACGACTCCGGTCGATCCTGACCCTGTGTGCGCGCTACAATCCCGCACAGCTTCGAACGTGTTCGAGGCGGGACTGGAGCTCAACATCTGGCTGTAAGGATTCATGTTTAAGGTCCTGCAGTACCACCTTCCGCGTGGCCTCAATCGCACCTCACCCACTTCTTGTGGAGCCTGTGCCTATAATGAGCTATGGGATACCGGGCTTCAGTACTACAGTGTTTGACGAAACGCACGGCAGTAAACTTGACCCAGCCCTCAACATCAACGCAGTCCATCTTGTATTTGCCATCGACCGCATTCCTACCTGCGCCCTGCCACCACGACAAGTTGAGTAACTTCCCTCGGTCTGGACTTTTCTGACGCATCGCCGCCTGACATCCAGCCTTCGACTGGGCGGTCGATGTCTATCTAGACTACTGAGTCCAACGACTCCTGTCCATGTTGACCCTCTGTGCGTGCTACAATCCTGCACAGCCTCGAACGCGTACGTGGACGCCGTAGACAGCACCTGGTGCGAGACAGCTACCATCTCGAAAACAACTAGGAGGCTGCTACCAGGACGGAAACATCTGAGGACGATGCGGCTTGTTCGCCAGTGCTGCACTCGCCCGTATATTCACGCCGGCCAGAGAAGCAGAGAACCAGCGTGCCCACCCGTGCACTAGGTCTCCTACGTCGGTTACCTGAGGCGAGGCCAACCACAACCACGGGCGTGCCGGCTGATCCTCCTGTAGAGCCCTTGTCTCCTGTGTTCCGGGCAGTGCTTTCTCTCGAAGCTATGCCATGCGACAACCACCGGTCGAACAAGCAAAATGCAGGTTTGCTGGTCACAAATGCACCGATACCCAATTCCATCGCGCCCTGCACTCCGGTGACGAAACCATCGCACCCGACGGATGACAGATGCTAAGGTTGCGAGAGTTCCCCTCAAGACGACGCATGTCTTGCGAAGGCATCCCTTCCCGAATCGTCAAGAGGAACGGGCGCACTGGTGTCGATGCTCCACACTAAGCACAACGCGACGGTTGGTGTTGCGCCAATCACGCTGATCGCACCACCAGCATCGGCAACGCACCTCTAACCTCACCGCTCTCGCTGTTCAACACCGTCGGTCCGCCTTTACACGCCCGTGCCTCAGTGTGCGCAACGCGCTTGCGCATCGCAGCAGCTTCTGTCGGTGCTATTTGAGTCTACCTGCACAGTGGAGTTGATGCTTGGTCCGCTACCGTTTTCCACGTCGTCGGTACCTTGCACTGCTGCCAACAAAGCGCGTTCAACGTGGACCTCGCCCATTACGCAGCTCCCAGGGCCATCCACCGGAGCTATCATGGGCCCTACGCCTTGCACGCTAACGACTCGGACTTCTCAACGGACAACCTACCCACTGCCGCTCATCTATATACTCTCATTACTTGCTTTTTACATAACGTTTTTTTTTTTCAATCGCACTAGGTGTTAGAGGGGCTCCTATTCAGCAGCGTGACTACCGCGTTCAGCCGACCTCGGAGTGGAAGACGAAACGGCAGCGTGGCTCGAGGCACGCGAAGGGCTAGAACGCTCTGGCTTCTGGTCTGACTGGACGCGGCTTCCGCTACTGCTTCACTTGTCCGCGTGCCAATAAAGCAGCGATGAAGGCATTGCCTTTCCCGCGATCGTCACGTCTCTGCTGGACATCCTTTTAGGGGCGAAGCACCTCAGGATGTAGGCTTGTCCGTTGTGTGGTGTCCGTGCTCACGGTACAGCACCGTGTACAATCCCCTAAAAAAGCTTTAACAATAGACTAACATCAATCATAATTCTGACAGAACAATATAAAACACCAAGAAGTACAAACCCTTTATACTAGTCGGCGATTTTGACGTAGACATTATGGACCTTAGGACCTGTCTTCGACGCTCAGTGTCCGCTGTCATGGTGGTTAGAAAACAGTTGCTATAGTCGAAACATGTTTGTGTATGTGAATTAAAAAAGGCTTACAGTACACGAGCAACAATCATAATTGTGACAAAACAATATATTAGTCACCGACTTCCACGTACTAATTATGGACCTTAGGACCGAGCTTTGTTGTCGACTATTTATGTCACTTTATGTCACTCAATTTACATTATATGGGGGCAACGCTCGGGGAACATCTATAATACACAAAGAAAGGTTGAACAGTACACTAATATCAACCATGACTGTGACAGAGCAGTATAATATAAACAAGCACGAACCCTTTTTAGTAGTCGGCGACTACAACGTCGACATTATGGACCTTAGGACCAAGCTTCGCCCACTCGTCATCATTCACTTCCTGGAGACGCGTTCCATTTTTTGCATTTGTTGCGTGATGACTCATTGCAAGGTCCTGAAGCTTTCCGTCCTATGACAACGTCGACATTATGGACCTTAGGACCAGGCTTCGCCCACTCGTCATCATTCACTTCCTGGAGACGCGTTCCATTTTTTTGTATTTGTTGCGCGATGACTCATTGCGAGGTCCTGAAGCTTTCCATCCTATGTCTTTCGCTACTTTAAAACATGATGTAGTCGGCACAGGCCGACTACATCATGTTACATCTTGTTAGACAATTATCCTGACTGCATCAGGATAATTGTCTTTTGTAAAAATATCCTGAAAACACCAGAATTTACACAAATATACCTACGCTCTAAGTAGTAAAACATATGAAGCTGCCATAAGGAATAGTTCTATAATGAAATAACGATGCTCGAAAAACGCTAAAAACCAAGTGCTGAAGAAATGCCTGGAACGGTCAATTTATGGCGAATTTTCTCCGTACCTGGTTTTCCAACATTTCGTGAACTTCAAATGGCGCTCACGTGCCCAAAAAAATTTTGCCGCTCAAATTGTTTTGGGAAAATACTGTAGAACTAATGCCTATATGTGTGTAATTTTCTCAGACTTTTTAGAGAAAGCGATTTTTCTCGAGCGCCCCGACTGCGACAGTTGGCGTGAAATGACCCTAATACAAAGATGAGCAGAAAGTTAACAATAAAACATGCATAAAGCAATTCGCATACTAGAATTAAAACAAAAACAAAAATGCATGAGACCAACAAAAAAGTAAGTTGATAAATGCATACAATATATAGAAACAGAGATGTACTAAAAGCAAAGAAAAAGGCACAGCCAGATGGCCACGAATACTCTGATAATGAATTCTTCAATGATATCAAGGAAACTTTTGATTTTAGTGAGATGTGTGAATGATTACATAATTTATATCGCCCAGAATGGTATCGCGGTTGGGGCACAATAAATTCTTAAAAGAACTTTTTGTTGGGCTAGTTGGTACATGCTTACTGAAACACCAAAAAGACTCGTACCATCAAGGAAAAAGGTAAGGACAGGACAGAAAGGGCGTCACTCGCAACTAACTTTATTCCCTGAACATCAGCGATATATATAACCACAGCGACCCTGCGCGCGCACATCGCCTCACAAGCTCGTCAGAAAACACGCGATAACATGATCAACTAATCGAAAAAAGAATCGATGAAACTGAATTCACCGCCACGCAGAGCAACAGATGTGTCACTAACACAGCATTCTTTCTTCTTTCTAATATAGTATGCTTCCATAATTTCACGCGCTAAGACATCGTTACTCTTTCCAAGAACGGAAACACTGGCAAACCCAGGCTCACACTTGCAGGAACCACAATGCACAGGTAAATGTGCTGAAAGTTTATTTTTCACCGAAAGTTCGTGCTCCCTCATCCTGTCGTTTATGCACCGGCCTGTTTGGCCGATATATACCCTACCGCAACTAAGCGGGATCTCGTACACCACGCCAACCGAGCAGGCGACAAAGGGCCTTGCGTGCCTCTTCCCACATGGGGAGGGCCTCGGTGCAGAAGAAATTCATGGGCACAGGCTAGCCAACTTGCGGGGCGCCGAGAACACCAAGGGTACCTTGTACCTGTTGGCCACATTCTTAAGGTTGTGAGCAACCTTGTGCACATGTGGCATAACCATGGGCCTTTTTTCCATCGGCTGCCTATTTCTTCTCGATCCCTTCAGTTTCTGAAGGAGGGTTTCCGAGACTGCAACAACGACAGAACCAGGGTAGCCGGCTGAACACAGCCTCGTGACCTGATTATTGAAACTTTCCTGCATTCGATGAGGACAAGATTTCACCAGCGCTCCTTCCAGGCACATGGAAGCAACGGCCCTCTTGACAAGTTTCGAATGCGAGGCATCATAAGGAAGAAGTGCCTTGCGTGACCGTGGGCAATATGCCCAACATATGTGCGTCTCCGAGAACGTGAGACTCAGGTCTAAAAACTGCAGCACACCACCAACAGGAAGCTCATGCGTGAATAAAAGACCCTTGGCGTGTTGTCTAAAAACAGCTAAAACCTAACCCACTGAGTTAGTGGTTGTCAAAGAAGGGTTAGCTTTAAAAATGATTAAAAAGTCGTCAACATACCTAAAAATCTTCACTTCAGCATCGTCAATAACCTGAGCCACTTCTCTGTCAAAATCCGCTAGAAATATGTTACATAACACAGGTGCCACGCATGAACCTATGCAGATTCCTTTTCTTTGAATATAAAACTGATTATCGTGACACACGAACGTGGAACATAGACAAAATTCGAGCAACATCATAAAGTTGTCAAGGGAAATGCCAGTGGCGCGCTCAAAATTTTGGTGGAGATGTACGCTGAATCACCTCCCGAAGGGTGCCATGAAGAAAACTGCTCAGCCGACCCAGCTACACGTCTTAGGAAACGTAGACCTTCCTGAGGGTATTTCCAAGACTCTCAGGAAAGGCCCCAAGTTTTCCGTGCCACCAAGTCTCCGTGTCCACGAGTTGCTGGCCTTGAATCGGCGTGTGGCCAATTGTGCGGATGGTGACGACCGTGATAGATGCCTATTGGAGGGTGTTGATTGCCTGCTGAAGACTGCGCAGCGTACACATCTTCTTCCCAAGGATACGACTGGGCAGGTGGTCACATATTTCAGGACAAATAACCTCCAACTTCTGCAGTCCGGCAAAGAGGGTGGCTTTGTCGTCCTGTCGGCCGAGGCGTTTCGTGAAAAAGCTGCACAAGCTATAGCCAAGAACTTTGCCCAAACGAAGACACAGCCAAACAAGGTAAAAGCTAAGGCGATCTTGCTCTGGGATCTGCAGCTTCACAGTCTTTCAAAAGCCATCAGTTCCTCGAAGCGAACAGCGCTGTCTGTGTTTTTCAGTGTAAAAACTCATAAAATCGAAATGCCATTCAGGTGTATTGTCAGCGAACGGGATTCTTGGCAACAAAATGTGAGCAAATTTTTACTGAAGCATCTTAATGCGCTTATTGTGGATGACCCTTTTCTTGTTAAGAAGTCAAATGTTGTTACACAGTTCTTGATAGGCCTAAACGAAGGTGGCAATGCTTTTTCTATTGATGTTGAAGATTTGTTTTATTCGGTTCCCCACGCAGAGTTGTTTTTAGTTGTTAGATGCTGTATTGAGCAGAATGGTGTTCTTGCCTTTGAGTGCGCCACTGGCATTTCCCTTGACAACTTTATGATGTTGCTCGAATTTTGTCTATGTTCCACGTTCGTGTGTCACGATAATCAGTTTTATATTCAAAGAAAAGGAATCTGCATAGGTTCATGCGTGGCACCTGTGTTATGTAACATATTTTTAGCGGATTTTGACAGAGAAGTGGCTCAGGTTATTGACGATGCTGAAGTGAAGATTTTTAGGTATGTTGGCGACTTTTTAATCATTTTTAAAGCTAACCCTTCTTTGACAACCACTAACTCAGTGGATGAGGTTTTAGCTGTTTTTAGACAACACGCCAAGGGTCTTTTATTCACGCATGAGCTTCCTGTTGGTGATGTGCTGCAGTTTTTAGACCTGAGTCTCACGTTCTCGGAGACGCACATATGTTGGGCATATTGCCCACGTTCACGCAAGGCACTTCTTCCTTATGATGCCTCGCATTCGAAACTTGTCAAGAGGGCCGTTGCTTCCGTGTGCCTGGAAGGAGCGCTGGTGAAATCTTGTCCTAATCGAATGCAGGAAAGTTTCAATAATCAGGTCACGAGGCTGTGTTCAGCCGGCTACCCTGGTTCTGTCGTTGTTGCAGTCTCGGAAACCCTCCTTCAGAAACTGAAGGGATCGAGAAGAAATAGGCAGCCGGTGGAAAAAAGGCCCATGGTTATGCCATATGTGCACAAGGTTGCTCACAACCTTAAGAATGTGGCCAACAGGTACAAGGTACCCTTGGTGTTCTCGGCGCCCCGCAAGTTGGCTAGCCTGTGCCCACGAATTTCTTCTGCACCAAGGCCCTCCCCATGTGGGAAGAGGCACGCAAGGCCCTTTGTCGCCTGCTCGGTTGGCGTGGTGTACGAGATCCCGCTTAGTTGCGGTAGGGTATATATCGGCCAAACAGGCCGGTGCATAAACGGTAGGATGAGGGAGCACGAACTTTCGGTGAAAAATAAACTTTCAGCACATTTTCCTGTGCATTGTGGTTCCTGCAAGTGTGAGCCTGGGTTTGCCAGTGTTTCCGTTCTTGGAACGAGTAACGATGTCTTAGCGCGTGAAATTATGGAAGCATACCATATTAGAAAGAAGAAAGAATGCTGTGTTAGTGACACATCTGTTGCTCTGCGTGGGGGTGAATTCAGTTTCATCGATTATTTTTTCGATTAGTTGATCATGTTATCGCGTGTTTTCTGACGAGCTTGTGAGGCGATGTGCGCGCGCAGGGTCGCTGTGGTTATATATGTCGCTCATGTTCTGGGAATAAAGTTAGTTGCGAGTGACGCCCTTTCTGTCCTGTCCTTACCTTTTTCCTTGATGGTACGCGTCTTTTTGGTGTTTCAGTAAACAATAAATTCTAGAAGTTAAATAAGCAATTGAATCAAAATAGATTGGGCTTATGTGTGTCCCGTCGTTCATCCACACCTTGAATTTCTAGCTTAAACAAACAAGCACATACTGTTCGTAGGAGCTGTATGATCACATGGCAAATTTCGCAATTACCTGGGCCCAGCCCATGGTCGCCGTATTCAAAGTTTGTCTCTGTGCGTGTGCTCGTGGGGATAGCCAACGAAAAATATCCACATCGAAGTACTTTTCCACGCGTTTCCATGGACGCAGATCTGCCGGCGCAACTGGAACGAGGTGAAGTACGTGGACTCGGCCAAGGGTTACTACGCGCACAGCGGCACAACGTGGGTCGGCTACGACACCGAGGAGACCATTGCTGAAAAGGTAAGACCGATCGATCTAATGAATGAATAAATCAATGAATGAATCAATGAATCAAAACCTTACAGGGTTTCTTATGCATTAGCCCCAGACGACTCGAAGGCGAAATGTATTTGCTTTTTCTTCTCAGTCGATGTACTGATCCTCCACAGCCTGCCTGCGAATGCTTTCTGTACCTAACGTGGTATTGCTCTGCCTCCAGAATTGGAGGCGTTGCAAGTAGGGGTGTGCGAATAGTAAAATTTAGAACCGAATCAAATACAAATCGAATAGTGATGACAATGAAGTGCTGGCTATCTAATTTTACAAGAAAACACTAAACACTACATATGTACTCCTACGTTACAGGCGTCATATCAGATTAATGTCTGTGGTTTCAGTGTTGGCTCAGCTTTTGTAGCAGTCTAATAAACATTACATTTGTATTCCTACGCTTTTGTATTCCTACGCTAGTTTTATTCCTACATTTGTATTCCTACGCTAGTTATATTGAAGCATTGCTCGACCCCGCAGGAATACATTACGGAAAGTTATGTATGATATTCACATGATTGCGCCATAAAGTGCACTTAGTTTCAATAATACTGACATATGTACCCTAACGTGAGGGCTGACGTTACGTCGCACCATAAGTTACCACTTCAACGCTAATGTTGTCGACGTGCCTGGCAAGCCCACGATGTGCACACAGCTACTCCACTTACAAAAAACATTCGGCAGATCCCACGTACCGCGGGAGTCGATGTTATGCGAAGCATGCGGCGGGAAGGTGACTGTGGCGTAATTTTTTTACTGAGTGACACGTTATAAATTGACGCAAAAGAGTTGTATAAATTTTATACGCACACATATGTGTTGAAGAGCCGCATATGTGTGATATAACCGGCTGTTTACGGTTGGGTAACGCTGCCAATGGCAACGTGGGTATTACCAACACCAGAAGCAGTAAGCTGATTGTAGTGCTTAAAAATGTCCCGAGAACGCACGCACGTTTCACGAACCCGTGAGCATGTGTGGAAGTTCTTGACAGTTCTTGAACAAGGGCATCATCACCGTGATCAGTGAGCACCAGCAGCTGGTCATGACCAGTTATAGGATCCGGTCGTGATCGTGGTGACGAGGGGTCCATGTGTAGTGAAGTATGTGGTATAGTAGAGCTGTTGGAATTCGTGGATGCTTCGGTCATTTGGTCGACAAATTGTCTGTCGATAGAGCCGGCGACATGTCGGAACCGGAAGCTACTCTTCGCGTTGGTGAGGTATAGGCCGTCGAGACTGGTAGGCCTGGATAGTTCTACGTAGACCAACATCAGTGGATGGCACTTGTCGTATTCGTAGAATACATGGACGCATGTGCCCTACGTAGCCTAGTATACAAAGTGGCTGTCAATCAATCTGGCATCATCCTCGGTCAGCATGAGGCCATCGACCAGCCTCGTAAGAAGTCAAGAGGACACTGCGCCGTTCTGGCGGACGAAGTGCACCTTACGGTGCGGTGATGTGGATATCATATGCAACTTTCGTGAATGCATGTATTCCTCCGGGGTCGAGCAATGCTTCAATATAGCTTGCTGAATCATACGAATACAACGTAATGTTTATTACACTGCTATAAAAGCGGAGCCAACACTGGAACCACAGACGTTAATCTGATATGACGGCTGTATCGTAGGAGTGCGCATCGTTGGAGTATCATGCAGTGTTTATTGCTTTCTTGTAACATTAGATATCAAGCACCACAACCACAACTGTCGTTGCACCGGTATTACGCCTGCGTAGGCTATTTTTCTAAACCAGTTTATAGACCTGGCGTGGCTCAGTGGTAGAATACCTCATTGCCACGCAGAATGCTTGGGTTCGATTCCTGCTGGTATCCCAATTTTCATTCTTTCCATCCGTCGAGTCAACGCGGCCGATGTTGGTTTTCCTTAACGCTCTAGTTACCATTTAAGTTACCATTGTCTGTTCTCGCCGTTCCTGGGTAGCTATAAACTGTCAATCACCTGTGGCGCATACCCGTACACCGCGGACCGTAGTAAACGGGTATGTGCCACACGTGTCAAGTGGAACGGGTTTGACGACGTACGCGACAGGATTTTCACGTTATTCATGCCGTGACCCGACAATCATATTCGTCAAATCCTCTTACCCACCCATGCCAATTTTGGTCTACACCAAGTTAAGGAGGCGATCATGAGAGCACCCAGACGTAGGCGGCTAGATAGATAGATAGATAGATAGATAGATAGATACGTAGATAGAAACGCTCAAACTGCCAGAGGTTCGCTAAGAAATGCTTCGCATTTAAAACACGTCGATCCACCCCGTAACGCCTGGCTCAAAGCCATAAAATACAGCATAGAAGTACTCGCTGACTGCTTCGCATGAAACCGATTCCCACAACGCGTGGGATCTGCCGAATTTTTTTCATCAGTCCTGTTGACCCCACCGAAAGTGACGCCAACGGTCATTTTTTGCTTTTAATCAGGCTACTAAGCCTTTCGTCTTAATGACACTTCATCTTGGGTGAGTTGATTTATACATACAGAAGTAACTGAAGCATGAAAGAGCACTTCACAGTGGATTTTGTGCGTATAAACCAACTCGCCTAAGAAGATGCTACTGCGTTACCTTCCTAGTGCAGTGGGCCCTTTTGCGTATTATCCTCCTTCTTAGCGCTCGTGGTGTCTTGTCCTTCCTCTGTACGTGTTCTTTCGCGCCAAGTGACCATGGTACAGTTAGTCATTCAGTCGGTCGATCGGTAGGTCCGTCGGTCGGTCGGTCGGTCGGTCGGTCGGTCGGTCGGTCGGTCGGTCGGTGGGTCGGTCGGTCGGTCATCCCGTCAGTCGGTCGGTCATTCCGTCAGTCGGTCGGTCGGTCGGTCGCTTGGTCGGTCCGCTCCGGTCCGGTCTGGTCAGGTCTCAGCTTCAATGGCAATTATGGGCACAGACAAAGAGCTATTACTAGGCTTGACAGACAGTGCACTTCCCAAGATTACCGCACAAGCTGCTTCATAAATGCTGTTTCGGCAAATTCACAGTGCGCTAGCGGACAGGTTCAGCTTTAAATTTACCAAAATGTTTTACCAACTCGTCCAACTTTCAGTGTTGCTTCATAAATAGAGCACTTGAATAGGACGGGAGTGCAGTAATTGAAGAGGCCTTAAATCAGTGAATAATGCCGGAAATACCAGTAAATAAGGCAGCGTTTAAACAAAAGCCGTCTTGAACACAAAGTGATTACACAAATAAAACATGAAATCGGAGATTATCTTGGGCAAGGGAAGACTTTGAAACAAGGAGTTTTAGAGGAACGCCAGTAAAACGAATGTGTTATAAGTGAAGTCTGCATTTCTTAAGGAGCACAGGTACCTCCTATACGCAATGCCCATAGACTGTCGCGCCGCCAAGCGGAATTCAGAAGCATCCTCTCGAGGAGGGTTAGTAGACGACAAAATGGCAGCACTACGCAGTCACTCCCTTGTTCGGCTGTGCTATCCTCAGTGTGAACGCGTTGACAACAAAGGAACACTACGACTTTGCATGTTCCCTGCATCCGTGAACAAACCGGGCCCTCCGTGACACGAGAAATCTCATTCGTTCTTGCGAGACGCGTTTCATGAAAATGCCTGGCAACTCGCGCTTTCAATGCTAGCCCACAGCGTACACATACTATCTGCTTCGCGAGGCTTTCTGTGACCCCGTAGGTTAGTTAAATGTTATCGTCTGACATTTGCTGTTGAAACTCACCCTGTTTTTCTTGCATATAGCATTCGTCAGTGTTCCTTGCAGTGCAATATGAATCCCATAACAATGTACGCGAGAGGTCGAGATGTGCTCTTCTATAACTGAGCAATCTCAAGATCGTGCGAGCGACGTTTCAATCATTCGAGGACGCATCTGCTCCACGCATTTCGTGGAGCGAACGCTTTCAACGCCGTCCTTCACCAGTGTGTAGGTTTCACAGCCAGCGCTGGGCGGCTTGTTTTTGTACGTTTGTTTTTGTGTTGATGGGTGGCAGCACACTGCAAGCGATTTGCTTGTTGACCGGTTTGAGAGCAAAATGTTCTCCGCGCCCAGATGTCTCTTTAATTGCAAACATAGTGACGCGGAGTGGTCGAAGTCGTTCGGCGGAGTAAATTCTTCAGATTGCTTTCAGCAGTGATGTTGAAAGAAACCATCTTGACGAAAGGATTTTTCACTGGTCGTAGAAGACTGTGAAAGCCCCGAGAGTGAGAGCGACGATGAACGATCAGCTGCTGAATCATGAGGAGCGCGTTGGACGAGGGGACGTGACACTTCACGTCCCCTCGTGCGTTAATGTTCTTTCACGCTCGTAAGTCACTTTGATTGTATTTAATGTATGATATCCTTGAGCGAGATCGAAATCAAAGCGTAGTTCTTCTTGTGCATTGCATGTAGCACAATTATTGAGGGCATTTCAGTGTGTTATCTTGAGGGCATTTCAGTGTGTTATCTGCATTACCAGCGAGATGGCACGAAGGACGTGCGCATTAAAGGTCGTCACTCCACTCGCTGCGGTGCTCGCGCTCCGCTAAGACCTGTACTTTGCCCTATACATGGCGTATTCGCCCACGCGGGCGCGCTTATCTCGTGATGGGGGCAGTTCGTTCGTCTTATGCTTTCACCGGAAAGCTTGCGTTGAAGTTAGAGTGCACGAATGTCACTTCGCTCGCTGCAGCGGCCGCGTTGGCGAAAGGAGCGTGCGGCAGAAATAACAACTGTGACAGCTGTTAGTTCGCGCTCGTCCTGTGTATACCTGCACGTTCGTTTCGTGCATCCTTCTTTGCGTTTGAACAGCGCGCTTTAAGTGTCGAGTTGTGAACGTTGTTAGACCGCGCTCGTCCTGTGTGTGTTCTTTTCGTGCACCCTTTGTGCTTGAGCCGAGCACAACACGTTTCGAGCTGCTTGCCGTTCCTCGCGTGACATTGCAATTTGTTGCTATCGCGTTCATTGTTTCGACCTTGCGGCGAAACTCTTTGACTTTTTTTGCGGCGAAACTGTATATGGCGAAGCGAAACCAAAATTTGTTCATCCTATCTAAGCGAGAAATCCTAGCGCGTATGAGCCACAAATTGGACAAGCCCCATAGTGCTCATCAGAGGTTCACTAAACACGAAGGCATCCACGGGCAAAAAAACAGATGTGCCACATAAATTGGTGGAATTCCACTACTCACCATGAATCCACTCAAAATGAAGAAGCGAGAACATGGACGGAAAACGCCAATTAAGGTCTTTAGAGCAGAAATTGGCTCTGTTGCCAATAATTGAGCTCTATTGCCATTAGAAGCCAATAATGCAGCTCTGGCGGGCATCCGCCTTCACAGAACAGAATGGCTCCAACAGTTTTTCAGCAGAGCTGTTATGCTCGAGGTTTCCCGTTTGTCGTAGATGGACAAACGGGAAAGGTGATCATCATGACGTGGCAGGCACCGTCTTCATCCTCTTCTTCCTCTTCTGCTTCGCTCCCGGAACACGTACGCTGATTTGTCCGGCGTGAGGCGCAATATTTCGGAATAGCCTTGAATAGCCAGGATGGGAAAGGGAATCGAGTGCGAGCAGGAGAGCTGACTATGGAAAGGAGGAGTCGAGAAAGTAACGCATAGCACAGAAAGAAAAAGAAATAAACAGACAGAAAGAGAGACAAGAAAGACAGACTTTATTTAAACGCACTGCGATCTGGTACCAGATTTCGGCAGGGTGGGTATACATGAAAATGTACAAGTACTTAAGCACATACAAGTTCACAGCGACTGCAGGCGTTCTTTAAACATTTGTGAGGAATTCTTTAAACACTGCTAATGAACATAACAATAGACTAGCAAGGTGATAACATATTAACGTATTTTTCAAACATTGTTAAGTACTTTTGGGTAACAATTTCGGAATTAACATTATTTCAATATGTTATTGTCTTACGAAATAAAGAATATTTAATAGAGTTATTGCTTGTGTTCAAGGGAACTATGGTTAAAGCATGCATTTGTCTTGATGACTCACATCTACTCAACTGCAGCATTACTATCAGCCTTATGTCGGCTTATGTGTACAGTCACGTCTACTCACACATACTTCAACGCACTAGCGTTCATACACCAGCTCAACGTTATTTGATCAGGGGTGGGAGTTACGGGAGGGGGGTGCTTTGAGCTCCCTCTCTTTCACGGGAAGGTATTAATAAAATTATCTCGTGTGAGTCATCTCATTTAATAAAAATGTCCTTACTACATTGCAACCACTGATAACTCGTTCGCATATGAAGCTACGAAATCAAAGGATGCCAAGAAGAGCACCGATTATGTCGGAAATCGATGGTAAGGAGCATTGACATCATGGTCGAAAAAGTTAATTATACTGCCACGTGGTCGTGACGTCGACGAAGACCGCAGGCGACGTGTCCAAGATGAAACTTTATTTGGCCGTACTTGTGGCCGAGAAACGGAGAGTTAATGTACAGCAATACACACGGTATGCACTGATAGCGAACTCATGAGCCGGCTCACACAGACTCATGGCTCGATTTGAGTCTGAGTGAGTGACAATTTGCTTAGTTTGGGTCCGAGTGAGTGTATTTTAAAAAACTTTAGCGATTCTCAGTCCGAGAGAGTCCGTTTGAAAAAAATTTTGGTGAGTTTGAGTCCTAGTGGGCCCTAAGTGCAAAATATATTTCATGAGGCAGTTTGAGTGGGCTTCACATTTTTTGCCGACCTACAATGATGAGTAAGCAAAAAATTAGAAGTGTTTACGTGGTAATGGCTATTTACGGGATGAAAGAGAAACTGATCGGCAGACACGGTTGCGCAGTCACTGGGGGTAATCCACTTCGTCTAACTAGCTCACTCACAAGTATACGGCCGTAAGAAATGAAAATGAACCTAACAAACGTATGCTACATACGTTCTAGCTCTTTTTTTAATTTTGGTTAAAATGAATGGGCCCAAATGATCACTGCATATTCCAACAATGATCGAATGCAGAAATTGTATGTTAATAAACGAGCAATAGATGTACATGACTTCATAATAATTCTTGGGGTTTAACGTCCCAAAACCGCGATACGATTATGAAAGACATCGTAGTGGAGAGCTCCGAGAATTTTGACCACCTGGGTTTCTTTAACGTGCACCTAAAGCTGAGTACACGGGCCTCTATCATCTTCGCCTCCATCGAAAATGCGGCAGCCGCGGCCGGGATTCGATCCCGCGACCTGCGGGTCAGCAGTCGAGCACCTTAACCACTAGACCACCGTGGCAGGTGTATATGACTTCAATGAGCCTCTCAAGAAAAACAGTTTAGAAAGAGAAAGAGAGAAAATCAAAAAGAGAGAAAGGGAAATAGAGGTGCATAGAGAGACAGAAAACGATCGAACGTGAAAAGAAGGTAAGTATATGGCTTTTCAAGGGCTTGTTTTTTCTTTGTTGGACACAATATTAATTAGAACTAACAGACAATAATGTCAAGGAAAGTATAGGGGGTGTTATTTGTAGTAATTAGGATATAATATGAAGAAAGTAAAGCGGACGAAAAGATAACTTGCCGCCGGCAGGGACCGAACCTGCGACCTTCAAATAACGCGTCCGATGCTCTACCACTACGCTACGGCGGCGGTCATCCTCTCGTCCACTTTATGGGGTATATAGGTGCATTTAAACCTAGGAGTATTGGTCAGCGCCGATCGCAGCCATGGCACCGAATGTGGAACACTCTTTTTCTGCCTGTTGGTTGGCGTGACGCCAACAGGCAGAAAAAGGGTGCTCCACACTCGTCGCAGCAACATTGTTTCCTGGCTTCGTACCCCTAATGAAGCTGCCCCATTTTTTTTTTTTGTAAGTTCAGTTGAACTTTTCTCCACTCGTCTGTTTTTGGCCACGTGCAGGTGCGGCTGGCGCTGCGCAGTCACCCCGACTTTTGCGTCATGCTGGTGCAAGTGGAAAAGGACGACTTCCGAGGCATCTGCTCCGAGAAGCACTTTCCGCTCGCGCAGAGCGTCAGGCACGCTATGAGCCTCTACGGCAACAATGAGCGCACTCTTTGAAATGCTCCAATCTGCAGGACACGGGTGCACTGCAGCGAAGGGACTCACGCGGACCTGCAATAAAGCGAGACATTTTCTAGCGGGACTTTAGTTTTGACGGCAGAGTTCCGTGTAAAAGATTACCACGTGGGTCCGTGGTGCCCCGCCATACTACATCTATACACCCGCTCCATTTCGTGACTTCATATGAATAACTGCCCTAGCACAATACCTAGTTGTCATCATGCGCATGAACATGGTTGTCATAATATTGAGCAACGTTCCCTAGCCGTAACTAACGTGCGCTAATGATAGCGTCCCCATGACATTCAAAAGCGTCGTTCTTGCAGTGCTTATTGGAAGTTCCTAGATCATTTAGCCAAGAATATGTTGCTACGTACAGCAATCTTGACGCTGTGTTTTAGAGCGCAGCCCTTAGGCGCCCGTTCCTGCACTGAGCATCGTCTCTCTCGTTGTCTGTCACTCCTCGTCTTTGCAAAGTAAGCGGCAAGTGTGCACCTGCGTGCGCTCATGAAATCAAGCCGCCTGCTTTTCAAGCAACGAATCGCACCGTCGATGCAGGTGAAACTGACTTCTCGCGAGCGCGTAGACACGCCTGACTAGACCTGAGAACATCTTACTCCATTGGTAGCAACAATGGTAGCTTCTAGTGCATGAAGAAGGAATACTAGCCGTTATGTCACATTTTTTAAAGCCACAAGCGGGGGAGGGTAGAATTCTCCTCCTTGCAAAGGTTGGTCACGCTTCGGCTCGCTTGCGCTTGCGCAGCTGGCACCGCAGGGAGCGACGCTCCTCGGTCGCGCCGTGCCGCCGCGAGCTGACAGAAGATCCTGAAAAGTGAAACACTTGGTCCGATCAAGAACAAACGTGCTGCGATGCTCGCTTGTAGCGTGCCTGGGTGCCTCTTGCAGCCTCATTACGGCATATATTGTACTTCTCCAAAAAAATTTCCATCTCTGTACTTCGTGTTTAATCAGCTGGCTGAATGCAAGAAAGCAACGGTTCAACTCGGCAGGATAATCGACACGGACAGCTCCGTTTTTTCGGTAAGTTCGGGGTTACGCAACATAATGCAACAGTGGCATCTGAATTGTTCTTGCTACGCAGGAAGATGATGCGCCTCCGAATTATCCTTTGACCGTGTGTGTCATTACACGTTCGCACGAATGTCGTGCATGGCACTCGAGCCAAGCTACAGCAGCGCGGGTCGGTCGACTGCGACCACATCGAGGAAAACTTAGCCGCAGATAAAGTTCCCGGGCACAAAACTTAAACAGGATGTGAACAATTCAAACAGCTTCGCAAATAGTGTTACTGTGTCAAACACTATTGGGTGAGGCACGTCCTAATTCTTGACACTGGAAGCTTCTGTGAGCACACCGGGCCACTTCTTTCCAATCGTTTAATGTGACTGTTGTACACGGGAACGGGTCACCGCCACCTCTCGAATTAATGGCGCATTCACACATCAAACGCCAGAGCAGCCGGAATACCGTGTACGTGCGCTCGAGAACGTTCACATATGTTCTGCCTCACCTGCATGTCGTCGGCGGCGCCGCCTTCGCCACTTCAAGAATTCATTCTATTTCGCACGTTTCCTGAGCATTTAATTTCGTCCCCCAAAAAACACCGAAAAGAAATAGCTTTCACCTTTTCAAACCGTTTTTTCGGGAGATACACCAGCAGAAGCTACATAAGCGGACACGCCTGCAGTGGCGGCGGCGGATTCACCCGGCTGTGCAAAAGCATTGGTTCGGTGACCATGCTTCCCACAACAATTGCATTGTTGAACGCCCGGCGACTTCGCGCGCGACTCCTATTGAGCACACAACTTAAGCAAACTCGCTTGCTCTTTGTCCGAAGCAATACCTTGCGAATCGCACTCGGCGCTTTCCGCTGTGAGGGCAAGGGCCTTGGCTTCTTGAAGATTAAGGTCTTTTTTTGCAAGCAGCCGCTTTTGCGAACTCTTGGACCTGACTCCGCACACAATACGGTCCCTTATCAATCTGTCCAGCATCGTCGAAAGATTGCAATTCTGGGTCATCTATCGAACTGCCACAGTAAACGTATGTACAGACTCCCCTTCTTCCTGGCAGCGATGGAAGAATTTGAAACAATGAGAAAGTTCATGCGGCACTGAGTCGTCGTAGCTGTTTAACGTCTGCACAACTTCTGCGTTGGTCAGAGCATTAGGTTTCCGCGGCGCTACTTTTCCGTTCAAGATTTCAATTGTCTTTGCTCCAAGCGCGGCTACCAGCAGGGCCCTTTTCTTAGCATCGTCCTTCACATCATTAGCTTCAAAGTAAGCCTGCACCTTTACTAAGTAGGCCTGCCACTTATCTCTTGCGTCTTTGAATCCGGTAGCTGGTGTGCCAAGGCTAGTGGGTTCGTTCCGCAGGCCGTCGCGTGTGGTCATATGCTGGCCTTCTTGCTGCAGTAGAATTCTCGTCGCCACTGCTACGTTCTATCGGCCATAGATCGGCAGCGGTGACATGAAAACCAGTCGACGTGGCAGGGCAAAAACGGCGAGCGTTTATTTCCAGCTAGGAAATATATAGGAAAGCAAGAGGAGAGAATTAAGGAAAGAGATACAATGATGCATGCGCCGAGGGGCGTCAGTTGGCTCGACTTGTTATCTTTAGCAGCGACAAATCCTTGAAAATTGATAAATACATTTCCAAAGGCTATAGGCCTACCCTATTGGTCCGAAGTCCACCCAAAATCATATATTTTTTTAATAATAATATCTGGGGTTTAACGTCCCAAAACCACGATATGATTATGAGAGACGCCGTAGTGGAGGGCTCCGGAAATTTTGACCACCTGGGGTTTTTAACGTGCACCTAAATCTAAGTACACGGGCCTCAAACATTTTCGCCTTCATCGAAAATGCAGCCGCCGCGGCCGGGATTCGATCCTGCGACCTTCGGGTCAGCAGTCGAGCGCCATAACCACTGGACCACCGCGGCGGGGCAAATCATATATTTTTGAGAAACACGATGAAACCTTGAAAAATCTAAAAATGCAAGATTTCGAAAGTATACACGCTTACCATTTTAGTCAAAAATGCACCCGAAATCGGTGTCCTCGAAGTGCGACGAAAGTTTGAAAGTCGAAAAATACAAGACCTCAAAGGCTTACAATTTTTGTCAGTAATGCGCACGACACTAATATTATTCAACTGCGACGACACTGTCGAAAACCGATAAATGTAATATTTACAACGGCTGTGTATGCTTACACTTTTCTTCACCTAAAATGAATTTTATTCAAGTGCACTGAAAATTTCAGAAATTGAAAAGAAAATTTACAAAGACTACAGGCGCACCACATTGCTTAAAAAGGAACCCAAAATAAAATTCATCGAAAGGCGACAAAACTTTAAAAAATGGAAAAGTATATAATTCCCAAAGTTATGTGCCTACCAGTTTGGTCAAAAAAGCACTCAAAGTAAGTTCTATCAAACTGACCAAATATTCAAAACTCAAAAGTGTAAAATTGCCAAAAGCTACACGCGTACCATTTCGGTCACAGCTGCACGCAAAACCTATTTTATTCAAATGAGACGAAGCATTCTAAAATCGAGAATAAATATTTCCGAAAGCTATAGGCTTACCTTTTGGTCAGAAACGCGAACGAAATCATTTTTATAGAAACGCGACGAAACTCTGACAAATCGAGATGTACACTGCTTGGAAACACCATTATTTTACTAAAAAATGCATCAAAGATCAATTTTATTGAATGCAAAGTAATTCAAGAGAATGGAAAAATACCAGATCACCAAGGCTTACTATTTGACTGAAATGCGCACTAAATTCATTTTATTCGAAGGCAACAAAGGCCTTCAAAATAAAAAATACATTTTTACCTGGTGAGAGAGGATGTTGAAATGCGAAAAAATTCATTTCATTCTTTTGATACAAAACTCTGAGCAATTTAAAAATACAAGCTCTGCAAACGCCCTAGGCTTACCTTCTGGCCAGAAATGTGCACAGGATCAATTTTTAGTCAAATGCGATGAAACCTTCAAAACCCGATCAATATCCGATATCCAAGGGCTGGCATTCGGTCAAAACTTCCGTCAAAATGAAATACTTCAAAATTCAAAAAACTGAAAACTCGAAAAATGCAAGATTTTCAAAATCTAACTTTTTTTGTCAGAAGTGCGCACAAGAGAAGCAGGATTAATGCAAGATTTTCAAAGACTTCACATGTTGGATGAAAATTAAAAATCAATTTTAGGGAACTGCGACGAAACAATGAAAACTCCCAGTGTAAAAGCTTTGCAAAGGCTTGCAAATATAAGCTTGCCTTTTTTGGTAAGAAATTCACACAAAATTCATTTTAGTGATATAAGACGAAACTTTGAGAATCTTCTAATTTTCGATTTTCCAAAGGCTGTAATAGGATTATTTTTCAGGAATGCGCACAAGATCGATTTCATTCAAGCGGGGTGCCATTATAGTAAAAAATACACACCAACTAAATTTTGTTGAGACCGCCGCGATATCCGGTGTAAGACGCCGAGTGCACGATTTTATCGACCTCGAGAGCGCGTTCGATAAAATCGCGCAGTCGGTGACCTTAAACGAAATATCGCGTCGAAACCTCGGTGTGCGCACGTACAACAAATAATCTCACGTACAACATGATAATCTACGTCAGCGGCAGGTGCAGCTTTTAAGGCGAAAGCCTTAATGCCTCATCAAACGCTAAAGTTGACCGTCGCCCCGCGTTCGCGGCGTCAGGGCAAGGACGAGTGATGCAAGAATCATCATCCCGTGAGGTCGTCACTATATGACGTCATCATGACGTTACAGATCGCCAATGTGTGTGACGTCATCATGGCCTCACTATGACGTCACATAATGAGGTCACCACTGTTACATATGCGCGCAATATCCCAGCTAAATCTCTAGTGCCGCCATCTATGCGCCGCCTTCAACTAAAGGACAGCAACTAGCGCCACCTATGTTACGCGTCTGTAACCTCGATCTGGAGAATAAACAGTTCTACTTCTGCTCTCGACTGGGCTGGTCCCGTATCCTTCGCGGCCCAACATCAACGCAACATAACATGGTGTCAGAGTGATCGCAACCACCCCTCAACTATGGCCATCGCCTTCCTGCAACCACCGGCACATTTCGAGCCAGGCGACAACCCGCAGCAATCCTGGGAGGACTGGAAAGAAGCGTACAACATCTACGAGCAAGCTTGTGAGTACGCCACCAAGCCTACGCCTACGCGTACGGCCCTACTTCTCCATGTTCTCGGGCCACACGGCCGCCGCGTCGCCCAGACATTCCCCCCTCCACCTCCAACCACCGACGGCGAGCAGCCGACGGATCAAGTTACGTACCTCCTGGAACAGTTCGACGCCCTCTACAGACCATACAAAAACGTAATACAGGCGTCTGCTGTGTTCAACACGATGAAGCAAAAAGAAAACCAGACATTCGACGAGTTTGTAACGGACCTTCGGAGGCAAGCTGAAAAATGCGACTTTGGGGAGAAAAAAGACCCGACTTATTGGCGACCGCATCGTCGTGGGAATCAGAGATGCAGCATTAAGAGAGCGCCTTTTTCGCGAACGGGACCTCACACTCGTCCAAATCATAACAACGTGCAAGGCAGCGGAAATATCCAAGAAGCACGTAAAAGAGCTCCAGGAGCCGAATTTCGAAGTACAAGCCCTACAGAAGCCGAAACAATGGAACTCACAAAAACCAGCAACAATGGAGAACCAGCAACAGAAACCACAGCTGAAGCTGCAACAAAAGTGTTCACGCTGTGGAACAACGCACAGACCACGCGAATGCCCTGCCTATGGTTGCAACTGTTACAACTGTGGCAAATTCGGGCATTTCGCCAGCCTGTGTAGGCAACGCCAACGAGGCAGCAGTACCTCCCGCCAGCGAATAGGTCTCCTCGAAGATCCGCAGCAACAGGATCAGCAGCAGGAATTTTTCTTGGAGAGTCTCGACCTCCACAACATCAACTGCAACTCGCAGTGGACAGAAACGGTCAACGTAAATGGCTACAACGTCAGCTTCAAGCTAGACACCGGCTCCGACGTAAACATCATGCCAAAAAATCTGTTCAGCGCATGGCCATCGCAGCCTGCATTCAAGCCAACAGCAGCACGAGTGACAACATATACGGGACAGCAACTTCCCATCGACGCTGAATGTGAGCTGCACTGCTCAACTAAAGAAAAAAGTGCACCCTGAAGTTTCTCGTCGTCAGCCTACCGCTGAAGCCGATTTTGGGCGCCTGCGCATGCGAAGCCCTGAATCTCGTCACGAGAAGGCAACCGCAGCAAACAACTGTAGCTGCGTGCACAGCAACGCAACGACTTGAAAACGTGCTCAACGACTTTCCTGATGCATTGGAAGGCATCGGAAAACTACCTGGAGTCTATTCCATACAACTGAAGGAAGGAGTAACTCCCACGGTGTCAGCTCCACGCCATGTACCCAGCGCATTAGAGCACAAAGTCAAAGCAGAACTGCAACGAATGCAACAAAATGGAATCATCACCGAGATCACAGAGCCTTCCGAGTGGGTCCATCCGATTGTTATCATCACCAAAAAAGACGGCAGCGTCCGACTGTGCTTAGATCCTCGAAACTTAAATAAGGCCATCAAAAGACAACACTATCAAGTGCCTGTGGCGGAGGAACTCTTCGCAAACTTGAGCGGTGCAAAGGTATTCTCCGTCCTTGACGCAAAAAGTGCTTTCTACCAACTGGTCTTGGATGAAGAAAGTTCACGTTTGTGCACGTTCACGACGCCCTGGGGAAGATATCGATTTCTTCGTGTTCCGATTGGCCTCGCAACAGCCCCCGAGCTCTTCCAGCAAGCTATTGACAGTGTCTTCGAACGGCAACTTACCGTCAAGCCCTACGTCGATGACGTTCTGGTCGCGTCACGAAACCTTGAAGAACATGAGCAAGACCTCAGGAATGTGCTCACAAAAGCACGCGCCAACAACCTAAAACTCAACAAAGCCAAGCTCCAGCTGGGTTTGACAGCGATTACGTACTTGGGCCGCCAACTCTCACCTCAAGGGATCGCTCCAGATCCAGATAAAGTGAAAGCCATCAAAGCCATAACGATGCCATCAGGCAAGCAAAGGACAGCAGCAGAAACAATGTCACGTGCATCAGACTCATTTAGCCAGATGCAAACAGCGGATCATGATCAAGGACTTCTCGTATCAACTTTGATCCAAGCAACTCCAGCAAGTGTAGGATAATCCCCAGCTGAGCTGTTAATGGGCAGGAAGTTGCGCACATTTCTACCAACCCTTCCAAGCGTACTACAACCGAGCTTTCCAACTGCAGCTCACCACACGCTTGTCCACGAAAGGCAAAAGCAGCAACACAAACACGGGGACTGCCACACAAGAAATCTCTCGGCACTAATTCCTCGTCAGCCTGTGTGGCTCCAGCTGAATCAAAAGTGGGAAAAAGCCACCGTGGTGAACGTCGGTCCAGAACCTCGAAGATACGCCGTAAAGACAGACACCGGAGGCATCTTCTTCAGAAATCGCGTCCATCTGCGACCAAGAAACACACAGCAGACTGTTGCAGAGGCTTCGCCAGAGGACTACGACATTGCTGAGCCGAGCCCACCAGTTCCATCACAGCAAGTTGAGGAACGGCCTCGCCCACCTCAAACCACCCGCTCCGGAAGAAGGATCAAGCTTCCTGCACGCTATCCCAGCTTAAGAAGCGACTTCACTTAAAACTGAAAAGCTGGTTTACAAAAAAAAGGGCGTGTTACATATGCGCGCAATACCCCAGCTAATTCTCTAGTGCCGCCATCTATGCGCCGCCTTCAACTAAAGGACAGCAACTAGCGCCACCTATGTTACGCGTCTGTAACCTCGATCTGGAGAACCTGCTCTCGACTGGGCTGGTCCCGTATCCTTCGCGGCCCAACATCAACGCAACATAACAAACACATGGCATTGACGCTTGGTCAAAGGTTGGCCGATCACGGAAGAAGTGGGAAACCGGGTGAGGCGCACAAAACAAAAGCCTCCGACTCTGGAGGCATTGTAAAACCACGGTGCGGAGAGCTTTCGGTGGGTGGCGAGGCAGAATCAATACATCGAGTGAGAAGAAATAGATGATGGCTTTCGCCTTCGAATCGTCTTAGGTGAATGGATAACGGATCCTGTGGTTCTGAGTCCCTTCGCCTCCTTTCTTGACAAAAGAAAGTAAAGATGAATGAATGAATGAACTATGTGAAAGATTTGCTGAAGTACAGACGAGCCGTTCTTTCTTGGTCAAATTTTGGACAAGAATTCACCGAAAATAACTTTCTTTGATTTGCGATGAAAATAAATCAATATTTTTAGTTTAGAAGAGGACTCCCGTTTCGGCGGCATGGGACAAGGCCTAATGGTCCCATGCACACCAATTTCATTGTCCTCCCAAGCGACTAATGCTTCGAACTGCCAAGCACCAGGCTGAAGCGTGCTTGTCCCTATTTCCACGGTAGGTACCAGGCGGCAGATTTCTCTGCCTCCTGCAGACACTGCGGATGATCTGCATATACACCATGGCTGTGGTGGGTTAAGGAACAGTCAGACGACTTCCGACAACCTCATCGGGCCAGATTTCGAGATCCTACACCCAAATCAACGAGCGCCAGGTAGGGGTACTCCTCTACCCATTAGAAATCGCAGGTGGGTTTCGGGCCGGCCCTGGCAATCGAACCCGGCATTTACCGCATCGGAAGCAGGCCCTCAACCATTACGCCACCTCTGCGATGAACACCTTGCTCAGAAATGCTCAACATATCGGTTTCATCCAAATGCAACGAAACTGAAAAAAAATGTACAAGGTGTTCGAAGGCGCCAGGAATCGAACCCGGTACCTTCAGCACACGAAGGTGATGGTCAAGCATTTTGCTACTTATTTTCATGCACTTATATTTGCAGAATTCCTTACAGAAGTACTGTCTTGGAAATTATTTCTCTGATTTTAGTTTTATCACAATGCGATGAAACATATAAAAATCGAGAAATGCAAGATTACGAATGTCTAAAGCTTACCATATTGGTGAAACGTTCCCCTAAAAGCAATTTCTTCGATATATGATAAAACACTGAAAAATCGCGAAATCATGATTACTATTTTAGTCAAAAATGCACGAAAAGTAAATACTGGGTGCATTTCTCTGTACTTTAAGAAACCGAGAAATAGACGGTTACCAATTTCTATGGGCTTTTTATACCAAAATTCATCTAAAACCAATTTCTTCAATTTGCGAGGAAACTGAAAAATCGAAAAATAAACAAAGAATAAATGTTGTCAAACTTTACTGAAACATTGAAAAATCAAGAAAGACAACATTTATAGAGGCTATAGGCTTACCATGTTGGTCAAATATTTACCTAAAATCTATTTCCTCGAAATGCAAGCATTGAAAATTCGAAACTCAAAAACCACCGAGCGCCAGGCCGGGGCACTCCTCTACCAATTAGCAATTACCCATGGATTTCCAGCCGCCGTCGGGAATCGCAGCCGGGATCTGCATCGGAAGTAGCCGCTCAACCATTACGCCCTTCCGCGGTGAACAGCCCGCGCAGAAATGCTCAGCATATACCTTACATCGAAATGCAACGAAACTGCGAAAAAAAAACGAAAACTACGAGATCTTCAAAGGCTGTAGGATTCGAACACGGCACCGTCCGCAGCTGAAGCTAATGTTCGAGGATTTCACCACTGCTGCTGGTACAACTTCCCGCAATTATGTTCAGAGCATTTTTTAACGAAATGCTGTGTAAAAGCCCCCGATGTCTTGACTTTTGCAGCAGAGCTGTTATGGTCGTGGTTTTGGTTTACTCTGTGTCGTAGATAGAATATTATCGTCATCATTAACCGGCACGCGCTCAATCACTGCCGAAGCATTCTGTACAGATGGTGAACAAGAGAAGCGGAAACGCAGTGGGATTTGCCCGATTTCTGTCGCACGTACGTGCTATAAGAATTTTACAGAAGAGCTGTTATGGTCGAAGTTTGCCGTATGTTGTAGATAGAAAATCACAACATCATGAACCGGCACGCACTCGGTGACCTTCCTGGCTTTATATGCGCACAAGATCCATCCTTTTCAAATCCGACAAAACATTAAAAAACCGACGACCGGAGAGAGCCATCGCGTTATATCCCCCGCCTTCAAGGCAATGACGCGCGCATCAAAATGCCAAAAAAGTTCAAAAAATGTCGCAGCGGCTTAGCTCGGCTGTGCCAGGATAACGTAGCGTTAGCAAAGGCTCAGCTGATTATTCCTAGCTTTCCTGATTGTCTAGGAGTATCTTGATTATCATGCATACTACTTCTCCAATGACACACACGGTATACGTATTATGTGGCGCATGTATATTTATTTTGCCAGGCAACTACTTCGGGATCCGATGAGTTAAGCTGCTCTGTTCTTCTGCGCCGTTGAGAGCATTTGCGCTCTCCTTCGCCATGGCTATACCACACTGGAAAACGCCAGTCAGAGGCGCTATCAAGCGGCTCCAGCGCAGTGTCAGACGGCGACTGCACAGCGAAGGCGAATAGCTGCGCGCGCGCACGCGCCAGTACGTCTGCCACGGCTACGACGTCACTGCTCTGGAAGGCGCAGACCGGCGGCGGCGGAGGGCGCGGGAGGTGCCGGTTCCGGTGCGCCAGCTGTGTGACATCACTGATCCTCGCGCATGCGCAGCATGGCTCTTGAGGAGGCACGCGAAACTGGCTCGGCAATTCCAAGTTCGGCAAATTCCAAGCATTGTAGAAATAAATTTCATGCGAAGCAATCAGGCAGTAGCAGGCTATGCGGGATTTTTCACTTTGAGCCAAGCGCTACGAGGTGGTTTGACGTCTCCGTGTTAATTGAGTACTTGTGCGCATGTCTTGTGCGTACCAGGCATGCAGAGCACACTGGCGTGTAAAGGGTAGCTAATGGGCCGACGTCACGTCAGCACTCACTTAGAGCAGAGTCGTCAGTTTCATCGCCATGAAGTGGTCGTAGACGTATTCGTGCTACGCTTGAATGTAATTCAGGAGTCACAGGTATGTAATGTTTGTTACATTGATACGAAAGCGGATAGCCGGCACTGCCGCCACAAATGGCGTTGTCGTGTCATGAAGATGTTTAGGGTCCCTTTCCGAAACAGTTTGAAGCGCTGGCATGACTCTATGGTAGAATACTTGACTGCCATGCAGAATGCCCCAGTTCGATTCCGGCTAGAGCCGGTATATTTATTATTTGCTTCCATCGGGATATCTTAACCCATCGACAACACCGCGCACCACAGCACCACATTTTCTATGACGCAAGCTCCTTCACACCGTCGAGTGAGAGGAGTCATGACATGGTCATACAACAATTTGAGCTTTTCAGCGAAAAATACAAGTAAATCGTCTGTTGTACCTACACATATATGAAAAATGGACTATAAGAGAATGCTTAGCTATAGCATTCTATAGAATAGCAATCTATAGAATTCACCGGATGTAAAGCCCACCCACAGCCGGCGACCCCTAATTTACAATAGCGTGTGTGACGTCATGTGCTGCATGGAGTGGAGTCATCGTCTTCTACCAAAGTGCCCCATCAAATCGTCCAATTTCATTGCCAACCTGAAGAAAGCTGAAGTAGCTCGGTTGCACGCGCAGCCGATCTTCGAACAAAATTGTAAGCGGGGATGGTAAAATCGTAAGCGGGAATGTAAGTGGCAGCGAAGCTTCCAAAAGCCCATGCATTCAAAAAATGGCTGCTGATTAGCTGCTCATTGGGCTTAGCGCCATCTGTGTAAGGAGGGAACACTTCTGACGGAACGGAAAAACAAAGCGGATGTGACGCAATATTCTGTAAAGGGTGACGTTATTTTGTTGGCAGTAGCACGAAATTTGACCTAAAATAGTTTTCGTAGGCCCCTGATCGTTAAGGACTTGCGACATTCTCATCCGAGGCAAACCCTTTGCGAGTGTGTTTCAAGTCAACGCCAGTTAAGCTAATATCGGCTCATGAATATACAATTGTGTCTAAGTGTACTGCCGTTTAATTCGCCTTGGTTTTTCTAGCAAACTTTATTCTTGGAACTTTAATTCTGGTTGGTTCCATCTTCTGCCGCTGCATTAAAGCAAACAGCAGTGCACTTCTCATATTTGCAGCGTTGCCTATTTGCTTCGCACATACGTATCCATGTGCTTTAAAGTGCTTTGTGTGCTTCAGCTCTAACAGGATGAAATGACGCCTAGTCATGCCAGAACAATGCCATTTCATTTTTAGGAGCTTGCTCGCCAAGCTTTTTATGCTGACGCCTTGTCCATCGCGCCGTATCTGCGAGTTCTCATTGCTCCAGCTAGAGGCGCAGCTGTGCTCTCTCCGGTGATTCAAGCGCGCTCACTATATGGCGCGCCGCACACTCCGCTGCACACTCGGCGCGTGCTCTTGTTTGATATGTGACCGCTACAGGGCCACGCCCATATACAGCGCTTGCTCTCGGCGCGCTTTCTTTCTCTTCGCCGGGAGCTCACTCAGTGCACTTCGCTACCGCTACTCAGCATGAACACCCAAGAAACCAAGGCAGCGGCGGTGAGAGCTCGCAAGGCAGCAGCCACGCGGGCTCGTCGTCAAGATGTGTCGGGATCTACGTCAAGCTACCCGATACAGCGGAAGATCTTCATCTACCTCTCACTAGCCAGAGCCAGGGCGTAATAGTGCATCAAAATGTAAATTAATAATCATTGTTTGTATAATGTGTATATATATAACAACGTGATAACGTCTCTATATGACGGTAGAGGAATTTGTACGGAGGATTCGCGGGTTAACATCTCCGAGCAAGCTCCTCTAGCATCATTCACTTCGTCGATATGGCGTGATTTTTTATTCAATGATCACAATAGCGCAGTTTTATTACGCTGAACACAGTAAGCCCCAAGAGTGGTAGTAAGTACAAAATGTGCGTGGGCACTACGTGCGCCGGTCTTGCTCCGATAAATTAACATTACGCGTAGCGTACGCAGGCATGCGAATTGTAGCGCGCAACATAACTTGGCGGTCTCTTCACCGAGAACAGGAAATATTCTAGGCGCTGCGTGTTCTTTCAGGAAGGAAACCGGGCCGCAGGAATGCTTATTCATGAAAATCCAGTGAGCACAGTACTCCGAACAGTCGCAGACTTCTTATCTAGTAGACGTGGGTCGCCAGGCGTACTATGTGTGTTGCTATGGCACCCTTGCACAGCACATTGTTTCCGCGCGTACCGAGCAAAGCGTTCAGCGTTAAATGTTAGCCGCATCGTCTTGTAGGGCACCGTGCCCCTCGGACAGCGTTCTTAATACGTTCACGCCCCCCCACCCCCCCTCACATGATTCTTTCACGAATCAATAAAGTTGTTTACCTACCTACCTACCCACGATGAAACGCACCTCGCAAATCCACCGCACAGCAAAATATAAATTCTCACTACAATATTTCCGCGAAAGCGTAAAAGTGGTATATCCACTAATTGTCCATACGCGGCCGTCACTAAATCATGCTTTTACTAAGTAGAGTGTAGTTTCGTTAGGCACGTGAACCGGCTGCATGAAGCCGGGTTTCCGGATGAAGTTGTAGTTTCGGCGTCAAGCAGAATTTTCCGCAAGATAAAAATGGAGCTTGCTGGTGGTGCGCATGTAATTGAGCGACAGGAGGTGACCGACAAGTTCGTGGTTATTCCATCTTTGCATGAAGTGTCATACCGGTTAAAACAGGTCGCGGCAAGATATGGTGTACGCGTGCTCTTTTCAGCAAAAAACAGGGTTGGTAAGGTGTGTGCAGCCATTGACAAAAAAGAGAAGAAAAATGAAACAAGAGCAAAAAACGGCTGTGGCGTAAATCATCTAAAGAAGTTCGTTGAGTGTCAGTAGGGGGTGATGTATCACGTGCCCTTCTCATGTGGTGCTTCATACATTGGACAGGCGGGGCGCTGCCTGAAATACGTCTCAGAGAGCAGCACCTGAGCTCCTTGAAAGGCACGCCGTACACACACTTCACGATGCATTGCAAAAGTTGTAATGGATGTTCGCTGCTTTTAGTGGCGACGCAGGTCTTAATCGCTCACAAGCATCAGAAGGCAAGGGAAATGGTTGAGGCTGCCTCGATAAAACAGGAGAACGACACGTGTGTTAGCCACTCATCGATACATCTACTAGAAGCGGAGTACGCTTACCTTAAAAAAAATCATGTGACATAACTTCGGTTCGTAGTTCAGTAGATAACCCATGTTTTCTAGTTTTACGCAAGTTGTTACAGACTGTTTTTTCTGTTTTGGTATTATTTTTATTTTTCGAGGACGTTCACGTGATGTCAGATTGGTGTTGTCATTGCCAACTATAAGATGCGGATTTTTTTTCCCATTAAACTGTAATTCCCAGTTAGCGCCTGTTCTTGGTGTTCTTTACTGAGTCATGTTTTCCTCGCGCTTCGCTTCGACATGAATCTATACCAACTCGCCCAGTACTCTACGTTACTTCAGTTCAAAGCGTGCAAATGCGAAACACCAAGATACGAAAGGGGGCATGCCCGCATACGAACTTTACGAGGGCACCTACCCATAAACCACGAGAGCTGTACTGAATAATAATCCTGTGTACCTTTTTTGTGAGGGAGCTGAGAAAAGGGTTTTGCATAATAATTAACCCCTACCATGCATTTTTGGCACATTACGCGAACAGATATATTCGAGAAATAACTGTCCTTTGTAGAACAAATAGTGCTTTATTCTAGAATAAAACTTTGTTTTTTAGTTACTGGTGTTTTTTCCCTCCACACCTAGTCGTGCTTGAATCTCAGCTCCCCTAACTCACCTTGTTGGCGTCGCTGGCAATCAGTCCTTAACCACTTTTCGCCCGAAGCCTCGCGACCTATTTGGATGGACCTTGGAGCTGCTTTGTACGCCTGCGCGTACAAAGCAGCTACTAGTTCTTCAGGTTATCGCCGTTCTCGGGCGCTGATATTGTGTGCTGTCGACGCTCGCGCAATATAGTTAAAAATTTTGGAGGTTGTACGTTCTCAGAGCATGTGTTAGGTCCCTGGTTTACTTTCGACGTCGCCAGACTGTGAAAGCGAGAAAATCATAGAAAAACAAATACCATATAGCATACCACTTTGGGGCATGGAAACAGAAGATAGGTCGCCCGTACATTTAGCGTTTAGGCCTTGTCGGGCCGATAGGCCCTTATCTGCAGCACGCACGTTGGAAGCAGGGGGAGGAGAACACACGCGCATTGCCCATGCGCGTGAAGAGCGGCAGCGGCGGAAAGCCACAGGGGGCGTGAAGGTGGCTGGCGGATAAGAAGGGAGGTGAGACAAGCCCGGAGGCTTCTTTGGTGGGCGGCAGGACGATGGGATGCCGCGACGATCGCGCTAGGCGCGAAGGTTTCCTCCGTGAGTTCTGCAGAGCAGAGGCCACGCCGGTTTGGGACGTCCGCTAATAGGAGTCGTTGGCTCGTCTTCTACTGCGAATTGCGCGTGAGTTTGCTTTCCTGCCGTTATGTTTCGCGCGTAGGTTCCATTCGACCGCCAGTCGGCGGGGATTGTTCGTTCCAGGCTTTTGGCTCTCCTGTATACGTTAGTGTCGTGTTGTGCCGGTCTGGAAGGCCGGTGGTGATTCTTTTGAGTCGTGAATTAAAACGGTTCTTGTTCCCAGCGTTGCTGGCTTGTGTCGTGCGAATTACGGCTCACTGACCCCCCTGAGCGGAGGCGGGGCCTTCAGCCTCATGCGCTGCTGTTTCAAATCGGTCATGTCGCGCCACTGCGGCGGCTGCTGGCAAAATATCCCGGTTTTCTGCGCACAGCCACTCTTGGCCGCAGCAGGGTGGCAATGGCCCCTAGCAGCGCAAGCGTGTATTGGCGGCGAAAAAGTCGACTTCTATCTGCTCTTGTGAGTTCGCATGACATAACAGCTACAAGAACACGGCCGGGGAACTGCCCAAGGTGCAATTTTATCATTTTTCATTGAAGTCGTATGAGGCTAATTGGCGAAAACGTTGGAACGCAGCCGTTCGGCGCGCCCGATAAGCAAACGCGTCCTGTCTTCGCACGGTTTCTTTCGCTTTTTATCCAAGTCACTGGCGTAACCAGGTGGATTCAAACCCCTCCCCCTGAATTTGTTTTAAATTTTGCATGTGTATGTATACACGCACACATAGAAACGCACGGACGAACATACATAAAGTACTGTTGAACCCCTTCCAAACAAACAAAAAAATTTCGGGCTACGCTACTGCTCCAGGCAATATTGACACATTGTTGGTTCACTTGTTCCTTTTATTAATGTTAACCCAAAGGGAAATTTGTGGCAACCATTGCGATGCAATACTGTCCTCTGCAGTGGCAACTTTGTCGGCTGTCCATGAGTGTCCGAGTGAGGGGCCTCAGGATCGGCTTTATGATCGGAGGATCTAGACGAAAAACACAGTCGCACATGTTAAAAAATATAACTAAGGAAAGTGTTCGACGTATCAACAGCGCTAGAAAACTAAGAAACAGGCACTGCATGCGGTCCCTATCTTTTTATCGTTGCTAATACGTTATTTCAACAATCCCAGCTTTTTGCTAATGAGCGCTGGTCATAAGACAAGAGACGCGAGAGGCTGTCGATATAAAGCACTTTCTATCGTATGCCAAGAAAAAAGCTTACTTGCTTCCAAACGCCGGTCGTACTCCACGCTTTTTATTAGTGTGACGCATTTTCAGAGTATTTACGACGGACCGACGGCACTGTGCAATTCTTATCTCACGCAGTAAACGTGATTAGCGGCATACAAGTCGCCACACTGAAGTGAACAACTTTGTTTTAAATATTCCTGAACCTTTGCTATTCGTCCGTAGCCGCAAAACAACAAACGGGGCTCGTTTTGCGTTGCCATTTTCCGCATCGACGTTCACTGCACAAAACTGCGAGGTACCCGCCGGAAGGGAACAGGGACAAAATGCGCTAAGTAGCCGCATTGGCGCTGCGCACTCGGACAGCATAACGTCTTTAGGAGAGGCAGCGTGGCCGCCATTTTGAATCCCCCACCCGGTCACTTGTGCGTGGCGCGCGTGCTGTTGTTAGGTCGGTGGTCGTTTCCCACCAGTTTTATGCGCTCGCTACCGTCACCATGGCCGGGTGTTGCGTGCCGCAGTGCACCAATCATTCTAGGTACGTTGGGAGCTGTATTGCTTCAGAAGATACGAGGTTTCTTCGGACAGTAAAAATCAAACGTGACAAGCGGCATCCGAAGAACACATTATGCACTTGCAGCATAAGTTTCCGGCCGGTATTTCGAATGCGCATGCAAGAATAACTTCTGCCGGTGTTAACCTTGCGTAATAAATGGACACACTGATATCAGCTGCATGCTTAAAATGCTTTGGTTCACATGTGCATGAATCCTGCATTTTTATTCGCAAACATTCTTTACTGCACTTGGTTGGTCCTGTATCTGCCTTTGATTTTTGCTTTCGCTATTTTTGTGATTTCAAATGTTTCATGGAATATATTATGCGTGTTTGTCTGCAGATCAGATCCTTCTTTTTTCCTAATAATAATTGTTTGTGAGAATTTACGTCCCAAGAACCCCGATATGATTATGAGAGGCGCCGTATATAGTGGAAGGCTCCCGAAGTTTTGACCATCTGTTGTTATTTAACGTACACCTAAATCTAAGTACGCGGGTTTCTGTCTTTTCACCACCATCGAAATGGGCCCGCTGCGGCTGGGATTCGATCCCGCAACCTTCGGGTCACCAGTCAAACACCATAACTAAAACCACGGCGGGTTCTTGTTTTTTATATTCCTTTCCCTTGTTTCAAGTACGCCTTCTGTGCTGGTGTATGTATTTCTGCATGTATGTATGCAGTGCTGGGCAGTATCGAAGATACATGTATCTTAGATACTATCTCAGATACTCTTTGGGTATCTTGTATCTGTATCGCGATACGTCTCGCAAGACGGGTATCTGTATCTGTATTTCCGATACATTCAATAATGTATCGTGTATCTTAAGATACAAGATACTCCTATAGTCCAAGATCAAGAAGGGAGCCGACGGATGGATACACGTTATAGATTTCAAAACAGGAGAAAGTGCCTCAGATCAGGCTGGCCGACGTTTCAATAGGGGACCTATCTTTGTCAAAGGCGCCTTGTCATCCCTGGCGTGTTAGTTTTATGGGGTTAGTGATGACGTCATGTCCAGCGGCGGCGCGTCTGTTGCTGTTGGTAATTGATGCCTGGAAAGAGAGAAACTCGAAAGCAGAAGAGTAAAGCCCTTGCCACATTTCAAGAGAGTTTGCAAACACGTTCGGGTCTGCCATGTCAGAGTTAAAGGTAGCTGCAAAGAAAGCAAAAAAAAAGAGAAAAAAAAGGGGGGGGGCGGGTACAACCAAGCGAGAGGGCGAGTGCAGCCATCACAAAGAGCTGCAGAGGTGGTGAGGAAGGGAACTACAGGCGGGGAGAAAAACCGGGCGGCTTACGTTTAAATGTCCGCCAAGGAGCTGTAGAAGGTGGTGGGGAAGGCAGCTACAGACGACAAAAAAAAGGGAAGGTACTCGGGTGGCGTACGTTTAAAATGCCGCCTGCCTACTTTAAGTGATATTGAAAGGGTTGCCTGAAAAGCAAGCTCCTGCTTAATGGGTGAAGTAATTGGCTGGCATATACATCCAGTGTCGTCGGTGGCTTCCAAAAAATTGGGCGCCCGTCAACTAAGAGGGTGAAGTAATTGGCTGGCATATGCATCCAGTGTCGTCGGTGGCTTCCAAAAATTGGGCGCCCGTCAACTAAGAGGGGAAAAAAAAAGTTGAAAGGAACGAGGGGCGGCCGGGGGGGAACAATCGGAATAAGACTCGTAGAACTTCCTGAGAAAGCGAGGGCTGTGACAATGCTGGCCAGAAGCGGCCTTTGGAGCGCGGAAAGGGGGAAGGAAACCGTGGCTCGGATTCACTAGAAAATGAAAACTCTTAAGAGAATAATATCTACACGTATGTGCACATTTATACATGCAAGGTTAAGAGATATTAAAAAAGAATATTGATAGTGTATTATGGGAGCTGGTCGGGATTTTATTTTGCGAATAGGTTAAGGTTTTTGAAAGCTGAGCGTACTTCATGTCTCTTAATATTATAGGAATCATGCTATGGCTTTTAACGATTCCAAATTACCACGAGCTAGATTTATTCCTGATGGGTGTAGGGATTGAAATTTGTGTATCAAATACGATTCCATGTATTTCCTCTCACGTGGTGACCGGAAGTTTGTTTGTAGAATGTAAAGTTTGGCTTGATCGAAATTGTGGTCTTGTTGATTGAAGTGGCTGGCTACTGCTTTTGGTAAGTTGTGCTTTGTGTCTGCGCGGTGGCCGTTCAGTCTTACATGAATTGGTTGTCCAGTTTCGCCTATGTACTGTTTTTTACAGGTGGCACACTCAATGCAGTAGATCAGGTTGTTTGAGGTGCACGTGAAGTTCGATGTTACCTTGTGAAGGTAATCGGATGCTGTGCTTTTACGTTGGTGGCTGGCTGTATATGTTTGCACGTAGAACATCTTGGACGCCCACAGGGTCCAGACGTTGGTGTAGTTTTTGTTGCGAGTTTTGCATGTACGAGCATATCTTTAAAATTGGCGTTGCGTCTGTAGGCAACCTTAGGCGGTTCGGGGAAGATTTTTTTAAGTTTCTGGTTGATTGTTAGAATCGGATAGTATTTTGCGAGGATGTTGTTTATGTTCGGAAGTGCGTTGGAAAATTTTGTAGTGAGAAGAGGCGTTGTTGTTGTTGTGGTTTTAGGGCGTGGTTTGAGTGTCTCAGTGCGATCTAGTTTTAGTGCGTCCGTGTAAGCCTTGTGAAGGAACGCGTTTGGATGGCTTCTGTTTGCTAGTGTTTCTTTTAGGGTAGTAAGTCTGTTTACGTAATCCTGATCCTCTACGCATATGCGACGTAACCTTGTTGCTTGGCTCCTGAAAATGCCCTGTTTACAATGTTTTGGGTGATGGCTAGTATAATCTAGGTATTGTTGCTTGTCAAATGGTTTCTTATACAGCGTAGTCTTTAATATACCATTCTCAAGATATATTGTTGTGTCAAGAAAGTTGATGCTCTCAGCTGAGGTCTCGGACGTGAACTTTATCGTTGGATGAAAGGAGTTTAGGAATGATGTAAATTTAGCTAGATTGTCCCTGCCGTGACCCCATATTATAAGTATGTCATCGATGTACCGAATGTATGTGTGGGGTTTGTCTGCGCAGCGAGCCAGGAAGTCTGTTTCCAGAATTCCCATGAATATGTTTGCATAAGTGGGTGCGAATGGGGTGCCCATGCTTGTTCCTTGTATTTGAAGGTAGTAATTTTCTTCAAATTCAAAATAGTTGTGTGATAGTACTAGTTCGAGTAATGATAAATATACTTCAGTAGAATGCTGTACATTATGTTGATTTAAAGTTTGCTTTATTGAGATTACGCCCTCTGTGATCGGGATATTCGTGTATAAAGCGGTAACGTCTAGTGTGACGAGGATGGCGTTTTGTGGTAGTGTGCCTTTGCTATTAATCTCTTCTATTATTCGCAGTAGGTGTGGGGTGTACTGTACAAATGACGGGAATGTCTTCGGAATGTCCCCGAGAAAGTGGTTAAGGAATTCGGAGAGGCTCTCGGTTGGGGTGTTGTTATTTGATACTATTGGGCGCCCTGGAATATTGGCAGTGTATAATTCGGTGGATGGTACTTTGTGAATTTTGGGGAGGAGGTAAAACCGCCCTGCTGCTTTGTTGTTTGGTTTCAGAAACTTGAATTCTGATGGAGTTATCAATTCATCAGCAAGGAGGGATCTAAGTGTGTTAGTGATTGTGAGTGTGTATTGTTCTGTTGGATCGTTGTCTAGTTTGCGGTACTGTTCTGGTTTATTGAGTTGTCTGTAAGCCTCGTGCTTGTACTTCTGTGTTGGCCAAATGACTATGCTTCCTCCCTTATCGGCTTCCTTGATGATAATGTCTTCGCGCGACTTGAGGTTAGAGATGATGCGACTCTCCGAATAAGTCATGTTCCTAGGCTTTTTAGATGATTTCGATTGATTAATGATTTCTGTAGTGATAGCTTTAAGATATAAGTCGAGTTCAATTGCCTGTTCTGGTTCGGGAGTCCAAGTAGACTGAGCCCTGAGCGTTGTAGTACCTGTTTCTGCTCCATCGTTATCTGCAAAAAAGTGTCTAATGCGCATTCTTCGTGAAAATTCTGTGAGGTCTCTGTGGAGTTCGAATTCATCTATTGTGTTGTTGGTTGGACAAAAGTTTAGGCCCTTGCTAAGGACCCTTGTTTCCTCTAGGCTTAATGTACTTGAAATGTCTACAACATTGGACTGCTCTATTTGTGTTGTTAGCTGTGCTTGGTATTTCTCTGTTTGTACTGTGAGTTGTTAGCGGGACTAGGGTGGTTGTTCGGGAGGGTGTTCCTTGATTGGAAATCATTTTCTTATTCTGCTTTTGCCTCAATTTTTTATTCTGTTTTTCTTTATATTGTTCTAGGTCCCTTTTTTCTTCGGTTGTTAGAATTATGTTTTCGAGTTTTTGGGAAAATTCTTCAATTTGCTCAATGCAGTGGCTCTTGAGTATATTTAAGAGAGAAAATGAAGCGTTGTCTAGTGCTGTTTGCCAGTTATCTTGATATTGGGTGGAGAGAGTACCTAACGCGGGTGTCGCTTTCAGTTTTAGTTCTTTGGGAATTGTGTTGTTCTTTATGCAGTGTTTGTACGTGTTGAGGTGGCAGGTGTAGTTGGTGAGTTTTTGGGTTAGTTTTCTAGCTTGTAAAAATTCAATGCGGCGTGTATGGGGAGTAGTGATTTCAAGGGTTTGTCACTTATTTGTCTTAGTGCGGGTGGATCTGCGTGTGTCCGCGCGTTCCGGTTTGGGAGCTGTTTGAACTTCTGGTTCGTTAGATTCGACGACTGTTACGGCCTGGGTGTCCGTGTGGGGAGGTATGAGAGTGGGCGTCTGCGTGACAACTTCGGTTGCGGATTTTGTTTCGTCGGTCTCGGTTGTGTCGGGTTCCAGGTGGTAGTGTGGAGGTGGGCATGTAATTTGTGTGGAATGTTCGGCTGTGGGCCTCATGTTGGATGTTGTTTGTGTGTAGGCTTCGGCTTGTACCCGCCCCCCCCCCTTTTTTTTCTCTCTTTTTTTTCTTTCTTTGCAGCTACCTTTAACTCTGACATGGCAGACCCGAACGTGTTTGCAAACTCTCTTGAAATGTGGCAAGGGCTTTACTCTTCTGCTTTCGAGTTTCTCTCTTTCCAGGCATCAATTACCAACAGCAACAGACGCGCCGCCGCTGGACATGACGTCATCACTAACCCCATAAAACTAACACGCCAGGGATGACAAGGCGCCTTTGACAAAGATAGGTCCCCTATCGAAACGTCGGCCAGCCTGATCTGAGGCACTTTCTCCTGTTTTGAAATCTATAAGATACTCCTATAGGAACACCAGCGTACGAAACAATAATCGCTGGCTCAACTCCACTTCTCAAGCTGGTACTGGTGCTACTAAACCGCCTCAGTAAAACTCAGCGCAGTGACATAATTTTATTTTTCCGGCAAAGTCTACCAGTGAAGGCAGGCAATGAAGTGTGTGCGTCCGCTTTGGTGGAGCAGAGCAACTTGACAGCGCTCGCGGAGTCACGACAGAACAAGCGCGCGAACGTCTAGCTTAGCTCACGTGCTTTTCGTTTTCTCGATTTTTTTTCTCTTTACTTGTGTCAGTGCCTTGACACTTACCCTCATCCACTGTCCAGCGCCGCATACCACAATGCGTGCGACGACTATCGCGCAAATTCTGATGCCGCTGCCCTGCGTAGCGCTTTGTTACGAAATCTGAAGTATAAGGTTGCTTTGCTTGTCGTGGCTTTCACAGATCAGAGATTTGAAGGATCTTGTCGATGTAAGTTCAACTTACATGCGATTGATTTATGTGCAAATAAGATCCTAACGATAGCAGCACTAGTACCGATGCTAGATGAAGCGTTTGTCTAACAGAAGGTATTTCGTGTACCGTATCTTTTCTTTCTTCCTGCTGTCGATTGAATCCCGGCCGCGGCGGTTGCATTTTAGATGGAGGCGAAAATACTTGAGGCCCGTGTACTTCGATTTAGGAGCACGTGAAAGAACTCCAGGTGGTCAAACTTTCCGGAGCCCTTCACTGCGGCGTCTCTCATAATCGTATCGTGGTTTTGGGGTGCTAAACCATAACAATTATTATTATTATGTTCCTGCTTTCTTTATTCAAAGAGTTTTTGAAATGATAATTTGATTGTTAGCACAAGTTCTTTCTTAGTTGTCCTTCTTTTGCATCCATTACATTGCAGGGGGCTCCGAACTTTTTTTTTTTCCGGTCTGGTCGCACAAATATGCCTCTTGTAACGTGCTGCCAAAATAAGCTCTGCTTTATTCTTACATTGAACTGTCTGCTTTATTTCTGCTACTGATTGCACATTTATATTTCACTTTAGCTTACTGTTCTGCGAGGTGATTTTGAAAACAAATATGTAATCATGTGGGCGCGCACTGAGCATGCAGTACCACACATTTTTTTTACTGCTTAGTAAAAGAGCGAAATTGTGTATGCATTATAATTATGGAAATAATTATGAGCCATCTTAAAGTTGTTAGGAAGGGGATTCGAGAAACGTTGCGATACCAAATGATCTGTTTTTCTCATGAGCGTGCCAACGAGCCGTTTCAGTCAATTTTTGATAGGCACCAAATATTTTTACTGTCTTACATTAACAAGTAAGTTCAAGATACTTCATGATTAATTGTCATAGCTATTAAGGGTATCGCCTCTATTGTGTTTCAATACTTATTCACGATGAATGTTCAATACAGAAGGACTTTTCTGTTTTATTTACATATATTTGATTTGTTTTCCTTTTTTTAGGCCTCCCTAATTTTTTTATTATTACTAATCGCCAGGTAATCGGAGCTATAGGTGGCGACAGCGTGAATAGCAGCGGTGTGCTTTGACGATTTGTGCAACTATACTGCCACGCGCTCTCATTTCTTTATTTTGGTGGGATCGGGTTTAAAGTGCAAAAACATTATTAGCAGCGCTCAGCTCAAGCCACGCTGCGATGTTTCGGAAGCTTCGCAGTTGTTTCAAATTGTGGTGTTAAGATTACGCGCGAATCCCAGCCGCGGCGGCCACATTTCGATGGAGGCGAAATGCTTGAGGCTCGTGTACTTAGATTTAGGAGCACGTTAAAGAGCCTGGTCGAAATTTTTGGAGCCCTCCACTACGGCGTCCATCATAATCATGTCGTGGTTTTGGGATGTAAAACCACAACAATTATTATTAAAATTACGCGCAGGACGCGAGCACTGTAGTTCATTCGGGAGCTTACGCGAGCACCATTGGTAACGCTGGAAGGTTCGATCGCTGATGTGACCACGCGTTCCGTCTATGATCAGAATACCGAAGACCAACGACATTTATTGCATCTATCAGTGTACAGAGTACTTTGCTTGTATTATGAGTTCCTTAGTTTTCTAGGCACAATTTTGCCCTATGAGCAGTTTCGTTTCTACCAGAGTGACTGCCGCCTTCTTTATCCTTACCACCACGTGACAATACAATCGGTATTAGGCATTTCTGGGGTGAACATATTCTCTCGTTGAAGAAAAATTGTTAGAAGATTGCACGTTAGTGGATATATTGATAACGAACGCTTTACACCAGCAGATAAGTAGAACATGAAAAGTCATTGCAGTTTTATGAGCTCTACGCATACACAGTGCGTCACGAAAAATATCGCCAGCAATGTTTTTGCTACTGTACGCCGGTGATTCGGTATTGAGTGAACGGTCTTATACAGGCAAGGTAAAACTGCACACCGGTATTTGCGCCATAGTGCGAAGGCTTCGCATTGAAGTTCTTGTGATTACCCGCTAGTTGGTCGGCAAGCTGAGCAGCGACTCCTATCAATTACAAAAATGACAAGCAAGAGCCGCTATCAGTGAAGAGTTAAGCAGCCAAAACAAACCCCAATAAGTTCTGTCGGAAGTAAACTAATGCACTTGGAGCAAGAAGGACAATACTTTTGAAAAACGCACATTTCATTAAAATGAAACAAAATTGGTCACATTAAAGAAATTTTCAAGCAAACCTTTTCCTGCATAATCGTTCGCTACTACATTAGGTAGTTTATAATAACAAATTTGCGAATGTATCGAAGTATTTTAAGATACAATTGGCTAGTATCGTATCGGATACAATTATTGCGGTAGTATCTTGTATCTGTATCTCCAATACTTATTGCCTGAGTATCTTGTATCGTATCGCGATACAATTTCAAAGTATCTTTGCCCAGCCCTGTATGTATGTATACCCATGTATGTATTTCTGCAGTTACATGTTTTTTATCCTTCCCTGTTTCTGTGTTTCAAGGTTACATTTTCGTCCTGTCTTAAATAATTAAGCAGTTCCTGTTTTTTAATCATTTACGATCACTGTGAAGCGACTAGTGGCAGTTGTGTTTTATTGTGTAATTTGCGTTTTATTTGTATAATTGCTTCTCTCAGCGTAGCATTAACGCGCACAAATAAATGGCCTGTGCACTGGATAATAACGCACAAACAAACACACATTCAATATTTTATTTCTTTAAGCAAGCATAATTTATTTATTTATTAATAATGTGAGCCCTGAAGGCTCATACAGGAATGCGCATACAAACAGTTCTCGCGAAGCGTCTATACAAAGAAGACGCATGAAAACAAGAAGAAGACGGGGAAGCATTGTGTACAGTAGACACGCTATGTCAGTAAAAAAATACGAGAAACAAAGTCAAGTTGTACGATGAGTACGTCATGTAAAACCAGTTAATGAAATAAAAACTCACAGGGCCCCTTATGCGTTCGCATAAGACGATTCGAAGGCGAAAGCCTTCTTCTTCTTCTTCTGTTTCTTTTGCACCTAGCGCGGTTTTGCATTGCCCCCAAGATGGGAGGCACCTCACCTGGTTTTGCACTGCCTCCGTGATCTGCCCACTTTTGACCAAGCTACGATGTCATGTGATAACGGCATCATATGACGTCACGCCAAAATTTGTGAAGCCATGATGACGTCATATGGTGACGTCATCACGTGACGATGATTTTTTGCATCCCTCGTCCATGACGTCGTGGTACGCCGACGCCGTAGACGCGGGACGCCGACGGTCAAATTTCGCGTTTGATGAGACGTTTAAGGCTTTCGCCTTAAAAATACGTCCTCAACGGTGGTATAGTGGTGACGGAGCTTGGCTGCTGACCCGAAAGTCACGGGTTCGGCCGCGGCGGTCGCATTTAGGTGGAGGCGAAATGCTAGAGGCCCGTGTCACCGTCTACTATGCGATGTCAGTGCATGGTAAAGAACACCTGATGGTCAAAATTCATGGAGCCCTCAACTACGGCGTGCCTCGTAATCATATCATGGTTCTGGCAAGTAAAACCATAGATATTAATAAAACAGACAAATAAATGACGTCGTGCATCTGCCGCACAAAGTATAAAACAGTATTGGAAACACTCAATAATATGTGCATGCAATTGGGCATGCGAGAAAACCTGCAGATACAGAAAAAGAAACTGCACATACAAAAAGAAGGAAAAACGCACTGATACTGCGCGCATGCAAAGTTTTACGGCATACTACTCAACAACGTATTCATTGTTTTCATAAGAACTCAAGGTGCAACTCGAGTGCCGATACAGTAGCGGCTACAGATTGCGAGCAAGAAATGTCAGCAATAGTAATGATAAAGAAGCTTTCATTTTTTTCAGCAGGATATTCGCAGCATACTTCCCCTCGGCCCTTTATTCTGTGTACAATATGTATGATGCCATTTATAATAAACGAGTAAATTGTTTGCAAACTTAGCAAAATTAGCCACCTTAATCGCGCTTAGGTAGCTTCGCAACGCTAAATTGTGTGTGTTCAGATATATATACTGCTGCTGCTGCTGACATGTATACAAATACTTTAAACGATTATCTGTGTATTTGGAATGCAGAGCTTACGAGAAAATTAAGTAAGGCTTTAGATTTTGTCGTTTCTGGCGTAAGGAAGAGGATTCGTTTTCAAGATAACAGAGTCTACGTATACCTTTAGCGCATAACACATGCACAGGCCGTCAGCTTACGGTGAATTACATGCTTTCCTAATAAACACTTAGGCAACAACAGCAATAAAAGCTACCCAAGCTTCAAAAAAGAAAAAATGGGGGACGCTTAAGCTTCGCCTTTAAGAGTTGAACGCGATAGCGATATCCTGCCCCTAGTGCGCACTTCGAACACTACGAGTGTTCAACAGAATGCGCGCAATAAGGTGTGTACCTTATGTAATGGGTAGCATGCTTTAAACCAGGAGCAGTTATGAGCGAGAAACTTTTTCGAAGTTGCGATGCACCCACTACGTGGTCTTAAGGGAATACGCGCAGTAATGTGTGTGCCTTTTGTAATGGGTGGCTGTCTTTAAACCACCAAGTCGTTATGATATGGACATGGTGTGACGCCCGATGGCAATGTACGCTTGTACCACGCAATATTACAGCGATATTACATCTCCTACTGTGACACCTGTATACAGGACGCGTATTTTTGGGAAGCATGAAAGTTACTTTCGATGCAGCTCCAAGAAAGCTCGCTTTTCCATGGCATACCTGTACACAGTCTCGCGCAAGGTACTATATAAGGATTTACTAACTATGCTCTTCGCGCCTCCGTTGTACCTTTCATTGTACTCCGATCTTTCAGGCCATGATGTGTTGAAACGTGTGCGCAAAATGTATATTCCTCCTAATTCAAAAACATTTTTCTATAAACTCCACTCTGAAACACTTCCGGTAAGCACATGGTTGAAAAGAAAAGGTATTTTTGTCTCTTCTGTTAACAGCCGTCTATGTGATGTGCCGGAAACAATAGAACATTGCTTTATTAGCTGCAAAGACGCTATTCTGTTCTGGGATGTCCTTCAGAGAGCACTGAAGAAAAGTTTTGTTGTCAATTCTTACACCATACGTTATCTTATACCAACATCGCTTGATGAAGTGCCATATGATATGTTTTTCCTCATGGGTATGCATAGCTTATGGAAGACACGTATGCAGGACCGTAACGCAGAACCCACCATTTCTTCAAGAGTGCACTTCATTCGCATGACTATTCAGCTAAAGGACATTTATGACGACCTGGACTTTAGACCGGACTGGTACCCCCTCTTGGTGAGGTGCTCGGCCTCACCACCTTTCCAGTATAACACGATGTGAAGAACTCTCACCGTTCTACTACACGTTGTGTTAGCCATCGAGTGTGCACTTAGTAACGCTTGAGCGCATATTGTCGCTGTGATTGTACTTTTGCTTGCTTTATTTGTGCTATTATTGTGCACTGTAATACTAAGTGTGATAAATACCATGAAAGAAAAAAAAGAGGTGGCTGTGTGGTATAACACCTGCTTGCCACGCAGACGGCCTGGGTTCGATTCTCACTCGGACCTAACATTTTTATTATTTATTTTATTTGCAGCTTTTTCGATTTTTCGGTCACGGACAAGATGATGATTTTTCGCTCACAACCAACGGTGCCGACACCGACGGCGGAATTTCTGCGATACGAGCTCTTTAACGCTATCGCGTTAAAAAAAAGAGAAAGCTCACTAGCGTGCACTTATTTCCGGACGTATCCGCGCACCGCAAGCGCTTTGTGTAGCGCGTTTCGCATGCTGCCGAGCTGCGGCGGGATTCGCAATAGCGGCCGTTGTAGCAGACGACGCCCCTGTCCTCAGCCTCAGCGGAGCGCGCGGGCATCAAGGCACCCTAGGAGAGCGTAGGGTTACTGTATATGCTACCTTCTACCTAAAGGTAGCATATACAGTAACTCTAGGAGAGCGATGGCGCGATCAACTGCGCGCACGAGGCCTATAGGCGTCCCAATCAACGCTTAGTAGTAGTGATGCAGAACAATCGGTAAATTGACTATCGATATTATCGATAGTTTTTTTTTTTTTATCGATAGTACTACTATCGACAAACTATCGATAGTGCAATCGGTAGTACCATATTACTAGCGATATTACTGCCACGCGTGTGTATTGATTTGTTTTGATGTATTCAGGTTTCACCCCCAAAGACTGTTAGGAACGTTTGATGCAGACCGAGCCGTAATGTCAGCGAAGCTTCACGATTGTTTGAGATCATTCTATTAAGACTACGCGCCGAACGCGGAAAGTCAAGTTTCTTCGAGAGCTTACGCGAACGCCAGCGATAACGTTGGAAGATTGAATGGCTGTATAAAAGACGACGCGTTCCCCCGATGATCAGATTACTCGACGGCCGACGACTGTTCTCGCCGCTATCAGTGCGCAGACTGTACCGCTTGTATTTTTAGTTTTCATTTTGTGGGCACAAGATCGCCCAAATAAAAGAGCTCCGTATTTCCCAGTCTTGCTGCAGCATTCTTCACCGTCACAACCACGTGACAATACTATCGATAGTGGTGTGAAAATGAGCTGTTGCGGGCCGGCCACATTGCCAAAATATTTGCGATAGCCTAGTATCAGCTTCGCTTAATTTATGACCAATTCTCGGCGAAAAAAATTAATTTCCGCAGTGAAAATAGCGGACTATGTCCATGAATAAATTAATAAATTCACATGCAAAACCAACCAGTTACAACTTACAATTAAGAAACTTCGTTCATCATATAAATCTTTTATGTTGAAATTATAAAATGCAATATAAATTTAAAGCCGCACAGTTCCACTGCATGTAACGCCTTCCTTCCTGCTACAGCTGAATAGCTTGACTTTATGACCATGTTTCAGCAAACCACTCAGGTGAAGAACAGAAGCATGTCAACTTCAGCCTGCTCCTCCGGCTCCACAATGTACCACGCGTGCGGGGAACTAAGCTTATTCTGCAATCGATAGTACCATTGATAGTACCATACTATCGATAGTACCATCGAATTTTTACTATCGATAGCACTATCGATAGTATTGTTTACCATCGATAGTGACTCGGCTATCGATAGTATCGATACTACCATCGATAGTTCTGCATCACTACTTAGTAGCCCTGCTGCTCTTGACAGGCAGCGCCATCTCTGGCATAAAAATACAAACCGGGTGCAAGCAACGCAAGTTTTCCGTTCTCTCCAATGCGCTGCCGCTCGCTTCCGTGCACATGCAGAGCTCTCGCGGTGCACTTGCGGCGCCTCACAATGTACCGCTTGCAGTGCGGCTTCAAAAGGGTCTTCAAACTTGAGTGGAAGTTCCGAAAAGCGTACTTGATAAAAGGAGAAAGGCTCGTCAATCACGTTAACGGTGAAGAGCAGACGATCGACGACAACGACGCCCGACTCAAAGCGAAATGCATTTCCGAAGTTTCGATTACAACGTGTAGGACGTATACCTCGAGGTAAGTCTCATTCTGTCGTGTTAAAGATGAATAACTGTCCACATGCACTCCGAAATGCAGCTGTACACGCTATCAATGTTCTGCGGTGTCGACTACGAATCACATGATTGTTGTTTTGATATGGCATGCTTAAAGCAGCAGCCGTGTACTTTCGTGAACAAACGTTTGCGGCGTGCGAAAACAAGAAATTATACGGCCATGGCACTGTTTCCTGAGAAGGTTAGAGCCAGGTCATCCGTGCCGTTGGAGAATCACCCGCCGATTAAGACGCGAGGCAGCTAGCTGAGCTTTAACCACTGTGAAGCAAGATGAACTGCTCGCCTCGTTTTTTCGGCTGTCGCATCATGCTTGCAGTCTCTTTTTATGATATCGACTTGACAGGCGTATACGACATGCTGCGCGAACGTGGCTAGAAAATCGCACAAAGTCAGAAGGTGGTTACTACAAGGTTGCACTTGCAAAGCGTGTATTAAGTGCTAGTTATATTTAGCGGCTTAAATATATATCACCCTAATAACGTGACAAAAATAAATCAAGCCTGCGGAACGATGTCAAAGCTTGCTAAAAATGTACAGACGTCCGTTCCGGTGTGATAAAGAAGCCTTCCCGACGCGTGAATTGCAGGCGCCGAACTTCTGACAATGTGCCGAGTTCACTTGAATTCAACCAACCGCGCAACGCTAACGGTATAACGCGAGTGTGGACGTTCAACAACGATGGGTAGGTCTCACTAACGCGGGGAATCAAAACACAAAGTTGTTTCACCTACAACCGTAACTAGACTTTCACAATGCGAGAAGACAGCGAGTAATCATTACTGTAGTCGCTGCGTGCATGCGCCGCGTTACTTACCGATTCAGGTAGTCGAAACGAACGAAAGCGATGAACTCAGACAGCCAAAATAGAAGGCGGGACAGCGCTGTCAGCTATCCACGCTTGCCGCCTTGATTTTTCGTGCGACACGACCGGGAAACAATACAGTTTCACACGTGAGTCGCGTGCCTTGGTGTTGTCTGCACTGTTGTGGCAGCCCGCGACACAGCAATACTTCCGACCTCGCGTCCACTTCCGTGGGGTCGCTTCTTCCATCGCGGAAATGTGCAGCTTCGCACAGCAAGCCTCTCGGTTCAACGTGCCGAGCTGACGGCCCCCCAGTGACCCGCACCGACAGAAGAACGCATGCGCACGTGCGCTACCGCTACCGTGAAACGAGCTGAGTCGGACGCGCATGCACCAGGTAGCTCCAGAGCTTTCCGACAGAGCTGCAGCGCGGTGCTGTCGTCGCGCCGCAAACTTGAGCACTTGAGCTTGGGTTCCCTATAGAAGAAACAGTAGATACCTGCATGGTGAAAAGGCGATGATTATAGAAGCCTTGCAATGCCCAGTGTTTCAGTGCGTACTGAAAGAGAAGGCGAAGCGCCATTTCCTTAAATGGCCTATGGGTAGTTAAAGCGAGGTCGATACGGCAGGCAGCCTCATGATGAGCCCTTCAGTCGCAGTGAAACTATAGAAAGTTTCTTCGTCACGCCCATCATTCGGCATTTGGGAGAGTGAGAACTTTTTTTTCACCGAATGAAACACAAGTGTGCGTTTGATGATGACCAGGCAATCATGAGTCTCAGAAGATTCGGCGTGGTGACATGCCGGTGATGAGGAGCCATTCAGTGCGCATGCACTGTTTCTGCGCCATATCCGTTGACATTAGAGCCCGCCGCGCATTGCTGCTCCCGGATTCACTGGCGACAGTCACAGCCTTTCATCAGCATATCTGCGGCTGATACACAGTGCACGAGTGGCTTAGCCAGCCCACTCGCTAAACTGGAGCTGGCGCAGCAGTAACGGCCTCAGTAGTCGCCGCAGCACGCGCTTCACGGATCGCTAGGCCCGAACATGTCCGACTCGGGCGACTCGACCACAAACGACAGTTACTTTGATCCGTCGTCGCCCGAGCACTCGCCGACGAGCGGCTGCGAGGAGGACAAGCCACAGACGGTGCCTCGCCTGGGCGGCACACCACCGTTGTCGTCCGTCGGCTTGAACGAGAAGAGTAGCGATGGCGCCAGCCAACAACCGGCAGCGACGTATCAGCCAGCGCTGCAGGAACAGCTGGTGAGTTGCGAAGAGTTGGTCTCTCGCAAGCGGAGCATGACCCTGAACTTAGAAAGCCCTGGGGCATGCCAACGCAGCAGCAAACAGGGGCGCTGTTCGAGCCTGCTCCCGTCTCCAGACCTGCAAAATCTGGCGCTCTCGACGCCCGAGCTCGAGCGCCTCATCATTAATCTCAACGGGAAGGATTCGACGGTGAGTAGGCTGTTTTTGCTTACCATGAGCGAGGAAGAGGAGTGCCTGAGTGACTTCCCCAACCCGCAGCCGCCGCAGCCCGCGCTTCACCAGGACGCCATGTCCGGCCCGGACACGTCCGACTCGGTCGACTCGACCTCAAACGACAGTTCCAGCCATCAACCGACAGCGACGTATCGGCCAACGCCGCAGGAGCAGCTGTTGAGGTGCGAAGAGTTGGTCTCGCGCAGGCGGAGCATGACCCTGGACTTAAAAAGCCCTGGGGCATGCCAACGCAGCAGCAAACAGGCGCGCTGTTCGAGCCTGCTCACGTCTCCAGACCTGCAAAAGCTGGCGCTTTCGACGCCCGAGCTCGAGCGGTTCATTCTTAATCTCAGCGGAAGGGATTCGACGGTGAGGAGGCTGTCTTTGCTTACCATGAGCGAGGAAGAGGAGCAGTGCCTGAGTGACTTCCCCAACCCCCAGCCGCCGCAGCCCGCGCTTCACCAGCAAGCCACGTCTGGCCCAGACACGTCCGACTCGGTCGACTCGACCTCAAACGACAGTTCCAGCCATCAACCGACAGCGACGTATCGGCCAACGCTGCAGGAGCAGCTGTTGAGTTGTGAAGTGTTGGTCTCGCGCAAGCGGAGCATGACCCTGGACTTAGAAAGCCCTGGGGCATGCCGACGCAGCAGCACACAGGCGCGCTGTTCGAGCCTGCTCACGTCTCCAGACCTCCAAAATCTGGCGCTCTCGACGCCCGAGCTCGAGCGGTTCATCCTTAATCTCAACGGAAAGGATTTGACGTTGAGGAGGCAGTCTTTGCTTACCATGAGCGAGGAAGAGGAGCAGTGCCTGAATGACTTCCCCAACCCCCAGCCGCCGCAGCCCGCGCTTCACCAGCACGCCACGTCCGGCCCGGACACGTCCGACTCGGTCGACTCGACCTCAAACGACAGTTCCAGCCATCAACCGACAGCGACGTATCGGCCAACGCTGCAGGAGCAGCTGTTGACTTGCGAAGATTTGGTCTCGCGCAAGCGGAGCATGACCCTGGACTTGGAAAGCCCTGGGGCATGCCAACGCAGCAGCAAACAGGCGCGCTGTTCGAGCCTGCTCGCGTCTCCAGACCTGCAAAAGCTGGCGCTCTCGACGCCCGAGCTCGAGCGGTTCATCCTTAATCTCAACGGAAAGGATTCGAATATGAGTAGGCTGTTTTTGCTTACCGTGAGCGAGGAGCAGTGCCTGAGTGGCTTCTCCTACCACCAGCCACCGCAGCTCGCGCTTCACCAGCACGCCACGTCCGGCTCGGTCGACTCGACCTCAAACGACAGTTCCAGTCGTACTTCATCGCCCGCGCTGCAAACGGTGCCTCGACTGAGCTCCACGCCGCCACAATCGCCCATCGACATGCGCAACCGAGAGAGGATAAGGCTGGAACGAAGGAGGGAGAGCAATCGAATAGCGGCATTGAAGTGCCACCAGCGAAAGCTCGACCGTATCTCTGAGCTCGAACAGAAAGTTAACGCGCTCAAGGCGGAGAAAACCGCGCTGGAATACGACACCAGCGTCCTACGCCGCGATGTGTACCAGCTCTTTCAGGTGGTGAGGATGCACATCAAGGCGGGCTGTACGATGTGATGGTGTCACGTGCCCCATAAGCATGCTCGGTGACTTGCTTGTGAGATAATTCCACGCGCGTGTTGAGTGCACACTCGCATGTCCTTCAGTCTCCCCAACCCCAGCAGTATAACAGCCTCGAACCAACTCCCATTGACCTCTCTTCAGTCTCCCCAAACCCCGTGATCGCCACAACCTTGTGATGGCCACTATAACCGCCACGAACATCCACCGACCTGGATGCTTTGCACCACGAACGAAAAGTAATGAGGTTTTAGTCATTATCGTGCAACGAAACTCGGTTTTTTAAAGAATAAATAAGTGTTTGTTGTTCCCCTCCAGTTCCGTGTTTCTACAGTAGGCTGCTGCCTCTGCTTTCAAAGTCGGCACGCACGCCGCTTCGCCGGCCTATCGTTTTGTTCGCGGCTGCATGCGTACGTGATGTGCGCTGCATGACGTAGGTAGGATTATTGGGGTTTCGCGTGCCCCAACCAGAATGTGATTGAGGCACGCCGTAGTTGTAAGAAGGGGGAGGGAGGGAATGGCGCGTGGCTCTATGGCTCTTTATTACTTTTCATCAACTGGGGTTCTTTAAAGGGTGGCTGAATGCAAGTGCACGTTCGTCTTTGCATTTCGGTGCCGCCCAATTTGGTCCGTCATGGTCGGGAATCGCACTCGCGCCCTCTAGCATGGCAGACTAATGCCTCAGTCGCTTACCTACCACGGCGGTTACGAAGGTCACATGTTTCAACGTCAAAGCTCTACAGAAAAAGCGCGTATGCTTGGGCATGTTGTTAATTCACGTTCTCTTTTATAGCGCACCATAAGAACAAGAGCGACGTGGACACGACGCTAACTTCTAACAGTCGTTTGATTTTCCGGAGTTGTACACATATACTATACCGGGCGTCGCAGTTATCTTTAGGCAAGGGTTAAAAAATGCATTAGAGGCAGGCGAGTGAAATCAGTTGCAAATTTCTGACAGCCACCTTGCGCACTACAGACAATTTTTGTTTTGTAATGATTTCTTAATTAGGATTATTTAACTAAATTGATAAGTATTGACTTTAGGCAAGAAATGCGACTTGCAAATTTCAAGAGCGTCTTCAGAAAACCCACTGCATTATTTGCGACAAAGAAAGTCTCACGTGTACCATTTTTTTTCGAAGCTGCAAAGAAAGCCCGCGAAATACAAAGAAAAACATCACACCATCTGCCGCTAAAGGGAACCATGAGGCGATGCGAAGCAGTGTTTCGGCATGTAGAGCCCGCGTTTCAGAGGGGGAGTGGTGAGGGGGGAAAGTGGAGAGGGAGAGTGGATAGAGGGAGAGGAGATGGGAGGGGAAGAGGGAGGGGGAAGGGAAGAGGAGGGGAGAAGGGAAGTGGAGAGGGTTTGAGCATGCGCAGTAAGGGTGGCCACGCCGCACACCACCACCACCGGATTGAACTCCGCTATAAGATGCTTCACATCTAAAAATTGGAGGACCCTTAAAGGGGTCATGAACCACTTTTCCAAGTAATGATCTAATGGCCTCAGTATCGGAGTGTACTGCCTCCCGAATCGATTGCCGCAAAAATTTCTCGAATCCGTCAAGAATCAGCGGAGTTACGGGGGTTTGGCGCACGCTCCCAGCGCTTTCTCTCTTTTCTCGTGCCGACGAGCGCACTGGAAGCTAGACAGGGAGGGATGGCATGGGGGAAAGAAGTTACGCCAGCGCGCGTCATGAAACGCGATCGCTCTCCCGCTGTGATTCGCTTGCGCGAGTGCGGCGCCGGCAAGTGGCGGCATTCCGCGGCAAGAAGCGCATCTGATCCGAACGCCGCTCTCGATTTACGTCGGCTATCGGCCAATAAGCATGCTATGTCTTTGCGACGTACAGCGGACAGACGCCCCGCCCACCGACGAGAGTGAGAACCGGCCTCTGTTTGAAAAGAGGGTGCCTGGGGAAACGGCAACTTCGCGCTCCGCTTGTGGCCATTACGCGGCGCGCACGACTGTAATATTTGGCAGAGCAGTTCATAGCCGTGTCAGCTTTCCGCAGGATGTGTTTTTTCAATCAGCCCAAGGGGTGCTTCATGACCCCTTTAAGCTTCGCCTTTAACAGTTGAACGCGATAGCGAAATCCGGCCGCTAGTGCGCAGTTCAACCACTAAGTGCATACTTATTAATGTGTTGTTACACGCACACACACACACACGCGCGCGCGCGCGATGTATCTATTGTAATGGTGCAGGTTTTTTTAATCTAAAGCACTTCCCTGTGATAGAACGGCAGAACCATATTCGCACCTAAAAAGAAATCTAGGGGTCGCTGCAAAGTTAGGCAACACTGTCAAGGATGGCGGCGGCAAGGAGGTCCATGTGCGGATTGTCGCTGCTGGAAATACCGTGTTGCCTAGATTGCGATGTGAAAACGTGGTGTTTTGTCGAAGGTGAGAGTGTATTTGGTGCCGAGTACCTCATTTTGGTTGTCGCGAAGCAAAACATCAACGATAAAATAAATGTTTTTGCACCGCTCGTGTAAACGTATGGCGCGAATTCGAACGCACAAGAAATGCCAGTGCGGCGGCGAAGTGTTTTTGTTGAGCCTGTGATCTCCGATGGCGAATCCTCCTGCACTGCTGGCTTTTTAGCGAAGTGCAAGCGCGTATCAGCTGTTCTCATCTACTGCTAGGTAAGTGATGCTGCGCTGTCACGGGCCGTGTGGATCGGCAAGGCAGACAAATTGTTCGGCAGTGTTTTGAAGGTGGGTGGGCTAACGCACTCGGTAGTTGCCGGTGGGTATCGTTTATCAAATGCTGACTGCCAAGAGCATCACGGCGACACGTCAGCATTTTGCAGCGACATTGTCAGCCGGTCACTTCGTCGCGTCCTTGAGTAAATATGTTCAAATCCAAAGAATGAGGCGGTGATGGCATATCGAGCGAAATAATATTGCATGTATAAGAAGAGGCGGAGTGAAACAATGACTACTAACTGCTGACGAAATGATAGCAGGAAACTCGTTCATTTTTTTCAGTGTGCAGATCGTTATTGTTTGTCTGTTTGCGCGTGTGTGTGTCAGCTGATCTGCATGCGTGAACGGAATTGCGGTGCCCGCAAAGTCTGCTGCTTACCTGCTGCTACAGCTGTGTATCGTTATAGGTAGGTGTAAATCGGCACTTTCTTGCTGCCTGAACTGTACGATGAGACATCAGACAGGCTATACCAACAACACTAGATTAGCTTGAATTATACCACTGACGCGTGTCCACAAATCAAGGAAATTGAGCGCGCAACATCTAAAGAGCAAGGCTCAAAGCTAATATACGTCATAATATAGCAAGCATCTCAGGCTTGCCTTGACGCCACGCAGCAAGCACGCTGGCATCAACACTACGAAGATTTCGGTTTTGCCCGCCGCTGTTACACAGTACGATACTTGGATGCTGACGCGAAAGACGCTGTGTCGATCCAAGTTGCGGCGGTCGCATTTTGAACGGCGTCAAATGCTAGATGCATGCGGACTGTGCAATATCAGAACCCCAGCTGGTCGAGATTATCCAGAGCCCTCCACTACGGCGTCTCTCGCAGCTTGTATCGCTTCGTGACGTTCCCACGAATTTATTCCGATTCATTCCAGCTGTGTTTTCCTTAGGATTCGTTGATGCCGTTCGAAGAGTGCAACAAACTTTTAGCACAGCGGCGTAATACTTCTTGCTGAAGTGCAGAGAACAAACAACCATCGTCGGAGGAACTTTGCTGATGAGGCGGTTGGTTATTTACGCCGTTCCTTCACGGTTCACTCAAATACCGGAAACTCGTGAAAAGATACTATTCCGCCTCGCTGATGTGCATATCGAAACGCAGAAAAACTGCTTCGCAACGCATTTTTTCTTTGCTGACGACGAGTGGCAGCCGCGACTCGCCGGCTCCGTTGCAGTGGTAGGCCGATAAGTTGGTGGTGGTTGCTTAGCCCGCGTGAGCCAGCTGGCGCGCGTAAAGGCCGAACCATATAGAGCGTTTTTGCCGGCGTTTTCCCGGCGTTTCGTACGCCGGCGTCCCTCGACGTCGACGCTACCGGTGACGGTGGCCGAAACGTCCACCTCTGGACGGTCCAGACATCACGGGCGGCAGCGTCGACGCCGGAAGCAGTTCGATGGACGCAGGACCAATCAGCGTGCGGCTGGCAGCGACTTCCGCTACGTAACGGCGTCGTCACTGCTGCCAAAATGGCTGCCGCCCGCCTCGGATCTAATAAGTCGTCGCCGTGCACTGTGTGGCCCTTAAAGGGGCCCTGCAACACCTTTCTTTGTTATATTGGAATAGTCCCATTATTGACGTATGACTCTTCACGAGCCATATGCCGCAAAAATTTTTCGAATCCGTCAAGTCTAAGTGGTGTTACCAAATTACAGAGATCACGTTCCGCAGCTTTCTCTCTCAACTCAATGCAGCGAGCGCGCGGAAAGCTGCGCGCGGCGTGAGGGGAGGGAAGGAGGGCGGAGGTGCGAGGAGGCGACGTCAGCGCCGGCGGCATTTTTTTCATTTTTTTCTCTCTGGCGTCTCGGCGCAACCACGTGGTCTGCGCCGCCACTTCCGGTCGGCTTGCGTCGTTCTCGTCGAGCGGAGTCGATCGCGCTGTGTATCGCGCGTGCTTGAAAACTGCGCGTCGGTTTGGTAATGTTGGGTGTGCACCTCGAACGCCGTAGTGTTTTCATCGCTCTGCCAACCATGGAAGCAAACGTGCGCGCTCGTTTGGAACGAATGACAGCTGAGATCGGTTTCGGCCCGTACTCCGATACACCGCCTCGTAAGACGGCACTGGCAGACGACCCCGAAGCGCCGCCATTACCGGACGCCAGCATTGTTATCGGAGACACGCTGCGCCCGTGCCTCGGTCGGTCGTGAGAACGTGCCGACGATGCAGTTCTCAGCTGACGAGGCAACACTCGAACGGCTGCCACTCTCAACGGCAACCGGCGATGGTCAAAAGCACAGAAATATTCACGTTTTCGGCACTGCGCATGGCGAAGAAAACGGAACCACGCAACTACGAGCAGACGAGCTGTCGGTGAGACCGGAAGTGCTAATATTAATGTTTGTTCGGTGTTTTTAACGCGATAACATAATATAAACATACATATTATCTACTTATTGAACTAAAAATTAACAACGAAAGTAAAAATGAGGGTGCTATCGTGATTATAACATCAGCCAATGGTGGAACGGCCGACAATCGCGTCATATTTTGCGGACTAATACATCATTTGTCGAGAGAAGAGGGAGCGATTTTTAGCTGACTTTGAGAATTTATTGTAAATTCCAGGCCGTGCGCATCGCTATAATATTTGGCTCGCGTGTTCTCGGGAGCCGCGACTACCGATCGGCAGCGCTTTTTGAGCATGCTCGAAAAGTGTTGCAGGGCCCCTTTAAGTTCTCAAATGATGCTTGTATTTGACTTAGCTTGTTCCCTAGAAGCTTCGACAGCAAAGTGCTCGTGATATCTTTGAACTCTTTCCGAGAGCCGTACTCAAGTTCATCGGTAGGCTTAGCAGGAATGAGTGTATTGGCCGTATACGTGGCCTCAAAGATGTACGGCAGCTTCAAGCTCAGAGGCCATATATTACAAGGTCGTGGTTCTTCTTAATGCCAATAGCTGGCGCTACAAGTCAAATAATAAAAAAAGACTTTTCGGTGGCACTGTGACTCGTTTTTTTTGCACCACAGAACTGCAAATGAGACATAAAAGCTATAATCAGGAGTATATCTTGTTGGTCCATTGACAGAAACTGTACACTGCTTTACGAGGTGTCAGGTTCATTCCCTCTGGTCACACTGTGCGACGCTGAGTTAACGCTCTTCATATGGTTTGCCGCCCTCTCTGACGGCGTTGATGCGACGACGCCGAGGGACGCAACGTCAGAAAACGCCGGCAAAAACGCTGTATATGGTTCGGCCTTTAAGGTGGAATTGTAGCGAGCGCGGGCCAACAAACCACAGTAACCTTATTGGCCTACCGCTGCAACGGAGCCGGCGAGTCGCGGCCGCAGCTGATTTTGTTCGTTGGAACCACGGCTGACAGCTGAGAGCAGCAGGTTCGCTGCGCGCGAATGCGCTAGTCACGTGATTTTTTTTTGTATTTCGCGGGCTTGCTTTGCACCTTGGAAAAAATAGTATACGTGAGACTTTCTTTATTGCAAATAATGCATTTGGGGTTTGTGAAGACGCTGTCTCACTTTGCAAGTCGCATTCCTTGCCTACAGTCAATATTTAGCAATTTAGATAAATCATTCTTATTGACAAATTAATTAATTACAAAACAAAAATTTCTGTAGTGCGCGAGGTGACCGTCAGCAATTTGCAACTGATTTCACTCGCCTGCCTCTAATATTCTCTTTTTTAAGCCTTGGCTATTTATAGCTGGGACAGCCGGTATAAATAGATAGGAACGCACGCGGGCCCATTGTACAGTGCCGTCCACTCTTATGGCGAATTCCATTGAGAGAACAGGAGTAGGGGCGCCGTGCAGTGAGGAGTGGACTGAGAGCAGTGTCACTCGATCTGCCACTGGAATGCAGCACGCTTCCAGAGAGCAGGTGGGAGGGAGTAAAAAAAAAACGAGTGAGGAGAAATGTTATGCATCCCAGCAACCTTTACTGCGAAGCACGTGTGATCTGAGCCGGTCCAGCCGGGCGGTCGGGGAAAGCACATGTGGCAGTGATCGGTAGGACGCACTCGCTTGCTCGCCATCCTGCAAAGTTGCCGCTTCCTACTATTACATGGTGGAATCGCAAGCTCAGCGCATCCTGCTTTCTTTGATGCAACGTCAGCCACCGTCTACTACAGAAGTTAAAGTGAATTTGATTGCTTTTTTGCTTGTTTGAGCGCGCACGTCGCACATGCATTTTTGCGCGCGCGGCCACGCGTTTAGTGTTTGTTTGTAGGGACCCTAGCCCACTAGTCTTACCGTAAAATGCCGAGCAAGCGCCCCCCTTAAGGGGAAGGATAATTCGACCAGATTTGAAGGGGAGGGTGGGGGGGCTTGCTTGTCCCGAACCGAAATTCAAGATTGTCAAGTATTTCGGCAAGACGACGACGCTTTGCTGCCACCGTCCCCCGTGCATTTGACGACAGGCAAGGTAGACGAACACTACCAGAATCTACCGCAACGACGTCAAAATTGTTGGAGCCAGAGCACCACACACGCTTCGCTGCCACCATTGCCGCCGTACACAAGCAAGCGAAATACAAACAAGTCAGGAGGATTGTTGGGAGGGTATGAGTTGGTATGAGCAGATATGACGTTAACAAGTCACGTGACTTCCTGCGTTCTCCGCTCACTCCGCTTTTCAACGGGGAGCCAGACTGAACTGCTCTTCGCTGCTCTCGGCGCAGCAAAAGCGCTCTCGCTCTACCAATGGATGACGGTGCTCCAACTCCTGTTCGACCACTGAAACACGCCGGCTCTGAAGAGAGCACTTTCAGCGTGCTTTTCAGTGCTCCTGCTCTCCCAATGGAATTCGCCATTAGGATAAACACGGCGCAGCGTGACCACGCTCCGCGCAGCGTCAGCACACCTGGCGCGGCCGCGCACCGGAACGTAGCGGCGCATGCGCAGAGGGACGCGCGGGAACGACTTGGCGTTGTCTGCAACAGAGCTGGACTATTTCCGTGGTACCGCTTTTCCCTGGCTGTAGTACAGCAAGAGCGGCGCGCTCGTCTGCGCCTGCGCACTTCGATTCGGTGCGCGGCCACGCTGAGCCGTGTTCACCCTAAGAGTGGACGCCACTTTACAGCATAAATACACTTGTGAAGGCAGAGAAACATGTGTGCGTTAATATACGATTTGAATCTATAGCGAAGTATTTTATTTACAAGATTAAGAATTCATTCTATGATGATTCCGGTCGAGTCACCCTGTGTGCCTTGTTCAAAAAGTCAAATTCTATTTTTCGTAGAGATCGATTAAAGGTGCACTAACACGCTTGTATCCATGACTAGTGATCATCACCGCTTCATTTTTTACAGCGAAAGCTGTTATGAGATCATTTCACCGGCCGTTTTTGGCGCCGTAGTTGTCCGCCGCCGCCGCTGCCGCCGCCGCCGCCGCCGCCGGTGTCCGTAACCACTATCGCTCGAAATAAGAAAAAAAAACGAAATAAGAAAAGAATTCCAGGATGGGACGAGGTTCGAACATGGGCCCTCTGCGTGGGAGCCCAGTATTCAACCTCTGAGCCATGCCGGTGCTTGAAACTGCTTTGCAAAAAGGTCCTATACAGGCTTCATGTCGGGAAGGAACCACATTAACATATGCAATATAGCGTGGTAGAAGAGTAAAATAAACACCAAGCGTCGCACAACGCGAATTGTGTAATCAGGCGTCACACAATGCGAATTGCGCAACGAGAAGGTTGTTGAATGCTTCAAACCCATTACAAAGGGCTCCGCCATAGTTCTTCATCGTCATCAGGCACAGCATCAACAAAGTGCGCGTAATGCCTTACATGCGTTTAGCAGGTACCACGGCTCTCCGTAGAATTACGAAAATTGGCATAATGCCTGCTTTCCTACTTCTCAAAAATTACAATAATTTATAGCATAGTGGGTTCCTCGCAAGTGCACTTGTATTCGTTGCCAAGGAAGCCCATAAGCGCATGATCCATTTCCTCGGGGTCTTAGTAAAGTTCTTCGCCCCCCCCCCTACCCCACATCTCTCTCCCACGTCAGCGTATGTTATACAGCATGGCGGGAGAGGGACATAGCGACCGGGCGTCACCTAATGCAAATTACATAACTGCTGGACCGTTTAAAGCTTCCAACCCATTACAAAGGGTTGAGCCATATTTCTTCATCGTGATCAGTCGTCGCGTCAACAAAGTGCACATAATACTTACAGACGTGTAGCTGGTGCCTCGCTTCTCCGCAGTCGCTTTTTCCCCTCATAAAAGCGACTGCAAACTCTTGCAGTCGCTTTTTCCCCTCATAAATTCCCCCTTGCCTTATGCTTAGCTCCCTGAAGAATAAACCTACCGTAATGGGTGATCACGGTGGCTGATACGACGAATGTGTGTTGTCTATTAGCCCCGAGAACGAACACTGGCGGCGCGGCAGTCGCGGCAATGTGACGTCACGGCAAGGACTCGCTTGCTCCGCGGCCGAGGATCGCCTTTTTCCGCGCCCGCCGCGTACCCGCTCTTTCACGATACGGTGGTGATTACTGCTCATTCTTGCGATGGAAATCTCCCAAGGGAGAAGGTTGAAGTTTACGCTACTAGCGAAAGTTTAGTAAGCTGTAGAAAGTTTGGATAATATAGCTTATAATGGGCGAATTGCCGTCCGAACGGAAGCTTCGCCGTGAAAATGGTGACGCACGAGAGCAAGACATTTGTTGTTTTCACCGCGTACTCCAAGACATCGTTGCTAAAAAATTTACGCTAATGGTTCTAACTTCATTACAGCTTGGCGTAGACTCCACGGTTAGAACACGCGTCCCGCAGACTACAAATTAAATTAGGACGTTTTCAATTCACTAAATACATTGTACAAGTTACGTCTGCCTTTGCAGATTATCTAGGTGATTTGACAGAATTGCGCCTTCTGCTACAGAAGACTTGATTAATCTGTCTATCTTAACGAATAACTTAATACACCCGGGAAATTAAACAAAATAATACTGCCACGCAGACAATGGTTTCGGGAAATTCTGAGGTGTTACTATGCTTGGATTATGTAAACATTTCTTCTCAACACTCGTCTGGGATTATGTGGCCGTATACCCCGATTTGCATGAACTGCTGGTCCGATCAACCGCCGGGTCACGAGCGGTAATGTTAAATTCTCGTGGGAGCACTGTCGATAACAATCGGCTGCAAAACAAACACCTGAAAGTCGAAATGAGCGTTTTGAACTGTTTCACTCTCAGTGACGTGGCCCACGTATTAATTGAACGTCCTTCGCCTTAATCAGTCACTCAGTGGTCTCGCACGTCATGTCCACATAAAGGTTCATGGTGCTCAGGGGTATATCAAATGCAAAAAAAAATAGTTTATGAGCTGGCTATCTAAACTAGTACTTATACAAGTGTACAGCGCCGTTGCTACGATGCTGCATAAAGACACAATCTGACACCAATAAGGAGTTTCTGCAATTATCAACTTTTTTATGTTGTGAAATGAAGCCCCGAAATTATTGCGAGAAAAACGTGAAACTAAACAACACGATGAGTTAGCGAGTACGCAAGAGAAACAAACACAACAACTGCGGCAGTATTCTCGGGTGAGAGCTTTCGAGATATTTTGCGAAGCTCAATACTGCATGCGCTTTTGTAATCGCGCGCGGGGCTTGGCACACTGGCAAGAACGCTGTCCGCCGATCGCGGATGCATCCGATGCATATAACACTTGTGCAGGCGAAGCCATCATATTTTTAAAGGAATCGCCCGTGAACAACACAACCTAATAATATGAATAAAGTGTCTTGCGTGTCAAGACCACGACATAATTGTGAGACACGCTGCAGATTAATTTTTACCGCCTCGAATTCTTTAACGTGCCCCTGTATCTAAGTAGAGGAATGGTGCTTCTTTTCACACCCGTCGAAATGCGGCTGCTGTTGTCGAGAATCAGACTCATCCCCGAAGTTAGCAGCGCGACACAACAAACCTGATCAGCCCTTTCAAAGTGTGCACGATGGCGCGCGGACACCATTGAGGACTGTGAAGAAAAAATGCATATAACTTTTTGTCGTTTTACTAGGAACATTATCGATGCTGTTTCCGTCATTCATCTGAAGCTTGAGACAGGCAAAAAGCGAACGTAAACAGCGGAACAGCGCACGAAGCAAGCGCGTGATGTGCCGGCGCGTCACGGCGGGCGTCGAAGACTCCTTGCCTTGACGTCATCCGCGCCTCCCGCCAGGCGGCGCCACCCCAAATTCTCGGGGCTAATAGCGGGCATTCACCATCAAGCCCTGTGCAGCAACACACGACATTTGCTAGTGCTCATATTGTCACGGGGTCGTGATGTCGATGAAGGCAGGAGTCGGCGTGTCGAAGATGAAACTCTTATGTGGCCGCGAACGTATCGTAGGATAGAGCCGGACTTTCAAGACAGGTGTCTTTGTCGTGGCTTCGAGGGTTGCTCGCTAGCTCACATGCTCTGCCAGTGCCCCGCGAATGTGCGGGCGGATTTATGTGACGAGGACTCGTGGATGTGGAGTTTACACAGCCCAGACCTGGGTCTGCAACAACTGGCTGTCCGGGGGGCCCGGGCCATCGCGGAGGGTCTTCATCTTCCGGTGCTGACCTGGGTGCAGCCGCCAACTGGTTGAAGGGGTCTTAGGACTTCCTTACACCAGTCCCTCTGGTCCTTCAATAATGTTCTTTGTATGTATGTGGCCGAAATAATGGCCGGGAAACGGAAAGTCAAAGTACAGCAATACACGCTGTACAATGGTAGCGGCGAACAGAACGTCGGCCGTCGATAAAAACTGATCATGGCTGGGACCCGCCGTCTTTTGTACATCATACATCGAACTTTCCAGCCTTATCACTGGTGGTTGCACAAGCTCTGGAATAATCTTGACTATTCGCGTCATGTGTGCAATCTTGACGAAAGGATCTACTACAATCTGGAATGTTGCCAGACATTCTGGCGCGGCCCGCGCAAGACAGCGATCACACGTGCAACGGACCAGTTACACAAAAGCGTTAAGACCGCGCTTCACGAGTTTAATAAATCAACGTTCACTGTCAGAAGCATCCTACACCAACATATATAGCTGATTTTAAAGCATGAAATCTTTCAGGTCCCGTGGTCAGCGGCCTTCAACTGAGTTTGAACCAAATGCCGGGGCTGTTAACTGGGTACTACAAACAAAACATCCTGGCACTCAAACAATAACCTCCTGGCCAAGGAGGATTTAGGAATTCACCTATGATTACGATACTGCGAATTCTGAGCGCAGCTGTTTAGGTGTTTTGATTTTGTGATAAGTTCAGCAAATGCGCATGCGCCAAGGGGACGTGACGTGGCGCGAGTGGGATTTTAGAATGCTCGGTTTTTGCGTCAACGTAACGTGGTGAACCTGGCGTCACAAACTTCCGCCGCCGCTGGCTAACGAGAGCACTGCGCCAGACTATAGAGGACCCTTAAAGGAGCAGTGATATCAAACTTCAAGCTCGAGTTGCGGCCTTCACTCGATAGCTTGGTATGCAAAAGTTTTTTTTAGCAAAGTATGAATTGCGTCCGTTACGTAGATGTTTTACTAGGACGTTGTTATGATCGGACTTCACGGCTTGGCGCCGCTGGATCGTCATAATGGTATGGCGGCATCAGCCCTGCTTTCTTCGAGCTCAACGTTCCCCGAAACGCACCAGATGCGGCAACAACACTGCATTTGTGTCCTGAACCCTTCAAGGTTGACAGTTCCCTCTTCAATCGCCTTAGACACTCTTGGCTGACTTTGACGCCTTTATGGCCTGAAGATGAACTATTTGCAGTCCAGGCCGCTCGGAGGAGGCAGTCGCTTGTGCACTGCTATGTTCACTATGCTTCTGCGAGATGCACCGAACAATGCGAGATGCGACTTCTGCGAGATACGATTTTGGGACCCTGCCGGCGGCTGGCCGTCACCTGCACCGGCGACGCATCGAGGCAAGGAAAGACTTGCAACTGTCAACACACCTGACATCGCGGCCAGTCTTTCAGGAATGTGTGCAGCAGTAATCCGTTCATTGTGTGTATGGTTCCTTTGTGGCATGGTGACCCGACTAGGAGCTGGCAGTCCGCTGTGTCGACGGCGCTACCGAGGCAAGGAACGACTGCACCTGACAGCACACCTGACAACGCAGCCTGTTTCCGGGCATCGTCCGTCGTCCAGGTGCACCGCCTCTCTCTTTCCTGGAATGCGAAGGAGGCGGTGCTCACTTAGTGGGTGGAGATGAAGACAACGTGTTTGATTGGACTGTCTTGGACTTCATTGTTTCCTCCAGCAGGGAATCCTGGGAAGGCCCAGGCTTTAAAACGCGAGCGTCGAGACGCTCCAAGCATGCTACGTCAAGCTACTACGAAGCTTCGACAAGCCACGTCGAGGCTACGTCGACGCGACGCAGCGTCGCTAGACGACGCTACGACACGCCACCAACTCATCATGTAAATAAACGTTCCTGTTATCAGCTCCGGCTCCTGAGCTCGACTTCTCCCTGATGCCTGGCTGCTCCCCGGACCTATGGGCAGACCCCCGATCACATCAACTGGTTGGCAGCGACGGGATGTCCCATCTTGACTCGGGCTTCAGCGATGGTGAGTGCTTGCTTTCATTGAGATTTGCCAGGTTTTAGCTTTTGTGTTTTTCTAAAGCGGCAGTCATGTTCCCGTGCGTATAGGCTTCGCTTGTTCGCTTCCTAACGTCACGGCTTGTAAGAAAGTCCTCACTCGTGAAAACCATGGATTTGGTGGCCAAACTAAAGAAACCAGACCTCTTGTTACTGTGTGAAGAGCTGGAAATTGAGGCAGGGAAAAGTCATACAAAGCCTCAGCTGATTAAGGCAATTCAGGAATGTGGTGCGGAGGATGACGAAATCGAGGAGAGCTGGGAAGAAGTAGAAGAAAGGCAAAAAGAGGCCGAGAAAACCGAAAAGTGGGCCGAGGAAGACGAGAAAAGGGCCGCGGAAGAACGTGGGAGGGCGTCGGTAAAGGTGATAGACCTTTTGCAGCCGTTTGAAGTTGGCACGGATATCGCACTATTTCTTGTTAATTTTGAGCGCGCATGCGAGTATGCCGGAATCCCCCTCGAAAGTTAGCCGCGAGAATTGCAAACACTCCTTCCGCGCGAGGCCGCCAATGTAATAGCTAGACTCAGCAGAAAGGACGCTGAAGCTTATGACAAGGTCAATGAGGCGCTGTGTAGCAATCGTCGCTTGTCACCGAAAGCATTCAGACAGCGTTTTAGGCATACGCGCAAAGCTAGGGAATCGGTAGAGACCACAGCCGTAGCGAGTAGCTCAAAAGAAAAAGAGAAACAGAATGCGTTTGAGGCTCGAAAGCCGGTCGTCTGCCGCCGTTGCCAAGAGCCTGGTCACCTTTCGACCGGCTGCCGAAAGCTTAGGAACGTTCTCTCTTAGCGACATTAAAGGAGCAGAGAGCGCTAAAGATCCACAGGTCGATAGTCAGGTAGAGATTGTGGGATCGTTCGGACTACCCGATACTGAGGCTGCCGGGTCACAAAACCTGCCCAAGCATTGTCCCTATTTGACTTCGAATCACCCGGAGATGCTTTTTAGTAAGGGCCTTTGTTTTGTTGACCACACTGTTGCAGCTTGGACGCATCCGACGGCTCGTAAGTTCGTTCCTGAAATGAAGTGCAGCGCGACTCCGGAAGTGTTAAACGCTGCTAATCCGCAAGTTGATAGCCGTCTGGAGATTGTGGGACCGTTCGGGCTGCCCGTGACTGAAGCTGCCGGGTCACAAAACCTGCCCAAGCATTATTCCTATTTGAACTCGAGTCAATCGGAGAGACTTTTGAGTAAGGGCCTTTGTTTTGTTGACCACATGGTTGCAGCTTTGACGCGTCCGACGGGTCGTAAGTGCGCTCCTGAAAAGAAAAGTGCAGCGCATTGTGCGCAAAATCGGTCGGGCGACGAATTGATGCGCAATCATCGAGACAGTAAGCGCGAGACAGCTGACGTGCAGGTTGATGCTGATGAGCATCGCAGGCGGACGAAAGGCTCCAGAGTTTGCACGAAGAAGCGGGCAAAACGGAGAAAGCGTCCGAAAGGCAGAAATGCAGCGAAGATTGCGACGCGTTTGAGAAAGGGCTTCAAACGTCGGCGCAAAAAGGCGAGAAAGGTGCGATTGTCATCATTGACAGCTTTCTACCGCATGCGTCCTAGCCGTCGAAAGAAAAAGAAAAGAGGAGCGCATGGTTCGCAGAAAGGGTCGGAGGGCAAAGGAGCTTCCCATTGTTCCTTTCGCAGAACGTTGAAACAGGTGCGACACCGCGAGGTCGGTGACATTCGCGAGGTGGCAGGAGGCGACAAAGACAAGTCCGCTTCAGGGAAAGTAGTGAGGCTCGACGAGGGGGTGATTAACTTTCATGCGTATCGTACACACCGCTTGACGAGAAAGGCCTTCTGGACGCGACCACCGCGAGTGCGCCTGAAAAGTTGTTGAGGACAACTGTTAACTTTTCATAGAATATCGGCTCAGGATTTGCTGAAAGAATTTTTTGTTTGCTGATATTAGTTAGGAATTCGTTTTCTCTGTAGTATTCGCGACTCTTGACGCTTTAGTTCAGCTAGTATTGAACTTTATTTTCTTTAGCGCTCTATGGCTTTTTTTTTTGTTAGCCGATATGCATTCTGCAGTTAGCTATCCAAAGTTTAGTGACACGTATCAGAGCGAGTTAAGGGCTTTACAGATGGGTGCCCTGAATAGGATTATGACAGCTGACTTCAAAAAGAGTTTGTGGCATTTCCGTTGCGTTTCATGCGTGGACGCAAGGGTGTCCCACGTGTTGGATAGCAAAACCGTAGGCGTTAAGCTGGGAGCCTGCGGGAAGGACACGCGAGGCTAGGCTTTGTGCGAGTTTTGGCAGAGCCACGCGAAAATTGGTTTTGTTTGTTTATTGTTCTTTCTGCGTGCCTTCTGTGTAGGAGCGAATGAGGAAAGTTTATTGCGAGAGTCGCTCGGTTGTTTGTATGAATTGTGGTTGCAAAAGCTGAGGTTTGTTGTTTGGACCACGATGTTGGGCAAGTGTCAGTAACGCTGTTGACCCAGCCGTGCATTTCCCGTATAACACCAAAGCTTTAGACACCTTTTATTTGTGTTTTGAGTTCATGACAAGTAATTAGTGTATTGTGTAAATGACCCCCTTTCGTTATTGCATCGCCCGTAGCTCCTGCGTGCCTTAGAGGATGTGGCTTTCTCTGGACGATGCAAAACGTTAGGCTATTGATTTTGTTCATGTTTAGTGTGTCTGTGTTATAGCTTTTGTTAATTGATCCGTGACTTTCACGAGCGAGAGCGTAAATGTAATTTTCGAGCGAGTTTTGATCAGAAATGTAGCCTGGCATTTCTCAAGGTCAGTTGGGTGCTCTCTGTTTGTTGTGGCTTGGATTTGGCTGGTTCATTTCCGGCACTTGCAAGCCGTTTCTCAGATCCAAAGCTGGGGATCAGCCCACGTCAGAAGGAAGACAGAGCAGAAAGTCTACGGCCTCTCCGGGGTGCTTTGGTGTTGCATCCCCTTCGAGACCTCCTGGGGCGGTGGACGGGCTGTTATGATCGGACTTCACGGCTTGGCGCCGCTGGATCGTCAGAATGGTATGGCGGCATCAGCCCTGCTTTCTTCGACCTCAACGTTCCCTGAAACATACAAGATGCGGCGACAACACTACACTTGTGTCCTGAACCCTTCAAGGCTGACAGTTTCCTCTTCAATCGCCTTAGACACGCTTGGCTGACTTTGACGCCTGTAAGGCCTGAAGATAAACTATATACAGTCCAGGCTGCTAGGAGGAGGCAGTCCCTTGTGCACTGCTATGTTCACTATGCTTCTGCGAGATGCACCGAACAATGCGAGATGCGACTTCTGCGAGATGCGATTTTGGGACCCTACCGGCGGCTGGCCGTCACCTGCACCGGCGACGCATCGAGGCAAGGAAAGACTTGCAACTGTCAGCACACCTGACATCACGGCCAGTCTTCAGAATGTGTGCAGCAGTAATCCGTTCATTTTGTGTATGGTTCCTTTGTAACATGGTGACCCGACTAGGAGCTGGCCGTCTGCTGCGTCGACGGTGCTATCGAGGCAAGAAACGACTGCACCTGACAGTACACCTGACAACGCAGCCTGTTTCCGGGCATGGTCCGTCGTCCAGGTGCACCGCCTCTCTCTTTCCTGGAATGCGAAGGAGGCGGTGATGAAGACAACGTGTTTGATTGGACTGTCTTGGACTTATTGTTTCCTCCAGCAGGGAATCCTGGGAAGGCCCAGGCTTTAAAACGCGAGCGTCGAGACGCTCCAAGCATGCTACGTCAAGCTACCACGAAGCTTCGGCAGGCCACGTCGAGGCTACGTCGACGCGACGCAGCGTCGATAGACGACGCTACGACACGCTACCGACTCATCATGTAAATAAACGTTCCTGTTATCAGCTCCGGCTCCTGAGCTCGACTTCTCCCTGAGGCCTGGCTGCTCCCCGGTCCTATGGGCAGACCCCCGATCACATCAACGTCAACATCATAGGACGACAGTTCTAGGACGCGTTCAGCGGGCCACCAGGCCACGCCCCAGAGGCTCAGTGACGATGCACTAGCTACAATAAACGTCAACGATCTCAGTCATGGAGGAAAGAAAAAGAAAGGAGGGAGGATTAGGCCACGCAGGCAGCCTTGGCAAGCCCACCCTATATTGAAGCGAGTAGTGTCGGCCCAGCACGTGACCTATCGCGTCAAGATCACGCAAGAATTGAAATATGCCGAGACTTCAGCGTATGGAGCCCGGCAGCCATTAATCGAAGCGCGCTCGATCGGTGCACACCGGCCGGCTCACGAAGGAGGCTCAAAAACAGAACGCCACCAGGAGTACTAAAACCTACCGCATGCTCTAACGTTTTGATCACGTGTTGGGCCGATACAGTGGGCTTCAATCGTATTGCGCAACGCTCCCTTCTTTCTTTTATGGGCGAAGCACCTTTAGGCGGAGGCTTGTCCATCCGTTTTGCGTCCGTGCGCACGGCACAGCAACGTGTAAAATCGAAACATCAGGTTTAATAGACAAATATCACTCATAATTGTGGCAAAACAATATAAAACACCTACAACACAAACCCTTTACACTAGACGGCGACTTCAACGTACTCATTATGGACCTTATAACCTAGCTTTGTCGTGGACTCTGACTGTCCGCTGTCACGGTATATAGAAAACCGTTGCTATAGTCGAAACATATTTGCGTATATGAATAAAAAGGTCTACAATAGAGGAATATCGATCATAATTGCGGCAAAACAATAAAACACCTACAAGCACCAACCTTTTGTACTAGTCGGCGACTTCAACGTAGACATTATGGACCTTAAGACCTACCTTTATCGTCGACTCTATAAAGTCACTTTATGTCAATTTATGTAACTTTATGTCACTCAATTTACATTATATGAGGCAACGCTCGGTTAACGTAAGGTTACTCACCCATACGATACCTAGAGCTTCGCCCACTGGTCATGATTCACTTCGTGGAGATGCCTGGATTTCTTTCCTTCCTCTATGATAATCGTGGTGGCGACTGGGGCGACGGCTGGCAGTAGAGGAATGGGGGGGGGAGAGGAAGGAAAGGCAGGAAGGTCCACTTGACGTGTGCCTGGCTTGCTATCCTATGCTGGAGGAAGGGAAAAAAGGGAGGTAGAAAGAAGTGGGGAGCATACCAAAAATGCGCGTTAGGTTCAGCAACGCTGCTGCGTTCCATAGTACTGAGCGCCGCATCTCTGGCCTATCACGTTCCACTGAAGATCGTCGAGTCATGGTGCCAACTGAAGGCTTGCAAGTACTGGACATAGAACATGCAGTACTTGTACGGACTCAGCGTATGGTGATTTCAGCCTGCCGACGGTCACCTTCTCTCCTGCCCCGCGCTGCGGCCTGTAAACCCGCTCTCTCCTCCCCCTCCACCATTTCATATAAGCGCGTGCGCTCGGTCGGCTTCCGTCATTCTCGCTTCGCTCCTGTTCAGATGTGTTGTAACGTCAACGTCGGCGCCAGTTGCAGCAGCACTCCACCTCTGCCGAGATCGAGATCGTCGCGGAGCAGCAGCAGCGCAGGGCTCGCTACGTAATGATAACACAAACGCTGAATACAAACCGCACACACTAACGGAAACTCCGAGTGAACGTAAACGGAAACTTGGTGTGCACCCCCAATGCTGCTTTGCATCCCCTCATGGTTCCCTTTAGTGGGAGATGGTGTAATTTTTTCTGACAACTTGTCTGTCGGAGATTCAGGGTTCACTCTTGCCGACGTGCACTGTGAACCTTCATGTCGCTGCGACATCGGCAACGGAGGCCAAGCTGTGTCAGTTGTGTCCATGCCTTCTGTGGTGTTCTGGTTTGTACCAGCCGTCGCCGATTCGTGTGGCTGTGGCTTCGGCAATGTAGGCCAAGTGGAATCCACAGCAACCATGTCTTTCATTGCATTCTCTCATAGCAGCCGTGTAGAGTCTGGGTGGCAAAGGAGTTGGTGAAGCTGGGCGTCCAATGGGCGCTGCGGGTGCAGAGGCATTGGTTTTTCGCTGATGAACTTCGGCGCCGACGGCGCCGCTTTCGGACGGTTGCGGTGGCCTTGCGATTCGATGTATGCTCTCTCGCCATTTGTCTAAATACAGTTATCTCTTTTCATTTTTGGGCAACATTTTGAGGAAGCTTCGTGGGGTCCATTGCAATTTGAACACTTCAGAGCATTGGCTTTACAAGTCTCCGCGGAATGGGCTTCAGCGCTGCGGGAACATACTAGCTTATCTTCGCTAGAGTGTTCTAGGACAGGGGAGTGCTCGGAACGGCCGCAGCACCAACATACAGAAAGGGAAGCACAAACAGGGTCAATCCGCTTGTGGCGCTGCGATCGGTAGTCTGCAATGTGTCGCCGTTTACGAGTTGCGCGCCGCTCCTCCAAAGTGGTGCAAGGGTAGAATGTCCGCTTCCTACTCAAAAGGCCTGGTCTCGAATCGCAGCTGTAGATTGTGGGTTTTAATATTAGTATCACCTCTTATAGATGTACTGGTTTTTCTTTGTTTCGTGAAACTAGCTTCTGTTGCTACGTGTTGCTCTAAAAAGTGGTGAAAGAAGGCGAGCCCGGCATAATGGAATAATTGGTAGATGCGAATCGAGTTCTGAACAGTGCCTTTAATAAATAGTTGAATGAATAGTTTGTTGTTGTTGTCCACCGGAATGCTTATTTTTGTGAATAGGATAGGAGTGCCTGTCCTCTCCACAAAGTTTCTTCCTGTTATGTGCTCTCGCCAACCAGCAGGGCCCAAGCGTGCGTCTCCAGGCGCCTCCTCGTCGCTGCTTGGACCGGCGTCCATTTCAGAATCGATTCTTTGCAGAGGATCGAAGCGGGAATGATTCGCAACGTCGTGAGCCGCAGAGATTCCCAATTCCTCAGTGTTTTCTTCGTCCCTTGTCGACACTGACGACGGCGGCCACGACGTTAATGGTAACGAAGACATGACTGCACGTGCGCTCCTAGCAGACGAAATGACAGCTCAAAACTCGCGTCACCGTCTTGCGGGCCACGTCATCAGGTGGGGCCCTTTCGGGACGTGACAGGGGGAGATGACCGTGCGGCAGCGCTGCCAGCGCCGCATATTAGCGGACTTGGCACCCATTTTGAATCACGCTCGATAATGGTTTAACTAAGCAAAATTGGAGATATTTATTCGTCCCGCCTTTGTATTCTCAGTAGCGAATAGTACCTAGGCGTTCGATAACTACACGTGGACGCTGAGAACGGCACATGCGAAAAGTTGATATCACTGAGCCGTTAAGAGTGCGCTAGAGCGTTCGAAGGGACACTGTTTGTCGAAGGGACACACACACAGTGTCCCTTCGACCAACGCACGTCGTCTTCTCCCAAGCTAGTGCACTCTACCCAAGCCTCACAAATCAACCCACTTTATCGTGCCAGTGCGCGAGAAGCATGCGTTGCACTGTCACAAGAAGCGCAAGCATGCACGAGGCATTGCAAACGCTAACACTGCATCTCGCTGGCTCTCATGGTGGAAAGCTTCTTGGGGCAGTCTCTCGCTCTCTCTCGTCCTCGTTCGCTCTATCTATTACGCCGATGACAACGGCGACGCCGCTTAAAGCAGGAACTGGCGCCGAAGAGCTTTGTATGACATTGTAATTTGTTGCTATCACATTCATTGCTTCGCCCTTGCGGTGAAACTGTGGATTTTTTAATCCTCCTTGCTCTTGGCACTCAGACGAGACAAAAAGAGACCATATGCATCCAGGCATCTAGACAAAAAGTTCAAAACCGCGTGTTCTCTGGCATATGCCCTTTCTACTGGACATCATCACTTAAGCTAGTTAGTGCCCAAACAAGTTTTTTTTTTAATATTCATTGCATGGAAGCAATATTTGAGCTAACCAGGAATTAGTTAGCTCAATTACTAGAGCGACTGCCCCAGAAATCCTGGGTTGGAACCCCGAACCAGGACGTATTTTTCGACAACTAAGAAGCTTTCTCTCTGAGAAATCCGCATGGGCTGCCTTGTTGCTTCGTGTTAGATGCGGGTGGTAGTCATTTTCTCTTCTTATGGTGCTATCTCTGTTAAGAGAGAGCCATTTACTTAACTGCGCTGTCGACAAGGGTTTATCGAAGTTCAGCACGACGTTTACTGAACACTCAGAGCTACTACGTTACCTACACTGAGTGAATACAGCCTACAGAAAGGGTTCGTCAAACAAGAAATCTGCGTCTACAAATATGCAGCTGCGCTTAGAATTTATGAAGCATTGTTGTTCGACACTAGACAGCGCATATAAGGTAAAACTGCGTGTTCAAAAGTGCTAACAACGTCAAGCGTGGACAACGAATGTGTAGCCGAATAGTCATTCATTTCTTTCAGGCCACCCGTCACGCAGCGCAGCTCCATTTCTCAACTGCTGCGCGAAAGGACGCGCTCGCGACCCAATCGTTGAACTTCTTGACTACGGCGGCGTTCACACTAGCGACTAAATCCGCAACTGGAGATCCAGGAGCCGCTAACGGCGAGCGATGTTCACACCGGCGACGGCGACGTGCCCCTCGCCATAACTGAGATTGATTTCAAGGCGAGATGCTTAGGTGCCCCATCAAACACGAAAAGTGGCTGTCAGCGGCGGCGTCATCGGCGTCGGCGTCAACAAAGGTGATGCAAAAATGATCAGATGGGGACGTCACCCTATGACGTTATCATGACGCCACACGTTGTCAATTTTTCTGTCGTCGTCATGACGTCACTATGACGCCACATAAAGTGGCATCACATAAGGACGCCATCACATGACATCATCGCTTTGTCAAAGGTTGGTGGATCCCGGAGGCACTGAAAAACCACGTGGGTGCAGAAAGCTCTCAATACCTCCGATCCCGGAGGCAGTGAAAAACCGTGTTGGCTGCAGAAAGCTTTCGGAGGGAGGAGGGGGACAATACAATCGAACAAACGAAAAAAAAAACATTACTTTCGCATTCGAGTCGTCTTACGCAAATGTTTAAGAAACCGTGTGATTGTACATACGTCTGTTTTCTCGCGTTTGTCATTTCTCGCAGAGACACATAGTCACGCAAAATAGCCTTCAGCGTATTCCGACGTCTTTCTCCTGCGCAGCTGATTGGCTCGGCAGCCTTGCGACTCCAGCTACGGAGCTCAAAAACCGCCTCGTGAGCTACCTCATCCAAGTCGATCGCTATTCGACAGAAAATCGCTTGTGTGACTGCCGCTTTTTTACCAACGTGTTGGTCACGCCACCGCTGTCAGCCGCCAGTGTGAATGCCTCCTTTTTTTTCTTTTTTTACTTCTTTTTGTTCACCGTGTCCATGAGCTGTTGTCGGTGGGGACCAACTCACTAATGAAGCACCATGAGACCGGCCCGTTCCAGCTCTTCTAGTCGTGGTAAAACACGGGCGGAAGGTGGGGTTTCTTTTCACACCTGAACGCAGCTTCATTACACTGGAGGCCTTCTTTGCACTCGCCCCACTTTCGTACACCGTACTGCGCAAAAGAAAAGCGGACTTATTTATTTATTTATTTATTTATTTATTTATTTATTTATTTATTTATCTATTTGTAAAGTACTGCTAGCCTAAGAAAGCTGTAAGCAGGAGTGGGGATACAAAGATGTATACATACAAATACATACAAAAAGAATATATACATACTATGCAAAGAACAAGAAAGCGATAGCGGCATTCTACACACTGAGTACCATTTTACAGCAATAATATCAACACTTACATCGATAATCACAATACTACATAACTGCACTGTAACTTCTCCTTCCTCTGAAACAAAAAGAAATAAGTTCCGGTTTAGCCGCGAATGCGTTATTTCCTTAAATTAATTATTATTTTAAGTTTATGCACTTAATAATTCTATCTATAAGACATTACAGCAGCGCAGAGGAGATTAGACCTTACAACTTTTATGAAGTTCACTTCACACAAAACAAATATTTACGTAGTGTCCGAATATTCAAAATTTTGAATAAGAGTCGAACATGTTCCTTATTCGAAGCATATTCGATTCGAAGAATGCGCATTCTGGTTTTCCCAAAAGTTCGGCCACAGAAAGAGGCAAATGTTCGAAGAAATCCGAATATTCTAAAGACCCTCGAACAAAATAAACGGCGAAAGATCTATGTCCCGTATTTCCAAGAATCAAAGCTAAGCCAACACCACCCAGCCCTAGTGTCAAGCGAGGATGTGTGGTAGCTTTACGCAAAGTGCTTCAAGCAAACTGCACACTTTTAATCCTCTAAAATATATTTCATCTCGAATATCATTTTATGATTGTTTCAGAATACATCACCGGAGAAAAGAGAAGAAATATTAGAGAAGGAAAGGCAGGGAGGTTAACCAGTTTAGGAAACCCGTTTGCTACCTTACACATGGGAACAGGGTGCGGGACGTTTAAAGATTGAGAGGAATCAGAGAGAGAGAGATAGAAAGACAGCACCGGAAGTTCTTTTCTTGCCAATGTAGACAAAAATACAGTGTTTTGGATGCAGGACAAAAATACGCGGTCGTAAATATATCGGGGTGAACTTCGCATTATAAAGTACTACGGCTTTGCAGCACTACGATCTTGTGCGAAATCGTAACACCGTTCAGTACGCGCTCACCGAGCTGCTTGACACACGCTTCGCAGCAGCCGCAATCGCTGGCATTGGCCACCACCTTTTCGGCACACTCACTGGCGCTGATTTTCTTACTCGTCACTCTTGAACAGAAGTTTGCAGAGCACCGATTCCCCGCCGCCCAAGGGGGCGTCCTGCGCAGCGTAGCGGCAAGCATAATAACGACAACCAGGTTGATCCAGCCCATCCTCTGCAAATATGGCAATTGGATCGGGCAGAGTAAGCAAACAGTGTTAGCGTTTACGGCATTCCCGGTTGTATTTTAGATGCGAAGCTTCTTATGGCGGAGTTCAAACCGGTGGTGGTGGGGGTGGTGGGGTGGTGTGCGGCGTCACCACCCTTACTGCTCATGCGCAAACCCTCTCTGCACACCTCCTCTCCCACTTACCCCCTCTCCCCATTCCCCTCCCATTTCCACTTCCCCTCTCTCACTTCCCCTATCCCCTTCCCCTCTCCCCTTCCCCTCTCCCCTTCCCCTCTCCCCTTCCCCTCTCCCCTTCCCTTCTCCCTTCCCTCTTCCCCCTCTCCCTCTCCTCTTCCCCTCTGAAACGCGGGCTCGACATGCCGAAACGCTGCTTCGCATCGCCTCATGGTCTCCATTCGCGAAGATGGTGTGATTTTTTCGTAATATCGGAGTGCACGTGAATTCCCTAGAAATTCGTAAAGCAGCGACGTTCGGTTCCTAGTACAAGCACCCTCGTGCTTACCATGGCAACGCCACAGCAGCTAAGTCATCAGACCGAGCACTACCGCATTTATTCGAATATAGGGCGGCCTTCTTTTTGGGGAAAATTTTACCCATAACTGGCTATCGACCAATATTCTTAACCGGATCTAGCAAACGTACTGAGCTAATAGAGCTACACTATGGCGCCTACCGTCTTAAAGCAGCGCCAACAACACTGGTGCATTAAATACTCATACTTGCAGTAAACTTGCACATCACAAAAGAAAAAAAATTGCTGTAGGAACACCAACAAGAACGTTCGAAGATCATTGTGAATGCTGCCTACTACAGTTCCGAATCTCCCACCGCAGCTACACTCGAGATATTTGGTGACAGATAAAACCGAGTAGGTGAGTACAGTGCCATCCACAAACCCACAATCACTGTATGTGATTTCTTTATCACCAGCAGCTGAGAGAACACAGTAATCAAATTCCACGCTTTCTCTCGCGCGAATCTGACACACAATGGGTTCTGTGCGTGCTTATTGAAGATAACTCGTGCTTATCGTAAAAAAATAGTGTGTAATGTTTCGATTTGCCGGTTTCTCAAAAATGTAAGGGTGTACCTAAACTCGAATAACATTTGTGTTTTATTTCTCGGAGAGTATGACGTATAGGGTTCGACCTATATTCGTGCATCTTCTAAAGTGTGCTAGTTAAACACAGCCATAATGAAGGTTGAAAGAATACAGGACACACGACGCCGAGCGCAAAGTGCTTGCGCTCTTGCGCTCGAGTCACGTGTCGTGCATTTTTCTCGTTCTGCATTGTGCATGTGTTCACAAAGCGCATCTTTGAAGATGAATGAACACCAACTAGCCTACCTTATAGTTGTCCTTCATATTCATGCTCAGCCTATTTTCGAGTAAATATAGAACGTTTCATAGTTTTTTCGTTTTGTTTTTACTCCACCTGGACGACTGAATTGTAGCTAAAAGTAGTCGACCAGCTGCGCATCGTAGTCTCCATTAGCAGACAAAAGCGCCCTCGACATCGCACTTCCCCAGACTTCACACCGACTGGTTCGGTACATGTTCCTCGGCAAACCGAAAAACGGATGAACTGGTTCATATGAAGAACAATTGTGGACGAGGTGCAGCTGTAATCCCATCGCCGTATGCGCTACTGACGAAGGTGGTTATGTGAAGAACGTAACACAAGCGTCAGCTTGCTAATACTGTTTTCCACCACCTTGCTCATTTTGATGTTTTCTTCAAGAGCTATAGCGATTAGGGATTAAACCGTATATTTGATAGCACTGTTCCACGTACGAAAAGTGATGACGCCTATAATGTGGTGGTGGCGCAAATCCAGGTTTTCTTTAATTCTAAATAGCTAATAGGATTATCCTGAGTAATGAAAAAAACATCGCTGATCCCTCTGTCATAGGAATCGGTATAACACGAAAGTGAAACGTGTCTTCACTGACGTAGTTGAGCGCTTGTTGTGCATTCTTTCGCCCCAAGGGTGCAGGAATGAATGCTACAGCAGCAAATTGTAATGTCACGCGAAGGACGGCAAGCAGCTCGAAACTTGGAACGCGCTGCTCAAGCAGAAATGACGCACGGAACGAACATACACAGGATGAGAGCAAACTGTCACATTTGTAACTTATTTCTGCGTGAGCACCGCGCTCCTTTCGCAAAAGCGGCCGCTGCAGTGGACCAATTGACCTTCGTGCTCTCAACGCAACACGTGCGAACCACGGCCATCACGAGATAAGCGCACGCACGAGCGACCACGCCCTGTAGAGGCGGACGCTCGTCGCAGCGGCGGCGACTTTTAAAGCGCGCTCTTCGAGCCTTTCGCGCCATCTCGCTACTGATAACGAAAACACGCTGTAACACGAATCTCTAAGTATCGCCACCGGCAAATGGTGTATATAAATAGCTCGCCGTTAGCACTGCGAAGAGCGTGCCGTCCGTGTCCGAATCGTTTCGCGCTGCGGATCGAGGGGTCGTAAGTAGAGCTGTACACGGGCCGTATTTCCGAGCCCGAGCCCGGCCCGGGCCCGCTGAATTTGTCGAAGGCCCGCCCGAACCCGACGGCAAAGGGCTGCGAGCCCGCCCGGCCCGGCCCGACGTACGAAAACACAATCCCGAGCCCGGCCCGGCCCGGCCCGGCTTTTTGAAGGTTCGCTGTGAAAACAAAACATCATTTTCCGGTAATTTGGCATTTTATTGAGCATATAAAATATGATCAAACGACACACGACGAACAGTCTCTATTGCACAGATTACAAATTGTCGTGCAAAAACAGCAAGCAGTCCACCGATTCCGGCTTCAACGATGTGCGGCGCTTTTGCATTATGTAGCCCGCCGAACTGAAGTTACGTGCGCGTCTTCCACTCGTCGCCGGAATTGCTAATATCTTTTTGCCAGCCTGGCAAGCTTGGCATATCTCTGCTGCTTGTTTTTTCCAGAAAACTAAAACTTCAGATGGACAGGACGGCGACTCCATAGAGAGATAATCGGAGAGCTCATCTTTTGTAACTGCTACATTCTCACCACTGTCGCTCCACTCGCTGAACAACTGCAATGGAAAGGATAAGCGGAAAAAGCGCTGCATGCGTGCTGGAAAACAATTCCCGCTCATTCTCTATGTTTCAGGCTTGAGTCGGGCTTTGCGCTGGGCCCGAGCCCGGCCCGATAAAACTCCTAGCAGCCCGAGCCCGGCTCGGACCCGAGGTGAAAATACGTCGGCCCGCCCGAGCCCGGCCCGCGGGCCGGGTCGGGCTCGGGCTTTCGGGCTATCCGGAGCCCGTGCACACCTCTAGTCGTAAGTTCGATTCCCGGTGACGGAATTTTTTCTTCTGGTTTCTTTCTTTGCCCACTGTTAGTCTTTGTATTTTACAACGTCATATCCGTGACGAAAATACGTCAGTGGAGCCGTGGTCGACCCCGGCATAAAACACTTTCGTGTTAAAAAAAAGTTGATTGAAATAAAAATAGAGCAACTCGCGAGAATTCAAGGACGAATTTCCAAAGCAAAATATTGGAAAAGACGTTTTACAAGAAGGGCGAGAAATATGAATCTGAAATATGAAACATTTCATCGGTTTGCAAAAAAATACAAAAGAAAAACTCAGAGTGAAACACCGGTGATACACACCTACTCGATGCGTTGTGTATATAAGGGCGTTGGAGCGGCTTGATTTCGTGGTCACGACTGAAGAGTTTAGGGAGCAACACACCAGCTGAATACAACTTGCAGCTGTGAAACAAGTTTTTTCCACGTGCAACATCTGAGTGCAATCTCTCCATATCCTATTTGGAGCTAGGGCTGTATTCGTCACGGATTCGTGCGTTTGTATTCTTGGAATGAACACGCGGGGCTGACGAAATGCATTAGCGGCGTAGATATTTTTTTTTCAAAGGATGCTTGTTTTAATTCACGCATTACGGCATTGCTCAGGCATCTTGCGCGCGAAACCCGGCGCCGAAGCGATGTCAGCCCACGAATGCGGCCCTCGAAGATTTTGATGCGCCGTTTTCCAATAACTGATGCTCTCCGTCGTGAGCATCTATCTATCTATCTATCTATCTATCTATCTATCTATCTATCTATCTATCTATCTATCTATCTATCTATCTATCTATCTATCTATCTATCTATCTATCTATCTATCTATCTATCTATCTATCTATCTATCTATCTATCTATCTATCTATCTATCTATCTATCTATCTATCTATCTATCTATCTATCTATCTTGGCAGCTAGCTAGCTAGGTAGCAAAAAAAAAAGAAAGGCTTTCAAGTCTTTTTTTCGCGAAATTCGAATTAATCTGCGTGAAGGGACATCGATGCGATCGCCCACCGAAAGAAGACGGGACTAGCGGACGCCCCGAGCGACGTGACAGCTAAGGTGGTCGTGGGCGCCAAGCAAAACAGAACAGCAGGGATTAAATTCCGGTGCTGAACAGCGTCTCGTTGGCTCTCTCTCACATGCCCTCTATACGTGATCAACTGGTTGTAATGTGAAACGCGCAGAAGCTTTTCTATTTCTTTTTTTCAACTCCTTTTGCAGAATGGGAGCTATGCTGTTATGAAGGCGGCGTCGTCTCCTAAAGCGCCATTGTGTGGTATACGCGCTAGGTAATGTAACGAAACAAAGACCGAAAGAATGGTACTTTTATATCGGCGTAGTTAAAGGAAGTGACAGACAAAGCACGCTGCTCGAATCAGATATTAAAGCAACGCTTCTCTTGCTTGAGAGTGTTTCTGGCAGTTCTTCGATTGAAGAGCAGAACTGGTCTTTCGGCTTTCGGTTCAACAGTCGCCCGCAGAGGCCCAGATCCTGCGATCCTGGACAGGTGCGCTGATAAGCCGTCGTGGACACTGTTGCCTTCATCATCTCGACGTCGTCTCGTCGTCATCCTCTTTATCCTGGTACGAGCTTCTGGCGACCGACTTCGTCGAAATTCTGAAGAACAGCAGGTTTCCTGACTGCCTGATTGGCGACTACAGATATAGCCGCCCAGGGCACAGGTATAGCTCAGTATTCAGGTATAGCACAGGGTCCAGGAAAAAGCTGAGGGCCAAGGTACAGCCCAAGACTCAAGAAGAGGCCATGTCCCAAGTATAGCCGCTCAGGGCGCACGTAGACGGAATACCAAGACAATCCCCCTCTTTCTATCCGTGCTCGTCCTTGTCTGGTCTCGCCATTCCAGCCAGTTACAGCATTATAGTGACCTGGAGCGACCCGTACTTTCGATTACCAGAGAAAAGCTTGAACTGTCACTCCGACGTACGTTGCGCCATTTGCGTGTCCTACCAGACTTGATATCAGCACTCCAAAAGGGCTTTAAAACGGTGTAGACGTGGTACCAGCCGCGGTTCCAGTACGGTTCCGGCAGTACGTGATGTGTTGAAAATCCAGTGCGGCGCGACACCGCCATTGACATTGTTCCATCCTCGGCCGGACATCATGGAAGTGCTGATCGGAGAAGGGTGACCACCGTTTGGACATGACCAGTGTGTAACTGGAGGCACGCGATGTCCTTTAAATGAAATTGTTGCTACGTATTACCTTTGGGAGGGCGGATGTCGCCACCACCGTGCCCAGAAGCATTGACTAGCCACTGTTCCTTGCAGGAATTCCGTGAAGAACGCTTCGGTGACTGCACCTTGCGCATGCAGGTGGTTGACGATTATAATAATTCGCTTAAAAACAGAGCTAGAGCCGTGGGCCTAGCTGACGGGCAAGAACCTCACAGCAATTTGGCGATTCATTGCGCTAGGTGCGAGTGTAGCCCCGATTTCCAGCAGACGCGCATCCTCGGCAGTTACCGAGATTCCCGAGCCCGAGAATCCTGTGTAGCCTTCTAACGCATAACGTCCGGTCAGCATGTGTCAGTTCACCTTCGATAATGTTAACCGACAAAAATATTTGCTATCTGCACCGTTAATTCGATGCCTTGCGTAGGCTAGGGCGCACGCGTTGTTTCAATCCCCTCCTCTCATATGAAAACCGTATTTGTTCGCGCTCGCACAAATAAAAAGCATTGTTGGTAGCTCGGTGCCAGGTCCTGTCTGGTTTTTTCTGCGTCCTAGTATTTTTCGCGCTGTTTCAAACTCATGAAACCTTACCAACAAGCTCCACCCGCACCCTTTTAAATGATCTCACGTGGGGCCATCCGAGCAGGGTCTTCCTGCTCGCGAAGGTCATCCTGTGTAGGGTGGGGTAACTGTAACTGGAAGGGAGGCTGATGCTCGGATCGGTTCGTGAGCTCTTGAGCTAAAGCGTCCGCCCTCTCTTTACCCTCTATGCCTGCTTGTCCCGGGCTCCAAACCAACCTATAAGCGTTTTAGGGGCGAAGCTCCTTAAGGCGGCACCCGTTCGTCCCTCGTCGTGCTCGTAGTAGTGAGTAACAAGTCTTACCCTTTGACCTCCAAGGTGGTGCCGGTGGGAGATTTCTCCTGTGCGTTGTTGAACAATAAAAAATTCGCAGCGTGCGCGTTAACTAAAAGCCGAATTCTTCTGTCTCTGTAGAAGTGTAAGTGTTAGCTAAAAGCCGACTTCTTCTGTCTCTCATTCCCATTAGCAGCCATTGTTTACCTCCAAGGTAGTGCCTGGTGAGATTTCTCCTGTGCGTGATTAAACAATAAAAATTTTGTTCAAAACGCCGTTGATTGATGAAATAAACCAACGAAAGACGCCAGATGTTTTGTAAAAACAAAACGAAAGAACGCCAGATGTTTCTAAAGCAAAACGAAAAAGACGCCAGCTGCTTAACGAAAGACGCAAGGTGTTTTCTAAAGCAATGGTTTTCTAAACAATGAAAATTCACAGCGTACATGTAAAATTAAAGTGAGCTGCAAGTCGTCATAGCTCATCGAACCTTTAGTATAGACGCGCCCGATCTCACGTCGGTGATGATGTACTGGGCAGAATTCACGGAAGATTCACGGTTTTTACGCATGTGAAAACGCAAAGTGACAACGTATAAATTAAAAGAAATACAAATATCTCGCTTGTGTGCACTGCGTTCCCCCTCAAAAAGCTACATGTAGAAAATGAAGGAGTATTTTATATATCCCACGCAGAAAATACGGACGCAATTGTGGGACTACATTCATTAGCGTTAGGATACGTGCATTGTGGCTCTGTAGCCTTCGCTTCATTGCCAAGAAAAGTTGTCCGCGAGTATAGCATGCCCAACGAACGCCAACGGAACGCGATCGTGGAGGTGCTCCGGCTTCGCATCGCCTCATGGTCCTCCTACGGTATTTGTGGTGGTCTTTTAACATGACACCCACGTGCTTTTCAAACAGTGACTGGTTTCGTCAGCGGTCAAAAACCCCGACGCAGCTATACGCACGTTTCTAATAATACCCACAGTGAGGGCAGTTTACCCAAAATTGAATACTAATAATACCTGGGGTTTAATGTCCCAATATATGTGTATATATGTATATATATATGGTTCTGTCGCAGGTTCGGTCCCTGCCGGCGGCAAGTTATCGTTTTGTCCACTTTACTTTATTCCCATTTGTATCCTAATTACTACAATTATCATCCCCTGTACTTTCCTTGGCATTATTGTCTGTTGGTTCTCATTACTATTGTATCTAACGAAGAAAAACGAGCCCTTAAGAGTCAACTTCTTTCCTTCTTTATATATATATATATATATATATATATATACAGATAAATTGGCTTGAGCGAACGAACGTACGAAAACTTTTATTGCGGGAACAATAACAGTTTTCGTACGTTCGTTCGCAGAAGCCAATTTTTATTACTCACTGGATCCACTCAAAAACTTGCCCACGGGCAAGTATACATATATATATATATATATATATATATATATATATATATATATATATATATATATATATGCATATATATATATATATATATATGCATAAAAAAAGAAGACACGCGTCGAAAAACAGAATGGCAAATTACACTTTAACGTTTTTATCTAACCTCGCCACGCTGACCGAAGCTAGCTGCATAGCCTTAGCTACGGCCACGTACAAAAAAAACTAGGAGGACGCTTGAGCTTCGCCTTCAAGAGTAGAACACTATAGCGTAATCGGTCCACGTGCGCATCGCCTTCTAAACTGCTAGCCTAGCTTTGGTTTTCGGTGCATGCCTCAATCGTGCCCCGAGGAAACGGACGACTGTGCGCGTAACGTTGGCCGTTTCAGGCTATCCTATTCTGGCGTGATTCTACGCTTGTGCCACGCAATATCACATGCGTTAAGGAGACTGCTCTCACTACATGACATTCATATAGCGTTTTTTTTTCCGAAGCAGTTTCAAGCAATAACGGGGCTCTGTGGTATAACATCTTCTTGCCACGCAGGTGGCCTGGGTTCGGCTCTCACTCGAACCTGACAATTTTATCGTGTATTAAATGCGAAGCATTTCTTAGCGAACTTCTGTGACTTCGAGCGTATCTATCTATCTATCTATCTATCTATCTATCTATCTATCTATCTATCTATCTATCTATCTATCTATCTATCTATCTATCTATCTATCTATCTATCTATCTATCTAGCCGCCTACGACTTTGTGCTCTCCTGGTCGCTTGGTTAATCGAATGTACACCAAAGTTGGTATGGCGTAACATGACTGTATGACGAACATAAATGACAAGTCATAACATGAAAATCATGACACGCATGTCATGTACAGCATGATTTACATGCCACGCTCATAGGGCGCTGGCGGCCGCTTCGCTAGCTTGATATACACCAAAATTGGTATTACGCGTCATGACTGTATGACGAACATAAATAACACGAGTTAACACGAAAATAATGACTCGCATGTCATGTACAGGATGACTTACGTGCCACGCTCATGGGGCGCTGGCGGCCGTTTCGCTAGCTTGATCTACCCCGAAATGGGCATTGCGCGACGTGAATGTGTCACGAACATAAATAACACGAGTTCACACGAAAATAATGACTCGCATGTCATGTACAGCATGACTTAGGTGCCACGCTCATGGGGCGCTGGCGGCCGTTTCGCTAGCTTGATCTACCCTGAAATTGGTATTGCGCGACGTGACTGTGTGACGAACATAAATAACACGAGTTAACACGAAAATCATGACACGCATGTCATGTACAGCATGACTTACGTGCCACGCTCATGGGGCGCTGGCGGCCGTTTCGCTAGCTTCATCTACCCCGAAATTGGTATTGCGCGACGTGACTGTGTGACGAACATAAATAACACGAGTTAACACGAAAATCATGACACGCATGTCATGTACAGCGTGACTTACGTGCCACGCTCATGGGGCGCTGGCGGCCGTTTCGCTAGCTTGATCTACCCCGAAATTGGTATTGCGTGACGTGACTGTGTGACGAACATAAATAACACGAGTTAACACTAAAATCATGACACGCATGTCATGTACAGCATGACTTACGTGCCACGCTCATGGGGCGCTGGCGGCCGTTTCGCTAGCTTCATCTACCCCGAAATTGGTATTGCGCGACGTGACTGTGTGACGAACATAAATAACACGAGTTAACACGAAAATCATGACACGCATGTCATGTACAGCATGAATTACGTGCCACGCTCATGGAGCGCTGGCGGCCGTTTCGCTAGCTTGATCTACCCCGAAATTGGTATTGCGCGACGTGACTGTGTGACGAACATAAATAACACGAGTTAACACGAAAACCATGACACGCATGTCATGTACAGCATGACTTACGTGCCACGCTCATGGGGCGCTGGCGGCCGTTTCGCTAGCTTGATCTGCCCTGAAATTGGTATTGCGCGACGTGACTGTGTGACGAACATAAATAACACGAGTTAACACGAAAATCATGACACGCATGTCATGTACAGCATGACTTACGTGCCACGCTCATGGGGCGCTGGCGGCCGTTTCGCTAGCTTGATATACACCAAAATTGGTATCTTGCGACGTGACTGTCTGACGAACATAAATAACACGAGTTAACATGAAAATTATGAAACGCATGTCATGTACAGCATGACACGTGCCACGCTCATGGGGCGCTGGCGGCCGTTTCGCTAGCTCGATATACACCGAAATTGGTACCTTGCGACGTGACTGTGTGACGAACATAAATAACACGAGTTAACATGAAAGTCATGACACGCATGTCATGTAAAGCAGGACTTACGTGCCAGGCTCATGGGCGCTGGCGGCCGTTTCGCTAGCTTGATCTACCCCGAAGTTGGTATTGTGCGACTTTACTGTGTGACGAACATAAATAGTAGGAGTTAACATGAAAACCATGACACGCATTTTGCTAAACGACATACAAGACGATGTATGCAGCTCTTTGCTGGCTGCTTCGCATTACATCGATTCCCACAATGCGTGGGATCTGCCGGCTTTTTTTTTATTTGCATATTTCTAGATTTTTCGGTCACGGACAAAATGGCAATTTTTCGCTGACAACCAACGACGCCGACGCCGGAATTTCTGCAAAACGAGGTCTTTAACGCTATCGCCTTATATATATATATATATATGTGTGGGGGGGGGGGGGGGGTTTCGGCTAGCAGCACTTGAGCGATTTGTAACATTTTCGGCTGCTCTGCCTCAGAAACACGGGCGAGATTTTTTTGTCACCGATTACAGTGGCTTTGTACACAATAGTAAATGTTTAGAAAGAACGGACTGCTGGAACATCTGCTGTTTCCAATATGGCCTCTTTACGCGTTTGAAATAAAGAGGAGTAAAAAGGAATAGCTTGAGCCCCCGCTTTTGCCAGGTACAGGAATGCTTGTCATCATATAGTGGATGAACGATTTATATAAGGAGATCAGAAATGGTCTTCGTTTTGGTGAGGATTGCGTAAAAAAAATAATACAAGGAGTTTCAAAGGCTTATCTGAATAAACTAATTGAGTTAGCAATGATAAAAATACAATCGCCATTTGTGCATTTATGTAATGATTGATGAATCTACAATACAGAAACCGTTGTGTCACGCGGCTGCCTCACGAGCACACAGGCGGCAAGTAGGATTCTCGAAGAGCACAAGTGCAGATACGCAATCGCGATCACTGTGTTAAATATTTCGCAGTATACGCAGTACCACGATAGTTTTTTGCATCAGCCGGTGTTCCGGTGGCCTCTTTCCTGAAAGTACTGAATGCGCGCGACGATATCTAAGAAGTCGACTAAACTTTAGTGCTGTATGCGTAAGGTGCGTAAGGGCCACTCGATCTGCCGCACGACAGTGATCAAAATAAGGCACGCAAACTAAATGACCATTTGAATGTGCGTTCAACTTAGCGCTTGTTTTGCCTGTGCATTTCCCTTGAAAACGTAGTTTCACATGTTCATTTAAGTGCTTATCATCTTCTCAAGGCTGATGCGGCACTGCGCGGAATATGAACGGTGCGTACAGACTTGTGGAATGATGTGGCTTTTTTTTGCAACTTGGAAAAGCAGTCACTAGCAGCACGCGCTCCGGCGAAAACGAGCGCGCGCCAGCGCGCACTTGCTCCCACGGGCGAGCCGACGGCCTTCGACGTTTTCATTGGCCCACCAGGGGAGCATCCGGCACTGGCGTCACGCGCGCAATATTTAGGTTGCCTCTTCTATAGACCAGAACACAGCGAATGCAATGCGTGCCACCATATTTGCATCGCGCGTCGTGCCATCTATCGCAAGCTCGGCGAAGCAACATCTTCGGGCTGTCATATCAGTAGACGCTAAATAAAGCAAACGCAAAACATCTGAAACTCAGTTCGTCGAACAGTGTGTTTCCCGTTTTTTCACTAGCCTGGAGATTTTCGCTGTTTTTATTGAAACATCAAGAACGCCTTGCCCATGCAAGTCCACAGTGTCTACAACGCGTGCTGTGCAGGCTGGGGAACCAACTTCCTTCAGGAACGTACACTGTTAAAATTGTAAATAAAAAACGTCCACGCTGTGAGTACGCGCGACTCTTAATTGGCATGCAGCATGCGAAAGAGGGGAACGATGTTTTGTAGCCGCGTGTTACAAGTTGTGCACCAAGTTTTATGAAAACTCATCCTTTCAACATGCGTCGCGTAAGAATTAGGGCGCGCTTCACGGGTAGTTTTGCGGAACGTAATTTTTGTTCCATGAGCGCTCTTACAATCACGTGTCTTGCTCACAGTATCGATGAACGATACTGCAGGTGCTACTCTCGGACGTGGAGTCCGAGAGTATCACCTGCAGTATCGTTCATCGATCCCTTTTGGAAGCTATCTACGTGATCCTTTCCAGTAGTGATCATGTTTTACAAGCGAAACTCTACTATAATAACGCCGATACCGAAATGGGCGGAATACCCCTGTTTCTTAATTAAAGGTATCCTGTGCAACTATACGCTAAAAATTTCACTGTTCGAGCTAGCGCTACGCCTGCGTCTGCGACGTGAAGTGCATTTCGAAGACGAAAGCTTTTAATCTTGAAGGCGTGAATGCCGTCGAAAGCACTAAACTTTAATACTACGTTGAAAGTGGCAAAGCCCGCTTATTGCTTGCACTTGGAAGCACAACATTGCACTACATTTTCGTCGGAGACGCTGAAAGGTAGCGGGCACTAAATGCATCCCCACACAGAGCTTGCGTCTGCCTTCAACTCAGCTGCGTGTCACACAAATCAGGTTCGTAAAATGGAACAGGTGGACATCACGCTGGAATACGTGCAGTTAGTGTACTTACTCGCGCATTTTCACATAGGTCCTAGTTTTTCTGTGTAAATCACAATTATCCGTTGGCGGCGAAGCTGGAAACACCGCACCGGCACGATTCCCGTGGAGCGTCGTGAATCGTCGCTGACACCGCTATGTAATGTCCCCCCGCTGTGCTGCTTCTTTCGGCATTCAAGGACGACGCAGTAGTGCCCAGACGAGCCCTTATACGCGGAGGCGGCGTGAACGAGCACTTTTTTCGCAGTTTGAAGCCTCAGAGCTGCAGCTTGCCATGTTTACTTGGCGCGACACATGCGCGCCTTGGCAGTCCAGCACTTGGTTCCGAGACAATCCGTTCGGCTCGCCAGCAGCCTGGGCGCAAGGCTGCCGTGGTGTGGTGTGTATATGGAAATAAAGCGCTGCATGAACGGATGCCTGTCAGCGGCGGCTGGTGTGGAACGCGCCCACGCGCTGCCTTCCGCGGTCTCCCGGTTAGCGAGGCAGTAGCGCCTCAACTTATCACAAAATCAAAACACCTAAGCAGCTCCGCTCAGAATTCGCACTAGGCAGTATTGTAATCGTCGGAGGAGGAGGAAATAACTTTTATTTAGGACGGCATGATTGGGAAGGATAGGCTCCCATCCCTAGGTGGCAGCCATGAGCCATTGAGCTCTGGCGGCACCCTCGGCTTGCCGAAAGACTTGGAGTTGCACTTCTGGGTCTGGGCTTAGCAGTGCGGTCTCCCACTGCTCTCCGTTATTATATGTTGTATCTTTCCCTGGCACTCTGGCAAGCCCACAATATATGATTCAGGCCCGCCCTTCGATTACAAAACCTACACATATCGGAGCATAACTCCGGGTAGTAGTAATGATACGCGACCGGATTCGGGAACGTGTTCGTCTGTAAGAGGCGCCAGGCCGCCGCCTGCTGCTTGCTTAGCGAGGTGTGTGCCGGGGGAAGGCGAGCCCTTCCTAGCCTGTAGTGTTTCGTGATCTCCTCGTAACTAACCATGCGGTCTCTCTCCGTCCCCGGGCTTCGCGCTGCGCCTGTTCGGCCTGCCAATTCTCGAGCCAGGTCGTGCGCAATTTCGTTCCCCGGGAGGAATGAGTGAGCCGGCGCCCATATAATATGAACAAGCCGCTCGGCGCGAAAGTTAGCTCCCCTACTGTGGCGTCCCCCTACCGCCGAATTCTATCTATTCGGACCTTGCCTCTCCGATTGCAATTCTTGCTGTACGGTTGGAGAGGAAATCTCTCACATACGCGTAGGTTCGTTGGCCTATCCCCAATCCCTGAAGATTCCCTAATATGGCTCTATGTGTGATGGTATCGAAGGCCTTAGTGAGATCGAGGCCAAGGATAGCCTTAGAGTCCAGAGATCGGGTCCCCTCGTCTAGTATCTGATGCTTAAGCTGTAACATAATGTCTTGCGTTGATAATTTTGGTCTGAAGCCGATCATGGTGTGTGGGAAGAGTCCGTTCTCCTCCATGTGGTTAGTGAGACGCGTAAGGATGACGCGCTTCATGAGTTTGCCTATGCATGAAGTGAAATTGGTCTAAGGTTATCCAACTGTGGTTTCTTTCCTGGCTTCGTAATGATAATAACCTGGGCAGTCTTCCATTGAATCGGAATAGTTCCACTCTCCCAACACTTATTCATGTACTCAGTGAGGGCCTTAATGGACTCGTCGTCCAAGTTTCTGGGTGTCTTGTTAGTTATTCCATCGGGCCCTGGCGCAGACCTCGGGTTTAGTCGAGCGAGCTCGAATCTAACCTCAGCCTCCGATATACTAGCATCAAGTTTAACGTTGTCCTGCCCCTTGTACTCGGGAAGTGCTTCCTTGGTTGTGTCTGTAAAGTACTTTTGCCGGAGTTCGTGGAAGAGCTCTTCCTCTGTTCCTGCATAGTTATGTACTACTTGTTGCAGATTATGCCTCTGTGCAGTCTTTGCGCTTTGCGGGTCTAGGAGACTTTGGAGAATGTTCCATGCTTTGGACATTCTAATTTCCCTTTCCATCAAGTTACACGTGGCTTTCCAGTGTTGTTGGGTCAGCCGATTCGCATGTACCTCTATCTCCTTGTCTAATGCAGCTACTTTTGTTCTTAAATTACGATTGTGTTTGGCCCTTACATCGCTTTTGGACACTATTCTTTGCTTCTCACATGTGGAATAGTTTGCTGTCCACCTCCTCCATCCCCGCACCCTCGGGAACGATTTTGGTGGCTTTCTTTACATTCTGTTGGAGTTTCTCTACCCATTTCTCTATATCCACTATGGTCTCCTCCCCATCCTCCTCTCTGATCTTGCGGAAAGTGTCCCATTCTACGAGCGCCAGTTTTCTGCCTTCTTTTTCTGAGGACCTGCATGCACCGTTGTAACTACGATGTAATGATCGCTGCCAAAATTCTGCTGCGTGTTTACCCATCGCGAATATGGTTCGTTCTTCGTAAATGTTAGGTCCGGTGTCGTGTCGTTACTTACGCTGTTTCCTATTCTAGTGCGTGCATCAGGATTCGTTATCAGCGTAAGGCCCTTGTGTTGAGCGTCTGTCCATAAGCTGCGACCCTTTATATTCTCGATAGAGTATCCCCAAGCCGCGTGCGGTGCGTTAAAGTCGCCAACTATGACGAGAGCCTGTCTGTCCGGTATGCTCAACGCTTTGCAGAAAAGTGGACCAAATTTCGGCTTGTGTCGGAGTGGACTGTAAATGTTAAGCATAAAGAGGCTTCCCTCTCCCTTACGGGAGGGGATTATTTCGATCAGGACGTGGTCTATGCTGTGCATTGCGGTATCGTGCTCCACAGCCGCGAGGTTTCTGTGTACTAGAGTCGTGACAGTCCCTTTCTCGCCAGAAGTACTATACGATTTGTACCCCGATAATTTTGGCGTCCCTCCGGTCTCCTGCAGGGCGATGACATCTGGCGCCTCCCTGTTGATTACGAATTGCTGCAGATTTCCCCGTTTTCTGCGGTACCCGCGGCAGTTCCACTGCCAAATGCTGTACATATTACGTGGCGCCATGTTTGTTTATGGGGTCCTCCCCGGTGACCTTGTTATTTTTCACTGTGGGAGGTCTGCTATACGGTTTGCTTTTAACCGGCCCCGCACCAGCCGACCTAACGTCCTTTTGCGCGCTCTCTATCGCTGTTACTCTGAGCTCGAGTCTGTCAAATCGCTGTTTCATCTCTACGTACATGTTTGTAATTTGATTTTGTATTGCATCGAACATTTCCTTAAACAATCCTTTAACCTCCCTGATTGAGAAGTCACCGGTTTCCTCTGCTTTTTCCTGCGCTCTCCTTTTAGGTGGCGGTGACTCCCCGCTCATTTGTGCGGGAACAGATGCCGGAGTTCGATTAGGCGTTGGTGTTCTGTTAACAGAGGTTGTGTTAGTCGTCGTACCCGTTTTCCTCTGCTGTTGGAGCTTCGCATTTTCTTCTTTGAGTTGCTTAATTTCCTATCTAAGCGTTAGGTTCTGTCTAGTAATCTGTTCTAACATTTTCTTAATCTGCGTCATTTCCTGTTCTAAGGCGGACCCGATGCATGAGTTGGAGAAGCAGTGCCGGAGACCATACTTGCAAAGCTCACCTGAGCGCTGCTGCCGCCGCCCCCTTGATTAGCTGTCGAATTAGACCTTGGCCTTGATCTTGATCGGGTTTTGGACCGGGACCTGGACCTTCCTGGACACTTTCCCCCGGTAAGCCTTGGGAAGGATCCGGATCGTTTTCTTTCCAGACCGTTCCCGCTGTTCTGCTTGTTTGTGTCTTTGTCCGACTGCTTGCTCGTTGGCTCTTTGTGGCCGTTGCTGTGTTGATAGAACGCTTGTACCTGTATCTCGATTTTTTCGATTTGTTTTCCTACCAATCCTGGGAGCTGCCGCTCCCTTCATGCAAGAATGGATGAAGAAGCCTCCAAGGACCTTCCTGGCGCGCAACCGTCACGTCCGGCAGCGTCAAGGAAACGGGGGAATGCCTCAAGCGGCACGGACAGCGAGGCAACGGAGTTCTACTCGGACATCTTCGACTCATCGTACGACGACTTCACGGTTGTCGTGAGCCGAAATGCAAAAAGAAGACTGCTGCGGACATCATCGTCGGCAAGTGTATCCACCGTGAAGACTACACCACAGCGCTGGCCGCACACTATCCTCTTCATGGCCATAGACCCTGCGGCCAATTTACGACTGCTAAACAGGCAAGTCCTCTCTGCATTTCTCGAGGGGCTTGTGCCAAAGGAGATTAAAGACGTGAGGATCAACCCACGGAAGAATGTCCTGGCAGTAGATGTTCTGAACAGTAGCGCGCTGCAAAGCCTACGGGACGTGACGGAGATTGACAATGTCAAAGTGAGATCAGTGATCCCCACAGGCTGTAACGGCAGTGTTGGCGTCATTTATGATGTCGACGTTTCCATCCCAACTGACGACTTTCCAATTTTAATAAAGCCAACTACAGAAGGTGCCCTCATCATGCACATCGCAAGGCTCGGCCACTCACGTTGCTTGAAGCTTGTGTTTGAGGGCGACAGCCTTCCGTCACACGTCAAAGTTGGCCACGTTCGCCACCAAGTCCGTCCATACATACCGAAGCCCCTTCAATGCTACAAATGTTACAAGATAGGACATGTAAAAGGTGTCTGTACCAACAATGTTGTGTGCCCGCGGTGTGCTGAACCCCATTCAGAAGACGTCTGCCAGGCAACTGTGTTAAAGTGCCCCAACTGCCATGGTGCTCACGAAGCGTCATCTAAGGATTGCCCGCGAGTGCTGAAAGAGCGTGCGGTACTCAAACGTATGGCGCGCGACAATTCAACACACAGAGAGGCTGCTGCTACTGTCAGGCGACGACGGCATCGTCACAGATCACGAAACGTCGCATCTGCCGATAGAGACTCGCCATCTACCGTCAAAGCAACTGGCCACCGATCGCCAAACTTTGCAAAGACGGATACAACGAAAACAAAGGCAGGGTCAACACTCGCACCTCGTGAAGAGCGGCCCTCACTTTCACGAGCGCAACCTGAGTCAGAGTCACATCGGATCCCGCCACCCTCGATGTCTTCACGAGCCAATGATGCAAAGACGACTGAAGATCGACAAGTCATAGTCATGTTGCAGTCACTTATGAGCGCAATGCGCCCTCTTTTGAGCAACATTAAGACCCCGTATGCGCAGAGCGCGCTGCAGGTGCTGGACACTTTGAGTCCGGTGCTTGCAGCTCTAGGGTAAAATCATAACCCGCGACGTGCTATCGTTCCGTGCGGAGGTCAAGAATTCATTCGTCTTTCAGTGGAACGCAAGAGGGCTTAAGCCGCGCATGTCCGACTTTAGACAGTGTGTATTCACCTACAAGTTCCCCATCGTTGTGATTTGCGAGCCCAACCTGTCAGCTCCTATACGACTATCCGGATATGAATGCTTTATGTCCTCCACCCATGGAGAGTGCAGCAAGATTATTATGTTATTACGCCGCGATTTGACTTACGTTCATCACCCAGTACCACCTGACGTAGAAAACTAATACGTTTGTCTAACAGTGAAGAAAAACAAGATCACGTTCACAATTCTTGGAGACTACATATCTCCATCAGCTCGTCTAGATTACGGGCGCTTATGCGGAATTTTGAGATCGACTCCCCAGCCGTGGGTGATAACTGGTGACTTCAATGCCCACCATTACTTATGGGGAAGCACCAAGGTGAACACTAGAGGGAGACAATTGGTGTCCCTTGCCTCTGAATACGAACTTTGCATCTCGCATGATGGAAGTCCTACTTATCTGCGTGGACCAGCGTACAGTCGTTGCCTGGACCTTACTTTCGTTTCACGTTCGTTCGCCAGAAGAGTTCACTGGTTTTCGGATTTGGAATCGCGGGGTAGCGACCACATCCCAACATATCTGAAGATTGAAGGTTTGACTAGCTCCAAGTGCTCCAGAGCCATCAAGTGCACCGACTGGCCAAATTACAAGTCAATCTTGGAGGACTGTTGTGACGGCTCACCCTTCAACCTAGTGGACGCAATGAAGAGTGCCCTACAGACTACCACGCGCTCGCTTTCGATGACTTCAGCGCGCACCGATTTTGACATTGAACTTGAGAAGCTTCGAGCGATTCGCCGTCGTGCGGAACGAAGATATAGACGCACAAAGTCAAATTATGATTTGAGATTGGCTAGACGCACACAAAAGAAAATACAGCGTCACATGAACAAGCTGGCTTCGCGCCGGTGGGTATCTTTTTGTGAGTCCCTAGATCCACGAAAGATTTTGTCGCTTATATGGCGAACTGTTCCTGGTCTGCATACAACCATTGGTCAGCGCCACCCGTTTAAATCTGTGGCATTACATCTACAGTGTACGGAGTTGGACGTCACAGAATCTTTCTGTAGAAGGATTGCCGGCGAGCCAAATCCCGCAGAAACGGGGATGGGAATGCCCCGCTGCCCACTAGCTTCACGTGATCCCCGCATGGAGTGTTCGTTTTCTATGGAAGAACTAAACGCTGCGCTGGCTTCGTGCAGGCGTTCTTCAGCGACGGGACCTGACGGCATAACCTACCGTGCTCTTTGTCACCTAGGACCTCAAGCTCGGAAGGTACTATTGCTGCTATACAACGACTCCTGGCAGACTGGTATGGTTCCACAGGAATGGAAATCAAGTCGCCTGATTCCACTCCTCAAAGCTCGCAAGTCGCCTTTGGACATTACCTCCTACCGCCCGATTGCGCTAGCTAGTTGTGTGGGAAAGGTAATGGAAAGGATGATCCTGACGCGTCTAGAATGGTACTTAGATTCTATTACGATATCTACCCAGATGCTATGGCCGGGTTTAGACGCGGTCACTCGTCAATAGACAATGTGGTTGACTTGGTGACATACGTCCAACACCAGAAGGCCTGCAAACGATTATCTGCTGCTTTGTTTCTAGACGTTAAAGGGGCTTACGACAACGTCACCCACGAAGCCATCCTAAGCGCCTTAGAAGCAGTAGGACTTGGTGACAAGATCTATATGTGGGTGCACAGCTACTTGCAAAAGCGATCATTTCACGTGCATACAGAGAATGGACCGACACCCGATTATTATGGCAGCCGAGGAGTCCCTCAAGGAGGAGTGCTAAGCCCGACCTTGTTCAACATGACGCTCATTAAATTAGTCGACAACCAGCCAAGCAGCGTACGACTTTCAATTTATGCTGACGACATCTGTATATGAACGTCAGCTGTGACGCGGCTTCCACTTCGCGCTCGACTTCAGAAGGCAGCTACAGTGACATCTCGCTACCTGCGTAATCAAGGACTCGAAATCGCCAGTGAAAAGTGGGCAGTCGTGGCATTCACCAGAAAGCCAATGTCCGCTTACGGCATATCAATTAACGGCCAATGTGTGTCATCCAGCAGAAGTCACAGATTCTTGGCAGTCATAATCGACAGAGACCTGTCTTGGACTCCTCACGTAAACTATGTGAAAAATCACACCATCTCCCGCTGAAGGGGACCATGAGGCGATGCGAAGCAGTGTTTCAGCATGTAGAGCCCGCGTTTCAGAGGTGGAGTGGTGAGGGGGAGAGGTGATGTGGAGAGGGGAGGGGAGAGGGGAAAGGGGAGGGGAAGGGAGAGGGGAGGGAAAGGGAAGGGGAGAGGTGATGTGGAGAGGGGAGGGGGAAAGGGGAGGGGAGAGGTGAGATGGGAGGGGAGAGGGGGAGTGGAGAGGAGAAGTGGAGAGGGGATGGGAAATGGAAATGAGAGGGGGAAAGGGAATGGGAAAGGGAAGGGGTGATGTGGAGATGGAAAGGGGAGAGAGGGAGTGGAGAGGGGCATGGGAAAGGGAAATGAGAGGGGGGAAGGGAGGGGGGAAGGGAAGGTGGGAGGTGGTGTGGAGAGAGAAAGGGGAGAGAGGGAGGGGAGGGGGATGGGAAAGGGAAATGAGAGGGCGAAAGGGAAGGGGAGAGGTGATATGGAGAGGGAAAGGGGACAGATGGAGTGGAGAGGGGGATGGGAAAGGAAAATGAGAGGGGGAAAGGGAAATGAGAGGGGGAAAAGGAAGGGGAGAGGTGATGTAGAGAGGGAAAGGGGAGAGATGGAGTGGAGAGTGGAAGTGGAGAAGGCTTGCGCATGCGCAGTAAGGGTGGTCACGCCGCACACCACCACCACCACCACCACCACCACCGGATTGAACTCCGCTATAAGATGCTTCACATCTAAAAGCGGCTGAACCCTATCTGTCACTTGTTCAGGTTCCCCGCAGGAAAAGCTTGGGGAGTATCCATACGTTCTATGTTACAGCTGTACCGGGTATTATTTATTGGGTTCCTGCGATACAGCCTACCTGCAATAGCCAATACCTGCAAAACTAACCTTCGTACGATACAAGGCATTCAAGCTCAAGCTCTTAGGATATGCCTTGGTTTACCACGCTGCACTCAACGGCTGAAACCATTGCCATTGCCCAGGACTACTCGATCACGACGCACATCACCGTTGAGACCATGCGCACTTACCTCAGGCAATATGCCAGGAATCCTTCCCACCACCTGGCAAGCCCCGCTGCGGAAAGGCCCCGTACGACATTTAGTGCAACTGTCTACGCCCATCGCGCATCGTTCACATCAGGGTATGCGCCTGTGGAGAAGCCGGTGCTTCCTCCGTGGTGCATGTACCTACCGCAAGTACGCCTAACAATTCCAGGGCTGCAGAAGAAATCAGCTTTATCCACCCCAGCACTAAAACAATTGAGCCTACTTTTCTTGCACGAAACCTACAGTAACCACGTACACATCTACCCCGATGGGTCGACCACGGCGTCCAGTTCCGGCCGTGCGGTGGTGATACCAGCACGAGAAATAACCCTACGACTCAAGATATCCCATGTAACTACATCTACGGCGACAGAACTTACGGCTCTGCGCTGTGCCCTAGAGTACATCGATTCGGAGAAACCGAGCAAATGGGCTGTTTTCTCCGACTCGAAACCGGCGTTACAGTGCCTGCGCTCACCTCTCCGACGCGGATGCCATGAACAGCTTACGTACGAAACTCTCAAGATTCTGCACCGCGTCAAAGAAAAAGGCCACGAGGTTGACTTTCAGTGGCTACCTGGTCATTGCAGGATCAGTGGCAATGTTTCCGCAGACAACGCTGCTCTCACATCCAATCAAGAAGAGACCACCGTTCCGATTCCTCTTTCCAGGACAGATGCTGCGAGGCAGCTTCGTCACCTGGCACGTAGTCTCTCTTTGGCGGAGTGGAACATGCCAAGTACCAGACGTACGAGACTCCACCAAATAAACCCTACGCTGGAACTCCGACCTCCATCCGGACTTCGTCGACGTGAAGCTTCGCTTCTTTGTCGGCTTTGGTTGGGAGTTGCCTTCACGAAGGCATACACAACATTAATTGGAATCACCGACAGTGCGGCATGCGAGGTCTGCAGTACTGAGGAAGACATTGATCATCTGCTATGCCGCTGCCCTCGATTTGCCTCCGAAAGACGAACTCTTTCTGATGCGATGCGACGATTGGACGATCGGCCGCTCTCCGTGCGGATGCTTCTGGAGCACCGTCCCCATCGCTCGTCGGCCCACAAGGCAGTTAAAGCACTTTTGTGCTTTTTAAGGACTACGGGCCTTTGTGAACGCTTGTGAGCGCTTGTGACTATTTTTACAGTGCCACCGCCACATACGTGTCAGTGCATTTATTGATCATTTCCTTTTTTTTCGCTCCCCCCTCTCTCTCTGTCTCTCCCATCTTTCCACTCCCCTTCCCTTTCCCCCGGCGTAGGGCAGCCAACCGGACTGCTGTCTGGTTAACCTCCCTGCCTTCTCTATTTCGTATTCCTTCCTTCCTTCTTTGCTGTGTAATCCGCTGAAGTCATGGTACTTGTAGCTGGCTTCAACGCACGCTGCCCTTGCCTCCTCCTCTTCCCTCCTCGTCCGTTCCCAGCGACGTCTCCTAACCAGGTACGGTGTCTTGTATCTTGCCTTACACCTCTTGTCTCCAGTGGGGTGATCCTTACCGCATAACTGGCATTCTACCTCGCACCTGTGATCTTGCGCTGGATTCTTGCTTCCGCAGCACCTGCACACCTTGTCGTTGGGCTTTGGGCACACGTCTGTTCTATGTCCCAATCTACCACAACCGTAGCAGACATCGATGTGCATCCTGTACAGCGTGCACTTAACTAGCATCGCTCCATACTTCACATATCTTGGAACGTAAAATCCTTCGAACAGCACAATCACATTGTCCGTTTCCCATTCTTTTCGCATTAAGGACTCCTGGGTTCCGTGGCGTCACCAGGTTGCTTAAGATGTCTTCAGGGCTCTCCTCCTTGTACACTCCTCGTATGAGTCCCTTTGACGTGTTTTCCGGGGTTGCCCTGTACGCACTGGTCTCAAATTCCTTCTCACCTATTCGTCGTCTGATAATGGCCTCGTACCGTCGGGCCCGCTCCTCGGATGGCGTGCTGATGACCAGTATGTTCTGCGTGTTGTTGATGCACATGCTGTCTTCCTCTGCCGTCTCCCGGCCGACCCCCGCAGCGTTCCGCAGGCAGCAATATATGCGGTCCATCCTACATTCTGAGACGTTAAGCCCGCCATGTGGACGCACGATCACTCTATAATCTTCTGTCGGCAGATTGGGCAGCCGACTCGCCTTGATGATTTTTGGTACGTTCCGCTCGTTCTTCCACTTGTTTCTTGGCGTCTCCTCGACAAAGGGCGTCCCCCGCTGCCTATTTCCCGCCGAGCCGGTCTCCCCGCCGACTTGCGTCTTGGCGCCTCTTCTCACTTCGCACCAGCCTGATTCTTTTCCACACTCTTCCGGTTGTATGTCTTCTCCTTCCACACTCACAACCTCCATTTCAACACCAGTCGAGCCCTCGAAGAGGAATGGGGGGCCCCGAACAGCTCCGACGGCGCGTTCGTATGAACGCTCCCCACCGCCGCGGCGGCAGGGACACTGGCGTCGAGTGCGCGTTCGTTGACCTTAGCTGCCGCGTCCGCATGGCGACCGAGAAAACACGGTTGATGCACCAAAAAGATGCGGCCCACTTGTGCAAACGTGGTGTCTAGACGATCCCGAGACCTTCCGTCGTCCACTGGTGCGAAATATTTACCCAAAAGCCTCGATTTTGTGCCGAGAATCATGTGAAAACTGCGGAGCCGGCACGACGTGCGTCGGCACTTCGTGGCCCCCAAGCGGCACCCCCTGTAATCGTCGGTGAAATTCTTTTCAACCTCTTTGATTGATGGCGATCCCCCTACTGTAGCTTTGCATCGGGTTCTTCTGTAATAAACGATGGGCTCATGGAAGCCACTTAGCTTAAAATGACAGACCACTTGATTTTTGCTATTCAACGTTAGGTTAAGAGATGTGAACTACTAATGCTATTCTAAGAATTTTCCTCATCACTATTTTAGATCATGGTAAGCCGTAGTGAAACGTTGAAGCGGGATCGAGAGGATACCCGAGCGTTTCATGTGGCCCTGTAACATGTTTTTCATGTTCCTAACGGGTACTGACCTGCTCTAGAAAAGGTATCCCGTTCAATGTTGTCTCATCGCCTTGAATAAAATGTTTATTCCTCCTCCTCCTCCTCATCGCCTTTGCTTAGTTAATATGTTTGTTGTTGTATAGTTCTTTGGTAACGTACAGTGTATTACCCTAGTCTGTATCAGCTATCGTCTAGCATTTGTGTAAGTTACACTGACGCAATTTATAGGTATTTAGTTTATAAACGTCTTAAGGTCTTATGCGCTTGCGTGTACAGCAGTGTTGCCAGTTCCGCTTATTATAAGCGGATTTTGGCTTCTTTTTTGGCTAAGTCGCTTGGAAATTCTTAGAGTCACGTTTTTCTGTGCTTACTCGCGCTTTTTCGGGAAACAGTATGATTTCAGTGCCCGGCACGTATATTTGTCGTCAAATACATGGCTTGAGTCAAAATATACGAACCCTCCCCTAAGCACTCATCTAGCGCTCCTAGGCCCTTCTTTTCCTCCTGGCGACAGTTGTAAAGGCGCTACAGCATAGAGAAAGAAAAACTCAGGAGAGGCCCTGACATCACTTGCAGTGAAGCCTCGCGAAGCGGGAAGTCGGTCATTTTGACTAGGAACATTCTTCTCTCTTATTTACATGTGAACACTAAAGCAGAAGGCACGTATCTGCCTCCGGCTCGAAAACCACGTGGGATGCGCGGCGCGGCGCGCGTGTCGAGGCGATTTCGAAACCAACGGAACGGAACACAACACGCTGGGCCACCGCGACACCGTTGGCGAACTTATTTCGTCCGAGTATTCTGCTCTTGCGCTGAGAGAAGTGTATGCGAACATTCTAACTTATACTGTCAATTCTTGTTTGTATTAACTGATATGAAATTACAGATGCTTTATCGGAGTAGCTAAATTACTGTTCTGACGACCAAGCGCCTTGAATTTGTATAGCTTGTGGGAACCACGCCCACCAGCTATCGCGAGATAGCGCCACGTGCTGCGCAGAGGCGGTGCGCGTGGCCCAGCTGCACGGCTTAAAAGGTGCAGCCTGCGCGCTGCCCAGGAGAGAGGTGCCTTGGCTGCCAGGAAGGACGGATGCTGCCACCCACGCTGGCCGATTGCTGCTGCCGCCGATCATGGCCGCCGCCTCGTCGTCTCGTGTCCCTGTACCGACCTCGCCGTATGCAGCGTAGAGTTAAATAAATTATTGTTGTTTGTTGTGAGTTGAAGCCTCCGTCGTCCTTGCTTTAACTACGGACGGGACGCAGCAAGCCCAGTACCCACAAGCTTTATTAAACGCTTTAGTTTTATGCCGCTGTTTTGTTTTCATTTGTTCGGACTATCAGCACGGCTGCGAGCTAGGAGTGGCGATACAAAAGAATCCGTGCGGTGCTAAGGAATTCTTGGCGATGACTGGCAACACTGATACTTCACGTACGTGCGTACATTCCTACATCTAGGCCAATGGCTAAACAATCGGCAGTTTACGAGCACAAATACGCATTTTGGTCGTAGCTTAAGGAATTGTTTCAACTTGCAGAACAAGTTTCAGGCGGCTACGAACAGGTGAATTAAATGTGGCGAGCAACAGCGCGCCAACGTGGAGGCCAGCAGAAGAGAACGCCGCGGACTGCATGCACTGACTACGGCATGTTGTGTTATTGTTTTTACGACTTTTAGTCACGTACTCCACAGAAAACATAACAAAAACAATATCCAACCATAGAAGCCGTGTGCTGGCTTCTATGGTCGAATAGCGTCTCTTACGCGGCGCCTGATCACCATGCCCTGTGTAGTGTGCGGTTCTGAAGTGCCAGAAACAACCTTGAGTGTTTTCTGTCATTCAAGCGCCTATTTTTACTGTGTGAAATGAATAAACAAAAACGAAAAAAGTAATATAAATACACTTTCTCACTTTCCATACGTGCTTGTAGTATTTTTTTCACACTATAAAATAATTTTCAGGAATGAGAACATTTTTTTTGAACTTCCGCTTGTTTTTGGCTTATTCTCAGGAGTGACGCCGCTTTTTTTTTTTGGGGGGGGGGGGGGCTTTATGTGGTGATTATTCGCTTGTTTAGTCGGCGGCATCTGGCAACTCTGGTGTACAGGTTCAATAAACTTTCCTTTGTGACGTGTATTTGCTCTTATGATTGTCTTACCGTTCTGGAAATCGGGACAGCTTACTGCTGTCCCATAGTAGGGTGAGTAGAGTACCCAAATCGTTAACAATTTGTCCTAAACAAACGCGCATAACCACATAAGTGTAATTGCAGTTGAATACCTTTCCTGGAGGCTCTGCGAAAACTTCGCATAGCCACTATCAGGCTATCTACGCCCACTGCAGGGCAACAAATCAACCCGCTCAGATGCTTGCTGTAGCCACATGATCCCTGCGACCTTCTTAACCTCATCTGTGCACCACACATTCTGTATTCCTTTACCACGCTTGCCTGCTCTTGGAATCCAGTATATCAATAATACTAACTATTAAGGTTTTACGTCCCGAAAAAACGATAAAACTATGAGAGACGCCGTAGTGCAGGGCTCCGGAAATTTTGACCGCCTGGTGTTCTTTAACGTGCTACTAGATCTCAGTACACGGACATCTTGCATTTCGCCTCCATTGAAATGCGGCCGCCGCGGTCGGTATTCAATCCCGTGACCTTCGGGTCAGCAGTCGAGCACCATAACCACTAAACCACCGTGGCGGGTTGGAATCCAGTATGTTACTCTTAATGACTAGCGGTTATCTTGGTCCACCCCTTACGAACAACCATGTCACAATTCATTATCATCAACAGCGGCAAATTTTCAATCGGTGAATCACATGTGAAGCTACGTATGGTTGAAAACGGTTGGTGATAGATGCGTCTAGTGCCACGCTATGTGTGGATTGCGTAACGAGTAGGTGTCTTAAAGCGGCCCGCCCATTACAAAAACTAGCATTTGTTCCGTGTATGAATACAACCGATGAGTTAAGCTCCTTAGGAATGGGACGCGAACGACTATGCGCCTGATCTCGCTGCTGGCTTTCATGAAGGCGGTAGGGTGGGGAGCGGATGGGGAGAGCGTCTGCTGCGCTCGGTGGCGGGAACGACAGAGCGAGTGAGTGTGTGGCGCGCGCAGCGCAGGGAGAAGGAGACAGCTGGGAGAGGGTGCGAGCGGTGACGCGGCGGGGACCTGCGACGGCGGCGACGGAACGCTGCGCGCGGCGTTCTGCACACGCAGCGTTTCATTGTCTTTTTGCACCGGCGCCGGGTGGGGAGAGCGTCTGCAACTACCTTCGACAAAACGCCCGTAGTGCGCTAGAATGATGGTTGTCATTTCACAATTCACGATAAAGGTGGTGGAAGTGAAGACAACCATTATAACTGTGGAGGCGAAAATGTTTGAGGCCCGTGTACTTAGATTTAGGTGCACGTTAAAGAACCCCAGGTGGTCGAAATCTCCGGAGCCCTCCACTACGGCGTCTCTCATAATCATATCGTGGTTTTGGGACGTTAAACCCCATATATTATTATTATTATTACCATTATAACCAGTTATGCACAGAGCTTATTTCTTTTAACCTCGAATTTCTGGTGCGCTAGAACCAAACCGCTCAAGGCCTAAAGATTTCCTCCTAAATCACCGGCCACTGCAACCCAAAGCGATGCTTATCAGAAGGGAGCTTCAACGGTGACGGCGGGGTGCGGGCCTGAGGAGCTCCGCTCCTAAAAAGAGTCAGCCGCGGGTCATCATCACAGTCATCAGCAGCAGAACAACCACGTAGCCTTGCATTTGCGAAGTAGCACTGCATCTGTCATGGCCCATGAGTCGCGTATTGGGTGGGAGTAGTAACGTAGCCAGACATTTATTTAGGGGGGGGGAGGGGGGAAGAGTTTCAACCATACTTTATGTATGTTCGTGCGTGTGTTTGCACGTGTGCGGGATACACACGCAAAATGGAAAAATTCGGGGGTTGGTGAGGGGGAGGAGTTGAACATACCCCCCCTCCCGGCTACACCCGTGGGTGGGCGCTTTAAATCTCCCGCTTATTACCAATCGTGGCAATAGCACAATGCGAGCGAAAGTGAAGAAAATGCCCGTATACTGAAATTTGGTGCGCGTAAAAAATGCCATGTGGTTCAATGAATCGAGAGTCTGTTGCATGCGTCATAATCATACCTAAGTTTCGGCACGAAGAACGCAGGTAGTTAGTCAATTAAATGAGCGAAATCTTTCTTTTTTGAACTTTACTTCTCTTTATTACCGCTCGATAGATTTTATTACTTTTTTATTAGCTCGCTCGCAGCGGTAGCTCTTGCCCTGCGTAAATAAATATTAGAAACCTAATCGCGTGTATTCTAGACTTTTTATCTCTCTACTCCTATTCTGTGTCCAGCAAACTTGTTCTAATGTGACAATTTAGCACAGCCACCCGCGCCCCCTTGCAGGTGTTTTTTTTTAGTGTCGTAAAATCACGCTTCCTAAACTGCTCCAACTTGTCCTAGAAGCTTTATTAAGCGCAAAATTCTGTTTTGGCCACACTTGCTATCGGCATTGCAATTCTTGGTATTCCCCTACGCATTTTTTTTCTTGAACACTGAAATCTCTGTTTAAGCAACAGAATCCTTGCCTTATTAAACTTGCATCATATTTCCCTACTTCAAAATACGCCATAACGCGGTAATTTTCTTGTTTTATATTTTTTATTTACTTATGTCATGCCCTCAGCGCCTCATGGCATTTCGGGGGGCGGGGAAGAAAAATTCAAGGCATACAGTGTACTAACAAGCACCAGGAATATCAAAGCAACATCCATAAGTACATGCAAGATATACAAGAAGCTCACTAATGTAACGAGAAAGGTTATTTTAGTATTCAATTAAAGCATACTTACACGAACAATAACAAACAATAATAAATTACACGCCCACAAGCATACAGCGGTGACCGCAAGGAGCAGCACGAGTCAGCAGTAATACTAATACAGCAAGAATTATTTCACGTGTGCAATATCTGTTCAAAGTCGAAATGTGGCTTCTCATGTGATGCGCGTCACCAATGTCACTATACCTTGCAGCGTTTGCTTCTTCCACTGATTCAACTTCATTCACTTGGATATCCCTCGGTTTCCCATTGTGGATATTTGCCTTCAAATGATGCATAAACGACATCTACAGCAGCAACGCTATGCGCTAAAAATGAGCAGTTTTACTGTCGAATTCGAACACTTAATGTATACATCGGCCGAGCTGTTTGGGAGATTTTTCGCTCATGTTCATTTTGTGACGAAGTTGACACAGTCAATCACTTCTTGCTACAGTCGGATACAAGTCCATTAGACCGCGGCATTTCCGCCTCAAGGGCCGATGCACACAATGCCTGCACTAACGGGCAAGGTAAATCTAACTGGTAGCGAAGCTTCCATAGAAGCCCATACTTTCAGAAAATGGCTGCTCATCAGCTGTTCATGGGGCTTAGCGCCATCTGTGTGAGGAGGGATAACTTCCGGCGGAACAAAAAATAAAGCGGATGTGACGCAATATCCGGTTAAATAGTGACGTCATTTTGTTGGCACTAGAGCGAAATTTGACCTCAAAATATTTTTCTTAGGCCCCTCATTGCCAAGGACTCGCGCTACGGCGAGGCGGCAAGCCCTTGAAGCCAACGCTAGCTAAACTAATATAGACCCGTCACTAAACAGCGGTGTTTATGTGTACCGCCGTTCAACTCGCCTTGGTTCTGCTAGAAAACCTTATTAAAGACGATAGTCTTTCTTGGGATGCTCAAACGGAGAAATTTTGGTCTGTCGTTATGTCTTTCTGTTTGTCGGCACGTCACACGATTCAGCCACTCGGCCAAAGTTGAACCACTTGCCCAAGGGCCAGCCATCTTGAACGGCTGACTAGGTTCATACTTGTGTACATTGTCGATCAAAAAGCAAACATTACGCATATCTGAGGCGCTACATCACTAGGTAAGTATTAGGGGGTGTGTTCCTTTAATAGAAAATGCATACATAAGTAATTCTAAAGACCCTAATTTCTTAAGCTGAGCTCAAAATGCGACTGCGCTGACACTTGCCTTCCTCCGTGCCCTCTGCACGAGCTTGTTGTGTTTCGGTTTCGGTTCTGTATTGCACTGTACGAATGCCATGGGGTGCCGCTCTGGCATTCCTGTTTTACCCAGGCGACGTGTAAATAAAAGAGTGTGTGGAGAGTACTCGTTGAGTGCGGACGTTTCTTCTGCTTCAGCGCTTCGCGCCAAACCGCGTGTTCGGGCTGGCTGGCGTCCCCGCCGGTCGCGTTGGTCACCGCCGGTCTTCGTCTGCTGCTGCGCCGGGACTACCAGCCCGCAACACAGCACCCATGTTTCCCGACGTATTGCCAGATGGCGTCCATATCTTACGCAGCGTCTCTTCTATCGTCTTTAGACGACATTTGCAGCGAAGCACGCAGATACGCGGCCAATTTTCCTTGGAGCTTTTATTCTGCGTTCGTGTCATCTTCCACAGCGTGAATAAAGCAAGCAGCAGCGTACCTCACATGTTTGCAGAGTTGCTTATTTGCTTCGCACATGCGCAGGGGACATAAAGAGCGCATTGCATGTGTGCTTCAGTTCTAACGAGAAGAAATGACGCTTCGTCACGCCAAAATAATGATACTTCAGTTTTCTTCAATGGTCACAATAACGCAATTTTATCACACGTCCCTATACACAATGAGCAACAAATGGCGTAATAAGTACAGAAAGTGCGTACACTACGTGTACTATGTTTTGCCTTATGTTCCGATAAATTACCCTAAAGTGTAACGTATCAAGACATGCGAATTCTAGCGCGACAGATAACTTAGCGATCTGCTCACCGATCAGGGGCGTAGCCAAGGGGGGGGGTTGGGGGGGGGTTGAACCCCCCCCCCGAAATTTTTCAATTTTGCATGTGTATATATACACGCACACATACAAACGCACGCACGAACATACATAAAGTATGGTTGAACACCCCCCCCCCCCGAAAAAAATTTCTGGCTACGCCCCTGTCACCGATAACATGAAATATAGTAGGCACTGCGTGTTCACGAAGGAAACCAGGCTGCAGCAATACTGATCCATGAAAATCCAGCAAGCACACTACTCCGAACCGTTGCCCCGGTGTCTGATCTAGCAGAGAGGGGTCGCCAGGCATACGCGTGTTGCTATGGCATCCTTGGAACACCACATCGTTTTCACGGGCGTGAAATGTTAGTCGCGTCGTGCCGTTGCCCGTTGAACACCGTAGCCAACACGTTCACCAACGACGAAACGCACCTCGCAACTTCGCGCGCACCAAAATCAAATTCTCACCACAATAATTCACAGAACGCATGCAAGTGCGAAACACCAGAACACGTGAGGGGGCGTGTCGTTGCAAACGAACTTACGAGCGCGCCTTTCCATGCACCGCAAGTGCTGCATGGAATAACAATGACGTGCGCCTGTGTTCAGGGGGCGCTAAGAAAAAGGTTTTAAGTGCGAATGCACTTTATAAGCGACCCTGAATCCGCCGTCCCATAGCAACGGCGCGAGGAAAGGAGAGGAGCGTCTGTAGCAACGGCGCAGCGACGTCACACCCCACGTGACTGCGCGCGCTCCGCCTCCTCACCGCGGTTTGCGCGGGCGCGCGCCGGCTCCGCACCGCTCTTCTAGGTGGCATTGGGTGCAGTGCTTCGCCGCTCCTTCTCTCGCCGTTCGCTCTCTCTCCTCCCTGCGCCCCACTCTCCCGTCCACTGGCTGGGGGCCTCTCGAAATGTGTGCTCGAGACGCCGCTGTGAAACGCCAACGGCGACCACAAGGCTGAGATTATGGCCGTCAGGTACAATGACAACACAAACAGGTGCTGATGAATGTGTAAATAAATGGTTACGGTACAAATCCTCGTCTCGTCATTAATTTACGCCATTAAAATTACTGCGCCGTGTACTCTCGGCGCAAGAAATGCATTCGCATTTCCTCACGATTCCCTTCGGGGAGGTGGGGGCATTTTTTTTTTTCGTAATAATTAAACACTGTCATACATTCTTGGCACGCTGCACGTACATAATATTGTTCGAAAAAAAATTGTAATTTGTAAAACGTAAAGACTGTTTTACCATTGAATAAAAGTTGGTTTTTCGCTGTTAGTGTTTGTTCCCTCCAAACATAGTCGCGCTTCAATCGCAGCACCCATAACTCCCCTTGCTGGTGCCGTTGGCAATAGGTTCTGAACCGCGTTTCGCCCGAAGCTTCGCGACCTATTTGGATCGACCTTGTAACGGGCGCGCACTCCACGCTGACGTCATGAGCCGGACGGCCGGTGACGCCGCCACCGGAGAACATTGCTGAGTGCCCGCGCGGGACTATTGCCTTAGTCGCGCAGGCGATCGCCTCGGTCGTCTGGGCGGGTCGTCTCCGGACTCCTTAAGTTGTATCCGACTATAGATTAGTGGACGTGCTTCATGCCTTAAAGAAACGCTCCGGATTGTCACTCGGATTGTCATTTACGTCCCCTGTACCGCTGTTCTTCGGGGCTCTCATGCAGGAACAATAGAACATGGAATAATATGCATTCCTGCGGAAAAATTCATTTCTGAATCCAATCGCTTTATTGATCCATCCGCGGGCCACACTTAAAAGATAGTCTTCTCATATTTCTAGTGGCACAACCAACGAGTGACGCTCTTCTTTTTCTCTTCCAGGAACTTCCGCTTGTGCACTTCTGGTTTTCAGAAAATGTGTTTTAAAAATGACACTGTTACGAAATCAACGGTTATTGAAGTTAATAGTTATATTGGATACAAATCATATTTGTGCGTAAGTTTATTTAAAATAGCGGCCTAATAACTGCCAGGGTTATTATTGACATTTAACTAAACGAGTTCATTGGAAGAGCAGACGGTTTTCTTGTGAGCAGCTAGGATCGTTGCCGCAGCTGGCGGAACACATCTCAACCACGCGTTTCTTTCTACGTGGCCTCTGAGATCCGCTTCGGTAGTGCTACGAAACCCAACGTTAACTCAAGAAATACACCAGGACACACAAACGCCGAGGTGCGAGTGCCACTAACCGACACATAAGACGAGTTTTAGACTCCAATTTCTTTTTGTTTTTTAGGTGTTTTATAATTGAAAGTAGTTAATTAAGCGCAATAATAATAGTATTCATAACAAAAATTTGTTCTCAAATTTCAAAAGATTTAGAATAGATCGACATCTCTAAAATCACATTCATATCCACCCTATCTCAGGCCAAACTGCCTCAGTGGGCACATGCCAATATTCTTAGGAGAACCATCATTTCAATCATTATCAATCATATACAGCAGACGCCAACAGGAAAAAGAGCGTTCACCGAAGCAATGAGGAAGAAGATGAACTATGGCGACTGCGATGCGATTCATTGCTTATATTATATTCTATTATTCTGTTCTTAATATTTATAACACGAAAGTGTTTTATGCCGGGGTCCACCAGGTACTTCCGTTACCGGATTTGACGTTCATAAAATGGACGCCAACGCGTGAGAAAGAAAAAAAACGTAGAAGTTCCGTCGCTGGGAATCGAACCCACGACGCTGCGGCCGCGACGGTAAGCGCCCGACGCTAAACCAAGTCAGCTTGGCAGATGCTAGACCCACTTGGGCGTAAAGTGCAAACGGCGAATCGGCGCTCAATGGCGTTGAACCGGGGAGCTTCGTCGGAGCGCGCGACGCGCGCGTTTTTCCTTCTCCGCTGGCGGACTCGCACGACAAAGGGCGCGTCAGTGCTGCGCCCGATTCCGTGACTTTATTAGGACGCCCGAGCGAGCGCAGTTTCACCTCCTCGAGAATTCTTGCTCCGTGCTCTGGCCTCTTGTGTGAGAAACGAGCATTCTACCCCTGCGCCACTTCGGCGGAGCCGCGCGCAACTCTTAAACGACGACACATTGCAGACTACCGATCCCAGCTCCACAAGCGGATTGATCCTGTTTGGGCTTCACTTTTCGAAGCTCGTTCCGAGTCCTCCCCTGTTCTAGTACACTCCAGTTATGTCAAATATTATAAAGTTACGTCGCAGCTGATAGCTGAATCGTGCCCCTCGCTGGGGTTGCGGCGTGAGTACTGGGCCTCGGCAAGACCAAACGCGGTGGGCGGGTCCGAGCTCTGCGTAGGCGCCTGTCAATCACACTACTCGTCAAGCGAGCTCGGCTTCAAACTCGTTGATTCTGAAAAGGCCCCAGTTAAACTAGCCGCTGTTATAGTGCCCGTGTGACTGTCAAGCGTTTCATGCGGTGGACGCTAATTAGCATATTATTCCTGCTTTTTACGTGGCTCAACGTCAATTCAGTGTGCTCAGTCGGTTCAGCTGCTTCGGAGTGAAGGCTGCGTTAGCTAAGTAACAATTTTCATGGTATTAATTATCTTGGCCTTAATTAGATGACCTAATTAGCATTGCATTGAATATACTTACATTAATTAGTGTGGTTTATTTACCATTACCGTGGCGTTAATTAGCCCAGGATTAGGTACCAAGGTCTTGATTATCATTAGACCGATTAGCATAACCTTAATTACCACAAACTGAATTATCAATGTCTTGATTAGCTTGCGTGTGCACAACATGCGAGCGAGCAGCAAGGGGCCTATGCAAGCGGCAGACGTCGTCTGCTCACAGACCACAAGCAGCAGCTCGGTTCACACTCTGTACGGCCTATAATTCGGGCAGTACGTATTATTAATTGTAGCTAAAATATATGTCACATCTATCAATTGATGTCTCAGACAGAAACCTGAGAAATTTTACAGTTTATTGGGCGGTATCACGATTTTAATATGTCTCGTCCATAGAAGAGCATGTAAACAATGGCAACACGCCGGAAGCGTCATCTGTCGTGCAGCGGTGGAAACCGCATTTCCCCCGTGACGCTATTGCGCCGCCCTCGCGCGCTGCGGCGGCCGAGCAGTTTCTCCTACTCAGATGCTTCTTTCTCCGTGGGCCAGGGTTCGAATCGCATCTGCAGATGGTGGGTTTTTATTCGTAGTGTAACCTCTTATAGCTGTATTCGTTTTCCTTTGCACCTTAAGACTAGCTTCAGTTGCTACGTGTTGCTTCAAAAAGTAACGCGAAATGTAAAGTAGAAGAAATTTGACAGTGAGCGAAGTTATTTACAGCGCCACCGCCCGGGATTCAACAAAAAAATTGGACCATCTCCCCGAAGGGAACACTGATGGGATGCGAAGCAGCAGCGTTTCGCACGGGTCGCGTCACGGGTTGAACGGCGCTAACGCGGGTGCTGCGGTGAGCGCTGGAAGATTCGTTTGAAGCGAAACTCGGTGTAGCGTTTACTGGTGTAAACGTTTGTTTGAAACGCAGACACGGGAGGCGAGCGGGCGTTCGAGCCGGCAGCTGCGGCGCTCCGGCGGGTGAGGGAGAGAGTGACGTACGCGCGCACCTGCGAGGGAAGCGTGCGAGGGGTGCGTGAAATCAACGCCCAGCTGCGGCGTGACCTACTTGGCACCGCTCCAACACCTGCGCCGAGGGAAGCGCGTTGCCTCGCGTTTGTGCGGACGGACTGCGTTACACAGGCTAGTCAAAGAGCTGATACGTATCTAAAACGAAAAGTATGGCCTCCGAGATTTTTGCGAATACAAGATTCGAAACGATATCTTACATTTTACGTTACTTTTTTTAGCAATGCGTAGCAACAGAAGCTAGATTTAAAGGAACCGACAACTGATTTTTCTCGACCCTTTTTGTTACGGCGCGACAAAAAGCTCATCCTTGGCAGTGTTTGTAGCTGCAGTAGTTAATCCCAAAAGCACGTACTTATTTTACGAGCAGTATTTTTCGATCTGAAAGGCTCTAAACACGGACGTACTTTTCCTCCAGCAACGCTGAGAATTCATAGCGATGCCACCAGCCCGTCTCGCGATTTGTAAAAGCTATCGTTGTTCTGCTTTCGCAGGAGTTCCTGTAACTCCTGTGAAATAAATAAATAAACTATGCTTAACCACCTTAATTTATAGCTTTTCAACTATTTTTGAAAATAACAAGCTGTTACAATGAGATGATGTGGCATTATACACCTTCCCTGTATTTGTACCGCGTTGTGTGCGCATGAGTCCAAGGTTGCCTGCGCCTGTGTTATGGGTGGCTTGTCCCGGCGTCGTTACTCTCTCGACGCACGAGCCAAGCCAAGTCATCAAAAGCGTCACTACATCACTACGCATATACGCGGCCGCGCCAAGTAGCAGCGCGCGTCACATTGCAGACAACCGATCGCAGCGCCACAAGCGGATTGACCCTGTTTGGACTTCACTTTCTGTACGTTGGTGCTGCGGCCGTTCCGAGCACTCCCCTGTTCTAGTACACTCTAACATAAGGTAATAATCGACGTAATATTCGATTGAAGTGAAGCAAACTGTACGAGAGTGCTGCGTGTGCGCCCTTGTTGCCTTCGAGAGTTCCATGCTCCAAGTGCAACGAAAGCACTTTCCCGAAAGAGGATAACCGCCCATGAACACGCCTGTGGTAGTGATGGTAGGCGCGATGTGCAGTTAGCAAAGAGATAGTGCGACAATCACACTTGCGTTGCTGCACTGATGAAATGTTGGCTGAGCGGCGGCACTGACGCGTTCGCACGCGCTGTGCCTTTGAATACCGCCGCAAACACCGCACATGTGTTTATGGCGACATGCGCGTTTTAGATGCGAAAGCATCTTATGCTCGGGACAGTGTCCGTTCTGCGGCGTCAGCACCCATACTGCGCATGCGCCAACTCTCCCCCTCTCCTCGCTCTCACGCGAGGAAGTGGGAGGAGGTGCCGTGAGCGCTGCCTCCACTTCGTTTCTCCTCTCCCGTTTCTCTCTCTTCGCCACAGCTCTGCGCTCGTATATAATGCGGCGCGCGCTCGCTCCCGTTGCACTCTCCTTCGCAACGGCGCTATGGACACTCGCGAAGCTGAACGTAAACGGCAACGCCGGCAAGCGAACGTCGAAGCTGCGAGGCTGCGAAAGCGCGCGTTCGCTGTGCTTCCTCCATTATCTCTCTGCGCAACGGTGTGCGAAACGCCAAGAACAACGTCAACGTCGGAGCTAGTTGCAGCGGCAGCGCCACCGCCGCGGAGCAGAGGAAGGCTCGGGAAGCCAAACGTAAACGTCAGCGTCGGCAAGCGGTAATTCAAACGCCTCGACAACCAACGTCTCATAAGTCACATAAGAGAAACGGAAACTCAATGCGCAACCCCCGCGATGCTTTCGCATCCCACCATGTTGCCCGTTCGGGGAGATGATGTGTAATTTTCGTAGCCGTTTTAGCGGCGAAGCACCTTAGGGTCTCGGCTTGTCCGTTGTGTGTGTCCGTGCTCACGGCACAGCATCGTGTAAAATTCCCTGAGAAAGGTTTAACAATAGAATAATATCAATCATAATTGTGACAGAACAATATAAAACAGCTAGAAGCACAAACCCTTTATACTAGTCAGAGATTTCAACATAGACATTATGGACCATAGGACCTAACTTTGTCGTCGACGCTCACTGTCCGCTGTCATGGTGGTTAGAAAACTGCTGCTATTATAGACACATACGTGCATATCTAAATAAAAAAAAGGTTTACAATGGACGAACAACAATCATAATCGTGACAAAACAATATAAGACACCTACAAGCGCAAACCCTTTATACTAGTCGGCGACTTCAACTTACACAGTATGGACCTTAGGATCGAGCTTTGTCTTCGACTGCCGTAGAGCGAGCTCGGCGCAAACTGGTGTTTACGAGAAGCTCGGTCCATCCTGCATAGCAGCCCTGCTGACGATGATGGTAACAGTGATTGCGAGAGCGTTCTCAACGCATGGCGACTACACCCGGTAGACAACCTTTCAGTCCGGCGACCTGCTGTAACGAAGAAACAATTGGTTCACGCGAGCCTCAAAACTTGAAAGGCAGCAGGCAAAATAAATACTGAAAGACAATTTACGACCATAATTTTTAATGCACTTGTGCCAATAAAGATTGGGTTCAAAATGTCGCTTAAAGTGCTGCGGAAGTTTTGGTCATGCAGCTAAGGGAAAAAAGATGGTTGGTCCCTCCGTCATAGGAATCGGAATGACACGAAAGTAAAGCGTGCCCTTAGAGAAGTAACTGAATGTTTACAGAAGTAACTGAAATAATAAGAGAGTTTGTACAATGTATAATGATGTCTGGCAGCTATAGCACCGTTTACCGTGTACTTAGCTTTAGGTGCACGTTAAAGAACCCCAGGTGGTCAAAATTTCCGGAGCCCTCCACTACGGCGTCCTTTATAATCACATCGTGGTTTTGGGCCGTTAAACCCCAGATATTATTATTATATTATTATTATTATTATTATTATTATTATTATTATTATTATTATTATTATTATTATTATTATTATTATTATAGCACCGTTTAACGTGGATGCACCCACTTTGATGATTGGTGGTACATCTCCATCCTGACGACTAACGTCCATGTTAAATGATTAAACAAACCCTTGTGGTAGCTGTAGTAGTTAACGGTGAAAGCGTAGTCAGAGAACGAGGTGTGATAGCCAGAAGGCCGTCGCATATTGGACGCAGAACTTGGTCGCCATCCCGCGGCATGTTAAAATGTGATTGAACACCACGGCCGGACTAGAGGGAAATGCAAAGCGCGTCGTGCCGCCCCGGTAGCCCGGCCGCGATTTTTCTCGGGGCGAGCGCGTCAGCGGGGAACGCGGTGTTACAGCCAGGCATTCAGCCAGGTGAGGCAGGCGTGCGTCGCAGAGCTATTTTTGGTTTGGATTCGCGTGATGCTATGAGCGAGGCCGACGCTTTTACGACGCTTTAGAGAGCCTACATGACCGGCCGTCATGTAGGCTCCCTACGACGCTTGGTCTAAGATCACCACCTCGCGGTGTGTTAAGGCATTGACAAAATTGAGCTTCTATTGAAAACGCGCCGAATGGGACGGACGTGTAACGCGTTGCAGGTGCTAATCGCGGAGGCCACAGTAATGACGAATTACATTACTTTACCGCTCCCAGAGTGCAGCACCACGCCGCCGACCGGAAGAGTGGTAGATATAAAAGGTGCGTTTGTAAAGCCTCTAGAGTCTGTAACCCACCATTTCTTCAAGCGCGCACTTCATTCGCATGACTATTCAGCTAAAGGACATTTATGACGACCTGGACTTTAGAACGGGCTGGTACCCCTTCTTGGTGAGGTGCTCGGCCTCACCACCTTTCCAGTACAACACGATGTGAAGAACTTTCACTGTTCTACTGCACGTTGTGTTAGCCATCGAGTGCGCCCTTAAGTAACGCTTCAGCGCTTATTGTCGCTATGTGAGTGTACTTTTGTTTGCTTTATTTGTGCTCTTATTCTGCACTGTAATACTCAGTGTGATAAATACCATGAAAGGAAAAAAAAGTGACCGTGGCGCAGTGGATAGCGTGCCCGGCATCTGTTGTTGCGGACCAAGCGGTCGTCGGTTCGATGCCCGTTGACGGAAGTTTTTTTCTTCAGAGAAACTGACTGGGACAGAACTCGGCCTGAATGGGTGCTTGTTACACAAAGGCAATAAAGTCGGGCTTGGCAAAGTAAAAAACATATTCCAAAGAGTGGTAAGCTGGGCTAATTGGTAAATTTGCATAGTAATGAACCGCGCGAAACGAAAGCGAGAGACAAAAATGAAGAACAACACGGGACGAGCGCCGACTGTCAACTGAAACATGTGTTGCTTGTTGACTTTGTAGCTTGTCTTTCTAACCGGAATCTCATGTGCATGTCGTACGCGGCGCCGTTATTTAAGCATGACTTTGCGCAATAAATGCTTCAGTTGACAGTGAACCCCCCCACCAAGTGAACCACAACAGCACGGGGAACAAGCACTATGAATGAATAAAAGAACAGAGGAGCAGCCGAGGTGACGACAAACATGAAAGCCGGCACCCAGCCGACTTCCGCATGGAGAAAACGCCGCATGCGGAGCTGGCCGACAAAAGAAGGAAAGAGTCTATATGTTGGCAGTGGCTCTCACCTACTGGCGACGTGGTTAGCTGACGGTTTACAGTGGTCCTGAACCATCCATAGAGCTTGGTGAAAGAACGCATGCAGCGAAAATGATGCGCTTCTGTAAACACCTCAGCCAACTCTTGCAGTCGTGCGGTGCGCAGCAGGGAGAGTTTACAAGCGGAGAGCGAAAAGCGTCCTCTGTTCATTCGCAGGTATGTGCTCACTCTCTTCAGAGCTGCTGAAGGCTGATGCGTGGCATCATACAGCAGCTTGCTGCTATTGGCCGATAGCTCACATAAACCAAGAGCGGAGTTTGGATAAGATAAAATTATTGCCTCTGGGTGCCGCCACCGGTCGGCGCCGCGCTCTATAGTATGCTACAAATACTCAGTAGCAACACTCGCGCGCACCGGAATCACACGGGCGGAGAGAGCGATCGCGTTTCATGACGCGCCCTCAAGGTCAGCAGGCGCGGTGAAGTAGCTTCTTTCTCCTTTGTCATCGCCTCCTGAGTAACTTCCGTCACGCTCGCCAGGACGAAAGAGAAAGTGCTTAAAGCGTACGACAATCCCTTTATAACTGAGAGTGTGGTCCATCACCCTCGTGGTTATGAGCCAGTTTACGCTAGGCGACAAAGCAAAACAAACTCCTGCAGCTCCGCCCTGCGGAGTTGCACGTATTCTTGGCGGATTCAAAAAATTTTACGACGATCGATTCGTGAGACAATAAGCTCCGATACTGGGGCCCTTTGCACCTTAGTTGAAAAAGGGACCCTTTTAATTTCTTCTAGCTCATTCGTCAATGCACTGATTTGAAAGATTACTCGGGTCACTCACTTGATGCCGCCATAAAACTTCCAGTTCACTACCAAAATTAGGGACAGGGTCCTCTGAAGAGCCATTTAGAAGCCCTACATCGCAATTATCATTCTGTCGTCGTCACCACCATCGTCATTCCAATCATCATCGTCATCTATTAGAAACCGAAAAAGCGGAAGAAGAGAAAGCGCACCCTGGCGTGTTCGGGTCCACAGTGTGCAAGTACAAGAGAAAAAGAAGGATCCTTCACTCAACAGGAGTTGACATGCGTCTGACTCGGCGTCCCGTCCTGGTCTTCCTGGCCTCCGCGGCGGCAGCGGTGGGAGCCGTGGTGCTAGCAGTACTACTGGTGCGCAAGATACGCGTCGTCTTCGCGGGCGAAGTCCTACTGACCGATGGGCGTGCCTCGTACACGGTTCGACTCCAGAAGCGCGTCTCCGTCACCCACGACGTACGCCTGCTCCGGTTTGCCCTAAAGAGCCCCCAGCAGGTGGGTGCCACACTATTCGCGAGAAATCATGCCCTCCTCCCACCATCGTCCATGTAAAAACTGCTCAGTTTTCCTACACACACAGGAGTAACCGCACACAGGCATAGGCGTGCGCACGAACGGGCAGCGGGGGGCGCCCCCCCCCCCTTCTATAACCAATGGTGGGCGTGCAATATGTGCCCCATGCTTTTACTCAGTCGGACGTATCCCATCATTGTTTAAAGAGCACGGCTACGGCCACCTCCGCTTTTGATGATAATAACGGCCGAAGGCTCTGATGTTGCATTCCAAGCACTATTTAATTCTCATCACTCCCGGAACGCCAAGGGTCAAAGGTAGGCCACTGTGAGAAGCACATCATTGCTTCATCTTAATTTTTCCCATAGTGAAGCATGTTGTAATTTGGACATGACCAAAAAAAGGGGGGGGGGGAATTCGATCAAACTATGTCCCCCCCCCCCCCATCATGGGGAACACTGCGCGCGCCTACATACACAGGAATATTCCGAGGCGTGTTTCCACTCGAGTCGCGCTCGGCGCACCCCCGCCCCCCTAATATCTTGTCTTTGCACTGCGTTGCCATAGACGAGCTTCAGTGGAAGCGGGTCAGGAAGAACGGGAGAGTGCTACGGTGGAACATTGCCCCCCCCCCCCCGCCTGCCTTCCTAATGAAGAACCCTGCGGACGCCTTTGTTTACAAGTGTTCATAGCGGGCCTAGTTGGTTTTACGGATATTATGACGACACAAAGGGAACGACATGACAGGTGAAAGAACGTCAAAGCACTTTTCTTTGTTGACCATTAATAATGACCATTGTTTCCTCCCAGGGCTTAAAGTCTCCCTTCATAGAAGGGGGGGCCCGTCCGGTTAGGGCGGCGAGCTATATGTGTGTGTGTGTGTGTGTGTGTGTGTGTGTGTGTGTGTGTGTGTGTGTGTGTGTGTGTGTGTGTGTGTGTGTGTGTGTGTGTGTGTGTGTGTGTGTGTGTGCTGGTCACGTTTCTTTTTTTTGTATTTCGAGGGCTTTCTTTGCAGCTTGGAAAATGGTACACGTGACTTTCTTTATTGCAAATAATGCAATGGGGGTTTGTGAAGACGCTCTCGAACTTTACAAATCCCATTTCATGCCTAAAGTTAATATTTAGCAGCTTAGTTAAATAATCCTAATTAGCGAATTAATTAATTACAAACAAAAATTTTTCTGTAGTGCGCAAGGTGGCTGTCAGCAATATGCAACCGATTTCCCTCGCCTGCCTCTAATATTGTATTTTTAACCCTTGGCCCAAGTTAACTGGGACACCTGGTATGTGTGCGTGTGCGTGCGTGTGTGTGTGTGGGTGAGTGTCTGTGTTTGTGTCACTATGTGTCTGTGTATGTGTGTAGTCGCCGTTCTCACATTCCACATATGTTCTGTCTGGGACGATCACAGTGTAGTGAAGGAGCTAACTGTCTCTAGAACTGAACAAACGCTTATGAAAGTTATACAAATAAATATATTATTGCTAGCGTATTCCCGGCAATTATTCAATGTGTCGATGCAGTCAAGCACTAAAAAATTGGAATTTTGTATACTATTTTTTAAAAGTAACTGGCGATGTAATGAATTAAGGTATGAGGCCAAGTGGCAAAAGCCAAATTTAACACGAAAGTGTTTTATGCCGGGGGTCCACCAAGACTTTCATGACGTATTTCCGTCACGGAAATACGTTAGCAAAATAAACGCCATCAGATGGCAAAGAAAAGACTATTATGAAAAACTTCCATTGATAGGAGTCGAACCCGTGACCTCACTTTCGCGTTATAACGATTCCTATGACACAGGGATCAGCCAACTTTTTTTTCAGAAGGTCATTTTTTGGTTTTTGGTTATGTTAGGTGTACAATTCATCGCCCATCATTTTGCTGCAAAAAGATCCTGTTTACGCAGTTTCTTTCAAAAGTTACAAGCAAAAATGTTAAACCACCCGCCATCTACGAAACCAAAACTGAAAGTGCCAGTTTTGTGTGCATCATAAGCTTAGTTTGATACGTAATATTTTTGTTGGTCATTTAACAATCATATATCAAGTGCGAAAATGTAATAATGCTCTAATAGCATCGTCAACACATCATTTTTGATCATAATAGTTAAACTTCTCACCATGCAGGTGGACGCGCAACGTCGTACATGGGTTATTTAACTCAAGGATACGTATGTGCCTGTCAATCATCAAATTTGCTTTGTATGACACTGTGTGTCATTTCAATAATGACAAGAGAAGCACATCTGATATTTTGAAGCAAGTTCCAGGATGGAAATACCTACAAATATTGAGGACTTTAGCGCTCCTGATCACCTTGTGTAAGCGCTGCACTTGTTTCAAAACTTTTTTGTTGATTTTCTCAGAACTTATATTTCTGGTATTTTATTGCAATAGCAGTTATATGGACAGTCTCGACTGGTTTTTTTCCGCCGCCGTTGACGTCGCCGTCATGTCCTTCCGGTATGAAATCCAAATTGATAAGATCCCCCCACGCATTGTATGTTCTACCGCGGATAAAAACGCGCGAGCGGGGGCGACGAACGCCGCCGATGCAGAGATCAAACGAGCCGGCCCATTTCCGTCGCTCGGAGGGTGCATGAGATAACATCACCCCGCTCGGAAGGCCTGCCATCGAAGCATACAGAAAACGCCCCGCACGTTTTTAACGACCATGAAAAGACACGAGGTGGTGGGCGGGAGGGGGGGGGGGGTTGTCGTGCGAGCAGCCACTTTGAACTTTGAATCTAAGGGCGCGATCGCGATCGCTGGCAGGCGCGCTATCTCGAAAGCCTTCACAGCGGGCGGCTCGTATACCCTTCTGCGTGCTGCGCTTTCAACGCGGAGTGACTATGCGGAGAGCATCTCTCCCTGGAGCGGCCGTATTCTGTTACATGAGCATTTTGTAGTTACGCGATATCGGATACAAAACAGTTAGCTGCCATCCTGACTTGGCCTAACACTACAATTTGTTGCTATCGCACTCATTGCTTCGCCCTTGTGGTGAAACTGGCTTTTTTTTCCGTACGCGAACATTAATAACTTTTTTGCTAAAAATTATTTTTCACTGAAACATAGCACACTTCCTTATCACACTAGTAGGTGTGCAATGAACTTTAATAAGCAAAATTGTGCCACAAGATTTAATATGGATGCCTGTTACACGAAGGTGCCCCTCGTGCTAGTGCATAATTTTTTGGTTATTTAATCACTATGTATTTAATATTCATCTGATCTCATTTGTTTTGGTTCATTGCACTGAACAGAGCTTCTTTTATGCCCCTACAAAAATTATGTTTTTCACTGAGAGGGATTAGAGTTAGGAGTGTTCGCGTAAGGCCCATCTCTAATGAAATTATCAATTATGAAAAATTAACAAAAAAATGGTACTTAATTTATAATGCTCACATGTGCTAAACAGGTGTGCTTTTTAATGTAGGCTAACAGTCTCTAGTGCTTATCTCTTTTCAAAAATTTTTTTCCGACACTTAGCCCCATACCTTAAATATATATCAGCTGAAAGCAGATAGCTCTAGCTGCAACGCAAAATATACATTAGTTGACTCACTGCATTGAGAACCCCAGGCACGACAACGCTATATTTTTTCACACCTACTTGCATAAAAAAGTAGGCAAAATGCATGTGCCTTTGGCATTATGCCAGGCTCGTAATGCACAACTAAAGGAATGAAAATTGACTGGTAACCTACTGAGACCAAGGTCAACCTTCACTGATTCACGATGAGGCAGCTCCACGCTCAGGTGCCTCGTGAAACAGTATGCTGTGCCAAGGAGCTTATTCGAACAGAGTGGTAACCTGTGGTGTGAGCAGTGTCTCGGGGAACTGCATTCAGCTCTACGACAATACGTGTTGTTTTTTTGTGTTTTGCTGACGCCACGTCAACCGAATAATCGCGGTTAAACCATTATTCGGAAAATTGAGGAATTCAACTTCACCGCACAAATTAATACTGGTAAAAAATACGCTCCACCGCTTATCAAATGGATGCTGCAGACCTACAGCTGACCTGCCGAAGAGGGGGCCGGGCCCCTCCTTAAAAAAAATGGAGAGGGGGCCGGGCCCCCCTGGGGCCCCCCTGGCTCTAAGCCCTGTTTCCTCCTCGTAGAAACTGGGCTTCCGCGTGGGCGAGCACGTGCTGCTGAACGCATGCATCGGCGGCCGCACAGTGATGAGGCCGTACACGCCCGTCAGCCGCGTAGACCATCGCGGCAGCTTCGACATCATGGTCAAGATTTACCCGGCGGGCGTGTCCAGAAAGTACCCCAACGGGGGCCTCATGAGCCAATACCTGGACACCCTCCGGGCGGGAGACAAGATTGAGGTACCCATACCTGCTTAATTACCATGGTTGTCTTTGAGTCTAACGTTGGTACGAAGCTAGTAACGGTTAAAATACAGAGCAGTGGACACGTACTGCTTGCTTATAACTGAGTTTGAACGCCAGACAGTTGTGTACTTTGGGGACCGAGACTAAGAAATCGATTAAACCAATTACAAAGAACGGCAGCTCATGTTACGTTGGCCAGAAGTACTCAGTGGTCAGTTTTCATTTAGGAAGACAAGATTACGCTTAAGACATCCTACAACCGTAAGCATGCCAACAACAAAAAAAATGTTATAATTGCATATGCAGCACACCAATAGTTTCGTATTCATTCTATTATGAAGACTTCCTTTCGAAGTTCCATCTTCATCGTGATGTCCCCTTTCACTTGCGTCATGAGAAATGCAGGTCACACCTGACTACCGCAATGACACTTCCAGTCGTTCGGGAGACTATCGAGTACACGACAGTGCTTTTAGTTTAACTCCCGATTCCATTTCTAGTCAACTTTTATTTCCGATTCAACTTTGTCTTATATTCACAGCCGTTACTAACTTTCGCTCATAACCCTTTCTGATTGACCAGCTTGGTTACAGTTGACTGACTTCCGGTCTAATTTGGCCTAGAAGTACAATTACAGCGCAAACACAAAGACGCACCACAAACAAAGAAACGACGCACACAAGCGCTGTTTTTTTGTTTTGTTTTTTACTATCAACTCACTTTGTTTCGGCGATTGTCAATGCATATATACCTCCAAGGCAGCCTTACCGCACATGCGCCACGCAATCGACATAAAAACAAAAGGGAAACAGAGTGGCACAAGGAATCGGTGTATTACATACGCGAAGAAATTAAATCAAAATTCAGATGAGTGCAGGGACAGAGACGTGTCGCTTATGCAAAGATGAACAGTTTTTCTGATATTGCCACGTGCGTTTCTTATTATCCCTTTTGCTGTATTCATTTTTCGCCCACAAAGACTGTCAGCAACGTTCAGCGCAAACCGCTCCTCATTGTTCGAGATGCTTCGCGATTATTGTATATCGTTTTGTTAAGATTGCGCGCAAGACGCGAACACACGAGCTTATTCTAGAACTTGCGCGACAACCAGCGAAAACGCTGGAATATTCGACGGCACCTGTATAAATGCCGACGCGCTTCACCGCTTGCCAGTTGATCGATGGTCGACGCTCTGTTCGCCGCTATCAGTGTATTGCTTTCAGTTTCCCGGCCACAAGTTCGGCCAGATAAACAGTTTCATCTCTGACGTGCTGACTGCTGCCTTCGTCGACATCACGACCACGTGACAATATGAAAGGCTTCTAAAGCCAGCCGCGCCTGCTCATTGTGGCTCCTGCCGACACACACAGCGTTTGTGTGTGTCGTTTCTTTCTTTGTGGTGCGTCTTTGCGGTTGCGCTGTAATTGTACTTCTAGGCTTATGAACCAACTAGGCCCAAAAGAAGTTTTGCTGTAATTTAACCTACTTCCGGTCTACAGTTACACATAACTTCTGCATGCCTCTACTTCTGACTGACATTATAATCTATGTCGCATATCTGACGAATGAATAGAACATCTTACCGCTTCATGCCTTACCAACAACGCCGAATGTCTCCCCTTGTGAACCTCTGACGCCTCGGTTTCGAGCACAGCAGGCGGATGCTCCAACCATTCGGTCACCACCGCACATCACCCCAAAGTGATATAGCGGAACTCCAGCGTGCTTCTTTGAACGGCTATAAGACTAGTTGCGAATACAAAGGCACAATAAATTCTTCGCCAATATGCGACCTAAACAAAATGTTACCAAGCAAAAGAAACTGGAGAAAAAGAGGCGGCGCCCTGAGAAAGAACAACTCCGATATGCTGTGAAAGGAAGCTTCGCAGTATGTAGTCAAAGTGGAACTGACACGAAAATTTTTGGTTGTCCCTTTCTAGCGTCAAATGAAAGGCCAATCCTTGAGGAAAAACTGGTATGGCGCAAAGAAGACGGGGACGAAGCAAAGACACGAACTGACAGACACGGGCACTACTAGCTATACTGGCGCGTGAAGTCGCCCGTGTCTGTCAGTTCGTGTCTTCGCTTCGTCCCCGTCTTCCTTGCGCCATACCAGTTTTTCCTCAAGTAATGAACCAACTAGCTCGGCAACAAGCCCTTTTGAAAGGCCAAGCCCTCCATAGCCAAGAACATTTACTGGTAAGCGTGAGTTAACTGTGAAAAATAATTACAATACGTTCTTAAAACTAGCATCAGTTCCTACTGTGCCCTGACGTCACGACACGGTGTGAGCTTCTCGTCACGCACTCGCTCAAGACATTTCCGCGTTGGTGACACAAGCGGACATTTTGAATCTTTTAGTACGTGACGTCATCACTACTAGCCATACTGGCGCGTGAAGTCACCAGAATTTGCAATGTAGCCAGGCGTCACGCTAGTGTCGATGTCAGTAGGTGCGCCATGCAAAAATGGGCTTTAATATCAAAATGCAATAAGTTATAAGCATTTAGTGAGCTTTATTCTTGCTCAGAACCGTCTCTCTATACGGTAGACATGTATGATGTAATAAACTCGACTTTGAAAATTGGTGTCTGTACCCCTTTAAAACAGGGCCCGATGGACCTACTACCCTTCTTTTCCACTGCGGCATATCTAATGCTAACGCATTGAAATTGCTGTCCACACTCCTTTAACGTGCTTCTCCGCTGCCACAGATTCAGGGACCCAGGGGTCGCTTCGTGTACGAAGGGCGCGGCCAATTCGCCACTGCCGACGGACACCGGCTGCCACTCGTCACTCGACTGGGACTGGTGGCGGCAGGAAGTGGCGTCACCCCGATGCTGCAACTGCTGAGACACCTTGTCGCTGACAAAGCAGACCAGACGTCGGTCATGATGATCGACGTCAATTCCAGCGAGCAAGATATCATCGCACGCCAGGAACTGGACGAGTACACCAAGGACCACGGTGCCTTCAGGTCGGTACGCACGAAAGCGCCTGACGACCTTTGCGGTAGTTTAAGTACGCCACTTTGGTACAGCAACATGTCAAGATCGCGGGTTAACTCACCAAGCAGAGCGACGTAATCAGGGTATGTTAATTGCGGTACATGATGATATATGTTGAGGAGACATAGGGGAAAAATCAGGAGCCCTTGCTTTATTAAACTGCTCAGCGCAAAAATTTAGACACGGTAGACATAGAAAAGACGAGAACCAGCGCAGACTTCCAACTGATTTTTATTACAAGGACGCACAAATATATAGGCTGCAGACAAAGATAAGATCACATGCTTATCCAAGAACGCAAAGACCAAAGAAACTAAAAAGGCAAGAAGAAACCACCCCCCCCCCCCAAAAAAAAAAAAAACAAGAGATCACCCTTGAACACCACGTGCCGAAGACTTTAAATGCGCCAATTCTTTTTCTGATAAGAATATGGACGGTCTGCTGATGCAACTTCCTTGAGCCATTGTTGCAGCCTCAATTATGATTCTAGTACCTTCGTTAGGCTGTGACGCGAGAACTCTTGCTTTTTCAAACAATGGCTGGCATCCACATTCAGAACAATGAGAGGCTAAAAAACCGTCCCTTCCCACATTTCTTACTTTCAGGCAATGTTCCCGTAGTCTTACATTAAGGCACCTGCCTGTCTGACCAACGCACCTCAGTCCACAAGACAAATAATGGGATGCCAACTAGCCCAATCCCACACTTTATTTCTGCCCTTGCTTTATCGGGAAAATGGGGGCAAGCGAAGTTTGGCGTCCGCATGCTACGGAATACCTTTCTTTCTTTCTTTCTTCCTTTCTTTCTTTCTTTCTTGCTTTCTTTCTTTCTTTCTTTCTTTCTTTCTTTCTTTCTTTGGCGCTGCGCATTGCTGCCTCCTAACCGTTTCCTTCCTCCTTGCCGGGAATTGGACCTTCATTCACGTGCTTAGGAGCGCAACTCTTCAGTTGCTACAGGCAACAACGACGGTCATGGGTTCATATCCAGGCAACAAGGAAATGTGGCAACGTGAAATGACAAGTGACCTCGATGAAAGATGAGATTGCCATATGAGAAACGGCTGACCGCCAACAAGCCCACGATCCAGAGAGCAATCAGCTATCGTTAATGGCGCATGCGAATTCACACGTGACCGGCGCACATTCGAAGGCCGCCTTTCTGTACACTCACCGGCGCTGGGTTTTTCGCCTACGTACGCCGCCGCCGCCACCAAATAACGTAGCTAGTAACAAGTTTCGCTTGCAAAACAAATAATGCACCTTATGCTCTACTAGGCTTCATGTATGGTTAAATGATTATTCTGCTGCCGAGTGCATTTTCTTCATCGAAGTTCATTCGACCTCTGTACGCAGCATACGCCATGTGCTGAGCAGGCCACCCACGAGCGAACACATGGTGGACTACGTGCCAGGTCCCTTGAACCTGGAGATCCTGACAGAGCACCTCCCACCGCCGGACTCTGGGACGATGGTGCTCTGCTGTGGACCGCCTCTGTTCATCGCCGAAATATGCGAGCCAGCACTCCGGCACATTGGACACAAGCCCAACCGGGTGCTCTGCTTTTGAACGCCCGTGCCTTGTTGTTCAGCACGTGTTTTGCGGCTCGCGCTCGAAGACGAAATATTTTATTTGAATTGCCGAGTTTGTCGACCTATATGACTTGTTTATGCGGACGCCAGTAGAACGCAAAGCGATCACAAACTAATAAAGGTGTATTAAAAAATGATAGATGGCTTGCAGTGACCTCAATGAAACCGCCATGTTGGGCACTAACATGGTGGGATGCCAAGTTTGTGATATCAAATAAACGTTATCAGCAAACCTAATGCGGGTTCTTTCGTTATTCACGCACAAAGGGCAAAAGTACTCCAGTGGGATCGTTATGAGATGCCTTGAAGTCAGTTAAAGCTACTATGAGTTAAAGCTCATATGATGCCGTGTGCAAGCTATCAATACGAGCAACCTATAAGCAGTGAAAAAAACTGGCTTAGACCTGCACTCAATCTTCAAATGCCTTAGCTTCTTTTTTGCGAAAGGTTCCAGGCGGAGCCGGTCACGGTCAAGAATTTCGATGCGGACCGAACGGGCTCGATCGCGATCAAACCCTACCGGTACTTGACTACACTCCAAGACGACAAAAGGCTTATTTGAGTCGTAATTTCTCCACACAATCGTTATCTATATTGTGCGCCTTTCCCAGCATTATCGCCACGCGCTCGGCATCTTTCCGGCATGTGTATATACCGGGTGTTCAAAATTAAGCTTTATGGTTTTCTTAAAATTCAACACTGGGAGGCACGTGAAAACCACATTTGCAGATAAGTTATGTATCCAGGGGGACACAAAGTGAGACAATAATTATCGCTGTCAGCCACCCAATTAACTAAGATTGAATAATGAACTTCATGAGTGCAGAATGCGGTCATGTTTGTATTGAAAAGTTGGAGGCAGTCGCGTTTCTACGCAGTTCCACTTGGAAGAATTCGTCTAGCATGTATGTGCCCCGAGATATCCTGCTCCAAAGTTAATTGCTGTTTGCATGATTACGCATGCAAGACAGTGAGCATTGGTGCAAAGCTCCTCCTCGATGTGCCGCGGCAGTTGCGGGCGGCGTTTAATCTGACAAGGAGTCGAAGGCATAGGCAAAGATGATAACAGTTACCCTTTTGCTACCGGCTGGCGATAGCAAGCAATGACTGCTCGTTACATCAGGGTGGGACATTGCGCGATCCTCACCGTCTCGCATGCGTAATCATGCAAACCGCAATTGAACTTTGCAGCGGGATATCTTGGGACACAGACATGCTAGAAGAATTATTCCAAGTGGAACTGCGTAGAAACGCGCCTGCCTCCAACTTTTCAATATAAGCATGCCCGCTTGCTGCACTCATTAAAAAGTTAATTAATCAATTTTAGGTAATTGGGCGGCTGACAGCGATAATCGTCTCACTTTGTGTCTCCCTGGATACATAACTTATCTGCAAAGGTGGTTTTCACGTGCCTCCCAGTGTTGAATTTTGAGAAAACCATAAAGCTTTATTTTGAACACCCGGTATACACGCATATGTATATACCCATAATTTGGCATATGTATATACACATGTACATGTACAAACGCATGCACGAACATACTTAAACCAAAGGTTTATGTATGTTTTTCGTGGGAATCTGACACACAGTGGGTTTTTGTGCGTGCTCAGTGAAGATAACCCGTGCCTATCGTAAAAAAAGTGTGAAATGTTTCAATTTGCCCGTTTCTCAAAAATGTAAAGGTGGACCTATGCTCGAATAACACTTTTTTTATTTCTCGGAGAGTGCAATGTATAGGGGTCGACCTATATTCGTGCAACTGCAAAGGTGCGCTAAGTGAACGCAGCCGCCCCGCCACGTTGGTCTAGTGGTTATGGCACTCGACTGCTGACCCGAAGGCCGCGGGATCTAATCCCGGCAGCGGCGGCCGCATTTTCGATGGAGGCGAAACTGCTTGAGGCCCGTGTACTTAGATTTAGGTGCAGGTTAAAGAACCCCAGGTGGTCGAAATTTCCGGAGCCCTCCACTACGGCATCCCTTATAATCATATCGTGGTTTGGGGACGTTAAACCCCAACAATTATTATTACCATACATAAAGTATGATTGACCACACGCACCCCTCCTGAAAAAAAAGAAATCTGCCTACGCCCCTGATCACGATTTTGCTCTATCCGGATGCACACGGCCACGTATTGCGATAGTAAGCTGCCGCCTGTAGTGTTGTGCAGGGCTGGGCAAAGATACCTTGAAATTGTGTCGCGATACCATAGAATATACTCGCGCAAAAAGTATTTGAGATACAGATACAATATACTTCCGGAATTATTGTAACCGATACGATACTTCCCAATAGTATCTTAAGATACTTCAATACATTTGCAGATTTGTTATTATAGATCGATATAATGAAGCAGCAAACACCTCTTTACACGAGTGTTCGAAATTTTCTCAACTGCGACCTACTTTGTTTATATTTTAATGAAATATCTGTTAGCATATAAAAATCTTTGTCTCTCTTGCTTAAAATATATTCTTTTCTTTCCGAAACAGCTTATTTGGATTATTTTGGCTGCCTAACAAGACAGCTATTTATACGCTGCGGTGTTAGTGTTTTTCCTTGTCACTTTTGTAATTGATGGGAGTCGCTGCTGTGCTTACCAAGCAGCCAGCAGGTTGCCATCTAGTACAAGAACCTCAATAAGAAGCCTCCGCAGGATGGCACAAATATTGGCGTGGAGCTTTACTTGTCGGTAAACGTACTACCGTTTTCGCAATGCGGGATCACCCGAGAGGTGCACAGCAGCAACAACGCTTTTACGGATAGTCTTTTTAGGGGCGAAGCTCCTTTGAGTGTGGGGCTGTCGCTCCTCTGTAGTATGTAGTAGGAGTAGTAGTAGGTAGCCATCTCTAGTTCTTGGAGTGTTCACTAGATGGCGCTGCCGTAGCCTCCTCTAGTTCTCAGAAAGATCCCTAGATGGCGCGGAGGCGCTCGCTGCGTTGCAGATGCGTGCTCTAGCCCCCCCCCCCCTCTCTCTCTCGCCTCGCGAGGCCGACGCAGGCAGCGTCTGCTAGCAAGTTTCTTGATTCAAAAAACCGAGTGCTCGCGCTTCATAACCGTTTACTGACCACCCCGTATATATAGGCACTGGATTTTGACCTCCAAGGTAGTGCTAGTGTGAGATTTCTCCTGTGCGTGATTAAAGAATAAAAATTCACAGCGTGCATGTAAAATTAAACTGAGCTGCAAGTCGCCATGACTCTCATCGACGCTTTAGTATAAACGCGCCCGATCTCACGTCGTTGATGATGTACTCGGCAGAATTCACGGAAGATTCACATATGGCGCGTGTCATTGGTGGAAGGCAATCGTTCGATTTAGTGCGGCGACGTACGCTAGGGGCATCGTTGTAATGAAGGGACCGCGTAAACCAACAGTACAATAAAAGTTTGATGTTTAATATATACACGGTGTTTCTCATGTGTTTACTTGATCATATACTGGGCGAATTACTCGGAGTATTCACGGTTTACCGATGATTCCCTCCGGAGCTTCGCCCCACTCATCATCATTCACCCCGTGTATATGCTGTGGATATTTTTTTAGGGGCGAAGCACCTTAAAGGGACCGGCAACTGCCCAGAACATGAAATGAGATGACTCCACTAATGGAAAGATTGTCCATCGCATTGACTCAAACCAACCCTGTTTTCATCGTGAGAGATGGATTTATATTTGTATTTCTTAATTGAAAGTCGCGAAAAATGACCTGTGGCGCCTCTGGCGGCAGAAACATGAACGATTCGATGAACCCGGTCCCGTGACCGTTGGTTGCTGTACGCGATCGACGATTTGTTGGTTAGTATTGAAATATTGTTCGTTTCTTTATATTAAAAATTATTACTTCATAAAAATGTACATATAGGCCTGCGTTAGTAGTACGCATTCATGCGGCGCTGCCTTCGCGTGGCGTAATGATCACATGCTCGTCAGCGCGTCTTGAGCAACTTTTCAGCGTGCTCATGCAACCGTGCACGCAGTTTCCAGGTAGCTAAGATTTTGGAGCGAAATAGTTTTGCTACCTACGCCTTGTCTCAGAAATGACGCGCGCTGCTACTCGGCGCGGCCGCGCATATGCGTAGTGATGTTATCGATGACTTGGCTTGGCTCGTGCATCGAGAGAATAACGATGCCGGGACAAGCCACACATGACACAGGCGCAGGCAACCTTGGACGCATGCGCACACAACGCGGTACAGATACATGGAAGGTGTATAATACCACATGATCTCTTTGTAACAGCTTGTTATTTTGAAAAATAGTTCAAAAGCTATAAATAAAGGTGCATGGTTAAGCATAGTTATCGGAACTCCTGCGAAAGCAGAACAACGATAGCTTTCACGAATCGCGAGAAGGGCTGGTCGCATCCCTATCAATTCTCACTGTTGCTGGAGGAAAGGTTCGTCCGTGTTTAGAGCCTTTCAGATCGAAAGACACTGCTTGTAAAATAACTACATGCTTTTGGGATTAACTACTGCAGCTACAAACACTGCGAAGGCTGAGCTTTCTGTCGCGCCGTAAAAAAAATGGGTCGAGAAAAATCACTTGTCGGTCCCTTTAAGACCTCACAATGTCCGTTCGTCCGCCGTAGTTTACAGTCGAAGCGCAGGTGCAAAACAGCTGTGCATAAACCGTCTACAGAGCGAGCATAGCGCGCATATTGTTTAAAGATAGACCTAGAGTCACTGGAAAATCAGAGTACCGCAAAGGTAGGCTGCACGCGGGCAACATTGGGGGACGGCGGCCATGTCCCTTCCAGACCGTCCGGCGCGTTGCTAGCGTGTGTTGAGAAGTGGCCGATCTTTTAGCCTCAGTGCCGTGTTACGCTCGGCAGAACGGCATTATATGTGTGTGTTTCTTCAAGAGGATATTAGAAGTGATTTCGAGTCATCGACAGGTATGGATCGACTGCGCGGTTAGCGGTGTAACCAATGAAACGTACGGCGAATGTTGCCATGTGCTCGCGAACTCTCTTCATGGCTTCATCGGTCTCTTTTCGTGTCACGCCCGGGCGTGTTCGCTAGGTCTGGATCTGTAAACATCGTTGCATTAGCGCAGTGACATCGTGCGAGATGCCATTTACTTCGACATTTGGTGAATCTTGACTGTGTGCGCTAGCTTTGCAGTCGGTGTTCAGGTGCACTGCACTCGAGAACGTTATCGAACAACATCGAGAACATTCAACATTGCGTCCTTCGACTGATCGTTGACGCATAGCTTGCTTGCGCACCGTGCTTGCTGTTCAGCTGGTTGATATGTGTAATAGAAGTTGTGTGTGTACGGTAATTGGAAGTTGTGCGCGACGTCTTGATTCGGCACGCCAGCAGCCGAACGCACGGGCGAATCGGCGTGCGGTAGGTAAGGTGCATCTTATCTTACGATACGTAGAAAATAGGCCATCAAAAATGATTGACATGACTACTTAATTGTTTCATTTCCTATTTCTTGTCTCCTCAATATTCCCAACGTTGCAATGAATTTGCAAATATTTTGCTGTTTCCGACAAAACATTTCTTTTTTTGGCGTTGCCAGCGCGTAAACAGCTGGGGTTCGGTTTCTGCACTGCTACACATTTTTTTCATCATGCACTTTAATTAAAACTTCCTCGGCACGGTGATTTATGTTCTTTTGATCAGAAATAGCACATCCCGGAATTTTTAAAGCGCATGCTACTGCAACACAGTATGTATATAGACCTAGGGCTCTCATAAAATCGACTCCCTCAATGCGTGGGATCTGCTTTTTTTTTTTTTTTTTTGCTGTGACCATTTCTCACCAACTATACAGTATTTTAAGGGTACGCTCGGTGCAATGCAGCATTAGCGGCATTTTTTGCAACAAATTTAACTATACGCTTGATAACATTGCCTTATACCAAGTTTATCAACGGAGTTCCACGCTTCTGTTTTGTGCAATGCCAAATATCATGCCACAATTGCCTTCAAGGTATACCAGTAAACAGTTATTATTTTATTAAATCTTCGATTTCGCTCTCGTGCGTGGCACGCTTATAACGCGGATAGCATGCGTAATCTGTTCAACAGATCGAGATATAAACAGCCGAGCAAATAGAAAGGTATGTAGTTTGCAATATCGCTGACCATAGCGAACCGAAAAGGTGAAATATCCTGTCGCATAAGATCTTTTCCAGCAAAGTTAGTGTAGTTCACTGCAGGAAGGAGTGTTATTCGAGGGGGGCGAATTCGTTCAGGGCAACTATGCAGCCACGAAGAATGGCGCTCTTTGACATTAATCTTTCCCACACGGCAAACGAGATTCCCAGAGTAGCTCACCAGTAACGTTCGATTGATGGTGAGCTACTCTCTTCTGGCATCTGCATGCAGTGGCGTAGCCAGGGAGTGGCACACCGAGCCGTGCCCTCCCCCCCCCCCCCCCACCGAAAAAAATGTCTCCTTACGCCCCTGTCTGCATGACGCGTTTAAAATAGCGACGAAGTACTTCTGGGGACCGCGGTACTGCTAAATGTCCGGCCACGCTCTGCATTGAACGCGCCTGCACCCAAAGCGCTTGGAAGGGATATGGCGGCGAGAGGTCACGTGATGCGAATAAGCCAATCGCGGCGGCGGCGGCGCGCGGAAAACAGATGCGATACTCTGAAAATTTTCCAGTGACTCTAGATAGACCGTACTCGGCGCGCCGCCGCTCGAAAGCTGCTCGAAAACAAGCGCATCGATTAACAGGTGAAACATGCGCAAAACCGTCCACAGAGCGCGCGTAGCGCGCACATTGTCCCAAAATAGACCGTACTGGGCGCGGCGCCGCGCGACCTCGTCTTTGCCAACTTCAGGCTAGATCCGATCGGAGAACCATTGGCTCTAATTTCACGGACCACAAAGCAGTAATAATGAAGCCAAAACGGAATCCACAACTCAGCACGACATACGACTTACGACCAATAAAACACACGCGTTGTCACTCATTTACATACGCGACTGGGCATGTCACGGGAGATTGACGGTTACCGAACGATCACCAGTGTCCCGCCCACTCACGATCATTCACTTCGAGGATATGCGTGGATTTCTTTTTGCGACACATAGCGTATACATTGAGGACATAAAGCAGCAATGACGCCTTTCATATTCGTTTCATATTCACACCCGATTTCATAGCCATTGGAGACACCAACGCTACCAACATGACAGCGGCTGGGCCTGATGAAGATTGGCCTGCCCTAAGTACACATTGGAAGGTATACGATGACATGGTGTCGGAAGAAGAGTGCGACATATTTCAGTCGCCACTGAATCGAAACCACCACACTTTTCTCAAATAGGATACGCTCTCTGGCAATTTATCAGCGAGCTTGCCAACGTCAAGGCAAAACGAAACACAAAGCTTCCATCCTGAAGTGATGGATCTGACGTCACCAAGTATAGGCTCGGCGAGCACTACGAAGCGCGAGCTGACACGTTCTCCCGGTCCGCTGTCAAGTCCCTGGGTGGTGAAACCTGCACCTCTCGTCACTCAGCTGACCCCAGACGAAACGGACGACATAGACGACACTCGTAACCACGAAGAAAATTGCCTGCGTATCGTTGCCAGAGCTGTTACGAAGGCGGAGACTTTCACGGAACCGTCGAACGCCGCTATAATCATTCAGAATAAGCGGCCAACCAGCAGGAAGGTGAGCACCACAGGTGTGGTCTTAAACGAAGTTCCAAAAGAAAGAGTGCCGAGAACCTCCGGTAATCACGTTCCTTCGGCACGCGACGCCACGGGGCACCTTTCACAAGCCACAGAGAACGCATCATCGGGGACTCAAGCGAGGACTTCTGAAACGCCCACAAGAGTAAGAGCTTCAACTCATCCCAGGGAGGAGTCAGTACTTGTGAGCAGTTCTCCGAAGGCGTCCAACAAATCGGTTACCCCTAATGAGAGTGTCCACCAAAGTACAGTCTACACAGCGACGTCTCCAGACGACCGAGAAAGAAAAGCTTTGAAATATTCACCTCCCGTTAAAAACGCTTCTAGAGACGGCATCAAGAAAGAACTGGGAACGCAGTACGTAAACACGGACGCACCAAGAAAGGATCTGCCTTCTGAAGGTTTCACGCATCATAAGGTAACCCTCGCAACCTCGAAGTTTCGTCCATCCCTGGTAACAAGCCCTACACGGCACTCCGTGAAGTTAGAGGACGCAAACACTGCAACTATTGAGGCGTTCGGGAAACCAAGGGGGTCATCGTCGGTTGTCGTTCCAGAGCACCAAAGAGAGCAACAACACCTCGCCTTATTTCAAAGGCATTGGGTATTTATTTACTTATTTATTTAAAAATACCTTACAGGCCTCCGTTGAGGCATTCTGTAAGGGGGGCAGTACAAAAAAGTGGACTTCCGTAGTGGTTACATAATACAAAGTTCATAAACAGCGGTCATGTAGCAGATAACATAATAAGAAGAGCAGTACAAAATAATTAGTTCATCAGCAATGATAACAAAAAAATCAACGCTAGCAAAGATAAAACATATAATAAGGAAATATTCATCTAATCAAGCACAATTGAAATCTTACAGTACTAAGGTTCGAATGGGAAAAAAAGAAAAAGAAAGGAAAAGCGACACTATGGTGCTATGCAATCAGAAAGTGCTAAAAGGTTACAACACAGAGAGCAGACTTGGATAATGGCGAACATTTTTACGCCTCGTTGGGCAGATAACTGGTCAATGAGTCACGAAATGCATCAATGTTTGTCAGACATGCGATGCTATCCGGCAGGGAATTCCAACATTGGACTTCACGTGGAAGCGCAGAGCAGTTGAATGCACGTGTTGATCCCTAAATAGCTAAAGTGATTATGAAGCTTGTGTGACGTGGAGTAGGGTCTTTTCAAGCATGCTAGTGTTGTTCGAGATGAATGAATGAATTTGTGAAACAGTGTCAGCAAGGCAATGTCAAGTCAAGTACTCAAAGATTGCAATGAAAGGTTAAGTTTGAGTTGTGTGACACTAGACTGATAGCTGTAATCGTTAGAAATGAAGCGCCTTGCCCTGTTCTGAATTCGTTCCAACATGTCAGTAAGGTACTTCTGGTGAGGGGACCAAATAGGGGAAGCGTACTCGAGTTGAGGGCGAACGAGAGATAGGTATGCTAATTTGCGAACATTCGAAGGAGCATTTCTTAAGTTTCGTCGCAAGAAACCCAAATATTGGGAGGCTTTGGCTGAAACGGAGTCGTCATCTGAAAGTCGTCATCTAACAATGACGACTTTCAAGAACGCGGGTGATACGGCGTCACCATCAGAAGCTTCAAAGCGCGCAGCTAACAGAAGAGCCCATGCCAAAGAGTCGTCAACTCCAGAGCCTTCATTAGGTACCGCAAAGGTTGCGCTAAGAAAGTGCACCCGGCGAATCATTCCTTCGAAGAAGGCTGTGCAAGATGAGAAGTATAACTTGACGCGTTCTGAAGAATTCACGTATTCTTCGACGCACGCAGCCGATGAAAGGGGACATTTTTACTGATTACGCGTTCAACCCGAAGCACCACCGCCGAAGAGAAAGTCTTCTTCGAGCACCAGTTCATTCAAGATGTCATTAACGGAAAGCAGTGCCACACCAACCAAGCGACAACACATTATAGTTTCAGACGTCAACCAAGATAACGAAGTTGTTTACGAGTGTAAACGAAGCACCACGCCGAGTGGAAATGAAACAAGCCAAGTGAGATGTGATACACGAAAGGTTTCAAGTGCGACATCACTAAAAGTAACCACAGCGGCGAGGCACTGCTACGACAGTGCCCTTGGACACTGAGTGAGGGTTAGTTGGTGGCGGCAAAACGTCGACGCCAAGTGCAGGACTGTAGAATCGCCCTCATGGACCTGTTCGGTCGCCGCCATCTTGGTAACGACTCGACCACCTTGCGGCCCGTGCTGCACAACATCATCACCAGGCGCGGGCGCGGTTACCATAACTAGACGACCCGGCACCACAGGCTACAACACGACATACCCGTGCGGCGACGTCGCCACCACGAGAGCCCGCCACCAAAGCCATGCCAGATGACGTTCTTCCACGGCGAGCTACTGCACGCCGTTCACATCGCCGGAAGAAGAGGGGCTAATCAGAAAAACAACGCCCGCCTCTTCGGTGTAGTGTCGAAATGGCTTCGCACATAACAGTCAATGCAACGAGACCGTAAAAAAATCCACTTGAAGGCGTTGAAACGTTTGATGATATTGAAATGGACGCGATTCTTACGGAAGCGGTCATGCTAGGACACGGGAATCCTAAATGATTTCTCGTAGTCTTCCGGTATACTTTGCTGAAGGACCACACGAAATTCACTGTCGGCCCCCGTAGCTTTTTCATGACAGCTGATGTATTCACCTGCTTTCAAACTACTCAACGTATTTAACAGCCCAAAAGAAACAAACGAAGAGGATAGTGGTACCGGAACTTCAATGCCGAAGCGTTAGGTTTCGAAACGTTTTGTTAAAAAGAGCCTTATGTTCATGTTAGAGAACATTTCTCTTCGATATTTTCACACAGCATGTCAAAGAACCTCTACCATTCAAAGGGGCACACCAGGAACTTATGACCGAACAGCGTATTCAATATGCTATTGCTTCAACAGCTACCATTTGCCTAGAAGCCTTCGCCTAGAATCGGTTGATCTACACCAAGTTTTCCAACAGCACTCTTAAATGTACGCCAGTTTGCACTATATCACCATCTAAATCCTCCTCAATTTATTAACAAAGAAACTGTTCACTATTTTAAAAAATATCTTTTGTGTAACCTGCATGCTTCGTTTTGTTATTGTTGCGACAGTCCGCTTGTGGTGCGGGTGGTAACAGCGTTTTTAGAACACAGCGTGATGTGTGGACATTGCCGGACGCCGTACTTGTACAAGTGGTGATTGTGCCTTGAATCCTTGCTTGGACGCCATTTTGACGACGTGGCCAAAATTGCCAGCGGCTGCGGTCGTCAGGAGGAGCGGTGGTGCAACAGCAAGGTGTCCATGATGTTGTTCGCGTCGTTGTTCAAGAGCCACAAGGACATCCTGCGGTATAAGTGCCGATTAAAATTCAAACTCCTCCTTTAGAGTGTAATTCAAATTTAGTTTCGCACCACCATTAACTAGACAACACAACATAATGACAGCATAATGACAACATAATGGTGCAATACGCTGTGGCAGGAGTGTTGAAAAGATTGCAAGGGTTGACGCTTGGGCAAGTTGGCGTGGATTCATTTCAAAATGTTAACAGCGCATAGAACGATTAGGAAGGGACGAGACAACAGAGGTAAAGAGCGTTGTACCTCCTGCGTACCTCCAGCGCTCTTTACCTCTGTTGTCTTGTCCCTTCGTAATGGTTCTGTGCGCTGTTAACATTTTGAAATGTTGGAAAGAGTGGTCCTCTTTATTGCTTCGTTTTTTATGTAATCATTGTAAATATTTAGTCTTCTTTTTTTCTCTAGGGGCCTTTGCGGCATATGGACTTGTAACTCTGGCACCCCGAGCAGTGAGCCAGCACGTAAATATTTAAGTGTCTCGTTTTAGTGTGTCAGAAATCTCTCTGGGACTCTAGGGGGTCTTCGATCATTGCATCTCGGACATCAGTATTTTAGAATAAAAGAATACATTTGCTTCGTGTGTGTGCTATGCTTGAAGCCGCTGTTGCGTTTGACGGAAATCGCAGTGCAGTTAGCGAATAGCAGTGATTTCATTCAGCCCATATACTGTGACATCTACCTGCGTTAGGGGCTTTATGTTCGCAGCTAGGGTTACAGTTCGCGGAGTTACGAATGGCCATGTTATGTACAGCTTGGCTTTAATATTCACTAGCATATGAAAGAGCATAGCGCACCAGGAGACATCGAGTCAAACGTGTGAAATGCAATTCGTTGAGGCATGCACGTTCGTCAACATATACAAAGGGCATAACCGTTTCGTTGCTGCCTATCTCCTATAAAAATCTCCCAATCTCCAGCTCCGTCTTCCGTCAGGAATATCGCGAACTGAGGAGACGCTTCTGTGCCGCCTGTGGCTTGGCTTGACCTTCGCGAATGCCTACTAGCTCCTGTCAGAATGGAATGGCCAACAACTCTACATGCAATAACTGCAGCTGCGAAGAAACGATCTCCCATCTTCTGTGTGAGTGTGCCCGTTTCAGTGCGCCAAGACAAAAACTTTCGTATGCGATAGATAAACTTGATAATTGCCCTTTGTAGGAACAAAGGGTTTTCGGACCTTGGCCGAGTCCGTCGTCAGCACAGAAGGCTTTGAAAACATTATTGCGCTTCTTCCGGACAACTGGTCTTAGAGACAGACTCTAAGCAGTGTTGTATTTTCTTTTCCCTTTTTTCTTTCTTTTTCCATTTCTTGCTCTCCTTTTTTTTGTAACATCTCTCTTTTTTCATCTTTTATTCTTTTATCCCCCTTACCCCTTCCCCCAGCACAGGGTAGCCAGCCGGTCTAAGAACAGGCTAACCTCCCTGTCTTTCCGCTTGTTTCTTCCTTGCTTCCTTCCTTAAGTTTCATTTTCACGGGTTATTTTAAAACGACACACGTAACAAGCCTATGTGTGTGTGTGTGTGTGTGTGTGTGTGTGTGTGTGTATGTCTGTGTGTGTGTGTGTGTGTGTGTGTGTCTGTTAGTGGGTGTGTGTGTGTGTGTGTGTGTGTGTGTGTGTGTGTGTGTGTGTGTGTGTGTGTGTGTGTGTGTGTGTGTGTGTGTGTGTGTGTGTGTGTGTGTGTGTGTGTGTGTGTGTGTGTGTGTGTGTGTGTGTGTGTGTGTGTGTGTGTGTGTTTGTTTACTTCACCTGGTACAACCTGTTGTTGAGACACGAAGTTTCTCAACCTTCCAAGGCATCCTACAGTCTCGGCTAGAGCTACATCATTTGAATGCGCCTCAGCCAGGGCTGCCGAGCGCAATACTTCGCCGAATTAAAGACATGACCACGCGTCCACCGATAAAGTTCGTTCAACTGAAATATCCGCTATTCAGAGATTTGTTTACCTCAAATTAATTTTCCATAGAACGATAAGGATGCTACCGGTTATTGCGTAAAAAAAGCTCGTTATCCTGAAATATTCGTTAAACAGACATTCTTAAACTGAGATTTCACTGTATATTTACTCACAGTGACTTATGCCAATGACGTTCTGTATTACGCCGCAGAATTCCTATTCCGGGACATTAAAATTCCCTATTTCGGCCATTCTTCCCTGCATACTGCAAACTTCAAACAAAATCCGAGCATACGTCCATGCACAGTTGTGTAATGCGGGTGCACACACACACACATTATATATATATTTATTTATATGTGTGTGTGTGTAATATTTATTTATTTATTTATTTATTTATTTATTTATTTATTTATTTATTTATTTATTTATTTATTTATACATACTACTTGAAGGGAAGGCACGAGAGGTCCGGGTATCTCTTGTGTTGAATTAACTTGCAGATAGCACATTTTGACAAGGAAAAATGCCTTTACTAACGTTTCGGCCGTGGCACGGCCTTCGTATATATATATATATATATATATATATATATATATATATATATATATATATATATATATATATATATATATATATATATATATATATATATATATATATACGCATATGGATATTCGCAACAATATAGCGCATGTGTCTGACGTCGCGACTATTAAAATCATGAATAGCGCCTGCGTTTCTTCACAACACAATGGCATGGCCTTCGTACGTAACTCATGGGCGATAAGTACTACATTGTTCATAAGTGGTTTTCGAGCGTAACGCCCACAGTGAACTAGAAATCGGTCCATATAATTATAAGCAACAAATCTCAAGGGCTAGGCTTTTGCGTGCTGCAGGCGACAGAACCAGTTGCAGGAGCCAAAAGCGCACCGTGACCGCTGTGTTTTGGTCATAACAGAGGAATTTCACAATGCCTAAAATTATTTGTAAAAACGCAAAAGAAAATCCCTTTTTCCTTTCTTCCAAAAGGACGGCTCAAAATTTCTCGAAAAAGTATGCGTGCTCTGTTCCCATGACTTCGGACAAGAACATTAGAACCGTGTGTCCTGACGCCGCAAGAAGTGAGCGCCTCTCTGGAAGAGACAACCAAAGGTTTAGAAAGTCGCTTTACTACTAATCTTTCGGCTATTCGCAACATGTTGGTACCTCAGCATGAATTTCCGGAAATTTACTTATCTGAATTGACACAGACTGTACTATGTTTACCGAAGACAGCTCCTGAACGAGAAGGAATTAACACTTCAAAATTAAAAGTTTTACTTCAGGAATCGACTAATGTTCTTTCAGAACTTTTGAATTTTTCTTGAAAGAACGCATGGATATCGCTAGAATGATAACTTTCTGAAATTATATTGTTGCTTATGCGCACTGCAACCACTGTGTTTTGGTAATCACAAAGGAATTTCAGAATGCCTGAAATTTCTTGCAAAAACGCAAAGATTCCCTTTTTCCTTTCGTACAAAATGTCGGTTGAAAACTCCTCGAAAAAAAAGCGTGCTTTGTTCGCATATCTTCGGACAAGAAAAGTACTGCCAACACATTTCGGATAACATAAGGTCAATCGCCTTTACGACAAATCTAGTAAAATTGATTGCGAGAATTGTCTATACTCGAAGCAATAAATTTATTCACCGCGGATCAATTCTAAACCCCTGTCAAATTGCGTTCAGGGCTGGTTGTTCAACTTGGGATGCCCATGTTGATTTGAAAATTCGTATACAATCAGCATGACTACATAAAAAACCGCCAGGCCTGCGCTGAAACCGCAGCATAGTCACAGCGAAAGCTGGAAGAGCACTGTTTCTAAAGCACCGCTGTAAGCACTCTTGGGGCGACTAATACAAGTACACTAGCAAGGTACCCACTACGCCATAAATCACAATTTTTGTGAAGTTGGGAAGCACCTACTAAGCCATTATCCGTCATTCTGCGGAGAAGCGAGGCACCAGCTACACGTCTGTAAGCATTATGTGCACTTTGTTGACGCGACGACTGATGACGATGAAAAATTATGGCCCAACCCTTTGTAATGGGTTGGAAGCTTTAAACGGCCCACCAGTTATGTAATTTGCATTAGGTGACGCTCGGTCACTATGTCCCTCTCCCGCCATGCTGTATAACATACGTTGACGTGGGAGAGAAAGGTGGTGGGGGGGGGGGGCGAAGAACTTTACTGAGACCCCGAGGAAATGGATCATGTGCTTATGGGCATCATTGGCAACTAATACAAGTGCACTTGCGAGGAACCCACTATGCTATAAATCATTGTAATTTTTGAGAAGTAGGAAAGCAGGAATTATGCCATTTTTCGTCATTCTACGGAGAGCCGTGGTACCTGCTAAACTCATGTAAGGCATTACGCGCACTTTGTTGATGCTGTGCCTGATGACGATGAAGAATTATGGCGGAGCCCTTTGTAATGGGTTGGAAGCATTGAACAACCTTCTCGTTGCGCAATTCGCATTGTGTGACGCCTTATTACAGAATTCGCGTTGTGCGACGCTTGGTGTTTATTTTACTCTTCTACCACGCTATATTGCATATGTTAATGTGGTTCCTTCCTGACATGAAGTCTGTATAGGAACCTTTTGCAAAGAAGTTTCAAACACCGGCATGGCTCAGAGGTAGAATACTGGGCTCCCACGCAGAGGGCGCAGGCTCGAACCTCGTTCCATCTCGAAAATTTTTTCTCATTTCATTTTTTTTTTCTTAATTCGAGCGATAGCGGTTACGGGCAGCGGCGGCGGTCAACTACGGCGCCAAAAACGGCCCTTGTTGTGATCTCATAAGAGGTTTAGCTGTAAAAAAAAACAGTTTCACCGCATGGGCGAAGCAATGAATGCGATAACAACAAATTGTAATATATTACGAAGTAAGCCTCGCAGCTAACTCTTTTGGGTCCGATATCGTGTAACTCCAAAAAACATTACACGATCTCCCGCTAAAGAGGACCATGAGGCGAAGCGAAGCAGCACGGGGGCGCACACTTCGTTTGCGTCGGTTTGGCTAGGTGTTTCGGTTAATGTTTCCGTTAATGTTGCGTATTTAGTGTTATCGTTTGTGTTGTGTTTATGTTCTTATGTTGTTGTTAACGCAGACAGTTGTTAACGTAGACGTAGAATTTGTCTAGGGAGGCGTTCTGCACGGGCGTTGGACTCGCGTTGTCTCTCCGCAGCCGACGCGTTGGCTCGACGCTGACGCTTGGCTTTATAGTGCACTAGAATAATATATACTTGGCTTCGACGTCGGCGTTGCGTACGGCGGGGCTTGCTTGCCGACGCTGCCGTTGCGTTTCGGCATGTTGAGCCCGCGTTTCATCCCTAGCAGTTCCCCGCCGACGTTGCCGTTTGCGCTGGGCTTCCCTATCCCTGAGCCCGGGGTCCGCTTGCCGACGTTTACATTGCGCTTCGGCGCGTCGAACCTTCCGCTGCTCCGCGATCTCGGCAGGCGTTAAGGTATTACTGCAACTGGCGCCGACGTTGACGTTGGAACTCATGACACCGGCGCAGTGACTGAGCGTGTGTACTACCTAACGCGAGCCTTTTATCTAAATGAGGAGGGGGAGTGGAGAGGGGGAGAGGAGAGGGTGGAGGGGAGTGGAGATTTGGTGTGTGGAGAGGAGGTGTGAGAGGAGGGTTTGCGCATGCGCAGTAAGGGCGGTCACTCCGCACAGCGGATTGAACTTCGCGATAAGCTGCTTCGCATCTAAAAGCTGTTGCAACAGAATACAGCCGATCCAGGGAGAGGTGCTCTTTTCGCACAGATCCTTCGCGTTGAGAGCGCACGTAGAAGGGTATATGAGCCGACCGCTGATGCCTGTCGAGATAGCGCGCGCGCCCGCGATCGCGGCCGCGCCCTTAGAATCAAAGTTCACAGCTGCTGCTGGAGCGACCAGCGTGCCCCGCGTCTCTTCATGCTCGTTCAAGACAGGCGGGGCGCTTCCTCTCTGCTTGAGCATTCGCCGACAGGTCTAACACGCGGGGGGATGTTACCGCATGCGCCCTCCGAGCAACGAAGATGGGCCTTCTCGTTTGATCTCTGCTTCAGCCACCTTCATCGCCCCCGCTCGCGCGCGTTTACCCCCGGGTAGAACATAGGATGCGCGGGGGATGTTTAAAATTTTGATTTTAGACGGAACATATATGACGGCGACGCCGAAGGCACGTACCCGTCGAGAGTGTATTTATTTGATCGCAATAAAATTCGGGCAGCTACGCACTAGTAGTGCGAAGACTAAGGAAGCGGCAGAGCTGGTGGCGTTGCCCTCCTCTTTTAAAGCGCAGCTCTTAGGCGCCCGTTCCTGCGTTAAGCGGCGTCGCCGTTGGCGTCGGGGGCGTAACCGATAAGCGAATGAGGACGAAAAAGAGAGAACGCGGAGTCTCTCGATATCACGAGCCACTGGCCTCTAACCTCGCTTTCTTCCTCTGTCACGCGCGCTGGCCCCTCGGTCGGAGCTCATGCGCATGCAGGGCTGGCACGTGCACTGCGGCTGGCTTCGCTTTTCCTAACGGCTGTCGGCGTTTTGCTTGGTTCGCGACGTCTACAATGCACAGAGTGGTGTGTGTAGCACTTGAGCGCTGGCAGTTGCTGTGGCAATGTGTAACGAATGTTACATTGCTACTACTGCGGATACCCAAAACTTCAAACACAGCTGGCCTTCGCCCAGCACGAAGCTGCGCTCACAATTCGCATTAGGCAGTATGGTAATCGTCGGTGTGATCTTTCCTCTTCCTCACCCTCACTTCCCTTTCTTACCCCTTGCTATACTATACTATAGAAAACAGCTCCACTCACGTGAAACCTGGAGAGGTGCGAAGCACCGGTGTTCCCCATAGGGACACGTCAATAGCAATGAGAGGACAGCGTCTTTTCATTGCTACATGCAGCGTCGCTGACAGCGTCCATCGCAGAAACAGAGCTTTTCCTGAGCCAACGCGCCGTCTTTCTTGCCACCAGGAGAAGTGCACGAGGGCGTTGTTTTTAGCTCGCTGGCTCGCGCGCGTTCTTGCGTGCTTTTCATGAGTGAACGTCGTATTTGCTATTTGCTTTACCCTGCCGGGCGACGCCGTGACAGGCTGCGACGGCAGGAGACGCCGAAAGCCCGAGCGCATAAGGTGCTTCGCACCTAAAAGGGAACATTCCCTCCACGGAACATCACTGATTTATTGGAATAAAAGGTGAACGGCACGGAGTATTACACTGTAAAAAATTTTTCTTGCAAAAAACAGAAATTGTCTGGCAGCTGGCCTGCCAGAAAATTTCTGTTCTCTTTCTGTTTTCTGTTTTTATGTTTTTGTAATTTTACATGTCTCTTCTGTTCCTGCTAACAGAAAATTTCTGTAATTTCCATGGCTTTTTCCGTTTTCAGTAACAGAAAATCTCTGTAATATTACATGTATTTTTTTGTTCTCAGCAACAGTAAATTTCTGTAATTTCGATTTTTTTTTTGTTGGCAGTAACAGAAAACTTCTGTACCTTGACATAGATTTTCGGTTCGCACTAACAGCGAATTTCTGTAATTTTACTACTCTTGGTTTTTTAGTACAGAAATCCTGTGATTGGACAAGTATTTTTTTTTTCATTCGTTCAGTACAGGAAGTTTCTGTAATTAAAATGGGCTTTCTGCTTTAAGTAACAAGAAATTCTGAAATTGTATTCTTTCTCATGGCAGCAACGTCAGTTGACAAAAATTCGGCAATTTGACAGGTTATGCAATATTAAAATGTATGTGGTGCAAGAACAGAAAATCTCACAGACAGAAAGCACCACGATTTCTTGCATGTGCATTGTCCCCTTTATAGCAGGCATCCTCTCTCACAAGTTCGTTAATTCAGTACACCATAGAGTGCAATGCGAACAAGTTTATTGACATGGAACATAGAAGTTCAGGCAGTTGCCAACATGTGCATCTTGAAATACGAGAGATGCCCACACTATCACAAGCGGCCACTATGCGTTATTCGAAGGTCACGGGTTCGGTCCCTGCCAGCGCGATGTTATCTTTTCATCCACTTTGCTTTCTTCACATTTACTTCGTAATGACTACAAATAACATCCCCTGCACTTTCCTTGTCTTTCTTGTCTGTTAGTTGTACAATTCCCGTTTCGTTCACTATGCCCCCAGTATCACAAGTGGTCCTGATTCAGGAATCTCCCGTGGATATTGTTCGAGTTGGCCGGCACATATGTTTAGACGTCAAGTCCTTGAGGGAGCTAATCAATGACGGCACTTGCGGGTTCAGGTTGTGCTGTTTCCCACGTGTATGGTCAGTCGTTGTGCCCTTTCCGGGACTGACAGTGGTAATTGACCTAAAAAGAAGAGGCAATTCTGTTTAGCAGTGCACAAGAACCTAAATATTCTTAGATACAGTGTAACTACAAAGGCACCTACTTGCTCTTCATTAGGAATATGCTTTTCTGCATGCATCCACCTCAACTTAAATTACCATCACTTTAAATACAATATTGCCACATAAGTCAAAAATGAAACTCCTAACCTTTATAACACTAAAATTAGAATCTGGGCTATCAAATGTATAAGTACTGACAGCCAGTTTGCTTGTGGATACTCGCGAGCAGTATACCATAAAACAGGTAGCTTCTCATTGAAGGCATTATGGTTTAGTTTTAGTACTTTTGTTTCAAAACGCTTTCTTTTCATGTTACCTAAATGAGGCCATCTCAATAAATACAGGTATTCTATGTGAGCAATATACCATACATTTTTTTAATGTTACCGGAAAGCTAAAATTAGTGGTCAAAGTATTGTGTCCAAGATTTAGTTTCAATCTCACCTATGAGTGAACTCCAGGATAAGACTTGTCTCTTTTGGGTGGGCAAAGTTGACGCAAAGTGTGCCAGGAATAACATCTTGAACGCCTCTCTAGGACTGCATGATTGCATCACAGGAACGTTGTCAATGCAAGGTGTGAAGGACTTCGCTGTCAGGAAACCACCACCTGGAAGTTGAAAATTTGGGTTCAAGATTTACTATATTTAGAAGGGGAGAATAACATACCTTTAGCAAATATGAAAGGCCAACTTGGCATTTCCTCAATGTCATCATCACAGGTGGTATCCTTGAATAAAAAAAAGAGCATTGATCGAATAAGTAGACACGAGGCAAAATAGAATTTGTTAATAACAGGAAACCGCGCGGGCAAACGGGACAAGAAAGGCTGATAGGACTTTCTTGTCCCGTTTGCCCGCGCTGTTTCCTGTTATGAAGCCAAACCAACAAGCTCAAGCTCATACCCTTTTAAACAATTTGTTAAGCTGGATGTTTGCACGTATTTTAACACTGCGTACTCTCAAACACTTTGAGCGCCCGAACGATGCTTATCAAAAAGCACAATGCAAGAAAGAAGATAAAAAATCAACAAGCGATTTTCAGGCTGTATTAGCACCGAATCTCTTGCCCTAAGTGGAAGTGAAATGACGCATTCTGAAAATGGTGGTCTGCACCTGCGATGGTTCGCTCTATTTTCGGTGTACAATCGAGCCCGGATATATCGAATTCGATGGAGATTGTGAAATACTTCGATGTATAAATAATTCGATATTCGAAATTGTGCTCATAATAAAAACATAGCACGTCTCTGACAAATATCTAAACTTGCAGAAAGACGGGAGATTACCGATTGGCGTATCCAAAAGCAGCAACGTCGACAGGCACACGACGGTGATAAATGATTTATTTGATGCGCAAAAAGCCGAACAGGTCGACGGGCCTCAACTGGCAGCACACGTGAAATGCGCAAGAAGGAAGTAGTGCTGAATAAAAAAAGGCCAGTTTAGTGCCGAGAAAGACATGCCCTGTAGTCACAAGTAAGCGCTTACACCACACTCAAAATCTAGCGCCAAATCACGGCGCCCATACCTTCGACGGAGCGCGAATTCATCAAAAGCCGCCACTTCTCCAAAGCACCCACCCTCCCCTCACGCCAGCGAAACGCGTGCAAGAACAGCCAGTGTGTTTCGAACAAGTAAGCGCTTACACCACATTCCAGATCCAGCGTCAAATCACGGCACCGATACCTTCAACGGAACGGAAGTTCATCAAACGCTGCCACTTCTTCAAAGCACCCACCCTACCCCAACGCCGGAGAAACGCGTACAAGAACAGCCAGCGGGCTTCGAACAAAGCCGCTTGTGCATAGCGTCGAAAGTTCGAGAACCTAAGGCCCCCGTGACGCCGTCTCAAACGACACTGCTTTCACCGGTGCGTCTGCCGACGACGCCGAACTGGCTCAACGTCTTTACCGAGCCGAGCCGCTGCTGCACTGTGAACAGATGAGTCATGTCCAACTCTCCCGAACCCAGGCGCGAACCAATAAGCGCGCAGAGGCGTGTGGGTCGGCCAGTCAACGAAGAAGCCAGTGAACCAGAAGTGAGGAAAGACACTATCAGACTGTGGCACTGAAAATGACTTATCTGTCGCCACGCATACATATCTTGTAGTAACTCAAAGTTCAAAAAAAAAAATAAAGGAAAGGAAGCACAAAAAAGGTGAGGAACAAAAGACAGGCGCTACACACACTACGCTACGCGTGCGCGGACTTCCTGCATGTGTGGTGCAGTGCACTTTGAGGCTTTGGGCGTGGCGTCGCGTTCAATATATCAAATGTGCAGCGAAGAGGGGCAGTATATTTGCGTGCACAAGCCCAACATATTTGCATGGAATTCTACAACTGTTTCACAGGCACAACAATTCGTGTGGTTCGATATATGCGTGTTCGACTGCATTTTTTCGATAAGTGCTGTTCATGTAGAGGGCACAGAATCATTGCGGTAATATGAAACGGGTTGAGGCGTTGCTCAAATGGGACACTGCGTCGCGTCACTTTTTTAAATGATTATATTATCGAACAGAATCTCGAGCGATACAATTCACTAAGACAGACACGTTAGCGCTGCGGTGTCAAAGACCCTCTATAGTTCGACGTAACGTCGACGCGTGCGCACGCTCGGCATAGCGACGCTACGCTATTCAAACGTATACAGCGCAAAGGCCGGAGCGACCGCGCGTCCGGCGTCCGTGGCAAGGTAAATGTAAATGGTAGCGAAGCTTCCATAGAAACCCATACGTTCAGAAAATGGCTGCTCATCAGCTGCTCATGGGGCTTAGCGCCATCTGTGTGAGGAGGGAACACTTCCGGCGGAACAAAAAATAAAGCGGATGTGACGCAATATCCGGTAAAAAAGTGACGTCATTTTGTTGGCCCTAGCGCGAAATTTGACCTCAAAATATTCTTCTTAGGCCCCTGATCGCTAAGGGGTCGCGCTACGGCGAGCCGGCAAGCCCTTGGCGAATGCGCTTGAAGTCAACGCTAGCTAAACTAATATCGACCCGTGACTAAACAGCGGTGTTTAAGTGTACCGTCATGCAATTCGCCTTGGTTTTACCAGGAAACTTTATTCTTTGAGCTTTTATTCTGCGTTCGTGTCATCTTCCGCAGCGTGAATAATGTAGGCAACAGCGTACCTCTCATGTCTGCAGCGTTGCTTATTTGCTTCGCACATGCGCAGGGGACTTAAAGAGCGCATTGCATGTGTGCTTCAGTTCCAACGAGAAGAAATGACGCCTGGTCACGCCAAAATAATGATATTTCAGTTTTATTCAATGGCCACAATAACGCAATTACACACTCTACACAATGAGCAAGGAATGTCATAATATGTACAAAAAGTGCGTAGACTACGCGCACTATGTTTTGCCTTTTGTTCCGATAAATTAACCTTACGTGTAACATATCAAGACATGCGAATTATAGTGATTGTAGCGCGACAAATAACTTAGCGATCTGCTCACCGATAACAGGAAATATAATACGCACGGCGTGTTCACGAAGGAAACCGGGCAGCAGAAATACTGATTCATGAAAGTCCAGCAAGCGCACTACTCCGAACCGTTGCCCCGGTGTCTTATCTAGAAGCGAGGGCTCGCCAGGCGTACGCGTGTTGCTATTGCATCCTTGGAATACCACATCGTTTCGTCGTTTCCGCGAGTACCGAGGAAAGCGCTCGGCGTGAAATGTTAGCCGCCTCGTGCCGTTGAACACCGTAGCCAACACGTTCACCAACGATGAAACGCACCTCGCAACTTCGCGCACACCAAAATAAAGTTCTCACCAAATAATTGACAGAACGCATGCAAGTGCGAAACACCAGAACACCTGAGGGGGCGTGTCGCCGCAGACGAACTTTACGCGCGCCTTTCCGAACACTACAAGGACTGCGTCGCAGAGCAATGGCATGTGTCATTCTTTAGAGGGCGCTAATAAGAAGATTTTTGATAATGCATATACATTTTCATGAATTCTTTGTACACTGGATCTAAATAAATGTTATTCTGAAATAAATCTCGGTCATAAAATATAAATATTATTTTGTTGTTGAATGAAATTAGGTTTTTTGTTATTAGTGTTTGTTCCCACCACACCTAGTCGCGCTTCAATCGCTACTCCCATAACTCCCCATGCTGATGTCGCTGACAATAGGATCTGAACCGCTTTTCGCCCGAAGCTTCGCGACCTATTTGAATAGACCTTGTCCGTGGCGCGCCGCGCCCCTGCTGCAGCCGGCGCGAGATGCGACATGCTGCAATCCGCGCCGGCGACGTTACCCAAAGAACAGTGTACCCAAAGACCCTGACTGCACGGTGTCTGCGTTTCTTCGTTCTTCGTTACGAAGGGACGCCGGGCGTGCTCAACTGCGTATGCGTCAAGTCGACGTAGCGCGGCCGGCGGGGCGCGCAAGTGGGAGTATGAGTGCTCGGTTTTCGCGTCAACGTAACGTGACGAACCAACGAACCTGGCGCGGCCAACCTCTGCTGGTTGACGCGAACGCTGCGCTGGACTATAAGGGGCCCTTTATAACGAGGCGATTACGCTGGCAAAGCAGAACAAGAAATCACGCATCATAGCAAGCTAAGGACGCACACGATCCGCATAAATGGGACTGCTCCGCCAACGCCACATGACACAAAAACATTCCTAGATCGCAACATTAGCGGAGCACCCGCTTCGGTGCGCCTAAACTAGCGGATCGCAGCGGACAACGGTCGAACACATTGCAGTGTGACGCAATCTCGCGCAGTCGCGTGCACGATAGTACGCTCTGCGCGGTAACAACGAAGCACACTGCGCAGACCGCGGCAGCCGCTTGGCCACATTTGAAATGGCAGCACTGCTCTGCTTACACCTCCTGCCGCACGGCTAAGCGCAGCAGCACAGCTAAATACGACGTGCACCAGCAACCAACGTTTCCAGAACCATTCGTGCAAAAAAACGTTGCTAACAGTGTGTGGCTACGCGAGCCACTGTCATCGAGCGCTATGGCAACAACATTATCAAGTACTAGCACTTCAGTAATAGAGAATAGAGTTCAGTAATCACTCACCTGATGGACGAAATGTAACAAAGCGCAGTGGTTCAATGGCAGCAGACCGTGGACGAGCAAACAACGAGGAGCGTCAGTCGGTCCAGTCCACAAAGAAGAAACTATAGGCCTATGCAGCATGAAATTTGAATCTGTGCATCGAAGCGCGCCGAAAGCAAGGACCGCAACATGTACGAATGCGCATATTACTTGAAACAAAATTAAATGCTACAGTTGGCTTGCTTCCTAAAATATAAGCAATTTATTATTCGGTGGAGTGTATTTTTATAGCTGTTTTTCAATTACTAAGAGACACGTGATCAATCGTCTGTAAAGCGCCGGCTATAAAGACAGAAATTTTCTGTGTTTTTCAGGTACGTATTTCTGTTAAAGACGAATAACAGAAATTTTCTGTGTGACCACAGACTTTTTCTGCAAAGATGTCTGTACTTTTACACAGAATTTTTACAGTGTACGTCTGTACTAAGTTATAGAGCTGCGTGCAGGTGTGCAGAGCGGCATTGCTAGAGCCAGACGGCAAAGCACCCGGAATGCGCATGGAGTCCATCACTGCTTGAAAAGTGCATGGTTCCCACGATAAAGGACCACTTTAAACGCTCTGGCACCTTCTCAGTGATCTTTTTTTCCAAATTTTCACCAAACTTAGCCGCGGCCGAAAACAATTGGCGAGAATTATGGAACGCAATTAACAGCTTATGTAAAATATCACATTTTTTATCGGATGTATGCTATGCGCCGACAAATTAACATAGCCTGCTGCATTCAAGAGGCCCTCTAGGAGTTACAAGCATCCGTTCTTCTTCAATTGCTAAGGTATTCAAGGCTATTTCCAGTAGAAAGTCGTGCGTGTGTCCCCCCTACCAGGTGCGCAGCCTGAAATTAAGAGGTCAATTAACCACCTTTTATGTATGTTCGTTCGTGTGTTTAAATGTGTGCGTGTGTATATACACACGCAAAATTGAATAAATATTTCGCCCCCCCCCCCCCCCCCCGAAGTACATCGCAAAAAATATTTCGGGTTGAGGGAGGTGGTTAAATACCCCTCGCCCCTTGATACGTCAGTGGTCCGTACAACCGTAACGTAAGGCGGCTCCTTCATCCACGCTCATGGTTGACTGAGCTTCGAGGATACAGTTACCTTCGCCTCTAGAACCAGGCGCATCGATGCCTATTAAACAGTCGACAGCGTGCTTTCTTTTATTCAGGCGAAAGCCTTAGATGCGTCATCAAACCCGAAAATTGACCATCATCGGCGTCCCGTGCCGAGGCGTCAACACAACTGATGCACATGAAATATCATCACGTGATGATATTTTTTGGAGTTTATATCTGGGAGTTTTTATCTACCCAGGAACGGCAAGAACAGACAGTGGTAATTTAAACGCCAGAGCGTTAAGAAAAACCGCCATCGGCAGCCTTCACCCGACTAATGGAAAAATAAACATTTGGATCCCAGCAGGAATCGAACCCAAGCATTCTACGTGGCAATCAGGTATTCTACCAGAGCCATGCCAGGTCTATAAACTGATTTTGAAAAACAGCCTATCGAGGCGTAATGTCGGTGCAACATCAATTGTGGTTGTGGTGCTGGCTATTTAATTTTACCAGAACACACTAAACACTACATATGTACTCCTACGATAGAGGCATCATATCAGATTAACGTCGGTGGTTCCAGTGTTGGCTCCGCTTTTATAGCAGTCTATTAAGCATTCCATTTGGATTCCTATAATTCAGCAAGCTATATTGAAGCATTGCTCGACCACGGAGGAATACATTAACGAAAGCTACGTATGATATTCACATGATTGCGCCATAAAGTGCACTTACTTTCGATAATACTGATCTATGTACCCTAACGTTAGGGCTGACGTTACGCCGTACCAAAAGTTACCCTTTAAACACTAGTGTTGTCGACGTGCCTGGTAAGCCCACGATGTGCACACAGCTGCTACACCTACAAAAACACGTCGATCCACCTCGTAACGCTTGTCTCAAAGCCATAAAATGCAGCATAGAAGTACTCGCTGACTGCTTAGCATTCAAGGTTCAAGGTTTATTCAATATTCAATACAGTACAGTGCAAGTAGAAACTTGATATAATACAGAAGGAGGTCCCAAAGTAAAAACTGTCAGGGGGACCTCCTGTGAATACATGTATAAAAAATGTAGAAACAAAATTGGCAACTAAGAAAAAAACAGCAAGCGATTTAAACAAAATGAACGTAATGAAAATTATTCAATCTTATAGCAGTTCAAATATTTACATGTAGGTGATAAAACATGAGATAACTAATTAGATTAGATGACTATAACATAACACATACTTATCACTAACTAATACACTTTGTCACGTCATAACTTCTATATGCATATATGTATACATATACACATATGCATACATAGACATACACATACACATAAATGCATGTGTTTATATTTAAACAGATACATATATGTATACACACATATATTTTCAGGTGTCGCATGTTGTTAGTAAGAACTGTTTTAGATGCCGCCGGAAAGAATGTAATGAAGGGCTTGATTTAATGATTGATGGTAGTGAGTTCCAGGAAGAAATTGCAGAAAACAAGGCTGTCGTTTTGCCGTAGTTAGTGCTTACTTTTGGAAGCAGAAGGTTACTATTTTCAGAAAACCGTGTGTTATTAGTATTGTGGAGATGTGTTAGGGGAAGTATGTCAGTGGGAATGTCACCAATTCTGCTCCTGAATAATAAAATTCCAAGTTTGAGTTTAAAGGTGGAAATGAACGGTAGAATTTCGAGAGTGCTAAAGAGGGGTGCTGATGATGCTGTGTAAGGACTATGTGTGATAATTCGGAGTGCCCTTTTCTGAAGGTGAATGAGGGATGTCAGGTGTGTGTTGTAGGTATTGGCCCAGGATGAAGTGCAGTAAGTAAGGTGACTGTGAATGAAAGCATAGTAAAGTGATTTTAGAATGTGTTGCTGAAAACAATGCCTTGTGCGAATGAGTACGCGGATGCCAAAAGCAGTCTTCTTGATGACAGAATTTACGTGAATGTTATATTTGAGTTGAGGGTCTAATGTAACACCTAGAAAAGTAATGAACTTTTATGGGGTAATGAGGCAGTTATCCAAGTATATTTCGGGTGATACTGTAACGTTTCTTTGGGACGAGTGAAATAACATAAAAGTTGTTTTAACAGGGTTGATTTTCAATAAGTTATTTTTGCACCATGACACAAGATTCGCGACATCAGTGTTTAATTTTGCTAGTAGATTGTTAAGATCTTTGTCACTAGAAGATATTGTGGTATTGTCAGCGTAAAGGATGCAGTCAGAAGATTTAAGTGATGATGGTAAATAGTTAATGTAGATAAGAAACAAGAGAGGTCCCAGAATTGAGCCTTGTGGAACTCCTTGGTTAGTTGTTATTGGAGAGGATAAAACACCGCCATAGTTGACAACCTGGGTCCTGTTAGCGAGATAGCTTTGTAAAAGGGCTAAAGTAGGCCCACAAATTCCCAAGGATTCAAGTTTAGCATACAAAATAGAGTGGTTAATAGTGTCAAAAGCTTTAGTTAAGTCAATAAATACCGCCCCTGCCCATAGCCCATTATCGATGAACTGTTTTATGCTATCTGTTAGTTTAATCAGTGCTAACTCGGTAGATAACTTAGCATGAAAACCAAACTGCTTATGTGACAAAAGGTTAAATCTGGTTAGGTAGTCCATTAGGCGATTCACAATGAGCTTCTCAATTACCTTTCTAAAGAACGGCAGGATTGTTATAGGGCGATAATTAGAAAAAACTTTTCGGTCTCCCTTTTTGAATACAGGTGTTACTTTTCCTTGTTTGAGGATTGTAGGAAAAATGCCTGAACGAAATGCGGTGTTAATAAGCTCTGAAAGCACCGAAGATAAGTCTTGAGCAACAAGTTTGATTTTAGATGGATAAATTGAATCGAGGCCACATCCTGTCGTCTTCAAACTTGTTATAGTGCGAATAACTTCAGCAGGTGACGTGGGTTTTAAGAAAAAAGAGTGAGGCAAGCGAGACAACGAAGGCAGGTTAGTGACAGTCGATGCTGAGTTGTTGAAAAATGATTCATTAAATGAATTGGCGATAGCGATAGGGCAAGTCAGAACGCTGGTGCCATCCGAAAATTCTGTCTCAAGTGCATCTGGCTGATCAATGTGTAAGAATTCCTTAATTACGTTCCAATTTTTCCTACTGTCATTCCCATTTTCGAGCACTTTATTTTGATAGTAGGTTCGTTTGGCTTTTTTAAGTACGACAGTAAGAGTTTGTGAATACAGTTTAAAGCGGGCCCTGAGGGACAGGTTGAACGGCTGAAGTTTTACTTTTTTGTAAAGGTTATCTTTTTTATTTATGCTGCGTAGCAGTCCCCTAGTGATCCACGGGTTTCTAGGGGTTGAGTACCAACGGGATGTGATGGATACAGATGTACACGAGTTTATGATACCTGTTAGTTTCTCAGTCAAGGTATTGAACGCTTTGTTAACACAAGGCTCTTGCGATAGTTTCCCCCAGTCAGAGCGGGATACCAAAACAACGAATTTCGCAGAATCGAAACAACACCTATTGACTATTTTATTTTTATAATTAGTTTGTGTTTTTAATAAGAGAAAAATCGGATAATGGTCTGTCAGATCTAAATTGACCGCACCGGCCTTCTGAACTGACATAACGTTACTGAGTATATGGTCAATAAGTGTGTTCCGACCAGAAGGAGCACATCGTGTCGGAGATTCCAGCAGAGCATGAAAACGATTCTCACAACGCGTGGGATCTGCCGATTCTTTTTAAATGCGAAGCATTTCTTAGCAAACCTCAGGTTCTTTGGCAATTTCTATCTATCTATCTATCTATCTATCTATCTATCTATCTATCTATCTATCTATCTATCTATCTATCTATCTATCTATCTATCTATCTATCTATCTATCTATCTATCTATCTATCTATCTATCTAGCCGCCTACGTCTGAGTGCTCGCCTGGTCGTCTTCATAACTTGTAATATACCAAAATTGTCAAAGCAGGGGATCAGCGTATGACGAACACCGATTCACTGGTCATGACATGAGTAAAGCAAAACGCCTGTGGCGTACGTCATGAAACCATTTTCCCTCAGTCACGTGCGGGACATATAAGCATACACCAGTTCATTTTGTGCGGATATGTGCCACAGGTGATCCACAGTCTCAATCATATAGTAACAACGACCATACGCATTGAAACGCAAGGGAAGTGAGGGAGCGGTAGGCAGAACTCCTCTGGAAGACGCTCGACTGCCATTCACTCTTCATCGTGGTCCGCCAGAATGACGCATTGTCAAATCTTATGAGGTTCGTGAAACGTGCGGGCGTTCTCTATAATAACGGACAAGTATAAGCACTACATAACAGTTTACCGCGTCTGGTGTTGTTAATACACACGTTGCTGTTGGCATCGTTGCGCAACTGTAAACATTTGGTTATGCAACACATGTGCGACAATTCAACATATGTGTGTGCGTATACCGTCTGCATATATCGTTAGCGGCATTTCGTAACGTTTCGCTCCATGTAAAAAAATACGCCGCAGTCAATTTCCCGCCGCATGCTTCGCATAACATCGATTCCCAGGGTATATGGAACCTGCCGTATTTTTTCGTAATAAAACACCCTGTTTACAGATAAATATTTTTTATGATTATCGCAACGAAAAGTATTCTGACGCTTTGGATATAACATTGTGCTCCTGGACACTGCTGGTAGCTCATTTAGAGCTACCAGCAGGAAACAATTATCAGGAAACAATTTAGGAAACAGCTCATTTAGGAAACAATTATCAGCAACTGCCGCCAGGGTGTTCGTCACTTCTGCTTCATCAGATTGCCGAACGAAATCTCGAAAAAAGAAAACTACAGTATGCGCGATTTTATGACCGTCGCATCCAACGAACAGCATGTGTACAATGGAAACACGCCTTCCACCTGGGATCTGTCGTGCTGACACGAAATCCGCATTTTCATGTCAGCCGGCTGGGGTGTTATCACAGTGCCCGTGCGTGCTGTGGCGGCCTGACAGATTCCTCTACTCAAATGCTCCTTTGTCTGAGGTACAAAGTCAACCATCTCTAAGGAAAGAAACCTCAGTGGAAGAAAACTGCCCGTAGCAGGTCATGTTTAACTTAAGCTGTCATTTCATGTACTCACATCACCATTATCATTGTTTATCATTATCATTATCATTGCTTATCATTATCATTATCATATCAATTGCCAATTAACGGTGATAAATGTTGCAGCTCCAAGGGTTTGCATACTTATAGGTGACCGCCCTAGAAACGGAAGAATCTTTAAGCCGAGAGCCCTGTGTGCGTCATCAAATGCGAAAAGTGACCGTTGGCGTCAACGCAAGAGATGGAAGAAAGACATCATGTAATGACGTCAGCATGTGACGACTTCATGACGTCACATGATGACGTCATCACACAACATCGTCGCTTGGTCAAAAGTGGTTCGATCCGAGAGTCACTGCAATCATACAAAGCAAAAGAAAAAAACGCCAGGCCTGCGCTGAAACCGCAGCACAGATACAGCGAAAGCTGGAAGAGCGGCGCTTCTAGAGCCCGTTGTAAGCTCCCTTGGGGCTACTAATACAAGTACACTAGCAAGGTACCCACTATGCCATAAATAACAATTTTTATGAAGCTGGGAAGCAGCTACTAAGCCATTATTCGTCATTCAGCGGAGAAGCGAGGCACCAGCTATACGTCTGTAACGCATTATGTTCACTTTGTCGAAGCGACGATTGATGACGATGAAGAATTATGGCTCTGCCCTTTGTAATGGGTTGGAAGCTTTAAGCGGCCCACCAGTTATGTAATTTGCATTGGGTGACGCCCGGTCGCTATTTCCCTCTCCCGTCATGCTGTATAACATACGTTGTCGTGGGAGCGAGACGGGGGGGCGAAGAACTTTTCTGAGACCCCGAAGAAATGGATCATGCGCTTATGGGCCTCCTTGGCAACCAATACAAGTGCACTTGCGAGAAAACCACTACGCTCTAAATCATTGTAATTTTACTGAGACCCCGAGGAAATGGATCATGCCCTTATGGGCTTCCTTGGCAACCAACACAAGTGCACTTGCGAGGAACCCACTATGCTATAAATCATTGTAATTTTTGAGAAGCAGGGCAGCAGGCACTGTGCCATTTCTGGTCATTCTACGGAGAGCCGTGGTACCTGCTAAACGCATGTAAGGCATTATGCGCACTTTGTTGATGTTGTGCCTGATGACGACGAAGAATTAATAATAATATGTGGGGTTTTACGTCCCAAAACCACGACATGATTATGAGAGGCGCCGTAGTGGAGGGCTCCGGAAATTTCGACCACCTGGGGTTCTTTAACGTGCACCTAAATCTAAGTACACGGGCCTCAAACATTTTCGCCTTCATCGAAAATGCAGCCGCCGCGGCCGGGATTCGATCCCGCGACCTTCGCACGACGAAGAATTATGGCAGAGCCCTTTGTAATGGGTTGGAAGCATTCAAGAACCTACTCGTTGTGCAATTCGCATTGTGTGACGCCTGGTTACAGAATTCGCGTTGTGCGACGCTTGGTGCTTATTTTACTCTTCTACCACGCTATATTGCATATGCTAATGTGGTTCCTTCCCGACATGAAGCCTGTATAGGACCTTTTTGCAATGCAGTTTCAAGCACCGGCGTGGCTCAGAGGTTGAATACTGGGCTCCCATGCAGAGGGCCCTGGATCGAACCTCGTTCCATCCTGGAATTTTTTTCTTATTTAGTTTTTTTTCTTATTTCGAGTGATACTGGTTACGGACACCGGCGGCGGCGGCGGCGGCGGACAACTACGGCGCCAAAAACGGCGGTGAAATGATCTCATAACAGCTTTCGCTGTAAAACACACGTTGGGTGGACAAAGTTTTCAGGGAGGGGGGATAAACACAATAGACTGCGCAGAAGCACAAGAAGAAACACATGGCTTTTCGCCTTCGAGTTTTCTTAGGCAAATGCATGTAGGCCCATGTGACTTTTTAAATCTTTTTTATCGGGGTATATGATATGACAGGTTCTAAAAATGTCAACGCGAATCACACTTCGGCTCCAAACCGACGAAGCCTGTAGGAGGAACCCTGACGCTCCGCTGCATTGGCCCCCGCTTGTCGGAAAGACAACCCTGACGACAGGGTCGTAGCAAAGCGCATCCATTACGCTTACCTTATAAGGCACGGTCACGTGAGTCAATTGTTGTCAGATTTCCAGATTTTGCCGTGTTACGTGGTTCACACGTAATCGCAATGATGCGAGACGCTGCGCAGAACATAATCCTTTCATTAACTACTTCATGAACGCTTTGCTTCTCACATTGTATACCAACAAGTGGTTTAGCTTTGAGGCAATATTATTGCGCTAGCACTTATATGGACAGTCTCGGCTGATTTTTGCCGTCGCCGTCGCCGCCGTCATGCACCGTATATGTATATATATATATATATATATATATATATATATATATATATATATATATATATATATATATATATATATATATATGTATATATATATATATATATATATATATATATATATATATATATATATATATATATATATATATATATATGTATATAAAAGCCACAAAGAAAAAAAAATTAGAAAAACTTTCCGACGCGCGGAATCGAACGGACGACCTCTCGCTGTCCAACGCGCAGTGTTAGACGGTTACGCCACCAACAGTACCGTCTTTCAGCCTGCCAACGGCGAGCTATTTATATACGCCATTTCCTTCAGCATGCTTTCCAGGTCACCACATAGATGGCGCGATGCGCGCGTTGCGCACAAAGCCCCTTGATTTTGAAAGTAGCGACACTCTCCTCTAGGGATGGTCGCTTAAAATTTTTAATCGATTAATCGTTAATCGTTATTCGATTCAGCCTTTTATCGATTAATTGCTTTCGGTGGAATATTTTGATCGATTAATCGACATTTTTATTGGGTGCTTTAAACCGCTATCTCTTTGTTTGAGAGGCATCGTTCGTGTTTGATATGGGCCCAAATCTTTTTATTAGACGCGCTGACGATCCGAAATTCCCACTTTCGAAAGTGTCGACGACGGCCCCTTGTGTCCAGTGTGCGAAAATTCACTTTCGCACACTAGACACAAGGGGCCCGTCGTCGTTGGTTGATGTCGTGGATTCAAGCATCTGTGGCCATCATCCCTGGACTAATCGGCAGCAGGCCGTATTTTCTCGAAGCCTGCCTACTCGAGCTCATCGAAGCCGGAGGCGCGTTAGTGCGGAGGCGCTTTCGACCACACTGGTTGGAAAGTCGCAGTTAAAACATGCAGTGTGGCGAAAAGTGAGGAAATCCCGAGAAAGGTAAAAGAGAGACGAGGATAAATAAATAAGACGCTCGCTCTAGTAAGCAAGGCCTCTTTTCTCGGTTTGTCGGTTAGGTGTTGTGGAAGCTCTACATAATACTATAATTGCGGACTGGCGCGAACTTTTTCTTGAGGTCACCTATGCAGAGATTACACAGAAATATACTGGCCTCAAACAGACCATCCGTACAGGCAACTGCGGGAAATAGAACGAAATAAGATGACATTAAATGGCTCGTTTTTCTTTGTTAGACACAAGATCAATTAGAACTAACAGACAATATTGCCGAGGAAAAGTATAGGGGGTGTTATAAGATAACTTGTCGCCGGAAGGGACCGAACCTGCGACCTTCGAATGACGCGTCCGATGCTCTACCACTGAGCTACGGCAGTGGTTATCTCCCCGTCCCCTTCATAGGGTATGCGTGTGCATTTACATCTAGGAGTGTTAGTCAGCGCCGATCGCAGCCATGGCGGCAAGTGTGGAACACTCTCTGCCTTTTGGCGTCACGTAGCATGTGATCTTTTTACGAGCTGGCAGCTGACCAATAATCCCTCGCATACTACTTGAAGGCACCAAGTCTGCCGGAACGAGACCCTCGTTATGAATGAAGGAAAGAAGATTACTTTTAGAGGCTCGTTTTTCTTTGTTAGACACAAGTAAATAAAACTAACAGACAATAATGCCAAGGAAAGTATAGGGGATGTTAAGGGTGTATGACAAAGAAAAACGAGCCCCTAAAAGTCATCTTCTTTGCTTCATTCATAGCAGGTTTCATCTGATCGTTGCCTTAACACGGCGCCACTCGCACCTTTTCACTCGCGCGTACAGCCTGAACTGTGAGCGCTATCTAGTGTATCAGACATTACAACATAAATTTCGCGACTGTCCTGTCCTTCTTTCCTGTCACAGCAGAAGACGGGGGCCTCTAGCTGAGAGCTGTATTTCTCCCTAAATATGCGACCATACAGTGTTACTAAATGCTACAAGGTCACTTCCTCAATAGTAATGCACTGGATGCTAGACGTTCGGTAAGCCGACGCGTAAAGTTGCGGATTACATAAAGGGTCTATAGGCCCTTTTCAAAATTCGCGAGTGCGCATTCCTGCGCTACATTTTCTCCCAACTAATGGCAGCAACTTTCGTGCTTCAAGTGGAGACGAGGTTGTACGTACTGTCTATTATGTGTGTTCATGTCAAGAGAGCCGAGTCTACATTTTCCGCGTCCTAGCGCAAGCAAACCGCGCTTGAACACTCTGTTTGAAGAAGTCACTGGCTGCCAATAATTGGGCTAACTGCATCGTAGGAAAGTTAGCTCAACAATTATGAAAATGGTATATACCCTATAAGACGGACAGTTGGGCTAGGTGGTACACAGCATAATAAGAGATGGTTACTAGCGTCACTGTCCTCTTTACGCTAGCAAACGTGTCTTATTACGTATATACGGATTACCTAATCATCTCCCCATCATCGTACTTCATCACTCTTTTTGCACCGTTGCGTTTTCCCCGGTGCAGAATAGCAGGCAGGAGCGTACTAGCTCAGACCACCCTCTCTGCCTTATAATGCATTTTCTCTCTGTTTCATTGGTAAACAATATTTTATTTGCTAAAGAGTAAAGCAGAACGGCACTAAGGACCAGTGAGGAAATAAGCAGCGCATATTACAATGCCGCACTTACACAAGAAACGAGTAAAATATGAGGGTTGAATAAAATAGAAAGAAAGTTGCGACTGACACTACAAGTGACGAAAACTACTCGTTTATCAAATGTAAGCAGACATGCGTTTATGCGGCAACACGATGAAACAGCGCGGCAAAAAACGAACACGAACAAAATAAGCTACAAGACGATGCGCTGGCACGTATGAAATTTACAGAAAAGAATAAACTTCTTTTGAAAGTTGGCGAATCCACATGCTGCTTACTTTCTCGACAGTCCCCTTTCGTTTTATTTCATGGGGTTGCTGCTCCGAACCACATGTTGTTTTCTACTGAGCGAAGAAATGTCAGTTGCCCGAGATGCTCGGGCGACAACCGACACCTCCTTTGGGTCGCCATACATCCAGCATGCGAAAAAAGGCGCTCGGATGCTACTGACGTTGCAGGAATTGGCAAATACTTCATTGCAACTTCAAACACATGATCTAGGCCAGTTCGCATGCTGTGCCAAGTCTCAAGTGGATTCGGATTGGTGCAGCGATCGACTACAGGGTTACAGCAGTATGTCTTGAACTGAGAAGGCATTTGGTTCATCGGATCGTCCTCCAGTGCAACGCAATTTCGTAGAAGTGCGCCATCGACGGAATCCCAAATAGAACCAGAAAAAGTACTTGTATTCGGCTTTGCAACTTCCTGCGTCTAAGGATAGCGTTCAGGACCTGCGTCTCAGGATAGCGCGCCTCGCAGTCATGCGCTCCGGTCAAGGGGCGAGGTTGGGGGCAGGAGTGGGTGATGCCGTAATCGATTAATCGAATAGTTTTAACCGATTAATTCGGTTAATCGAAAGGCACAAATCGGTTAGGATTAATCGATTAATTGTGTACCTTTATACGATTAATCGATTAATCGTTCATCGATTTTACCATCCCTACTCTCCTCCGCGCGCGCGTTTTCCTCCTCAATTCTCCTCGGATGTCTCCCCTCCCCTGGCCGGCGCGGTGCGCACGGCACGCTGAACCCTCCACTGGCTCGCCGTAGCCGCATTAGAATCACTGCGTGCGCTTGTTTATTCGGCCCTTTGAAGCATTAAATGAGAATCTATCGCTTAAAAACCGTCGTGACGAAAATGGGCTTTCGATAGGGCATAATTACAAATATATATTTTTTAAGACGCTTCGATAAATACAAGCGGATGCGTTTCGAAAAAAAAAATCAGTATACCAACTGGCGGCAGAGCGGTTTACTTCTCCGTCGCCGCTTCGGCTGTCCGTAACGCGGAGTTGTATTCAGCGCATGTAATGTATGCAGCATAAAGTATAGTCGAGAATTTCGTTCCTAATTGTTGTCTTGATGAGCTCAAAGAAAGTAGCCAAGAATAAATGTGGTGGTTTACTTGAATTGCTCGAAATGAGTAGGCCGGAAGCCTTTTTGTGCCAATGCCACTGCCAGACACGTACACATGCGCGTACAAACGCAATACAGGCACGCACGCACGCGCATACACAAACGATACACACACACATGCACATATACACCCGCGCACACACGCGACACAGACACGCACGCACATACATACCCATGCACGTACACACGCGATACAGACACGCACGCACATCCACACGAGCATACACGCGCGATACAGACACGAACGAACGCACATACACACACGCGCTACAGACACGCACGCACATACATACACACGCGCATATACAAGTGATAGACACGCACGCATATACATGCACACGCGATACAGACACGCACGCACATACATACATACATACATACGCTTGCGATACAGGCGCGCACGCAAGCCCGCATATGCATGCACACGCGATACACGCACCCACATACATCCACACGCGAATATACACAAGCGCACGCACGCACAGGCGCACACCTACACACATATACGCGCGCACACGCACATACGCACGCGCCAATACAGACATGCATACACACATACGTGCGCGCACGCACGCACAGACGCGAAGACACATACACAAGCGCACGCACACCATGGCGCACATACACAAACCTAGCACACGCAGGCGCGCACATGCACTCGCACACACGCAAAAACACGTGCGCACACGCACCTACACACGCAAGCGCACACATGCACACATACAAACACGCATGCACCCGCACACACACGCCTGGAGGGTTCATTGCGTGCGCGAGCAACTAAAAGCGCGCGAAGTTTCCTTGCGCGCGCTTTTCGTGACGTCAGGGTCACCTGACTGGGAGGTATCGCGTGTCGCTGCCACTCAGCGTTGCGGATGCGCCGGCTCCACGAAAGAGAAGGTGAAAAAAGAGGAGGTTGACGGCGCGACGAGGGTGCGGCGGCGTGGATAAAACAGCGCCGCTACTTTCCAACATCTAGGGGCTTTAGTTGCGCGCTTTAAAGATCGTCGCGCCGCTCCCGCGAACGCCGTTGCGCTTCGCCCTACAGGGCGTGGTCGCCTTCGTGTGCTTATCTCGAGGAAAGAAGGGGGCGGCCGGGAAGAGGGGGGGTGGAGCGGGCGGTTGTATGTCTTGTGCTTTCCCCGCAATGTCGGCGCTGAAGTCACAGAGAGTACGAAGGTCGCCTCGCTCTCTGCAGCGGCCGCGTTTGCGAAAGGAGCGCGCTGTTCAAACAGAAATAAGTAACAACTGTGACAGTTAGTGCGCGCTAGTCCTGTGTGTACCTGTTCGTTCGTTTCGTGCGTCCTGCTTTATGTTTCAGCAGTGCGCTTCAAGTGTGGAGCTGCGACGCATGATAGTTCGCGCTCGTCCTGTGTGCGTTCTTTTCGTGTGTGCTTTGGGCTCGAGCGACGCGCTGGCAATTTCGAGCTGCTTTCCGTTCTTCGCGTTACATTCCAATTTATTGCTGTCGCATTCATTGCTTCGCCGTTGCGGCGAAACTGTGACTTTTTTTTCTTACAATATCACAAGATGCAAACTGAACTCCACTAAAGCTATTTCTAGAAAGTTGATAGATTTGTCGACGCACGTGCATCACACTCGAAATTGGTGAACACTGGTCTAACCAAAGGCCAGACTTCAAATCAAGATACCACCGCTATTATGGTGAGCCATAAGCGCTCTCGTAGGACAATTCCGAACGAACCTCATGGAGAAATAATATTCCAGAAATCGTGTTGGAGAACAAGAAACTGAACACTGATTGTGTTTACAAAAATAAACTTCAACTATTCAGAGTACAGGGTACTCCACTAACGGAGATCAGTAAGCTGTCTTTGCAAAGAAGCATCGATTCTAAGTGATGTCTGGAATAAAAAATGCGGAGCATTTCCCATATCGGTAAAATTGGGGCTAGCGAAGCGTGGCGTGTGCGTGCTTCGTATATTACTTTTCTTTTCTTCTTTCTTCCTTTCTCTCGTATTGCGCAATGCTCCGTGCTAACTTTAACCTTCTTACATGCCAGAAATTGGACCTTCACTCTCGTTCTCAGAAGCGCAACACTTGAGTTGCTACAGGCAACAATGAAATTTGGCAACGTGAAACGACAAGCGACCTCGATAAAAGTTACATTGCCGTATGAGAAATGGCTGATCGCCGACAAGCCCACGATGGAGATACACCAAGTATTGAAAAACAGCGCACACAAATACGCATGCAACCGACGCACATCCGAAAGCCGCGTTTGTCTATGCCGCATTCCTGCATTCTCGCCGGCATTAGGCTTCTGTACAACAATGCCGCAGCCACCGTAATGCTTAACTCATAGGAGCTTCGCTTCATATGAACCATTCAGCTTATTGCGTATATACTGTTGGAATTTCAAAAGCTGAAAGCAGCTGCCCCTAGGCAGTTATCAGCGCGGCAGGGGTACGTGCAGCGTCAATGGAGCCAATCAACTTCGCGTCAAGTACACAAATCCCAAGTTTAACGACCACCTTAAACGCTCAGGGATCCTCCCAATCATTCTTCAGTTATTGACAATGCACCAATGCGCCTGCGCATGTTGCTCCGGCAGAGTTAACAATAAATATGAACGGTATGTTCCTGTTAAATTAATACCTTATTTAAGGAAAAAGAACCTACCACAATGTCCATAATATGAGTGTGCTCAGGATGCCTGCGCGAAAAGTGCACAACAGAAAGCGGCATTTCAGATTACACAGGATTCACTAACGGCAACTCAGGCACTATGTCAGCAGCCGTTTACTCGACGTGCAGAATGCATACGTGCGTCTCACTCTGTAACGTAGCCCGCGCAGCAGCGGCTTTTTTCTCCACGATCGTTCTATACGTGCCGGTGCCATAGTTCGGAATAACGCGGCGCTGTTGTGCAGAATGGAGGCAACTACAATAAATAAACGCAGATGCTCCAACGTTTAAGCCCCTACGACAACGTAGGCGTTGGAACCATTGGTTAGAACGCTTCAGCGCTGAAGGATCGCAATGTGGCCAGTACATTTGTGTAATAATAATAATAATAATAATAATAATAATAATAACAATAACAATAATAATAATAATAATAATAATAATAATAATAATAATAATAATAATAATAATAATAATAATAATAATAATAATAATAATAATAATAATAATAATAATAATAATAATAATAATAATATAATAAGGGTCAGTATTAGGCCCACTCCTATTTTTAATTTACGTTAATGATGTTTCTTTTGCCATTCGTAATTCTTCTTTCCTCTTGTATGCCGATGACATCAAGATTTTTAAAATAATTCATTCAGTTAACGACTGTCGCTTGCTGCAGTCAGATTTGCGCTCTTTTTCCGAATGGTGCAACGCTAATAACCTTTCTCTGAATGCCTCGAAGACAAAATTCATGTCTATCACTCGCAAAACATCTAGCGTGTCATTTCAATACTCTGTCAATTCTGTGTCCTTATGCAAGGTTTATGAGATCAGTGATCTTGGTGTTGTTATTGATAGCACGTTAAACTTTTCTGCTCACGCTAAGCGTGTTGCTTTGCGGGGTCTTCGCACCCTGGGCTGTGTTTGCAGATTGTCTAGAGAATTCCGTTCTCCTATGCCCTTCCGAAAATTGTACACCGCGCTATGTCTTCCTCAACTGGAGTATGCGTCCGTGATATGGAATGGCATTGCTCAATCCAGCGGTAACACCATTGAACGAGTCCAGAAAAAATTCCTTAGCATATATAACCATCGCTTTGCTAAAAAATCTCGTTCAAATACTGCTGAATTATTATCATTGCCATCACTTCACTGCCGACGAAATCGTTCTGATCTCTTGTTTCTTTACAAGCTAGTCCACGGTATCATATCCTGCCCTGTACTTCTCAATTGTGTTAATTTTCGAATTCCGCGTAAGTTGACCAGAGAGAACAGACCGTTTCATGTACCCGCCTGCTTCTTCCAACACTCTACCGTTCACAGAATACAAAGTCTCTATAATGTTAATTTTTTTGATCTTGACATTTTTCATAGTCCACAATCATTGTTTTTATCCGAGCTTTGTACTGTTTTGACATAGTATGACACAATGTACAAAGTCTTCCCTTCTCCGTCTTTCCGCATAGTTGTATATATGCAATCTAATTTTTCATTCCCCTTCAATATTTCTCGTGTTGTCTTATTTTACTCCTCCCCTTTTGTGTTCATTTCTCTTTGTCTACGTGTATTTGCTCTTTTTATTTCTGAAGACTGTCTGTATTGTATAGTTTATTTTTATTATTTTTTTTTTGCGTGCGCCTGCACAAAGACCTTACGGTTGTTCCTGGGCACGTTAAATAAATAAATGATTGATTGATAAATGATTGATTTATTATTATTATTATTATTATTATTATTATTATTATTATTATTATTATTATTATTATTATTATTATTATTATTATTATTATTATTATTATTATTATTATTATTATTATTATTATTATTATTATGACAGTAGAACCCCTCTGATACGTTTTTGAGGGGACCGTAAAGATACACGTAAGAGCCTAGAAACGCAACAGCCGAGAAAGAGACAACACGAAAAAAAATTTAGCAGTACAGAACTTTATTTCAAGGCTTACGCTTGAAAAAAACCGTGCAACGTTGCCTCGTGCATTTACTCGTGCCCAAGCAGCACGAAAAGTTTTTCTAGCACCTGCAGTGGGCTGTCCCTTTAATAAATCTAGTGTCAGCACGCCCGACACCCGTCAAGCTATCACTTTTGGCGATAGCTTCGCGAGATTGTCACCGGATGCGTCGGCGTCTCCGAGCGATAATGTAGTGTCGGACTACTGTGTCGGACAGTGTCGGACTACCGCGGCTTGTCGTAGATGGTTGAATGCAAGGAGGTTTAAATAAAACTTGCTGGAGTGGAGGCCGCCTATACTTACCTATGAGCCGCAGTGAAGCCGCGCCGTGCGCGCGGCGGCCATCTTGCCATAGGCAAGAAACGGGTCTTTCCGCCGTGGTTTTTAATGTTATGGCGAACATTAAGGGAGAAGTTGTCAAGAATAAGAAGCGAAATCGCAGATAAGAATGGGGTCAGTTTTATTCTGTTTCTTTTGGCCTTTTCCTTGCAAGCATGCACACCGAAGGGCCTGTACCACTGTTTTTTTTTTTTTAATAATTATCCTCGTAAGAGCAGACCTCACTTCTCGGCACTCATTTTCCTGTTTATTTCGTTCGTCATGTGACGGAGTCTTATGCATATATGGAGTTCGGCCACTTTCTTTGAGCGGAATATAAATGTGCGTCCAAAGCACCACACTCGATATGCTCATCGAGAAGGATATATATTCGTCAAGGCTTGAAAGCCATCTCTTTTCTCAAGACAAGCTCAAAATCTCCAAAACGAATAGTTTTGGCTTTCGTGGACGTGCTTCAAATATGGGCATTCAGCTTGCAGTCGACACTATTTCAATAGATATACAGCTTTACGATACTATTTCGTAGGCTCGGCTCTCTTTTACCCTGTCAATGAATCAATTAAAAACGGCCAAGTGGCATAAGTTTAAGCCCGTCTGTCATCATGTATATTCCAGTCCCAAAGTCCGCATATCTAACCGTTTTGTCGCCCACAATCTCAACACGTTTTCTCATTTGTCATCAACATGCAATCAACGTACAGTAGAGTTTTTGTGCGGCATTGGGCTAGCTTTTTCGAGACAGTGACTCATCTGTGAAGGCAGCATTTCCTTTGATGGAATTCTGTATACCGTTCTCGTATAGAGCGCTCTGCTGACAGTGCGCGATTAAACTTCGTGTGTACATACTCGTAAGCTGGAGAATAAAAGGGCAGCGTTAACGCAAACGCCCGCAGCTCGGATAGAATACGTGCCTTTCTGGTCTTTTCGTGCCCTAGGGGTTGCTGTATGTATGGGGAAGGCTGCAGTGAACATCGCCCTGCCCTACTCAGACATGAGCTTTTGATCCTTGATCTCCTTTATTATCGCTTGAGGATCGCCTCGCTCTTTTTGGTTAGTGTGCAATTTTTCTGCTGCAGAATTTTCATCTTGCGCTGTTTTATCTCTTCTTGGAAAAGATGAAGCATTTCTTCGTAATGCGGCCGTATAGGTGATGCAGCTGTCACATCTTCAACAACGTTTTTCAATTTGAACGCATCTAACGGCCGGAGTACCCCTAGGCCTCGGTTAGGTCGCTTTATTTGCAGCTGGAAAGAGCACTGCACAGTTCAGACCTGCTGGTTTTACTCGCTGCACTGCCTAAAACAAATACAAATATAACAAAAATGCACGAATGTAAGAAAAAACAGGTCCTTGTATATTGCCCAAATGACGTTACTTAACCTCGTAGTTGCTAGCTACGCTTTTATAACACGAACAGGGCAACCGATAACGAAATCTCGCCTATTTATATAATTTCAATGAATAGCAAACGGTGCATTATTTTCCTATTGGCGCTCCGCACCAGTGGTATCAGCAAGCACAAGAATGTGTATCACTGGGTTTTGCAAGTGTGTTACAAATGCATCAAGCACAGCTAGTCGAAGAACTCCCAGCTCGCAGCCTAGTCCGGTCGAAACAATTTGGCGAGAAGTGCCTCTAACATATGCGAGCGCCGTCTTTTGGCTTCCGGACTTTCCGTCAAACAGCCTGCCCCGATGTGCTTCGAACATTTGAGTCCTTACGAAACCGGTTAGGAAAAAAGAATGACCGTCAGATGTCAAATTAGAGACAGATTGCGGGCTGTCAGCATGTGTTCCGGCATATAGAGAAGTTTTCATCGAGCTCGAAATGCTCTGCTTACAACTGAAACTTCATCCCAGAGTACCTTTTCGCTCGATTTATACAGCCGTACGCAACGCACAATGTACCCAACAACGTCCGGACGCCACCACGCCAGAGAACAGCTGGAACATCTATGCGGCCGCTGCAGCATGCGTTGCGGAAGCCGCCCTTTCTGCCTATGGCAAGATGGCGGCACGAGGATTCAGCTGAGGGGCGCTTCCTCCACTCCAGCAAATTTTATTTTAACCTCCTTGGTTGAATGCCTCACTAAAGTAAAAGTACCCCTGAAAGCGATCTTCGCAGAAAATGACCTATGCTCCAGCAACTCGTAAACTTCGTCATTGGTGCACGCACTGGCGCACTCAGCCACGATCCAGCCAGCGGATAGAAGCGCGGAGCTGAGAACGGTTTCATCGACAGAAATGTAATCAACGTATCCGATTCTTTTGGCAACAACACTCGTAGGCGTGAAGGAACTAAGCACACGCAACACGACCAGCGCGACCAGTCCGACCCCGAACCACCCGAGCTCCTCCGACGAATAATGAATGATGACTTCACAGCAATGCGAAGGCGGCAACAAAGGCCAATCTCCAAGACCTTACTTTCGCAAGCACTAAAAACAAGTTTAAAACCAATTGCGTCATAGACGCCATCTTTGCAATGCGATTCTCGAAGGTTATGTTAAGTTATAATAATATCTCGGGTTTAACGTCCCAAAACCACCATATGATTATGAGAGACGCCGTAGTGGAGGACTCCGGAAATTTCGACCACCTGTGGTTCTTTAACGTGCACCTAAATCTAAGTACACGGGCCTCACACATTTTCGCCCCCATCGAAAATGCAGCCGCCGCGGCCGGGATTCGATCCCGCGACCTTCGGGTCAGCAGTCGAGCGCCATAACCACTAGACCACCGTGGCGGGGCAGGTTATGTTAAGTTCGTGGCACGGACAAAAAAGTATTTCTTGCTCCGTGATTCGCGGTAACCGAAAGCGCGTTATGCGTGTCGCTTACACCATCATGAGCCTATTCTTACGGATTCGGAAGAAGGTGGAGCTCTCGTCGCCAGCTTTAAAGCAACTGTTTCTGCTGATGCTACACGAGGAATACGCAGACCACGTTGAACTTTACACAGATGGCTCTACAAATACTAGGGGATCTGCAGGAGCTGTTATCTTCCCTGCGAGAGCTGAAACCTATAATTTTAGAGCGTCTCATAAGACTACGTCAAATGCTGTTGAGCTTGCGGCACTCCGCAGTGCACTTCGAAGGATTCAACTAGAGTCGCCACTGAAATGGGGCATATTTACAGACCCGAAGTGAGCCGTGCAGTGTCTCTCGTCAGCTTTACGTCGTGGTGCACAAGACCGACTACTATTAGAAATAAGACAAACCTATCAGCAATTAAGAGACAAAGGGCATGAGACAACTTTTCAGTGGCTTCCAGGCCACTGTCGCATCGACGGCAACGAACATGCCGATAATTCTGCAAAGAATCCTCATGAAGGTGGCGTGCAGGAAGACATTCAATTATCACGAACCAATGTAGCATCAAAGATTCGCTCTCTCGCTCGTTATCTAACGCATTCAATGTGGAATAAGTCCGGTTTGCTGCATACCCGCCTTCACCGTCTGGATCCGTCACTCCAACTTCAAATTCCGTCCGCACTATCACGATCCGAAAACAACAGTCCTCTGCCGCCTGTGGCTTGGAGTGTCTTTCACGAACAGTTTTGCTTACCGAATCGGAATGGCAGACAGTGCCGCATGTGCTCACTGTGGCAGCGAAGAAACCATTGCGCACGCCCTGTGTCATTGTCCTCACTACAGCCCCCAAACAAAGCAGCTCTCAGCAACGCTAGCACGCCTCGATGACCAGCTGCTTTCTGAACAATCAATTTTGGAGTGCCGGAACGTTCTAGCTCCCAACCAGAAAGCGGCGAAGACGCTGCTGAAGTTTCTCCGCTCAACCGACCTCGCTAAACGACTATGATGCTACCGTGCTTGAGTGTGTGTGCGTTTTTTAGATGCGAAGTATCTTAAGGCGGAGCTCAATCCGGTGGTGGTGGTGGTGGTGGTGGTGTGCGGCGTGACCACCCTTACTGCGCATGCGCATACCCTCTCCACACACCTCCTCTCCACTCACCCTCTCCCCTTCCCCTCTCCACTTTCCCTCTCCCCTTCCCCTCTCCTCTCCACATTTCATCTCCCCTTCCCCTCTCCACTTTCCCTCTCCCATACCCCTCTCCCGTCCCCCTTTCCACTCTTCCTCTGAAACGCGGGCTACACATGCCGAAATTCTCTCCTGCGCAACGCCGCGATGAGCTCGAGCGCATGCGCGTCCCCTCCCCTTCTCCCTCCTCTCCTACGCTGCCCCCCTCTCGCCCGCCTGTCGACCGCGTTCCCCGCTCGCCCTGTGAGAATTAACGGCCAGGCTAGATGGAAGATACGACGCGCGTAGCGTCCCTCTTCGCGTTCCACGACGCGAGGTCGGTAGCATGCCCAACGAACGCCAACGGAACGCGATCGTGCAAGTGCTCCGGCTTCGCATCGCCTCATGGTCCCCTTTAGCGGGAGATGGTGTAATTTTTTACTCCTCTTTCATTCCTGACCTTCCTCTCCCCCCTACCCCTTCCCCAGTGCAGTGTAGGAAACCCAAAAACTTCTGGTTAACCTCCCTGCCTTTCACTTAACCTTTCTCTCTCTCTTTCTTACGGTCGAGCCCGGTCGAAGTGCGTGAAAAGTTAACATGGCCGCTCTCTTCCGTGGTCGCTCGGCCGGCTCGGAGCGCACCTCACGATGTATCATATGGGAACGATACCACAGTTGCAACGTAACAGCAGGGTTCCATATACATTGAATCCTATGGGAGTTTTCCCCAGACCGGCGAAAAACGGTGTAACAGCCGGGAAAACGCAGGAATGAGGAATGTTCTTGTGTATCATGTTATTATGCACACATAGGGAGTTGCGCGAGAACTGATTAAGCACGCCCGATGACGTGGTTATGGGAGGGGGGGGGCCTGGCTGAGGAAATGAATCGGAAGAAAAGGGCTAGACTCTTCTCCCTCCGAGACATTATCTAGTTCCACAGATAGTTCAGGTGTATATATCCGCCGCTCAGCCAAAAAAATCACCCCATATCCACGAAGTGGATGATGATTGACGAGCTGGCTCGGAGATAATCGGGTATACCATGAATGCTCCGTACAATTCCTCTACTGTCATATCAAGACGTCACACGTTGTGATAGTATCGATTGTGCTCAGGCTGTTGTCGAAACACAAGCGGCCGCAGACCTTGCAGCTGCGGTCGAAAGTGTGGTCGAGGATATTACGCTTGAAGCGCGTGTCGGCGCCACCAATTTCAGGTAGCGACCGCTTTTGGCGCTTGGCCGTAGCATCCCGGGCCCTTACCTCTGCGGTGTTCTCTTGCCGCCGCATCCGCGCTGCTTCGGCTTCGCAGGCTTGTATCTCGGGATCCGCACGACGCTGACGTCTCCCTGCGGCCTCGTGAGCTCTCGCCGCATGGTCTATACGACGAGCCCGCGCTGCTGCTGCCTTGCGAGCCCTCCGCTCCACCGCCTTGTCTTCTTCGTTCATGTTATTAGTATCGAAGCGCACTGCCTGGAGTGGAGCGAGCGCCGCATGCTACAGTTGGCTATGCTCTATATGGTTTTGCCTGCGTTAATATCATCATCAAGGCACTCGAAGAACACGAGGAAGAAGACTTCTCTTTCGCGCGAGCTGTGCCTGTAGCGGTCGCCCCTGGAACTAAGGTTACGCTTATGGCGCGGGACTTTGCCCCAGCTTAAGAACCTGGCGAGGCAGCTCCTGAGAAATGTCACGGCGATGGCAACGATCACACTGACAGTGGCAGCATATCTCGCGCGGAATGTCCCTATTGGCTACAGCAATAAAAACGTTTTCGCCGTCACTTTCACAGAACAAGGCTGGTACTCCACATCTTCGAATTCCACTTGGCCTTAAAAGTGAACACCGTTCAGAAAAGAATTCCATCCAGGGTGTTCCCTTCTAACAGAGGGGCTGTTTAAGCCTGAGTTACAGCCGTGCCGGACATCGCTGAAGAAGTCGTTCGCGTGTAGTGATTGCTGTAGTTCTAAAGCCTCTTTGACATGACATGTGATTTTGCCCCAAGAGTTGAGCGGCTGCCGTCGCGGTAGCCCAAAACCAGTTTTTGGAGCGCCCGCTCGCCGCTGCGATTCAGATCGCCGGAGTTCGAAAAAATCACTCATGGCAGAGCGCCTACCCAATGGGGGAGCAGTGACGTAGAGGTGGAGTCGAGAAGCGCGCGTGCGGGCCGGGAGGAACTCGCTTTCCTAGCAGACATTCGCTGCAACGAGCTGCTCTCCACTGGCGGTGAAGAAGTGCCGTTCTGTTACTTTTGCTGTTCTCGACGGCGCTTCCATCACAACAGACAAATTGTTTGCATGTGTCATTTCGTTCGTTTCAATTTTTTATCGAATCTTGCCACCAACATAGGTCCAGACAAGGGGACCCTATGACACTCCGCACTTGTAGTTAGCAGCGCATGTAGCTGTTCTTTTAAATGCGACTGCATTTCTTAGTCGGGCTATGTGAGGCATCCGGCGTCGTCCGCGCGCCTCTCTGCTCTCACTCCCTCTCCCATAGCAACAGCTGCGGGCGCGCGCGCTTATCCTCGCCCCTAGCAACCGGAGCAGGTGGTGTGGGCGGAGTAGCTGTGAGTGAGTGGAGAGGAGGAGCGCGCTCTGGCGTGTGAGGGCGCTCGCATCCGAGCTCCCGCGTGTGTGGAGAGTGTGTAGGAGAGGGCAGGTGCAGTGCTTCGCCGATCCTTATCTCGCCGTTCGCTCTCTCTCCTCCCTGCACCACCGCCTCAATGCAGTGCGTTTGAAACGCGTTTGTAGCGTTTGTGCCTGAAAACAGCGCGTTCTAAACGCGTTTGCGCTGCATTGAAGGCGGTGGCAACATCCCTGAGGTGATTACGAACGCACGTAGGAAGCGTTCATTGAAAGAGGCGCCCAAAAGGGAGACACTTGAGCGCGTCGATTTGTCCAGCTTTACGCCATTAAAACTACTACGCCGTGTACTCTCGGCGCAAGAAATGCCTTCGCATTTCCTCACGATTCCCATCGGGGAGGTGGGGGCATTTTCTTTCTTCTGTACGACCCCGACCCAGCGCGATCGAATAGCTTGCTGTTTTCTTCTGTTATATGGTCACGTACCCCGATGACAAAAAATGCCGCCACCTCTTTTCTGAAATGCCCATAGGCATTAAGAGAGACGAGTTTCTTCACAAGCCCACAATATCGTCGACTGGGCCGCTTGCATCCGGTTGTCGGCCCAGACGGCGCACCAACGCCTTGTGACATTCGAGAGCAAAACCCACCAAAATCCCTGCGAAAGCTTAAAACCACAAAACCTAGCTCTTTCTTTTGCTTTTCCATGGCCAAGTGTATGAGCGCGCAAGAAGATTTCCGTGCTGAAAGAAAGCAGGAACATAAATTAACGTGACTACTGAAGTTGTTTAACTTCACTCCGATAGACGGTACATTTACATCATTCAAGGTTTAGACGCATGAAAATCGGCCCCCGAAGTAGAAGGCTGGTGGAACTCGAAACCCAAGCGCTCGAAAACAAGCGAACTCGGAGAACTCGGGCGTTTTCCTCAGCCATCCCTGCTCATCGCATAAGATGGCGCCACGCCAAAGCGGTGCATGTGAAACGAAGCCGCCTCCGCGCGTCCTGGTGCCCCTCGATCGCCGCGGAGGTCGCCGCTCAGTCGCTCGCGTGTGAAACGGGATGAAATCCTGCGCTTAATGCAGCTCCACTACTGTCAAACCTGAGGAAGTGCGTAGCACGGCCACACGCGCGCGCAGGGTTCTCTAATAGCGGAGGGGACACGTTTCAGCGCAGCGCCTCCCCCCCCCCCCTCTTGTTGGACGAGTCTGAGAGAAAACGAACTCCGCAATGGATGCAAGAGTCAACATGAAAATAAAGCGATGACGTACTTCTTACAGCGGCCTGCCATTTGTCCACGACTTTCAGGGGGTAAAGATTGGAAGTACGCAGGTTTTTTTTTTTTTGGCTAAATAAAGGCACTTCGAGCGTTTCTATCTTCATATCTATTTATCTATCTATCTAGCCGCCTACGTCCGGGTGCTCTCGTGATCACCTCCTGAACTTGGTGTAGACCGAAATTGGCATGGGAGGGTGAGAGGGTTTGACGAATATGACTCCCTGGTCATGACATCAATGACGTGAAAATTCTGTCGCCTACGTCGTCAAACCCTTTCATTCAAACATGTGTGGCACATAGCCGTATACTATGGGCCGCTGTATGCGGGTATGCGCGACAAGTGATTGACCGCTTATGGTAATTTAAAGGCTAGAGCGTTTAGCAGACCCGACATCGGCAGCGTTGAGCCGACGATATCAAGGAAAAACCAGGAACCCTTGCAGCAGGAATCGCACCCAAGCATTCTGCGTGGCAGTCAGGTATTCCACACAGCCACGCCAGGTCTTTAAACTGCTTTGGAAAAAGACCCTACGCAGGCGTAATATCGGTGCAACGTCAATTACGGTTGCAGTACTTTGTATCATATTTTATAACAAACCAACAGACATTAGATATGCACACCTATGATACTGGTGTCGTGTCAGGTTAGCGTCAATTGGAGTTACAGTGTTCGCTCCGCTTTTACAGCAGTCGAATAAACATTACATTTGTATTCCTGTGATTCAGCAAGCTATATTCAAGCGTCACTCGACCCAGGAGGAATACGCCAGCGAAACGCACGTAGGATATTCACATCATCGAACCGTAAAGTGCACTTTATTGTGATAATTCTGACGTATGTGCTCTAACGTGAGTGCTGACTTGCCTCACACCTTCAGTTCCCCTTCTAACGCCAGTGTAGTCGACTTGCCTGGTAAGCCCAAGATGTGCGCACAAATACGGCACTAGCAAATGACGTCGATCCATCTCGTAACGCTTCGCTCGAAGCCAAAAATGCACCATGGACCGCTACTTGCTGACTGCTTCGCATGAAACCGGTTCCCACAAGGTTGCTGACTAGCAGGGCTCCGGGCCCAATGAGCAGCGCATGCGCGCACGTGTCCTTGCCACCGCCGCTGCCAAATCCTGCGACAAAACGCTTTCGCCGGCAGCGTCTATCCCCAGTAACGCACAGCTTGTCCGAGCGAGTTTCCCGCCCAAACTTGAGCTTGTTTTCTCTATAGCCAGTGCCGGTTCCCGTGCGCAAGGGCGACATCATCAACAACACAACCTTAGCATAACAACATTTAATCGCCATTACACATTACCGCACAGCACATGGCGTTAATTCTCACGATACCATAACACCCACATTGCGTAACAAAACTGACAGAACCAATAACAATGACAACAGCGCAATGGGAATCGCTGGGTGCCCGTGCTCATAGGCGTGCGCACGAGGGGGGCAGGTGGAGGGGCGCCGCCCCCCTGCCTGCCCCCTTCAGTGCTTTAGTAAAGTTGCGAAGCAGAATTAGCGCCTCCTAAAGGGGGTGATAATTCTACCGCACTCATCTACTAAGTTGGACCTTTCACGTCATCTTTTCATTCCCAGGGTTACGACAGCGTATGTTTTTTGACGGTAACGGCGACTGTGGATCCCTGATGTTGCACTAAAAAAACTGCGTGCTTCCAATCTTTACCCCCTGAAAGCCGGGGACAAATGGCAGGCCGCCGTGAGAAGTACGTCATCGCTTTATTTTCACGTTGGAGCTCTTGGGGCCAAATCACATGTCATGTGGAACAGGCAACAAGGTTTAGAACTACACCGATCACTACACAAAAACGACTTCTTGAGTGACGTCCGGCATGGCTGTAACTTAAGCTTAAATAACTCGGCGTGCGCAGGGTTCCCCATCAGGGGGGGGGAGGGGCGAAGGTTCTTTGCAGCGCCCCCCCCCCCTTACTAAGCCAATGTAGGAGGCAGATTTGGCGCCCCCCCCTCTTAGGTGACTAGGGGGGTCAATGAAAGGGGCAGATTTTGCGCCCCCCTCTTAGGTGACTAGCCGCCGCCCCTGCCACCCCCCCCCCCCCCCCTGCGCACGCCTATGCCTGTATGGCCTTTTCTGAACGGTGTTCACTATCAAGGTCAAGTGGAATTGGAAGATATGGAGTACCAGCCTCGTTCTGCGAAAGTGACGGCGAAAACTTTTTTATTGCTATAGCCAATAGGTGCAATCTACGCGAGACGTGCTGCCACTGTCAGTGTGATGGTTGCTATAGTCGTCACACCTTTTTGGCTACGCGGCGGATTTATACACCTCAGCTATCTGTGGAACTGGATAATGTCACGGAGGGAAAAGAGTCTAGCCCTGTTCTTCCGATTCAGCTGCTCGGCCACAGCCCCATCCCCCCCCCCCCAATACCCACGTTATGGGGCGCGCTTAATCAGTCCTCGCGCAACTCCATATGTGTACATAACAACATGATACTGTAGTAATAAAAAAATAATGTCATTATTATTATTATTAGTAGTAGTAGTTGTAGTAGTAGTAGTAGTAGTAGTAGTAGTAGTAGTAGTAGTAGTAGTAGTATTATGGTTGTTGTTGTAGTTGTTCTTGTGGTTTTTTTTGTTGTTGTTGCTGCTGCTGCTGCTGTTGTTGTTGTTGTTGTTAATATTATTAAATGCGAAACATTTCTTAGCGAACGTCAGGCACTTTGGCCGTTTCTACTAAATATCTATCTATCTGTGTATCTATCTAGCCGCCCACGTCTGGGCGCTCTCCTGGTCGTGTCCATAACATGTAATATACCAACATTGGCATAGCAGGGGATCAGCGTATGACGAACACGATTCACTGGCCGTGACATGAATAACGCAAAACATCTGTGGCGTACGTCATGAAGCCCTTTCCCCCAGTAGCGTGTGGCACATACCCGCATACCACAGTTCCTGTTATGCGGGTATGTGCCACAGGTGATTTGCAGTCTCAATTAACACAGTAACCGCGAACATACACATTGAAACGCCAGGCAAGTGAGGGAGCTGAGGGCAGAACTCCTCTGGAAGATGCTCGACCGCCATCCACTCTTCCTCGTGGTCCGCCAGTATGACGAAGCGTTATCTTCATTTCTTATGAGGTTCGTGAAACGTGCGGGCGTTCTCCATCATAACGGACAAGTATAAGCACCACATAACAGCTTACCGCGTCTGTTGTTGTTATTACTCACGTTGCTGTTGGAACTGTTACGCAACTGTAAACATTTCGTTATGCAACACATGTGCGACTATTCAACACATGTGTGTGCGTATTAGTGATGCAGAACTATCGGAAAATTGACTATCGATAGTATCGATAGTTTTCTTGAAACTATCAATAAAGTAAACAAACTATCGATAGTGCTACTATCGACAAACTATCGGTAGTGCAATCGGTAGTACCATCGTTAATATTACTAGCAATATTACTGCCACGCGTGTTTATTGCTTTGTTTTGTCGTATTCGAGTTGCACCCACAAAGACTTTAGGAACGTTTGACGCAGACCGCGCCGTAATGTTTGAGAAGCTTCACAATTGTTTGAGAACATTTTTTTTTTAATTACGTGCCTGACACGAAGAGCCAAGTATTTTCGAGAGTTTACGCGAGCAGCAGCGATAACGCTGGAAGGTTTGTTGACTGATCTATAAGTGACGACGCGTTCTACCGATGATCAGATTACTCAACGGCTGACAGCTGCTCCGCCGCTATCAGTGCGCAGCTTGTATCGCTTGTATTTTGAGTTTTGATTTTCATGGCACAAGTTCACCCAAATAAAGAGCTCCGTATTTCCCAGTCTTGCTGCGGCATTCTTCACCGTCACAACCACGTGACAATACTATCGATAGTGGTGTGAATAATGATGCTGTCGCTGGGCGGCCATATTGTCAAAATATTTCCGATAGCCCACTATCAGCTTTTCTTAATTTATGAGCAATTTTGGACGAGAGAAATAAACTATTTCCGCAGTGAAAATGGCGAAATATGCCCATCAATAAATTCGTATCCAAAAGCAACCAGTTACACCTTACAATCAACTTCTCGATATTTTTTTTATTTTGACATCATCAAATGCAATATCAATTACGAACGGCTTTTAGAGTTCGTTGGTATTAAAATCTGGAATGTTATTCCGTTTGAAATAAAAATGTGTTCTAATTTCAGTAAGGCACTAGAAAAACAATATTCAGAAGAGTGTACTGATTTATTATTGTCCTGTCGTATGTAGTCTGATGACTGTCTTAATTTTAGTATGTAAATAGGTGATTTTCTTTCTTCGTTCTTCTCCGTGTTGTAACGGTTTTGTGCGGTTATTTCATCTACTGTAATCTTTCTTCGCCGGATGTTATATACCTTTTTAGTTACACTTTTCCGAAGTTCCATTATAAACTGTTTCTTTTTGGACCCAAACTAGCCTATGGCTATGGGTCCACACAGTGTATGCAAACTTTTTGTAAAAAAATGTGAGCAATAAAATTCAATTCAATTCAATTCAAATTGAAGCCGCGCAGTCCCACCACATCTAAAGACTTCCTTTCCGTTGCCGCTGAACAGTTTGACTTTATGATCATGTGTCAGCAAAGCACTGTGGTGAAGAGCACCATCATGTCAACTTTCTTGCCCTTCAGCCTGCTCCTCCGTCTCCCCTATGTACCACGCGCGCGGGGAACCAAGTTTATTTTGCAATGAGTTCGCGATGTTGATCTTATACTATCGATAGTACCATCGAAGTTATTATCGATGGCGCTATCGATAGTATTTTTCACCATCGATAGCTCGATAGTGACTCGGCTATGGATAGTATCGAAAGTACCATCGATAGTTCTGCATCACTAGTGCGTATACCATCTGCACATATCTTTAGCGTCATTTCGTAACGTTTCACTCCATGTAAAAAATACCCCGCAGCCACTTTCCCGCCGCATGCTTCACATAACATCGATTCCCATGGTATGTGGGATCTGCCGTAGGAGGATCGAAAGGTGGGCAAGTTGGTAATTCGCTAAGAGCGCTCGTCTTATGTGGTTCCTCGCTTCGTCCTTAGTGTTTTTTCTGCGCTCCCAGTTCGCTGAACGAAGGATCTGCCGTAGTTGTTTCCTAATAAAACAGCCTGTTTCGATATGCTCATGGCAACGAAAAGTATTCTAAGGCTTTCGATATAACATTGTGCTCCTGGGCACTGCTGGTAGCTCATTTCGAGCTCAGCACGGCATGCAATTAGGAAACAATTATCAGCAACAACTGCCGCCAGGGTGTTCGTCACTTCTGTTTCATCACATTGCTGAACGAAATCTAGGAAAAAGAAAATTACAATATTCGCAATTTTATGGTCATCGCATCCATCGAACAGCATGTCTACAATGGAAACGCGCCTTGCACCTGAGATCTGTCGTGCTGAGACGAAATCTGCATTTTCATGTCAGCCCGCTGGGGTGTTATCACAGTGCCCGCGTGTGCTGTGGCGGCCTTACAGATTCCTCTACTCAAATGCTCCTTTGTCTGAGGTACAAAGTCAACCATCTCTAAGGAAAGAAACCTCAGTGGAAGTAAACTGCCCGTAGCAGGTCATGTTTAACTTGAGCTGTCATTTCATGTACTCGCATCACCATTATCATTTCATATGCTCATTTGCCATTTAAGGGTGATAAACGTTGCAGTTCCAAGGGCTTGCATACTTATAGGTGATTGCCCTAAAAATGGAAGAATCTTTAAGCCGAGAGCCCTAGGTGCCTCACCAAATTCCAAAAATGACCGTTGGCGTCAACGCGAGAGATGTAAGAAAGTCATCGTGTAATCGCGTCAGCATGTGACGACTTCATGACGTCACATGATGACGTCATCACACATCGTTGCTGGGTCAAAAGTGGTTCGATCCGGGAGGCAGTGCAATCAAACAAAGCAAAAAAACACACGATGGGTGGAGAAAGTTTTCAGGGAAGCGGGATAAACACAATCGACTGCGCAGAAGCACAATAAACAGATGGCTTTTCGCCTTCGAGACTTCTCAGACAAAGGCATAAGCGACAGTGTTACTTCTTAAATCATTTTGTAGCGTTAGCTACACTTGTCTAGCCGGAGCCCATTTCGCGTGGATCCTCATCAGCCGTGCTGCGCATGAGCGAGAATCAGTGATGTGACACAGCTGGCTCCCCGGGGCCGGCATCTCACGCGCCCTCCGCCACCGCCGCGCGCGGCTCGCCGCTGCTGGTCTGCGCGTTCGGGAGGAGTGACGTCGTAGCCATGGCAGACACACTGGCGCCGGCGCGTGCGATGCTGTTAGCCTTCGCTGCGCAGTCACCATCCGACACTGCGCTGGAGCCGCTTGATAGCGCCTCTGACTGACGTTCACAGGTGGTTAACACCATGGAGAATGAGCGCAAATGCTGCTCAACGGCGCAGAAGAGCCGAGAAGCTTATCTCACCGTATCCTGCACTGGTTGCCTTGCAATTAGCGGTTCTACGTACGAGGAATCAATAGAAGAAGGCTATTAATCCTAGACAATCTGGAAAGCTAAGAATAATCAGCTGAACCTTTGCTAACGCTACGTACATCCTGGCATAGCCGAGATAAGCCACTGCATTTTTCATCGGTGTTTATGATATGGCCACTTCTAAAAATGTCATCTTAGGGGTGACGTGTTTGCGTTATTTTAATGTTTCCTTTATTTTAAAATATTTTCCTTTATTTTAATGTTTTTTTTTTCATATAAAATATTACGCTATTTTGCGCTAAAGGGGACCAGGAGGCGATGCGAAGCCAGAGCAATTGCACGATCGCGTTCCGTTGGCGTTCGTTGGGCATGCTACCGACCTCGCGTCGTGGAATGCGAAGAGGAACACTACGCGGATCGTCTCTTCCCCATAGCCCAGCCGTTAATTCGAGCGGGGAACGCGCGAGGGGGGGCAGCGTAGGAGAGGAGAGAGAGGGAGGGGAGGCGCATGCGCTGGCGCTCATCGCGGCGTTGCGCAGGAGAGAATTTGCATGTGTAGCCCGCGTTTCAGAGGAATAGTGGAGAGGGGGAGGGGAGGGGAAAAGTGTGGAGGGGGAGGGGAGAGGAGAGAGGGAAAGTGGAGAGGGGGAAGAGGATAGGGGAAGGAAGGGAAGAGGGGATGAGGTGAAGAGGAGTTGTGAGAGAGTGGAGAGGAGGTGTGTGGAGAGGGTATGCGCATGCGTAGTAAGGGTGGTCACGCCGCACACCACCACCACCACCGGTTTGAGCTCCGCTATAAGATGCTTCGCATCTAATAAGATGTTTATTGAACCCTGAGGTGTGTTCGAGTAATGAGCGCCGCCACACTGTCAAAGCCGTTGAGTGCGAATGCGCGGCCATCACGCGGAGACATAGAAGGTCTCCAGAGAATGAAGAGACGCGGATCACACTTGGGCTGCAAAACCGACGAAGCCGATTGGAGGCACCCTGAGGCTCCACTGCATTGGCCCCCGCTTGTCGGAAAGACAAACCTGACGACAGCGTCGTAGCAAAGCGCGTTCATGACGCCTGCCTTATAAGGCACGGTCACATGAGTCAATTGTTGGATCTCCAGATCTTGCCGTACGCGTTACGTGGTTTACACGTAATTGCAATGATGCGAGACACTGCGCAGAGTATAATCAATTCATTAACAACTTCATGAACGCTTCGCTTTTTAGATTGCATACCAACACGTGGTTTAGCTTTGAAGCAATATTTTTCTTACAATATCGCAAGATGCAAGCCTAAATCCCCCGAAGCTATTTCTAGAAAGTTGCAAGAATTCTCGACGCACGTGTATCACACTCGACATCGGTGAACATTTGTCTCACCAAAGGCCAGACTTCAAATCAAGATACCGCAGCTAATATGGTGAGCCATAAGCGCGCTCGTAGGACAATTTTGAACGAACCTCACGAAGAAATAGTATTCCAGAAATCGTGTTGGAGAACAAGAAACTGAACACTGATTGTGTTTACAAAAATAAACTTCAGCTATTCAGAGTACAGGGTACTGCACTAACGGAGATCAGTAAGCTGTCTTTGCAAAGAAGCATCGATTCTAAGTGATGTCTGGAATAAAAAATGCGGAGCATTTCCCCTATCTGTAAAATTGGGGGTAAGCGAAGCTTCAACGTGTGCGTGCTTCGTATAATACTTTTCTTTCCTTCTTTCTTCCTTTCTATCGTATTGCGCAATGCTCCGTGCTAACTTTAGCCTTCTTACACGCCAGAAATTGGACCTTCACTCTCGTTCTCAGCAGCGCAACACTTCAGTTGCTACAGGCAACAATGAAATGTGCGAACGCGAAACGGCAAGCGACATCGATAAAAGATCACATTGCCGTACGAGAAATGGCTGATCGCCGACAAGGCCACGATAGAGATGCACCAATTATTGAAAAACAGCGCATGCAAATACGCATGCAACCGACGCACCTCCGAAAGCCGCGTTTGTCTATGCCGCATTTCTGCACACTCGCCGGCATATTGGGCTTCTCTACAACAATGCCGCAGCCACTGTAATGCTCAACTCATAGGAGTTTCGCTTAAAGGGCCCCTCACCAGGCCACATAGCAAATTTTAGTAAGACGCTGGAAGTTATTGCGTGCCGAATGAAGAGCTGTATGCCGCAAGAATTTTTCAAATCAGTTCATTTCGAGCTGAGAAAAACAATAATTGGTAGCGGCGCAAAACCATGATGCGAGGAGGCGAGTTCCAAACCCTTGCCACTCGCCCAGTGTAGCCTTAGCAAGCCAAATCCCTTCCCTGCCCTCTTCACTTGTCACATACGCACGAACACGTCATGCGCGCGCATCGTCACGTGCGCATGACGTGCACGAGCCAGCCCGAGCACGCGAGCGGCGTTGTACGGCCGCTACCCTTCTTTTTATGTAGCGGCCATGGGCGTTTTGTCGGCGTTCTCTGTAGTGTACTGCCGTTTCTGCGGGACGGGCATGAAAGTTGAGACATTTGTACGGGCACGAGAGTGGCCGTATCATGAGCCAGTGCCGCATTAACGTTTACTTGGACGCGGTAGAATAAATGAGCGTAACGAGTGCTCGAACGCGCCAGAACATTACTTTCGTTTCCAGGGCTGGCGTCTGCTCGATGCGCTAACCTCGGAGACACGAACGCATGGGAAAGGGAGGCACATGAGCCCCGCATCTCGCTGAAATTCACGAAAAAAATGAAAAAGACGCACACATTCCCTTTGTGTGTTTCATTATTTCTCTCAAGTTTTGTTAATCTATTCAAGCAAAAAATTACACAAACTACACATGTCGTGTCAAATAATTAACGCAGCGTCACGTGCTACTGTTGGAGACGTCAGAGCACAGTCATCTACGTAGAGGAGCGACGTCACAGCACTACCATCCACGTAGGGCCATTTTCTCATGCACGTCATCCCCTCATTCTCTAAAGCGCGCGCCCGCGAGAGGAAGGGCAAGCAGCGTTCACCTTGAAGTTTGACCCATTTCCGCGGCGCGTAGCGTTGCAAATTTTGGCAGACGTGATCGTGAACGCCCAGTGTATGCATTGCGCTCGTTAGCTCAAAATTGTCAAACCTGGTGAGGGGCCCTTTAATATGAACCATTCAGCTTATTGCGTATATTCGCCTTTTCGGTCGGTTTCAAGATAGCGATAGCAGCAGCACGTGTTGCACCCAAGAAACTTCCGGTCACTTCTATTATCACTCTATAACGCTTATCATCTCCTTGATATTTCCTTTATCATCTCCTTTATCATCTCCTTGATATGTAATATACATTATAAAGTACTAACAAAAGGAACTGAAAACCATGTGCTCCGAATACACTACCTCTTTTTTTATGCAGTAAATTCAGTCGGTTTGCGTTGCCCGCATAGCAAAATAATGCAACGGTGAGACTAAATTTCAAAAACATTTTTCTTGACTAAAACAAAAACTACTTCGATTAAACTTTCTGTGGACGAAGTTGTTATGATTCTCAATCGTATGCGCTTTTCTGCTTATTTTTTCGTGGACCACCTTGGGGTGCTACAGACGTGTGAACATAGGCCAATGTAGCGTTTTTTCCAAGTTCAGGATTTTATTTTAGAGGCTGTGCGCCGCACACAGGCAAAACAAACATTTTAGGAGATATTACGTTTTATGGAGAGTTCTATAAAAATAATTGATGTATTTGGTCTATAATGGTCTCTTGTAAAAAAATTCCCCAAAAAGCTGCAATTTACTCAAATTTACCTACGCGCTAAGGAGTGAAAAATATAAAGCTACTCCAAGCAACTGTCCAATAATAAAAGCGCGATGCTCTAAAAACACAAAAAAGCAAGTTTCGAATGAATGCGTGAAACACTCCATTTATAGCGAATTTTTCTTTCGTACCTGGTTTTCCACCATATCGAGAAGTTCAAATGGCGCTCATGTGCCCGAAAAATTTTTGCTGCTCAAAATATTTTAGGAAAATACTCAAGAAATAATGTCTATATGTGCGTAATTTTCTCAGATTTTTTCAGAGAAATTAATTTTTGTCGAGCGCCCCGACTGGGACAGTTGGCGTGGAATGACCGTATTAGTACAGTAGAATCTCGCTGATACGTTTTTGAGGGGACCGTAAAGATACACGTAAGAGCCTAGAAACGCAACAGCCGAGAAAGAGGCAACACGAAAAAATTACACCATCTCCCACTAAAAGGAACCATGTGGGGATGCGAAGCAGCGCGTGGGTCAACTTAAAGTTCCGTTCATCACGGGCACCTTGCCCGGTGTTGACGCGTCCTTGCAAGTGGAGCGCAGAATGTCGCTGTTACACGTCCCGAACTCTTGTTGGAGCACGCCACGCGGTTTCATCGCCCGTCTACAGAAACTCGTTCCCCGACGCCATCACGTGATTGCTGAGAGAGTTTAAGGGGGGGGGGGGCACAGCGTCCTACCCAGCCCCTTACACAGGCCCGAACGCGCTAGCATGTGCCAGCGCGTTCTGACTAGGATACAACGCGTTGGTTCATCGCCCATCTGCAGAAACTCGTTCCCGACTCCATCACATGATTGCTGAGAGAGTGTAAGGGGGAGAGGCCACATCGTCTTACCCAGCCCTTTACACAGGCCCGAACGCACTAGCGCGTGCCAGCACACATGGTTTTGTCTGCGTTACGCCAAGCTAGGACAGCATACGAAAGCCCGGACCCCCAAAGTGCTCTGCACTTATTATCATCAAGATGGTCGAAGAACAAGAGGAAGAAGACTTCTCCTTGGCGCGAGCGCGCGCTACGGTTGGCTATGCTAGGTGGTAGAATGGAACTACGGACAAAGCCCAGCGCAAAAGCTGCTTCGCATCTAAAAATATTTAGTGGTACAGAAGTTTATTTCAAGGCTTACGCTTGAAAAAACCGTGCAACGTTCCCTCGTGCATTTACTCGTGCCCAAGCAGCACGAAAAGTTTTTCGAGCACCTGCAGGGGGCTGTCCATTTATTAATATAGTGCCAGCACGCCCGACATCTGTCAAGCTGTCACTTTTGGCGAAACCTTCGCGAGATTGTCACCGGATGCGTCGGCGTCTCCGAGCGATAATGTAGCACTGTTGGTACAGTGTCGAACCTCCGCGGCTTGTCGGAGACGGTTGAATGCCTCGCTAAAGTGAAAGTACCCCTGAAAGCGATCGTCGAAGAAAATGACCTCTGCTCCAGCAACTCCTAAACTTCTTCATTGGTGCACGCACTGGCAGACTCAGCCACGATCTAGCCGACGCATAGAAGCGCGGAGCTGAGATCGGTTTCATCGACAGTAATGTAATCAACGCATGCGATTCTTTTGGCAACAACAGTTGTAGGCGTGAAGGAACTAAGCACACGCAACACGACCAGCGCGACCAGTCCGTCCCCGAACCATGCGAGCTCCTCCGACGAATAATGAATGATGACTTCACAGCAATGCGAATGCGGAAACAAAAGCCAATCTCCAAGGCCTTACTTTCGCAAGCGCTAAAAACAAGTTTAAAACCAATTGCGTCATAGACGCACTCTTTGCAATACGATTCTCGAAGGTTACGTTAAGTTCGTGGCACGGACAAAAAAGTATTTCTTGCTCCGTGATTCGCGGTAACCCAAAGCACGTTATGCGTGTCGCTTGCGCCACTCTCATGAGCCTAATCTTACGGTCGAGCCCGGTCGAACTGCGTGAAAAGTGAACAGCCGCTCTCTTCCGTGGTCGCTCGGCCGGCTCGGAGCGCACCTCACGATTAATCATATGGGAACGATACCGCAGTTGCGACGTAACAGCAGGGTTCCCAATACATTGTATCCTATGGGCGCTTTTCCCAGACCGGCGAAAAACGGTGTAACAGCAGGGAAAACGCAGGAATGAGGAACGTTCTTGTGTATCATGTTATTATGCAACACATAGGGAGTTGCGCGAGAACTGATTAAGCACGCCCGATGACGGAGGTATGGGAAGGGGGGGGGGGGGGCTCTGGCCGAGGAAATGAATTGGAAGAATAGGGCTAGAATCTTCTCCCTCTGTGACATTATATAGTTCCACAGAGAGTGTATTACCCGCCGCGTAGCCAAAAAAAAAAATCACGCCATATCCACGAAGCGAATGATGATTGAGGAGCTGGCTCGGAGATAATCGGGTAAACCGTGAATGCTCCGTACAATTCCTCTACTGTCATATAAAGACGTTACACGTTGTTATAGCAGCGATTGTGGTCAGGTTGTTGTCGAACCACAAGCGGTCGCAGACCTTGCAGCTGTGGCCGAATGTGTGGTCGAGCAAATCACGCTTGAAGCGCGTGTCGGCGCCACCAACTTCAGGTAGCGACCGCTTTCGGCGCTTGGCCGCAGCATCCCGTGCCCGTACCTCTTCGAGGTTCTCTTGCCGCCGCTTCCGCGATGCTTCGGCTTCGCGGGCTTGAATCTCGGGTTCCGCACGACGCTGACGTCTCTATGCGGCCTCGCGAGCTCTCGCCGTAGGGTCTTGGCGACGAGCTCGCGCTCCTGCTGCCTTGTGAGCCCTCCGCTCCGCCGCCTTCTCTTCTTCATTCTTGTTCTTCGTATCGAAGCGCACTGCTGGAGTGGAGCGAGCGCCGCATGCTACAGTAGGCTATACTCTATATATGGTGCCTGCGTTAATGTCATCATCAAGGCGCTCGAAGAACACGACGAAGAAGACTTCTCTTTCGCGCAAGCTGCGCCTGTAGCGGTCGCCTCTGGAACTAAGGTTACGCTTACAGCGCGCGACTTTGCCCCAGCTTAAGAACCTGGCGAGCCAGCTCCTGAGAAATATCACGGCGATGGCAACGATCACAGTGACAGTGTCAGCATATCTCGCGCAGAATGTCCCTATTGGCTACAGCAATAAAAACGTTTTTGCCGTAACTTTCACAGAACAGGGCTGGTACTCCACATCTACCAATTCCACTTGACCTTAATAGAGAACACCGTTCAGAAAAGAAGGCCATTCAGGGTGTTCCCTTCTATCAGAGGAACTGTTTAAGCTTGAGTTACAGCCGTGGCGGACGTCGCTGAAGAAGTCGTTCTTGTGTAGTGATTGGTGTAGTTCTAAAGCCTGTTCGACATGACATGTGATTTTGCCCAAGAGTTGAGCGGCTGCCGTCGCGGGAGCCCAAAACCCGCTTTTGGAGCGTCCACTCGCCGCTGCGATTCAGATCGCCGGAGTACGAAAAAATTGCTCATGGCAGAGCGCCTGCCCAATGGGGGAGCAGTGACGTAGAGGTGGAGTCGAGGAACGCGCGCGCGGGCCGGGCCGCACTCGCTTTTCTAGCAGACGACATCCGCTGCAACGAGCTGCTCTCCACTGGCGGTGAAGAAGTGCCGTTCTTTTCCTTTTGCTAGAAAAACGAGTTCCTCCCGGCCCGCGCGCGCGTTTTTCAGACGACATCCGCTGCAACGAGCTGCTCTCCACTGCCGGTGAAGAAGTGCCGTTCTTTTCCTTTTGCTGGTCCAGCTGCCGGCTAGTCGGCCGCCGGGACGGACGCTCCTTCTTTAGCTCTCCCACGAGGCTTTTTTTTTTTTTCAGACCACTATCCAGTATGGCATCCTCTGCCTTTAATTTATTTTCATCCCTTCTGTACGCACTTTCGAGTGCAGCCCCCCTCGGGGTTCCGCACGGGGTGAACTAATTTAATTGCATCTTCCCCTCACCTATTTATTTTCTTTATTCCTCTCTCCTCACAACAATGTTTCCTCACTCTACAATCTCCTTCCTTCCTCGTTTCCTCACCGCATCGCTTGATGGACGACAGCACCTCAGCTGAACTACCCTTGGGGCCAAGTTCGAGCGCCAGCTCCAAGCGGTTTCGAGCGTTTGAGCTCCTCCTGAGAGAAGCGAGGAACCTCATCAGAGATGAAGAGGTGAAAAAATAGCTTTCACCTCGGAGACGCCCGCGTCGAGCGAGAAAAAGCCTCGCGCAACCGCGCAAGCGCACCCGTGGTGCGGCGACAACACCGGGCCCCGTGAACCCTTGTCCGGCTTTTCCAACCAGCCCCAGTATGTTCTCATCGCTTGGAGCAGCAGCGGAACCTGTAGAGAATTCAGCGACGGCCATTTTGCCTCTGCCTGACTCACAAGCCCGCCATATTTTTCCCGAGCAATTCTCAAAAAGCGATCCTGCACCTGCAGACCCAGAAGGGAATAGCCCCCACTTAGCACCCCTTCTCAGTACTGGCAGCATTCCTGAGACAAGCATCGAACGGTCATCGCCCTCGCCCACCACAACTTCGGACGGAAACACCTGGCAACGAGGCGGCGGACGAGCTCGCGAACGAGCACACTCCAGCGCGACCCCGGTCACGGACTACGCAACATCGTTCGACTCGGCGCGCATCAACTTTCGCCGTGAGTTGATGCGAGAGCATCCGGACGCGCGGATCGCCGCTGGACACGCCCCACCTCCCCTTCCTGCAAGTGGCTTCTCCCGCCGCGATCGCGCGCTCCTCCTTACCCTGAGGACCGGTTCGGCGTGGCCCGCGGAACGTAAACATCGTCTCCGCGGCGCGGCTGCACCGAACTGCGTCGATTGCGGCGCGGTAGAAACAGCTGCACATCTCCTCTGTGAGTGTCCCGCCCTTGCCGACGCCCGGAAGCGGCGCAAAACTGTGTACCGCCGCCACGGCCTGCCCTGTGTAACCCTACAGGACTTCCTGTTCCCCACCGGCTGCGAGGATCGCCTCCGTGGAGCTCTTGCGGCCCTGATCTCCTTCCTTCAACACGCGAACCTGATCGAGCGGCTTTTCTAAGCCGCTCGACACGGTTAACCAGACTCCTCTCTCCCGCCTCCGCTCCAATCACTACCTCATCCTCTTCTCTCTTTCTACCGCCTTCATTCCCCCCCCCCCCCCCCCCCGCCGAGTATTTTGGTTGAGGTGTCCTTTACAGAGACAGTTATCGAGCACTCTTCCCCCATTTCCCCCCCTTTTATTCTTTCTTACCCTTATACTAAAAGAATCAAGAATCACTAATCATTTGGCTGTTCTCGGCGGCTCTTCCATCAAAGGAGAGAAATCGTTTGCACGTGTCATTTCGTTCAATTGAATTGTTATCGAATCTTGGCACCAACATAGGCCCGGACAGGGGGACCCTACGGCACTCCGCACTTGTAGTTCGCAGCGCATGTAGCTGTTCTTTTTCTTGTTTATGAACCCGACCGAGCGCGTTCGAACAGTTTGCTGTTTTCTTCCATTGTATGGTCACGGACCGTGATGACAAAAAATGCCGCCACCTATTTCTCTTTAATGCCCATAGGCAATACGAGAGACGAGTTTCTTCACAAGCCCGCAATATCGTCGACTGGGCCGCTTGCATCCGGTTGTCGGCCTGTACGGCGCACCAACGCCTTGTGACATTCGAGAGCAAAACCCACCACAATCCCTGTGAAAGCTTAAAACCACAAAAGCTAACTCTTTGCTTTGCTTTCCCATGGCCAAGCATATAAGCGCGCAAGCTTTCCGTGCTGAAACAAAACTGGAACATAAATAAAGATGACTACTGAAGTCGTTTATTTCACTCCGATACACTGTACATTTACATCATTCAAGGTTTAGACGCGTGAAAATCGAGTCCCGAAGTAGAAGGCAGGTGGAACTCGTAACCCAAGCGCAATAAAACAAGCGAACTCGGAGAACTCGGGCGCTTTCCAGAGCCATCCTTGCTCATCGTATAGGGTGGCGCCACGCGAAAGCGGTGCATGTGAAACGAAGCCGCGTCCGCGCGTCCAGGTGCCCCTCGATCGCCGCGGGTGTCACCGCTCAGTCGCTCGCGTGTGGAAAGGACTGCAATCCTGTGCTTAATGCAGCTCCACTACAGTGAAACCTGAGGAAGTGCGTAGCACGACCACAGGCGCGCGCAGGGTTCTCTACTAGCGGAGGGGACACGTTTCAGCGCAAGGCCTCCCCCACCCCCTCCGCTCTTGTTGGACGAGTCCGAGAGAAAACGAGCTCCGCAATGGATGCGAGAATGAACATGAAAATAAAGCGATGACTTTTGTCCCCGGCGTTCAGAGGGTAAAGATTGGAAGCACGCAGTTTTTTTAGTGCAACATCAGGGATCCACGGTGGCCATTACCGTCAAAAAACGTGCGTAGCCGAGACCCTCGGAATTAAAAGGCGACGTGAAAGGTCCTACTGAGTAAATGTGTCAATTTCGGTTGCAGTACTGGGTATCTAGTTTTATAACAAAGCAACAGACATTACATACGCACTCTTATACAGGCGTCGTGTCGGGTTAGCGTCAACTGTAGTTCCAGTGTTTGCTCCACTTTTACAGCAGTCTAATAAACATTACATTTGTACTCCTATGATTCAGCAAGCTATATTCAAGCTTAAAAAGAACAGACTGGTGGGCTAGTTGGCAGTGCAGCGCTGTGCCCCGTCTTGCCCTGTCGTCGTCTGTGTGATTTTTTGCGCTAATGTTACGAGTTATATTCAAGCGTCACTCGACCCAGGAGGAGTACGCCAGCGAAAGGAACGTAGGATACTCCCATCATCGAACCGTAAGTGCACTTTGTTTTTATAATACTGACTTACAGGCACGTAGGCAAGGGGGGGGGCCCGGGGGGCCCGGGCCCCCCCCGAAATTTTTCCAGCCTTCTATATTCCCAGGCAACTTTTTTTTTGTTTTTGCCATGGAAAGACTTTCGTTCGAACAATTAGGCCTTGCCCCCCCCCCCCCCCCCGAAAAAAATCCTGGCTACGTGCCTGCTGATTATGCGCTCTAACGTGAGTTCTGAGTTGCGTCAGATGTTCAGTTCCTCTTTAAATTCCAGTGTAGTCGACGTGCCTGGTAAGCCCAAGATGTGCGCACAGATACGGCACTTGCAAAAGACCTCGATCCACCTCGTAACGCTTGGCTCGAAGCCAAAAATGCACCATGGACCGCTACTTGCTGACTGCTTCGCACGAAACCGAGTCCCACAAGGTTGCTGACTATATAGACGATTTTCCGCAGCTGGTTTATTAAATCAAACTAGATGGCGCCACTGGCGCAACCGCACCGTGGCCGTCCCCCTACTGTGGCCGTCTCCATGGCCATCCCGCTGCCGTGGCCTTTGGCAGCGCTGCTCAATATATCTCCATCCGCGTCGCGTCGTCTGCTCGGCGTTCCCATAGCGTCTGCGCACACACGAGTAAAAGCGAGCAGACGGCGCAGACGGCAGCGCCGGAAAAGTAAACATGGCGGCACCTGTGGATGTAGTTTCCTTCCGCCTCGAGTTTATCACGTCGTCGTCCTGCGCAGTGTGGCCCGTAAGTTCAAAACCTACGCATTTATTTGCTTTATATTCGCGTCCTGAAGCTTCGAGAGCGATGTACTCGTCGGTATTTTGCAGTGTTTCCAAGATTCATTCTCATATTGTCCGAGACAAGGCTTAGCAAGCATGGCTAAATAAACACAGCTGATCGCAATAATAAAGACAAAGCATACCTGAAGTTTCTTATCCAGCGTGAGCTGACACAAAGCGATGGCCGATTTTGCCATTTATTTATTGCTGTGAGGACAGTGGGCGAGTAGCAAGCGCGAGTTCGGATCGAAGCGGGGTGTCGCGTCTGCATGGGTGCTGCCATGTTGGCTTGTAACCCCAGCTACTGGCGGTTGCTAATACAACAATTAAAGACATACACCATAAATACGACGCAGATTAAACATATCCCTTATTGTTGTGGCGTGGTACGTACCAAACAAACGCAAATGTCTCAACGTTTTCAACTCTGAGGCGATTACATGTAGAACTATGTTTTGCTAAGAAGCATGTGACTTGCTTACACCCGGCAGCAACCAGCTTGTGTAGTACGGCCACGGCCGCTTCGCTGGCCCGATGCGTTGGCTGGGGCAAATGGCTGGGGGAAGGCCAGTTACGATCACGTGATCAAACATGGCAGCGCCCGTGCGCCACTGCGGAAAATCGTCTATAGCAGTGCTCCGAGCCGAATGAGCAGCGCATGCGCGCACGTGCCCTTGCCGCCGCCGCTGCCAAATCCTCCGAAAAACCGTCTTCGCCGGCAGCGTCTATCCCACGGTGTTAGAATAGGTTAGGTGTACCGACGCTCCGCCTCCGCCACGCAGCCTCCCCGCCGAACACGGAGACGCGCTTCGCGTTTTTTTCGACAGGCTGCGCTGGGTGTATCGAGGCTTCAGGTCAGCCGCTTCAACGGGGGCCGCGTCTCTTACAAAGCTGCATTTGCGACAACTCTTCAACTGCTGGCCGCTCATTTTTTATCAGGGTAACTGCACATACCACTCTGATTTTCATTGAAAGTAAATGCACAACATAAAGAAAATTCAGTGGCGATAGCCAAGAGATGGAAACACAGAGGAAATATAGCTTCTGTGAACAGCGATAATGAGTTTACAGGTGAATACGAACTTCAAGACCATTTTAGCTCGTGCACAAATAAGGCCACCAGGGCAAATTGGGTGAGGCCGCTGTGACGAACTGGTGCAATAATAATGATAATGTATGGTGTTTTACGTCCCAAAACCAAGGTATGATTATGGGAGACGCCGTAGTGGAGGGATCCGGAAATTTCGACCATCTGGTGTTCTTTAACGCGTACTGACATCGCACAGTACACAGGCCTCTACCATTTCGCCTCCACTGAAATGCGACCGCCATTGCCGGAATCGAACCCGCGACCTTCGGGTCAGCAGGCGAGCACCTTAGCCACTGATCCACCGTGGCGCACCCGAAATGGGTTAGTCAAAAAGAAAGAGGTATTCTCTGAAAAAGAAAGCGGGGGAGAGGGGTGGGGGGTTGACGTTTCACTAAATGGTGGTTGTCAAAAGAAAGCAACACATTTGACAATGGTAGATTAGAAGTTCCTCTCATGGGTTGTCGTTGTGCGTGCACCATATCGGATGGATTCAAGCAGCCACCTTTGCAACGTTTACTCGTGCTGGCTGGCGCGTGGTAACGAAGGTTAACGTCCGTTTAACGACCAATCCGTTATGACTCACCATGTGCCATTCTGACTGTGGCTCTCGTTATTCGTCACAGACATGCTGTTTTTTGCAGTAGCAGAGGTAGAACTTTGTTCCCTGCTCTGGGTGCAAAAATGTGAAATGGTCGTGCTCGTTTCCTTTTTAGCGTCCTAACCATTTGCTTTCCAGTTTCTAAGAATAGAGAGTGACACCATATTCCGTGACGTCACTGTCTCACCCGCTCAAACTAACATGCCAAACCAGACGAGGCCCCATTCGTGCACATACGTTCTCCAGTCGAAACGCCTGCCACACAAATGGTAGCCTATTTGAAATAGCTTATCCTTGTTCATCGTGTCCTTATTTACATAATTTATATTGTCCAGATGGGCAAGACATGCTTTGTGCTGCGTTGCAACTCGGGCTACAAATCGTACACGGAGACAGTTTTCCTTTTCGCTGCTCCGAAGGATAGTGACCGCTTGAAAGTGTGGCGACATGCTATTCCACGGAAGGATCGCGAGTTGCAATCAAGAGATTTTGTTTGTGAAAAACATTTTGATGCGCGATTTGTCAACAAATCCTGGGAACCGCTATATAAACGAAACGTTCTTCTGAGTGAAGCGAGGAAGGCGGCTTTGTCAATTAAAAGACACCATCTCAACAATATTTCCTGGATGCCCGAGCTACCTATAACCAAGACTGTGAAGAAAAGGAAATCACCCGCGACCCGTGTTTGCCTTCCCTTGTCGCACCATAACGTATATATCTTGCAGTCTATTTATTTTGAATATATCAAAGAGCGGCTTCGTAGCCATCGGTCGCAAGCTGTCGCCCACTTTATGGCATTCTCTTTCAATCCTGTATTATCCGACGTGGGAGCGACGCGTCACTGGCTAGTGCACGCCACGAAAGACCTAAATAGAGCTATCCTATTCCATTACATTATAGCATTCGTCTTCTCGCAAATGTTTACGAAATTTTCAAATAAGCGGTTCGTAGTAAAAGATTATGTAGGATCACTTGATCTCATATGCGAAATGCCCCTTACGCATGATACCTGCTCTTTATATGATGCTGACCGAATATACATCAATTATTCTTTCGAGAGCAAATGAAGGGTGAAGTCAACACGCGTCACGCAACTGCAGATTTACTTTTGTAGACAAAATGCAGCCACGATCGCCTAGGCCGAAGGTGGTGTTTATGAGCTTCACACCGCATGCCGAATCGTCATGCATAAAACACTGCCAAGTCTTTATATTTAACTTATGTGTATGATATTACAACACCACACAATCCTCACAGGGCCTTGCAATATCGCTAAACACGCTAAAACACCGAATGTTTGAAGCGTCAGGTTTACGCTGGGTATAGCCAGGCGGCCACCGTCCCGCGCGCGCCTCCTTTCGGCAAGAAAGGGAAAGAGGTCCCCGATTTCTCTTCATTCCAACGCGCCTTCGCTCCACCTGAACTATTCTAACACCGTGGTCTATCCCCAGTAACGCACAGGTTGGCCGCGCGAGTATCCCGCCCAAACTTGAGCTTGGTTTCCCTATAGCCAGTGCCGCTTCCCGTGCGCAACGGCGACACCATCAACAACACAACCTTATCATAACAGCATTTAATTGCCATTACACATTACCGCACAGCACATGACGTTAATCCTCACGATACCACAAAACTTACACTGCATAGCAACCCTGACAGAACCAATAACAATGACAACAGCGCAACGGGAATCGCAGGGTGCCCGTCCTCATCGGCGTGCGCATGAAGGGGGGTATGGAGGGGGGCGCAACCCTCCTCCCTGACCCCTTTAGCGGTTTAGTAAAGGTGTAAGGAAGAACTAGCACCCGCTAATGGGGGTGCTAATTCTACCCCACACTTTTACTGAGTAGGACCTTTCACGTCATCTTTTAATTCCTAGGGCTATGGTTACGCATGTTTTTTTACATTAATGGCGACCGTGGATCCCTGATGTTGCATTAAAAAAACTGCGTACTTCCAATCTTTAGCCCCTGAAAGCCGGGGACAAATGGCAGGCCGCCGCGAGAAGTACGTCATCGCTCTATTTTCCCGTTGGAACTCTTGGGGCCAAATCACATGTCATGTGGGACAGGCAACAAGGTTTAGAACTACACCGATCACTACAGAAAAACGACTTCTTGAGTGACGTCCGGCACGGCTGTAACTTAAGCTTAAACAGCTCGGCTGTTAGAAGGGAACACCCTGTATGCATAGGCGTGCGCAGGGTTCCCCATCAGGGGGGGGGGGGGGGCGAAGGATCTTTGCAGCGCCCCTCCTCCTACTAAGCCAATGTACGAGGCAGATTTGACGCCCCCCCCCCCTTCTTAGGTGACTAGGGGGGTCAATGAATGGGGTAGATTTTGCGCCCCCCTCTTAGGTGACTAGCCGCCGCCCCTGCCACCCCCCCTCCCCCCTGAGCACGCCGATACCTGTATGGCCTTTTCTGAACGGTGTTCACTATCAAGGTCAAGTGGAATTGGAAGATGTGGAGTACCAGCCTTGTTCTGCGAAAGCGACGGCGAAAACTTTTTTATTGCTTTAGCCAATAGGTGCATTCTACGCGAGACGTGCTGCCACTGTCAGTGTGATGGTTGCCATAGCCGTCACACCTCTTTGGCACCGTGGCTGATTTATACACCTCAGCTATCTGTGGAACTGGATAATGTCACGGAGGGAAAAGAGTCAAGCCCTGTTCTTCCGATTCAGCTCCTCGGCCAGAGCACCCCCCCCCCCCAATACCCCCGTTATGGGGCGCGTTTAATCAGTTCTCGCGCAACTCCATATGTGAACATAACAACATGATACTGTAGTAATTAAAGTAATAATGTTATTATTATTAATATTTCCATTATTATTCTTGTTGTTGTTGTTGTTGTTGTTGTTGTTGTTGTTAAATGCGAAACATTTCTTAGCGAACGTCAGGCATTTTGGCCGTTTCTACCAAAATATCCATCTATCTGTGTGTCTATCTGTCTATGTAGGCGCCTACGTCTGGGCGCTCTCCTGGTCGTGTCCATAACTTGTAATATACCAAAATTGGCATAGCAGGGGATCAGCGTATGACGAACACGATTCACTGGCCGTGACATGAATAACGCAAAACATCTGTGGCGTACGTCATGAAGCCCTTTCCCCCAGTAGCGTGTGGCACATACCCGCATACCACAGTTCCTGTTATGCGGGTATGTGCCACAGGTGATTTGCAGTCTCAATTAACACAGTAACCGCGAACATACACATTGAAACGCCAGGCAAGTGAGGGAGCTGAGGGCAGAACTCCTCTGGAAGATGCTCGACCGCCATCCACTCTTCCTCGTGGTCCGCCAGTATGACGAAGCGTTATCTTCATTTCTTATGAGGTTCGTGAAACGTGCGGGCGTTCTCCATCATAACGGACAAGTATAAGCACCACATAAAAGCTTACCGCGTCTGGTGTTGGTAATACTCACGTTGATGTTGGCATCGTTACGCAACTGTAAACATTTGGTTATGCAACACATGTGCGACTATTCAACATATGTGTGTGCGTATTAGTGATGCAGAACTATCGGAAAATTGACTATCGATAGTATCGATAGATTTTTTTTTAAACTATCGATAGCGTAAACAAACTATCGATAGTGCTACTATCCACAAACTATCGGTAGTGCAATCGGCAGTAGCATCGATAATATTACTAGCAATATTACTGCCACGCGTGTTTATTGCTTTGTTTTGACGTATTCGAGTTGCACCCACAAAGACTGTTTGCAACGTTTGACGCTGACCGCGCCGTAATGCTCGAGAAGCTTCACAATTGTTTGAGAACATTCTGTTAAGATTACGTGCCTGACACGAAGAATCAAGTATATTCGAGAGCTTACGCGAGCAGCAGCGATATCGCTGGAAGGTTTGATGACTGATGTATAACTCACGACGCGTTCCACCGATGATCAGATTACTCAACAGCTGACAGCTGCTCCCGCAGCTATCAGTGCGCAGCATGTATCGCTTGTATTTTGAGTTTCGATTTTCTGGGCACAAGTTCGCCCAAATAAAGAGCTCCGTATTTCCCAGTCTTGCTGCGGCATTCTTCACCGTCACAACCACGTGACAATACTCTCGATAGTGGTGTGAATAATCATGCTGTCGCTGGGCGGTCATATTGTCAAAATATTTGCGATAGCCCACTATCAGCTTTTCTTAATTTATGAGCAATTTTTGACGAGAGAAATAAATTACTTCCACAGTGAAAATGGCGGAATATGCCCATCAATAAATTCCTATCCAAAAGCAACCATTTACACCTTACAATCAACTTCTTGATATTTCTTTATTTTGACATAATAAAATGCAATATCAATTACGAACGGCTTTTACAGTTCGTTCGTATTAAAATCTATAATGCTATTCCTTTTGAAATAAAAATGTGTTCTAATTTCACTAAGGCACTAGAAAAACAATATTTAGAAGAGTGTACTGATTTATTAATGTCTTGTCGTATGTAGTCTGATGACTGTCTTAATTTTAGTATGTAACTAGGTGATTTTCTTTCTTCGTTCTTTCCCGTGTTGTAACGATTTTGTGCGGTTATTTCATGTACTGTAATGTTTCGTTGCTGGATATTATATACCTTTTTGGTTATATTTTCCGAAGTGCCTTTATAAACTGTTTCTTTTTGGACCCAGCCTAGCCTATGGCTATGGGTCCACACAGTGTATGCAAATTTTTGCAAAAAAATGTGAGCAATAAAATTCAATTCAATGCAATTCAATTCAATTTGAAGCCGCGCAGTCCCACCACATCTAAAGACTTCCTTTCGGCTGCAGCTGAAGAGTTTGACTTTATGATCATGCTGTCGCTGGGCGGCCATATTGTCAAAATACTTGCGATAGCAAATATTTTGACAATATGGTTCTGGTGAATATGGACAATATGGCTCTGGTGAAGAACACCATCATGTCAACTTTCTTGCCCTTCAGCCTGCTCCTCCTTCTCCCCTATGTACCACGCGCGGGGAACCAAGTTTATTTTGCAATGAGTTCGCGCTGTTGATATTATACTATCGATAGTACCATCGAAGTTACTATCGATGGAGCTATCGATAGTATTTTTCACCATCGATAGTTCGATAGTGACTCAGCTATCGATAGTGTCGATAGTACCATCGATAGTTCTGCAACACTAGTGCGTATACCATCTGCACATATCCTTAGCGTCATTTCGTAAAGTTTCACTCCATGTAAAAAGTACCCCGCAGCCAAGTTGCCGCCACATGCTTCACGTAACCTCGATTCCCATGGTATGTGGGATCTGCCGTAGTTTCTTCCGAATAAAACAGCCTGTTTTGATACAAATATTTTTATGCTTATGGCAACGAAAAGTATTCTAACGCTTTCGATATAACATTGCGCTCCTGGGCACTGCTGGTAGCTCATTTCGAGCTCAGCACGGCAAGCAATTAGGAAACAATTATCGGCAACAACTGCCGCCAGGGTGTTTGTCACTTCTGTTTCATCGCATTGCTGAACGAAATCTAGGAAAAAGAAAATTACAATATTCGCAATTTTATGACCATCCCATCCATCGAACAGCATGTGTAAAATAGAAACGCGCCTTCCACCTGAGATCTGTCGTGCTGAGACGAAATCCGCATTTTCATGTCATCCGACTGGGGTGTTATCACAGTGCCCGCGCGTGCTGTGGCGGCCTGACAGATTCCTCTACTCAAATGCTCCTTTGTCTGAGGTACAAAGTCAACCATCTCTAAGGAAAGAAACCTCAGTGGAAGAAAACTGCCCGTATCAGGCCATGTTTAACTTGAACTGTCATTTCATGTGCTCGCATCACCATTTTCATTGCATATGCGCATTTGTCATTTAAAGGTGATAAATGTTGCAGTTCCAAGGGCTTGCATACTTATAGGTGATCGCCCTAGAAATGGAAGATACTTTAAGCCGAGAGTCCCAGGTGCCTCATCAAATCCCAAAAGTGACCGTTGGCGTCAACGCGAGAGATGTAAGAAAGTCATCATGTAATGACGTCAGCATGTGACGACTTCATGACGTCACATGATGACGTTATCGCACTACATCGTCGCTTCGTCAAACGTGGTTCGATCCGGGAGGCACTGCAATCAAACAAAGCAAAAAAACACACGTTGGGTGGAGAAAATTTTCAGGGAAAGGGGATAAACACAATCGACTGCGCAGAAACACCAGAAGAAACAGATGGCCTTTCGCCTTCGAGCCTTCTCAGACAAATGCATAAGCGACAGTGTTACTTCTTAAATCATTTTGTAGCGTTAGCTAAACTTGCCTAGCCGGAGCCGATTTCGCGTGGATCCTCATGAGCCGTGCTCCGCATGCGCGAGGATCAGTGATGTCCCACAGCTGGCTCACCGGAGCCGGCATCTCACGCGCTCTCCGCCACCGCCGCGCGCGGCCGCCGCTTCTGCTCTGCGCGTTCGGGAGGAGTGAAGTCGTAGCCATGGCAGACACACTGGCGCCGGCGTGTGCGATGCTATTCGCCTTCGCTGTGCAGTCACCGTCCGACACTGCGCTGGAGCAGCTTGATAGCGCCTCTGACTGGCGTTTGCAGGTGGTTAACGGCATGGAGAATGAGCGCAAATGCTGCTCAACGGCACAGAATAGCCGAGAAGCTTATCTCACTGGATCACTAACTGGTTGCCTTGCAATTAGCGGTTCTGCGTGCGAAGAATGAATGGAAAAACGCTAGTAATCCTAGACAATCTGGAAAGCTAAAAATAATCAGCTGAACCATTGCTAACGCTACGTACATCCTGGCATACCCGCGCTAAGCCACTGCATTTTTTTATCGGGGTCTATGATATGGCCGCTTCTAAAGATGTCATCTTAGGGGTGATGTGTTTGCGTTATTTTAATGTTTCCTTTATTTTAAAATATTTTTCCTTCATTTTAATGTTTTCTCCATATTAAAAATTACACCATTTGCCGCTAAAGGGACCATGAGGCGATGCGAAGCCGGAGCACTTGCACGATCGCGTTCCGTTGCCGTTCGTTCGGCATGCTGCCGACCTCGCGTCGTGGAACGCGAAGAGGAACGCTACGCGCACCGTCTCTTCCCCCTAGCCTGGGCGCTAATTCTCACAGGGCGAGCGAGAAACGCGCGAGAGGGGGGCAGTGTAGGAGAAGAGAGAGAGGGGGAGGGGACGCGCATGCGCTGGCGCTCATCGCGGCGTTGCGCAGGAGAGAATTTCGGCAAGTGTAGCCCGCGTTTCAGTGCAAGAGTGGAGAGGGGGAAAGGAAGGGGAAGTGCGGAGGGGAGAGGAGAGAGAGAAAGGGGAGAGGGGAAGGGGATAGTGAGAAGGGAGGGGAGAGGGGATGTGGAGGGGATGAGTGGTGAGAGAGAGTGGAGAGGAGGTGTGTGGAGAGGGTATGCGAATGCGCAGTAAGGGTGGTCACGCCGCACACCACCACCACAGGTTTTAACTCCGCTATAAGATGCTTCGCATCTAATAAGTTGTTTATTGAACCCTGAGGTGTGTTCGAGTGATGAGCGCCGCCACACTGTCAAAGGTGTTGAGTGCGAATGCGCGGCCATCACGCGGAGAAATAGAAGGTCTCCAGAGAATGAAGAGACGTGGATCACAATTTGGCTGCAAAACCGACGAAGCCGATTATAAGCACCCTGAGGCTCCGCTGCATTGGCCCCCGCTTGTCGGAAAGACAACCGTGACGACAGCGTCGTAGCAAAGCGCCTCCATGACGCTTACCTTATAAGGCACAGTCACGTGAGTCAATTGTTGTCAGAAATCCAGATCTTGCCATACGTGTTACGTGGTTCACACGTAACTGCAATGATGCGAGACACTGCGCAGAGTATAATCCCTTCACTGACAACTTCATGAACGCTTCCCTTCTCAGATTGTATACCAACATGTGGTTTAGCTCTGAAGCAATATTTTTCTTACAATATCGCAAGATGCAAGCTTAAATCCACCGAAGCTATTTCTAGAAAGTTGCCAGATTTCTCGACGCACGTGCATCACACTCGACATTGGTAAACATTGGTCTCACCAAAGGCCAGACTTCAAATCAAGATACCACAGCTAATATGGTGAGCCATAAGCGCTCTCGTAGGACAATTCCGAACGAACCTCACAGAGAAATAATATTCCAGATATCGTGTTGGAGAACAAGAAACTGAACACTGATTGTGTTTACAAAAATAAACTTCAACTATTCAGAGTACAGGGTACTCCACTAACGGAGATCAGTAAGCTGTCTTTGCAAAGAGGCATCGATTCTAAGTGATGTGTGGAATAAAACATGCGGAGCATTTCCCTTATAGGTCAAATGGGGGCAAGCCAAGCTTCGCGTGTGCGTGCTTCGTATAATACTTTTCCTTTCTTTCTTTCTTCCTTTCTGTTGTATTGCGCAATGCTCCGAGCTAACTTTAACCTTCTTACATGCCAGAAATTGGACCTTCACTCTCGTTCTCAGCAGCGCAACACTTCAGTTGCTACAGGCAACAATGAAATTAGGCAACGTGAAACGGCAAGTGACCTTGATAAAAGATCACACTGCCGTATCAGAAATGGCTGATCGCCGGCAAGCCCACGATAGAGATGCACCAATTATTGAAAAACAGCGCACACAAATACGCATGCAACCGACGCACCTCCGAAAGCCGCGTTTGTATATGCCGCATTTCTGCACACTCGCCGGCATTGGGCTTCTCTACAACAATGCCGCAGTCACCGTAATGCTTAACTCACAGGAGCTTCGCTTAATACGAACCATTAAGCTTTTTGCGTATATACTACTGGAATTTCGAAAGCTGAAAGCAGCTGCCGCTAAGCAATTATCAGCGCGAAAGTGTTTTTGCAGCGTCAATGGAGCCAACCAACTTCGCGTTCAGTACACGAATCCCAAGTTTAACGACCACATTTAACGCTCTGGGATCCTCCCAATCATTCTTCAGTTATTGACAATGCACTAATGCGCCTGCGCATGTTGCTCCGGTAGAGTTAACAATAAATGTGAATGGTATGTTCCTTCTAAATTAACACCTCATTTACGGAAAAAGCACCTACCACAATTTCCACAATATGACCTGTGCTCAGGATGCCTGCGCGAAAAGTGTACAACAGAAAGCGGCATTTCAGATTACACAGGATTCACTAACGGCAACTCAGGCGGTATGTCAGCAGCCCTTTACTCGACGTGTAAGCGTCACAGGAATAATTCTCGACAAAATGCATACGTGCGTCTGACTCTGTAACGTAGCTCTCGTAGCGGCGGCTCTTTCCTCCACGATCTTTCTATACGTGTCGGTGCCATAGTTCGGAATAACGAAGCGCTGTTGTGCAGAATGGAGGCAACTACGATTGAGTAAATAAACGCAGATGCCCCAACGTCTAAGCCGCTACGACAACGTAGGTGCTGGAACAATTGGTTGGAACGCTTCAGCGCTGAAGGATCGCAAAGTGGCCAGTACATTTGTGTAATAATATTAATAATAATAATAATAATAATATTAGAAAGAAGAAGAAGAAGAAAAAGAAGAATAACATTATTATTATTATTATTATTATTATATTATTATTATTATTATTATTATTATTATTATTATTATTCGAACTCTCGCTAAACGCCTATATAAACGGGATCATAGTTCGTATATTGAATTCTTAGAAAAAAGCGCTTCTGACAGGCCAGCTGAGTTTTGGAAGTATGTACGTAAACGGTCCAGCAAAAGCGGAGAGTCTTTCAGACTACTAGACTCAAATGGGGTAGAAGTGCATGCCGTCGCTGACTGTTTTGCCGCACATTTCTCATCCGTTTATAAGGCCTCAGACTCTAGCACTGATATCAGACCGCCTAAGGCAGTTCGCTCACCCAGTGCTTTGTCGCTGGATGAAAATCTTATCTGCGAATGCATTAAGTGCTTAAAACCATCCTTATAATGTGGCCCAGATGGCATCCCCTCCGCCATACTAAAAGCTTATAGTAGTATATTTGTCCCAGTACTGACTACGATATTTAATAACTGCCTGGACACTTCCACATTTCCTAGCATGTGGAAAACTGCTCGTGTTTTCCCAGTATTTAAGTCGGGCTCTAAAACAGATGTTTCTAATTATCGCCCGATTTCTCTACTATGTGCCACATCAAAGATCTTCGAGCTGGCTCTTCACAAAATATTGTCTTTTAGTGTTAAAAGCTCATTGATTCCTAATCAACATGGTTTTCTCGCTGGCCGCTCAACTACCACAAATCTTGCTAGTTTCATGACTCAGATCTCCACACCTATTTCTCAGAGAGGACAGGTTGACGTACTCTACTGTGACCTGAGCAAGGCTTTTGACGTAGTCAGCCACACACTGATTATGGTTAAACTTGCGCAATTTGATGTTGACTTGTCGGTTGTGAATCTCCTGCAGAGCTATCTGCTCAATAGATATTGTTATGTAGCGGCAAATGGCCAAACGTCTTCTTTGTATAAAGTGACTAGTGGGGTCCCTCAAGGGTCAGTATTAGGCCCACTCCTATTTTTAATTTACGTTAATGATGTTTCTTTTGCCATTCGTAATTCTTCTTTCCTCTTGTATGCCGATGACATCAAGCTTTTTAAGGAAATTCATTCAGTTAACGACTGTCGCTTGCTGCAGTCAGATTTGCGCTCTTTTTCCGAATGGTGCAACGCTAATGACCTTTCTCTGAATGCCTCGAAGACAAAATTCATGTCTATCACTCGCAAAACATCTAGCGTGTCATTTCAATACTCTGTCAATTCTGTGTCCTTATGCAAGGTTTATGAGATCAGTGATCTTGGTGTTGTTGTTGATAGCACGTTAAACTTTTCTGCTCACGCTAAGCGTGTTGCTTTGCGGGGTCTTCGCACCCTAGGCTGTGTTTGCAGATTGTCTAGAGAATTCCGTTCTCCTATGCCCTTCCGAAAATTGTACACCGCGCTATGTCTTCCTCAACTGGAGTATGCGTCCGTGATATGGAATGGCATTGCTCAATCCAGCGGTAACACCATTGAACGAGTCCAGAAAAAATTCCTTAGCATATATAACCATCGCTTTGCTAAAAAATCTCGTTCAAATACTGCTGAATTATTATCATTGCCATCACTTCACTGCCGACGAAATCGTTCTGATCTCTTTTTTCTTTACAAGCTAGTCCACGGTATCATATCCTGCCCTGTACTTCTCAATTGTGTTAATTTTCGAATTCCGCGTAAGTTAACCAGAGAGAACAGACCGTTTCATGTACCCGCCTGCTTCTTCCAACACTCTACCGTTCACAGAATACAAAGTCTCTATAATGTTAATTTTCTTGATCTTGACATTTTTCATAGTCCACAATCATTGTTTTTATCCGAGCTTTGTACTGTTTTGACATAGTATGGCACAATGTACAAAGTCTTCCCTTCTCCGTCTTTCCGCATAGTTGTATATATGCAATCTAATTTTTCATTCCCCTTTAATATTTCTCGTGTTGTCTTATTTTACTCCTCCCCTTTTGTGTTCATTTCTCTTTGTCTACGTGTATTTGCTCTTTTTATTTCTGAAGACTGTCTGTATTGTATAGTTTATTTTTATTGTTTTTTTGCGTGCGCCTGCACAAAGACCTTACGGTTGTTCCTGGGCACGTTAAATAAATGATTGATTGATTATTATTATTATTATGGCTCCCAGTCGAGATGCATGCTTGCTATGCTCCTGCCCGTTTTTCGGTAAGCAGCAGTTCTTCCGCTGTGAAAGTTGTTCTAAACGTGTTCATGCGAAGTGTGTAACCTGGCCTGATGAAGAGCTGCAACTTCTCAAGTCTGGATCGCGCTCATTTTGCTGCAATTTATGTGATCTGAGCAGTTCTTCTGGTAAGCCTAACGAAGACAACTCAGCGGCGTGCAGCGATGAGCCCTGCAGCTCTCAAACCGGTTCCCTTTCCACGTGTGCCCCTCCGGGTGGTGACCTCGCCGGGCTGCGCCGCCTCCTCCTCGACGCGTTGGAGAGAATCTTGTTCCTCAGCGACGAGGTATCCCAACTACGCGAAGAAAACGAGCGCCTCCGTAAGGATCATTCCCGCGGTGTTGAACAACAAGCCCGTGTGGTCGCCTCACTTCGTGCAGAGGTCCGCTTCCTGCGTGAGGAGCTGACGCGCAGCACGGCCGCCGTGTCAGTGAAGGCACCTGTGATCCCTCCAGAGCAGGTGACCGTTGGCCGACCTGTGACCTCCAAGCAAGCTGCGTACTCTGAACAACCTCTGTCCAAAATTCTTTCATCTTCGAATTCGCCGCCAGGTGACGTAGACACGTCCGAGCGTGTCAGTGTGATGCCTGCGACAGCCTCTTCTGCAGCGGTAACAGAGGGTGTAAGAAAGAAGAAACCCGCCTCGTTTGGAGCATTGAAGACATCCACTATATCTGTAGATCAGCGGCCACAACGGCCACAACGGCCACAACGGCCAAAGGCCATTTTTGTCACGAAGCTGAGCCCGGACACCACTGCTGCTGACATCAAAAAACATATTGCTTCATTCGATATGTCTCCCATTTCCTGCCGGCGACTTCAAACAAGATTCCAGTCATATTCTTCATTCTATATCGAAGTTGACGAGGACACGCTACAACGCCTGAATGACCCTTCGATGTGGCCCCTCGGATGCCTCTTCAAGCCATTTCGTGGGTAGCTGCGTAATGACATGCTTCATCCCTCTAAGCTAGTGCCTGTAATCGAAAGTGCCGTGTAACGTAGACATATTCTACCAAAATGCTCGGGGTCTGCGTACCAAGACACTCGAGTTTTTCTCTAATGTTCTTTCGTCTTCTTTTCCTATTATCGCTATTTCTGAAACCTGGCTCGGCACTGAAATTCCCTCATCGGACTTTTTTCCCCCGACCTACACCACCTTCCGCCGTGACCGAGATTTCAGTGAAACCAAACAGAAAGGCGGTGGCGTGCTGATTGCCATTGACAATTCACTGAAATCCGTTAGACGGAAAGACCTAGAAACTATCGAAGAATCGATCTGGCTAGAAATCAACCTTGAGCGCCGTGAAAAATTGTTGATTGGATGCTTCTATTTACCGCCCAGCATTTCCCCTGCCTCGTTTCACGACGTCATGTCTTCTATTGAACTTGTGATATCTTCTCATAGTGGGCACAGAATTATTGCTCTTGGGGATTTCAGTGCACCTGGAATTGACTGGAGCACGCTTACCTTTTCTCATTACAATCATTTCACAGAGAAAAAGTGCAGCCTGCTCTTGGACTTTCTGGCGTTTAATTCCCTATTGCAACATAATTCAGTCGTCAATTCCAGTGGCAACGTCTTAGACCTGTGTGTGTCAAACGATCAACCCCTTGAAGTTTCCCGCTCCAACATCTCTCTTGTACGTCCGGACAAATTCCACCCACCACTTAACGTAAGATTATCTGCATCAGCCGAAACAACGAGCTACAGCAGTTACGTAAACAAATCTCCAAGATTTGCGTTCAAGCGAGGTGATTACACGGGCCTCTATCATCACTTGTCCACCGTTGAGTGGTCACAGGTTACTGACAAACCTAATGTTGATGACCAGGTTGATCGGCTTACGGAGCTTGTACTGAGCAGCATGCTTAATTTTATTCCTCAGTATACACCTAAACAACGTAAATACCCCCACTGGTTCTCATCTGAACTTATCAGTGCACTGAAGCATAAAGATCACGCACACAGGAAATCTAAATGTTCTCCATCTAGCGAGTGGAAGGAAGAGTTCAGCTTTTTTCGAACTCTCTCTAAACGCCTTTATAAACGGGATCATAGTTCGTACATTGAATTCTTAGAAAAAAGCGCCTCTGACAGGCCGGCTGAGTTTTGGAAGTATGTACGTAAACCGTCTAGCAAAAGCGGAGAGTCCTTCAGACTACTAGACTCAAATGGGGTAGATGTGCATGCCGTCGCTGACTGTTTTGCCACACATTTCTCATCCGTTTATAAGGCCTCAGACTCCAGCACTGATATCAGACAACAGCCCAAGGCAGTTAGCTCATCCAGTGCTTTGTCGCTGGATGAAAATCTTATCAGCGAATGCATTAAGCGCTTAAAACCATCCTTATCATGTGGCCCAGATGGCATCCCCTCCGCCATACTAAAAGCATATGGTACTATATTTGTCCCAGTACTGACTACGATATTTAATAACTGCCTGGACACTTCCACATTTCCTAGCATGTGGAAAACTGCTCGTGTTTTCCCAGTATTTAAGTCGGGCTCTAAGACAGATGTTTCTAATTATCGCCCGATTTCTCTACTATGTGCCACATCAAAGATCTTCGAACTGGCTCTTCACAAAATATTTTCTTTTAGTGTGAAAAACTCATTGATTCCAAATCAACATGGTTTTCTTGCTGGCCGCTCAACTACCACAAATCTTGCTAGTTTCATGACGCAGATCTCCACGCCTATTTCTCAGAGAGGACAGGTTGACGCAATCTACTGTGACCTGAGCAAGGCTTTTGACGTAGTCAGCCACACACTGATTATGGTTAAACTTGTGAACTTTGACGTTGACTTGTCGATTGTGAATCTCTTGCACAGCTATCTGCTCAATAGATCTTGTTATGTTGCCGTGAATGGCCAAACCTCTTCTTTGTATAAAGTGACTAGTGGGGTCCCTCAAGGGTCGGTATTAGGCCCACTCCTATTTTTAATTTACGTTAATGATGTTTCTTTTGCCATCCGTAATTCTTCTTTCCTGTTGTATGCCGATGACATCAAGATATTTAAGGAAATTCATTCAGTTAGCAACTGTCGCTTGCTGCAGTCAGATTTGTGTTCTTTTTCCGAATGGTGCAATGGCAATAACCTTTCTCTAAATACCTCAAAGACAAAATTCATGTCTATCACTCGCAAAACATCTAGCGTGTCATTTCAATACTTTGTCAATTCTGTGCCGTTATGCAAGGTTTATGAAATCAGTGATCTTGGTGTTATTGTTGACAGCGCGTTAAAGTTTGCTTCTCACGTTAAGCGTGCTGCTATGCGGGGCCTTCGTTCTCTCGGATGTGTTTGTAGAATATCTCGAAAATTCAGGTCTCCCATGGCCCTACACAAATTGTACACGGCAATATGTCTTCCACAACTTGAGTATGCGTCCGTGATATGGAATGGCATTGCTCAATCCAGCGGGAACACCATTGAACGAGTCCAGAAAATATGCCTCAGCATAAATAACCATCGCTTTGCTAAAAATGACTCTGGATCTCGCTCAGATACTGCTGAATCATTATCACTGCCATCACTTCACTGCCGACGAAATCGTTCTGATCTCTTATTTCTCTACAAGCTAGTCCACGGTATCATATCCTGCCCTGTACTTCTCAATTGTGTTAATTTTCGAATTCCGCGTAAGTTAACCAGAGAGAACAGACCGTTTCATGTACCCGCCTGCTTCTTCCAACACTCTACCGTTCACAGAATACAAAGTCTTTATAATAATAATTTTCTTGATCTTGACGTTTTTCATAGTCCACAATCATTGTTTTTATCCGAGCTTTGCACTGTTTTGACATAGTATGGCACAATGTACAAAGTCTTCCCTTCTCCGTCTTTCCGCATAGTTGTATATGTGCAATCTAATTTTTTATTCCCCTTCAATATTTCTCATATTGTCTTATTTTACTCCTCCCCTTTTGTGTTCATTTCTCTTTGTCTACGTGTTTTTGCTTTTTATATTTCTGAAGACTGTCTGTATTGTATTGTTTATTTTTATTGATTTTTTTTTGCGTGTGCCTGCACAAAGACCTCACGGTTGTTCCTGGGCACGTTAAATAAATGATTGATTGATTGATTGATTGATTGATTGATTGATTGATTATTATTATTATTATTATTATTATTATTATTATTATTATTATTATTATTATTATTATTATTATTATTATTATTATTATTATTATGTCTTCCGCAACTTGAGTATGCGTCCGTGATATGGAATGGCATTGCTCAATCCAGCGGTAACACCATTGAACGAGTCCAGAAAAAATTCCTCAGCATATATAACCATCGCTTTGCTAAAAATGACTCTGGATCTCGTTCAAGTACTGCTGAATTATTATCACTGCCATCACTTCACTGCCGACGAAATCGCTCTGATCTCTTATTTCTTTACAAGCTAGTCCACGGTATCATATCCTGCCCTGTACTTCTCAATTGTGTAAATTTTCGAGTTCCGCGTAAGTTAACCAGAGAGAACAGACCGTTTCATGTACCCGCCTGCTTCTTCCAACACTCTACCGTTCACAGAATACAAAGTCTCTATAATGTTAATTTTCTTCATCTTGACGTTTTTCATAGCCCACAATCATTGTTTTTATCCGAGCTTTGCACTGTTTTGACATAGTGTGGCACAATGTACAAAGTCTTCCCTTCTCAGTCTTTCCACATACATGAACTTTCCACATAGTTGTATATATGCAATCTAATTTTTTATGCCCCGTCAATATTTCTCGTGTTGTCTTATTTTACTCCTCCCCTTTTGTGTTCATTTCTCTTTGTCTACGTGTTTTTGCTCTTTTTATTTCTGAAAACTGTCTGTATTGTATTGTTTATTTTTATTGTTTTTTTTGCGTGCGCCAGCACAAAGACCTTACGGTTGTTCCTGGGCACGTTAAATAAATCATTGATTGATTGATTGACTGATTGATTATTATTATTATTATTATTATTATTATTATTATTATTATTATTATTATTATTATTATTATTATTATTATTATTATTATTATTATTAGACGGAAAAACCTAGAAACTATCGAAGAATCCATTTGGCTAGAAACCAACCTTGAGCGCAGTGAAAAGTTGTTGATTGGATGTTTCTATTTACCGCCCAGCATGTCCCCTGCCTCGTTTCATGATGTCATGTCTTCCATTGAACTTGCGGTATCTTCTCATAGTGGGCGCAGAATTATTGTTCTTGGGGATTTCAATGCACCTGGAATTGACTGGAGCACGCTTACTTTTTCTCATTACAATCATTTCACAGAGAAAAAGTGCAGCCTGCTCTTGGACTTTCTGGCGTTTAATTCCCTACTGCAACATAATTCAGTCGTCAATTCCAGTGGCAACGTCTTAGACCTGTGTGTGTCAAACGATCAACCCCTTGAAGTTTCCTGCTCCAACATCTCTCTTGTACGTCCCGACAAATTCCACCCACCACTTAACGTAAGATTATCCGCATCAGCCGAAACAACGAGCTTCAGCAGTTCCGTAAACAAATCTCCGAGATTTGCGTTCAAGCGTGGTGATTACACGGGCCTCTATCATCACTTTTCCACCGTTGAGTGGTCACAGGTTACTCACAAACCAAATGTTGATGACCAGGTTGATCGGTTTACGGAGCTCGTACTGACCGGCATGTGTAATTGTAAATATCCCCACTGGTTCTCATGTGAACTTATCAGTGCACTGAAGCATAAAGATCCCGCACACAGGAAATCTAAATGTTCTCCATCCATTGAGTGGAAGGAAGAGTTCTGCTTCTTTCGAACTCTCTCTAAACGCCTATATAAACGGGATCATAGTTCGTATATTGAATTCTTAGAAAAAAGCGCCTCTGACAGACCGGCTGAGTTTTGGAAGTATGTACGTAAACGGTCTAGCAAAAGCGGAGAGTCCTTCAGACTACTGGACTCAAATGGGGTAGAAGTGCATGCCGTCGCTGACTGTTTTGCCACGCATTTCTCATCCGTTTATAAGGCCTCACACTCTAGCACTGATATCAGACAACAGCCCAAGGCAGTTAGCTCATCCAGTGCTTTGTCGCTGGATGAAAATCTTATTTGCGAATGCATTAAGCGCTTAAAACCATCCTTATCATGTGGCCCAGATGGCATCCCCTCCGCCATACTAAAAGCTTATGGTAGTATATTTGTCCCAGTACTGACTACGATATTTAATAACTACCTGGGCACTTTCACATTTCCTAGCATGTGGAAAACTTCTCGTGTTTTTCCAGTATTTAAGTCGGGCTCTAAAACAGATGCTTCTAATTATCGCCCGATTTCTCTACTATGTGCCACATCAGAGATCTTCGAGCTGGCTCTTCACAACATATTCTCTTTTAGTGTGGAAAACTCATTGATTCCTAATCAACATGGTTTTCTCGCTGGCCGCTCAACTACCACAAATCTTGCTAGTTTCATGACGCAGATCTCCACACCTATTTCTCAGAGAGGACAGGTTGACGTAATTTACTGTGACCTGAGCAAGGCTTTTGACGTAGTCAGCCACACACTGATTATGGTTAAACTTGCGCACTTTGATGTTGACTTGTCGGTTGTGAATCTCCTGCAGAGCTATCTGCTCAATAGATATTGTTATGTAGCCGTAAATGGCCAAACGTCTTCTTTGTATAAAGTGACTAGTGGGGTCCCTCAAGGGTCGGTATTAGGCCCACTCCTATTTTTAATTTACGTTAATGATGTTTCTTTTGCCATTCGTAATTCTTCTTTCCTCTTGTATGCCGATGACATCAAGATTTTTAAGGAAATTCATTCACTTAACGACTGTCGCTTGCTGCAGTCAGACTTGCGCTCTTTTTCTGAATGGTGTAACGGTAATAACCTTTCTCTGAATACCTCGAAGACAAAATTCATGTCTATCACTCGCAAAACATCTAGCGTGTCATTTCAATACTCTGTCAATTATGTGTCCTTATGCAAGGTTTATGAGATCAGTGATCTTAGTGTTGTTGTTGACAGCGCGTTAAACTTTTCTTCTCACGTTAAGCGTGCTGCTATGCGGGGCCTTCGTTCTCTCGGATGTGTTTGTAGAATATCTCGAGAATTCAGGTCTCCCATGGCCCTCCGCAAATTGTACAAGGCAATATGTCTTCCGCAACTTGAGTATGCGTCCGTGATATGGAATGGCATTGCTCAATCCAGCGGGAACACCATTGAACTAGTCCAGAAAATATGCCTCAGCATAAATAACCATCGCTTTGCTAAAAATGACTCTGGATCTCGCTCAGATACTGCTGAATCATTATCACTGCCATCACTTCACTGCCGACGAAATCGTTCTGATCTCTTATTTCTTTACAAGCTACTCCACGGTATCATATCCTGCCCTGTACTTCTCAATTGCGTTAATTTTCGAATTCCGCGTAAGTTAACCAGAGAGAACAGACCGTTTCATGTACCCGCCTGCTTCTTCCAACACTCTACCGTTCACAGAATACAAAGTCTTTATAATATTAATTTTCTTGATCTTGACGTTTTTCATAGTCCACAATCACTGTTTTTATCCGAGCTTTGCACTGTTTTGACATAGTATGGCACAATGTACAAAGTCTTCCCTACTCCGTCTTTTCGCATAGTTGTATATGTGCAATCTAATTTTTTATTCCCCGTCAATATTTCTCATGTTGTCTCTTTTACTCCTCCCCTTTTGTGTTCATTTCTCTTTGTGTACGTGTTTTTGCTCTTTTTATTTCTGAAGACTGTCTGTATTGTATTTTTTATTTTTATTGTTTTTTTTTCGTGCGCCTGCACAAAGACCTTACGGTTGTTCCTGTGCACGTTTTAATGATTCATTGATTGATTATTATTATTATTATTATTATTATTATTATTATTATTATTATTATTATTATTATTATTATTATTATTAATGCTTCCACTAATTTGATTCTTGTTTGTTATTGCGCTTCAATGTAGCGTAAATGAGTTACATGTCTTCTTTCTGTTTATTTTAAGTGACAAGCTCTTCAATATGTATGTCATCTCTCGTTTGCCGATGTGCCGGGCCTAGTCCTCCAAGTCACCGTCTCGCTTTGACAAGCCTGTTATCTGTTTTGTACAACTCAAGATGACAATAAAGATTATTATTATTATTATTATTATTATTATTATTATTATTATTATTATTATTATTATTATTATTATTATTATTATTATTATTATGCTTCATTCGATATGTCTCCCATTTCCTGCCGGCGACTTCAAACAAGATTCCAGTCATATTCTTCATTCTATATCGAAGTTGACGAGGAAACGCTACAACGCCTGAATGACCCTTCGATGTGGCCCCTCGGATTCCTCTTCAAGCCATTTCGTGGGGAGCTGCGCGATGACATGCTTCATCCCTCTGAGCAAGTGACTGGAAACGAAAGTGCCGTGTAACGTAGACATATTCTACCAAAATGCTCGGGGTCTGCGTACCAAGACACTGGAGTTTTTCTCTAATGTTCTTTCGTCTTGTTTTCCTATTATCGCTATTTCTGAAACCTGGCTCGGCACTGAAATTCTCTCATCGGACTTTTTTCCCCCGACTTACACCACCTTCCGCCGTGACCGAGATTTCAGTGAAACCAAACAGAAAGGCGGTGGCGTGCTGATTGCCATTGACAATTCACTGAAATCCGTTAGACGGAAAGACCTAGAAACTATCGAAGAATCGATCTGGCTAGAAATCAACCTTGAGCGCCGTGAAAAATTGTTGATTGGATGCTTCTATTTACCGCCCAGCATTTCCCCTGCCTCGTTTCACGATGTCATGTCTTCTATTGAACTTGTGATATCTTCTCATAGTGGGCACAGAATTATTGTTCTTGGGGATTTCAATGCACCTGGAATTGACTGGAGCACGTTTACCTTTTCTCATTACAATCATTTCACAGAGAAAAAGTGCAGCCTGCTCTTGGACTTTCTGGCGTTTAATTCCCTAGTGCAACATAATTCAGTCGTCAATTCCAGTGGCAACGTCTTAGACCTGTGTGTGTCAAACGATCAACCCCTTGAAGTTTCCCGCTCCAACATCTCTCTTGTACGTCCGGACAAATTCCACCCACCACTTAACGTAAGATTATCTGCATCAGCCGAAACAACGAGCTACAGCAGTTACGTAAACAAATCTCCAAGATTTGCGTTCAAGCGAGGTGATTACACGGGCCTCTATCATCACTTGTCCACCGTTGAGTGGTCACAGGTTACTGACAAACCTAATGTTGATGACCAGGTTGATCGGTTTACGGAGCTTGTACTGAGCAGCATGCTTAATTTTATTCCCCAGTATACACCTAAACAACGTAAATATCCCCACTGGTTCTCATCTGAACTTATCAGTGCACTGAAGCATAAAGATCACGCACACAGGAAATCTAAATGTTCTCCATCCAGCGAGTGGAAGGAAGAGTTCAGCTTTTTTCGAACTCTCTCTAAACGCCTATATAAACGGGATCATAGTTCGTACATTCAATTCTTAGAAAAAAGCGCCTCTGACAGGCCGGCTGAGTTTTGGAAGTATGTGCGTAAACGGTCTAGCAAAAGCGGAGAGTCCTTCAGACTACTAGACTCAAATGGGGTAGAAGTGCATGCCGTCGCTGACTGTTTTGCCACACATTTCTCATCCGTTTATAAGGCCTCAGACTCCAGCACTGATATTAGACAACAGCCCAAGGCAGTTAGCTCATCCAGTGCTTTGTCGCTGGATGAAAATCTTATCAGCGAATGCATTAAGCGCTTAAAACCATCCTTATCATGTGGCCCAGATGGCATCCCCTCCGCCATACTAAAAGCATATGGTACTATATTTGTCCCAGTACTGACTACGATATTTAATAACTGCCTGGACACTTCCACATTTCCTAGCATGTGGAAAACTGCTCGTGTTTTCCCAGTATTTAAGTCGGGCTCTAAGACAGATGTTTCTAATTATCGCCCGATTTCTCTACTATGTGCCACATCAAAGATCTTCGAACTGGCTCTTCACAAAATATTGTCTTTTAGTGTGAAAAACTCACTGATTCCAAATCAACATGGTTTTCTTGCTGGCCGCTCAACTACCACAAATCTTGCTAGTTTCATGACGCAGATCTCCACACCTATTTCTCAGAGAGGACAGGTTGATGTAATCTACTGTGACCTGAGCTAAGGCTTTTGACGTAGTCAGCCACACACTGATTATGGTTAAACTGGCGAACTTTGACGTTGACTTGTCGATTGTGAATCTCTTGCACAGCTATCTGCTCAATAGATCTTGTTATGTTGCCGTAAATGGCCAAACCTCTTCTTTGTATAAAGTGACTAGTGGGGTCCCTCAAGGGTCGGTATTAGGCCCACTCCTATTTTTAATTTACGTTAATGATGTTTCTTTTGCCATTCGTAATTCTTCTTTCCTCTTGTATGCCGATGACATCAAGATATTTAAGGAAATTCATTCAGTTAACGACTGTCGCTTGTTGCAGTCAGATTTGTGTTCTTTTTCCGAATGGTGCAACGGCAATAACCTTTCTCTAAATACCGCAAAGACAAAATTCATGTCTATCACTCGCAAAACATCTAGCGTGTCATTTCAATACTTTGTCAATTCTGTGCCGTTATGCAAGGTTTATGAAATCAGTGATCTTGGTGTTGTTGTTGACAGCGCGTTAAACTTTTCTTCTCACGTTAAGCGTGCTGCTATGCGGGGCCTTCGTTCTCTCGGATGTGTTTGTAGAATATCTCGAGAATTCAGGTCTCCCATGGCCCTACACAAATTGTACACGGCAATATGTCTTCCGCAACTTGAGTATGCGTCCGTGATATGGAATGGCATTGCTCAATCCAGCGGTAACACCATTGAACGAGTCCAGAAAAAATTCCTCAGCATATATAACCATCGCTTTGCTAAAAATGACTCTGGATCTCGTTCAAATACTGCTGAGTCATTATCACTGCCATCACTTCACTGCCGACGAAATCGTTCTGATCTCTTATTTCTCTACAAGCTAGTCCACGGTTTCATATCCTGCCCTGTACTTCTCAATTGTGTTAATTTTCGAATTCCGCGTAAGTTAACCAGAGAGAACAGACCGTTTCATGTACCCGCCTGCTTCTTCCAACACTCTACCGTTCACAGAATACAAAGTCTTTATAATATTAATTTTCTTGATCTTGACGTTTTTCATAGTCCACAATCACTGTTTTTATCCGAGCTTTGCACTGTTTTGACATAGTATGGCACAGTGTACAAAGTCTTCCCTTCTCCGTCTTTCCGCATAGTTGTATGTGTGCAATCTAATTTTTTATTCCCCTTCAATATTTCTCATATTGTCTTATTTTACTCCTCCCCTTTAGTGTTCATTTCTCTTTGTCTACGTGTTTTTGCTCTTTTTATTTCTGAAGACTGTCTGTATTGTATTGTTTATTTTTATTGATTTTATTTTTGCGTGCGCCTGCACAAAGACCTCACGGTTGTTCCTGGGCACGTTAAATAAATGATTGATTGATTGATTGATTGATTGATTGATTGATTGATTGATTGATTGATTGATTGATTGATTATTACTCTCTCACATCTCTCTTGTTCGTCCTGACAAATTTCACCCACCACTCAAACTAACACTCTGTATTTCACCAGAAAAACCAAGCTTTCCCAGAAAAATCGACAAAACGCCCAGATTTGCCTTCAAGCGAGGTGACTACGTTGGCTTGTACCATGACTTGTCCACCACAGATTGGTCACTGGTAACTGACAAACCCAATGTTGATGATCAAGTCAATCAGTTTACGGAGCTTATCTTGACCAGCATGCGCAAGTTCATTCCCCAGTATACACCTCATCATTGTAAATATCCCTCCTGGTTCTCATCAGAACTTATAACTGCACTGAAACATAAAGATCGTGCACACAGGAAGTATAAACGTTCTGCATCAACTCATTTGAAGGCAGAATTCTGTCGTTTTCGTACTCTTTGTAAAGGCCTTTATAAACGGGATCACAGTCTATATATTTCATTTTTAGAAAAAAGCGCGTCTGACAGGCCGGCTGAGTTTTGGAAGTATGTGCGCAAACGGTTGAGCAAAAGTGGCGAGTCCTTCAGGATACTGGACCCAAATGGAGCAGAAGTTCAAGCCGTTGCTGACTGTTAAATGCGAAGCATTTCTTAGCGAACCTCAGGCACTTTGGCCGTTTCTATCTACGTATCTATCTATCTATCTATCTATCTATCTATCTATCTATCTATCTATCTATCTATCTAGCCGCCTACGTCTGGGCGCTCTCCTGGTCGTCTCCTTAACTTGTAATATACCAAACTTGGCATAGCAGGGGATCAGTGTATGACGAACACGATTCACTGGTCGTGACATGAATAACGCAAAATACCTATCGCCTACGTCATGAAACCCTTTCTCTCAGTCACGTGTGGCACATACCCGTAAACCAGAGTTAATGCTATGCGGGTATGTGCCACTGGTGATACAGTCTCAGCCAATACAGTACTCACGTACACAGACATTGACACGCAAGGAAAGTGATAATAATAATAATTGTTGGGGTTCTTTGTTCCAAAATCACGATATGATTATCAGGGGCGCCGTAGCGAAGGGCTCCGGAAATTTTGACCATCGGGTATTCTTTGACGTGTACCGAGATCGCACAGAAGACGGGCATCTAGCATTTTGCCTCCATCGAATTGCGACCGCCGCGTCCGGGATCGAACCCGCGACCTTCGGGTCAGCAGCCAAGAACCTTAATCGCTACACCACCGCGGCGGTCGCAAGGAAAGTGAGGAAGCTGAAGACAGAACACCCCTCGATGACGCTCAACTACCATCCACTCGTTCACGTGGTCCGCAACGTGGACCACGTGGATTACGCGAAAACCCAGGTGAATGTTCCTTACAATAAATCTGCTGAGAGAACCAGGAATCTCATCATTACCGGTAACTTCCACATTGATTTATAAAGACCCAACAACGCTTGGTCCTTATACTGCGTGAAAGACGGCTTCGATGTGGAGAGGGCATCAAAACACCTCGCTGCCGCGTCCAGGACAGGAGGCATCATAGATCATTTCATCGTAAGAGGCATCCAGAATTTCCACCAGCTGCACTATACCTCGCCCTTCACTACACTTACGAGTAGACGCCTCATAGGCGAGATCACGAACAGATCCGATTAACAAGTCTGGTCCAGCTGCTGGCGCTCACTGATCACGGTGATGATGACCTTGTTCATGAACTGTCAAGAACCCCGTGTACATATACACACGGGTTCGTGAAACATGCGTGCGCTCTACGTCATAATGGACAAGTATAAGCATAACAACTGTAACTGTCACTGTAACGCACGTGCAGTGCGCCTGCGCGCTCCGCTCGGCTGTGTATATATCTAGGTAAACTTTCCGGAATGAAGCTTAGTTGCGAGTAACGCCTGTCCTGTGCATCTGTGTTCCTTCATTGTCCTGCGCTATCCAGTATTGAAGGATATAAGCACTGCAAATCAGCTTACCGCGTCTGGTGTTGGTAACACCCATGTTGCTGTTGGCATCGTTAAGCAACTATAAACAACTGGTTATATAATACACTTGCGACTCTTCGACATATGAGTGTGCGTATACCACTTTCATATTTCTCTAGCGTCATTCCGCAACGTTTCGCTCAATGTGAAAAATTACGCAACAGTCACCGTCCCGCGCATGCTTCGCATAACACCGATTCCCATGGCACGTGGGATCTGCCGAATTTTTTTTGCCATGCATTTTTCATCTGTCTATAAGTCTCCAGCCTCTGTAGCTAGTAACGGTCCACAGGTTAAGGCAGTTGGCACAGCTGATGCTGTGTCGCTAGATGAAGATAACATTTCAGAATGCATTAAGCGCTTGTAACCATCCTTTTCAGCTGGCCCAGATGGCATCCCCTCTGCCATACTAAAAGCCTATGGCAGTATACTTGTCCCAGTATTGACTACCATATTTAATAAGTGTCTGCATGCTTCAACGTTTCCTAGCATGTGGAAAACTGCTCGTGTTTTCCCAGTGTTTAAGTCTGGCTGTAAAAGTGACGTCTCGAACTACAGCCCTATTTCCCTTCTGTGTGCCGCATCCAAAATCTTTGAGCTTGCTCTTCACAAAATATTGTCTTTTGATGTAAAAAATTCATTGATTGTGAATCAGCATGGGTTTCTCGCTGGCCGCTCAACTGTCACTAATCTTGCCAGTTTCATGATGCAAGTCTCCACGCCTATTTCGCAGAGAGGACAGGTTGACGCTATTTACTGTGACCTTAGCAAAGCTTTTGATGTTGTCAGCCATCCACTGCTTGTGGATAAACTTGCACACTTTGATGTTGATTCTTCAATTGTGAATCTCCTCCATAGCTATCTTCTTGATAGATTATGTTACGTTGCCGTTAATGGCCAAACGTCCTCTTTGTATAAAGCTACTAGTGGGGTTCCTCAAGGGTCGGTACTGGGCCCACTCCTCTTTTTAATTTATGTTAATGATGTTTCTTCTGTCATTCGGAATTCTTCTTTCCTTTTGTATGCCGATGACATAAAGATATTTAAGGAAATTCATTCAGTTATCGATTGTCGCTTGCTGCAATCTGATTTGTGTTCTTTTTCTGAATGGTGCAGGAGCAATAACCTCTCCCTAAATATTTCAAAAACCAAAGTAATGAGTTTCACTCGAAAAACATCTAGTGTGCCATTTTTATATTCTGTCAATTCTGTGTCGTTGTGTAAGGTATGTGAGGTCAATGATCTAGGTGTTCTTTTTGATAGCACCTTACACTTTTCTGCTCACGCTAAGCGTGTTGCTTTGCGGGGTCTTCGCACCCTAGGCTGTGTTTGCAGAATGTCTAGAGAATTCCGTTCTCCTGTGCCCTTCCGAAAATTGTACACCGCGCTACGTCTTCCTCAACTAGAGTATGCATCTGTGATCTGGAATGGCATTCCTAATTCCAGCAGCAACGCCATTGAGCGAGTCCAGAAAAAATTCCTCAGTATTTACAACCATCGTTTCGCTAGAAATGACTCTGGATCTCGTTCTAACGCTGCTGGATTATTATCATTGCCATCACTTTGCTGCCGACGAAATCGCGCTGATCTGTTATTTCTTTACAAGCTTGTGCATGGTATCATATCCTGCCCTGTACTGCTCAACTGTCTTAATTTCCGAATTCCACGTAAGCTGACCAGAGAGAATAGACCTTTTCATGTAACCACTTGCCTCTGTGAACATTCGACCATTTGCAGGATACAACGTCTTTACAATGCTTACTTTTTGGAGCTCGATGTTTTGCACAGCTCCCAGTCGTTGTTCTGCTCCGAGCTTTGCACTGTACTTACATAGCCTTGTACACTGTTGATATATTTTTTTTCTGCCTGCGCATAGTTGTATATGTGCAATTTTGTAACGTTTTTTTATCCCTGACATTTTATTATGAATGTTTCCTTTGTTTTTTGTTTTTTTTTGTTTTTTTTTTTCGTGCGCCAGTACAAAGACCTTACGGTTGTTCCTGGGCACATTAAATAAACGTTTGATTGATTAAACGTTTGATTATTAATGCTTCCGCTAATTTGATTCTTGTTTGTTATTGCGCTTCAATGTAGCGTAAATGAGTTACATGTCTTCTATCTGTTTATTTTAAGTGACAAGCTCTTCAATATGTATGTCATCTCTCGTTTGCCGATGTGCCGGGCCTAGTCCTCCAAGCCACGGTCTGGCTTTGACAAGCCTGTTATCTGTTTTGTACAACTCAAGATGACAATACAGATTATTATTATTATTATTATTATTATTATTATTATTATTATTATTATTATTATTATTATTATTATTATTATTATTATTATTATTATTATTAGAAAAAAGCGCGTCTGACAGGCCGGCTGAGTTTTGGAAGTATGTGCGCAAACGGTCGAGCAAAAGTGGCGAGTCCTTCAGGATACTGGACCCAAATGGAGTAGAAGTTCAAGCCGTTGCTAACTGTTTTGCCATGCATTTTTCATCTGTCTATAAGTCTCCAGCCTCTGTAGCTAGTAACGGTCGACAGGTTAAGGCAGTTGGCACAGCTGATGCTGTGTCGCTAGATGAAGATTCCATTTCAGAATGCATTATGCGCTTGAAACCATTCTTTTCAGCTGGCCCAGATGGCATCCCCTCTGCCATACTAAAAGCCTATGGCAGTATACTTGTCCCAGTATTGACTACCATATTTAATAAGTGTCTGCATGCTTCAATGTCCTAGCATGTGGAAAACTGCTCGTGTTTTCCCAGTGTTTAAGTCTGGCTGTAAAAGTGACGTCTCCAACTACCGCCCTATTTCCCTTCTTTGTGCTGCATCCAAAATCTTTGAGCTTGCTCTTCACAAAATATTGTCTTTTGATGTAAAAAATTCATTGATTGTGAATCAGCATGGGTTTCTCGGTGGCCGCTCAACTGTCACTAATCTTGCCAGTTTCATGATGCAAGTCTCCACGCCTATTTCGCAGAGAGGACAGGTTGACGCTATTTACTGTGACCTTAGCAAAGCTTTTGATGTTGTCAGCCATTCACTGCTTGTGGATAAACTTGCACACTTTGATGTTGATTCTTCAATTGTGAATCTCCTCCATAGCTATCTTCTTGATAGATTATGTTACGTTGCCGTTAATGGCCAAACGTCCTCTTTGTATAAAGCTACTAGTGGGGTTCCTCAAGGGTCGGTACTGGGCCCACTCCTCTTTTTAATTTATGTTAATGATGTTTCTTCTGTCATTCGGAATTCTTCTTTCCTTTTGTATGCCGATGACATAAAGATATTTAAGGAAATTCATTCAGTTATCGATTGTCGCTTGCTGCAATCTGATTTGTGTTCTTTTTCTGAATGGTGCAGGAGCAATAACCTCTCCCTAAATATTTCAAAAACCAAGGTAATGAATTTCACTCGAAAAACATCTAGTGTGCCATTTTTATATTCTGTCAATTCTGTGTCGTTGTGTAAGGTATGTGAGGTCAATGATCTAGGTGTTCTTTTTGATGGCACCTTACACTTTTCTGCTCACGCTAAGCGTGTTGCTTTGCGGGGTCTTCGCACCCTAGGCTGTGTTTGCAGAATGTCTAGAGAATTCCGTTCTCCTGTCCCTTCCGAAAATTGTACACCGCGCTACGTCTTCCTCAACTAGAGTATGCATCTGTGATCTGGAATGGCATTCCTAATTCCAGCAGCAACGCCATTGAGCGAGTCCCGAAAAAATTCCTAAGCATTTACAACCATCGTTTCGCTAGAAATGACTCTGGATCTCGTTCTAACGCTGCTGGATTATTATCATTGCCATCACTTTGCTGCCGACGAAATCGCGCTGATCTGTTGTTTCTTTACAAGCTTGTGCATGGTATCATATCCTGCCCTGTACTGCTCAACTGTCTTAATTTCCGAATTCCACGTAAGCTGACCAGAGAGAATAGACCTTTTCATGTAACCGCCTGCCTCTGTGAACATTCGACCATTGGCAGGATACAACGTCTTTACAATGCTTACTTTTTGGAGCTCGATGTTTTTCACAGCTCCCAGTCGTTGTTCTGCTCCGAGCTTTGCACTGTACTTACATAGCCTTATACATTGTTGATATTTTTTTTCTGCCTGCGCATAGTTGTATATGTGCAATTTTGTAACGTTTTTTATCCCTGATATTTTATTATGAATGTTTCCTTTGTTTTTTTGTTTTTTTTGTTTGTTTTTTTTGTGCGCCAGTACAAAGACCTTACGGTTGTTCCTGGGCACATTAAATAAACGTTTGATTTGATTTGATTATTATTATTATTATTATTATTATTATTATTATTATTATTATTATTATTATTATTATTATTATTATTATTATTATTATTATTATTATTATTATTATTATTATTATTATTATTATTATTATTATTATTGTTTCATGTACCCGCCTGCTTCTTCCAACACTCTACCGCATCTCTATGTCTCTGGAAGCTCTCATTCCAGGAGAGATAAAGGATATCAGAATCAATAAGCGAAAAAATGTCCTTGCAGTTGATGTTCACAACCGAAGCGCACTCGACGCTCTGATGAAAATAAAAACCCTCGGCGATGTTAACGTCCACTACGTCGTTCCACAGAGCAACGACACCACCGCTGGGGTTGTCTACGACATTGACGCATCAATTATTGACAGCGACTTGCCGATTTTGATCCAGCCAGCGACAGATGGCATTACCATACTACACACTCGACGCCTTGGCAGTTCGAATTGTGTGAGACTCATCTTCAAAGGTGACTCCCTACCATCCCATGTCAAGGTAGGCCTCTTCCGGCATGCGGTACGGCCCTTCATACCCAAGCCCCTGCAATGCAGAAGATGTCAGAAGATCGGACACGTCAGCGCAGTTTGTCGACATTCAGCAGTATGCCCACGGTGTTCCGAATCACACGACTCTGACACTTGCCGTGCAACAGAGCTCAAGTGCCCCAATTGCCAGGGTCCTCACGCTGCGTCCTCGAAAGAGTGCCCGCTGCTAAAGAAGGAGCAGCAGATATTGAGGAAGATGGTCCGTGACGGCTCATCACACAGAGATGCTGCCACCGCCATAAGGCGTCGACGTCCACGTAAACGAAGGTCATCATCGGGCGTAAGGGAGAGATCACGTCCTGCAGCGACTACTTCCACCCCTCCGCGTCCTCCTCCTCCAACCAACCCAAATATTGACAAGACCAACCGTACGAAAAGCGGTTATGCCGCCGCGGCTTCGTCAGGTGAGGAATGGCCAGCACTACCGCAGACATGTCAAGCATCGGAGCAACAGCAGGGCATTCGCCCACTGAACTCTAATGTCGCGGCTGGTGACGAGATGCGAGAGAGAGACTCCCAGGTGATCACCATGCTAAGGTCTCTCACGAATGTCATGCGCCTACTACTGACGAACATGGATACTCCGGCTGCTCGCAGCGCTCTACAGGTACTGGATGCTCTGACCCCAGTGCTTGAGACCATCGTTTGAAGCCATGGCCCACTCATCAGTGTGTTTCCGTAGTGAAGTCAAGAAAGCGTCTCTTTTTCAATGGAATGCCCGTGGCCTCAAACCCAGAATCTCTGACTTTAGGCCCTTCGTCTTCGAGAATCAGTTCCCGATTCTCGTAATTTGTGAACCGAACTTTCAGACCGTTCTCCGTATATCTGGTTATGAGGCATTCTTGTCACCGACCAGCGGTGAACGAAGCAAGGTTGTTGTGTATATTAGATGTGAACTTACATACGTGGAGCACCCAGTGCCACCTGACAATAGCAACCAGTACGTCTGCTTAATAGTGAAAACGAAGGAGGTTACATTCACTCTTGTTGCAGTATATATTTCTCCTTCAAGTCGCTTTGATTTCAAACGCCTGCATAACGTGTTAACATCAACACCTGGTCCCTGGATTCTCACTGGAGATTTTAATGCCCATCATCCACTATGGGGCAGCGTGAAGATGGATTCTAGGGGAAGAAGATTGGCATTATTTGCGACACAGCACAATCTATGCTGCCTCAACGATGGTAGTCCGACATATCTGCGGGGAACTACATACAGCAGCTGCTTGGACTTGACCATGGTCTCTTGGCATTTGGAAAGACACGTAAAATGGTTCGCGGATATCGAAACTCATGGAAGTGACCACCTTCCTACTTATCTGAAGATAAAGGGACTATCCAAGGGCACCTCTACCGCTCTCCGACGAACTACTGACTGGTCGGCGTTCCGGCTGCACATGGAGGAAACCTGTGAAGGTACGATTCCATCAGGTTTTGACAATGAAATTCGCAATGCCATACAAGAGGCTACGCGCACCTTTCAGCCTTTTCCGAATTACAATGAATTTGAAGCCGAATTACAGCGCCTACGGGCGATTCGCAGACGCGCGGAAAGAAGGTACAGACGAACCAAATCAATACACGACCTCAGAGAGGCAAGACGGCTGCAAAAGAAGATTCAGCGCCGTATTGACGCACTTCAATCTAAAAGATGGAAGCTATTCTGCGAGTCCTTGGATCCACGTCAGCGTTTGTCTAAAATATGGAGGACCGTTCGCGGACTTCGTGATCTACCGCATCAGCGTTTCCCTTTCAAGTCTCTCGCTCTGAAGCAGGGTCGAAAGGAGATTGAGGTGGCTGAACAATTCTGCGCGAAACTAACTGGCACTCAGGCTACATGTGCACCTATACAATGCGTCACTCCTGCGTCTCGGGACTCCCGCATGGACCTCATGTACTCAATGGAGGAGCTTGAAGCGGCACTGGCAAGCTGCAGGCGCTCATCATCTCCGGGGCCTGACGGCGTGACATATTCAGCGCTCGGAAACCTTGGAGAGAAGGCGCGACACGTGCTGCTAAGTATGTACAACGAGTCCTGGAGGAAGGGTTTGGTTCCGCCAGAATGGAAGTGCAGCCGCTTGGTTCCGCTTCTTAAACCTGGCAAATCGCCGCTAGATCTGTCATCATACCGACCCATTGCTCTAGCCAGCTGCATTGGGAAGGTTATGGAAAGGATGGTGCTGACACGCTTGGAGTGGTATCTGGAATGGTACAGCGTTTACCCAGACTCTATGGCAGGCTTCCGACGTGGGCGCTCCTCTATTGACAACGTGATTGACTTAGTCACGTTTGTCCAACATCAGAAACGCCTGAAACGCCTCACAGCAGCATTGTTCCTCGATATAAAAGGCGCCTACGACAATGTAACGCATGGCGCAATAATAGACGCGTTGACTGAAGTCGGAATTGGCGGCCGAACATTCAAGTGGATACGCAGCTATTTGACTGGTAGAAGTTTTTTCATGGTCACTGAGGAAGGCGCCACATCTTACCATCAGACAGGACGTGGAGTGCCACAAGGTGGTGTGTTGAGCCCGACACTATTCAACCTCGTGCTCGTCGGCCTCACGAAATGTTTGCCCAATACAGTCCATGTATCTATATATGCAGACGACATCTGCATCTGGGCATCTGCAGTGACACGTCTACAACTACGAGCCCGGATACAAAAGGCAGCTACGCTGACCGCGTTGTACTTGAAAAATCAAAATCTAGAACTGTCACCGGAGAAGTGCTGCTTTGTCGCATTTACACGCAAGACAATGCGGCAGTACACAATAACGATCAATGGGCAAGCAGTTGTCCACGACCGGAAGCACCGCTTTTTAGGCGTAATCATCGACCGCGATTTATCATGGACGCCACACGTTTTGTACTTGAAGAGACGGCTGGCTACCATAGCGCACCTTCTCAAGTTTCTGGGTGGAAAGTCGTGGGGCACATCAGTAAGGTCTATGCTGCAGCTCTATAATGCCTTATTTCTCGGTTTTGCAAGATACAGTCTTCCTGTGATGGGAAATACCTGCAAAACAAATTTGAACGCACTCCAGGGCCTGCAAGCTCAAGCTCTAAGGACATGCCTCGGTCTTCCGAAATGTGCGTCTACAGCGGCAACAATCGTCATTGCAGGAGACCATCCTGTGTCAACATACGTGACCACTGATACACTCAGGGTGCATATTCGACACCTTGCCCGGGTACCTTCGCACCATCTCGCATCTTTACCTGCACAAAGGCCGCATACAACATTCAGCCGCACTATTGCTGCCCATAGTACTTCTTTGCCATCGAACTATACGCCTGCAGCAAGGCCATCCTCGCCTATATGGTGCCTACATCGACCCGAAGTGCGCCTTACCATACCAGGAATTACGATGAAAAGAAGAATGTCATCGGTTGCCCTTAAACAGGCTGCACTACTGTATTTACATGAGGTGTACATTGCTCACACCCATATTTACACTGATGGTTCAGTTATGACTACAAGCTCAACCGCCGCCGTAATAATTCCAGCAAGAGCTATCACAATACAGCTCAAAATGTTTCACGCAACCTCAACTACAGCTGCTGAACTAGTAGCGCTCCGTGCTGCTCTTCAATTTGTCATGGAGCAGACACCTAATTCGTGGTCTATCTTCTGCGATAGCAAAGCAGCCCTCCAAAGTCTACTCTCCGCTTTACGTCATGGCGCACATGAGCAGCTCGTCGCGGAAATCAGGCAAATCCACCATGAAGCAATAGAAAAAGGGCACCGAGTAGTATTCCAGTGGCTGCCTAGTCACTGCGGCATTCAGGGAAATGACCAAGCGGATGCAGCTGCCCGATCCGCTCATGACGGTGTCAGCAGTGTCACCATTCCCCTGTCAAGATCGGACGCCGCAAGAGAACTTCGTATGCTAGCTCGTCGCATAACGTTGGACTTGTGGAAGTCATCATCTACATTTACAAGTGCACGGCTGCATGCCTTGGACCCTGATCTTGAATTACGCATCCCGTCCACCTTATCACGACGTGACTCTACCCTGCTGGTCAGTCTATGGCTTGGAGTGGCCTTCTCAAATGCCTATTCATATATTATTGGAATGGCTGAGAGCCCGTCGTGTGAAGTCTGCGGGTGCAGCGAAACAGTCGCGCACCTTCTCTGTGAGTGCACCCGCTTCAGCTCTGAAAGAACGGCCCTCTCAGCCGCATTAGGCCAGCTGGACAACCGCCCTCTCACGGAGAACAAAATCCTAGGGCCCTGGCCTACCCGGTCTTCAGCGCAAGCCGCTCTGAGGGCGTTGTTGAGGTTTCTCCACGCAACCGGACTCAATATCAAACTGTGACTGCTGGAAGAAAATGGTGCTGTGTAGTACTTGGACTGCGGTTATGACTTCGTTTTGTTTTGTTTCGTTTTGTTGTTGTATTTTGTCGCGTGCTGTCGTCACAAACTCTTCTTCTTCTCTTTCATTCTTTTACATCCCCTTACCCCTTCCCACGTGCAGGGTAGCAAACCGGAGACTGCTTCTGGTTAACCTCCCTGTCTTTCCTTTCTCCCTCTTCTCTCTCTCTCTCTACCGTTCACAGAATACAGTCTTTATAATATTACTTTTCTTGAGCTTGACGTTTTTCATAGTCCACAATCATTGTTTTTATCCGAGCTTTCCACTGTTTTGACATAGTATAGGAAAATGTACAAAGTCTTCCCTTCTCCGTCTTTCTGCATAGTTGTATATACGCAATCTAATTTATTATTCCTCTTCAATATTTCTCCTGTTGTCTTATTTTACTCTTCCCCTTTTGTGTTCATTTCTCTTTGTCTACGTGTTTTTGCTCTTTTTATTTCTGAAGACTGTCTGTATTGTATTTTTTATTTTTATTGTTTTTTTGCGTGCGCCTGCACAAATACCTCACGGTTGTTCCTGGGCACGTTAAATAAATGATTGATTGACTATTATTATTATTATTATTATTATTATTATTATTATTATTATTATTATTATTATGTCAGTAGAACCCCGCTGATACGTTTTTGAGGGAACCGTAAAGATACACGTAAGAGCCTAGAAACGCAACAGCCGAGAAAAAGACAACACGAAAAAATATTTAGTGGTACAGAAGTTTATTTCAAGGCTTACGCTTGAAAAAACCGTGCAACGTTGCCTCGTGCATTTACTCGTGCCCAAGCAGCACGAAAAGTTTTTCGAGCACCTGTTGTGTGCTGTCCCTTTAATAAATCTAGTGCCAGCACGCCCGACACCTGTCAAGCTATCACTTTTGGCGAAACCGTCGCGACATTGTCACCGGATGCGTCGGCGTCTCCGAGCGATAATGTAGCAGTGTTGGTACAGTCTCGGACCACCGCGGCTTGTCGTAGACGGTTGAATGCCTCGCTGAAGTGAAAGTACCCCTGAAAGTGATCGTCGAAGAAAATGACCTCTGCTCCACCAACTCCTAAACTTCTTCATTGGTGCACTCACTGGCACACTCAGCCACGATCCAGCCGACGGACAGAAGCGCGGAACTGAGAACGGTTTCATCGACAGAAATGTAATCAACGGATGCGATTCCTTTGGTAACAACAGTTGTAGGCGTGAAGGAACTAAGCGCACGCAAGACGACCAGCGCGACCAGTCCGACCGATTTGTCGTACCTGTTACGTGGTTCACACGTAATTGCAATGATGCGAGACGCTCGCAGAGTATAATGTCTTCATTAACAACTTCATGAACGCTTCGCTTCTCACATTGTATACCAACACGTGGTTCAGCTTTGAAGCAATATTTTTCTTATAATATCGCAAGATGCAAGCTTAAATCCACTGAAGCTATTTCTACAAAGTTGCCAGATTTCTAGACACACGTGCATCACACTCGACATTGGTGAGCATTGGTCTCATCAAAGGCCAGATTTCAAATCAAAAGACCACAGCCAGTATGGTGAGCCATAAGCGCTCTCGTAGGACAATTTTGAACGAACCTCATGGAGAAATAATATTCCAGAAATTGTGTTGGAGAACAAGAAACTGAACACTGATTGTGTTTTCAAAAATAAGCTTCAACTATTTAGAGTACAGGGTACTCCGCTAACGGAGATCAGTAAGCTGTCTTTGCAAAGAAGCATCAATTCTAAGTGATGTCTGGAATAAAAAATGCGGAGCATTTCCCCTAACGGTAAAATGGGGGCAAGCGAAGCGTGGCGTGTGCGTGCTTCGTATAATACTTTTCTTTTCTTCTTTCTTCCTTTCTCTCGTATGGCGCAATGCTCCGTGCTAGCTTTAGCCTTCTTACATGCCAGAAATTGGACCTTCACTCTCGTTCTCAGCAGCGCAACACTTCAGTTGCTACAGGCAACAATGAAATGTGGCAACGTGAAATGGCAAGTGTACTCGATAAAAGATCACATTGCCGTATCAGAAATGGCTGATCGCCGACAAGCCCACGATGGAGATGCACCAATCATTGAAAAATTCGGCAGATCCCACGCACTGTGGGAATCGATGTAATGCGAAGCAGCCAGCAAGGAGCTGCATACATCGCCTTGTTTGTCTTTGAGCCAAATGAAATCATTCATGCCATGGCATCTAGTCCACCATATATCGCATGTTTGTCATGCACGCATGCATGCACAATCTAGTGTACACCATGCCAATGAAACGCATATTCTGGTATATAAATGCATGACCTGTCGTTTATGTTCATCTGCACTCGTGCCATGCCATACCAATTTTGGTATATATCACGTTAACAAAACGGCCGGAAGCGCACCATGAGAGTGGCATGTAAATCATACCGTACATGACATTCATAACATGATTCGCATGTTAAGACCTCTCATTTATGTTCGTCATACACTCACATCGCGCAATACCAATTTTGGTTTATATAAAAAGAAGCAAAATGGCCGCGAGTGCACCATGAGTAGAGCATGTAAATCATGCCATACATGACATGAATATTATGGTTTTTCATGTTACTACCTGTCAATAATGTTCATCCTACAGTCACATCGCGCAATACCAGTTTTGGTGTATATCAAGCTATCGAAACGGCCGCGAATGCACCATGAGCGTGGCATGTAAGTCATGACATACATGGCATGCATGTCATAGTTTTCATGTTACCACCTGTTATTCATGTTCTTCATAGAGTCAAATCGCGCAATACCAATTTTGGTGCATATCAATCTAGCGAAACGGCCACGAGTGCGCCATGAGCATGGCATGTAAATCATGACGTACATTTCATGCATATTATGATTATCATGTTACCACCTTTCATTTACGTTCGTCATACAGTGGCGTCGCGCCATACCAATTTTGGTGTATACCAAGCTAGCGAAACGGCAGGGAGTGCACAATGAGCGCGGCATGTAAATCGTGATATATATAACCTGCATGTCATGATTTCCATGTTACCACCTCTCATTTACGTTCGTCATGCAGTCGCGTCTCGCAATACCAATTTTGGTGTGTCAAGCAAGCGAAACGGCACGAGTGCGTCAGGAGCATGACATGTAAGTCATGTCGTGCATGTCATGCATGTCATGATTTTCATGTTACGACGTCTCATTCACCGTCGTCGTACAGTCGCTTCGCGCAATAGCAATTTTGGTGTACATCGAGCTAGCGAAGCGGCTGCGAATGCATCATGAGCGTGGTAATTAAATCATGACATATATGACATGCATGTCATGGTTTTCATCTTACCAACTGTCATTCATGTTCTTCATACAGTCACATCGCGTAATACCAATTTTGGTGTATATCAATCTACTGAAACTGCCGCTAGCGCATCATGAGCGTGGCATGTAAATCAGGTCGTACATGACTTGCATGTCATGATTTTTATGTTACCACGTCTCACTTACGTTCATCATACAGTCGTGTCACGTAACACCAATTTTGATGTATATCACGCAAGCGAAACGGACGCGAATGCATCATGAGCGTGGCATGTAAATCATGACATACATGACATGCATGTCATAGTTTTCATCTTACCAACTGTCATTCATATTCTTCATACAGACACATCGCGCAATACCAATTTTGGTGTATATCAATCTACTGAAACTGCCGCTAGCGCGTCATGAGCGTGGCATGTAAATCAGGTCGTACATGACTTGCATATCATGATTTTCATGTTACCACGTCTCACTTACGTTCGTCATACAGTCGTGTCGCGTAACACCAATTTTGGTGTATATCACGCAAGCGAAATGGACGCGAATGCACCATGAGCGTGGCATGGAAATCATGACATACACGTCATGGATGTCATGGTTTTCGTGCTACCACCTGTTATTCATGTTCTTCATAAAGTCACATCGCACAATACCAATTTTGGTGTATATCAGTCTAGCGAAACGGCCGCGAGTGCGCCATGAGCGTGGCATGTAAATCATGTCATACATGACATGCATATCATGATTTTCATGTTACCACGTGTCAGTTATGTTCGTCATACAGAAACGTCTCGTCATACTAGTTTTCGTATGTATCCCTTCATTTAAACGGCCGCGAGCGCCCCGAGACCATGTCATGTAAATCATGCTGCACATGACATGCGCGCCATGATTTGCATGTTAGGACCTGTCATTATGTTCGTCATGAACTCTTGTCACGCCATACCATTTTTGCTATTATGAAATTAACGGAACGGCCGCAAGAGCCCAAAGGCCGTGGAATGTAAATCATGCTGTTCATGACATGCGTGTCATGATTTTCATGATATGACCTTTCATATATTTTCGTGATAAGGCCATGTTATGACACACCAATTTCGGTATACATCCGATTAACGGAACGGCCAGGGAGCCCAAAGGCCGTGGAATGTAAATCATGCTGTTCATGACATGCGTGTCATGTTTTTCATGATATAACCTGTCATTTATGTTCGTGATAAGGCCATGTTATGACACACCAATTTTGGTACACATCCAATTAACGGAACGGCCAGGAGAGCACAAAGTCGTAGGCGGCTAGATAGATAGATAGATAGATAGATAGATAGATAGATAGATAGATAGATAGATAGATAGATAGATAGATAGATAGATAGATAGATAGATAGATAGATACGCTCAAAGTCGCAGAAGTTCGCTAAGAAATGCTTCGCATTTAAAAAATGCTTCGCATTTAAAAAACAGCGCACACAAATACACACGCAACCGACGCACCTCCGAAAGCCACGTTTGTCTATGCCACATTTCTGCACACTCGCCGGCAACTTGGGCGTCTCTACAACAATGCCGCAGCCACCGTAATGCTCAACCTCTTTTTTATTTAGCGGCCGTGGCTCAACTCATAGGAGCTCCGCCTAATATAAACCAGTCAGCTTATTGCGCATATACTATTGGAATTTCGAAAGCTGAAAGCAGCTGCCCCTAGGCTGTCGTCAGCGCGGAAAGCTCTGCTGCACCGTCAATGGAACCAACCAACTTCGCGTCAAGTACACAAATGCCAAGTTTAACGACCACCTTAAACGCTCAGGGATCCTCGCAATCATTCTTCAGTTATTGACATTGCACCACTGCGCCTGCGTTTGTTGCTCCGGTAGAGTTAACAATAAATATGAGTGGTATGCTCCTTTTAAAATAATACCTCATTTACGGAAAAAGAACCTACCACAATTTCCACAATATGATTGTGCTCAGGATGCCTGCGTGAAAAGTGTCCAACAGAGAGCGGCATTTCAGATTACATAGGATTTACTAACGGCAACTTAGACGGTATGTCAGCAGCCGTTTACTCGACGTGTAAGCGTCACAGGGATAATTCTCGACTAAATGCATACGTGCGTCTCACTCAGTAACGTAGCCCCTGCAGCAGCGGCTCTTTTATCCACGATCTTTATATACGTGTCGGTGCCATAGTTCGTAATAACGCAGCGCTGTCTGCGTAATAACGCAGACTGAACGCAACTACGATTGAATAAATAAACGCAGATGCTCCATCGTTTAAGCCGCTACGACAACGTAGGTGTTGGAAGAATTGGTTGGAACGCTTGAGCGCTGAAGGATCGCAAAGTGGCCAGTACATATGTGTAATGATAATAACAATACCAATAATCATAATAATAATAATAAGAAGAAGAAGAACATTATTATTATTATTATTATTATTATTATTATTATTATTATTATTATTATTATTATTACAGTAGTACCCCGTTGACACGTTTTTGAGGGTACCGTAAAGATACACGTAACTGCCTAGAAACGCAGCAGCCGAGAGAAAGGCAACACGAAGCAATTACAACATCTCCCACTAAAAGGAACCATGTGGGGATGCGAAGCAGCGCGTAGGTCAACTTAAGGTTGCGTTTATCACGGCCACCTTGCCTGATGTTAACGCGTCCTTGCAAGTGGAGCGCACCATGTTGCTGTTACACGTCCCGAACTCTTGTTGGAGCACGCCACGCGAGTTCACCGCTCGTCTGCAGAAACTCGTTCCCCGACGCCATCACGTGATTGCTGAGAGAGTGTAAGGGGGAGAGGCCACAGCGTCTTACCCAGCCCCTTACAAAGGCAGGAACGCGCAAGCACGTGCCAGCGTGTTCTGACTAGGATACAACGCGTTGGTTCATCGCGCGTCTGCAGAATCTTGTTCGCCGATGCCATCACATGATTGCTGAGAGAGTGTAAGGGGGAGAGGCCACAGCGTCTTACCCAGCCCCTTACACAGGCCCGAACGCGCTACCGCGTGCGAGCACTCATGGTTTTGTCTGCGTTACGCCAAGCTAGGACAGCATACGTCAGCACGGGCCCCTAAAGTGCTATGCACGTATCATCATCAAGGTGGTCGAAGAACAAGAGGAAGAAGACTTCTCCTTGGCGCGAGCGCCCGCTACAGGCGGCTTTGCTAGGTCGTAGAATGTAACTATACGGACAAAGCCCAGCGCAAAAGCTGCTTCGCATCTAAAAATATTTAGTGATACAGAACATTATTTCAAGGCTTACGCTTCAAAAAACCGTGCAACGTTGCTTCGTGCATTTACTCGTGCCGAAGCAGCACGAAAAGGTTTTCTAGCACCTGCAGTGTGCTGTCCCTTTATTAATCTAGTGCCAGCATGCCCGACACTTTTCAAGCTGTCACCATGGTCCTTCAATACTTTTTTACTGGTCATGAAACTCCCGCGAAAGTTTCATACAGGGACAAAAGTGGCCACTAGAGGCGCCACCGTAAGCAGAAGGGCATTGATCTGCCGTGCTTGGTAGGTAAGTTGCACGTTCGCGGAAGTGTTTGCCGTCAAATACACTTCCTCGGATATTTTCCTTCTCCGTGTTCTCGCCAACAAATCATAGCAGTGATTAGTATTGTCAATATGGTACATTATGCGCGTTGTCAAATTGCCCAAGTCATTGACTGCTGGCAATGTTTTGACTGAGGGTGTCTGTGAAGTGACGCATGTGTTCGTCGCGTTCCTACATTTCACGATTCCTGCATAGTCGATTTAGGGCTTAAACCGAGCACTCTTACTGGGTGTAGATGACTGGCAGCTAGGTTAACACATTTTGTGCTAGAGGATGTGGAGTAGCCGTGCTCTGGCTGCACGTATTGCTTATTTTCAGAGTAATTGTCATTTTATTCTATAAGACATCACGAAGCTGCTAATAGAAGTTCGCGTGCCAATAAACAAACCTGTATATCAGGCTAACTTGGCATTAATAGCTTTGAAGTACCTCTTGAGGGATATCGCTAGTGATACATAGTTTTAAACATAGCTCAAAATCAAAAGCGCAGATTGAGATACCACAAAACGGAGAGGGATGCTCGTGTTGTTTTCCTTTGTTTTTCTTTGGTACCATAATTCGTGCTTTTGATTTTGAAAATAAAAAAACAATGAGGTGAAACTGCTGTGAGCTGCTTTTGCTAGATATAGGCACTATGTGCGATTTTCAAACGAAAGATTTTCATTTTACGCATGCAGATTTCATAACACTGCCGAGTTCTAATACACGCGGATCTTTTTGTTATCCATTGCCATATACTGTCGCAATGACCACGAGTTCTAAGTTGACGTTCCAGTTAGCCACCCTGATCCTTCTATGTAAACACCAGCACAAATCGAGATCAACCCGGAGCTTCCGTCAACTCAGTTGAACTGATCAATCATCTGCACTACTCTTTTTGAACCTTTCTAGAAATTTTCTCGATTCAGCGACAGCACCAGCAAACAGCACTATCGAAGTAAAATAAAATATTGCATTTTGGCCCACGGCATCAGTTTTCAGTTTCTATCATTATCCAGAAAGCAAACGCACACACTCAGAACACCGTACTTCACATAAAACTCCAAAAACACTCGCACACACTACACACACAATTCTAGGCACGGCGTCTTCCACCAGTCTTGGTCGATCTCGAGGCAGTGAAACGATGTTTCTATTCACTGCGCACACGTCCGCACGTATAATGTCACTTGCACCAAAATGTTTCTCGCAGACACGAACGTACTTAGAGTCGAACGAAAATCCGACAGCATCCTGTCGCGGGATTGCACGTTTCCACCTGTCGCATTCTGCGTCGGCTGGTAAACAGAACAGGGAGACTTTTTCGATGGTGCCCTTGTATCCCGAGTGACAGCCCGGCACACAGCAGGTCATGGGGATCGCTGTCACGACGAGGTGACCGCGAAAAGAAAAAAAAGGGGTGCAACCAGCACGCACAACACCCCTCAGCGCCCACTCTCCGCTAATGGCGGCGAGCAGCAGCCGGCTTCCTCATCCCCCTTCTAGCTATGCCAGCGCCGCTGCACGGAAAGTGCGGGCGGTATATGAAGCTCTGCCATTGAGTTACGCGGGAGTTTCATGACAAGTAAAAGTATTGAGGGACAATGCTATCACTTTTGATAGCATGGTCCCTCAATACCCCAGAAAGCGATCGTGGAAGAAAATGACCTCTGCTCCAGAAACTCCTAAGCTTCGTCATTGGTGCACGCATTGGCGCACTCAGCCACGATCCAGCCGACGGATAGAAGCGCGGAGCTGAGAACGGTTTCATCGACAGAAATGTAATCAACGTATGCGATTCTTTTGGCAACAGTTGTAGGCGTGAAGGAACTAAGCACAGGCAACACGACCACCGCGACCACTCCGACCCCGAACCATGCGAGCTCCTCCAACGGATAATGAATGATCACTTCACAGCAATGCGAAGGCGGAAACAAAGGCCAATCTCCAAGGCCTTACTTTCGAAAGCGCTAAAAACAAGTTTAAAGCCAATTAGGTCATAGACGCCATCTTTGCAATAATATTCTCGAAGGTTATGTTAAGTTCGGGGCACGGACAAAAAAGTATTTCTTGCTCCGTGAATCGCGGTAACCGAAAGCACGTTATGCGTGCCTCTTGCGCCACTCGCATGAGCCTATTCTTACGGTCCAGCCCGGTCGAACTGCGTGAAAAGTAACACCGCCGCTCTCTTCCGTGGTCGCTCGGCTGGCTCGGTAGCGCACCTCACGATGTATCACACGAGAACGTTACCACATTTGCGACGTAAAAGCAGGGTTCCCAATACATTGTATCATATGGGAGTTATGCCTGGAATGGCGAAAAAAATTACACCATCTCCCGCTAAAGGGGACCATGAGGCGATGCGAAGCCGGAGCACTTGCACGATCGCGTTCCGTTGGCGTTCGTTGGGCATGCTACCGACCTCGCGTCGTGGAACGCGAAGAGGGACGCTACGCGCGTCGTATCTTCCATCTAGCCTGGCCGTTAATTTTCACAGGGCGAGCGGGGAACGCGGTCGACAGGCGGGCGAGAGGGGGGCAGCGTAGGAGAGGAGAGAGAAGGGGAGGGGACGCGCATGCGATCGAGCTCATCACGGCGTTGCGCAGGAGAGAATTTCGGCATGTCTAGCCCGCGTTTCAGAGGAAGAGAGGAAAGGAGGAGGGGAAATGGAAAGTGGAGAGGGAAAGTGGAGAGGGGAAGGGGAGAGGGAAAGTGGGGAGGGAAAGGGGAGAGGGAGATGGGAGAGGGGAAGGGGAGAGGGTGAGTGGAGAGGAGGTGTGCGGAGAGGGTATGCGCATGCGCAGTAAGGGTGGTCACGCCGCACACCACCGGATTGAGCTCGGCCTTAAGATACTTCGCATCTAAAACGATGTAACAGCCGGGAAAACGCAGGAGTGAGGAACGTTCTTGTGTATCATGTTATTATGTACACATAGGGATTTGCGCGAGAACTGAGTAAGCACGTCCGATAACGGGGGTATGGGGAGGGGCGGTTCTGGCCGAGGAAATGATTCGGAAGAATGGAGCTAGACTCTTCTCCCTCCGAGACATTATCTAGTTCCACAGATAGTTCAGGTGTATATATCCGCCGCGTAGCCAAAAAAAATTGAAGGACCCTTAAGCTTCGCCTTTAAGAGTTGAACGCGATAGCGAAATCCGGCCCCTAGTGCGCACTTCAACCACTTAGTGCATACTTATTAATCTGTATTGTTATACACACACGCACACAGATACACATGTGCGCGCGCGCGCAAATGGTAGAGGTTTTCGATCTAAAACAAGAATCGCATGCCCTCCAAGATGCACGCCGCGCGCTTGCCATCTCGGAGGCCATAAAGAGTCGAAACATATTTCTTACAATGCCTCACAGATGGCAGCACATTATCTAGCGTTTGCTGTTTGCTTGATCAACGCCTCCTCTAGAAAGCCAGCGTTGGCTTGATATGTTTTCCGCTAGATGGACATAGTTGTCCATTTTTAGAGCTGTTTGAAAGTTCGTGTGTGTTTTTAGCGGCGATGGCTGCACTATCCCGGCCTTTTTCGACGTAGTTTGATGGTCTCGCCTATGCGCCTACAAATCGCCGAGTGGGCTCGTTTTTGTCGTGACATCTGCCGAACAAAATGCGTTAGACTCCTTCATTACATGACATTTATGTAGTGTTTTTTTCGGAAGCAGCTGCAAGTGACATCGTGGCTTTGTGGTAGGACACCTGCTTGTCACGCGAACGGCCCGGGTTCGATCCTCAATGGGAGCGAAGAATTTATTCTTTATTTTATTTACTTCTTTCTCGATTTTTCGCTCTCGGATGGTTTTTCGCTCACAACCAACGGTGCCGACACCGACACCGGAATTTCTGCGACACGACCTCTCTAACGCTATCGCGTTAAAAAATCACGCCATATCCACGAAGTGAATGGTGATTGAGGAGCTGGCTCGGAGACAATCGAGTAAACCGTGAATGCTCCGTACAATTCTTCTACTGTCATATAAAGATGTCACACGTTGTTATAGTAGCGATTGTGGTCAGGTTCTTGTCGAACCACAAGCGGCCGCAGACCTTGCAGCTGTGGCTGAACGTGTGGTCGAGGAAATCACGCTTGAAGCGCGTGTCGGCGCCACCAACTTCAGGTAGCGACCGCTTTCGGCGCTTGGCCGCAGCATCCCGCGCCCGTAACTCTACAAGGTTCTCTTGCCGACGCTTCCGCGCTGCTTCGGCTTCGCGGGCTTGTATCTCGGGTTACGCACGAAGCTGACGTCTCCCTGCGGCCTTTCTAGCTCTAGCCGCAGGGTCTTGGCGACGAGGCCGCGCTGCAGCTGCCTTGCCAGTCCTCCGCTCCGCTGCCTTGTCTTCTTCGTTCATGTTATTAGTATCTAAGCGCACTGCCGGAGTGGAGCGAGTTCCGCATGCTACAGTTGGCTTCTCTTTGGCGCGAGCGTGCGCATGGTATATTTGGCTATGCTATAGGTGGTTTGCCTGCGTTAATATCATCATCAAGGCGCTCGAAGAACACGAGGAAGAAGACTTCTCTTCCGCGCGAGCTGCGCCTGTAGCGGTTGCTTCTGGAACGAAGGTTACGCTTACGGCGCGGGACTTTGCCCCAGCCTAAGAAGGTGGTGAGCCAGCTCCTAAAAAAATGTCATGGCGATCGCAACAATCACACTGACAGTGCCAGCATATCTCGCGCGGAATGTCCCTATTGGCTACAGCAACAAAAACGTTTTCGCCGTCACTTTCGCAGAACAACGCTGGTACTCCACATCTTCCAATTCCATTTGACCTTAATAGTCAACACCGTTCAGAAAAGAATTCCATCCAGGGTGTTCCCTTCTGACAGAGGTGCTGTTTAAGCCTGAGTTACAGCCGTGCCGGACGTCGCTGAAGAAGCCGTTCTTGTGTAGTGATTGGTGTAGTTCTAAAGCCTGTTCGACATGACCTGTGAATTTGCCCCAAGAGTGGCGCGGCTGCCATCGCGGATGCCCAAAACCAGTTTTTGGAGCGTCCGCTCGCCGCTGCGATTCAGATCGCCAGAGTTCAAAAAACTCGCTCATGGCAGGGCCCCTGCCCAGTGGTAGAGCAGTGACGTAGAGGTAGAGTCGAGGAGCGCCGTTCAAGGATCGCCGTGAAGAAGTGCCGTTCTTTTCCTTTTGCTGTTCTCGACGGCGCTTCCATCAAAGCAGACAAATCGTTTGCACGTGTCATTTCGTTCGTTTTGTGATGAGGTTTATTGATGGAATGAGGTCGCGACGAAAAGGGACCGTACGCTGACACAGTGCAAGGCTGGCACAGGCGGTAAAGGCTCTCGCGCAATCAGAACGCGGTCGCCTTTCGTCCTCTTTCACAGGCGCATACTCGTCTGTGCATCTGCTCCACTACAATACCCCCGGGGTGAAGGGTAGCCATCCTGGCGACTCGTGGAGTACGTAGAATGAGGGGGTCGTAGTAGGGCTTGAGACGGTCGACGTGTACGGTCTCGCGTCCTCGACAGCGCAAATCTGGCGATTGTGTGAGGGGCTCGACGATGTAGTTCACCGGCGAGGTGGCATGAATGATATGGTAGGGACCATGGTACCGCGTCAGAAGTTTAGAGAAAAGCCCAGGGGCGTGGGGGGGTACCCAAAGCCAAACAAGGGAGCCAGGAGGAAACGTAGGAGCTCGGTGATGAACGTCGTCATGTCGCGTCTTTTGTCGACCTTGAGCTTCACCTGTGAGGGAACGAGCCATTTGATGGCAGTCTTCGGCGTATCTGGCGACTTCAGAAACTGGAATGCATTCAGAGATATCAGGTAGGTACGGGAGTATGGTGTCCAGTGGGTGGGAAGGTTCGCGGCCGTACAGGAGAAAGAACGGGGAAAAGCCGGTAGTCGCTTGCGCCGCGGTGTTGTAAGCGAACGTAACAAAAGGTAGTACAGTGTCCCAGTTGGTGTGGTGGGAGGAGGTATACATCCTCAACATGTCACCGAGTGTCCTGTTCAACCTTTCGGTGAGACCATTTGTCTGTGGATGGTAGGCGGTGGATTTCCGGTGAATGATGTTGCATTCAGCGAGGAGGGCTTGGATGACCTCCGAAAGGAACACGCGACCCCTATCACTGAGTAGTTCCCGCGGAGCACCATGGCGTAGAATGAAGCTGCAAAGAATGAAGAGTGCAACTTCGCGGGCGGTCGCTGCCGGGAGAGCTGCAGTCTCAGCGGAGCGCGTCAGGTGATCGACGCCGACAATAATCCATCGGTTTCCAGAGCCACTGTACGGGAAGGGGCCGTAGAGGTCGATACCCACGCGGTCAAATGCGCGAGCCGGGCACGGGAGCGGCTGCAACGTGCCAGTAAGGTGTCGCCGAAACGTCTCGCTTTGTTGGCATGTAGTGCAAGACTGAACGTATTTTTGCACAAAGCGATACATTCCTCGCCAGTAATATCGCTGACGCAACCTTTCGTAGTTTTTCAGGGTGCCGGTGTGAGCACTTTGGGGATCCGCGTGGAAATTCCAGCAGATCTCAGAGCGCATATGACTAGGGACAGCAAGGAGCCACTTCCGACCATCTGGCATGTAGTTGCGGCGGTACAGAATGTTGTCTCGCAAGGAAAAGTGGACTGCTTGACGGCGTAGCGCTCTCGTCAAAGGGACAGCAGACGGATCGGAAAGGTAGTCGAGCAACATGGCAAGGTATGGGTCCTTACGCTGCTCCAAAAGCATGTCATTGGTGCTGTGTGGTGACAAGGTGGTAAACTGGGGTGACAGAGAAGTCACATCTGGCGTTATTGGCGAGCGAGAGAGTGCATGAGCATCCGCATGCTGGCGAGCGCAACGATATACGACACGAATACCTGCAATCAAAGTGCCCAACGGTCCAGGCGTCCCGACGGGTCTTTCAAGGTGGATAGCCAACATAGTGCGTGGTGGTCTATAACCAGGTCGAAAGGACGGCCATAAAGATACGGGCGAAACTTCGTCAATGCCCAGATTATCGCCAAGCACTCCTTCTCTGTTCCGGAATCGTTTAATTCAGCCTTCTTGAGAGCACGACTTGCATAAGCTACAACGTATTCACCTTGGGTGCCCTTGCGTTGTGCCAAAACAGCGCCAAGACCGACGCCACTTGCATCGGTATAAATTTCTGTGGGAGCAGTGGGGTCGTAGTGACGAAGGATAGGTGGTGAGGTCAACAGGCGGCGCAACTGGCGAAGTGACTCATCCCATGCAGGTGACCATGCAGATATACCTTTGCTGGTGGCAAGCAGACTCGTCAAAGGTGCGATGATGGACGCGAAGTTACGCACGAAGTTGCGAAAATAGGAGCAGAAGCCGACAAAACTTCTCAGGGCTTTCATTGATGTGGGCTTTGGGAATTCGGCGACAGCTCGAAGCTTATCGGGATCCGGAAGAACGCCGTCTTTAGAGATGACATGTCCCAAGATGGCTAGCTTCCGTGCTGCGAAGTGGCACTTCTTGGTGTTAAGTTGTAGGCCCGCCGAAGTTAGGCACGTGAGAATTTCGTGCAGACGAGCAAGGTGTGTCGGGAAATCTGCTGAGAAGACTACTATGTCGTCCAGGTAACACAAGCAATCTTCCACTTGTGGCCTCGAGGGATAGTATCGATCATGCGCTCAAACGTTGCAGGTGCGTTGCAGAGCCCAAATGGCATGACGTAGAACTCATATAGGCCATTGGGCGTTACAAAGGCTGTTTTAGGGCGATCACACCAAGCCATTGGCACCTGCCAATACCCAGAACGCTGATCCAAGGATGTAAAGTACTCGGCGCCTTGCAAACAGTCAAGAGCATCGTCTATTCGCGGTAGCGGGTAGACGTCCTTTTTTGTAATCTTGTTTAAGCGGCGATAGTCGACGCAAAATCGAATGGTGCCATCTTTTTTCTTGACCAATACCACAGGTGATGGCCAAGGACTTTGAGAAGGCTGTATGACTCCACGTAGAAGCATGTCATCCACTTGCTCCGTAATAACGCGGCGCTCTTCGGCGGAAACGCGGTAAGGCCGCTGTCGCAGGGGCGCGAGTGGGAGCCGGCGTCGATAGTATGACTGATAGTCGTGGTGCGGCCTAACAAAGAATGTTGAAAGCCGAAAGAAGACAAACTTGTCATGGAGCGCAACAAGTTGGCGGCGACGAGAGGGGGAGAGGTTTGTGTCAATGGCCGTGTCAAACGCTGACGAACTTGATGGCTGAGATGCAGGAGTGATTGTGGCCATGTGACATGTGGTGACATCGGGAAGATCAAAGTCATCGATGTGGTTGACAGGTTGGACATATCTTAAAGTTTCAACACGGAGTAAGGCAATGGCGTAGGTGCAGTGGTTTGTAACCAGCATTATGGTTGACCCAGACGCAATTGTGAGAACGGCTAATGGGAGAACGATGCCCTTGCGTTCAGTAAACACTACCGTGGCGTCAGGTTCAGCAGTAGACGAGATGGTAATAGGGACTGAAGCTTCAGGAGGCAAGGTGGTGTCGGTATCAACGATTAGTTTGCAGGGAGAAGAACGGTCGGGCAATGAAAAATCACACTTTGGCACAAGGGACACTTCCGCACGTGAACAATCGATGATAGCTTCATGAAGTGAAAGGAAATCCCAACCCAGGATGATGTCATGAGAGCAAGTGAACTGCGCCTGTTAAAGAGGACGAAAGATGACCCGCGTTCTGATTGCGCGAGAGCCTGTGCCGCCTTTGCCAGCCTTGCACTGTGTCAGCGTACGGTCCCTTCTCGTCGCGACCTCATTCCATCAATAAACCTCATCACATTTGGTGGCTGAGATCCCCAGCCAGACCTGGAGCTCCGCTCTCGCATGTTAGCCGAGCGACCACCGGACAACATGATTGACACAGTCACTACCCAGCACCTCCACCAAATGTTGTGAAGTTTATTGATAGAATGAGGTCGCGACGAAAAGGAACCGTACGCTGACACAGTGCAAGACTGGCAAAGGCGGCATAGGCTTTCGCGCAATCAGAACGCGGGTCGTCTTTCGTCGTCTTTCACAGGCGCATACTCGTTTGTCCATCTGCTCCATTACAGTTTGAATTTTTATCGAATCTTGGCAACAACATAGGTCCGGACAGGTGGACCCTACGACACTCCGCACTTCTAGTTCACAGCACGTATAGCTGTTCTTTTTCTTGTTTACGACCCCCACCCAGCGCGTTCGTACAGTTTCCTGTTTTCTTCCATTGAATGGCCACGTACCCCGATGACAAAAAATGCCGCCACCTCTTTTCTAGAATGCCCATAGGCAATAAGAGAGACGAGTTAATTCACAAGCCCACAATATGGTCGACTGGGCCGCTTGCATCCGGTTGCCGGCACAGACGGCGCACCAACGCCTTGTGACATTCGAGAGCAAAACGCACCGAAATCCCTGTGAAAGCTTAAAACCACAAAAGCCGACTTTTTTTTTCCTTTTCCATGGCCAAGTGTATCAGCGCGCACTAAGATTTCCATGCTGAAAGAAAGCAGGAACATAAATAAACATGATTCTTGAAGTTGCTAATTTCACTCGTACACACTGAACATTTGCATCATTCAAGGTTTATACACGTGAAAATCGAGCCCCGAAGTCGAAGGCTGGTGTAACTCGCAACCCAAGCGCTCCAAAGCAGGCGAACTCGGAAAACTCGGGCGCTTTCCACAGCCACCCTTGCTCATCGTATAGGGTCACGTCACGCGAAAGTGGTGCATTTGAAACGAAGCCGCGTCCGCGCGTCCTGGTGTCCCTGGATCGCCGCGGAGGTCGCCGCTCAGTCGCTTGCGTGTGAAACGGGCTGAAATCCTGTGCTTCATGCAGCTCCACTACTTTGAAACCTGAGGAAGTGCGTAGCACGGTCATAGGCGTGCGCAGGGTTCTCTACTAGCAGGGGACACGTTTTAGCGCAGCGCAACCCCCCCCCCCCTCTTGTTGGACGAGCCGAAAGAAAACGAGCTCCGCAATGGATGCGAGAATGAACATGAAAATAAAGCGATGACGTACTTCCCACAGCGGCCTGCCATTTCTCCCCGGCTTTCAGGGGGTAAAGATTGGAAGTACACAGTTTTTTTAATGCGACATCAGGGATCCACGGTTGCCATTACCGTCAAAAAACATGCGTAGTGGTAACCCTCGGAATTAAAAGATGACGTGAAAGGTCCTACTAAGTGAAGGTTTGGTGCAGAATTAGCAACCCCTTTAGGAGACGATAATTCTGCTCCACACCTTTACTAAAGCACTAAATTCGCAAAATCGCAATTTTAAATGCCAGGCATTTCTTAGGTAACCAAAGGCACTTCGAGCGTTTCTATCTACGTATCTATTTATCAATCTATCTAGCCGCCTACGTCTGGGTGCTCTCGTGATCGCCTCCTGAACTTGGTGTAGACCAAAATTGGCATGGGAGGGTAAGAGGGTTTGACGAATATGACTCCCTGGTCATGACATGAATGTCGTGAAAATTCTGTCACGTACGTGTTCGAACCCTTTCCTTCAAACATGTGTGGCACATATCCGTATACTACGGGCCGCTGTATGCGGGTATGCGCGACAGGTGATTGACCGTTTATGGTAATTTAAAGGCTAGAACGTTTAGCAAACCCGACATCGGCAGCGTTGAGCCGACGATATGAAGGAAAAACCAGGAACTCCTGCAGCAGGAATCGAACCCAAGCATTCTGCGTGCCAGTCAGGTATTCCACACAGCAACGCCAGGTCTTTAAACTGCTTTGGAAAAAGACCCTATGCAGGCGTAATATCGGTGAAACGTCAATTACGGTTGAAGTACTTTGTATCCCATTTTATAACAAAGCAACAGACACTACATATGCAATCCTATGATACTGGTGTCGTGTCAGGTTAGCGTCAATTGGGGTTACAGTGTTCGCTCCGCTTTTACAGCAGTCTAATAAACATTACGTTTGTATTCCTGTGATTCAGCAAACTATATTCAAGCGTCACTCGACCCAGGAGGAATACGCCAGCGAAAGGCACGTAGTATATTGAAATCATCGAACCGTAATGTGCACTTTGGTGTGATAAAACTGACGTATGTGCTCTAACGTGAGTGCTGACTTGCGTCACACCCTCAGTTCCCTTTTAAACGCCAGTGTAGCCGACGTGCCTGGTAAGCCCAAGATGTGCGCACAAATACGACACCTGCAAAAGACGTCGATCCATCTCGTAACGCTTGGCTCGAAGCCAAAAATGCACCATGGACCGCTACTTGCTGACTGCTTCACATGAAACCGATTCCCACAAGGTTGCTGACTAGCAGGGCTCCGGGCCGAATGAGCAGCGCATGCGCGCACGTGTCCTTGCCACCGCCGCTGCCAAATCCTGCGACAAACCGCCTTCGCCGGCAGCGTCTATCCCCAGTAACGCACAGCTTGTCCAAGTGAGTTTCCCGCCCAAACTTGAGCTTGGTTTCCCTATAGCCAGTGCCGCTTCCCGTGCCTAACAGCGACACCATCAACAACACAACTTGAGCATAACAACATTTAATCGCCATTACACATTACCGCACAGCACATGACGTTAATTCTCACGATACCACAAGACCGACATTGCATAACTAAACTGACAGAACCAATAACAATGACAACAGCGCAATGGGAATCGCAGGGTGCCCGTGCTCAAAGGCGTGCGCCCGAAGGGGACAGGGGGGGGGGGGCGCCGCCCCCCTTTGTGCCCCATTCAGTGCTTTAGTAAAGGTGTGAAGCAGAATTAGCGCCCCCTAAAGGGGGTGATAATTCTACGCCACACATTTACTAAGTTGGACCTTTCACGTCATCTTTTCATTCCTAGGGTTACGACTGCGGATGTTTTTTAACGGTAACGGCGACTGTGGATCCCTGATGTTGCACTAAAAAAACTGCGTACTTCCAGGAAATCTTTACCCCCTGAAAGCCAGGGACAAATGGCAGGCCGCCGCGAGAAGTACGTCATCGCTTTATTTTCACGTTGGAACTCTTGGGGCCAAATCACATGTCATGTGGAACAGGCAACAAGGTTTAGAACTACACCGATCACTACACAAAAACGACTTCTTGAGTGACGCCCGGCACGGCTGTAACTTAAGCTTAAACAGCTCGGCTGTTAGAAGGGAACACCCTGTATGCATAGGCGTGCGCAGGGTTCCCCAACAGGGGGGGGGGGGGGCGAAGTTTTTTTTTGCAGCCCCCCCCTCCTACTAAGCCAATGTACGAGGCAGATTTGCCGCCCCCCCCCCTCTTAGGTGACTGGGGGGTCAATGAATGGGGCAGATTTTGCGCCCCCCTCTTAGGTGACTAGCCGCCGCCTCTGCCACCGCCCCCCCCCCCCCTGCGCACGTCTATGCCTGTATGGCCTTCCTTTCTGTAGGTGTTCACTATCAAGGTCAAGTGGAATTGGAAGGTGTTGAGTACCAGCCTTGTTCTGCGAAAGTGACGGCAAAAACGTTTTTTATTGCTATAGACAATAGGTGCATTCTACGCGAGACGTGCTGCCACTGCCACTGCCACTGTGTTGGTTGCCATAGCCGTCACACCTTTTTGGCTACGCGGCGGATTTATACACCTCAATTATCTGTGGAACTGGATATTGTCACTGAGGGAAAGGAGTCTAGCCCTGTTCTTCCGATTCAGCTCCTCGGCCACAGCACCCCCCCACCCCCGGAACCCCCGTTATGGGGCGCGCTTAATCAGTCCTCGCGCAACTGTTATGTGTACATAACAACATGATAGTGTAGTAATAAAAAAATAATGTCATTATTATTATTATTATTATTATTAAATGCGAAGCATTTCTTAACGAACCTCTGGCACTTTGAGCGTTTCAATCTACGTATCTATCTATCTATCTATCTAGCCGCCTACGTCTGCGTGCTCTCATGAGCGCCTCGGTAACTTGGTGTATGCCAAAATTGGCATGAGAGGGTAAGAGAATTTGACGAATATGACTGTCGGGTCATGACATGAATAACGTGAAAATCCTGTCGCGTACGTCGTCAAACCCTTTCCACCAGACAGGTGTGGCACATACCCGATTACCACGGGCCGCGGTGTACGGGTATGCGCCACAGGTGATTGACAGTTTATATCTACCCAGGAACGGCGAAAACAGACATTGGTAACTTAAATGCCAGAGCGTTATGAAAAACCGAGATCGGCAGCGTTTACCCGAAGAATTCAAAGAATGAAAATTAGGATCCCAGCAGGAATCGAACCCAAGCATTCTGCGTGGCAATCAGGTATTCTACCACAGAGCCACACCAAGTCCATAAACTGGTTTGGAAAAACAGCCTACGCAGGCGTAATGTCGGTGCAACGTCAATTGTGGTTGTGGTGCTTGCTATCTAGTTTTGCGCCCCGCCACGGTGGTCTAGTGGTTATGGCGCTCGACTGCTGACCCGAAGGTCGCGGGATCGAATCCCGGCCGCAGCGGCTGCATTTTCGATGGAGGCGAAAATGTTTGAGGCCCGTGTACTTAGATTTAGGTGCACGTTAAAGAACCCCAGGTGGTCGAAATTTCCGGAGCCCTCCACTACGGCGTCTCTCATAATCATATCGTGGTTTTGGGACGTTAAACCCCAGATATTATTATTATCTAGTTTTGCAAGAAAGCAATAAACACTACATGACACTCCTACGATGCGTACTCCTGCGATACAGGTGTGATATCAGATTAACGTCTGTGGTTCCAGTGTTGGCTCCGCTTTGACAGCAGTCTAAAAAACATTACATTTGTATTCCTATGATTCAACAAGCTATATTGAAGCATTACTTGACCCCGGAGGAATACATCAACGGTAGTTACGTATAATATTCACATCATCGGAGCGTAAGCTGCACTTAGTCCGCCTGAACGACGCAGTGTCATCTTCATTTCTTACGAGGCTGGGCAATAGCCTCATGCTGACCAAGGATGATGCCAGATTGACTGACATCCGCTTTGTAGACTAGGCTACGTAGGCCGTATACGCCCAGATAGTCTACGAATACGACAAGCGCCATCCATTGATGTTGCTCTACCTAGCACTATCCAGGCCTACCAGCCACGACGGCCTATACCATACCAACGCGAACGGTGACTTCAGGTTCCGACATGTCGCCGGCCCTATTGACAGACAATTTGTCGAGGAAATGACCGAGGCATCCACGATTTCCAACAGGTGTACTATACCTCATACTTCACTACACGTGCATGGACCCCTGGTCACCGTGATCACGACCGAATCCAAGAACTAGTCGTGACAAGCTGCTGGTGCTCACTGACCATGGTGATGATGACCTTGTTCAGAAACTGTCACGAACTTCTTCCACACATGCACACGGGTTCGTAAAACGTGCGTGCGTTCTCCATCATTAGGGACAAGTATAAGCACTACATATCAGCTTACCGCTTCTGGTGTTGGTAATACCCACGCTGCCGTTGGCAGGGTTACCTAACTGTAAACAACTGGTATTATAACACATATGCGGCTCTTCAACATATATGTGTGCGTATAAAATTTATACAAATATTTAAGCGTAATTTTGTAACATATCGCTCAGTAAAAAAAATTACGCCACAGTCTCCTTCCCGCCGCATGCTTCGCATAACATCGACTCCCACGGTACGTGGTATCTGCCGAATTTTTATTTCCATTATTATTCCTATTGTTGTTGTTGTTGTTGTTGTTGTTGTTGTTGTTGTTGTTGTTGTTGTTGTTGTTGTTGTTGTTAAATGCGAAACATTTCTTAGCGAACGTTAGGCATTTTGGCCGTTTCTACCAAAGTATCCATCTATCTGTGTGTCCATCTGTCTACGTAGGCGCCTACGTCTGGGCGCTCTCCTGGTCGTGTCCATAACTTGTAATATACCAAAATTGGCATAGCAGGGGATCAGCGTATGACGAACACGATTCACTGGTCGTGACATGAATAACGCAAAACATCTGTGGCGTACGTCATGAAGCCCTTTCCCCCAGTAGCGTGTGGCACATACCCGCATACCACAGTTCATGTTATGCGGGTATGTGCCACAGGTGATTTACAATCTCAATTAACACAGTAATCGCGAACAACACATTGAAACGCAAGGCAAGTGAGGGAGCTGAAGGCAGAACTCATCTGCAAGATGCTCGACTGCCATCCACTCTTCCTCGTGGTCCGCCAGTATGACGACGCAGTGAGTGAGTACGAACTTTATTCAGGTCCTGAGGTGAAAGAAAGCGGTGCCGAAGGCCCCGCCAATCAATCCGGCTGCTCCACCCAGGTCGGGACCGGTAGACAGAGTCCTTCGGCGACGGCCCAGGCCCTCTGGACAGCCTTGAGCTGAGCTATGAGCTCTGTGCTTTGAAGCGCTGAGTCCCATGTGTACTGGTCAGAAAAGTCTGTACCCGCGTTGGCAGGGCACAGCCAGAGCATGTGCTCGAAATTGTTATATTCGTGGCCACAGTGCGAGCATACAGCAGGAAAGCCAGGATTGATCCTGCTTAGTGTCGTCGGTGTTATGTATGTTCGAGTCTGCAACTGTGTGTAAGTGATTGCTTGTGCTCTGTTGAGCTTTGTGTGAGGACGACGAAAAGTTCGACGTCCTAACCTATGATGAGAGGTGAGTTCGTGGTATGACACGAGCGGGTCTTTGTTATCGAGGTTCCTGCAGGCTGCATTGAAGCGAGGGGGTGGACCGCAGACGCGGAAAGTGAGCTCTCGCGCCAGTTGGCGTGCCCGCTCGTTTGGGTTGCAGGAAGGAGATCCGGCAATGTTTCCCATGTGAGCCGGGAACCATGTAATGTGTGAGGACGGGAAATTATCTTCGCCCCTTTCTTGGTAGAAGAGCTTGTTGACAACCGTAGCTGCCAGAAGACACGAGGGCAGCCGAAAAGGTTCTTATGGCTGTTCTGGAGTCCGAGTAAATGATAGAGGCTCCCGTGCAGCTTTGAAGGGCCACCGCAATGGCCAATTTCTTCTGCTTCGTAGCTGAAGTTGGTAACTACCGTGGCTGCGTTGACGAGCGAGCCATGGGCGTCCACCACCGAGACGGCGTAAGCGCCTCGATTCCAATATCTTGCAGCGTCAACAAAGAGGACTTGCGTTTCGTTGCGCATGATCTTGGCGAGTATGGCGTCCTTCGTTGTGGGTCGGGTGTATGTTTCTGGGAATCGGATCAACTGTTATCGCTTGCGTGGCGTTTTTTGCAAAGTTGTGACTTCTCTGGCGGCATGAAGAGGGGCTGAATTCCGGCTTCTAACAAGATCTCGTTGCCTGCCCTTGAGAGCGAGAGCCGACTAATTTGGGCGTGTCGCTGTGCCTCAAACAGTTCGGTAGCTGTATTGTGCAGGCCCAATTGGAGGAGTCGTTCCGTACTAGTATTTCGAGGGAGGCTCAGGACCCTTTTCAATCCTGTTCTAATTAGTGTATCGATTTAAATGAGCTCCGTCTTCTTCCAATTGAGGAAAGGGGCGGCGTACGTTACGTGGCTGATGAGAAAGGCGTGAAATGCTTCATGAGGTTGTCTTCTTTCAGGCCGTCCCTTCGGTTAGCGACCCGTGATAAAACCCTGGTGAAGTTGAGGACACTCTTTTCTGTGCGTTTGAGTGCCTCCACGTTGTCACCGCTGTAAGCCCCAATGACCATACCCAGGACCTTGATTGTGTTACACCTGAGGATACTGCCTCCGTCCCTGGTACTTAGGTGCACATATGACGCAGCGTTATCTTCATTTCTTATGAGGTTCGTGCAACGTGCGGGCGTTCTCCATCATAACTGACAAGTATAAGCACCGCATAACAGCTTACCACGTCTGGTGTTGTTAATACTAACGTTGCTGTTGGCATCGTTACGCAACTGTAAACATTTGGTTATGCAACACATGTGCGACTATTCAACATATGTGTGCGCATATTAGTGATGCAGAACTATCGGAAAATTGACTATCGATAGTATCAATAGTTTTTTTTTTTTTTAACTATCGATAGTGTACACAAACTATCGATAGTGCTACTATCGACAAACTATCGGTAGTGCAATCGGTAGTACCATCGTTAATATTGCTAGCGATATTACTGCCACGCGTGTTTATTGCTTTGTTTTGACGTATTCGAGTTGCAGCCACAAAGACTGTTAGCAACGTCTGACGCAGACAGCGCCGTAATCTTTGAGAAGCTTCACAGTTGTTTGAGAACATCCTGTTAAGATTACGTGCCAGACGCGAAAAGTCAAGTATATTCGAGAGCTTACGCGAGTAGCAGCGATAACGCTGGAAGGTTTGATGAGTGATGTATAAAGGACGACGCGTTCCACCAATGATCAGGTTACTCAACGGCTGACAGCTGCTCCCGCCACTATCAGTGCGCAGCATGTATCGCTTGTATTTTGAGCTTTCATTTTCTGGGCACAAGTTCGCCCAAATAAAGAGATCCGTATTTCCCAGTCTTGCTGCGGTATTCTTCACCGTCACAACCACGTGACAATACTATCGATAGTGGTGTGAAAAAAACGCCAGGCCTGCGCTGAAACCGCAGCACAGTCACAGAGAAAGCTGGAAGAGCGGCGTTTCTAGAGCCCGTTGTAAGCTAGCTCTCTTGGGGGTACAATACAAGTACACTAGAAAGGTACCCACTACGCCACAAATCACAATTTTTGTGCAGTTGGGAAGTACCTACTAAGCCATTATTCGTCATTCTGCGGAGAAGCAAGGCACCAGCTAAACGTCTGTAAAGCATTGTGTGCACTTTGTTGACGCGACGACTGATGACGATGAAGAATTATGAATCAGTCCTTTGTAATGGATTGGAAGCTTTAAACGGCCCAACAGTTATGTAATTTGCATTGGGTGACGCCCGGTCGCTATTTCCCTCTCCCGTCATGCTGTATAGCATATGTTTGACGTGGGAGAGAGACGGGGGGGGGGGGGCGACGAACATTACTGAGACCCCAAAGAAATAGATCCTGCGCTTATGGGCTTCCTTGGCAACCAATACAAATGCACTTGCGAGGAACCCACTAGGCTATAAATCACTGCAATTTTTAGAAGTAGGGCAGCAGGCATTGTGCCATTTTTCGTCATTCTACGGAGAGCCGTGGTACCTGCTAAACTCATGTAAGGCACTTTGCGCACGTTGTTGATGCTGTGCCTGATGACGAGGAAGAATTATTGGCAGAGCCCTTTGTAATGGGTTGGAAGCATTCAACAACTACTCGTTGCGCAATTCGCATTGTGTGACGCCTGGTTACAGAATTCGCGTTGTGCGACGCTTGGTGCTTATTTCACTCTTCTACCACGCTATATTGTATATGCTAATGTGGTTCCTTCCCGACATGAAGCCTGTATAGGAACTTTTTGCAAAACAGTTTCAAGCACCGGCATGGCTCAATGGTTGAATACTGGGCTCCCACGTAGAGGGCCCAGGTTGGAACCTCGTTCCATCCTAGAATTTTTTTCTTATTTCGTTTTTTTTTTCTTATTTCGAGCGATACTGGTTACGGACACCGGCGGCGGCGGCGGCGGACAACCACGGCGCCAAAAACGGCCGGTGAAATGATCTCATAACAGCCTTCGCTTTAAAATACCCTGCAGCCACTTTCCCGCCGCATGCTTCACATAACATCGATTCCCATGGTATGTGGAATCTGCCGTAGTTTTTTTTCTAATAAAACAGCCTGTTTCCATATAAATGTTTTTATGCTTATGGCAACGAAAAGTATTCTAACGCTTTCGATATAACATTGTGCTCCTGGGCACTGCTGGTAGCTCATTTCGAGCTCAGCACGGCATGCAATTAGGAAACAATTATCAGCAATAACTGCCGCCAGGGTGTTCGTCACTTCTGTTTCATCACATTGCCGAACGAAATCTAGGAATAACAAAATACAGTATGCGCGATTTTATGACCGTCGGGTCCATCGAACAGCATGTGTACAATTGGTAACGCGCCTTCCACCTGAGATCTGTCGTGCTGAGACGAAATCCGCATTTTCATGTCAGCCGGCTGGGGTGTTATCAGAGTGCCCGCGCGTGCTGTGGCGGCCTGACAGATTCCTCTACTCAAATGCTCCTTTGTGTGAGGTGCAAAGTCAACCATGTGTAAGGCAAGGAACCTCAGTGGAAGTAAACTGCCCGTAGCAGGTCATGTTAAACTTGAGCTGTCATTTCATGTACTCGCATCACCATTATCATTGCATATGCGCATTGCATATGCGTATCAAACGAAGCAAAAAAACACACGTTGGGTGGAGAAAGTTTTCAGGGAAGGGGGATAAACACAATCGACTGCGCAGAAGCACAAGAAGAAACAGATGGCTTTTCGCCTTCGAGTCTTCTCAGACAAATGCAGAAGCGACAGTGTTACTTCTTAAATCATTTTGTAGCGTTAGCTACACTTGCCTAGCCGGAGCCCATTTCGCGTGGATCCTCGTGATCCGTGCGGCGCATGAGCGAGAATCAGTGATGTGACACAGCTGGCTCACCGGAGCCGGCATCTCACGCGCTCTCCGCTACTGCCGCTGCTGGTCTGCGCGTTCGGGAGGAGTGACGTCGTAGCCATGGCAGACACACTGGCGCCGGCGCGTGCGATGCTATTCGCCTTCGCTGTGCAGTCACCGTCCGACACTGCGCTGGAGCCGCTTGATAGCGCCTCTGACTGGCGTTTCCAGGTGGTTAACGCCATGGAAAATGAGCTCAAATGCTGCTCAACGGCGCAGAAGAGCCGAGAAGCTTATCTCACCTGATCCCGAACTGGTTGCCTTGCAATTAGCGGTTCTGCGTACGAAGAATGAATAGAAGAAGGCTATTAATTCTAGACAATCTGGAAAGCTAAATATAATCAGCTGAACCTTTGCTAACGCTATGTACATCCTGGCATAGCCGAGCTAAGCCACTGCATTTTTTTATCGGGGTCCATGATATGGCCGCTTCTAAAAATGTCATCTTAGAGGTGATGCGTTCGCGTTATTTGAATGTTTCCTTTATTTTAATGTTTTTTTCACATAAAACTTACACCATTTCTCGCTAAAGGGGACCATGAGGCGATGCAATGCCGGAGCACTTGCACGATCGCGTTCCGTTGGCGTTCGTTGGGCATGCTACCGACCTCGAACGCGAAGAGGAACGCTACGCGCGTCGTCTCTTCCCCCTAGCCTGGCCGTCGTTACACAGGGCGGGCGGGGAACGCGCGAGAAGGGGGCAGCGTAAGAGAGGAGAGAGAGGGGGAGGGGACGCGCATGCGCTGGTGCTCATCGCGGCGTTGCGCAGGAGAATTTCGGCATGTGTAGTCCGCGTTTCAGAGGAAGAGTGGAGAGGGGGAGGGGAGGGGGGACGTGGGGAGGGGAGGGGAGAGAGAAAGTGGAGAGGGGGTAGGGGATAGGCGAAAGGAGAAAGGAGGGGAGAGGGGATGTGGAGAGGAGGAATGGTGAGAGAGAGTGGAGAGGGTATGCGCATGCGCAGTAAGGGTCGTCACGCCGCACACCACCACCACCACCGGTTTTAACTCCGCTATAAGATGCTCGCATCTAATAAGTTGTTTATTGAACCCTGAGGTTTGTTCGAGTGATGAGCGCCGCCACTCTGTCAAAGGTGTTGAGTGCGAATGCACGGCCATCACGCGGAGACATAGGTCTCCAGAGAATGAAGAGGCGCGGATCACACTTTGGCTGCAAAACCGACAAGGCCGATTGGAGGCACCCTGAGGCTTCACTGCATTGACCCCCGCTTGTCGCAAAGACAACCGTGACGACATCGTCGTAGCAAAGCACGTCCACAACGCTTACCTTATAAGGCACGGTCACGTGAGTCAGTTGTTGTCAGATCTCCAGATCTTGCCGTACGTGTTACGTGGTTCACACGTAATTGCAATGATGCGAGACGCTGCGCAGAGTATAATCCCTTCATTAACAACTTCATGAACGCTTCGCTTCTCAGATTGTATACAAACACGTGGTTTAGCTTTGAAGCAATATTTTTCTTACAATATCGCAAGATGCAAGCTTAAATCCACCGAAGCTATTTCTAGAAAGTTGCCAGATTTCTCGACTCACGTGCATCACACTCGACATTGGTGAACATTGGTCTCACCTAAGGCCAGACTTCAAATCAAAAGACCACAGCCATTATGGTGAGCCTAAGCGCTCTCGTAGGACAATTCCGAACGAACCTCATGGAGAAATAATATTCCAGATTTCGTGTTGGAGAACAAGAAACTGAACACTGATTGTGTTTACGAAAATAAACTTCAACTATTCAGAGTACAGGGTACTCCACTAACGGAGATTAGTAAGCTGTCTTTGCAAAGAAGCATCCATTCTAAGTGATGTCTGGAATAAAAAATGCGGAGCATTTCCCCTATCAGTAAAATGGGGGCAAGCGAAGCTTCGCGTGTGCGTGCTTCGTATAATACTTTTCTTTCTTTCTTTCTTCCTTTCTCTCGTATTGCGCAATGCTCCGTGCTAACTTTAGCCTTCTTACATGCCAGAAATGGCACCTTCACTCTCGTTCACAGCAGCGCAAAACTTCAGTTGCTACAGGCAACAATGAAATTTGGCAACGTGAAACGACAAGCGACCTCAATAAAAGATCACATTGCCGTATGAGAAATGGCTGATCGCCCACAAGCCTACGATGGAGATGCACCAATTATTGAAAAACAGCGCACACAAATACTCATGCAACCGACGCACCTCCGAAAGCCGCGTTTGTCTATGCCGCATTTCTGCACTCTCGCCGGCATTGGGCTTCTGTACAACAATGCCGCAGCCACCGTGATGCTTAACTCATACGAGCTTCGTTTTGCGTATATACTATTGGAATTTCGAAAGCTGAACGCAGCTGCCCCTAGGCAGTTATCAGCGCGGAAGTCGTGTTTTCAGCGTCAATGGAGCCAACCAACTTCGCGTCAAGTGCACGAATGCCAAGTTTAACGACCACCTTAAACGCTCAGGGATCCTCGCAATCATTCTTCAGTTATTGACATTGCACCACTGCGCCTGCGTTTGTTGCTCCGGTAGAGTTAACAATAAATTTGAATGGTATGTTCCTTTTAAAATAATACCTCATTTACGGAAAAAGAACCTACCACAATTTCCACAATATGACCTGTGCTCAGGATGCCTGCGCGAAAAGTGTCTAACAGAGAGCGGCATTTCAGATTACGCAGGATTCACTAACGGCAACTTAGACGGTATGTCAGCAGCCGTTTACTCGACGTGTAAGCGTCACAGGGATAATTCTCGACAAAATGCATACGTGCGTCTAATTCTGTAACGTAGCTCCTGCAGCAGCGGCTCTTTTCTCCACGATCTCTATATATATGTCGGTGCCATAGTTCGGAATAACGCAGCGCTGTGGTGCAGAATGAAGGCAACTACGATTGAGTAAATAAACGCAGATGCTCCAACGTTAAACCCCTACCACAACATGGCGTTGGAACCATTGGTTGAAACGCTTCAGAGCTGAAGGATCGCAAAGTGGACAGTACATTTGTGTAATAATAATAATAATAACAATAACAATAATAATCATAATAATACTAATAATAATAAGAAGAAGAACATTATTATTATTATTATTATTATTATTATTATTATTATTATTATTATTATTATTATTATTATTATTATTACAGTAGAACCCCGCTGATATGTTTTTGAAGGGACCGTAAGGATACACTTCAGAGCCTTGAAATAAAAAAAAGAGGGAACACGAAAAAATTACACCATCTCCCACTAAAGGGAACCATGTGGGGATGCGAAGCAGCGCGTGCGTAAACTTAAAGTTCCGTTTATCACGGGCACCTTGTCCGATGTTAACGCGTCCTTGCAAGTGGAGCGCACCATGTTGCTGTTACACGTCCCGAACTCTTGTTGGAGCACGCCACGCGGGTTCATCGCGCGTCCGCAGAAACTCGTTCCCCGACGCCATCACGTGATTGCTGAGAGAGCGTAAGGGGGAGAGGCCACAGCGTCTTACCCAGCCCTTTACACAGGCCCGAACGCGCTAGCGCGTGCCAGCACACATGATTTTGTCTGCGTTACCAGGGGCGTAGCCAAGGGGGGGGGGGGGGGAACTGAAAAATTTCCCCCGAAATTTTTCAGTTTTGCTTGCGTATATATACACGCACACATACAAACGCACGCACGAACATACATGAAGTATGGTTGAACCCCCCCCCCTGAAAAAGATTTCTGGCTACGCCACTGTGCGTTACGTCAAGCGAGAACAGCATACGACAGCCCGGGCCCCTAAAGTGCTCTGCACGAATCATCATCAAGGTGGCCGAAGAACAAGAGGCAGAAGACTTCTGCTTGGCGCGAGCGCGGGCTACAGCTGGCTATGCTAGGTGGTAGAATGGAACTACGCACAAAGCCCAGCGCCAAAGCTGCTTCGCATCTAAAAATATTTAGTGGTACAGAACTTTATTTCAAGGCTTACGCTTGAAAAAACCGTGCAGCGTTGCTTCGTGCATTTACTCGTGCCCAAGCAGCACGAAAAGTTTTTCGAGCACCTGCAGTGTGCTGTCCATTTATTAATATAGTGCCAGCACGCCCGACATCTGTCAAGCTATCACTTTTGGCGAAACCGTCGCAAGATTGTCACCGGATGCGTCGGCGTCTCTGAACGATAATGTAGCACTGTTGGTACAGTGTCGACCGGACCACCGCGGCTTGTCGTAGACGGTTGAATGCCTCGCTAAAGTGAAAGTACCTCTGAAAGCGATCGTCGTAGAAAATGACCTCTGCTCCAGCAACTCCTAAGCTTCGTCATTGGTGCACGCACTGGCGCACTCAGCCACGATCCAGCCGACGGATAGAAGCGCGGAAATGAGAACGGTTTCATCGACAGAAATGTAATCGACGTATGCGATTCCTTTGGTAACAACAGTTGTAGGCGTGAAGGAACTAAGCACACGCAACACGACCAGCGCGACCAGTCCGACCCCGAAACATGCGAGCTCCTCCGACGAATAATGAATGATGACTTCACACCAATGCGAAGGCGGAAACAAAGGCCAATCTCTAAGGCCTGATTTTCGCAAGCGCTGAAGACAAATTTAAAACCAACTGCTTCATAGACGCCATCTTTGTAATACGATTTTCCAAGGTTATGGTTTTTGTTCGTGGCACGAAGAAAGAAGTATTTCTTGCTTCGTGATACGCGGTAACCGAAAGCCCGTTCGCTGGCCGCTCTCTTCCGTGGTCGTTCGACCGGCTCGGAGGGCACCTCACGATGTATCACACGTTAACGGTGCCCACAGAACAAGGCTGGTACTCCTCACAGAACAAGGCTGGTACTCCACATCTTCCAATTCCACTTGACCTTAATAGTGAACACTGTTCATAAAAGAAGGCCATACAGGGTGTTCCCTTCTGACAGGGGGGCTGTTTAAGCTTGAGTTACAGCCGTGCCGGACGTCGCTGAAAAAGTCGTTCTTGTGTAGTGATTGGTGCAGTTCTAAATCCTGTTCGACATGACATGTGATTTTGCCCCAAGAGCTGAGCGGCTGCCGTCGCGGGAGCCCAAAACCAGTTTTCGGAGTGTCCACTTGCTGCTGCGAATCAGATCGCTGGAGTTCAAAAAAATCGCTTATGGCAGAGCGCCTGCCAAATGGAGTAGCTGTGACGTAGATGTGGAGCCAAGGAGCGCGCGCGGGCCGGGAGGAACTCGCTTTCCTAGCAGACGACATGTGCTGCAACTAGCTGCTCTCCACTGGCGGTGAAGAAGTGCCGTTCTGCTCCTCTTGCTGTTCTCGACGGCGCTTCCACAAAGCAGACAAATCGTTTGCGCGTGTCATTTCGTTCGTTTGAATTTTTATCAAATCTTGGCACCAACATAGGCCCGGACAGGAGGACCCAACGACACTCCGCACTTCTAGTTCGCAGTGCATGTAGCTCTTCTTTTTCTTGTTTACGACCCCGACCCAGCGCGTTCGAATAGTTTGCTGTTTTCTTCCATTGAATGGCCCCGTACCCCCATGATAAAAAATGCCGCCACCTCTTTTTCTTGAATGCCCATAGGCAATAAGAGAGACGAGTTTCTTCACGAGCCCGCAATATCGTCGACTGGGCCGCTTGCATCCGGTTGTCGGCCCGTAAGGCGCACCAACGCCTTGTGACATTCGAGAGCAAAACCCACCAAAATCCCTGTGATAGCTTAAAACCACAAAAGCTAACTCTTTCCTTTGCTTCCCATGGCCAAGTGTATGAGCGCGGAAGATTTCCGTGGTGAAAGAAAGCTGGAACATAAATAAACATGACTACTGAAGTCGTTTGTTTCACTCCGATACACTGTACATTTACATCATTCAAGGTTTAGACGCGTGAAAATCGAGCCCCGAAGTAGAAGGCAGGTGGAACTCGCAACCCAAGCGCACCAACACAAGCGAACTCGGAGAACTCGGGCGCTTTCCACAGCCATCCCTGCTCATCGTATAGGGTGGCGCCACACAGTGGCGCCGGCGCGCGCCCAGCTGTGCGCCTCCGTTGCGCAGTAGCCATCTGACACTGCACCAGAGCCACTTCATAGCGTCTCTCATTTTGTGCGCATACGGAGACGTATCCGTGGCGGTATACATATAGCGGGGAGGAGGAGCAGGAAAAGATAAACGGAAGGACAGGGAGGTTAGCCATTTGTCAGACCGGCTGGCTGGCCCTTGCCAGTGTGGTATTCGCAATGCCCACAAACTATAGACCCTTTTCGAAAAAGGGCGCCCCTAGCGCCGCGCACGCAAACTACAGTCTGCCGCCATTGTGAGGGCACCGCAGCAGACGACGCAGGCTTCGGCAACGTGCCAGTGCGTGACATTTCAGCACATCCGAATCGTGAACTGTCATCAAAGTTTTTCGTAGAGACGGCGTGTTGCAATGGTGCAGACGTGCTGCGTTCCCATGTGCCACCATCGAGGATATCGCGACGAGAACAGCGATAAGGTACGCGATAAAACTATAACAACAAACGCACGTGCTCTCTCTCCGTACGTGATGTCAAACGGACGTGCGGAAGGGCGCCGTTTTGTAAACGCGCTACAGAAACGAACGTGCTTATTTCACAGCGCCATGTGTAGCCTTGCTTTTACGAATGAATATACTTCTCTCGAGTGCCTGCATTCGGTGAATTGCGATAGATTGTTTGTGCAGAAATACTGCGAGGGTTCGTAAGGCCAGCCAGAAAAATAAAAATGAAGTTGCGTACCATTGATTTAGTAGCGACAGTACTCGCATATCGTAAGCCACGTGTCAACATTGTTTAGTACAGACAAACAGGGGCTTAGGCAGAATTTGAGGGGGGGGGGCACCACCTTGATCTGAAGTGGGGGCCGGGCAGGCAGATGTGGTCGAGTGTCATTTTGTGCTCTGTGTATCATGGCAAAAACAATTTCGGGGGGGGGGGGTGCACGGGCCCAGTGTGCCCCCCCCCCCGCCCTGGCTACGCCACAGAATACAAATATACTCAACGCGTGGCGTCCGGAAAATAGTTGCGTGGTGTGGCTTGCGGCAGACAGTATTTTCACCGGTTGCGGTCGCATAGTTCCGCGACAGTGACGTCCTTTCCTTCGGTGAGAAGTTTGTAGCTTCGGCGAGCCTTTTTTCCCTGGTCCGGGCGCGCACGCGAGTTGGCTGTGGTCACGGTCCCGCAACCGCGGCAGTCGAGCCAAACTGCTCGTCCAACCCGTTGAAGGGTACAAAATGTTGCTCATTGTGCAGCGGGAGCACCTCAGAAAGACCGACGGAGAGTACTAAGAGCTCGTTCAAGCACACAAACGGTGAGATTTCAGCGGATGACACGGAGAACTAGCCGCCAACACAAACATCACAGCACTCACGCATTTGACGGCTCGCTTTCCATGCCCTCATGATGGCGCTGGCTATCCCACGCTCCTTTGCGAAACGAAACTGACGAAAAGCCCACCGTCAGGTGGCGTATTTATGAAAAGGGTCTATAGGTGGCGCGCCCTGCTCTTCAAGATGGCGCCAGGAGGAGGGTCAACCCGTTTGTTAGCATAGGAACAGTTAGGACGTGCGGATGTACGGCCCGTGCCACTTTCACCTGATGAAGTCATGAGCTGCGCTGAAATGGATATGAGACTAAAACACTTTCCCAAACCATGGAAAGTGCTAAGTATATACTCGCCACCTAATTATTTCCTGCGGTGTGAAGGGTTATATTTCAGCTCCGTTACCGTCCATAACGATGCTTTGCGAAATCCTGTGCGTGCTACATAAAACTGCATGAACTAGAATTGACGTATGAGCTGAACGGCACTCCGAGGTAGTACGTATATACCGAGCCTGGCTGACGGATTTGCGGCAGTAGTATATAGGCCGCCAGCGAGTAGCGCCATCGCTGCTGCACGGGACCGCACATTTAACGTGGTGATGGTTTGCAAACATAATACGCCGTCGTCGTTACTTGCGCAGTCGGGAAGGCGGAGTTACGTCTTCAACGGAACACAAGCATTTAACATCCCATTCAGTAGCGCTTGTGTCACAGCCATGCTGAGACTAGCCGTGTGCAATTCACTTCACTCGCATGTTGCAGGTTCGATCAGCACGATCGAGACATGAATATAGAAAGGAATGCACACGTATGCTTTTCGGACCGTCGAAGAAGTTAGCCAAGAGGCGTGGATTGTGGCCGTGACTGCACGTCCATCGCCCTAACCATTTCGCTTCGCTGGTCGAGCTCGAGCGTGTTGGCGGCATGCGGCGCTCCATAACATCCACAATAATTGTGATACATGCAATGCACAAGAGGAACTATGCTTTTATTTTGATCTTGCTTAAGGATATTATACATTAAATACAATCAAAGTGACTTACGAGCTTGAAAGAACATTAACGCACGAGAGGACGTGAAGTGCAACTCTCCCCTCGTGCGTTAGCAGCTGATGGTTCATTGTCGCTGTCACTCTCGGTGCTTTCACAGTCTTCTACGTCCAGTGAAAAATCCTCGTCGTCAAGATGGTTTTTTTCAACATCACTGCTGAAAGCAATCTGAAGAATTGCCTCCGCCGAACGACTTCGACCTCTCCGCGTCACCACGTTTACAATTAGAGAGACGTCTGGGCGCGGAGAACATTTTGCCATTTTGCTCTCAGAGCAGTCAACAAGCAAATGGGAGAGGTTCTTCGCAGTACGTTCCACATGTGTTTCCTTTGCGCATGCGTGGCCGTCGCCTAGCAACGGCGACACGCGCCTTGCGGCGGCCAGATGTTCTCTGGCGCGGCCGGGCACAGGCATGTCGGGCGTGTGGTAGTGCGGTAGTACGGTCCCTAGAATATACGGAGCGTAGTGGTAGTGCCGCTTGGCCGCTGCGACTATACGCTCTGCACTTGTTGAGACCAGATTCCGTGCCACTTTTCCTGCGACGCGGGGCACTGTTGGAGCCTGCAGTGGCGACAGCACCTGAAGAAGATGTAAGGCACCTGCGGGACTTGTTAGCAGCGACTGACATTTGCGTGCGGCAGATATTGCCATACTTATGGCGTTTACGGTATGGAGGTGCTACAACGCCCCAATGAAATGGCCTGTACTGAAGTACAATAAAAACTCAGGGTCCCTTATGCATTTGCCTGAGACGACTGGAAGGTGAAAGCCATCAAGATGATGTTCTAGATGAATTACCAACCCGTTCAAACGCTCACGTTAATAGGCCTAGTTGCTGCATAACTTCGCAGGTAACAACTTCAGCACAAACGAGGACGAATGACAAAGAGATGAGACGAGCCCTGGCGCAGTGCGCGTGTTCCGTCCTATTAGCGCTGAAGTTTTCACTTTCAAAATGTACTGAAGCAACATCTGTATCGGATGGAAAGAAGTAGCACAAGCACAGAGACCCTTAACATTTTCATGAAGCTAGATGCATGGGTCGCGGGCCGCTGCGGATGTCTGCGTGCAGCGCATATAATCGCCCATCGTAGCAGCTGCACGCCCAATACTTCTTTCAAATGTGCCCGCATGGGAGCCTCCGTCCCTTTTTCCTATTCTTCTAAGCTTGATTTCGGCTGTTGTAGAGCGACATTTTTAGTTGGGTCCTCATCATAGCCGTCGGCGTGCGGCGTCTGCTAGCGCGCGCTGCCCATATTTTCCAAGGCCAGGCGTTTGCGTGAGGCGGGTGCCAGTAAAGTCGAGAGAACAGGGAAAAATCTAGAGACTTTAGGACTTTAGGTGCCAGCGCGCGCTGCCCATGGTTGCCAGGCGTGGCCACGCATGCGCAAAGGAGACCCATGTGGAACGTAATGCGAAGAACCTCTCCCAAGCAAATCGCTTGCAGTGTGCTGCCACCTATGAACAAACGTACAAAAACAAGCGGCGCAGCGGTGGCTATGAAAACCAACACACTGGCTAAGGACGGCGAGGAAAGCGTTCGCTCCACGAAAGGCGTCGAGCAGACACGTCCTCGAATGATTGAAACGTCGCTCGCGCGATTCGTATCAGCGCTTTGCTGACAAAGGATAGAGGCCCTATTTTAATGTATCGCCAACTTGAGATCGCTCAGTTATACAAGAGCACATGGTGTTTACACAACGGGAGCTAAACAAACATATCACACGCTACAAATGCAATGGCATGCATTAAAACTATTCAATGACCGTTAAAGTCCTGAATATACAATGGCGTATCCAGTCCGCAATACTTGGACGGTAATCGAATGCTTCTCTTCAAGGAAACACTCACGCCAGCTCCAGCGTTGATCGTCGTAGCTCAACCGCCGTCGCAACTTGTCACAGCTCACACGGTGTCGTCATCGGATTCTTCCAAATCGACGATCGACTGACCGCACGCCATCATAAACACGTCTTCTTTGGCTAACGGAGCCACACGTAGCATAACTTCACCATCCGGGCCGACTGACTCGCTCACTCCTTCACTGACTTCTCGACTCCCTCACTGACTGTCCGACCCTCGTCGTTTGCACGCTTTTATCCCTTCTTCCCCGGTTTCTAGAAGCGTCGGGAGGGTTCTTCGGCGTGCAGTACAGCTAAGGCTAGAGAAAGGGCGAGAGCTTTCTCGTATGTTCGAATCGCGGCGGCATCGCTCGCGGATGCGTCACCCTTTCCTTCTAGAAAGATCCAGGATTTGCCGGGCGTTTGATCGCGTCGTCTGCGCCTGGCTCAATTGGGTGAGAAGGATGCGGCGCGCCGGCGTCTTTTGATGCTTGTTTTTTCGTCTTTTGCGCTTCTTGGGCGAGCGGTTCGCGCCGTTCTGTCTCGTAGCCAGCTGAAAGTGGCCTCGCGCGCGCTTTATTACGCGCTAATTTGTGACACTCGCCATATTACCCCTTTCAACCCTGAAATTTTTTATTGGATAGAATTTTTTTTTCATTTTGATTTGGCTTCACTACCACCTCAAGAGCAGCAAGATAATCTATTCTGAGCACCTCATCAGTATTTTGGGAAAATGGCGCCATGTCCTATATAAGGCACAAGGGCTTAGTGGTTGTAAAATGAAGTATGGTGAATATATAAATACTTCTACTTACTCGTACACTGTTGGCACGTGTAATTGTCGTCAAACTAGCATGTAGCAACCATATATTACAGCGTCTGAAAGGTCCAAAAACAAGTTTTTGCGCTCGTGATACACAGCTCCTGATTGCTTTTGAATGGCCGTCGATCGTCTAATTATTGGACGCTTTGTAAGATCTAACATCATAAAAGATTACCGAATCCTGCTTTGCTGCGCCAAAATTATCTCCGCCCATGACTGCAAGGTTGGTTGGTTGGTTCCTCAGTACTTTGGCTCAACCCACTCCGGGGGATAGGCCATGAAGCGGACGGTGCCTTGCTTAGGAAACTAATTCACTTAGTGAAGGAAAAAGTTGAAAATGAAATGTTTAGCCTTTACATATAAACTCGCAAGATTTAAAAAAGAGAAAACAAAAAAACGCCTACATGGACACAACAACAACAACATTAATAAAAATAAATATATACAGTTGCATATAAGACAACTGAATTCAGCTACACTCAACATTCAATTCTTTTGTATTCTCGTAAAAAATTAGAGACAGCGTTGAAAACGCTCCTGTGGCTAAAACCAAATATGGTTGCCCCAAATGAAAGAATCACCGGAAGTGACAAATTCATGCCCAACTTCCGCAGGAGTTCTTCTAGTAGTCTTTTTCTTTGTGTTTTAAATCTTCGGCACGTCAAAAAGAAGTGCTCCAGAGATTCCCTCTCATTACAGTGGAGGCATAACGGGGACTGCGTCAGACACGACCTGTGAAGGTAAAAGTTCAGTGGGTGGACTCGACAGCGTAACCTTGTAATTAGTATTTCTTCCTTCCTAGATGAACACCACCTGCTCTTCCAAGGAAACTTTAGCTGCGGTAAATCTGATGAAAACAAATGAGATTTACCGAAGTTATTGGCCGTGATACGCTTTTCAAATCTCGCTGCTGTGACATACGCTGACGTGGCCAATACAGACAAAATAGGGCCATCATGGGATGATATTGCCAGTGCATCCACATATTCATTGAGTGCTAAACCTCTATAGCCTGGTACCCACACTAATCGAACCAGCCGTACATGCCTGGGAATCAGCGAATAGAAATTCTGTAAGGTACTCGATAAATTAAGGGCACTTAAGGCAGAACAGACAGAGAGGCAGTCTGTTAGAACAACCACTGCTGATAGACACTGGGGCAATTTACTCAAAGCTAGGACTATTGCCAGCAATTCAGCCTGGTAAATAGGGGTGAAGTCCGGTAACTGAATCGAGAATGTCCAGTCTAGAGAGAATGATACAATTCCCACACCTGCCTTCTCTTCACAAACGGAAGCATCAGTCGCTATCACAGTGTTTGTTTCTAAATTGGCCAAATGATCTTCCAAAATGCAATTTAGATATTTATATGGTAAAGTTTTCGCGTTCTTGGGATATATATCATCAAATTCAATCCTAATTGTTTCTACAGTGTTGAGTATATGTACTTCCCAGAGGTGAACTTTTAATGGGTCCAAAAGTCTCTGTGTAAAAATGACTTAGGGGCAGCGTAATCTAGACCATTGGTGGTTAACAAATGAGGCTTGCTGATTAATGAATACATACTGTGACCTCCTCAGTGGAGATGCATAGATTTTTAGGAATGTACGTACTGTTCAAATATGAAATCTTTTGATAAGAGACGGCAGGCGTGATTCTTCGTATAGAATATTGTTTGCAACAAATTTAGGTAGCCCCAGGCATAATCGTAATGATTCACGTTCAAACAAAACCAATGGTCGAACTTTATAAGCCGCCCCGCCACGGTGGTCTAGTGGTTATGGCGCTCGACTGCTGACCCGAAGGTCGCGGGATTGAATCCCGGCCGCGGCGGCTGCATTTTCGATGGAGGCGAAAATGTTTGAAGCCCGTGTACTTAGATTTAGGTGCACGTTAAAGACCCCCAGGTGGTCCAAATTTCCGGAGCCCTCCACTACGGCGTCTCTCATAATCATATCGTGGTTTTGGGACGTTAAACCCCAGATATTATTATTATTATTATAACTTTATAAGCCGGAGCGCCAGAAAACAAAACGCAGCCGAATTCTAGTATTGGTCGAATGTACATGCAATAAATCATGACGAGCCCGTCTCTGCGCAAACCGGCACGTTTATTGCTGAGCCTACGCAGCATCCCTACTGCGCGTGTTCCCTTAGTAGCCATGTTTTCTATATGGGCTCTCCAGTCAAGTTTGTCGGTATATGTTACTCCTAAATACCTAACTGACTCGACCTGAGGTATCACGGCTTGTTGCAAGGTTGGTTGGTTGGTTGGTTGATCCTCAGCTACTTGGCGCAACCCACCGTGCGGGATCGGCCATGAAACGGGCGGTACCTTATTTTAGAGATAGAATTGTTTTAAAATCCGAATATGTTTAGGAATGGATGGTATTGCTAAGATGTTTATTGGCAGAAAATGCGTGTCAACAAGCAGCGGTCAGCAGCGTTCGGCCAAGCGAAGCAACCACGAGCTCACGGCGATGGCGATGCCGCTGAGGCGCAGAGCAATGCCGCTGAGGCCACTCTTCTTCTCTACAATTGCCCTCCGCAGAAAAAGGCGCCATCCTGGCGGCTTAGGGTGAGGACACAACAATTGGGTCGTAGTACGGCTTGATGCGCGAGACGTGGACAAGTTCGCGGCCACGATAGCGTAGATCTGTCGATGGCGTGATGGGCTCCACGAGGTAATTGACGGAGGACCTTTGCTCTACAACGCGGTATGGTCCGAGGTATTTGGCAACAAGTTTTGCTGAGCGGCCGCGTGCGGTAGCGGGTACCCGAAGCCATACCAAAGAGCCAGGGGAAAACGTTGGTGCCGAACGGTCGCCAGGTGTTGACGGGATTGCTGCTGCCACTGGTCCTCGGTAGAAAAGGGGCGGGCAAGCTGGCGGCATTCTTCAGCATGTCGGGCAGCTTCGGACAGAGGAGTACTTTCAGACTGGTCAGGCTTATATGGTAAATGGTGTCAATCGTATTTGAAGGTTCTAGTCCGTATAGAAGAAAGTACGGAGAAAATCCAGTAGTAGCTTGTACCGCAGTATTGTAAGCGTAGGTGACGAAAGGGAGAACTTGGTCCCAATTGGAATGATCAGAGGCGACGTACATTGATAGCATATCGCCAAGAGTACGGTTTAAGCGCTCTGCCATGCCGTCGTTTGCGGATGGTACGCTGTAATTGTGCGGTGCACGATTCGGCATTCGTCAAGTAGTGCCTTCAAAGCGTCGGCAAGGAAGGCACGGCCTCTATCGCTTAGGAGCTCGCGAGGGGCACCATGGCGCAGAACGAAATGTCGCAACAGAAACGTTGCAACGTCACGGGCTGTGGCAGTGGGCAGTGCGGCTGTTTCGGCGTATCGTGTCAGGTGGTCTATCGCAACAATAATCCAGCGGTTACCTGCTAGAATTGATGGCAGCGGTCCGTATATGTCAATGCCAACACGGTCAAAAGTTCGACTAGGACAGGGAAGAGGTTGGGACGGATAGACTTGTGCGGCAGGTAACTTTCGTCGTTGGCACTGAGCACACGAGCGAATGACCTTCCGCACGTAGTTATACATGCCGCGCCAATAAAATCGCAGTCGAAGCCTAGCGTATGTCTTGAAGAGGCCTGCATGCGCACACTGTGGGTCCGCGTGGAAAGCATCGCATATAACAGCACGGAGATGGCGGGGTATCACAAGAAGCCACTTGCGACCGTCGGAAAGGTGGTTGCGTCGATAAAGAAGGTCATCCCGGATGCAAAAGTTGGTAGCTTGGCGGCGGAGAGCACGAGACGGGGATGAGGTGACAGGATCAGAAAAGATGCCGAGGAGGGCACTGATCCAGGGATCCTTCCGTTGCTCCACCGTTATGTTGCGTAGGGCGGGTGATGCAAGTGCAGGCTCAAGGGCAGATAGGCAAGCACCGTCATCCGATACCGGTGAGCGAGAAAGGGCGTCAGCGTCCGTGTGCTTGCGACCAGATCTGTAAATAACGCGGATGTTGTACTCCTGAAGTTTGAGGGCCCAGCGAGCAAGTCGTCCAGACGGGTCCTTAAGAGTGGATAGCCAACAAAGGGCGTGGTGGTCAGTGACTACGTCAAATGCATGAATGCATGACCATACAGATAAGGGCGAAATTTTCCAAGGGCCCAAATAATCGCTAAACACTTTCTCTCGGTAACCGAGTAGTTAGCCTCGGCTTTCGTCAGAGTTCGGCTCGCGTAGGCGACGACATATTCGTGAAACCCTGCTTTTCGTTGCGCGAGCACAGCGCCAAGTCCGACGCCGCTAGCATCAGTGTGAACCTCCGTAGGAGCGGCAGGATCGAAGTGGCGGAGGATGGGCGGCGAAGTTAACAGACGGCGTAATTTGGCGAAGGCGTCGTCGCAGGCTGGTGACCAAGCGGAAAGGTCCTTGTCGCCGCTAAGGAGGTCCGTCAGGGGCGCGCATATGGAGGCGAAATTTCGAATGAAGCGTCTGAAGTACGAGGAAAAGCCGACAAAGCTTCGGAGCTCCTTTAGGTTCTTCGGTTTCGGAAAATCGGCGACTGCGCGAAGCTTGGTGGGGTCTGGAAGGATGCCGTCCCGTGATACGACGTGTCCAAGAATGGTGAGCTGTCGGGCGCCGAAACGACACTTCTTTAGGTTGAGTTGGAGTCCTGCGTCAGTGAGGCATGTGAGAACGCGCTCGAGACGACTTAAATGGGTGTTGAAATCAGCGGAAAAGACAACTATGTCGTCGAGGTAGCATAGACATGTGTTCCACTTGAGGCCTCGTAAAATAGTGTCCATCATCCTCTCAAAAGTGGCTGGAGCATTACATAGGCCAAAAGGCATGACAGTAAATTCGTATAATCCGTCAGGTGTGACAAATACTGTTTTCGGTCGATCAGACGCTTCCATGGGAACTTGCCAGTATCCAGAGCGTAAGTCCAGCGAAGAAAAGTATTCCGCTCCCTGCAGACAGTCGAGGGCGTCGTCGATTCGCGGTAACGGATAAACGTCCTTCCAATGATCTTGTTTAAACGTCGGCAGCCGATACAGAAGCGAATGGAGCCATCCTTCTTCTTAACAAGAACGACCGGTGACGCCCAAGGACTATTGGAAGGCTGTACAATACCTCGCTGGAGCATGTCAGCAACCTGATCGTCAATAACACGGCGCTCCGACGCCGAGACTCGATAGGGACGTTGCCGTAGAGGCGCATGGCTTCCGGTGTCAACGGTGTGAGAAATGGTGGATGTGCGACCAAGACCAGAAGCATGGCTGTCAAAAGAAGCGCGGAACTTCTGCAGTAGGGTGATCAGTTGGCTTCGTTCTGAAGAAGACGTTGCGGCATCAATTGAGCGATGGAAAGCGTCAAGGAGGGGCTGATCAACGGCAGGGTCAGAAGTGAGTGCGCTGAGGTCCGTAGAAAGTGAAGTAGGCAGAGCGTGAAAAGTGTGAACGGTGTCGATCGGCTGTACGCGACCGAGGCATTCACCATGGAATAAAGGTAAGGGCCACGCCAGTGTATTGTGAACGAGCGTCTTCGTGACGCCACTGCGTAGAGTAAGGAGAGCGACGGGCAGTGGAGAACATTTGCGATGAATGAAGAGGTCAGGGGGCATAAAGAGAACATCGCCATCTGAAATAGCGGCGCAGGACACAGGCACAAGCATGGAAGAGCACGGAGGAACGGTTGTGTCGTCGGATATGGACAGTTTATAACACGGAGGGGGGGTTTCGACAGCATCAACGTCTGGAAGTGGAGAAAGCTCTAGTTCGGCGCGACAGCAGTCAATGACGGCGTTATTACTCGCAAGGAAGTCCCAGCCTAATATTACGTCATGGGAACACGAGGGCAGCACAACAAATTCCACGATATGAACAACTCCTTGGATGACGACTCGTGAGCTGCAGGCCGCGAGAGGTGTTATGCTTTGTGCGTTCGCCGTTCGAAGCGACAGGTCGGATAATGGCGTCAGAACTTTTCGGAGTTTGCGGCACAGCTGGACGGAAATTACGTATACAGCAGCTCCTGTGCCAACAAGTGCCATGACGACGATACCATCGACCGACACTTCAATGAAGTTGGCTGGAGAGGGGCGAGGACTTGTGCATGACGACGTGGACGCAGTTCGTGCCTCGGGAACTGCGCCCATCAGTTTTCCTGCTCGGTGGGTCCGGTACGGCGACGCATAGGAGAAAGCGAGCGACGACGTGGAGATGGCGAGCGTCGGGTAGGTGCGAATGAGCGATCAGGGCGAAATGAAGTGGACGGATTGCTGGAAGGCGCCGAGGAAAACAGAGGAGCGAAAGGCGGGACTCGTCGAATGTTCGGAGAGGACGCTGTGCGACGACGGCAATAACGCGCCACGTGGCCAACACCACCACAAGCAAAACATATGGGACGGTCATCGTAGGTTCGCCATTGGTCGGAAAAGACTCCAAGCTGCGGCGTAACTCTGGCATAATTCTGTGAGTTCGACGACAGAGCGAGGACTCTTCGACAGTAACATTTGGAAAGCGTCGTCCTCAATGCCCTTCATAATATGCTTGATCTTTTCCTCTTCGGACATCGACGCGTTCACCCGCTTGCAAAGGGCAAGGATGTCCTCGATGTAGCTGGTGAAATTCTCACCAAGCTGTTGGGATCGAGTTCGCAAGCGTTGTTCTGCGTGGAGTTTTCGCACCTCGGGCCGACCGAAGACCTGGGTGAAGCTGGTCTTGAAAACTAACCACGTAGGAACGTCAGCTTCGTGGTTTATGGACCACAGTTTGGCCACATCCGATAGATAAAAGGAAACGTAGCTCAACTTGGAGTCGTCGTCCCATTTGTTGTGAACGCTCACTGGCTCGTACGTGGAGATCCAATCGTCCACGTCCTTGTCGTCAGTGCCCGAGAAGATGGGGGGATCTCGCAGACGCAAGGAACCGGCGCAGAGCAGGGTGGGCGGTGCCGTTGCAGGAGTTGGATGAGTGGCGCCTGCGTCGTTGGGCATGATGGACGGTAGAGTGCGATTTCGAAGTTCCAGGGCGATCGAAACCGAGCAGCCTCCACCACTTGCTAAGATGTTTATTGGCAGAGAATACGTGTCAACAAGCAGCGGTCAGCAGCGTTCGGCCAAGCGAAGCAACCACGAGCTCACGGCGATGGCGATGCCGCTGAGGCGCAGAGCAATGACGCTGAGGCCACTCTTCTTCTCTACAGGTATAAAAATAAATTCACTGGTCCAATCCAGATTTAAAAAAAAGAAAAAAAAGGAAAAGAAACCAATAGGTTGAAACAGTGAAATTGTACATAAACTTAACATTCTCTTCTTTTTGTTTCCCGTAAAAAATCGCACACGGCTTCGCAAACGTTCCTGTGGCTAAAGCCCATGTCAGTTGCACCAAAAGAAAGAACCACCGGAAGGGATAAACTCAAGCCCATTCTTCGGAGAGGTTGTTCTAGCAATCGTTTTCTTTGATTTGTGAACAATCTGCACGTTAAAAAGAAATGATGCAGAGATTCACTCTCGTTGCAGTGGAGGCATAAGGGTGACTGTACCAGACCCGACCTGTGTAGGTAAAAGTTCAGAGGGGGAACTCGGCATCGTATCCTGGTAATTGATATTTCTGCCCTTATAGTGCAGCACCAACGATTTTTCCACGGATATTTAAGGTGGGGAAACTCAAATGTTGTCAAAGCCGATTTGGCAAAGGTATGCGATGTGGCGAACTTTTCAAATCGCGCCGCTGGGACAAGCGCCAACGTCGGCAATATAGAGATTATGGGACCATTATGTGATGCCACCGCAAGTGCATCTGCATATTCATTGAGGGTTAAACCCTTGTGACCTGGTACCCACACTAAGCGAATAAGACGATAATGTCTTGGGACAAGAGAATAAAATACTTCTAAGGCATTCGAGCAATTAGGTGCAGTTAATGCATAGCAGATAGACAGACAGTCTGTCAGAATGACAGCTTCTGTTATTGATAGGGGTAATTTACGTAAGGCTAGGACAATCGCAAGCAATTTCGCTTGATAAATAGGCGTAAAGTCGGGTAAACGAATTGAAAAAGACCAATCCAAAGCTGAGGATGCAATTTCCACTCCTGCCTTTTCTTCGCAAACTAAAGCGTTAGTCGCTATAACGATGTTTGTTTCTAAATTTGACAGGTGGTCTTCCAAAATTGCATTCAGGTACCTATTGGGTAAATGTTTGCATTCCTTAGGAAATATATTGTCGAACTCTATTCTAATTGTTTGAGGAGATCTGTTAAATACAAGTACCTCACGAAGGTTTACATGTATTTTTTCCAAGAGCTTATGTGCGACAATCACTTGTGGACACCTTAATCTAGACCACAGGCGGTTAAAAAAGGACGTCGGCTCATTAATAAAAACCTACTGTGACCTTCTCTGGGGTGTCGCATATATCTTTAGGAAGGTACGTACTGTTAGAATTTGGAACCGTGTAAGAAGAGAAGGCAGGCGCGCTTCATTATACAAAATATTATTTGCGACAAATTTAGGAAGCCCAAGACATAATCTTAGTGATTCGCGTTCTAGAAGAACCAGTGGTCGAAGTTTGTAAGCAGGTGCTCCAGAAAACAAGACGCAGCCAAACTCCAATATCGGGCGTATGTACATACAATCAATCATAATGAGCACATCCCCAGGCAGCACGCCGGCATTGGACCAATCTCGGAACAATGTTGGTAAACATTGGCAGAAATATTGGTCCTGCGTTGGCTTTTGGGGGTTTGCTACACCTAAATGTGCATTGGTCCAATATTGGATGCCAATTATTTTCCAATAATGGCAAGGATGGCTGTAGCCAACATTGTCCGTCCAACATATCGCCAATAATGGCAAGGATGGCTGTAGCCAACATTGTCCGTCGTACGTATCGCCAACATTGTATAAATATTGGCAGCTCCAATATTTTTTGCCAGCCTTTATCGTTGGCTGCACCATCGTTCTTTTATTTCCAGCGTTTAACGCTGGAAATGAAAACATTTTCCACTGAATGTGTAGTTTAACGTGAGGTAGATTTTTGTGCACGTAAACAAATGCATGTTGCCCACGCTTTTGCTTTTAGGCAAGCAGCAGGGATAATCAACGTACAAAAGCTGAGAGTACACACAAGTTTATTCTGCATGTATACATATGGCAAAGATACTGCAAGTTTTGAAAATAATTTCGCATTTCACGCTTTGTTCTGCTGACCGCTTGCTGGCAGATAACAGCTGCACAGAACCTACACTAATTACCTTCAATAACGTCCTTATATTAGAAATCGGGGAAACGGGACCACTCACAAACACACACAGCCTCCCTAGGTGTTAGCGCTTATTTGATTTGTCAGTTCACCGAAGGTTCAAAAGGAAGTCAGTGAAAAGCGAAGCGTGATAGAAAATGAAATAAATGAAGATGTACACGTGAACAGACATTCGATACAGCCGAGATCCATAACCACCTTAAACTACCAGAAAGTTCATCGCCTATTTATTAATTAAAAGGTGACTGCAGCAAGAGCTTGAAAGTCTGCGACAACTTCACAACTAATAAAAATTTGTGTGTTACAAATCCATCATTTCTTTGCGCGAATCCAGCGGCGAAGGGCAAATGAAAAAAGGGTGTTAAGCTGACGCACTACAACGCGAGAAAAGAACAAAATAGCACACGCAAATGCTGACAACATCGCTGAGGGCGAGAACTTAACCAACCTACTTCGAAGCGCACAATAAAGCCCCCCACATCGGTATTCACCAACTAGCAAATTTAAAAAAACTTACGCGGTAATGTAGACAATAATAAACGCAGCACACATTTCACTTACGAACAACACGGAAAGTAACATGCGACGAAGGAGAAAAACGACTTACTGAACGCGATACGAACACAAAAATCCGGCGGAAAGTTTGCGAGTTGTCAGAACACATCGGCGCTCATCTGCGGATCGCTCTTCAAAAGTCAAAACAGTCAGGTCCGATGAAGAACAGGGCAGCTGCCTTCTCACTGTGGCATCGCCGTCGAATCTCGGTATCCGTAGAATCGTGGCATCCTGTCTCGGTATCCGACTCCGTTTTTTCCCAATGACTCTCGACTGAATACTGAGGGGCGCGCGCCCGCCGATGCTGGGAGCCCGAACGAGGGAAAGTAACCGCCACTGACTGACGAAGAATAGCCGCCGGCCAGAAGGGGCCGAAACGCGTACGCATCTTCCGAGGCGCCGTCGTCTCCCGCCATCTCCCTCAACCCCCCCCCCCCCTCTTGTCAAAGGCATTGAAAGCGAACCGTCGTGGGCGGAGCAGCCGTCAAGTGACAAGTGTTTTATGACCAGCGACCACCGCGCTGCCCCACTGCCGCGAGGAGAGGACGTCGTGAAATTCCGGAGCAAAACATGGCGCCGCGCTGCTTCTCCGGCCTCCCGATCACCGAGAACATTTATTCAAAGTGAACACGTCTGGTTGTGTGAAGCGTTGAAAGTGCAAACATAACTCATCGATCATTTAAAGATTCCGCGGGCGATACCGTAGTCTTGGACAGCACGTCGCTGTAGCGCGCACACAAAGAAGTTATAATCCTGTAATCCAACCAGTCGTGTAGCAAACACGAAAATACACAGCGTGGTTGAAGTCACATGAAATGTTTTGATTGTTTGCCGCTAATAAAGCCGTGAGAATAATTTCGGTGCGTGTGCGGTGCGCAGAAGGCGCACCAACGCAGAGGCCCATTGCGAAGCAGATGACTTCTATTCTACTCCATTAACTCGTCAACGCTATGTACAGCTTCAATCAATGTAAAAGTAGGGTTTTTTGGTTGTTTTTATACAGTTGCTATGTATACGCTGGCTGTATCACACAATTAACGTTAACTTTCAACAAGCATTGCAAAGTGAGATTTTGTTTTGTGTTTCCTTTCTCATAGATGTACTTCCAACAGCGCGCAAAACTCAGTTGAGAACTTGGTACTTATTTTACATTGCTCAACATCTGTAAAACGAATTTTGTCCAACTATTTAGCATATATTTTGTGCCATACTAAATGCCAACCTAAAAATCAAGACCCTGTGTGCGCCATTGTTCCCTTTCTTATAGACTGGAATTTGCAGTTTTGTTTGTTGGCTGACAACGATGGACTGTTTTTGCCATCTTTATATAGTAAAAGCTCGTTAATTCCACACTTATTAATTCGGAAAGTCGGATAATTAGGACGCGTTCTCTGGTCCCTGCAAGCATGTTTATTGTTTAACGGCATCACACTCTCGTTAATTCGGCCATACCTGTCCGCAACCCGGTTAATTCGGACGAACCTCTTAGTAGGGTGGGGGGCGCTGCGACGAAACTTTGCCCCCCCCTAATGGGGAACCCTGCGCACGCCTATGGTGATAAGTAACCAGAAATCTTCTTTGAGGTGCGCTGGATGCCGGACAAAGCGATTTTCATAATAGCGTGCATGCAGGTGGTGGCTCGATTCGGGCTAACCTTCCCTCAGTGATGGTAAAAGGGGAAAAAAACATTCTTGCCGATTAATCATGCATATGCTTGCCAGTGTTTAAGACATTGGAGCGACAACGTGTAAGTCTGGACAATATTGTCCGGCGCGGAGCATTGGCCGCCCAATATTGTTTAACCAGTCAGATTGACTGGACAATATATCCGATCTACTGCCATTACTTAACCAACATTGTTTTACCAACGGATAAGCTGGCCCAATATTGCCATCCATACGGCCTGGTTCTGCCAATATCGTATTTACATCGGGAACAATGGGCCATTGTTGCCAACCTCAAAGAATAGCACGACCAATATTGTATGTTGGCTGGCAAAGATGGACCATTATTGGCATCCTTGTAGGCTGGCTTGCCAACATTGGTTTTATAGTGGTTTGTATGGGCCATCATTGGGCCATCGTTTGCCAACGTATAAACAATATTGGACCAATGTGCTGTGCTGCCTGGGTCCCGACGTAAGCCAGATCGTTTACTGCTGACTCTACGAAGCATCCCTACTGCCCGTGCTCCTTTAGCTGCCATATTTTGTATATGCGCATCCCAGCAGGCTGATAGAACTGCACTTCATCGTCGTCATCCTCTAGCTCCCTCACGTACCAAAACGTATTCACATCCATTACGTACAATATGGCTATTCGAGCCGCCTTACACTTTAGCTAAGAAATTCTGGCTGCTTCTCGAGTAGAATAACAAGACATCGGAAGCTTTCACAAGCGCTACGGCTCTGGATGATCATGCAATGCATTCAGAGCTCTGACAACCACTCAGCCCTGGTGTCCCATATTTAGGACTTGAAGGTTGCGCATTGCTGCGGGGGGCACGTAAATGTTAGCGAAGGCCAACTTTGTAAATGAGAAGTTCGGCATCTTAGAAGCAACAGAGAAAAAAATACGATATAGCTATCGATATAACAGTTAATCAGTACAATGCCATCAAGTATTCGGCTGCGGTGATTGTCATCTTTTTCACCTTCCGTCATCTTGATTTCCACTTTGCAGAGTTCCGAGAAAGACGATGATGAAAAAACTACTATATATGTTTGTGCAGGTGTATTGGGGATACCTCAGACACTTCTTTCAATTTCTTAGCTATTTATGTCACAATCTCAGACTGCTCAATGCATCCTTTCTTTTTACTAACATTAGAAGCATTATCAACAAACGCGCTTTATTGGATTCAGCAGTTGATGCATGCGAACCGGATATAATCGCATTGACAGAAACATGGCTTCAACCGGCAATCGGAGATCATTAATTATTTGCCAACTCACGCGATTTTTCTATTTACCGCTGTGACCGCGTTAATCGTCCGGGTGGGGGCGTGCTTTTGGCGATAAATAAAAAGCTTCCTTCCGATTGCATTCAAACTGCATCCAGATTCGAGGTTGTATGGGCAGTCGTAACACTAGCCTATCAAAAGATAATTTTGGGGGTTTTGTATCGGCCCCCATGCTTTACTACAACGTTTGTGTGTGATTTGCATGATGCAATTAATAGTGTTTTTTCCCGTTACACCACACTGCCAATTTTCCTACTTGGCGATTTCAATATGCCTAATCTCTTATGGAAAAATGTACCCGTCGCAGTGTACCCAAACTCATCTATGGCGCAAGACTTCTTAGAGCTGTGCAGTACATTTTCTCTCACACAGTTGATTAAAGAACCAACAAGGATAACACCATCTCTTTCAAATACACTTGATCTTATATTGACTACGCGACCCGATCTTGTTTCTGAAGTAACATGCCTGCCAGGAATAAGTGATCATAGCCTACTCTCGTTTAAAGTCTGCGTTGAGCAACCTAAGATGGTTAAAACGATCAAGACATTAAGAAATTACAACAAGGCCGACTTTCTTGCTATCAACAATGAACTTGCTGTATTTCTTGATGATTACTTAAGTGATTTCGACTATCGCAACGTTCAGTCGAACTGGAGTATCTTTCTTGCTAAGGTTGTGGAATTAACAGATAAGTACATCCCTGCTTACGCGATCTCCTCCAACCTAAAAAAACCGTGGTATAATCATCAGCTAAAACGCTTGCCTAACAAAAAGAAGCGTCTCTTCAAATCGGCTAAACTTAGTAATAGCAAGGCTCGTTGGTCAGCTTACAAACAGAGCGCTGATGAATACGTGCAGGCCTTAAAAGTTGCCAAAGATAGTTTTCTAGCCAATACCTTACCTACGATGTTGAAGACTAACCCTAAAAAATTTTGGCGTGTGATCAATGTCCAAGACAACGATGTAATACTACTTAACGATCTTAACGGTGACGCTGTACCGACCGACCAATGCTCCAACATACTGAATGATGTTTTCTCAAAAAATTTTTCTTTACCCGCCACCGCCACTGCTCCCGATGTGCAACCATATGACCACGACGATATGTTCCCTGCCATTTTCAGTTACGATGGTGTCGCAAGCGTTATTAAGTCACTAAAACCGTCCTCGGCACCGGGTAGCGATCAAATAAATGTCAAGTTCCTCCAAAGTACTGTCTGTTATTCATCCATAATACTAACGCAAATTTTTCAGCAGTCTCTCAACGACGGTGTTCTCCCATCTGAGTGGAAAGTCGGGAAGGTAGTTCCAATCCATAAATCAGGTAATAAGCACTCTCCTTTAAACTAAAGACCAATTTCTCTCACTAGTATACCATGCAAAATATTAGAACACATTTCGGCTTCTCAACTCGCAAAGTTTTTAGAGTCGCACTCATTTTTCAATCATTCGCAGCATGGATTTCGCAAATCATACACTTGCGAAACTCAATTAACACTTTTCGTACATAAACTAAACACCATTCTTGACAACAGCTCCTTAGCCGACTGTATTTTCCTCGATTTTTCTAAATCTTTTGACAAGGTGTGTCACAAACTGCTCATTTATAAATTACGCCTACTTAAACTTGATTCCTGCCTTGTAACCTGGATTGAAAACTTCCTTACTAACCGCTCACAATTTGTCTCAGCTAATGGAACTAATTCCGAAGAATGTGCGGTACAATCTGGTGTACCACAGGGCTCCGTCCTTGGTCCGCTTCTTTTTCTAATCTATATTAACGATTTGCCATCTTGTGTCTCCTCATATGTTCATCTGTTTGCCGATGATTGTGTAATTTTTCGTGAAATAACTGGACCTAACGACGTCGCCCTTCTTCAATCTGACCTTACTGCTGTCCTTAACTGGTGTAACACATGGCTCATGGAATTAAACAGTAAAAAATGTAAATTCATGCGTGTGTCAAGAAAATCACTAGTTTACCTGTTTACAACTTAGATAACACACAATTAGACAGTGTCACCTCATACAAGTACCTCTGAGTTCATATCAGTAACAACCTAACATGGCATACTCATATTAACTATGTTGTTTGTAACGCTAATCGCATGCTCGGATATCTTCGCCGTAACTTCACAAAATCACCTTCTTCTGTCAAACTAATGCTGTATAAAACACTCGTTCGCACTAAACTCGAATATGCCGCATCGGTTTGGGATCCATATCACAATAACTTGGTGCATTCATTAGAAATGGTACAAAATAACTCTGTTCGCTTTATAACTTCTAATTACAATCGAAACGCGAGTATCACACTAATGAAATCTAACCTTAAATTACCTTCACTTGCTTCTCGTCGTACAATGCTCCGCTTAACCCTTTTTCACAAACTTTACCACCATTCATACTTACGTGATTTGCTAATACTTTCGCCGCATTATGTTTCTCACCGTTTGAATCATGCTCATAAGGTTGGCATCCCATCGTCTAAAACTGAATCATTTCGACAATCATACCTACCGCTCACATCAAATGATTGGAATTGCCTTCCCGCATCGCTTGTAACAATTTCAGATCACGACACATTTGTGACTGTATTAGCCAATTCTTTTAATACCTTGTAGTAGTTTTCATCTCATATGCCATATTTGTATCTCTATAAATAAGAACATTACACTGTCACCTGCTGTATTGTCACCTGTTGTATTGAATTGTAAGAATGGTTATTGTATATTGAGAAACATTCCTCTTATTTTTTACCAGAATGTATCCTTCTATTTTCTATTTTCCTCTTTGCCATTTTGATATTTGCTATTTTTGTATTTTTTTGCCCATCATAATCTGTTGTTTAATCAGGAATATTGTATTGCCTCTTTGTACTTACAAACTTGTTCAATATTATTTTTACCACTCCCCTCTGTAATGTCTGTTGACCCTGAGGGTAAAATAAATAAATAAATAAATAAATAAATCTGTAGCAATATTTCTTCGCGTCCTTTTTATTGGACACCAGTTCTGAAAGGGTTAACAGCGGTGTCTTCATTTTAGTTCTGGCCATTGGTGAGACCAATGGGAACTGATGTCGAACGTACTACGCGTGCGTCGCGAAATCTATCGGCTTTCCAAAAACAGCTAGGGCGCACGTGAGTTCGCACCTGGCGATCTTGTAGGAAAAATTACGCGTCAGAGCTAAATCAAGTGTCGGTAAACAATCTGAGCATCAAAGCCTTTGTGAAGCTGCTAATGAAGGGATTATATTCTGCGCAGCGTCTCGCATCACCGGAGTTACTTACGAACCGCGTGACACGACAAGATTCGGAGACCTGTCAACATTTGAGTCACGTGACCGCGCCTTATAAGGTAAGAGTGATCACTTCAGGAGAGCGTCGTGGTGCGTCCAATAGGCTTCGTTGTTTTCGCGGACAAAGCGCCATGCACGTTTCTTCAGTCTCTGGACCCTTCATGTCTTCACGCGATGGCCGTGCATTCGCACTAAATAGTACCTTTCACAGCACGGCGGCGCTTATGACTCGAACATGTCTCGGGGTTCAATAAACAATTTATTAAATAAAAAAAGCATTTAAACAAAGAAAAAACATTTTCTTTGCTCATTACCCCTATTATTACATTTTTATAACCTGCCATATCATATATACCCCCGATAAAAAACGACTTAAAAGGTCGTAGTGTCGCTTATGCATTTCCCTAAGGATACTCGAAGGCGAAAACCACCTGTTTCTTGTGTTTCTTCGTAGTCGATTGTATTGCCACGTGGTCGTGACGTTGACCAAGGCGGAAGTCGGCGTGTTGAAGACGAAAACTCCTTATTTGGGCGAACTTGTACCCGGACAATGAAAGAGGCAAAGTAAAAGCAATTCAAGCTGTAATACACTGACAGCGGCGAACACAGCGTCGGCCGTCGAGTGATCGCATCAACGGTAAGGCGCATCGGCGTTTATACATGCGGCATCGAAGATTACAGGCTTATCGTTGGGGGCCCCTTTGGTTCCAAAATAATCTATACTGTTCGCGTTGCGCGCTCGAGCTCATCAGAACAACCCAATACAATCGGGAATGTTCGACATTCCGGCGCGACGCCCGTAAGACAGCGGTTATACGTGCAACGGGACTGTCACATGAAAGCGCGTGGCACTATTGATCACCTCCCCCCGTCCGAAAAATTTCTGCACCCAACGTGGTTTTTGTTTGTTTGTATCTTTTCTTGCTTGTTTGTTTGTTTCTTTCTTTCTTTCTTTGCTTTCTTGTTTGTTTGTTTGTTTGTTTGTGTGTTTGTTTGTTTCTTTGTTTGTTTGCAGTACCTCCCGGATCGGACCACTTTTGACCAAGCGGCGATGTTGTGTAATGATGTCATGTGACGTCACGTCGTAGTGACGTCATGATGACTTCACAACCTTGTGTTACCTCTGACGTCATGATGACGCCATATGGTGAAGTAATCACACGATGATTTTCTTTCATTACTCGCGTTAACGCCTGCGGTCACTCTTTGCGTTCGATGAAGCATCTAAGGCTTTCGGCTTAAAAATTCTTCCATTTCTTGGCCATCCACCTAAACGTATGCAATCCCTGAGAACTGCAAAATTGCTTCCCCTTAAAGGGGCGAATGCGCATATGCAGTGATGATGATGATGCGGGTCCGTAAAGTGACAGTCCTATCTCCAAGTTAGACATAAGCCAGTGTGAGCAGTCAAGTTCCACTAAGTTTTTTCCCTCAGAGATGGTTGACCTTGCACCGCAAAGAAAGGAGTGTTGTGGAGATGAATCTGGCAGGCCGCCACAGCATGCGTGAGTAGCGTGATATCGTCACAGCCGGGTGAGTAGAAAATGCAAGTATCCTCTCAGCACGACAGATTTCAGGCGTCAGGCGTGTTTCCATTGTTTACAGGCTGTTCAGTGGTGGCGACGCTGATGACGTCACGCATATTGTAATTTTTCCCAAATTTTTTTTCGGTAATGTGATGAAATAGAAGAGACGCCTGGCGGCAGTAGTTACTGATAATTGTGTCTGATAACTGGATGCCGTGCTGAGTTTGAAACAAGCTACCAACGTTATCCAAGAGCACAATGTTGTAATAAAAGCTTTAGAACGCTTTTTATCTCGAGGGTGTATGGGAAATATCTGTATGAAAACAGGCTCTTTTGTGTTCGGGAAAAACAAATCCCACCCATGCGCTGCGAACCGAAACCCTAGCAATTCTTGAGGGGCTGAAAATGAAGCTGAAAAAATGCTTTGTAACATGTCTACAAAAAGCAAAAAAGTAGGAAGCGAAAAACAATGGCAGCGACCCGTGGTCATCCCTTATGTCCACAAAATATCGCATAGATTAAAGAAGATCGCCAAGAAACACGACGTGCCGGTTTCGTTTTCAGCCCCTCAAGAATTGCTAAGGTTGCGTAAAAAGGTTAATAACACACAAAAAACGCAAGAAGGAAAGACATGCAAAATAGGCCACAGACCAAGCTTCGTTCAGTGCGATGTAGCAGTAGTTTACAGTTTGCCATTAACATGCGGAAAACAACATATCGGACAGACCTCAAGATGTGTTCATACTAGGCTTAGAGAACACCGGTACAACTGTCAACAGATTACCCATCCCGGGAATTTAGCTACTCAATGTAACCAATGCGCATGCGTACCCGAGTTCGAAAAAACAACTATTGTAAAGCGGATAAAAGATGACAGGGAGAGAATAGTTAACGAAGCTGCTGTCATGGCATCCCTGGGCGCCGAAACATGCGTCAGCGAGCCGTTGATAAAACTATCTCCTGCGGAAATTGAGTTCGTGATGGACGTCACATAGGCGGAGTCAAGTGTACTATCTCTTTCCACGTGTTTTTGTGAACTTGTATTTATATGTCTACGCATGAATAATAAAAACCAGTTGAAGTGTGCGCTCGTCCTGTTAACACTGTGTCCTGTGTACTTTGTAACCTGTCCCTACCGTAAGCGCATCACCAAGCCAACATGAACCAACTAGCCCCTTTCGTCGCATTACGGGCACCTTGCCCGATGTCAACCCGTCCATGCAAGTGGAGCACACCATGAATTCACTGTAGCTACTGTTGCTGTTTGCCATCACGTGATTCCTGAGGGAGTGTCAGGGGAAGAGGCCGCAGCGTCTTACCCTGCCCCTTACACAGGCCCGAACGCGATAGCGCGTGCCAGCGCGTTCTGACTAGGATAGAACGCGTTGGTTCATCGCGCGTCTGCAGAATCTCGTTCCCCGCACTTGGTTCCCGGCACCATCACGTGATTGCTCAGAGAATGTAAGGGGGAGAGGCCACAGCGTGTTACTATGGTGTACAAGAATGGGGTAGTATGCCGTCTTCGCAGCAAACCAATGGGAGAACGGTGGTCGCTTTTGCGATGACGCCACCTGCAGGGCGCCACAATCGAACGGTGTGCCCGGCGCGCAAAGTTTAAATCAAAATTGCGAAATTTTCTGCGGTTCTTGAGTGAAATGGTCACGTAAAACGATTGAAACTAAATATATTTGCAAGATTTAGACACTTAAACACGTTTTGTTGCATTATTGCAATAAATAAAAATGTCTCTGCGTCGTCTGAGCTTCCACAATTCCAATCGCTGAGCAGCGTCCCGGATCGTCTACATGCTTACTGTTTTGATTGCAAAAGGCATAAAAAAGCACATCGCTGTTCATTCCATACATATATATGTACGCGTGTCTAGCTATCACAGTAATTTGAAGTTATGCGTCGAAACACACGAGGAGGTCCGGAAGGCTAACGTTAGCAGCATCAGGTGAGTTGCACGACCACCCGTCACCTGCATCAGCCAGAAGAGCAGTCGCAAGGTTTTCGACGGAAAAAGTACAACGCTCAATGACGAATGCTGCTCCATTTCATTAGAGATTTTACTCCTCAAAGGGGCACCAAAACGCAGGAATGCAGCTAAATGCACCGCGTTGTATTCGGGGTTAGATTTATCCTATGTGAATAAGTCCGTAATTCCAATCGGTCTGCAAGAACTTGAATGCATCAGGCTTCCACAAACACTAAGTATGCCACGCACACAAAAAAAAATCGCTAACATGTCATGAGAAACAGAACGGAACAATCAGCAAGTTTCCCACGTGCACGCATGACCAGCGCGGCAACTACAACTACCGATCTCCGGGGCTTTGTATCTCAGCTTAGCATAAATTACATCAGAGAGCGGCGTCAGGTGGCGAGACAGTAGCACGGTGTGCTCTGGCACCGCAGGCTTTCATCGCAAAAAGAGCCACGTTTCCGGCTACAGACGGCACACTTCCCCATTCTAGTACACCATAGTGTTACCCAGCCCTTTAAAGAGGCCCGAACGCGCTAGCGCGTGCCAGCACACATGGTTTTGCCTGCTTTACGCCAAGCTAGGACAGCATACGGCAGCCCAGGCCCCTAAAGTGCTCTGCACGTATCATCATCAAGGCGGTCGAAAAACAAGAGGAAGAAGACTTCTCCATGGCGCGAGCGGGCGCGCGCTCAGATGGCTATGCTACACACACAGCGGCGCGGCTGCATCACGTGCGCGGACGCCACCGCCGGTCACAGCCACAAGCAAAAGATGCTTCGCATCTAAAACATGTGTAAAGAAAACAAGCCGCTTGCTAAATTCTGTTACAAGGTCGGCATTCTCGTTTTTTCTCCTTCACTTTCGGGGATGCAATATCGGTCAGGAGGTTTTCTGTGGATGGTGGGCGGGAGGAGACGTGTTTGCGGGCTGCAAGAACATTGATCGCCGCTGGTCTTGGGCGAACCTGTCGCGTTTGCGCGAGACGCGGGCACCAGAGTTGACGCGATGGTGCATGCTGTGCCCAGTGCCTTGTCAGTGCAAAACTCACAGGGTCCCTTATGCATTCGTCTGAGGCGACTGGAAGGCGAAATCCATTTCCTTTTCCTTTTCATTCGATATACTGATCCTCCCCCGTCACCCTTCCGAAAGCTTTCTGCACCTAGAGTGGTTTCGCGCTGCCTCCAGGAGCGGAGACATTGCAAGTTTTCTGTACCTCACCCATGCTTTTGCACTGTCTCCGTGATTGGCGCACTTTTGGCCAAGTGACGATGTCGTGTGATGACTTCACAAATTATGGTGATTGTGACGTCAAGATGACTTCATCAGGATATGATAATTTCTGCATCACTTGTGTCGACGCTGACGGTTAATTTTCGCGTTTCATGAGGCATCTGACTAAGGCTTTCGCCTTAATAAAGGAAACCACGCTGTCGACTGTATAACAGACATCGACGCGTCTGGTTCGACAGGTGAAGACGCTCGTGGAAGGTGACTGTCTCCTCGAAGTTCCGTTAACCATGAGGGTAGGTGAAGGAGCTGCTTGTGCAAAGCGTTACGTTACGGTTGTGTCAACCACGGCCAGTGCTGGGCAGTATCGACGATACATGTATCTTCGATACTATCTTAGATACTTTGTGAATATCTTGTATCTGTATCGCGATACGTCTCGTAAGGTGAGTATCAGTATCTGTATTTCCGATAAAATGAGGAATGTATTGTGTATCTTAAGATACAAGATACATCGATCGTGACACCACTGTGTGAAACAAAAATTGGGGCAAGCTTAAGCTTCGCCTTTAAGCGTTGAACGCGATAGCGATATCCGGCCCTATCCTCATCCTGCTCTGTTTCTCTTGTCATCATGTTCAGTCGCCCGGTATCGCACACACACACACACACACACACACACACACACACACACACACACACACCCGACATACCTATAGGTGAAGGTTTCCGCCCTCTTCAACAGCACTTTTATGACAACTGTGTACCCACTACGTGTGTGTAAGAGAGTGCGCGCACTAACGTGTATGCCCTTTGTAATGGGTGGCACGCTTTAAAGGGGTACTGACACCTTTTTTCGAAGGCAAGTTTACTCTGCCATACAAATCTCCTGTATGCAGAGACGACTCTGAGCAAGTGTGAAGCTCAGCAAATGCTGATAAGATATTTTATTTTGATATTAAAGTCAATTTTTCCATGGCAAACCTACCGACATCAACACTAGCTTGACGTCAGGCTACAGTACTAATTCTGGTGACTTCACGCAGCAGTCTGGCTAGTTCTGATGACGTCAGGTACCAAAACTTTCAAGATGGCCGCTTGTGCGTCACCAAAACATTCAAAATGGCCGCTTGTACGTCACCAACGGAGCCAAGGTACGGAGCGGCCGTGGAAACGTCACTATGTATTGCGCGAGCACGTGACGAGAAACTCATACCGTGTTGTGACGTCAGGGTACAGTAGGAACCGAAACTAGCTTTTAAAAACTTACTGTAATTACTTTTTCAGGGTGCACTCGCGCTTAGCACTACCTTTTCTAGACTCTTGAGGGCTTGGGCTTTCATTTGACGCAAAAAAACGACAACTGATATTTTCGTGTCAGTACACCTTTAAACCAGCAGCAATTACGCGCGTGATACTTTTTTGAAGTTGCGATGCACCCACTACGTGTTCGTAAGGGAATACGCGCAGTAATGTGTGTGCCTTTTGTAATGGGTGGCCGGCTTTAAACCACCAACTCGTTATGCAGTTCGCATGGTGTGACGCCCGATGGCAATATACGCTTGTACCCCGTTTTACTGCGATATTACATCTCGTACTGTGACACCTGTACACAGGACGCGTATGTTTGGGAAGCATTAAAGTTAATTTCAGCGCTGTTCCAAGCAGTGGAGTGACTGTGTGGTTGAACAGAGAACTTTCACAGCGCATACAAGTCCTTTCCTCTGTGCGTCAGGGGTGTCCGTTAAGCCTTTTACTTTTTGCTTTATTTTTGGAACCACTCTGTAGGAAAGTTATTAGCAGTGCTGGAATTAAAGTGTTTAGGTTACAGGCATGTGAAGTGCATGTTTTGGCATACGCCGACGATATTGCCATTTTTGCTGTTGAGCGTCAATTCGTTATTAAGAATCACTGAAAGGTTTTGCGACACAAGTGGTAGTTTAATGAATAAGGATAAAAGTGTGGGTTTGTGGCATGGCAATTGGGATCACACGCCCAATTCTTTTGGAAATATTCGGTGGCTCATGACACCTAGCCGTTATCTCGGGGTACCACTGGACAGATATAAAGACAGCGAATCGCTTTGGCTTAGCAAGGCGGAGGAACTGCGTGCGACAACTGAAGCATGGGGTGGCCGAGAATTATCGATTTTCTCTCGGTCCTCAATATGTCACGATTTTCTGGCTGCTAAAATCATGTACCTTTTGCAAGCACTTATTTGTACGCCTAAAAACATATAAAAAATCCACAGGATATTTGCTACATTCATCTGGAGATCTACATGGGAGTGCACAGCAAGAACGAATTTGTTTCGTCGAGTTAAGCAAGGAGGGCTTTCTTTGTGTCATCTGCTTCTCAACCAAGTAGTATCATGTTTCATGCTGATAAGAGATCAAACGTATGCATTTCATCCGTTCTTCCGCGAAGTTGTGTTGTCCTATCGATTCGTAAGAGCAAGGTTTCCTATGGATTACTTATCTAACGTGAAATGAAAGCGCCTTATGAAGGACCTAATTCAGAATGTATTCCCTGTGCCCGTATATCGGTTAATGTTTAAAAATGCACCCGGCCAAGACGTTCTAAAACGAGTTAAAAACATGTGGATACCGCCTAACGTAAAGACCTTCTTCCTCAAGCGTCATACAGGAACCTTGCCAGTGAAAACGTGGCTGGAGGATAGAGGGATTTATGTACCATGACAAAGCACGTGTTTCCTGTGTAATAAGCCTGAAACTATTGAACATGTATTCATTGATTCTAATAATGCCATATTCCTTTGCGACATATTGCAGAGGACCTTAAAGATAGAACTAGCTATTAATCCACACGGAATTCGCTTTTTGCCCTTTGAATGTTCTGTACTGCATTTGGATGTTATCATTTTACTGGGTCTCCATTCGGTTTGGCGCAGCATGTTGGCGTATAGACACTGTGATGTCAAAGTACCATCTGTTCATGAGTGTTTCGTGGAAATTGTTGTCAAAGTTCTTGAGGTGTATAAGACGACTGACTGTGATGAAGATATGATATCTTTGCTTGATGCATTAACGCACATGAAACGGGTATGATGTGTGATTGTTAGAATATCTTGACCTGTAGTAAAGAAGGCAATAAAGAAAAAAAATAGAGTGACTCTGTGGTAGATCACCTGCTTGGCACGCACACGGCCTGAGTTCGATTCTCACTCGAACCTAAGGTTTTTTATTGTTTATTTTATTTTCATCTTCCTCGATTTTTCGGTCACGGACAAGATGATGATTTTTCGCTCACAACCAACGACGCCGACACCGACGCCAACACCGGAATTCTGCGGAACGAGCTCTTTAACGCTATTGCGTTAATAAACATTGGCTGAGCTCCGCTTCTCAAGCTGATACGGCGCGTCACTAAGTGTCAGTGCCATGACACTTGCTCTTAGCCACTGCGCCGCGTACTCCAATGCGTGGCACGTCTATTGCGCAAATTTTGGTTCCGTTATAGTGTGGTTATCAATCAAAGTTTCTCTTGCGTGGTGCTTCGTTACGAAGCAAGGTGTGTGAGCGGGCTAGTTGGTATTCCATAGTGACGTGAACAGCGCGTGTAATTTATTTTATTTATTTATTAAATACTGCGGACACGTAGTCCAAGCAGGGAGGGCAATAAAATGGTACAACACTAAACACGTTTGGAAAAAAGTTGGAAAGAACAAAGGAAACAAAACAATATTACAGAAATAGAGTCAATATGTCCGGCAAAACGCTATAAAACAAATCAATAATAATGAGGATTATTCCATTCGGTTATAGTACGAGGGAAAAAAGAATTCTTAAATATGTTTGTTCTCGCGAAGTAAGGTGTTAATGCATCTTGTCTATGGTGGCGTGTGGGTCTGGTTAATAGGGGTGATAGATATAGAGATGAGTCTAGTGGTGAATTATTCGTGTAAAGCAGTTTAAGAAATTCCACTCTCTTTTTTTGTCTTCTCATCTCGAGTGGTTCAATATGGTTAGTTTTCATAAGTTCTGTGGGTGAATCCAATCTTGAGAATTTGTTAAATATAAATCTAACTGCCTTTCGCTGCACTCTCTCGAGGTTATTGATATTAGTTTTAGTATACGGATCCCAAACAATACATGCATGCTCCAGTTTAGTTCTGATTAAGGTGCTATAGCATAGCAATTTTACATTACAGTAATACACAAGGACGAAGAACCGACGAGTACTAGCGCTGACTTCCAACTGAAATTTATTAACACAAACATGGAAAAACGAGAACAAGTAGACACACGTGATCACCGCTCATTTGAATTGCGCATGACGGCAGACATGGAGAGGGAACCAAGAAACAAAAAGAATTACCAAGCAAAAACCACAAAACCGCGAAAAGGCGCCAGGAGAAGCAACCGGATTATGTCTAGGTTATCTGACCGGATGAACTTAGGTAATCTATTTCTTTTTCAGTGAGGGCGATTGAAGGTTTGCTGATGCAATTGCCTTTAGCGATAGCTGCAGCTTCAATGATTATGCGCGTGCTATCCTGACGATGCCTAGCTAAAATCTGTGTGTTATCAAATGCTGGAGCGCACCCGCATTGTGAACAGCGCATTGCAAGAAAACCTTCTGTCCCTCTGCGTACCTTTTGGTTATGCTCCTGCAAACGTACATTAAGGCACCTGCCCGTCTGGCCGATAAAGTCTGTCCGCATGAGAGTGGAATGCTATAAACAACGCTACTAGAGCAGTCAACGAATTTATTCTTGTGGTTAATTTTGCATGCGCTTTCATCCCGTTTTATAGGGTTGGTCCTGACACTCAGCTCAGACAGCTTGTGCGGTGCCGAAAATACGACTGAGATGCCCGCCTTTTCACCTATCTTTTTTAGCTTGTGAGAAATGGCATGTTTATACGGGATAACCGCCACCTTATTTATCGATGGTGCCTGAAGATCAGGAGACCTACTCGACTGCTTGAACCTTTCCCACAGCTTATCAGCACCAGAGACGAGAAGGTGACGGGGATAGCCGGCTGCCTTCAATCTACCTATCTGCGAGAAGAACCTGTCGTCAATGGAGTGATGGCAGGACTTAACAAGGGCGTTGTGCAAGCATGCTTGAATGATTCCCCTCTTAACAAGTTTACTATGTGCCGAAGCGTACGGCAGGAGAGGTTTTTTGGCGCGGGGCCCGTACTTCCAGCACACATGCCAGTTAAAAAAGGAGAGTACGAAGTCTGAAGAATGTAAGAATGGGGTTGCTTTGCGTCTCGCGGCTTTCACACACCAGTAATTGATGGATCTCGTGGATTTCAGTTTGAGTTACATGCTATGAGTTTGCCTTATATTCAAATAAAATTATAGCCACTATAGCACCACCGGTAGCGATGCTAGATCTAATACAACTAGCATTTAGCTAACAGAAGATATCTTGGGGTACCTTACGTTTTCTTCCTGCTATCTTCATTCAAAGAGTTCTTAAAATCATATTTCATCGTCAGCAAAGTAAGTGCTTTGTTAGCTGTCCTTGTTTTGCATCCCGTACATTACCTAAGTTTCTGTATTGCTTTTTTCCCCGGTCTTCTTACTGCAATGTGTCTTTTATAACGAGCTGCCAAAATGAGCTGCCTTCTGTATGCTTACTTTTCTCTGTATGCGTCATTTCGACTGCTGTTTACATATTTGCATTTCACTTGAGTTTACTGTTATGTCAAGGCGTTGTTGAGGACGAATATGTAATACTCTGGGCGTGCCTCGAGCATAAATAAAGTTCTGCTCACTAAATAGCAAAACTGAGTGTGTATTATAATAATGATAATTATAGGGAGCCATCTTAACATATGTTACGAAGAGTTTTCGAGAAACAAATGCGAAGCATTTCTTAGCCAACCTTTGGCACTTTGAGCGTTTTTATCTATCTATCTATCTATCTATCTATCTATCTATCTATCTATCTATCTATCTATCTATCTATCTATCTATCTATCTATCTATCTATCTATCTATCTGTCTGTCTGTCTGTCTGTCTGTCTGTCTGTCTGTCTGTCTGTCTGTCTGTCTGTCTGTCTGTCTGTCTGTCTGTCTGTCTGTCTGTCTGTCTGTCTGTCTGTCTGTCTGTCTATCTAGCCGCCTACGTCTGGGCGCTCTCATGATCGCCTCCTTAACTTGGTGTAGACCAAAATTGGCATGGGAGAGTAACAGGATTTGACGAATATGGCTGTCCGGTCATGACATGAATAACGGGAAAATCCTGTCGCGTACGTCGTCAACCCATTTCCTCCAGACTCGTGTGGCACATACCCGCTTACCACGGGCCGTGGTATATGGGTATGCGCCACAGGTGATTGACAGTTTATTTCTACCCAGGAACGGCGAGAACAGACATTCGTAATTTAAATGCGAGAGCATTAAGAAAAACCGACAATAGCAGCGTTGACCCGACGTATGGAAAGAGTAAAAATCAGGATCCCAGCAGGAATCAATCCCAAGCATTCTGCGTGGCAATCAGGTATTCTAACACAGAGCCACGCCAAGTCTTGACAGTGCTTTGGAAGAACACCCTATATATGCAGGCGTAATCTCGGTGCAACATGAATTGTGGTTGTGGTGCTGGCTATCCAATTTCATAACAAAGCAATAAACACTATATATGTCCTCCCACGATACAGGCGTCATGTCAAGTTAACGTCTGTTGTTCCAGTGTTGGCTCGGCTTTCATCTAAGTTTAATAAACATTATATTCAAGCGTTGCTCAACCCCGGAGGAATACGCTAACGAAACTTGCAATGATATTGACATGATTTCACCATAAACTGCAGTTAGTTTCGACAATATTGACGTATAGAACGTGAGGGCTGACGTTACGTCGCACCATAAGTTACTCTTTAAACGCCAGTGTTCTGGACGTGCCTGGTAAGCCCACGATTTGCACACAGCTACTACACTTACAAAAACACATCAATCCACCTCGTAGCGTTTGGCTCAAAGCCATCAATACAGCACAGAAGTGCTCGCCGACTGCTTCGCATGAAACTGATTCCCACCACGCGTGGGATCTGCCGAATTTTTCTTTTCCTTTGTTTAGGCCTCCCTAATTTTCAAATCATCAGCTAATCGGACCTATAAGTGGCAACAATGTGACTTACGGCGGTTGCCTGCGACCGTATGTGTAACTATACAATACGTCCGAGACGTTTCCGGGCAAGTGTCGTAAAAAATTCGGGGGGGAGGGCACGTGCCCGGTGTGCCCCCCCCCCCTCGAATTTTTTGTTTTGCCATGGCATACAGAGCACAAAATGACACTCAATCACATCTGCCTGCCCGACCCCCACTCCAGATCAAGGAGGTGCCCCCCCCCCCCGAAAAAAATTTCTGGCTACGCCCCTTTTCCGGGCAGCACATGTTCCCTCGCGGAAGAAAGGTTTTTAAATGATTGCACGTTACTATAGTAACGTGCAATCATTTAACGTGTTGTCGCTAACGAACGCTTTACGCTAGTACAGACGTAGAATATGCAAAATTCCACCATCTCCCGGTAAAGGGGACCATGAGGCTGATGCGAAGCCGGAGCACTTGCACGATCGCGTTCTGTTGGCGTTCGTTGGGCATGCTACCGACCTCGCGCCGTGGAACGCAAAGAGGAACGCTACGCACGTCGTCTCTTCCCTCTAGCCTGGCCGTTAATTCTCACAGGGCGAGCGGGGAACGCGGTCGACAGGCGCGCGAGGGGGGAGCGTAGGAGTGTAGAGAGGGGGGAGGGGACGCGCATGCGCTGGCGCTCATCGCGGCGTTGCGCAGGAGAGGGGAGGGCGAGAGGGGGAGTGGAGAGGATGTGTGGAGAGGGGTTGTGCATGCGCAGTAAGGGTGGTCACGCCGCACATCACCACCACCGGATTGAACTCCGCTATAAGATACTTCGCATCTAAAATACATTGCAGTTTTTCGTCCTTACGTATACACAATGCATCACACAAAATGTCGCTACCACCAGCATTCTTGCTGCCATACACCTGTCCGGTGATCCGGGATTCCGTAAACGGTAGTGTGTTTACGGACAAGGTAAAGCTCCATACTGGTATTCGGGCCACTGTTCGGAGGCGTCTTGTTGAAGTTCTTGTAATTGAATGACAACCCGCTATAGTTGGTCGTTAAGCAGAGCAGCAGCTCACATCACTTTCTTAAGCGACAAGCAAACACAACTGACAGCGCAGTGTATGAAGAGCTCTCATGTTAAGCAGCTAAAGCAACCCAAATAAGTTGATTCGGAATGAAGCATGCAGACATACCTTGAGCACGAAATACGAAACCTTTGAGATAATAATAGGTATTTCACTCAATTGAACCAATGTTGGTAGCAATTAGGAAATTTTCAAGAAAGAAGTTCTGTACATACACGTTTGCTAGTACATTCAAAGTATATCTATAATAACAAATTTGCGAATGTATCGAATGTATCTTAAGATACATTTGGAAAGTATCGTATCGGATACAATAATTGCGGTGGTATCTTGTATCTGTATCTCAAATACTTGTTGTCCTAGTATCTTGTATCGTATCGCGATACAATTTCAAAGTATCTTTGCCCAGCCCTGGCTGAGCGTAAGCGACGCTCAGCTAAAAGAGCCTAATATGCGCGACTTTGTGACCATCGCGTCCATCGAACAGCATGTGTACAATGGAAACGCGCCTTCCACCTGAGATCTGTCGTGCTGAGACGAAATCCTCATTTTCATGTCAGCCGGCTGGGGTGTTACCACAGTGCCCGCGCGTGCTGTGGCGGCCTGAGAGATTATTCTACTCAAATGCTCATTTGTCTGAGGTACAAAGTCAACCATCTCTAAGGAAAGAAACCTCAGTGGAAGTAAACTACCCGTAGCAGGTCATGTTTAACTTCAGCTGTCATTTCATGTAATCACATCACCATTATCATTGCATATGCGCATTTTGCCATTTAAGGGTGATAAACGTTGCAGTTCCAAGGGCTTGCATACTTATAGGTGACCGCCCTAGAAACGAAAGAATCTTTAAGCCGAGAGCCTTGGGTGCCTCATCAAATTCGAAAAGTGACCGTTAGCGTCAACGCGAGAGATGGAAGAAAGTCATCACGTAATGGCGTCAGCATGTGACGACTTCATGACGTCACATGATGACGTCATCACACAACATCGTCGCATGGTCAAAAGTGGTTCGATCCGAGAGGCACTGCAATCGTACAAAGCAAAAAAAAACACGCGTTGGGTGGATAAAGTTTTCAGGGAAGGGGGATAAACACAATCGACTGCGCAGAAGCACAACAAGAAACAGATGGCTTTTCGCCTTCGAGTTTCCTTAGGCAAATGCATAAAGGCCCATGTGATTTTTCAAACCTTTTTTATCGGGGTCTATGATATGGCAAGTCCTATAAAAATGTCATCTTAAGGGTGATGTGTCAAAAGAATATTTCTCTTTTATTATAATGCTTTTTCATTTAATAACTTGTTTAGTGAACCCTGAGGTGTGTTCGAGTGATGAACGCCGCCACACTGTCAAAGGTGTTGAGTGCGAATGCGCGGCCATCACGCGGAGACATAGAAGGTCTCTAGAGAATGAAGAGACGCGGATCACACTTTGGCTGCAAAACCGACGAAGCCGATTGGAGGCACCCTGAGGCTCCGCTGCATTGGCCCCCGCTTGTCGCAAAGACAACCGTGACGACATCGTCGTAGCAAAGCGCGTCTATAACGCTTACCTTATAAGGCACGGTCACGTGAGTCAGTTGTTGTCAGATCTCCAGACCTTGCCGTACGTGTTACGTGGTTCACACGTAATTGCAATGATGTGAGACGCTCGCAGAGTATAATCCCTTCATTAACAACTTCATGAACGCTTCGCTTCTCACATTGTATACCAACACGTGGTTTAGCTTTGAAGCAATATTTTTCTTACAATATCGCAAGATGCAAGCTTAAATCCACCGAAGCTATTTCTAGAAAGTTGCCAGATTTCTCGACTCACGTGCATCACACTCGACATTGGTGAACATTGGTCTCAGCTAAGGCCAGACTTCAAATCAAAAGACCACAGCTAATATGGTGAGCCATAAGCGCTCTCGTAGGACAATTCCGAACGAACCTCATGGAGAAATAATATTCCAGAAATCGTGTTGGAGAACAAGAAACTGAACACTGATTGTGTTTACAAAAATAAACTTCAACCATTCAAGGTACAGGGTACTCCACTAACGGAGATCAGTAAGATGTCTTTGCAAAGAATTATTGATTCTAAGTGATGTCTGGAATAAAAAATGCGGAGCATTTCCCCTATCGGTAAAATGGAGGCAAGCGAAGCTTCGCGTGTGCGTGCTTCGTATAATACTTTTCTTTCTTTCTTTCTTCCTTTCTCTCGTATTGCGCAATGCTCCGTGCTAACTTTAACCTTCTTACATGCCAGAAATTGCACCTTCACTCTCGTTCACGGCAGCGCAACACTTCAGTTGCTACAGGCAACAATGAAATGTGCCAACGTGAAACGGCAAGTGACCTCGATAAAAGATCACATTGCCGTATGAGAAATGGCCGATTGCCGACAAGCTCACGATAGAGATGCACCAATTATTGAAAAACAGCGCACACAAATACGCATGTCACCGACGCACCTCCGAATGCCGCGTTTGTCTATGCCGCATTTCTGCACACTCGCCGGCATTGGGCTTCTCTACAACAATGCCGCAGCCACAGTAATGCTTAACTCATAGGAGCTTCGCTTAATATGAACCATTCCGCTTATTGCGTATACAGTGAAACCTCGGTGATACGAATCTCACGGGACCACCAAAAATATTCGCATCAGCCGAAATTCGTATCACCAGAAAGCATGAAAAATTAGCATGCGACAAAAGAAAGCTGGCGTACATTTTCATTTATTGTTTTTCAAGGTAGCAAAAACGTGGGGAAGAACCCTGAATTATTGTCAGTTAAGTTTTTATATGTAGGCAATCATACCAGCACTCGTAAATAGACAGCCTGTACGCGCGTACTTAATTAATAGACCAGGTGCGTTGTGACCAGCGACAGCAGTAGCCCGTTCCAAATTTTAGTATGTTGTTTTGCATGACACCGGAGTACTGCAGCGAACTTTAGGAAAGAAGCGCTTTGACGCGATGGATCAAGGCCACAAAATTGCAGAACCACGGTCCTGTGTCATGATTCTGTTATCGCGGAGGTGTTGGGGATGTTTTTTGGGAGATATACGGCCGTGCCCGCACAAGTCCGACCTCAACCGTCGCGCATGTTGACGTTGTGAGGCCTGACTCCTTCGCCAAGACCGTCCTCGCCTTCTTTCAGTCCTCGTCCACCTTTCATAGGATGTCTGATACACGAGGCAGGCACGCGTAAACACAGTACAACGACAGCAGCCCGCGTCGACGCGTTAGAAAAAACAATCATGGCGCTAATGTCCTCTGTAATCTAAACGCGAAGGCATACGGAGGCACATAAGAGCTTCAAAGATTGGCGCACACAATCTCGGAGGCCGTGACGCATCTCTGAAGGTTTATTCTGACCGTAAGAAAAGTGTTTTTCTGACACCGTGATTCTGTTGATTTGGCGGTGCGGCGCGCATGCCCACGCTTGCGTTCCCGCGCTCGGACGTGTTTGGCGCGTCTTCCGCGACAGCACGGACAGCACCTCTTGGTACCTGGGCGGTAGTGTACGTTCGTATCAAACGTCGCTGGGTGAAAATCGGCTCGCAGCAACCGGACAACCGTACTCCATTGCATTGCAGGCCAATGGGCCTTGGCCAGGACCAACGAAAAATTCGTATCACCCCAAAATTCGTATGAGCTGTGTTCTTATCACCGAGGCTTCACTGTATACCTTAGAAATTTCGAAAGCTGAAAGCAGCTGCCCCTAGGCAATTATCAGCGCGAAAAGAGCACCTACGGTGTCAATGGAGCCAACCAACTTCGCGTTAAGTACACGAATGCCAAGTTTAACGACCACATTGAACGCTCTGGGATCCTCCCAATCATTCTTCAGTTATTGGCAATGCACGAATTCGCCTGCGTATGTTGCTCCGGCAGAGTTAACAATAAATATGAATAGTATGTTCCTTTTAAATTAACACCTCATTTGCGGAAAAAGAACCTACCACAATTTACACAATATGACCTGTCCTCAGGATGTTGTGCGAAAAGTGCCTAACAGAAAGCGGCATTTCAGCTTACGGAGGATTCACTAACGGCAACTCAGGCGGTATGTCAGCAGCCGTTTACTCGACGTGTAAGCGTCACAGGGATAATTCTCGACTAAATGCATACGTGCGTCTCACTCTGTAACGTAGCTCCTGCAGCAGCGGCTCTTTTATCCACGATCTTTATATACATGTCGGTGCCATAGTTCGTTCGGAATAACGCAGCGCTGTGGTGCAGAATGAAAGCAACTACGATTGAGTAAATAAACGCAGATGCTCCAACGTTTAAGCCCCTACGACAACGTAGGCGTTGGAACCATTGGTTGGAACGCTTCAGCGCTGAAGTATCGCAAGTGGCCAGTAGATTTGTGTAATAATAATAATAATATTTATAAAAATAATCATAATAATAATAGGAAGAAGAAGAAGAATAACATTATTATTATTATTATTATTATTATTATTATTATTATTATTATTATTATTATTATTATTATTATTATTATTACTATTATTATTATTATTATTATTATTATTATTATTACACTTTTCTGCTCACGCTAAGCGTGTTGCTTTGCGTGGTCTTCGCACCCTAGGCTGTGTTTGCACAATGTCTAGAGAATTCCCTTCTCCTGTGCCCTTCCGAAAATTGTACACCGCGCTACGTCTTCCTCAACTAGAGTATGCATCGGTGATCTGGAATGGCATTCCTAATTCCAGCAGCAACGCCATTGAGCGAGTCCAGAAAACATTCCTAAGCATTTACAACCATCGTTTCGCTAGAAATGACTCTGGATCTCGTTCTAACGCTGCTGGATTACTATCATTGCCATCACTTTGCTGCCGACGAAATCGCGCTGATCTTTTATTTCTTTACAAGCTTGTGCATGGTATCATATCCTGCCCTGTACTGCTCAACTGTCTTAATTTCCGAATTCCACGTAAGCTGACCAGAGAGAATAGACCTTTTCATGTAACCGCCTGCACTATAAACAATAAACTACTTCTGTGACGACACGTTTTACTTTCGTGTTATACCGATTCCAATGACGGAGGGATCAACCAACCATCTTTTTACCTCTCTTTATCATCTCCTTGATATGTAATATACATTATAAAGTACTAACAAAAGGAACTGAAAACCATGTGCTCCGAATACACTACCTCTTTTTTTATGCAGTAAATTCAGTCGGTTTGTGTTGCCCGCATAGCAAAATAATGCAACGGTGAGACTAAATTTCAAAAACATTTTTCTTGACTAAAACAAAAACTACTTCGATTAAACTTTCTGTGGACGAAGTTGTTATGATTCTCAATCGTATGCGCTTTTCTGCTTATTTTTTCGTGGACCACCTTGGGGTGCTACAGACGTGTGAACATAGGCCAATGTAGCGTTTTTTCCAAGTTCAGGATTTTATTTTAGAGGCTGTGCGCCGCACACAGGCAAAACAAACATTTTAGGAGATATTACGTTTTATGGAGAGTTCTATAAAAATAATTGATGTATTTGGTCTATAACGGTCTCTTGTAAAAAAATTCCCCAAAAAGCTGCAATTTACTCAAATTTACCTACGCGCTAAGGAGTGAAAAATATAAAGCTGCTCCAAGCAACTGTCCAATAATAAAAGCGCGATGCTCTAAAAACACAAAAAAGCAAGTTTTGAATGAATGCGTGAAACACTCCATTTATAGCGAATTTTTCTTTCGTACCTGGTTTTCCACCATATCGAGAAGTGCAAATGGCGCTCATGTGCCCGAAAAATTTTTGCTGCTCGAAATATTTTGGGAAAATACTCTAGAACTAATGTCTATATGTGCGTAATTTTCTCAGATTTTTTCAGAGAAATTAATTTTTGTCGAGCGCCCCGACTGGGACAGTTGGCGTGGAATGACCCTATTAGTACAAGAATCTCGCTGATACGTTTTTGAGGGGACCGTAAAGATACACGTAAGAGCCTAGAAACGCAACACCCGAGAAAGAGGCAACACGAAAAAATTACACCATCACCCACTAACGGGAACCATGTAGGGATGCGAAGCAGCGCGTGGGTCAACTTAAAGTTCCGTTCATCACGGGCACCTTGCCCGATGTTGACGTGTCCTTGCAAGTGGAGCGCACAATCTCGCTGTTACACGTCGCGAACTCTTGTTGGAACACGCCACGCGGTTTCATCGCCCGTCTACAGAAACTCGTTCCCCGACGCCATCACGTGATTGCTGAGAGAGTTTAAGGGGGGGGGGGAGGCCACAGCGTCTTATCCAGCCCCTTACACAGACCCGAACGCGCTAGCATGTGCAGCGCGTTCTGACTTGAATACAACGCGTTGGTTCATCGCGCGTCTGCAGAAACTCGTTCCCGACTCCATCACATGATTGCTAAGAGAGTGTAAGGGGGAGAGGCCACATCGTCTTACCCAGCCCCTTACAAAGACCCGAACGCGCTAGCGCGTGCCAGCACACATGGTTTTGTCTGCGTTACGCCAAGCTAGGCCAGCATACGACAGAAGGGGCCATAAAGTGCTCTGCACGTATCATCATCAAGATGGTCGAAGAACAAGAGGAAGAAGACTTCTCCTTGGCGCGAGCGCGCGCTACGGTTGGCTATGCTAGGTCGTAGAATGCAACTATACGGACAAAGCCCAGCGCAAAAGCTGCTTCGCATCTAAATATATTTAGTGGTACAGAACTTTATTTCAAGGCTTACGCTTGAAAAAAACCGTGCAGCGTTGCTTCGTGCATTTACTCGTGCCCAAGCAGCACGAAAAGTTTGTCGAGCACCTGCAGTGGGCTGTCCATTTATTAATATAGTGCCAGCACGCCCGACACCTGTCAAGCTATCACTTTTGGCGAAACCGTCACGAGATTGTCACCGGATGCGTCGGCGTCTCCGAGCGATAATGTAGCACTGTTGGTACAGTGTCGGACCTCCGCGGCTTGTCGTAGACGGTTGAATGCCTCGCTAAAGTGAAAGTACCCCTGAAAGCGATCGTCGAAGAAAATGAGTCCTGCGCCAGCAACTCCTAAACTTCTTCATTGGTGCACGCACTGGCACACTCAGCCACGATCCAGCCGACGCATAGAAGCGCGGAGCTGAGATCAGTTTAATCGACAGTAATGTAATCAACGCATGCGATTCTTTTGGCAACAACAGTTGTAGGCGTGAAGGAACTAAGCACACGCAACATGACCAGCGCGACCAGTCTGACCCCGAACCATGCGAGCTCCTCCGACGAATAATGAATGATGACTTCACAGCAATGCGAATGCGGAAACAAAAGCCAATCTCCAAGGCCTTACTTTCGCAAGCGCTAAAAACAAGTTTAAAACCAATTGCGTCATAGACGCACTCTTTGCAATACGATTCTCGAAGGTTACATTAAGTTCGTGGCACGGATAAAAAAGTATTTCTTGCTCCGTGATTCGCGGTAACCCAAAGCACATTATGCGTGTCGCTTGCGCCACTCTCATGAGCCTAATCTTACAGTCGAGCCCGGTCGAACTGCGTGAAAAGTGAACAGCCACTCTCTTCCGTGGTCGCTCGGCCGGCTCGGAGCGCACCTCACGATTAATCATATGGGAACGATACCGCAGTTGCGACGTAACAGCAGGGTTCCCAATACATTGTATCCTATGGGCGCTTTGCCCACACCGGCGAAAAACGGTGTAACAGCAGGGAAAACGCAGGAATGAGGAACGTTCTTGTGTATCATGTTATTATGCAACACATAGGGAGTTGCGCGAGAACTGATTAAGCACGCCCGATGACGGGGGTATGGTAAGGGGGGGCGGCTCTGGCCGAGGAAATGAATCGGAAGAATAGGGCTAGAATCTTCTCCCTCTGTGACATTATCTAGTTCCACAGAGAGTGTAGGTGTATATACCCGCCGCGTAGCCAAAAAAATCACGCCATATCCACGAAGCGAATGATGATTGAGGAGCTGGCTCGGAGATAATCGGGTAAACCGTGAATGCTCCGTACAATTCCTCTACTGTCATATAAAGACGTTACACGTTGTTATAGCAGCGATTGTGGTCAGGTTGTTGTCGAACCACAAGCGGTCGCAGACCTTGCAGCTGTGGCCGAATGTGTGGTCGAGGAAATCACGCCTGAAGCGCGTGTTGGCGCCACCAACTTCAGGTAGCGACCGCCTTCTCTTGCCGCCGCTTCCGCGCTGCTTCGGCTTCACGGGCTTGTATCTAGGGTTCCGCACGACGCTGACGTCTCTCTGCGGCCTCGCGAGCTCTCACCGTAGAGCCTTGGCGACGAGCCGCGCTGCTGCTGCCTTGCGAGCCCTCCGCTCCGCCGCCTTGTCTTCTTCGTTCATGTTATTAGTATCCAAGCGCACTGCCGGAGTGGAGCGAGCGCCGCATGCTACAGTTGGCAATGCTCTATGTGCTTTTGCCTGCGTTAATGTCATCATCAAGGCGTTCGAAGAACAAGAGCAAGACTTCTTTCTCGCGCGTGTGCGCATGGTATAGTTGGCTACGCTATAAGTGGTTTTGCCTACGTTAATATCATCATCAAGGCACTCGAAGAACACGAGGAAGAAGACTTCTCTTTCACGCAAGCTGCGCCTGTAGCGTTCGCCTCTGGAACTAAGGTTACGCTGATGGCGCGGGACATTGCCCCAGCTTAAAATCCTGGCGAGCCAGCTCCTAAAAAATGTTACGGTGATAGCAGCTATCACGCTGACAGTGGCAGCATATCTCGCGTGGAATGTCCCTATTGGTAACAGCAGTAAAAATGTTTTCGCCGTCACTTTCACAGAACGTGGCTAGAACTCCACATCTTCCAATTCCACTTGACCTTGACAGTGAACACCGTTCAGAAAAGAAGGCCATCCAGGGTGTTCCCTTCTATCAGAGGAGCTGTTTAAGTTTGACTTACAGCGGTGCCGGACGTCGCTGAAGAAGTCGTTCTTGTGTAGTGATTGGTGTAGTTCTAAAGTCTGTTTGGCATGACATCTGATTTTGCCCCAAGAGTTGAGCGGCTGCGGTCGCGGGAGCCCAAAACCAGTTTTTGGAGCGTCCGCTCGCCGCTGCGATTCAGATCGCCGGAGTTCAAAAAAATCGCTCATGGCAGAGCGCCTGCCCAATGGGGGAGCAGTGACGTAGAGGTGGAGTCGAGGAGCGCGCGCGGGCTGGGAGGAACCCCCCTTTCCTAGCAGACGACATCCGCTGCAACGAGCTGATCTCCACTAGCGGTGAAGCAGTGCCGTTCTTTTCCTCTTGCTGTTCTCGACGGCGCTTCCATCAAAGCAGCCATATCGTTTGCGCGTGTAATTTCGTTCGTTTGAATTTTTATGGAATCTTGGCACCAACGCAGGTCCAGACAGGGGGACCCTACGATACTCCGCACTTTTAGTTGGCAGCACATGTAGCTGTTCTTTTTCTTGTTTACGACCCCGACCCAGCGCGTTCGAATAGCTTGCATTTTTCTTCCTTTAAATGGCCACGTACCCCTATGACAAAAAATACCGCCACCTCTTTTCTGGAATGCCCATAGAGAGTAAGAGAGACGAGTTTCTTCACGAGCCCGCAATATCGTCGACTGGGCCGCTTGCATCCGGTTGGCGGCCGGGACGGCGCACCAACGCCTTGTGACGTTCGAGAGCAAAACCCACCAAAATCCCTGCGAAAGCTTAAAACCACAAAACCTAGCTCTTTCTCTTGCTTTTCCATGGACAAGTGTATGAGCACGCAAGAAGATTTCCGTGCTGAAAGAAAGCAGGAACATAAATTAACGTGACTACTGAAGTTGTTTAATTTAACTCTGATACAGTGTACATTTACATCATTCAAGGTTTAGACGCGTGGAAATCGAGCCCAGAAGTAGAAGGCTGGTGTAACTCGCAACCCAAGCGTTCCAAAACAAGCGAACTCGGAGAACGCGGGCGCTTTCCACAACCATCCCTGCTCATCGCAGAGGCCCACGCAACGCAAAAGCGGTGCATGTGAAACGAAGCCGCCTCCGCGCGTCCTGGTGCCCCTCGATCGCCGCTGGTGTCACCGCTCAGTCGCTCCCGTGTGAAACGGGATGAAATCCTGCGCTTAATGCAGCTCCACTACTGTGAAACCTGAGGAAGTACGTAGCACGGCCACAGGCGCGCGCAGGGTTCTCTACTAGCGGAGGGGACGCGATCCAGCGCAGCGCCTCCCCCCCCCCCTCTTCTTGGACGAGTCCGAGAGAAAACGAGCTCCGCAATCGATGCAAGAATGAACATGGAAATAAAGCAATGTCGTACTTCTCACAGCGGCCTGCATTTGTCCCCGGCTTTCAGGGGGTAAAGATTGGAAGTAGGCAGTTTTTTAGTGCAACATCAGGGATCCACGGTCGCCATTACCGTCAAAAAACAATGCGTAGTGGTAACCCTCCGAATTAAAAGATGACGTGAAAGGTGCAACTTAGTAAATGTGTGGGGCAGAATTAGCAACCCCTTTGGGAGGCGATAATTCTGCTCCACACCTTTACTAAAGCACTAAATTCACAAAAGCGCAATTTTAAATGCGAGGCATTTCTTAGCTAACCAAAGGCACTTCGAGAGTTTCTATCTACGTATTTATTTATCAATCTATCTAGCCGCCTACGTCTGGGTGCTCTCGTGATCGCCTCCTGAATTTGGTGTAGACCAAAATTGGCATGGGAGGATAAGAGGGTTTGAGGAATATCACTCCCTGGTCATGACATGAATGTCGTGAAAATTCTGTCGCGTACGTCGTCAAACCCTTCACTTCAAACATGTGTGGCACATACCCGTATACTATGGGCCGTTGTATGCGGGTATGCGCGACAGGTGATTGACCGTTTATGGTAATTTAAAGGCTAGAGCGTTTAGCAGACCCGACATCGGCAGCGTTGAGCCGAGGATATCAAGGAAAAACCAGGAACCCTGCAGCAGAAATCGAACCCAAGCATTCTGCGTGGCAGTCAGGTATTCTAGCACACAGCCACGACAGGTCTTTAAACTGCTTCGGAAAAAGACCCTACGCAGGCGTAATATCGGTGCAACGTCAATTACGGTTGAAGTACTTTGTATCCAATTTTATAACAAAGCAACAGACATTACATATGCACTCCTATGATACTGGTGTCGTGTCAGGTTAGCGTCAATTGTGGTTACAGTGTTCGCTCCGCTTTTACAGCAGTCTACACATTACATTTGTATTCCTGTGATTCAGCAAGCTATATTGAAGCGTCACTCGACCCAGGAGGAATACGCCAGCGAAAGGAACGTAGGATATTCCCATCATAGAACCGTAAAGTGCACTTCGTTGTGATAATACTGACGTATGTGCTCTAACGTGAGTGCTGACTTGCGTCACACCTTCAATTCCCCTTTAAACGCCAGTGTAGTCGACGTGCCTGGTAGGCCCAAGATGTGCTCACAAATACGACACCTGCAAAAGACGTCGATCCATCTCGTAACGCTTGGCTCGAAGCCAAAAATGCACCATGGACCACTACTTGCTGACTGCTTCGCATGAAACCGATTCCCACAAAGTTGCTGACTAGCAGGGCTCCGCGCCGAATCAGCAGCGCATGCGCGCATGTGTCCTTGCAACAGCCTCTGCCAAATCCTGCGACAAACCGCCTTCAACGGCAGCGTCTATCCCCAGTAACGCATAGCTTGGCCGCTCGAGTTTCCCGCCCACACTTGAGCTTGGTTTCTTTATAGCCAGTGCCGGTTCCCGTGCGCAACGGCGACACCATCAACAACACAACCTTAGCATAACAACATTCAATCGCCATTACACATTACCGCACAGCACATGACGTTATTCCTCGCGATACCACAACACCCACATAGCATAACAACGCTGACAGGAACCAATAACAATGACAACAGCGCAATGGGAATCGCAGGGTGCCCGTGCTCATAGGCGTGCACACGAGGGGGGCAGGGGGGGGGCCGCTTCCCTCCGTGCCCCCTTCAGTGCTTTAGTAAAGGTGCGAAGCAGAATTAGCGCCCCCTAAAGGGGCTACTAATTCTGCCCCACACATTTACAACGTTGGACCTTTCACGTCATCTTTTCATTCCCAGGGTTACGACTGCGCATGTTTTTCGACGGTAATGGCGACCGAGGATCCCTGATGTTGCATTAAAGAAACTGCGTACTTCCAATCTTTAGCCCCTGAAAGCCGGGGACAAATGGCAGGCCGCTGTGAGAAGTACGTCATGGCTTTATTTTCATGTTCGAACTTTTGAGTCAAAATCACATGACATGTGGAACAGGCAACAGGCTTCATAACTACACCGATCACTACACAAAAACGACTTCTTGAGTGACGTCCGGCACGGCTGTAACTTAAGATTAAACAGCTCGGCTGTTAGAAGGGAACACCCTGTATGCATAGACGTGCGCAGGGTCCCCATCAGGGGAGGGGGGGGCGAAGGTTCTTTGCAGCGCCCCCCCCTCCTACAAAGCCAATGTACGAGGCAGATTTTGCCGCCCCCCCCCCTCTTAGGTGACTAGGGGGATCAAAATGGGGCAGATTTTGCACCCCCCTCTTAGGTGACTAGCCGCCGCCCCTGCCAACCCCCTCCCCCCCTGCGCACGCCTATGCCTGTATGGCCTTCCTTTCTGTAGGTGTTCAATATCAAGGTCAAGTGGAATTGGAAGGTGTGGAGTACCAGCCTTGTTCTGCGAAATTGACGGCAAAAACGTTTTTTATTGCTATAGACAATAGGTGCATTCTACGCGAGACGTGCTGCCACTGTCACTGTGATGGTTGCCATAGCCGTCACACCTTTTTGGCTATGCGGCGGATTTATACACCTCAATTATCTGTGGAACTGGATATTGTCACTGAGGGAAAGGAGTCTAGCCCTGTTCTTCCGATTCAGCTCCTCGGCCAGAGCACCCCCCCCCCCCCCCGGAACCCCCGTTATGGGGCGCGCTTAATCAGTCCTCGCGCAACTGCTATGTGTACATAACAACATGATAGTGTAGTAATAAAAAAAATAATGTCAATATTATTATTATTTCTATTATTATTCCTATTGTTGTTGTCGTTGTTGTTGTTGTTAAATGCGAAACATTTCTTAGCGAACGTTAGGCATTTTGGCCGTTTCTACCAAAGTATCCATCTATCTGTGTGTCTATCTGTCTATGTAGGCGCCTACGTCTGGGCGCTCTCCTGGTCGTGTCCATAACTTGTAATACACCAAAATTGGCATAGCAGGGGATCAGCGTATGACGAACACGATTCACTGGTCGTGACATCAATAACGCAAAACATCTGTGGCGTACGTCATGAAGCCCTTTCCCCCAGTAGCGTGTGGCACATACCCGCATAGCACAGTTCATGTTATGCGGGTATGTGCCACAGGTGATTTACAATCTCAATAAACGCAGTAACCGCGAACATACACATTGAAACGCAAGGCAAGTGAGGGAGCTGAAGGCAGAACTCATGTGGAAGATGCTCGACTGCCATCCACTCTTCCTCGTGGTCCGCCAGTATGACGACGCAGTGAGTGAGTACGAACTTTATTCAGGTCCTGAGGTGAAAGAACGCGGTGCCGAAGGCCCCGCCAATCAATCCGGCTGCTCCACCCAGGTCGGGGCCGGTAGACAGAGTCCTTCGGCGACGGCCCAGGCCCTCTGGACAGCCTTGAGCTGAGCTATGAGCTCTGTGCTTTGAAGCGCTGAGTCCCATGAGTACTGGTCAGAAAAGTCTGTACCCGCGTTGGCAGGGCACAGCCAGAGCATGTGCTCGAAATTGTTATATTCGTGGCCACAGTGCGAGCATACAGCAGGAAAGTCAGGATTGATCCTGCTTAGTGTCGTCGGTGTTATGTATGTTCGAGTCTGCAACTGTGTGTAAGTGATTGCTTGTGCTCTGTTGAGCTTTGTGTGAGGAGGAGGAAAAGTTCGACGTCCTAACCTATGATGAGAGGTGAGTTCGTGGTATGACACGAGCGGGTCTTTGTTATCGAGGTTCCTGCAGGCTGCATTGAAGCGAGGGGGTGGACCGCAGACGCGGAAAGTGAGCTCTCGCGCCAGTTGGTGTGCCCGCTCGTTTGGGTTGCAGGAAGGAGATCCGGCAATGTTTCCCATGTGAGCCGGGAACCATGTAATGTGTGAGGACGGGAAATTATCTTCGCCCCTTTCTTGGTAGAAGAGCTTGTTGACAACCGTAGCTGCCAGAAGAGACGAGGGCAGCCGAAAAAGTTCTTATGGCTGTTCTGGAGTCAGAGTAAATGATAGAGGCTCCCGTGCAGCTTTGAAGGGCCACCACAATGGCCATTTCTTCTGCTTCGTGGGTGAAGTTGGTAACTACCGTGGCTGCGTTGACGAGCGAGCCATGGGCGTCCACCACCGAGACGGCGCAAGCGCCTCGATTCCAATATCTTGAAGCGTCAACAAAGAGGACTTGCGTTTCGTTGCGCATGATCTTGGCGAGTATGGCCTTGGCTCTCGCTGTTCTCCGTCCTTCGTTGTGGGTCGGGTGTATGTTGCTGGGAATCGGATCAACTGTTATCGCTTGCGTGGCGTTTTTGCAAAGTTGTGACTTCTCTGGCGGCATGAAGAGGGGCTGAATGCCGGCTTCTAACAAGATCTCGTTGGCTGCCCTTGAGAGCGAGAGCCGACTAATTTGGGCGTGTCGCTGTGCCCCAAACAGTTCGGTAGCTGTATTGTGCAGGCCCAATTCGAGGAGTCGTTCCGTACTAGTATTTCGAGGGAGGCTCAGGACCCTTTTCAATCCTGTTCTAATTAGTGTATCGATTTTAATGAGCTCCGTCTTCTTCCAATTGAGGAAAGGGGCGGCGTACGTTACGTGGCTGATGAGAAAGGCGTGAAATGCTTTCATGAGGTTGTCTTCTTTCAGGCCGTCCCTTCTGTTGGCGACCCGTGATAAAACCCTGGTGAAGTTGAGGACACTCTTCTGTGCGTTTGAGTACCTCCACGTTGTCACCGCTGTAAGCCCCAATGACCATACCCAGGACCTTGATTGTGTTACACCTGAGGATACTGCCTCCGTCCCTGGTACTTAGGTGAACGTATGACGCAGCGTTATCTTCATTTCTTATGAGGTTCGTGCAACGTGCAGGCGTTCTCCATCATAACGGACAAGTATAAGCACCGCATAACAGCTTACCGCGTCTGGTGTTGTTAATACTAACGTTGCTGTTGGCATCGTTACGCAACTGTAAACATTTGGTTATGCAACACATGTGCGACTATTCAACATATGTGTGCGCATATTAGTGATGCAGAACTATCAGAAAATTGACTATCAATAGTATCGATAGTTTTTTTTAAACTATCGGTAGTGTACACAAACTATCGATAGTGCTACTATCGACAAACTATCGGTAGTGCAATCGGTAGTACCATCGTTAATATTGATAGCGATATTACTGCCACGCGTGTTTATTGCTTTGTTTTGACGTATTCGAGTTGCAGCCACAAAGACTGTTAGCAACGTTTGACGCAGACAGCGCCGTAATCTTTGAGAAGCTTCACAATTGTTTGAGAACATCCTGTTAAGATTGCGTGCCAGACGCGAAAAGTCAAGTATATTCGAGAGCTTACGCGAGCAGTAACGATAACGCTGGAAGGTTTGATGAGTGATGTATAAAGGACGACGCGTTCCACCAATGATCAGATTACTCAACGGCTGACAGCTGCTCCCGCCACTATCAGTGCGCAGCATGTATCGCTTGTATTTTGAGCTTTCATTTTCTGGGCACAAGTTCGCCCAAATAAAGAGCTCCGTATTTCCCAGTCTTGCTGCGGTATTCTTCACCGTCACAACCACGTGACAATACTATCGATAGTGGTGTGAAAAAAACGCCAGGCCTGCGCTGAAACCGCAGCACAGTCACAGCGAAAGCTGGAAGAGCGGCGTTTCTAGAGCCCGTTGTAAGCTAGCTCTCTTGGGGGTACAATACAAGTACACTAGCAAGGTACCCACTACGCCACAAATCACAATTTTTGCGCAGTTGGGAAGCAACTACTAAGCCACTATTCGTCATTCTACGGAGAAGCGAGGCACCAGCTACACGTCTGTAAAGCATTATGCGCACTTTGTTGACGCGACGACTGATGACGATGAAGAATTATGGATCAGTCCTTTGTAATGGATTGGAAGCTTTAAACGGCCCACCAGTTATGTAATTTGCATTGGGTGACGCCCGGTCGCTATTTCCCTCTCCCGTCATGCTGTATAGCATATGTTGACGTGGGAGAGAGACGGGGGGGGGGGCGAAGAACATTACTGAGACCCCAAGGAAATAGATCCTGCGCTTATGGGCTTCCTTGGCAACCAATACAAATGCACTGGCGAGGAACCCACTAGGCTATAAATCACTGCAATTTTTTAGAAGTAGAGCAGCAAGCATTGTGCCATTTTTCGTCATTCTACGGAGAGCCGTGGTACCTGCTAAACTCATGTAAGGCATTATGCGCACTTTGTTGATGCTCTGCCTGATGACGAGGAAGAATTATGGCAGAGCCCTTTGTAATGGGTTTGAAGCATTAAACAACCTCCTCGTTGCGCAATTCGCATTGTGTGACGCCTGGTTACAGAATTCGCGTTGTACGACGCTTGGTGCTTATTTCACTCTTCTACCACGCTATATTGTGTATGCTAATGTGGTTCCTTCCCGACATGAAGCCTGTAGAGGAACTTTTTTCAAAACTGTTTCAAGCGCCGGCATGGCTCAAAAGTTGAATACTGGGCTCCCACGTAGAGGGCCCAGGTTCGAACCTCGTTCCATCCTGGAAATTTTTTTCTTATTTCGTTTTTTTTTCTTATTTCGAGCGATACTGGTTACGGACACCGGCGGCGGCGGCGGCGGACAACTACGGCGCCAAAAACGGCCGGTGAAATGATCTCATAACAGCCTTCGCTCTAAAATAACCCGCAGCTACTTTCCCGCCGCATGCTTCACATAACATCGATTCCCATGGTATGTGGGATCTGCCGTAGTTTTTTTCCTAATAAAACAGCCTGTTTCCATATAAATGTTCTTATGCTTATGGCAAAGAAAAGTATTCTAACGCTTTCAATATAACATTGTGCTCCTGGGCACTGCTTGTAGCTCATTTCGAGCTCAGCACGGCGTGCAATTAGGAAACAATTATCAGCAACAACTGCCGCCAGGACGTTCGTCACTTCTGTTTCATCACATTGCCGAACGAAATCTAGGAATAACAAAATTACAGTATGCGCGATTTTATGACCGTCGGGTCCATCGAACGGCATGTGTACAATGGTAACGCGCCTTCCACCTGAGATCTGTCGTGCTGAAACGAAATCCGCATTTTCATGTCAGCCGGCTGGGGTGTTATCACAGTGCCCGCGCGTGCTGTGGCGGCCTGACAGATTCCTCTACTCAAATGCTCCTTTGTCTGAGGTACAAAGTCAACCATCTCTAAGGAAAGAAACCTCAGTGGAAGAAAACTGCCCGTATCAGGCCATGTTTAACTTGAACTGTCATTTCATGTACTCGCATCACCATTTTTCATTGCATATGCGCATTTGTCATTCAAAGGTGATAAATGTTGCAGTTCCAGGGGCTTGCATACTTATAGGTGATCGCCCTAGAAATGGAATAATCTTTAAGCCGTGAGCCCTAGGTGCCTCATGAAATGCGAAAAGTGACCGTTGGCGTCAACGCGAGAGATGGAAGAAAGTCACAATGTAATGGCGTCAGCGTGTGACGACTTCATGACGTCACATGATGACGTCATCACACAACATCATCGCTTGGTCAAAAGTGGTTCGATCCGATAGGCACTGCAATCATACAAGGCAAAAAGACACACACGTTGGGCGGAGAAAGTTTTCAGGGAGGGGGGATAGACACAATAGACTGAGCAGAAGCACATGAAGAAACAGATGGCTTTTCGCCTTCGAGTTTTCTTAGGCAAACGCACATAGGCCCATGTGACTATGTGATATGGCAGGTCCTATAAAAATGTCATCTTAAGGGTGATGTGTAAAAAGAATACTTTTCCTTTATTTTAATGCTTTTTCATTTAATAACGTGTTTATTGAACCCTGAGGTGGGTTCGAGTGAAGAGCGCCGCCACATTGTCAAAGGTGTTGAGTGCGAATGCGCGGCCATCACGCGGAGGCATAGAAGGTCTCCACAGAATGAAGAGGCGCGGATCACACTTTGGCTGCAAAACCGACAAGGCCGATTGGAGGCACCCTGAGGCTTCACTGTATTGACCCCCGCTATTCGCAAAGACAACCGTGACGACATCGTCGTAGCAAAGCACGTCCACAACGCTTACCTTATAAGACACAGTCACGTGAGTCAACTGTTGTCAGATCTCCAGGTCTTGCCGTACGTGTTACGTGGTTCACGCGTAATTGCAATGATGCGAGACACTGCGCAGAGTATAATCCCTTCATTAACAACTTCATGAACGCTTCGCTTCTCACATTGTATACCAACACGTGGTTTAGCTTCGAAGCAATATTTTTCTTACAATATCGCGAGATGCAAGCTTAAATCCACCGAAGCTATTTCTAGAAAGTTGCCAGATTTCTCGACTCACGTGCATCACACTCGACATTGGTGAACATTGGTCTCACCTAAGGCCAGACTTCAAATCAAAAGACCACAGCCAGTATGGTGAGCCATAAGCGCTATCGTAGGACAATTCTGAACGAACCTCATGGAAAAATAATATTCCAGAAATCGTGTTGGAGAACAAGAAACTGAACACTGATTGTGTTTACAAAAAAACATGGTTGATCCCTCCGTCATAGGAATCGGAATAACACGAAAGTAAAGCGTGCCCTTAGAGAAGTAACTGAATGCTTACTGTACATTGATATAAGAGAGTTTGCACAATGTATATTGATGTCTGGCAGCTATAGCCCCGTTTAACGTGGATGTGCCCATTTTGATGATTGGGGGTACATCTCCATCCCGACGACTAACGTCCATATTAAATGATTACACAAAACCTTGTGATAGCTGTAGTAGTTAACGGTGAAAGCGTAATCAGAGAACGAGGTGTGATAGCCAGAAGAGCGTCGCATATTGGACGCAGAACTATGGCGGCTAGCATAGCAGAACTTGGTTATAACTTGGTCGCCAACCCGCGCCATGTTAAAATGTGATTGAACACCACGGCCGGACTAGAGGGAAACGCAAAGAGCGTCGTGCCGCCCCGGTAGCCCGGCCGCGATTTTTCTAGGAGCGAGCGCGTGAGCGAGGAACGCGGTGTTACAGCCACGCGAGGCAGGCGCGCGTCGCAGAGCTATGAGCGAGGCCGACGCTTTTACGACGCTTAAGTCCCTGAAACTTAATGACGCTTGGCTAAGGTCGCCACCTCGCGGTGTGTTAAGGCATTGACAAAATTGAACTTCTATTGAAAACGCGCCGAATGGGAGGGACGTGTAACGCGTTGCAGGTGCTAATCGCGGAGGCCACAGTAATGACGAATTATTTAGCGGTCCCAGAGGGCAACACCACCACGCCGACTGGGAGAGTGGTAGATATAAAAGGCGCGTTTGTAAAGCCTCTAGAGTCTGTGATCGTGGCGCAGTGGGTAGCGTGCCCGGCATCTGTGGTTGCGGACCGAGCGGTCGTGGGTTCGATGCCCGTTGACGAAACTTTTTTTCTTTGCCATCTGATCGTGTGTATTTTTTCAACGTCATTTCCGTGACGGAAATACGTCACTGAAGTCTTGGTGGACCCCGGCATAAAACACTTTCGTGTTAAAATAAAGTTCAACTATTTAGCTAGAGTACAGGGTACTCCACTAACGGAGATCAGTAAGCTGTCTTTGCAAAGAAGCATCAATTGTAAGTGATGTCTGGGAAAAAAAATGATGTCGGTAGTGATGTCGGTAAAATGGGGGCAAGCGAAGCTTCGCATGGGCGTGCTTCGTATAATACTTTTCTTTCCTTCTTTCTTCTTTTCTATCGTATTGCGCAATGCTACGTGCTAACTTTAACCTTCTTACATGCCAGAAATTGGACCTTCACTCTCGTTCTCAGCAGCACAACACTTCGGTTGCTACAGGCAACAATGTAATGTGGCAACGTGAAACGACAAGCGACCTCGATAAAAGATTGCCGTATTAGAAATGGCTGATGGCCGACAAGCCCATGATAGAGATGCACCAATTATTGAAAAACAGCGCACAGAAATACGCATGTCACCGACGCACCTTCGAAAGCCGCGTTTGTCTATGCCACATTTCTGCAGACTCGCCGGCATTGGGCTTCTCTACAACAATGCCGCACTCACCGCAATGCTTAACTCACAGGAGCTTCGCTTAATATGAACCGTTCAGCTAATTGCGTACATACCATAGAAATTTCAAAAGCTGAAAGCAGCTGCCCCTGGGCAACGATCAGCACTGCGAGGTCATTCACGGCGTCCATGGAGCCAATCGACATGGCGTCAAGTATGCGAATGCCGTTTAACAACCACCTTACACGCTCAGGCATCCTCCCAATCATTCTTCAGTTATTGACAATGCACCAATGCGTCTGCGTATGTTGCTCCGGCAGAGTTAACAACAAATATGAATGGTATGTTCCTTTTAGATTAATACCTCATTTACGGGAAAAAAACTACCACAATTTCCACAATATAACTGTGCTCAGGATGCCTGTATAACAGAAAGCGACATTTCAGATTACACAGGATTCACTAAGGGCAACTCGGGCGGTATGTCAGCAGCCGTTTACTCGACGTGTAAGCGTCACAGGGATAATTCTCGACAAAATGCATACGTGCGTCTCACTCTGTAACGTCTCACTCTGTAACGTAGCTCCTGCAGCAGCGGCTCTTTTCTCCACGATCTTTATATAAGTGTCGGTGCCATAGTTCGTTCCTAATAACGCAGCGCTCTGGTGCAGAATGAAGGCAACTACGATTGAGTAAATAAACGCAGATGCTACGACAACGTAGGCGTTGGAACCATTGGTTGGAACGCTTCAGCGCTGAAGGATCGCAAAGTGGCCAGTACATTGGTGTATTAATATTAATAATAATAATAATAATAATTATTATTATTATTATTATTATTATTATTATTATTATTATTATTATTATTATTATTATTATTATTATGACAGTAGAACCCCGCTGATACGTTTTTGAGGGGACCTTAAAGATACGCGCAAGAGCCTAGAAACGCAACGACCGAGATAGAGGCAACACGAAAAAATATTTACTAGTACAGAACTTTATTTCAAGGCTTACGCTTGAAAAAAATGATGATGAGTGGGCGAAGCTGCGGAGGTTCATCGGTAAACCGTGAATCTTCCGTGAATTCTGCCCAGTACATCATCACCGACGTGAGATCGGGCGCGTTTATACTAAAGGTTCGATAAAAGTTATGACGACTTGCAGCTCACTTTAATTTTACATGTACGCTGTGAATTTTCATTGTTTAGAAAACCATTGCTTTAGAAAACATCTGGCGTCTTTCGTTAAGCAGCTGGCGTCTTTTCGTTTTGCTTTTGAAACATCTGGCGTCTTTTCGTTTTGCTTTTAGAAAACATCTGGCGTCTTTCGTTGGTTTATTTCATCAATCAACGGCGTTTTGAACAAAATTTTTATTGTTTAATCACGCACAGGAGAAATCTCACCAGGCACTACCTTGGAGGTAAACAATGGCTGCTAATGGGAATGAGAGCAAGAAGAAGTCGGCTTTTAGCTAACACTTACACTTCTACTTCTACTAACGTTTCCTACTGGAACATGCCAATGGCTGCTAATGGGGAATGAGAGACAGAAGACAGAAGAAGAGACAGAACTGCACGTAACCAGACCCACCAGATACGCCCCCCAGTCTCGCCGGCGGCACGCCAGCGCGACACGTGGCAACACCCACCGAAATGGCAGCTTCAAGTAACCTCCCAGTGAGGGAGAATTGTTTTTTGTTTAATGCCCCTGAAGGGGGGGGATGTGTCAATTGACGATCTAATTGATGCTGTTGAGGAGAACGCAGGCGACGACAGCGTACTAGTGCTGCAGCACATGGGGGGCTCTAAGTTCCTCGTGTGTACCAGGAACGCCAGCCAAGCTACGAAGTTAATGGTTGCTGAAGGCTTTAAAATAAACCGCGAGCACGTTGCTGTCGAAGCCGTCGGTCCCCCGGTTACCTTTGTGAATGTTTACCGGTTTCCCGCCTACCTGCCCGATGAGGTGCTAGCTAATGCCCTTGCCCAGTACGGCAAAGTGAAAACCGTCTCATTTGCTACTGTCGCAAACAGACAAAACAAACTCAACGGTGTTCGGGTAGTGCGAATTGAGATGAGCAGACCGGTCCCTAATTTCAGCACTATTGCCGGGCACCGCGTTATGTGCGAATACCGGGGTATGCGCCGAGTGTGCGCTAGGTGCAGCGAACCGGGGCGCATGGCATCAGCCTGTACCGCCGCGTTGCAAGCGTTGCGGGGTCTTCGGCCATGAAACCGAGGGGTGTGTGGAAGAGTGCAAACGGTGTGGCGGGAGGCACGGCACGCGCGAGTGCTTCCGTAAGCGCTCTTACGTTGCCGCGGCGCGTGGCTTCCCGTCCGAGACGAGGACCACCACAAGCGCTACACAACCAGGTAGCCCGCGGTCTCTCACGGCCGCGTCGTCGTCGTCGGGGCTCCAAGTGCTGAGGCCGAGGCCACGCCCCCTTATGCCAATGAACGCTCCCGATTCCGAGGTGATCCAGGCTTCACAGGAGAGAAACGACATCCGCCTCTCCCCCACGTCCCCCTCACCTCCGGCCGCTGGTGCTGAAACCAATGACGAGACGAGTATGTCAAGCTCCGAAGGCGACAGGGATGAATCAAGTGGCCTCGAATCCGGCTCCCCAGAATCCACGCGTGATTCTTGGGACATTTCGCAGGCACCGAGCTCGGAGCAAGAAGTCCCCGAAGACGAGCACGCCCCATCCGACAACGCGGCGACCCCCCCGGGCCTTGATGACGTCAACTTCCCGCCGCTCGCGGCTGCTACAACCGCCCCACCCAATCTGGACGAAGCGCCCATTGTGAGCCGCGGCTACTACCCACTACCTGACTGAGCACCCCCCTCCGGGTCCGTTACCCCCGCCGTGACGCAGACACCTGGCCCAACTTCAGGAGACCCTACTCCCGCTGCCACACCCATGGCACAGTCAGGCCTCATGAGGCGCGACCGTTCGCGCTCAAGGTCCCCACTAAGAGGAGACACCATGGCAGCCACCGCTGAGTCGAGCCACCCCCCGAGCCTTGACAACAAGCACCGCCGCTCTAAAACACACGACCTCAGCAGCGACAGTGACGCGCCTCCGACCGCCAAGTCCCAGAAGCTGGGTACACCCCCTTCGGGGAAAGGGCATCCACCGCCGGGTGCCGGCGGGAAACGTTAACTGGGCTCCGCGACCGGTCGGCCCGCTCGCCCCCCCCCCCCTCTTTTTTTTTGTTTTTTTTTTCCGTCGCGGCCCCTCAGGATATGTCGCTTTTTACGTTCGCAACATGGAACGTCAGAGGCTTCCGGGACAAAGCCAAACAAAGGGATATCCTAGCTTTCGCTCAGGCCCATGGCATCGATATCCTGTTCATCCAGGAAACTAACTTCCGTCTCTAGCTTCCAACGCGAGTTTCAGGTAGACGCCTTTTTCTCTTTAACAAATTCGCGGGCTTGCGGCGTTGGAGTCATTTTTGTTTCAGGCCGTTTCCGTCACAAGGCGTTCTGCACCTTCGGCGTGAACGGCAGAACACTCCTGCTAGACCTCTTCATAAATGGGAAGCGATGTCGTTTCGTGAACGTTTACGCCCCGGCAAAGAGGGCTGACACCAATCCTTTTTTTCAAGCGTTACGCGCGTACCTCTCGGAGCCTCTCCCACACGTAATTCTGGGCGATTTTAACTGCGTCATCGACTCGCAGCGGGACGTGAGGGGGCCGGGCCGAGGCGGGTCCACTTATAACGCCAGAGAACTCAGTAAGGTTTTGACGCACTTCAGCCTGACGGACGCCTGGTTGCACACGCGCGGCGATATTTTCGTCCCGACACGCACCTCCCAGCTATCAGCGAGCAGACTAGATCGGACCTACCTGCCCGACTTCCTTCTCCCTTCGGTGGTCGCGTGCGAGGTCCTCTCTCCCCCCGCCGATCTAGCAAGCAGATCAGATCACCTCCCGCTCGCAACCACGCTGAGCGGGTCCCCCGGAGCCAGCAGAAGCGACCAGGGCTGGCGCCTCGACGCGGCCTTGTTACAAGATGAGGAAAGCGTCGAGCGTATTAGAAAGCGACTGCGGGCATCTGTGGCGACTGCGCCGGGCATGACCCCACGCACCTGGGACGCCTTAAAGGTGGAGTGGAAGGCAATCCTGCAAGAAGAAGGCAGGGAGAGAAAGCGGCGTATCACGGCCAGGATCAATGAGACGTTACGCAGGATTAGAATCGTCAAAGGGGCTGAGACACTTACGCTGTGCATGCAGAATTACCTCATCACGTTGGAAGCCGAGTACATCCGATTATTACAACAGCGAGCGGCTAGACCGCCGGGGGGGGTGGGGCAAGGCACCCAACCAGGCTGATGAGTATCTTAACGAGGTATGCGGCAACGGCAGCGTATGCATCACTCGCGTGAAACGTCCGGACGGCTCACTCGCAACCGATCCGGACGAGATTACCGAGATCTTCCGAGATCACTTCGCGGCCGTATTCCGGAGCGCGGAACCAGACGGCGGACCGGGTGACATGCGGAGCACAGAAGAGGTCTGCCGGAACCTCGTGCGTCTGAGCGAGGAGGAAGTCGCACTGCTTGACAGCGAAGTGCCTGCTGAGGAAGTATTTACCACCATCAAAAGCATGCCCCCAACTCCGCCCCTGGCACTGACGGCCTAACCGCCAACTTCTACGCGACCTTTTTTGATGAGCTGGAGGGCCCTCTCTTGGAAATGATCAACATGGTGGTCACGCGCCAAACAAAGCCAAAGTCATTTGGAGAAGGGAGAATTGCACTGCTGCTGAAAGAAGGAGCCCCGCAGGAGGAGCCGTCGGCGTCGCGGCCCATTTCATTGTTAAACGTCGACTACAAGATTGTAGCTTCCTTGCTAAACTCACGCCTGAAACTCCTCCTGCCAAACATCATCTCCCCCCAGCAGGCTTGTGCGGTTCCAGGACGTTCCATGTACGCTAACTTGACCGCAACAAGGGACGTATTCGAGTATATGACAGCGAAGTCCCTCTCGGGAGCCTTTGTTTCCCTAGACCAGGCGAAGGCTTTCGACCGGGTCAGGCATCGATACTTGCTCGAAGTTTTACGCCACTTTGGGTTTCCGGCAAGCTTCGTCGACCTCATTTCGTCCCTATACAGCAACTTGACGTGTCACGTGGTTGTGAACGGCAACCCAACACACAACTTCGTCTATGAAAGAGGGATCCGTCAGGGGTGCCCGCTGGGACCCACCCTCTTCATTCTCTCGCTCGAGCCACTCATAAGAAACATCGAGCAAAACGAGCATATCAGAGGCTTTCCCCTGACTGGAGAGGACGAAGTCAAGGTAATGGCCTACGCTGATGACGTTTCCTTGTACGTCAGGGACCCTGCAAGCCTCCAGAAGTTCTGGATAACATTCGCATCCTATGCAGAGGTCTCGGGCGCGGAACTGAACAGGGGAAAATGCAAGGCACTACTGTTTGGCAAGTTCCCTCACGAAACCCTGGGCGATCTCGAAATCGTAGACGTGGTCAAGGTGCTGGGCATATACTTTTGCTGTGGCGGCGTCGCAGAGACAACGTGGAAGCGGGCAATAGAACGAGCACGAGCGGCGATTGCGCGTCTCAGCTTCAAGGACCTCACACTTCGTGAGAAGGTCGTGGCTGCGAAGACCACCATCTGCGCCTTCGCTTACTACGCTAGCAGGATAGCAGTTATGCCCACCAAAACGGCTTCACAGGTGACAAAAATGCTCGGGTCTTTCCTATGGGAGGGCAAGCCAGCACCCGTGCGACGCACTCTCCTGCAACTCCCAGAAAGCGAAGGCGGCCTCGGCCTCACTCAACACTAACGATCAGCAAAGTCCTCGCTCTAAAAACGGCTAGAGCCCTCTTTCGCTCTAGTGACTATGTCGGGAGAGGCCTCATGCGCTACTGGAGCAGTACGAGCGCAGCCTTCCTCGACGCCGACCGACCACTTGGCCCTCTCGCGGAGACGCCCTCGCCTTTCTACAAGGCAGCCGCGAACACGATGCGGATGCTCCAAAGGGAGGCCCCCGACTGCGACGTGGACGACGTCCCGCCTGCCCGCATCGCGGAGGAGGTCGCGAGACACCAGATAAGCGATGAAGAGAGGCAGATGTCTCGCAAGTGGAAAAAGAAAGCGTCCAAGGACGGGCGAGGAACACCCAGGTTGGCGCAGGACTTCGCGTGGCGTAAAAACTGGGGGGTGTTACCAACCCGTCAGCGGCTTTACAAGTTCGGTATAGTGCCGTCGCCCCGCTGCCCGAACTGCCGGGCCGACGAAACGCTGGCGCACGCCCTGATGGAGTGCCCCGCAGCCAAGCCTGTTTGGCGACTCGTAGCAAGGGACTTCAAAATCCGCCCCCCTCCGGCGCTCAACAGGAACAAGGGCGCGTTCGCCAAACTGGTCGTGATGTGCACCTGGTTCTCCATTTGGAAACGCCGCTGCTTAGCCGAGGCGAGGCGGAAACCTACGAGAGCGGCCTACCCAACCTTGTCCCGTGTTCGAGAGATGATCTGGCGACATTTCTCGGAACAACTTGAGTCCAGCGGCGAGGAGAAGTTTCTCCGCCGCTGGCACACACGGTTTTTTTTTTTTTGATGCGGCAAGGCAAGCTGCAAATCCCAATCACCGCCTTTTAACTCACCCACTTCTACCCGCCCTCATGTCAGACGGGTGGGAGCCCCAGAAGCCTCATGATACCAGTTTATCCTTTTAGCATTATTCCCGCCCCGGAGCGGCCGGGAACGATCACCCTCTACCCCCCCCCCCTTTCGCCGCCTTTAAGGGCTCGCTAGCGGGACTCAAGGAGCGCACTGGCGCGCTAACCCCCCTCCCCCACTCCCCCCGCGTGCCTGAAGTTATGGGTGCACACCCAGGCCCCGATTTACCCTGACGGCGTATGCTTATGTGGTGAATGAACACAAATTCAATCTGAATGTACATAGTTTTTATGAATAATCTGAATGTATAGGCATTTCAAAATGCATATTGAACAAACTTTGTATAATGATGTCGCGAGTGTCTTACCACCGTTGTACGGCTCCCGCTTCTTGCTCACCCTATGTTCACGCGTTTCCTGCCCTTCAGTTCGGGCGCTGTGTTAGTATAAGTTACAAGGTGTCCAGGCGACCCTATTCTGTGTAACCATGTGAAGAGTTACTTGTCAATAAAAATTCCCTTTGTTCGCCCCTAAAACCGTGCAACGTTGCCTCGTGCATTTACTCGTGCCCAAGCAGCAAGAAAAGATTTCGAGCACCTGTTGTGTGCTGTCCCTTTAATAAATCTAGTGCCAGCACGCCCGACACTTGTCAGGCTATCACTTTTGGCGATACCTTCGCGAGATTGTCACCGGATGCGTCGGCGTCTCCGAGCGATAATGTAGCACTGTTGGTACAGTGTCGGACCACCGCGGCTTGTCGTAGACGGTTGAATGCCTCGCTGAAGTGAAAGTACCCCTGAAAGTGATCGTCGAAGAAAATGACCCCTGCTCCAGCAACTCCTAAACTTCGTCATTGGTGCACGCACTGGCGCACTCAGCCACGATCCAGCCGACGGATAGAAGCGCGGAAATGAGAACGGTTTCATCAACAGAAATGTAATCAACGTATGCGATTCCTTTGGTAACAACAGTTGTAGGCGTGAAGGAACTAAGCACACGCAACACGAATAGCGCGACCAGTCCGACCCCGAACCACGCGAGCTCCTCCGACGAATAATGAATGATGACTTCACAGCAATTCGAAGGCGGAAACAAACGCCAATCTCCAAGGCCTGACTTTCGCAAGCGCTAAAAGCAAGTTTAAACCCAATTGCGTCATAGACGCCATCTCTGCAGTACGATTCTCGTAGGTTATGTTAAGTTCGTGGCACGGACAAAAAAGTATTTCTGGCTCCGTGATTAGCGGTAACCGAAAGCCCGTTATGCGTGCCGCTTGCGCCACTCTCATGAGCCTATTTTTACGGTCGAGCCCTGTCGAACTGCGTGAAAAGTTAACATGGCCGCTCTGTTCCGTGGTCGCTCGGCTGGCTCGGAGCGCACCTCACGATGTATCATATGGGAACGATACCGCAGTTGCGACGTAACAGCAGGGTTCCCAATATATTGTATCCTATGAGAGTTATGCCGGGGACGGCGAAAAACGATGTAACAGCCCGGAAAACGCAGGATTGAGGAACGCTCTTCTGTATCACGCTATTATATACACATTGCTAGTTGGGCGAGAACTGATTAACGCGCCTGATAACGGGGATATGGTGAACGGGGGGGGGGGGGGGGGGGGAGTGCTCTGGCCGAGGAAATGAATCGGAAGAATAGGGCTAGACTCTCCACTCTCCGTGACATTATCTAGTTCCACAGATAGTTGAGGTGTGTATATCCGTCGCGTAACCAAAAAGGTGTCATGGCGATGGCAACGATCACACTGACAGTGGCAGCATATATCGCGCGGAATGTCCCTATTGGCTACAGGAATGAATATGTTCTCGCCGTCACTTTCACAGAACAAGGCTGGTACTCCACATCTTGCAATTCCACTTGACCTTAATAGGGAACACCGTTCAGAAAAGAAGGCAATACAGGGTGTTCCCTATCAGAGGAGCTGTTTAAGCTTGAGTTACAGCCGTGCCGGACGTCGCCGAAGAAGTCGTTCTTGTGTAGTGATTGGTGTAGTTCTAAAGCCTGTTCGATGTATCGTACGAGTTTAAAACCAATTGCGTCACCAATTGTTCGACATGACACGTGATTTTGCCCCAAGAGTTGGGCGGCTGCCGTCGCGGGAGCCCAAAACCAGTTTTCGGAGCGTCCACTCGCCGCTGCGATTCAGATCGCCGGAGTTCAAAAAACTCGCTCATGTCAGAGCGCCTGCCCAATGGAGTAGCAGTGACGTAGAGGTGGAGCCAAGGAGCGCACGCGGGCCGGGAGGAACTCGCTTTCCTAGCAGACGACATGTGCTGCAACGAGCTGCTCTCCACTGGCGGTGAAGAAGTGCCGTTCTGTTCCTCTTGCTGTCCTCGACTGCGCTTCCATCAAAGCAGACATCGTTTGCGCGTGTCATTTCGTTCGTTTGAATTTTTATCAAATCTTGGCACCAACATAGGCCCGGACAGGAGGACCCTACGACACTCCGCACTTCTAGTTCGCAGTGCATGTAGCTCTTCTTTTTCTTGTTTACGACCCCGACCCAGAGCGTTCGAATAGTTTGCTGCTTTCTTCCATTGAATGGACCCGTACCCCGATTATAAAAAATGCCGCCACCTCTTTTTCTTGAATGCACATAGGCAATAAGAGAGACGAGTTTCTTCACAAGCCCACAAAACCGTCGACTGGGCCGCTTGCATCCAGTTGTCGGCCCGGACGGCGCACCAACGCCTTGTGACGTTCGAGAGCAAGACCCACCAAAATCCCTGTGAAAGCTTAAAACGACAAAAGCTAACTCTTTCTTTTGCTTTTCCATGGCCAAGTGTATGAGCGCCCAAGAAGATTTCCGCGCTGAAAGAAAGCTGGAGCATAAATAAACATGACTACTGAAGTCATTTATTTCACTCTGTTACACTGTACATTTACATCATTCAAGGTTTAGACGCGTAAAAATCGAGCCCCGAAGTAGAAGGCAGGTGGAACTCGCAACCCAAGCGCACCAAAACAAGCGAACTCGGAGAACTCGAGCGCTTTGCACGGCCATCCCTGCTCATCGTATAGGCCGTGCACCCAGCTGTGCGCCTCCGTTGCGCAGTGGCCATCTGACACTGCGCCAGAGCTACTTGATAGCGCCTCTCATTTTGCGCGCATACGGAGACGTGTCAGTGGGGTATACATATAGCGGGTAGGAGGATCAGGAAAAGAGAAACGGAAGGACAGGGAAGTTAGCCATTTGTCAGACCGGCGGGCTGGCGCTTGCCAGTGTGGTCCACGGAGAAGAAGAGCGCGAATGCTGCTAAGCAGTGCAGAAAGGCGGAGAAGCTTGACAACTAGAGCACTGCAAGGGCCTGATTTCTCGGCCCGGACCTGGCCCGGGCCCGCTTTATGAAGCCAGAGCCCAGCCCGGGCCCGTGGTTCCAAGCCCGGACCCGGCCCGGGCTCGGGTGTACATGACCGAATCCAGCCCGAGCCCGGGCCCGTGGTTCGAAGCCCAGGCCCGGCCCGGGCCCGGACGTTCATTACTAAACTTATCCAGGGCGCGCATGTTCATGACCAGGCCCGGGCCCGCTAGAGGGTATCAGTTGTTGATGATTATTATTAATGATGCCTTGCGCTTTGTAGCGGGCGATCGGACGGAAAGTCCGATGTGTACATGCATAGAAATGTTGCCTTGCCCGCGGTGGTAGCTCAGCGGTTAAGCTGTTGAGTTCTAGGACGCGAGTGCTATTCTCGCGGCGCCGACGTCCGCATTTTAATGGGGACGAAATGCAAGAACGCCCGTGTACTTTTCTTCAGGTGCACGGTAAAGAACTCCAGGTCGTCGAAATTAATCCGGTCCCCACTACGGCGTGCCTCGTAATCATATCGTGGTCTTGACACATAATACCAAGGTATATAAATGAAATGTTGCCTATATGGCACATGGCAAGTCATTACAATAACAGTAAAGTGAAAATAAAACATAGCAACTGTCGTGTACGCGCACATCAACCGACGCACGGCCACTCCAGAGGTTGTGCCTCGCTTGCCGGTGCTGCCCGACGCGCTCACGCGCATGGCGCCTTCCCCAGACTCTCGTCCTCAGCTCCTGCATATCGTGTTACTCTTCTGCCCTCGCTGTAACTTCCTCTGCCTCCTCTCGTCCTCTTCTAAAAGAAAGCAATAAAACAGTCTCCTGCCAGCCGCTGTCTCGTGTGGTCCCTGTGCTGCGGGGCTCTGAGCCCCCAACATAACACTGGCGACGAGAAGTGGAATTTTATAAGTGCGCAGCGCTCTAGGTTACGCCCATGGCTACTGGAGGAATGCAGGCCGCCATCGAGCCTGTTAGCGGCAAGAACTGGGCATCCTGGATCCAGCGCCTGAACTTCTACTTCGTGGCGAACGACGTCTGCGACGAACAAAAGAAGCGCGCGCTCCTCCTGACGCTATGCGGAGCCGACACCTTTGAAACTGCCTGCGCTCTGGTCACGCCGAAGACTCCTGGAGAGGTGGGCTATGCCGACATAGTTGGCCTTCTGCAGAAGCACTTCGATCCGCGACCGTCTGAGTTGTACAGCCGGTACGTGTTCCAGCGACGCGACCAGCGGCCGGAAGAGTCGATCAGCAACTACGTTGCAGCCCTCAGAAGCTTGTCAGCTGACTGCAACTTCGGAGTGCCAGCGACAACGTCTGCTACATCGACGCCACCGGCAGAAGGCCACGCAGCCGTTCTGGCGAACCCCACCATGCTGCCCCAAGATGTGATGCTTCACGACAGGTTCGTGTGCGGCATCCGCGACGAGCACCTCCAGCAGCGACTGTTCGCGGAGAAAGACTTGACTTTTCAACGCGCGTTGGACTTGGCACTGTCGTCCGAAAGTGCGTCGAAGCAGCAACGAGGACTTAAGGGAGCGACGAGCTCCGCGGAGGTGCACAAGACTTCGCAGTCTAAAAAGGAAAGCAAACATTCGGCTCAGCAACGGCGCTGCTATCGATGCGACGGCTGGCACGAGGCTGACACCTGCAAGTTCAGGATAGCGCAATGCCGTTTTTGTTCCAAAAAGGGTCACATCGAGAACGCCTGCATCTCCAGAAAGAAGAAAAACAAAGAAGGCAACCTCAACGCCCGGCAAGGAACTCACATGGTTAACGCCCAACCTGTGTGCGACGACCTCGAAGACACCGATAGGTGCTACGACCTACATGCCGTGAGTGGGCGACAACCCTGCCCTAAATTCCTCGTTGACGTGAAAGTCGAGGGAAGGCCCCTGAAAGTCGAAGTGGACACGGGCGCCGCATGTTCTCTCATCAATGAGGCTACGTACCACCAAACGTGGCCATCGAACGCCCCAAAGCTTTCGAGAGAACCCCTAGACTTACGCACCTGGTCAGGGGAAGAACTGGACACCGTCGGTTCGGCACAAGTTCGTGTGCGTTTCAAATCAAAGGACTACGTGCTGCCCCTGCTGGTAATGAAAGGGACTGGGCGCAACCTGCTCGGACGTGACTGGTTTTCAGCACTGAACATCCGTGTTCACGGAATAAACCAGGTCGCCGAACCAAGTCAAGAGATCCAGGAGGTTCTCGCACGCCATCCTGATGTATTTAAGGAAGGTATCGACGGCTACGTGGTGCCATTGGTTCACTTGGACTTGGAAGAAGGCGCTACACCCAAGTTTAGCAAAGCACGTCCAGTGCCCCTAGCTTACCAAGAGCCTATGGAGGAAGAGCTCGACCGCCTGCAAAAACAAGGCATCCTGGAGCCGACGCAACACGCCGAAATGGCCACACCTTTGGTGTGGGTGCGCAAAAAGGATGGAACATTTCGCGTTTGTGGAGATTACAGGAGCACAGTTAAAGCGGTGGTCAAGAAGACGGCGTACCCACTGCCGACAACTTCGGAGGTGTTCGCAAAGTTGCGCGGCGGGACGACATTTTCGACGCTAGACCTGTACCAGGCCTATCAGCCGCTAAGAGTGGACGACGAGACAGCCGCATTGCTCACCGTCAACACCACCAAAGGACTGTTCAAGGTGAATCGCCTCCATTTTCGAGTATCCGCTGCACCAGCCATCTTCCAGCGGATGATGGAGACGACACTGGCCGGAATTCAGGGGGTGAGTGTCTACCTTGACGACATTATTGTCAGCGGGAAGGACGTTAAAGAGCATGCGCAACGTCTAGAGGAAGTCCTGTCGAGGCTAAGCGACAAAGGTCTGCGACTCAAGCAAGAGAAATGCCGCTGCGGCATCAGCTCAGTCCAGTTTCTCGGTCATAAAATCGATGCTCAGGGTGTCCATACGACCGAAGAAAGGGTAAAGGCGATCCTCGAGGCGCCAAAACCGACTGACAAGACCTCTCTGCAGGCTTTCTTAGGGCTTCTCGCCTTTTACGATCGTTTTTTGGAGAACAGAGCGACAGTAGCTGCAGAGTTGCATGGGCTTCTCGAGAAGAACACGCCCTGGAAGTGGGAGAAAAAACACCAGGATGTGTTCGAGATTCTTAAGAAGATGATTCGGTCTTCGACAGTCCTTGCGCATTATGACGAAAAAAGGCCTCTCATTCTGTCCGTGGATGCGTCGCCATACGGCATCGGCGCAATTCTCGCTCAAAAAGCTGCGTTCGGCCGAGAGGCTCCCGTTGCATTCGCGTCACGAACTTTGGGAACCGCTGAGAAGAACTACTCGCAGCTCGTTAAAGAGGGCCTTGCGGTAGTTTATGGCGTCAGCCACTTTCACCAGTATGTCGCTGGCCGGCACGTGACCGTATTACCGGATCACCAACCGCTCCTAGGCATCATGGGGGAAAAGAAGCAAATCCCTCAGATATTGTCACCGAGGATGACTCGATGGTGTCTGAAATTGGCCACATACGACTCCGACTTGGTCTACAGGCCTGGACGCCTGCACCAAAATGCTGACGCGCTCAGCAGGCTGCCACTGCCCGCGCAGGTTTGTGAGCCATGCTCCCCTGGAGATGTGCTTATGCTGGCGTCCGCGCCACGTTTCGAGCTGTCACCGCGTCAACTGGCTGAGCTGACCCGGAGTGACCCACTGTTATCCCGCGTGATGACAGCCATCTCAAACGGAGAACTACGCCGGTTGCCCAAGCAGGAATTTTCGGCGTTCACAAAGCTTGGACACGAGCTTTCGCTACAGGAAGGCTGCGTTATCCGTGGTGCCAGACTGGTCGTTCCAGAGAAAGCAAGGAAAGACGTGCTCGACTTAGCACATGCAAGTCACAGGGGCGTGGTAGCTATGAAGGCGTGCGCTCGAGGCTATTTTTGGTGGCCCGGTGTCGACAACGACATAGAGCGGGTGGTCAAAAGTTGTGCAACTTGCTGCTAGCACCAGAAAACTCCAACTAAAGCACCAGCTCCCGAGTGGAAACGTGCGACAACACCATGGCACACAATCCACGCTGACTTCGCTGGGCCTGTGGAGGGAAGGATGCTCCTAATTGTAGTCGACGCATACAGCAAGTGGCTCGAAGTGCGCACCATGCGGAACATACAGTCGCCGACACTGATCGAGGAACTGCGAAACCTGTTCGCAACTTTCGGCATTCCCGAAAGGGTGGTCACAGATAACGGCCCGTCCTTTGTTTCTGCGGAAATGGAAGAATTTCTGAAGAAGAATCGGGTGACGCACATCCCAAGTGCACCCTATCATCCGGCCACGAATGGACAAGCCGAAAGAATGGTGTATGAAACGAAACAGGCACTTGCAAAGGATCAGTCGGGTACATTTGCGTGCAGGCTGGCTCGTTTTCAGCTGAAACAGCACACCACCGTTTCAGTAACGACGGGCAAAACGCCAGCTGCACTCATGTTCGGCCGCGAGCTCTCAACGGCACTGACACGCATTCAGCCGCGACCAGCTGAGAGGGTGACCACTGACCACAGCGTTACTAAATCACCCAGAAAGGTAGCCATCGGGCAACCAGTCTTTTTCCGCAACTTTGCAGGAAGTTCTGCTTGGGTTGGCGGAACCGTGTTAAAGAGACTCGGACATCGATCTTGACTAATCAAGTCAAGAAGCGGAACGGTTCGTCGGCACCTTGATCACATAAAGCCAGTTGCAGAGGCCTACCCGACAGAAGATTCGCCGCGGAACGATCAACCGAACGGACCAGTAACAAGTGATCAACAAGACACAGTGCCGGCTCCGTACGTGATCTCGCTCCCAGCGGAAGCGCCGCCGCCGCATGATCTGCCCGCAACGCCCGACTCCGAACATAGGGAAGCTGAGGCCAGGCTGGACACTTGTGCGACGCAAGCTTGCGATGACCAACCCAGCGGGTCCGCGCAGCACCAAACTGCACCGAGGCCCCAACGTGATCGGCGTCCACCTGACCGATACGGTGACCCCGTCTAAGGGGTAAGGGATGTCGTGTACGCGCACATCAACCGACGCACGGCCACTCCAGAGGTTGTGCCTCGCTTGCCGGTGCTGCCCGACGCGCTCACGCGCATGGCGCCTTCCCCAGACTCTCGTCCCCAGCTCGTGCATATCGTGTTACTCTTCTGCCCTCGCTGTAACTTCCTCTGCCTCCTCTCGTCCGCTTATAAAAGAAAGCAATAAAACAGTCTCCTGCCAGCCGCTGTTTCGTGTGGTCCCTGTGCTGCGGGGCTCTGAGCCCCCAACATAACAGTACAACAAAATTTATTTAAAAGAAGTGTACAAATAACATGAAAAAAACGCCAGGCCTGCGCTGAAACCGCAGCACAGTCACAGCGAAAGCTGCAAGAGCGGCGTTTCTAGATCCCATTGTAAGCTCTCTTGAGGCTACAATACAAGTACACTAGAAAGGTACCCACTACGCCATAAATCACAATTTTTGTGAAGTTGGGAAGCACCTACTAAGTCATTATTCGTCATTCTGCGGAGAAGCGAGGCCCAGCTACACGTCTGTAAGCCATTATGTGCACTTTGTTGACGCGACGACTGACGAATATGAAGAATTATGGCTCAGCCCTTTGTAATGGGTTGGAAGCTTTAAACGGCCCACCAGTTATGTAATTGAATTGAGTGACGCCCGGTCGCTATTTTCCTCTCCCGTCTTGCTGTATAACATCTGTTGACGTGGGAGAGAGCCGGGGGAGGAGGCGAAGAACTTTACTGAGACCCCAAGGAAATGGATCATGCGCTTATGGGCTTCCTTGGCAACCAATACAAGTGCACTTGCGAGGAACCCACTACGCTCTAAATCATTGTAATTTTACTGACACACCGAGGAAATGGATCATGCGCTGATGGGCTTCCTTGGCAACCAATACAAGTGTACTTGCGAGGAACCCACTACGCTATAAATCATTGTAATTTTTGAGGAGTAGGGCAGCAGGCACTGTGCCATTTTTCGTCATTCTACGGAGAACCGTGCTACCTGCTAAACGCATGTAAGGCATTATGCGCACTTTGTTGATGCTGTGCCTGATGACGATGAAGAATTATGGCAAAGCCCTATGTAATGGGTTGGAAGCATTCAACAACCTACTCGTTGCGCATTTCGCATTGTGTGACGCCTGGTTACAGAATTCGCGCTGTGCGACGCTTGGTGCTTATTTTACTCTTCTACCATGCTATATTGCATATGCTAATGTGGTTCTTTCTCGACATGAAGCCTGTATAGGACCTTTTTGCAAAGCAGTTTCAAGCACCGGCATGGCTCAGAGGTTGAATACTGGGCTCCCACGCAGAGGGCCCAGGTTCGAACCTCGTTCCATCCTGGAATTTTTTTCTTATTTAGTTTTTTTTTTTCTTATTTCGAGCGATGCTGGTTACGGACACAGGCGGCGGCGGCGGACAACTACGGCGCCAAAAACGGCTGGTGAAATGATCTCATAACATCTTTCGCTGTAAAAGCGGATAGAAGCAAACCCGGAACATTTTCTGTAATGCTCTTTTCTACACTAGCGTTGGAAGCATGCTTTACACAATTTTTTACAGCGAAAGCTGTTATGAGATCATTTCACCGGCCGTTTTTGGCGCCGTAGTTGTCCGCCGCCGCCGCTGCCGCCGCCGCCGCCGGTGTCCGTAACCAGTATCGCTCGAAATAAGAAAAAGAAACGAAATAAGAAAAAAAACCCAGGATGGAACGAGGTTCGAACCTGGGTCCTCGGCGTGGGAGCCCAGCATTCAACCTCTGAGCCATGGCGGTGCTTGAAACTGCTTTGCAAAAAGGTCCTATACAGGCTTCATGTCGGGAAGGAACCACATTAGCATATGCAATATAGCGTGGTAGAGTAAAATAAGCACCAAGCGTCGCAGAACGCGAATTCTGTAACCAGGCGTCACACAATGCGAATTGCGCAACGAGTAGGTTGTTGAATGCTTCCAGCCCATTACAAAGGACTCTGCCATATTTCTTCATCGTCATCAGGCACAGCATCAACAAAGTGCGCAAAATGCCTCACATGAGTTTAGCAGGTACCAACGCTCTCCGTAGAATGACGAAAAATGGCACAGTGCCTGCTGCCCTACTCCTCAAAAATTACAATGATTTATAGCGTAGTGGATTCCTCGCAAGTGCACTTGTATTGGTTGCCAGGGAAGCCCATAAGCGCATGATCCACTTCCTCGGGGTCTCAGTAAAATTACAATGATTTATAGCGTAGTGGGTTCCTCGCAAGTGCACTTTTATTGGTTGCCAAGGAAGCCCATAAGCGCATGATCCATTTCTTCGGGGTCTCAGTAAAGTTCTTCGCCCCCCCCCCGTCTCTCTCGCACGTCAACGTATGTTATACAGCATGACGGGAGAGGGAAATAGCGATCGGGCGTCACCCAACGCAAAAAACATAACTGGTGGGCCGTTTAAAGATTCCAACCCATTACAAAGTGCTGAGCCATAATTCTTCATCGTCATCAGTCGTCGCGTCAACACAGTGCACATAATGCCTTACAGACGTGTAGCTGGTGCCTCGCTTCTCCACAGAATGACTAATAATGGCTTACTTAGTAGGTGCTTCCCAACTTCACAAAAATTGTGATTTATGGCGTAGTGGGTACCTTTCTAGTGTACTTGTATTGTAGCCCCAAGAGAGCTCAACGGGCTCTAGAAACGCCGCTCTTCCAGCTTTCGCTGTGACTGTGCTGCGGTTTCAGCGCAGGTCTGGCGTTTTTTAAAAGAGGCTCCTGATAAATACTTTGTTGCAGCAAGATAAAAAATGGTAACGTTACATATGTTGAACCACCAAAAGCAGATGAAATATAAATCGTTCATATTCTAACGTCGTCACGGAAACGTTATCGCCATGTACAATATAATTATATAATCAAGCTAATTGGCCCAGAATGCCTAAGACCCTTCAAGGCATAACGTTCGCGTGTGCTCGAAGGCCCGACTTAGGCCTTTTAATGAGCTTGCCCGAGTCCTGCCCGGCGCGCAGCCTTAAGCCCGGGCCCGCCCCAGGCCCACACATTCAAGCCCTAGCCCAGCCCGGGCCCGCCAGAAAACACTTCGAACGGCCCGGGCCTGTGCAGTGCTCTATTGACAACCAAGAAGGCTAAGAATATTCAGCTGAACCTTAGCTAACGCTACGTATATCCTGACGTAGCTGAACTAAGCCACTGCAATTTTTTTTTATTCAGTTGTACTTGTCTTCATTCTGCACCACAACGCTTCGTTACTCCCAACTATGGCACCGACATTTATACTATATAAAGATCGTGGAGAAAAAAATCACAGCATATCCACGGGGTGAATGATGATGAGTGGGGCGAAGCTACGGAGGGAATCATCTGTAAACCGTGAAACTCTTCCGTGAAATGCGCCCAGTACATAATATAAAGAGTGTGAAACATCGTGTATATATTAAACAAACTTTTATTGTACTGTTGGTTTACGTGGTCCCTTTATTATCACTTGTGATCGGTGAAATGCAAGGAAGAAGTCCGCTCCCGAGCGAAAGAGCGCCAAGAGCGACGGCATTCCCCGCTCGCCCTGTGCGAATTAAAGGCAAGGCTAGAGGGAAGACAGGACGCGCGTTCCACGACGCGAGGTCGGTAGCATAGTGAGAAAATGTTTATTTTCTGAGAAATCCACACCAACAGTGTTACAGAAAGGCACTGAAACCTACAATGCTCATTTCGACATACAGCACTAACACCTGAACACCTTCACACAGGACAGTTTTTTTACTGTCTAAACATCACAACCAACGATATTGAGGCATACTGTAGCCGTGACAGAAAGTATTGTCCACAAACCTCACACGTGGCCTTGGCACGGCCAGAAATTATGTACATTTCAAAGCACTTCTTGGTCGGGGAAAACCACCGAGAGCCTCACTTTACCGTTTACTACGCTCAAGAACGGGCAGGACCAGTGCCGCAGGAACTCGACTTCGCCATGTATTGACAGTTGGACCTCCAGAAAGCTTAATATTGTCCTCCTAAACTGAGCTAACAACGGCCACTGTAGCCACAAACGTCTCCGACGGACGCATGCCCTGCAGCGATTGCGCCAGAGCACATATTCGCCCGCGGCTATAGCTAACCTGCCGAGGGCCCCTCGGGGGCACCGGTCTCTCGTGTAGTAGTTCGCTACACGCAAACTGGGCATACTTCTATGAACCAGTCGCCAGAAGGTCCTTGCGACCACACAGGTCGAGACGGCGTGTGCCGCTGTTTCGGTACTGCCGCAGTTGGGGCACCTCGCATACTGCACTATCCCCCATCGCTGGAGGCGATCCAGGGTCGGCAAGATACGCCAGGCCCTCTGCCACTGTAGGTCGGCAGCCTCTTTGGGTAATCTACCTGACGTCAGTTCCAGCCAGGGGAACGTTGGTGACGGGCTATTTAATGTCGTTCTGGCTGACACCAGTTGTTCGCACAGCCTTGCTGGCGGAACTTCCCGTGGATTTAGGTCGGGGTCCAAAGCCGTGAGTTCCCGTTAAAAACGCAACTAGCGCTCGGTAGTAAGCGGGGGTGATCACCGCACTCGGGTATAGGTTTCCTAATGCCCTGGGGACGAGTGTTCTGCGCAGCGGGCCTAGAAAAAACATGGCCAGTGGCCTTGCGGGTGCCCCTACATCACCCAATATTCCTAGCACTGTCCTAAGTGCGAGCAGCTGCGCCATCGTCCCTATACACGGGAGACCGTAGCCGCCGAGGCACCGCGGTAGGCGTAGCGCGTCTCTCTGGAGGCGCTCCGTGCTTCCGTCCCAAAAAAAGGAGAACACGGCTCGGTGAAGAACCTGCAACACTGGTGGCGGAGGCAACGTTACACGTGCAACATAGAAGACGCGTGCCAAAAAGATACACTTAATGAGGTATGCCTTTTCAGCAAACGAGAAGTTACACCTCATTGCCTTTTGTGTGGAATCCACTACTTCCTGTACCAAATCGTCCCAGACATCTGATGCGACTCCTTTTTTCTCGAACGTGATCCCAAGAATCTTTATCTTTTTTTCTATCCTTAGATTACAAGGTAGGTTCGTCTGGTGCAGGTCGCCCAGCACCAAGGCACTGCTTTTACTGATGTTTAGTTTCGCTCCCGAGAGCCTACCGTAATCTTCAAAGCGCCTCAGAGCCTGAAACAAACTATCTAGGTCTCTAACAAAAACCGTTACATCATCCGCATACGCACATACTGTCACCGTCTCTGTTCCCGGAAGGGGGAGTCCGCGTATTTTTGCGTCCGCCGATATCGAGCGTATGAAGGGGTCGATGCATAGGACAAACAGCATGGGGCTCAAGGCGCACCCCTGTCGAACGCCTCTGGTTAGCCGTATCTTCCCCTTTGCCACCCCATTTATCACCAGGGTGCTCGTCATATTACCGTATATGATCCGGAACAGATCGATTACTTTTGGCTGGAATCCGTATACTCCTAATATGGCAAAGAGGTATTCGTGCCGAACTCGGTCGAATGCATGTTCCTGATCGAGGGATACACAAAGGCCCGGTGTCCTTGTGTGGTCCATGTAGGCGAGAAGGTCACGAGTGAGCGTCAGGGCGTTAAAGATGTTTCTACCGACGACCGAGCCCGCTTGTTGGGTGCATATCACATCTGGCCACCAGTGTTTGAGTCGGCTCACCAGGACCGCCGCAAATATCTTATAGTCGGCATTTAGTACGGTTATCGGTCGCCATGACCCGGGTAGTCGGTGATCTTTACCTTCTTTAGGTATTAAAATTAGTTTCCCTTCTTTTAACGACTCCGGCACCCTCTCATTGCATAGGATTTCATTTATCATTCCTACAAGGCCTTTACCGATTTCCGGCCAGAATTCCTTATAAAACTCCGTAGGCAGGCCATCCGGGCCCGCGGCTGAACCCACCTTCATCGACCGTAATACCGAAAATACTTCGGCCGCGGAGACCGTTTTCAAGAGGCTCTCGCTCGCTGCAGCCGGCAATTTTGGTACTGTCGCGCACAGTCCTTCAAGCTCATTATTGAGCGCGTCCGAATCTGCGGCCATATCTCCTTCGGTGAACAGGTCTGCGAAGTATTCAGAGAAGCGCCTGTCTATATCGGAGACACATTCAGACACAGACCCGTCCGGCATGCTAACTGACATTACATAACTGCTCGGGCCGTCTGGCGAGCGCCGCGATCGCAAAAATCGGGTGAGCTCCGGAGCGTCTCGGAAAATGGTGTCCTGTGCGTATAGGTTCGCCTTTTGGGTCGTCTTCAGGAAGAGCCTATCGTACCTCGCTCTCAATAGTTCCAAATACTCTCTTGTAGTTGGGGTCAGCGGGGCTCCGGCGTTAACTATCCTGATCCTTCTCAGGGTTTCATTCAGATCGCGCGCGAGCCTCATTTCGCATTCCTGCCACTCTCCTTCGCCCAGTGCTGCCACTGCGACTTGAGGGCGTCCCACTCCAGGGAAGGGTTTCTCGCGTTTGTCAGCGTTCTGTTGATCCCCGCGCGTAGGATATCTTTCGCTTCGTCGTCTGCAAGCACCGCGAGATCAAACTTCCAGAAACGTTTCCCTTCTAGGCGACGATCTGGCAAAGCCATAGATAGGATTACGGGATAATGGTCGGATATGCGACCCGATTCTGGCGGAAACGAGCCTACCGCCACGTCAGCTACCACGGGAATTAGGCCCTCACTCACGTAGAACCTGTCCAATCTGGTTTCGGAGGTTCCTCTTTTCCACGTCGGAACAAATGTTCCGCCTTTCTTAAGGACCCACGCGTCGTGAAGGCCAAAGTCCCGGGCTAAGGTGGCGAGTTCTCGTGCATTGCTTGTGTTCCTACCCTGGACTGGGCCACGGACGTCTCGCATGCTATCTAAGACACAATTAAAATCCCCGCACAAAACTGTGGCACAATCATCTAAGAGATAGGGTGTCAGGGATCGGAAAAACGCATTTGTATATCTTGTCCTTGTTGGCGCATACACACAAACGAAGCGCATGCGCAGGCTTCCTACTGCGCATTTCAAAACCAACACGCGCCCCTCACTATCAACCGTATTGAAGACAGACGAAAAGGGGGCGGTGTTCGTTATCACAACGCCGACCCCGCAGCTGCGTGTGGAAGCGAGGGAAAAGAAACATGGAAGATTAAACCGCCTCTGAAAGGCGGCTACATCCGACGGCGACACAAAATTCACTTCTTGTAGAAATAAAATATCGATGAACTGTTCTCTAGCGTAATGTATAACTTCCGTCTGCTTATCTGGTTTGCAAAATCCTTGTACATTTAAAGTTAGAACGTTAACCATGGCTCTAGAGAAGGTCAAGCGTGAAAAGAACCAAACCAATACCTTCCCGTCGGCGAACGACGGGCCAAACAACGTCCGTTACAGGTCTTGGGTCTCGGGCCCGGGGAGGTCCCCGGGACGCGACGTTTCCGTCGCCGGCAGCTTGCGGGGGTTTCCGGGCTCGTCGGCACTTGACGACGACGAGTTGTGTGGCCGTTTCAGGTCCGGTTTGTCGACGTGCATGTTATCTCCTTGTCCGAGGACGTCGGTTAACTGGTACAACGGGTTTCGAAGGCTGGGGTCTCGGCTTTGTTTAACCGCCTGAGATATCGGGCTGAGCGGCTGCTGGTATTGTGGTGTGCTTGCCGGTTCGGTAGTGGTCCGCCTAATAGGGGAATCCACCACGTGCGTGCGGTGTCCTCGCCCGGCGGCCACCTGGCTACCGGTGTGCTTCACGGACGGGGCCTTGCTCGGCGCGGACTCGGCACCTGAAGGGGAAGGTGACTGCGACGCTTTCGCGCTGTGGCATGTTGACGTTCCCGAGCTCTCCGATTCCGTTGATGCCGCTTGACTCAGTCCGGACAGCGACTCCGCATCCGTAGAAGCTGCCGTGCCTCGTTCCGCTGGTAGACTTGAGGACGCGTCGTCGGCCCACGTGCTCCAGTCCTTGACGCGTGCTTCTTCAGGAGAGCTGTCCGTCTCTCTGGCTTGTGCCTCGTGTGCTTCGTTTGGCGCCGCCATGTCTTGACCACGCGTTTCATCTTCCGTAGCAACTGTCCTCCCACGTGCCTCTGGTCTCTCCCCCACAGCCGCGGCGTACGAACTTGGCTGTAAGCAGTCTGCCGTAGCGTGATCGCCGGCGCAGTCGTGGCCAAACGCTTCACACCTCGCACATCGCGGCGTGTGGCAGTCCTTTCCAACGTGGCCCTCTTGGGCGCATCGGGAGCAAACTTTTGTCACGCCCCTATAGTCACACATAACTCTATGTCCTTGTACAGACATAAAGTTGGGTACGGGTTTTGACATTTCCAGTCGCACGACCCGTAGACTGTTGCCCACATGTTGGCGTCCTTTAAAAGTTTGCTCGTAGATCTCCAGGACTTTACCATACTGCGCGAACGCCGCGGCCAGGGAGGCGTCGCCGACGAAGAGGGGACACCGAAAGACCGTGACGGTGACAACTTGAGGGCCGATCTGGGCTACTGGTACTGCAGCACCGTTGAGCACGAAGCTCCCACGTGCCGAAAGCTTCCCTGCCGCCGCAGCCGTGGCTACGGCGATACAAAACTTAGTTCCACCTTGGTGCTGTAAAGACTTGAGTCCTCTTGGTCCGGTTATTTCCTCAATCGCGTCGATGATGTCATCGGCGGATGAGTCGGAGAACTAAAGCAATGCGCTTTAGGGGGTGGGGCTCGGAATGCCATCCTCGCGCTGCAGGCGACCGGCTAGGCCGATCGCGGGCACCGGGAGACGGCACGACCTAGAACTGCTGCTATACTCGCGGACAACTTTTCTTGGCAATGAAGCGAAGGCTACAGAGCCACAATGCACGTATCTTACCGCTAACGAATGTAGTCCCACAATTGCATCCGTATTTTCTGAGTGAGATATATAAAACACCCCTTCATTTTCTACATGTAGCTTTTTGAGGCGGAACGCAGCGCACACAAGCAAGATATTTGTATTTCTTTTACTTTATACGTTGTCACCTCGCGTTCTCGCGTGCGTGAAAAAGTCGCGCCTTTTAACCATACGTTGGACGCTAAGCAGCGTTTGCGTCGAAATGCTACGTTAGCGATCACTTTCCACGGCGTTACCAGACGCGCGCCAAACCGGGCTACTTCGCGTAGCAGTATGCACATGTGCAGACGCTCCGCCCCCGTAGCTTTCCCTTCATTGCCAAGAAAAGTTGTCCGCGAGTATAGTAACCTTCTGCCACTCGCTTTGATGAGCCAACGGAACGCGATCGTGCAAGTGCTCCGGCTTCGCATCGCCTCATGGTTCCATTTAGCGTCCCAAAACCAAATATATTGCTCAAGATGTGCCTTGCGTTTTTCGTAGATATAATTTCTTTATCATGTACATTAAGACGAAAAGTTGAAAGCTCACTAGAGTGTATCGCCCGCAAAGTATGTCTTTTAGTGTGATTTAACTCTCGTGCGGCAGGGTCCTCGCGCCGTTGCCGGTCCACCTCGCCCGTTGACGATCGGGCGAGGTGGCTACATACAACTACTATAACTACACTTTAAGAAAAACATCTGGCGTTCTTTCGTTCTGCTTTTACAAAACATCTGGCGTCTTTCGTTGGTTTATTTCATCAATCAACGGCGTTTTGAACAAAATTTTTATTGTTTAATCACGCACAGGAGAAATCTCACCAGGCACTACCTTGGAGGTAAACAATGGCTGCTAATGGGAATGAGAGACAGAAGAAGTCGGCTTTTAGCTAACACTTACACTTCTACTTCTACTAACGTTTCCTACTGGAACATGCCAATGGCTGCTAATGGGGAATGAGAGACAGAAGAATTCGGCTTTTAGTTAACGCGCACGCTGCGAATTTTTTATTGTTCAACAACGCACAGGAAAAATCTCCCACCGGCACCACCTTGGAGGTCAAAGCGTAAGACTTGTTACGGACTACTACTACTACTACGACTACGAGGGACGAACGGGTGCCGCCTTAAGGGGCTTCGCCCCTAAAAATTCTGGAGTGGAAGATCTTGCAACGCCTTGCCAGCAAAAGTGAAGCCTGCTTTTGCCCACCAAAGAACTCGGAAACATGCTCTTTTCTGGTGGTGCCTACTTAGAGATCAAATGGCTTTGATCTGTTAGTGTAAATACTATGTTAATTATAAAATAAAAGATCATTGTTGCCGACAAAAGTAACCCGTCGAGAGGAGTATTGGCGATTGATCACCAATAAAATTTACCACGACTTTGAGGCTTGTTTACGAAAACTTGCAACACAAAGACACACTTGGAGCAGTATCTGACCCGTAAAATTTGCCATATTAAACTCGTCTAGCGTGCGAGGAAAACGCTCGCTTTCCTTCGCCAAACGCCGATAGTTTATCGTGCCCCTACTAAGATGGCGGGTGCAGCCGCCATCTTTTGGTGGGCACGGCTTCACTCTTGCGCAATAATCGCCACTCCAGCAATTTTTTTTAACCTCCTTGCTTAACTCACAGGAGTTTCGCTTAATATGAACCATTCAGCTTATTGCGTATATACGATTAGAATTTCGAAGGCTGAAAGCAGCTGCCCCTAGGCAATTATCGCGCCGTATGGACACTGACGGCGTCAATGGAGCCAATCGTATTAGTGTTAAGTACACGAATGCCAAGTTTCACGACCACATTAAACGCTCTGGGATCCTCCCAATCATTCTTCAGTTATTGACAATGCACCAATGCATCTGCGTATGTTGCTCCGGCAGAGTTAACAACAAATATGAATGGTATGTTCCTTTTAGATTAATACGCGATAAAAACCTACCACAATTTCCACAATATGACTGTGCTCAGGATGCCTGTGCGAAAAGTGTCTAACAGAGAGCGACATTACAGATTACACAGGATTCACTAACGGCAACTCAGGCGGTATGTCAGCAGCCGTTCACTCGACGTGTAAGCGTCACAGGGATAATTCTCGACAAAATGCATACGTGCGTCTCACTCTGTAACGTAGCTCCCGCAGCAGCGGCTCTTTTAAATGCGAAGCATTTCTTAGCGAACCTCTGGCACTTTGAGCGTTTCTATCTACGTATCTATCTATCTATCTATCTTGAGCGTTTCTATCTACGTATCTATCTATCTATCTATCTATCTATCTATCTAGCCGCCTACGTCTGGGTGCTCTCATGATCGCCTCCTTAACTTGGTGTAGACCAAAATTTGCATGGGAGGGTAAGAGGATTTGACGAATATGATTGCCGGGTCATGCCATGAATAACGTTAAAATCCTGCCGTGTACGTCGTCAGACCCTTTCCACTAGACACGTGTGGCACATACACGTTTACCACGGGCCAAGGTGTACGGGTATGCGCCACGGGTGATTGACAGTTTATATCTACCCAGGCAAGGCCTCGACGTCCCCACGTGGGAGACCTAAAGCCCAGTCGGCGAAAGCTCTGCCGGACCATCAATAAAGTTGTTACCAACCAATGGCGAGAACAGACATTGGTAACTTAAATGCTAGAGCGTTAAGGAAAACCAACATCGGCAGCGTTGACTCAACGAATACGAATGGAAAGAATGAAAATTAGGATCCCAGCAGAAATCGAACCCTAGCATTTTGCGTGGCAATCGGGTATTCTACCACTGAGCCACGCGAGGTCTATAAACTGGTTTGGAAAAACAGCCTACGCAGGCGTAATATCGGTGCAAAGTCAATTGTGGTTGTGATGCTGGCTATATAATTTTACAAGAAAGCAATAAACACTGCATGATACTACTACGATACAGGCCTCATATCAGATTAACGTCTGTAGTTCCAGTGTTGGCTCAGCTTTTATAGCAGTCTAATAAACATTACGTTTGTATTCATATGATTCAGCAAGCTATATTGAAGCATTGCTCGACCCCGGAGGAACACATTAACGAAAGTTACGTATCATATCCACATCACCGCACCGTAAAGAGCACTTCGTCCACCAGAACGACGCAGTGTCCTCTTCATTTCTTATGAGGCTTGGCGATGGCCTCGTGCTGAACGAGAATGATGCCAGATTGATTGACAGCCGCTTTGTAGACTAGGCTACGTAGGCCACATACGCCCAGGTAGTCTACGAATACGACAAACACCATCCACTGATGTTGGTCTACGTAGCACTATCCAGGCCTACTAGCCTCGACGGCCTATGCCTCACCAACGCGAAGGGTGGCTTCAGCTTCCGACATGTCGTCGGCTCTGTCGACAGACAATTTGTCGACGAAATGACCGAGGCATCCACGACTTCCCACAGCTCTACTATACCACATACTTCACTACACATGGAACCCTCGTGACCACGATCACGACCGGATCCTGTCATGCCCAGCTGCTGGTGTTCACTGATCACGGTGATGATGCTCTTGTTCAAGAACTGTCAATTCGCGATGCGCAGCGCCTATAGGGGCGCCACTGAAAGCCGCGTAGCGGCGGCCGTTGGAACCGCACACGGGCCGCGTAGCGGACGCCTCCTTTCACTGCAAGCATGACGGAAGTGCGCGCGTGCGATTTGCCGCTTGTGCGCGTCCCTGATAATTACTTTTGCGGCGATAGTGTGCGCAAAGGAGCCCCGCTTTATAATAGTGGACATGTGTCCGATGTAACAGCTGTGTGGGACGACAATGTCACTATACGCGCCAAGTGTTTGCCACAGACAAGCGTCAACAAGCTTCCTTACGAAGTGGAGCTCATCGTAAGTACACCGCTTTCTTTACAACGTCCCGATCACTAATGCCTGCATGCGTTGACGCATGAACCAACGTTTTTTCTCGACACAGTAGCTTCGTTTACGTGCCATGTGTTTATATAGTAGATTTTGAGGGAGCGCTGTCGCGCCGGCGCATGGATTTCACGGGTGCGTCCACGCGAATGGTCAGCGTTGGTAAAACTTTGAAACCAGCACGATAAACTTGCGAAAAAATATCTCGGCAGCTTGCGCTAGTGGCGCGGGACTGAGTCACTGCGGAGCTGGTGGTCACCTAGCTTGTCATAGCAGCTTGGCTACGTACTTGCTGGGTGTCTTCAGAGAAGAACGTCGGTGCATGTCCGTCGACCCCCTGTAATTTCGCTGAAAAAAATATATTTTGTTGTCTTCACGAATACGTTTAGCTCTTCGACAGCAATTTGTTCGGAAACAAAATTTTCGTCAGAATGAGATGCATCCAGAGACTCTACGGCGATCTGTTTGAAGCGGTTGAAACAGTTCTGGCACAAAATGTCGGTTTCTCTGATGGATGAGGCTTCTTCTGGCGTGCGCCTTCAGGAGGAGTGGCGTCTTAGCCGCGCCAGACAGACAGATGAGGCAGAAGGGGCAGATTTTGCGCCCCCCCCCCCCCCTCTTAGGCAAATAGGAAAGCCCCCACGCCCCGTGAGCACGCCTATGGCCCCACTCATAACACAGCTTGTGTAAAGCGAATGAGTATTAGTGGGATACATCAAGGGTGTTGTTTATTAGCATGAAGTCATGTTACGAGGCATTCAAAGGGAGGTTGAATCGGTTGAATGCCCTGTCAAAAGCCTTCAGTGCGAACAGGTGCCATGTGTTACAGCCAATATGCATACAGTTGAGGCGAGAGCACAGCGAACATTCTGCACTGGTGATCGCATTCCAGTGCCATCATTAGGTAGAATGCAGCCCATTTCGTGCAGCACACGTGTGATTCTACGGCGCTTTTGTAAAGGAGCTGCCACCTGCCCCACATTCTCTGGCATAGCGCTTCGCGCCATTCGTTTTTCAAGAGAGCCTAGGCATCGCGTCTTATCAGTGATAACAACCTCATGTGCAGTGTAGCGTCTACAATGCAGGCGAGGCGACCAAATGTAAACGTAGTAGCGTTCGCTGAAGACGTAGCGACATAAATGGAGAAATAAAAACACGGTAATCGTTCTAACACTGCTTAAACAAAGCGCGATTGCTTACCTTTTGCGTCGGACAGCCGCAATCCACCGTCGCCGTCGCTCTCGCTCATGAAATAGCACCGGAAACATGTAGAAGTGCGTTCCTGGCGAGTTTTTGTATGTGTTTGAGCAGCCGACAACGCAGCAGGTATTTTTCGACATCGCTGAGGCCCGCCAGAATCGTTAAATCACGATGAAAAACACATCCATCCGTGCACTCGCGTATAGACGCTCGCGGGAACACTGCTCGCCGGGCCCGCGAGCGCTTCCGAGCCATGGCGGCAGATGGCGTCGTCGGTGCTTTGCGCATCGCCTATAACTTCTTGCACACATTCAAACGGGTTTGTGAAACGTGCGTGCGTTCTCGGGACACGTATAAGCACTACATATCAGCTTACCGCTTCTGGTGTTGGTGATACCCACGTTGCCATTGGCAACGTTACCCAACCGTAAACAACTGGTTATATAACACATATGCGGCTCTTCAACATATATATGTGTGCGTATAAAATATATACAAATATTTATGGTCATTTTGTAACGTGTCGCTCAGTAAAAAAAGTTACGCCACAGTCACCTACCCGCCGCATGCTTCGCATAACATCGACTCCCACGGTATGTGGAATCTGCCGAATTTTATCCACGATCTTTATATACATGTCGGTGCCATAGGTCGTTCGGAATAACGCAGCGCTATGGTGCAGAATGAAGGCAACTACGATTGAGTAAATAAACGCAGATGCTCCAGCGTTTAAGCCGCTACGACAAGGTAGGTGTTGTAACAATTGGTTGGAACGCTTGAGCGCTGAAGGATCGCAAAGTGGCCAGTACATTTGTGTAATAATAATAACAATAACAATAATCATAATAATATTAAGAAAAAGAAGAAGAAGAACATTATTATTATTATTATTACAGTAGTACCCCGTTGATACGTTTTTGAGGGGACCGTAAAAATACACGTAAGAGCCTAGAAACGCAGCAGCCGAGAGAAAGGCAACACGAAACAATTACACCATCTCCCACTAAAGGGCACCATGTGGGGATGCGAAGCAGCGCGTGGGTCAACTTAAAGTTCCGTTCATCACGGGCACCTTGCCCGATGTTAACGCGTCCTTGGAGCGCACCATGTTGTTGTTACACGTCCGGTACTCTTGTTGGAGCACGCCACGAGGGTTCACCGCGCGTCTGCAGAAACTCGTTCCCCGACGTCATCACATTTGCTGAGAGAGTGTAAGGGGGAGAGGCCACAGCGTCTTACCCAGCCCCTCACACAGGCCCGAACGCGTTAGCGCGTTCCTGCACACATGGTTTTGTCTGCGTTACGCCCAAGGAGGTTACGCCAAGTTAGGGCAGCATACGACAGCACGGGTCCCTAAAGTGCTGTGCACGTATCGTCATCAAGGTGGTCGAAGAACAAGAGGACGAAGACTTCTCCTTGGCGCGAGCGCGCGCTACAGGTGGCTATGCTAGGTCGTAGAATGGAACTATACGGACAAAGCCCAACGCAAAAGCTGCTTCGCATCTAAAAATATTTAGTGGTACAGAACTTTATTTCAAGGTTTACGCTTGAAAAAAACTGTGCAGCGTTGCTTCGTGCATTTACTCGTGCCCAAGCAGCACGAAAAGTTTTTCGAGCACCTGCAGTGTGCTGTCCCTTTATCAATCTAGTGCCAGCACGCCCGACACTTTTCAAGCTATCACCATGGTCCCTCAATACTTTTTACTGGTCATGAAACTCCCGCGAAAGTTTCATATAGAGACAAAAGTGGCCACCAGAGGCGCCACCGTAAGCAGAAGGGCACTGATCTGCCGTGCTTCACTGCAAACGCAAACTAGCCGAATTGGGCGTTTTAAAGGGACATTAAAGGCAAATGTTAAGTCGACGTTGATTGTTGAAATAGCGGTCCAGAAACCTTGTAGCGCTGCTTTTGTGCCAAGGAAGTGCTTATTTTGAAATAAAATCACGTTTTAGTGGTCCACATCGCGTTAGCGCGATTGAAATCTCCCGCCTGAAAATACGACTCTCATACGTCACTGCTGCCATGCCCAACGTTGCCCGCTTTTACTGCGCGGCCGCCGACACTAGTAGCAGCCGAGCGGAAGTAGCGGGACCCACAGTAGCAACAACGGCGCTGCGGCAAAGACTGCGGCACATCCAAAGCCGTCACCAAGTTGCGGTTGGTCTCGTAATCCTCAGTACGAAAGTGCAGCGAGCACACACGCAGAGGTTTTGACTGTTTAGCACACTGGCGCAATGGCATGACACTAAACCACTTCGAGCGTAAGGGTTCATTCCGCGGCACCCAGTGAAAAGACACACCGGTTTCCTTGCTGCAGCACTGACGTTGTGCACCATTCGGGCATCCGGCAATATCACACGCATGCGGCATTTTGTCGAACTTTCTGTCAGAGCGACCTTCACGAGCGCGCAAAACACGCACGGCAGTACGCGATCCCGAAACTACAACTGAAACGAGCGAGGCACAGTTCGGCGAAAACGGAACCTTTGAACCACGCGCGCCGTTCCCCATGGCAACGCCACGGAGGTTTTGTTTTCCATGAATCAAGCGGAGACGAACAAACAGCATTTTATTACGTCTTTTGATGCTCGGAATGTTCTTTTTTTACTGCTGCTAGTTTGATTACTAGTGATTTATTGTAGGCCGACTTCCCTACGTCATCGGGATCACTTCGAAAATGTCCCACTCGTGGCGCTCGTCATGTGATACATTTAGCTTAATTTCTCGGTAAGTAGGGCACTGCTGTTGATAATATTGCCATTTTAGAAGTTGTCATACATTGGGCTTTCGCTCTGACATAAATTGTTATTTGCCTTTAGTGTCCCTTTAAGGGCTACAATCCTCCTTAATACTACCTTCATCTGGACAGTACTACCTTAGGGTGTAATGAGGTGGGTGTAATAAAGTTCTGCGTCCTCAATTTTACTTCGTTAAGAAATTATGTGGAAGAAAAAAGGTAAATTTACTATCTGACGCCATTCGTCGAATGGAGTTAGAGGAACAAAAAACTCCCATCTCATTTCCTCTGGCATGTTTTCTCTTTTTTTTTCCGAAGCTTTCCGTTCCTTCAGTGCTGGCGGGCATGCATGCAGCTGTGCGGGGGAAAGAAGTAAAAGAAAGAGGCGGCATGCTTCAGCGCACTAAAAATCCCTTGCACAGATAGCCCAGAGAAAGAGATATAGAGACCCTCCGAACGGCTGGAGAGGAAGCGAGGAAGCCCTTTGGCCTCTGCAGCCTACTGCGGCCCGCCGGGCCCGCCCCCGCCAGGTCAAAAGCAAGCCAGACGAGGCGCTACCGAAGTGAAATGGGACAAAGCTTCGCGCCGCATGCGCGCGCGGGGAAAGAAAACAGAAAAAAAAAGAAAGAAACGTGAGGAGGGAGTCGTTCCCGCGGCGGCGCGATCGTCGTAGCTACGCCGGCTACGCCGGCTAGGCCTTGTGAACGCCACTTCTCAAGTGATCAGCTGTGTCGGTCGTGTGTGTGCATTTTGTGCCTGCAGCCTCACTGTGTTCTCGCCGCTGGATGTGATATGCGTGGTTTGACGACAGTGCGACATGCTGCGCTGTGAGTGCGATAATCGCGACGGCCCGTCGACTCAAGCGAGCGTGCCGCTGTGCATTACCAAGCAGATGATGGGCGCCCTGCGTGCTCAGCACAGTCAGGAACAAAAATGGTAAGTAATACTGATGTTCTCTCTCTTTGCGAGCCCTTATCGTCGCTTATGCACCTGTAGATTACCTTCTGCACATTGCGTCGCTTGAAAAGTGCTATGAAAAGCAAGAAAAAGGAAGAAAGAAAAGAAAATCGGCATGTCAAGCTTGCGAAATGCATGTAACCCATGCTGTACATTACACGCATGTCATTCATTGTTTCCATGTTACCAGCTGTCATTTATGTACGTCATACAGTCACGTCACGCTGTACCAGTCTTGGTATGATATCAAGTTAGAGAACCGGATGCGAGTGCACCAGTCTCCATGCCGTAAATGACAAACATGTCGTTATTTTCATGTTACTATTGCCATTTATGTTCGTCGCACAATCACGCCACGCTATATCAATTTAGGTGTATGTCAAGCTAGCGAACCGGCCGCGAGCGCACTATGAGCGTGGCGTGTGTACATGACATGCATGTCATTATTTTCATGTTGCCAGCTGTCATTTATGTTGGACGTACAGTCACACTGCACAATACCAATTTTGGTGTATATGAAGCAGGCAAAACGGCCACTAGCGCCCCCGAGACCATGTTGTCAAAATAACGCCATACATGACAAGCGTGTCATGATTTGCACGTTAGAAACTGTCGTTTATGTGCGTCATACACTCTTGTGACGCCATACCTATTTTGTTAAATATCAAGTTAACGAAACAGTCGCAAGAGAACAAAGAGAGTGACGTGTAAATCATGTCGTTATTGAAATGCATATCATGATTTTCAAGTTAAGACCCATCATTCATGTTCTTCATGCAGTCGTGTCATGCCACACGAATTTTGGCATACATCCCATTATCGAAACACTCACACGAGCTATGAGTCGTAGGCGGCTAGATAGATAGGTAGATAGATCCGTTCAAAGTCGTAGAAGTGTTTAACAAATGCTTCGCATTTAAGTCGTTAAACTCAGATAGCAATGATGTGTGATGCATGTTTTGGAACTTCTGTGAATATCACTCATGCTTCATACGACCAGTCAATCGACCCAGGAGTGCGCCCTGATAAAGTTGTTTGCACGATATAATTTTCTTGCCTGCGATAAAGCGTGAATGAGGCATGATGCTTTCAGGGAATATACATTAGAGCAAAAGGCCACGGTTATCACATTGTCACATGATGGAATGTGCATAAAGGACAACTTTCTTTTCGATTTATTCTTTTCTTCAACTTCATTTGTTTGTTTTAATCCTTCGTCATCGTGTCAATTTGCGTACATTGACATGTGACAAGACCGTGCGCTCTCATTTTGCAGCATCTACCTTGGATGCAGTCAGCTACCCTGGACATCTTTCTCCCGCCATGCAACTGTGAGAACCCACCGAAGCACAGATTGTCAGGAAGTGAAAAGACTTTTCGGCAACAATTTTGCATTGCGCACTCTGCCCGTCGCCTGAAATAGCATATTAAGGTACATAAGCACTGTACCTTCATACATATGCATCAAGGAACAGTGAAATGCCATATCAAGGTACATTAACATCATTAGCTTGGATTCATTTAGCTAGAACGAATAAATCATGTTAAAGCTATACAATGACGGCCATATCATGTGACAGACATCTGCTAAGTGCAGTGTGTATTGTGAAGCACATGCGTTTTATGGTATTGAATGAATAGATAAATGTTTATTCCAGCAAAATACAGGAAATGGGCCTCAAGTGAAAAGCGACAATGGTAGCTTGAGAAGTGCACAAGGCCCAGTAGAGCAAAAATAGAGACAGAGCAGCAGAAACGTGTGCACGTTCAAAGGCAAAACATATACGCATACAAAAAGAAACAGGAAAGACAAAGCAGAAGAAACGTGCACATTCAAAGGCAAAACACCTACGCCATCTGCTGAGTGACAAAATCAAGAAGGGTGAACATTTACGCTAGTGAAAACAATGAAAATCAGAAAACAGTGAAAACAGAAAAGAAGGAACGGCCATTCAACGGCATGGAAGGAATGCAACTTCATTGGTCACGTATCAACAGTGGAATTTGCCAAGGTTACATGTGTATATTCTTAGCCATTAGGAGATGTGCAAGGCTAATTTAATCGCATTGACATAAGTCAGCTGTTGAGTCTGTTGAACCAGATTGTTGAATCATGTTGTTTATTCCCTCTCATTAATTTGCTGTTTTGCATTATGTTGCCATAGTTTTCAAGGTCAATACATAGTATCATGACTGTTGACACAGTTTGACAAGGTGAAAGCGCTGTTATTGTGCCTAGGCCTTAGTTTATCCTCACTAGAAGTGCGCTGTTTATTTTTGCCATGGTTCAGTGCCAAGTTGCCCAATCTTCACTCCTAAACAGAGTAGGTGCGGTTAATCAAGACCTTGCTAACACTCACAACCCTTTTAATGTGTACTTATAATGATAACTTTACTGACATCAAAAACTACCCACATAATGGTAAACATGACAAGAGTACACTTCTGGTGGTGTTTCGCATTTTTTTTACATCCGTTTGTTTTTCGCCCTGTGCACACGAAGTGAAACGCTCACAAGGAAATACTTAGCAGCATCTCAATTTTGTATGTATTTCGTGTTTTGACAAAATGTCTGCAATAAGGATAGTCAAGTGCGAATCTTCGGTAGGACATTCATTTTTATGTATACAGAAATCTTAGTGGACATCTTTTTTGTGTAATTTTCAGGAATACACTTCTGGCAAAGCAGCAAGTGTTGCTTGCCCACCAGTCTGTGTTCAAGTAAAGTGTATTGTGGGCATGAGTGTCGGCAGGATTTTGTCTTTGGGGTGCAAGGCGGCGTAACGTGTCGGCCTGGTGAGCAGGAGAGCATTGGTGTAGCTTGGGTGGGGTCAAGTGCTGGTGTGTCTTGATGGCGGCAGGTACCCTTTGTGCAAACCCCTGCCGACACCCATGATTGTGGGAACACCCTGATGTGCCTCACTTTACACTATGTCGAACAGCTCGTACATCTTACCACATTTAGGCCAACACTGGTATTGGTGCAGTGTTATGCGCAATACTGCGTGCAACCTTTCTGATATCGTGTGCATTTGAAAATTTCGCATTGTTTAAAAAGACGCTGAGTGGGCCCAGTGTTATTCAGCAAACATAAGTCTTAACAGGGGCAGTTGGGCGATTTGGTGTATATTCATAGTTCAAGAGGGTGCAAAAAAATCACAGCACAGAGAAATGAAGGGGACAGGATGACGCGCTACTAGCAACTGAAGTTTAATCGAAACCACAGAAAGATGTAAACACACAGTACGAAAAAAATTCGGCAGATCCCACGTACCGTGGGAGTCGATGTTATGCGAAGCATGCGGCGGGTAGGTGACTGGCGTAACTTTTTTTAGTGAGCGACACGTTACAAAATGATGCTAAAGATTTGCATAAATTTTATACGCACACGTATATATGCTGAAGAGCCGCATATGTGTTATATAACCAGTTGTTTACGGTTGGGTAACGCTGCCAATGGCAACGTGGGTATTACCAACACCAGAAGCATTAAGGTGATATGTAGTGCTTATGCGTGTCCCGAGAACACACGCACGTTTCACGAACCCGTGTGCATGTGTGGAAGAAGTTCTTGACAGTTCTTGAACAAGGGCGTCATCACCGTGATCAGTGAGCACCAGCAGCTGGTCGTGACTTGTTATAGTATCCGGTCGTGATCATGGTGACGAGGGGTCCATGTGTAGTGAAGTATGTGGTATAGTAGAGGTGTTGGAATTCGTGGATGCCTCGGTCATTTCGTCGACAAATTGTCTGTCGACAGAGCCGGCGACATGTCGGAACCTGAAGCCACCCTTCGCGTTGGTGAGGTATAGGCCGTCGAGTCTTGTAGGCCTGGATAGTGCTACGCAGACCAACATCAGTGGCTGGTGTTTGTCGTATTCGTAGGCTACCTGGGCGTATGTGGCCTACGTAGCCTAATCCACAAAGCGGCTGTCAATCAATCTGGCATCATCCTCGGTCAGCATGAGGCCATCGCCCAGCCTCGTAAGAAATGAAGAGGACACTGCGTCGTTCTGGCGGACGAAGTGCACTTTACGGTGCGGTGATGTGGATATCATATGTAACTTTCGTTAATGTATTCCTCTGGGGTCGAGGAATGCTTCAATATATCTTGCTCAATCATAGGAATACAAATGTAATCTTTATAAGACTGCTATAAAAGCGGAGCCAGCACTGGAACTACAGACGTTACTCTGATATTACGCCTGCATCGTAAGAGTACACATCGTAGGAGTATCATGTAGTGTTTATTGCGTTCTTTTAAGATTATACTGCCAGCACCACAACCACAATTGACGTTTCACCGATATAACGCCTCTGTATGCTGTTTTTCCAAACCAGTTTATAGACCTGGCGTGGCTCAGTGGTAGAATATCTGACTGCCACGCAGAATGCTTGGGTTCGATTCCGGCTGGGATCCTAATTATCATTCTTTCCATTCGTTGAGTCAACAGCGCCGATGTTGGTTTTCCTTAACGATCTAGCATTTAAGTTACCAAAGTCTCTCCTCGCTGTTCCTGGGTAGATATAAACTGTCAATCACCTGTGACGCAGTAGTATCATGCAGTGTTTATTGCTTTCTTGTAAAATTATATAGCCAGCATCACAACCACAATTGACTTTGCACCGATATTACGCCTGCGTAGGCTGTTTTTCCAAACCAGTTTATAGACCTCGCGTGGCTCAGTGGTAGAATACCCGATTGCCACGCAAAATGCTAGGGTTCGATTTCTGCTGGGATCCTAATTTTCATTCTTTCCATTCGTATTCGTTGAGTCAACGCTGCCGATGTTGGTTTTCCTTAACGCTCTAGCATTTAAGTTACCAATGTCTGTTCTCGCCATTGGTTGGTAACAACTTTATTGATGGTCCGGCAGAGCTTTCGCCGACTGGGCTTTAGGTCTCCCACGTGGGGACGTCGAGGCCTTGCCTGGGTAGATATAAACTGTCAATCACCCGTGGCGCATACCCGTACACCTTGGCCCGTGGTAAACGGGTATGTGCCACACGTGTCTAGTGGAAAGGGTTTGACGACGTACGCGACAGGATTTTAATGTTATTCATGTCCTGAACCGGCAATCATATTCGTCAAATACTCTTACCCTCCCATGCAAATTTTGGTCTACACCAAGCTAAGGAGGCGATCATGAGAGCACCCAGACGTAGGCGGCTAGATAGATAGATAGATAGATAGATAGATAGATAGATAGATAGATAGATAGATAGATAGATAGATAGATAGATAGATAGATAGATAGATAGATAGATAGATAGATAGATAGATAGATAGATAGATACGTAGATAGAAACGCTCAAAGTGCCAGAGGTTCGCTAAGAAATGCTTCGCATTTAAAAATTACAAGGCTAAACAATCGCACATCCACAGAGGAATGAAGGGGGCAGACAGGACAGTGCGCTACTAGTAACTGGAGTGTAATCGAAACCACAGAAAGATATAAACACACATGACTAAAAAAGCCGCACATGTTCAGCTTCAGTTGTTAGTAGTGTGTCGTTCCGTCCCCTTTGTTACTATGTGTTCTGATTTCGTTTTCACGTTTTCCTTACCTATGAAATGAACTCCTGACTGTTTCACAGTCTCTATATATGTGTGGTCAACTTTTATTCATCCTCATGGCATATCAAGTCCTAGGATCTAATGTGCAAAGCGACCAGTCACTATTTACAGGAATTTTTTTATTTAGTGCCTGTGATTGCCTAATTGCAAGTTGACGTTGCAGCCATGGTGCTTGGATTATTTTCAATGTGGTAATTATGCGTAAGCCATCAAGTGAGGAATTAAGGATGAACTTTTGAGTTACAGATGGCACTAGCTGGCACAAAAACATTGAAGCATGGCTGTACTTGTTATGCATATTAGAAGTATTGGTACATTGCAGTCATGTGATTATGCCGACAAGTTCCCAAGCACACTTCCAGAAATTTACGATGGCTTCCAGGTATCTGTGAGTAAATATGTGCAGCAACCTATGAAGGCAACCTTGTAATGTTGTGGGCATTGCTGAATGCTTTTATGCACCTTGGTAAGTGGACCTACAGTCAACACCACAGGTCTATTTTGGGCTTTTTTGTAGGAAACTCAACTCCAAAATCATGTGCGACATGTTTTGATGCCATAGGGCAAACTAATACAATAAAAAACTGTACAACTGCCTGTCTACACGGTTTCATATTTCCCAAAAGTGATGCTAGCCTTATTGTACTAATTAGTTGCCTTCGTGTGTAGGCTGACACCAAGTTTCTTGGGTAGCTTATTTTTTTGGATTATACTTACTTACTGGTACGGTGAAGTGCACACATTAGTGCGCATCATTATGAGATTTTACACCCTACTTTCGTATTGCTTTACTGCTGTGAATTATGTATAGTGCTTAGGCTGTACTGTATATGTTGTTCCATGTGTTCAGTTTTGGGAGTAGGTTCTGTGCACAACGATGGAAATATATACCTATATCCCTACATTGACACGAGAACTGCTGCTGTTTTGATTCCAATAAAAAGTTGCAACCACTGGTTCTTGTATCAATTGAAGTATCACTACTTGTCGTGCATGCAAATTGAAGAAATGAAGTTGTGCTTGCAAAACAAATTGCTGAAACACTGCCTGCTCAATGTAACTGCTTGTGTTTTATTACCAAACACATTGAACAGATGATTCACAGATTATGGCACATTGTAGAAGATAGGCAACAGAAAGACAGAAAGTCATCACTGTGTTCTAACGTAGATTGGGTGATCTTTTATCAATAGTAGCATAATTGAAGGTTGCTGTTGTATAAATAAAGTTTAACGTAGTGTGCAGGTGGACGAGGGAGTGCACATATGATAGTTTTTCCAGTTTTCTGCATATTTGCTACAGTCCTCGTGTTTCTGTGTTACAATTGTGAAATACTGAATTGCAAACAAGCCAACCTCTCTGCTGCTGTGGTGAAGTAATTCAACAGAACCATATTTTCACAAGAACAGCTGTTCCATTGAGGAAGAGGGTAATGCTTTTTTTAATGGGTACTGTATCATCTGTCTGAGGGGAGGGCCAAGTAATCATGGACGTTCACAAGAGAGAAGTGCAAGTACATTAACTTCTTTGTTTTGTGGGAGACCTGTCACTGGTAAACTGGGGAGGTTGAACTTGACCTTGGGGCATGCGTTAGGCATTCGCTTTAACGCGGTGGCGCGATGCTTACCAATAAAAGCTAATTAGTAAGAAATGTCGGTAGTATCCGAGTATGAAAGCAAATAAATACTGATATGCGTTATAAAGAATCAATGAATGCCGTACTAAAGCGTGCATTGCGAATAAGCGCTAATTGCGGAAATAGATAAGCGTTCAGCTGCTCAGAAGGCGCTGCTCGCGGCTGTACGCGCGCATTCAACGCACTTTATGTAGGCCCGTTACAATGTCCTTGTAACTCTGGAATTTTCTGCGTGTGTAATTTTCATATGCGAACGCAGGCGGTCCGCGCTAAAGGGTGCATTGCGAATAAGCGCTAATTGCGGAAACAGATTTTTGTTCAGCTGCTCAGAGCGCGCTGCTGCCCCTGCGTGCAGCTCGCGGCAGTACGCGCGCATTAAATGCACTTAATGTAGGCGCGTTACAATGTTCTTCTAAGTCGGGCCTCTGCGTGTGTAACTTTCATATGAGAACGCAGGCGGTCTTAGAACCGCTCATAACACGCTGCCGCATCTGGACGCGCGCAGTTCGCGGCTGCAGAAATAACGAAAATTGCTCCGCAGCATACGCTCATGGAATGCACATACGTTCGCTCATCTGAAGATACCTTTGTCACGCTGGTATTCACGAATTTAGCACGAGCGAAGAGGGCACACGTTTGTAATTTTTCTAGCGGCACGACACGGTGAACCGGAGAATTCGGAGCCGAGGGTGTTTACGTCGATCGGCTCGGCCTGCATGACGCCCCACAAATATGTATTGACCTTCCGCAAGAGCAAACACACGCCGATGGTACAAGAACAGAAGTTCGAAGTTGTGCCGACGGGTTACCAGCCGCTTTGTACATACATTGGTGCATATATAAGCCCACGTAAAAAGCAAGCTTGCATGTGGTGGCGCTGTGGTGTAATGGTTATAGTGCTTGCTTTGAGTGCGTGTGGTCGCGAGTTCGATTCCTGTGCTGTGCGTACTTGTATGCAAATGTCATGATTGTGCATAAATACTTTGGTGTCCGTTTTCTAATATGTCCTAGTGATGAATAGTAGCGGAAATTGGCCGGTAAACGTAATATAGTGCCTAAAATATACTTTTTTTTTTCATTTCGCGACCGCTCTAGGGCCTCGTATAAAAGGAGGCTTTAACAGCTCTCAAAAGAGGCAGAAAAACTCTCAATGCGCTTTGTTCAAGCCCCCAAAATGGCTTGCATAAAAACAACAACTTTACCTCCAAAAGGAGGCTTTAAAAGCTCTCAAAAGAACCAGAAAAACTTCAAATGCGCTCTGTTCAAGCCCTCAAAATGAGTTCAATAAAAACACAAATTTACCTCCTTAGTTCCGTCTAATCACTCCCTTAAAGGATGTAAATAAAACCTCCTTTTGAACCTCGTTTTGAAGGGGGTTTTGCGTAGTACCTTTTGGATGCACGTTATGCGTCGAGCCCGAAACTCCCTAAAAGGCTCAAACCCGTTTGCAGTGTTGGTAGGGCAGTTGCGCGTTCGCGGAAGCGTTTGCTGTCAACTACACTTCCTCGGATATTTTCCTTCTCCTTGTTCTCGCCAACAATGATAGCAGTGATTAGTATTGTCATTATGGTACATTATGCACGTTGTCAAATTGCCCAAGTCATTGACTGCTGGCAATGTTTTGACTGAGGGTGCCTGTCAAGTGACGCATGTGTTCGTCACGTTCCTACATTTCACGATTCCTGCATAGCCGCTTTAGGGCTTAAACCGAACACTCTGACTGGGTGTAGATGACTGACAGGTTAACATATTTTGCGCTAGAGGTTGCGGAGTAGCCGCGCTCTGGCTGCACGTAACGCTTATTTTCAGGGTAATTGTCACTTTATTCTATAAGACTTCACGAAGCTGCTAATAGAAGTTAGCGTGCCAATAAACAAGCCTGTATATCAGGCTAACTTGGCATTAATAGCTTTGAAGTACCTCTTGAGGGATATCGCTAGTGACACATAGCTTTAAACATAGCTCAAAATCAAAAGCGCAGATGCAGATACCACAAAACCGAGAGGGATGCTCGTGTTGTTTTCCTTTTTTTTTTCTTTGGTGTCATAATTGGCGCCTTTGATTTTGAAGATAAAAAAAATAATGAGGTGAAACTGCTGTGAGCTGCTTTTGCTAGATATAGGCAGTATGTGCGATTTTCAAACGAAAGGTATTGATTTTACACATGCAGATTTCATAACACTGCCGAGTTCTAGTACACGCGGCTCTTTTTTTTTATCCATTCCCATATGCTGTCGCAATGACCACGAGTTCTCAGTTGACGTTCCAATTAGCCACCCTGTTCCATCTATGTAAATACCAGCACAAATCGAGATCAACCCAGAGCTTCTATCAACAGAGTTATTCAGCTTAAACTGATCAATCATCTCCACTACTCTTTTTGAACCTTTGTAGAAATTTTCTCGATTCAGCGAAAGCACCAGCAAACAGCACTATCGAAGTAAAACAAAATATTGCATTTTGGCGCACGGCATCAGTTTTCAGTTTCTGTCATTATCCATAAAGCAAACGCACACACTCAGAACACCGTACTTCCCATAAAACTCTAAAAACACTCACACACACTACACACACACTACACACACAATTCTAGGCACGGCGTCTTCCACCAGTCTTGGTCGATCTCGAGGCAGTGAAACGATGTTTCTATTCACTGTGCACACGTCCGCACGTATAATGTCACTTGCACCAAAATGTTTTTCGCAGAAACGAACGTACTTAGAGTCGAACGAAAATCCGACAGCATCCTGTCGCGGGATTGCATGTTTCCACCTGTCGCATTCTGCGTCGGCTGGTAAACAGAACAGGGAGACTTTTTCGATTGTGTCCTTGTATCCCGAGCGACAGCCCGGCACACAGCAGGTGTTGGGCATCGCTGTCACGACGAGGTGACCGCGAAAAGAAAAAAAGGGGTGCAACCAGCACACACAACACCACTCCGCGCCCACTCTCCGCTAGTGGCGGCCAGCAGCAGCCGGCTTCCTCGTCCCCCTTCTAGCTATGCCAGCGCCGCTATCACTTTTGATAGCATGGTCCCTCACGTACCCCTGAAAGCGATCGTCGAAGAAAATGACCTCTGCTCCAGCAACTCCGAAACTTCGTCATTGGTGCACGCATTGGCGCACTCAGCCACGATCCAGCCGACGGATAGAAGCGCGGAAATGAGAACGGTTTCATCGACAGAAATGTAATCAACGTATGCGATTCCTTTGGCAACAACAGTTGTAGGCGTGAAGGAACTAAGCACAGGCAACACGACCACCGCGACCAGTCCGACCCCGAACCATGCGAGCTCCTCCAACGGATAATGAATGATCACTTCACAGCAATGCGAAGGCGGAAACAAAGGCCAATCTCCAAGGCCTTACTTTCGAAAGCGCTAAAAACAAGTTTAAAGCCAATTAGGTCATAGACGCCATCTTTGCAATACTATTCTCGAAGGTTATGTTAAGTTCGGGGCACGGACAAAAAAGTATTTCTTGCTCCGTGAATCGCGGTAACCGAAAGCACGTTATGCGTGTCGCTTGCGCCACTCTCATGAGCCTATTCTTACGGTCCAGCCCGGTCGAACTGCGTGAAAAGTGAACACGGCCGCTCTCTTCCGTGGTCGCTCGGCTGGCTCGGTAGCGCACCTCACGATGTATCACACGAGAACGGTACCACATTTGCGACGTAAAAGCAGGGTTCCCAATACATTGTATCATATGGGAGTTATGCCTGGAATGGCGAAAAAATTACACCATCTCCCGCTAAAGGGGACCATGAGGCGATGCGAAGCCGGAGCACTTGCACGATCGCGTTCCGTTGGCGTTCGTTGGGCATGCTACCTACCTCGCGTCGTGGAACGCGAAGAGGGACGCTACGCGCGTCGTATCTTCCATCTAGCCTGGCCGTTAATTCTCACAGAGCGAGCGGGGAACGCGGTCGACAGGCGGGCGAGAGGGGGGCAGCGTAGGAGAGGAGAGAGAAGGGGAGGGGACGCGCATGCGCTCGAGCTCATCACGGCGTTGCGCAGGAGAGAATTTCGGCATGTCTAGCCCGCGTTTCAGAGGAAGAGAGGAAAGGAGGAGGGGAGAGGGAAAGTGGAGAGAGGGAGGGAGAGGGAAAGTGGAGAGGGGAAGGAGAGAGGGGAGGTGGGGAGGGGAAGGGGAGAGGGTGAGTGGAGAGGAGGTGTGCGGAGAGGGTATGCGCATGCGCAGTAAGGGTGGTCACGCCGCACACCACCGGATTGAGCTCGGCCTTAAGATACTTCGCATCTAAAACGATGTAACAGCCGGGAAAACGCAGGAGTGAGGAACGTTCTTGTGTATCATGTTATTATGTACACATAGGGATTTGCGCGAGAACTGATTAAGCACGTCCGATAAGGGGGGTATGGGGAGGGGGGGTTCTGGTCGAGGAAATGATTCGGAAGAATGGAGCTAGACTCTTCTCCCTCCGAGACATTATCTAGTTCCACAGATAGTTCAGGTGTATATATCCGCCGCGTAGCCAAAAAAAAATTGAAGTACCCTTAATCTTCGCCTTTAAGAGTTGAACGCGTTAGCGAAATCCGGCCTCTAGTGCGCACTTCAACCACTAAGTGCATACTTATTAATCTGTATTGTTATACACACACGCACACAGATACACATGTGCGCGCGCGCGCGAATAGTAGAGGTTTCGATCTAAAACAAGAATCGCATGCCCTCCAAGATGCACGCCGCGCGCTTGCCATGTCGGAGGCCATAAAGAGTCGAAACATATTTCTTACAATGCCTCACAGATGGCAGCACATTATCTAGCGTTTGCTGTTTGCTTGATCAACGCCTCCTCTAGAAAGCCAGCGTTGGCTTGATATGTTTTCCGCTAGATGGACATAGTTGTCCATTTTTAGAGCTGTTTGAAAGTTCGTGTGTGTTTTTAGCGGCGATGGCTGCACTATCCCGGCCTTTTTCGACGTAGTTTGATGGTCTCGCCAATGCGCCTACAAATCGCCGAGTGGGCTCGTTTTTGTCGTGACACCTGCCGAACAAAATGCGTTAAAGAGACTCCTTCATTACATGACATTTATGTAGTGTTTTTTTCTGAAGCAGCTGCAAGTGACATCGTGGCTTTGTGGTAGGACACCTGCTTCCCACGCGAACGGCCCGGGTTCGATCCTCAATGGGAGCGAAGATTTTATTCTTTATTTTATTTCCTTCTTTCTCGATTTTTCGCTCACGGATGATTTTTCGCTCACAACCAACGGTGCCGACACCGACACCGGAATTTCTGCGACACGACTTCTCTAACGCTATCGCGTTAAAAAATCACGCCATATCCACGAAGTGAATGGTGATTGAGGAGCTGGCTCGGAGACAATCGGGTAAACCGTGAATGCTCCGTACAATTCTTCTACTGTCATATAAAGATGTCACACGTTGTTATAGTAGCGATTGTGGTCAGGTTCTTGTCGAACCACAAGCGGCTGCAGACCTTGCAGCTGTGGCCGAACGTGTGGTCGAGGAAATCACGCTTGAAGCGCGTGTCGGCGCCACCAACTTCAGGTAGCGACCGCTTTCGGCGCTTGGCCGCAGCATCCCGCGCCCGTACCTCTTCAAGGTTCTCTTGCCGCCGCTTCCGCGCTGCTTCGGCTTCGCGGGCTTGTATCTCGGGTTCCGCACGACGCTGACGTCTCCCTGCGGCCTTTCGAGCTCTCGCCGCAGGGTCTTGGCGACGAGCTCGCGCTGCAGCTGACTTGCCAGTCCTCCGCTCCGCTGCCCTGTCTTCTTCGTTCATGTTATTAGTATCTAAGCGCACTGCTGGAGTGGAGCAAGTTCCGCATGCTACAGTTGGCTTCTCTATGGCGCGAGCGTGCGCATGGTATATTTGGCTATGCTATAGGTGGTTTGCCTGCGTTAATATCATCATCAAGGCGCTCGAAGAACACGAGGAAGAAGACTTCTCTTTCGCGCGAGCTGCGCCTGTAGCGGTTGCCTCTCGAACGAAGGTTACGCTTACGGCGCGGGACTTTGCCCCAGCCTAAGAAGCTGGTGAGCCAGCTCCTAAAAAAATGTCACGGCGATCGCAACAATCACACTGACAGTGCTAGCATATCTCGCGCGGAATGTCCCTATTGGCTACAGCAACAAAAACGTTTTCGCCGTCACTTTCGCAGAACAAGGCTGGTACTCCACATCTTCCAATTCCATTTGACCTTATTAGTGAACACCGTTCAGAAAAGAATTCCATCCAGGGTGTTCCCTTCTGACAGAGGTGCTGTTTAAGCCTGAGTTACAGCCGTGCCGGACGTCGCTGAAGAAGCCGTTCTTGTGTAGTGATTGGTGTAGTTCTAAAGCCTGTTCGACATGACATGTGATTTTGCCCCAAGAGTGGCGCGGCTGCCATCGCGGATGCCCAAAACCAGTTTTTGGAGCGTCCGCTCGCCGCTGCGATTCAGATCGCCAGAGTTCAAAAAACTCGCTCATGGCAGGACCCCTGCCCAGTGGGAGAGCTGTGACGTAGAGGTAGAGTCGAGGAGCGCGCGCGCGGGCCGGGAGGAACTCGCTTTCCTAGCAGACGACATCCGCTGCAACAAGGTGCTCTCCACTGGCGGTGAAGAAGTGCCGTTCTTTTCCTTTTGCGGTTCTCGACGGCGCTTCCATCAAAGCAGACAAATCGTTTGCACGAGCCATTTCGTTCGATTTGTGATGAGGTTTATTGATGAAATGAGGTCGCGACGAAAAGGGACCGTACGCTGACACAGTGCAAGGCTGGCACAGGCGGTAAAGGCTCTCGCGCAATCAGAACGCGGTCGTCTTTCGTCCTCTTTCACAGGCGCATACTCGTCTGTGCATCTGCTCCACTACAATACCCCCGAGGTGAAGAGTAGCCATCCTGGCGACTCGTGGAGTACGTAGAATGAGGGGGTCGTAGTAGGGCTTGAGACGGTCGACGTGTACGGTCTCGCGTCCTCGACAGCGCAAATCTGGCGATTGTGTGAGGGGCTCGACGATGTAGTTCACCGGCGAGGTGGCATGAATGATACGGTAGGGACCATGGTACCGCGCCAGAAGTTTAGAGGAAAGCCCAGGGGCGTGGGGGGGGGGGGGGGTTACCCAAAGCCAAACAAGGGAGCCAGGAGGAAACGTAGGAGCTGGGTGATGAACGTCGTCATGTCGCGTCTTTTGTCGACCTTGAGCTTCACCTGTGAGGGAACGAGCCATTTGACGGCAGTCTTCGGCGTAGCCACTGTACGGGAAGGGGCCGTAGAGGTCGATACCCACGCGGTCAAATGCGCGAGCCGGGCACGGGAGCGGCTGCAACGTGCCAGCAAGGTGTCGCGGAAACGTCTCGCTTTGTTGGCATGTAGTGCAAGACTGAACGTATTTTTGCACAAAGCGATACATTCCTCGCCAGTAATATCGCTGACTCAACCTTTCGTAGGTTTTCAGGGTGCCGGTGTGAGCACTTTGGGGATCCGCGTGGAAATTCCAGCAGATCTCAGAGCGCATATGACTAGGGACAGCAAGGAGCCACTTCCGACCATCTGGCATGTAGTTGCGGCGGTACAGAATGTTGTCTCGCAAGGAAAAGTGGACTGCTTGACGGCGTAGCGCTCTCGTCGAAGGGACAGCAGACGGATCGGAAAGGTAGTCGAGCAACAGGGCAAGGTGTGGGTCCTTACGGTGCTCCAAAAGCATGTCATTGGTGCTGTGTGGTGACAAGGTGGTAAACTGGGGTGACAGAGAAGTCACATCTGGTGTTATTGGCGAGAGAGAGAGTGCATGAGCATCCGCATGCTTGCGAGCGCAACGATATACGACACGAATACCTGCAATCGAAGTGCCCAACGGCCCAGGCGTCCCGACGGGTCTTTCAAGGTGGATAGCCAACATAGTGCGTGGTGGTCTATAAGCAGGTCGAAAGGACGGCCGTAAAGATACGGGCGAAATTTCGTCAATGCCCAGATTATCGCCAAGCACTCCTTCTCTGTTACGGAATCGTTTAATTCAGCCTTCTTGAGAGCACGACTTGCATAAGCTACAACGTATTCACCTTGGGTGCCCTTGCGTTGTGCCAAAACAGCGCCAAGACCGACGCCACTTGCATCGGTATGAATTTCTGTGGGAGCAGTGGGGTCGTAGTGACGAAGGATAGGTGGTGAGGTCAACAGGCGGCGCAACTGGCGAAGTGAGTCATCCCATGCAGGTGACCATGCAGATATACCTTTGCTGGTGGCAAAGGTCGAAGGTGCGATGATGGACGCGAAGTTACGCACGAAGCTGCGAAAATAGGAGCAGAAGCCGACAAAACTTCTCAGGGCTTTCATCGATGTGGGCTTTGCGAATTCGGCGACAGCTCGAAGCTTATCGGGATCCGGAAGAACGCCGTCTTTGGAGATGACATGTCCCAAGATGGCTAGCTTCCGTGCTGCGAAGTGGCACTTCTTGGTGTTAAGTTGTAGGCCCGCCGAAGTTAGGCACGTGAGAATTTTGTGCAGACGAGCAAGGTGTGTCGGGAAATCTGCTGAGAAGACTACTATGTCGTCCAGGTAACACAAGCAATCTTCCACCTGTGGCCTCGAAGGATAGTATCGATCATGCGCTCAAACGTTGCAGGTGCGTTGCAGAGCCCAAATGGCATGACGTGGAACTCATATAGGCCATTGGGCGTTACGAAGGCTGTTTTAGGGCGATCACACTCAGCCATTGGCACCTGCCAATACCCAGAACGCTGATCCAAGGATGTAAAGTACTCGGCGCCTTGCAAACAGTCAAGAGCATCGTCTATTCGCGGTAGCGGGTAGACGTCCTTTTTTGTAATCTTGTTTAAGCGGCGATAGTCGACGCAAAATCGAATGGTGCCATCTTTTTTCTTGACCAATACCACAGGTGATGGCCAAGGACTTTGAGAAGGCTGTATGACTCCACGTAGAAGCATGTCATCCACTTGCTCCGTAATAACGCGGCGCTCTTCGGCGGAAACGCGGTAAGGCCGCTGTCGCAGGGGCGCGAGTGGGAGCCGGCGTCGATAGTATGACTGATAGTCGTGGTGCGGCCTAACGAAGAATGTTGAAAGCCGAAAGAAGACAAACTTGTCAAGGAGCGCAACAAGTTGGCGGCGACGAGAGGGGGAGAGGTTTGTGTCAATGGCCGTGTCAAACGCTGACGAACTTGATGGCTGAGATGCAGGAGTGATTGTGGCAATGTGACATGTGGTGACATCGGGAAGATCAAGGTCATCGATGTGGTTGACAGGTTGGACATATCTTAAAGTTTCAACACGGAGTAAGGCAATGGCGTAGGTGCAGTGGTTTGTAACCAGCATTATGGTTGACCCAGACGCAATTGTGAGAACGGCTAATGGGAGAACGATGCTCTTGCGTTAGTAAACACTGGAAATGGCGTAAACACTACCGTGGCGTCAGGTTCAGCAGTAGACGAGAGGGTAATAGGGACTGAAGCTTCCGGAGGCAAGGTGGTGCCGGTATCAACGATTAGGTTGCAGGGAGAAGAACGGTCGGGCAATGAAAAATCACACTTTGGCACAAGGGATACTTCCTCACGTGAACAATCGATGATAGCTTCATGAAGTGAAAGGAAATCCCAACCCAGGATGATGTCATGAGAGCAAGTGAACTGCGTCTGTTAAAGAGGACGAAAGATGACCCGCGTTCTGATTGCGCGAGAGCCCGTGCCGCCTTTGCCAGCCTTGCACTGTGTCAGCGTACGGTTCCTTCTCGTCGCGACCTCATTCCATCAATAAACTTCATCACATTTTGTGGCTGAGATCCCCAGCCAGACCTGGAGCTCCGCTCTCGCATGTTGGCCGAGCGACCACCGGACAACATGATTGACACAGTCACTACCCAGCACCTCCACCAAATGTTGTGAAGTTTATTGATAGAATGAGGTCGCGACGAAAAGGAACCGTACGCTGACACAGTGCAAGACTGGCAAAGGCGGCATAGGCTTTCGCGCAATCAGAACGCGGGTCGTCTTTCGTCGTATTTCACAGGCGCATACTCGTTTGTGCATGTGCTCCACTACAGTTTGAATTTTTATCGAATCTTGGCAACAACATAGGTCCGGACAGGGGGACCCTACGGCACTCCGCACTTGCAGTTCGCAGCGCGTATAGCTGTTCTTTTTCTTGTTTACGACCCCCACCCAGCGCGTTCGTATAGTTTGCTATGTTCTTCCTTTAAATGGCCACGTACCCCGATGACAAAAAATGCCGCCACCTCATCTCTGGAATGCCCATAGGAAATAAGAGAGACGACTTCCTTCACAAGCCCGCAATATCGTTGACTGGGCCGCTTGCATCCGGTTGCCGGCACAGACGGCGCACCAACGCCTTGTGACATTTGAGAGCAAAACGCACCAAAATCCCTGTGAAAGCTTAAAACCACAAAAGCCGACTTTTTTTTTTATTTTCCCTGGCCAAGTGTATCAGCGCGCACTAAGATTTCCATGCTGAAAGCAGGAACATAAATAAACGTGATTACTGAAGTTGCTTAATTTCACTCGTACACACTGTACATTTGCATCATTCAAGGTTTATACACGTGAAAATCAAGCCCCGAAGTCGAAGGCTGGTGTAACTCGCAACCCAAGCGCTCCAAAGCAAGCGAACTCGGAAAACTCGGGCGCTTTCCACAGCCACCCTTGCTCATCGTATAGGGTCGCGCCACGCGAAAGTGGTGCATTTGAAAGGAAGCCGCGTCCGCGCGTCCTGGTGTCCCTGGATCGCCGCGGAGGTCGCCGCTCAGTCGCTCGCGTGTGAAACGGGCTGAAATCCTGTGCTTAATGCAGCTCCACTACTTTGAAACCTGAGGAAGTGCGTAGCACGGTCATAGGCGTGCGCAGGGTTCTCTACTAGCAGGGGACACGTTTTAGCGCAGCGCCCCCCCCCCCCCTTGTTGGACGAGTCCGAAAGAAAACGAGCTCCGCAATGGATGCGAGAATGAACATGAAAATAAAGCGATGACGTACTTCCCACAGCGGCCTGCCATTTCTCCCCGGCTTTCAGGGGGTAAAGATTGGAAGTACACAGTTTTTTTGATGCGACATCAGGGATCCACGGTTGCCATTACCGTCAAAAAACATGCGTAGTAATAACCCTGGGAATTAAAAGATGACGTGAAAGGTCCTACTAAGTGAAGGTTTGGTGCAGAATTAGCAACCCCTTTAGGAGACGATAATTCTGCTCCACACCTTTACTAAAGCACTAAATTCGCAAAAGCGCAATTTTAAATGACAGGCATTTCTTAGCTAACCAAAGGCACTTCGAGCGTTTCTATCTACGTATCTATTTATCAATCTATCTAGCCGCCAACGTCTGGGTGCTCTCGTGATCGCCTCCTGAACTTGGTGTAGCCCAAAATTGGCATGGGAGGGTAAGAGGGTTTGACGAATATGACTCCCTGGTCATGACACGAATGTCGTGAAAATTCTGTCGCGTACGTCTTCAAACCCTTTCCTTCAAACATGTGTGGCACATATCCGTATACTACGGGCCGCTGTATGCGGGTATGGGCGACAGGTGATTGACCGTTTATGGTAATTTAAAGGCTAGAACGTTTAGCAAACCCGACATCGGCAGCGTTGAGCCGGCGATATCAAGGAAAAACCAGGAACTCCTGCAGCAGGAATCGAACCCAAGCATTCTGCGTGCCAGTCAGGTATTCCACACAGCAACGCCAGGTCTTTAAACTGCTTTGGAAAAAGACCCTACGCAGGCGTAATGTCGGTGCAACGTCAATTACGGTTGAAGTACTTTGTATCCCATTTTATAACAAAGCAACAGACATTACATATGCACTCCTATGATACAGGCGTCGTGTCAGGTTAGCGTCAATTGGGGTTACAGTGTTCGCTCCGCTTTTACAGCAGTCTAATAAACATTACATTTGTATTCCTGTGATTCAGCAAGCTATATTCAATCGTCACTCGACCCAGGAGGAATACGCCAGCGAAATGCATGTAGTATATTGACATCATCGAACCGTAAAGTGCACTTTGTTGTGATAAAACTGACGTATGTGCTCTAACGTGAGTGCTGACTTGCGTCACACCCTCAGTTCCCTTTTAAACGCCAGTGTAGTCGACGTGCCTGGTAAGCCCAAGATGTGTAGACAAATACGACACTTGCAAAAGACGTCGATCCATCTCGTAACGCTTGGCTCGAAGCCAAAAATGCACCATGGACCGCTACTTGCTGACTGCTTCGCATGAAACCGATTCCCACAAGGTTGCTGACTAGCAGGGCTCCGGGCCGAATGAGCAGCGCATGCGCGCACGTGTCCTTGCCACCGCCGCTGCCAAATACTGCGACAAACCGCCTTCGCCGGCAGCGTCTATCCCCAGTAACGCGCAGCTTGTCCGAGTGAGTATCCCGCCCAAACTTGAGCTTGGTTTCCCTATAGCCAGTGCCGCTTCCCGTGCGTAACAGCGACACCATCAACAACACAACCTTAGCATAACAACATTTAATCGCAATTACACATTACCGCACAGCACATGACGTTAATTCTCACGATACCACAAGACCGACATTGCATAACTAAACTGACAGAACCAATAACAATGACAACAGCGCAATGGGAATCACAGGGTGCCCGTGCTCATAGGCGTGCGCTCGAAGGGGACAGGGGGGGGGGGGGGGCGCCGCCCCCCTTTGTGCCCCATTCAGTGCTTTAGTAAAGGTGTGAAGCAGAATTAGCGCCCCCTAAAGGGGGTGATAATTCTACGCCACACATTTACTAAGTTGGACCTTTCACGTCATCTTTTCATTCCCAGGGTTACGACTGCGGATGTTTTTTAACGGTAACGGCGACTGTGGATCCCTGATGTTGCACTAAAAGACTGCGTACTTCCAGGAAATCTTTACCCCCTGAAAGCCAGGGACAAATGGCAGGCCGCCGCGAGAAGTACGTCATCGCTTTATTTTCACGTTTGAACTCTTGGGGCCAAATGACATGTCATGTGGAACAGGCAACAAGGTTTAGAACTACACCGATCACTACACAAAAACGACTTCTTGAGTGACGCCCGGCACGGCTGTAACTTAAGCTTAAACAGCTCGGCTGTTAGAAGGGAACACCCTGTATGCATAGGCGTGCGCAGGGTTCCCCAACAGGGGGGGGGGGCGAAGTTTTTTTGCAGCCCCCCCCCCTCCTACTAAGCCAATGTACGAGGCAGATTTGCCGCCCCCCCCCTTCTTAGGTGACTAGGGGGGTCAATGAATGGGGCAGATTTTGCGCCCCCCTCTTAGGTGACTAGCCGCCGCCTCTGCCAGCGCCCCCCCCCCCTACCCCTGCGCACGCCTATGCCTGTATGGCCTTCCTTTCTGTAGGTGTTCACTATCAAGGTCAAGTGGAATTGGAAGGTGTGGAGTACCAGCCTTGTTCTGCGAAAGTGACGGCAAAAACGTTTTTTATTGCTATAGACAATAGGTGCATTATATGCGAGACGTGCTGCCACTGTCACTGTGATGGTTGCCATATCCGTCACACCTTTTTGGCTACGCGGCGGATTCATACACCTCAATTATCTGTGGAACTGGATATTCTCACTGAGGGAAAGGAGTCTAGCCCTGTTCTTCCGATTCAGCTCCTCGGCCAGAGCACCCCCCCCCCCCCCGGAACCCCCGTTATGGGGCGCGCTTAATCAGTCCTCGCGCAACTGTTATGTGTACATAACAACATGATAGTGTAGTAATAAAAAAAAATAATGTCATTATTATTATTATTATTATTTCCATTATTATTCCTATTGTTGTTGTTGTTGTTAAATGCGAAACATTTCTTAGCGAACGTTAGGCATTTTGGCCGTTTCTACCAAAGTATCCATCTATCTGTGTGTCTATCTGTCTATGTAGGCGCCTACGTCTGGGCGCTCTCCTGGTCGTGTCCATAACTTGTAATACACCAAAATTGGCACAGCAGGCGATCAGTGTATGACGAACACGATTCACTGGTCGTGACATCAATAACGCAAAACATCTGTGGCGTACGTCATGAAGCCCTTTCCCCCAGTAGCGTGTGGCACATACCCGCATACCACAGTTCATGTTATGCGGGTATGTACCACAGGTGATTTACAATCTCAACACAGTAACCGCGAACAACACATTGAAACGCAAGGCAAGTGAGGGAGCTGAAGGCAGAACTCATGTGGAAGACGCTCGACCGCCATCCACTCTTCCTCGTGGTCCGCCAGTACGACGACGCAGTGAGTGAGTACGAACTTTATTCAGGTCCTGAGGTGAAAGAACGCGGGGCCGAAGGCCCCGCCAATCAATCCGGCTGCTCCACCCAGGTCGGGGCCGGTAGACAGAGTCCTTCGGCGACGGCCCAGGCCCTCTGGACAGCCTTGAGCTGAGCTATGAGCTCTGTGCTTTGAAGCGCTGAGTCCCATGAGTACCGGTCAGAAAAGTCTGTACCCGCGTTGGCAGGGCACAGCCAGAGCATGTGCTCGAAATTGTTATATTCGTGGCCACAGTGCGAGCATACAGCAGGAAAGTCAGGATTGATCCTGCTTAGTGTCGTCGGTGTTATGTATGTTCGAGTCTGCAACTGTGTGTAAGTGATTGCTTGTGCTCTGTTGAGCTTTGTGTGAGGAGGAGGAAAAGTTCGACGTCCTAACCTATGATGAGAGGTGAGTTCGTGGTCTTTGTTATGAGATGAGAGGCGTGTTCGCGGGTCTTTGTTATCGAGGTTCCTGCAGGCTGCATTGAAGCGAGGGGGTGGACCGCAGACGCGGAAGTGAGCTCTCGCGCCAGTTGGTGTGCCCGCTCGTTTGGGTTGCAGGAAGGAGATCCGGCAATGTTTCCCATGTGAGCCGGGAACCATGTAATGTGTGAGGACGGGAAATTATCTTCGCCCCTTTCATGGTAGAAGAGCTTGTTGACAACCGTAGCTGCCAGAAGAGACGAGGGCAGCCGAAAAAGTTCTTATGGCTGTTCTGGAGTCAGAGTAAATGATAGGGGCTCCCGTGCAGCTTTGAAGGGCACCGCAATGGCCATTTCTTCTGCTTCGTGGGTGAAGTTGGTAACTACCGTGGCTGCGTTGACGAGCGAGCCATGGGCGTCCACCACCGAGACGGCGTAAGCGCCTCGATTCCAATATCTTGAAGCGTCAACAAAGAGGACTGGCGTTTCGTTGCGCATGATCTTGGCGAGTATGGCCTTGGCTCTCGCTTTTCTCCGTCCTTCGTTGTGGGTCGGGTGTATGTTTCTGGGAATCGGATCAACTGTTATCGCTTGCGTGGCGTTTTTGCAAAGTTGTGACTTCTCTGGCGGCATGAAGAGGGGCTGAATGCCGGCTTCTAACAAGATCTCGTTGACTGCCCTTGAGAGCGAGAGCCGACTAATTTGGGCGTGTCGCTGTGCCCCAAACAGTTCGGTAGCTGTATTGTGCAGGCCCAATTGGAGGAGTCGTTCCGTACTAGTATTTCGAGGGAGGCTCAGGACCCTTTTCAATCCTGTTCTAATTAGTGTATCGATTTTAATGAGCTCCGTCTTCTTCCAATTGAGGAAAGGGGCGGCGTACGTTACGTGGCTGATGAGAAAGGCGTGAAATGCTTTCATGAGGTTGTCTTCTTTCAGGCCGTCCCTTCTGTTGGCGACCCGTGATAAAACCCTGGTGAAGTTGAGGACACTCTTTTCTGTGCGTTTGAGTGCCTCCATGTTGTCACCGCTGTAAGCCCCAATCACCATACCCAGGACCTTGATTGTGTTACACCTGAGGATGCTGCCTCCGTCCCTGGTACTTAGGTGAACGTATGACGCAGCGTTATCTTCATTTCTTATGAGGTTCGTGCAACGTGCGGGCGTTCTCCATCATAACGGACAAGTATAAGCACCGCATAACAGCTTACCGCGTCTGGTGTTGTTAATACTAACGTTGATGTTGGCATCGTTACGCAACTGTAAACATTTGGTTATGCAACACATGTGCGACTATTCAACATATGTGTGCGCATATTAGTGATGCAGAACTATCGGAAAATTGACTATCAATAGTATCGATAGTTTTTTTAAACTATCGATAGTGTACACAAACTATCGATAGTGTTACTATCGACAAACTCTCGGGAGTGCAATCGGTAGTACCATCGTTAATATTGCTAGCGATATTACTGCCATGCGTGTTTAATGCTTTGTTTTGACGTATTCGAGTTGCAGCCACAAAGACTGTTAGCAACGTTTGACGCAGACAGCGCCGTAATCTTTGAGAAGCTTCACAATTGTTTGAGAACATCGTGTTAAGATTACGTGCCAGACGCGAAGAGTCAAGTATATTCGAGAGCTTACGCGAGCAGCAGCGATAACGCTGCAAGGTTTGATGACTGATGTATAAAGGACGACGCGTTCCACCAATGATCAGGTTACTCAACGGCTGACAGCTGCTCCCGCCACTATCAGTGCGCAGCATGTATCGCTTGTATTTTGAGCTTTCATTTTCTGGGCACAAGTTCGCCCAAACAAAGAGCTCCGTATTTCCCAGCCTTGCTGCGGTATTCTTCACCGTCACAACCACGTGACAATACTATTGAAAAAAACGCCAGGCGTGCGCTGAAACAGCAGCACAGTCACAGCGAAAGCTGGAAGAGCGGCGTTTCTAGAGCCCGTTGTAATCTAGCTCTCTTGGGGGTACAATACAAGTACACTAGAGAGGTACCCACTACGCCACAAATCACAATTTTTGTGCAGTTGGGAAGCACCTACTAAGCCATTATTCGTCATTCTGCGGAGAAGCGAGGCACCAGCTACACGTCTGTAAAGCATTATGTGCACTTTGTTCACGCGACGACTGTTGACGATGAAGAATTATGGATCAGTCCTTTGTAATGGATTGGAAGCTTTATACGGCCCACCAGTTATGTAATTTGCATTGGATGACGCCCGGTCGCTATTTCCCTCTCCCGTCATGCTGTATAGCATATGTTGATGTGGGAGAGAGACGGGGGGGGGGGGCGAAGAACATTACTGAGACCCCAAGGAAATAGATCCTGCGCTTATGGGCTTCCTTGGCAACCAATACAAATGCACTTGCGAGGAACCCACTAGGCTATAAATCACTCCAATTTTTTAGAAGTAGAGCAGCAGGCATTGTGCCATTTTTCGTCATTCTACGGAGAGCCGTGGTACCTGCTAAACTCATGTAAGGCATTATGCGCACTTTGTTGATGTTGTGCCTCATGACGAGGAAGAATTATGGCAGAGCCCTTTGTAATGGGTTGGAAGCATTCAACAACCTACTCGTTGCGCAATTCGCATTGAGTGACGCCTGGTTACAGAATTCGCATTGTGCGACGCTTGGTGCTTATTTCACTCTTCTACCACGCTATATTGTGTATGCTAATGTGGTTCCTTCCCGACATGAAGCCTGTATAGGAACTTTTTGCAAAACTGTTTCAAGCACCGGCATGGCTCAAAGGTTGAATACTGGGCTCCCACGTAGAGGGCCCAGGTTCGAACCTCGTTCCATCCTGGAATTTTTTTCTTATTTCGTTTTTTCTTCTTATTTCGAGCGATACTGGTTACGGACACCGGCGGCGGCGGCGGCGGCGGCGGACACCTACGGCGCCAAAAACGGCCGGTGAAATGATCTCACAACAGCCTTCGCTCTAAAATACCCCGCAGCCACTTTCCCGCCGCATGCTTCACATAACATCGATTCCCATGGTATGTGGGATTTGCCGTAGTTTTTTTCCTAATAAAACAGCCTGTTTCCATATAAATGTTTTTATGGTTATGGCAACGAAAAGTATTCTAACGCTTTCGATATAACATTGTGCTCCTGGGCACTGCTGGTAGCTCATTTCGAGCTCAGCACGGCATGCAATCAGGAAACAATTATCAGCAACAACTGCCGCCAGGGTGTTCGTCACTTCTGTTTCATCACATTGCCGAACGAAATCTAGGAATAAGAAAATTACAGTATGCGCGATTTTATGACCGTCGGGTCCATCGAACAGCATGTGTACAATGGTACGCGCCTTCCACCTGAGATCCGTCGTGCTGAGACGAAACCCGCATTTTCATGTCAGCCGGCTGGGATGTTATCACAGTGCCCGCGCGTGCTGTGGCGGTCTGACAGATTCCTCTACTCAAATGCTCCTTTCTGTGAGGTGCAAAGGAAAGGAACCTCAGTGGAAGTAAACTACCCGTAGCAGGTCATGTTTAACTTGAGCTATCATTTCATGTACTCGCATCACCATTATCATTGCATATGCGCATTTGCCATTTAAGGGTGATAATAGTTGCAGTTCCAGGGGCTTGCATACTTATAGGTGATCGCCCTAGAAATGGAAGAATCTTTAAGCCGAGAGCCCTAGGCGCCTCATCAAATGCGAAAAGTGACCGTTGGCGTCAACGCGAGAGATGTAAGAAAGTCATCGTGTAAAGGCGTCTGCATGTGACGACTTCATGACGTCACATGATGACGTCATCACACAACATCGTCGCTTGGTAAAAAGTGGTTCGATCCGAGAGGCACTGCAATCATACAAAGAAAAAAAAAACACACGTTGGGCGGAGAAAGTTTTCAGGGAGGGGGGATAAACACAATTGACTGCGCAGAAGCACAAGAAGAAACACATGCCTTTTCGCCTTCGAGTTTTCTTAGGCAAATGCATGTGGGCCCGTGTGACTTTTTAAATCTTTTTAACACGAAAGTGTTTTATGCCGGGGTCCACCAAGTACATTTGTCACGGATATGACGTTGATAAAATGGACGCCAACGTGTGAGAAATAAAAAAACCAAGAGAAAGACACCCCGCTGGGAATCGAACCCATGACGTTGCGACCGCGACGGCAAGCGCCCGACGCCCTACCCACTAAGCTAACTCGGAAGATGCTAGATACGGCGCAAACGCGCCTTATATCTTTCACACATTCTCTTTCGTGGCGGGCGGAGCGGGGCGGGGCGGTGCCGCCGTCTGTGAGACGTGAAGAGAAGTAATGCTTCTACTAGCGCCTACTCCGAGATTGCACGTGATATCGGAGGTCATGGTTAAAGCGTCTCGATACCAGAGAGGTAGACTGGCCGCGCTGGCGTCACCTAGGCACCCTTGACGCAGTTACGTTCTTTGCCTTTGGCTTCGTTAGAGTGTACTAGAAGCATCTGAGTGGGACGAACGGAGCGCTCTTGCTGAGGCGGCACTCGTTGACGGAATAGGGGGCGCTGCGGGCGAACTGGATTGGTCGCGACCGAGCGGGCGAAACGCGCTTTCTCGCGTTTCGCCCTGTTTTTCTATATACAGGATCTATATACAGACATTAGGGTATTAGAAAACAAGTGAGAATAAATTCAGTGACTTATAAGGCTTTCTAACGAAAGCGTGCCGTGTATTTTTTTCCGTGTTCCCTCTAGAACACGGGCAGCGATGCGTCAATAACACCAACTGACTGATCCGGTCATATTTCTCTAAGAAATTGAGCACTTAAAAGTGTCGTGGTGGCAACTGTATAAATTAGAAGTGAATGCGGTGTCAGTGCGCTAATTTTCTACCATGAAAATTTTCAGCGGCAGTCGTTCGTTTATCTGAACGCCCGAGAGTGATAGCTGCCGTTGACGTACTACTTTTGCACAGCTTTTCGCACACCCCTCGAAACTGTCGTGATACTTTAGTATCCTTTTTAATTATTGCAATTACTTACAATATTTTGAGCATGCTGCGACCGCACGCAACATTACTCAGATATGCCGAGAATGCTCTACACAGAAATAAACTACCAGTGCTAACATCGTAAATAATTTATTGCTTTTAACCACGGTTTCAAAATAATGTGGAGCTTAAATGTTATAATAAACGCTATGGTGCAGGCTACCAAAGTAGGGAGTGCAGAGTGAGAGTGAATAACCGAGAATAATGCTTTGACAGAATTAAAGGCCGAAAACAAGGGTCTCTAAGATTGCTGTAATTGAATCAATTAGGAGAAAATAAGGGTCCACATTTGCAACAGAAGGCCCACTTGAGTATGGTCAAGTGGGCCTTCTGTTGCAAATCTGAACCCTTATTGGCTTTGGACCAAGTCTACAAAATTTTCCACCATTTGAGTCAACAGAACAAGTAAATTCCGGTCAACGTGTTTATTCACAAGAGCCAAATGTTATGCCACTCAAAAACTGATGCTATGACTAATCCTATGATGTCATGTGCACCTGCGCACTTTCAAAAGCTGTGCCATTTTGCGCCTTTCTTCTTTTGCCTTGTTTACACCCTTTATTAGAATGTGCAGACGAGTGACAATGTAGAATCGCACAATCTTTGCTTTCACTTCGGCTTTATGCGCAGCACAGCCAATAATTTTTTCCTTGCCCTTCACAAGTGACCGCACGTCCAAAATGCTGTCGGCATGCAGGCGGTTCATGCTAAAGCAGCCCGTGAAGACGCCCTCTAGGTAGTTGACGAATTCAAACAGCTCTTTTGACGGATAAAGCAATCCACCTTTGTCGCAAAAACTTGTAAATGCAGACTGTGCATCGGCTCTGCCTTCTGACGCAGGAACAAGCAGGAGGGTGCGGTATGTATCACACCCAGTCTTCTCCACACACTTCTTGGCAACATACCCTGCCGTGTGGTAAACTAGACGAGAGTTGCTGTTTTTTCGCACGAGGCTGTGATGCTCAATGGAGAAAGTTGGCTCCTGGCAGGCAGCATCGTCCAGACTGTCGAGGTCGCCTAGTGCAATGTGCTTTTCAACTGTTTCTTGCAAGCTTGCTTGTTGCAGTTGTGCATCACCTGTGTCCAGAAGTGCTGTCAACACCACTGGCTCCACACTGCTACGACTCACTGGTCGTGCCAAACTGTAAAAGCTGAGGCAATTGACCGTAATGAGGAATTGCTCTGGTGTCGAATGATCATTGCAGCCTGATGACTGCCGCACAATCCCGAACAGGTTCTCCACCGGATCTTGACTTACCTTTGCAGTCATCAGGTACTGGTACTGAAGCTCCTTCGTGACATACTGCAGCAATGACAGTATGCTAGACTGTGTCACCCGGAAGCCAACAGCTGTTGATTTGCTGATAAAGCCAACACCGTTGACAGCATGCTGCTCCCACTTTGTGATGTACTTGAGGAAGTTTGACAATGCGGCAACTCCTCTTGAGTTGGGCCACAGTGCTTCGGACTTGAAGCGGGACGTCATAACCTTAAAGGGACACTAAAGGCAAATAACAATTTATGTCAGAGTGAAAGCCCAATGTATGACAACTTCTAAAACGGCAATATTATCAACAGCAGTGCCCTACTTACCGAGAAATTAAGCTAAATGTATCACATGATGAGCGCCACGATTGGGACATTTTCGAAGTGATCCCGATGACGTATGGAAGTCGGCCTACAATAAATCACTAGTAATCAAACTAGCAGCAGTAAAAAAAGAACATTCCTAGCATCAAAAGACGTAATAAAATGCTGTTTGTTCGTTTCCGCTTGATTCGTGGAAAACAAAACCTACGTGGCGTTGCCATGGGGAACGGCGCGCGTGGTTCAAAGGTTCCGTTTTCGCCGAACTGCGCCTCGCCCGTCTCAGTGGTAGTTTCGGGATCGCGTACTGCCGTGCGTGTTTTGCGCGCTCGTGAAAGTCGCTCTGACAGAAAGTTCGACAAAATGCCGCATGCGTGTGATATTGCCGGATGCCCGAATGGTGCACAACGTCAGTGCTGCAGCAAGGAAACCGGTGTGTCTTTTCACTGGGTGCCGAGGAATGAACCCTTACGCTCGAAGTGGCTTAGTTTCATGCCATTGCGCCAGTGTGCTAAACAGTCAAAACCTCTGCGTGTGTGCTCGCTGCACTTTCGTACATTACGAGACCAACCGCAACTTGGTGAAGGCTTTGAATGTGCCCATCCGAGCAAGTCTTTGCCGTAGCGCCGTTGTTGCTACTGTGGGTCCCGCAACTTCCGCTCGGCTGCTACTAGTGTCGGCGGCCGCGCAGTAAAAGCGGGCAACGTTGGGCACGGCAGCAGTGACGTATGAAAGTCGTATTTTCAGGCGGGAGATTTGAAACGCGCTAACGCGATGCGGACCACTAAAAACGTGATTTTATTTCAAAATAAGCACTTCCTTGGCACAAAAGCAGCACTACGAGGTTTCTGGACCGCTATTTCAACAATCAACGTCGACTTAATATTTGCCTTTAGTGTCCCTTTAATCAGTTCATTCATCATTCTGAAACAAATAGATCACATAAAGCAGCATGAGATTATCGTAAGTACGTGGGTTAGGAAGACAAGGTAACAACAACAGCCTAGCAGTTGAGCAGGTTATAATTTTTGTGACTGACTAAACCAAAATACCTGAAGAATGCTTCTGTCGCATCTATGGCTCCTTTTCCATAACTTGACTCTATAGTGCCTTTGTAGTGGTGCAGACCACGCCACACATGGTCACCAAAGAGCTGAAAAGCTAGGGAGACTCATCTTTTCAAATCCGTTCGGCTCCAAATGGCTAGCGGTCAACCCTGGCATTGGCTTCAGCGTCACATTATCTTTGTCATGATTGAAGGCTTCTTCGACGAAGTATGTAGAGACCTGCATTAAGAAAGCCATGGTGAGTCACTTCCTAGACTTTTTAAGGTCAACTCCACAAGAGGAGAAAAGAGCCTTACCCGTTCATCTGGTGTGTCGAAGCCGCCCTTCAGCAGGGAGTTACGTAGGCGCTTGATCAGATGTGGGAAGTCTGAAAGGAAATGAAGTTCCCTCTTTGCATCAACAGGGTGCTTGACTTTACATGTAATCTTGCTGGCAGATCCTTGAACACCCATTAGCGTCCACATCTTCCTATTCCATGTGGCCCCATCACATGTCACAAAGTGTACAAAGAGTCCCGCTTGCTCTGCCAGAATTGTCGCCTCAACAAGAATTTTGCACAGAAGTTCCCCTTTGACATTTCCATTTGCGGCAAAAACTCCCAGGATTTGGGAAAACCTCCCGGCAAACGGTACAAACATCACAACCATTCCATGGTCGCATGGAAGGCCAGCGTCCTTAGCAGGCGTGAACGGTCCTAAATCCACAAAGCCACGCAGCTTACCAGTTTTCTCAACAGACAAGTGTTCCGACAACTTCATCTCGTCAATGAGAAGTCCACCATGAAGTTTGAAGGAGTCCATTGAGGTGGTTTTTGCTTTTAAGGTATCCAACATTTTTCTGCAGAAACCAAACCTGTCTTGTACGCTGCTGTGTACTTCTTTAGTGTGGTGTTGCTGGGAAGTACAAGGATATTTTGTTTCCTGATATCCCTATAAAGCTTGGGGCTCTTCATCTTCATGAGTATGCATTCAAGCATCCATTCCTTCGTAAACTGCATGCCTCTTGTACTCTTGCGTTTTGAGGCTGCAAAGCAGTGACGCACGCTCTGTTGCTGCTTTTCTGGTAGCATGGCTATCTTCTCTTCTAGCGCTTCCATTTTTATTTTGGCATTTTGAGCCTTCATTCTTTCTATTTGGCCATGTAAGCTCAACAGTTTCTGACACAAGCGTCTTTGCCTTTGTAATGCGCATCTAAGCTTTTGCGCTGCTGTGATGGCTTGTTTGTGACGACGATTCCTCAGACGAGATAGTCGTGTCAGCAGGGACTTTCGTAGGTAGCGACATGATAGGCATGGTGCTCCTAAACAACAAAAAAGCAACATGTTACAAATTACCCTCTTTTCGCCAGTGGACAACCTTAAAGAAATGGCCAAAAAATCCCTTGTCACCGTGCATATCTAGAACATCCAATTTTTTATGTATGGGGTTACGGTCATTGCAAAACAGGATATCATTCCATATGCAATGCAGCAAAACCTAGACTAGACTCTCAAGTTGCATGCAGACTCTATAACAGCAAGACATGTAGTATCCCAGATGCATTGAAGCAAGTAGTGCTCTTCCATCACAAATAAGCCCCTTTAGAGTGATGGCTAGCCATCCCATTACATAAGCATGCAGTAAAAACTATGCTAGCATGTACGTATTGCAGGTATCGGCCTGATTTGCATATTGCTGACCATGTTACGAGGCTGTACAAAAAGGTGAACACAAATATTTTTCTATCAATATTTGTGCTGAAATTAAATCAACATCTATTAAGCTACATGAGACATTCACATTTCGGGAAGCGTGCAACGGTTGATGCATTCAAAAGAACACTACTTTTCATGCGACTTTGATTCCAGGTTTACCTTCGGCAGCCGTCGTTCCTGCGCACTTCTTGTTGTAGAATGAGCCGTCTAACACAGTTGTCTGGCCCATCAGCTTCGTCGTTAAATCCCCTTCGGTAATAGACGAAGTGCTGAGTGCACCTGGACATTTCAGAAATTGAGATGCTTGAAGAAGGGCTTCCTCTGCCTGCAATACAGTTCTTGCAAGTCCTTCAGAGACTAGCTTTCCATTCAGAAATGTTTTGTAACTAGCCTGCTCGATCACGCTCATGTGAAAAAGGACTGCCCTCTCTGAAGTGACAGTGCCAGAGCACGTATCCAACTTCGACAGTGTATAAACAGCGCCTTCATAGCCAGGGAATTGGTGCACCGACCAATATTTAGACGGAGTCCTCAGTTCTCGCAAGTTTTCTAGTTTCAACGACGCTGTCGACACGTCGTGCGCGTCGTCTTGACTTTCAAAGTCCTCGTCGACAGGCGTGCTCGTACAGGCTTTCTTGCTATTCTGGGGTCCCGGCACGGTAGGCGCTTCCCGTTTACGAGGAGCGCGTTTAGGAGGCAGTTTCGTGCTCAAATATTTCGGAGCGTTGGGCAAGACTGTAGGCACTGCGTCTGGCGTCAGCGCGGGAACACCGCGGGCGATTCTCACTTCTTTGCCGTCAATGATGTAGACGTAGTCACGCTGTATGTAGCGGTCCTCGAAGTGGAGCTCGCACACTGCACAGTTTTCCTCGAGAGCTTTGTCGCTGCGATGGAGGTTCCTTTCCCACATTTTTCTTCTACTTTCATCTTTTGGAACGCTAAAAAGCGATCGCTTCCTTTCTGCTTTGACGCCGGCATAGCCTGTGCGGCATCCCAGCGCGTAGCAATGGCGAAGCCTAGCTTTAGTCATGCCGAAGTCGTTGGCACTCACTCATTTGTGCATTCAAGGCTCCCACCACAGCACAGTAGTAGACAGAGACAAAACAGCAGCAGCGCTCACGCACACATTGCGAGCCAACGCAGCTAATAGGTGAATGCGACGACGAACACACTTTAAACCAATGCCACCAGTGCGAACACCACCAATCCACTGCGACCGCAGCGCCGCCACGCCAACTGTCAACGAATCACGCTTCTCTACGATGCAGGTGCAGAGCCGGCCGCTCGTCCCACTCAGAACTTCTAGTACACTCTAGCTTCGTGTTAGCGTGCGTCGGCTCATCGGAGTAGTGCAGCTTCCACGTTGTTGGGTCACGGGTGTCTCAGCTTGCGACTGCTTCTGCGCAGAGCTGATAGACGGAGCGATCAAGGCGACGGTGAGTTAAGGCAAATTTATATACATATATACAGAGGCGTTACATATTCGGCGCTGGGGCCGACAGCTTATCGGGCTCGCACAGCGGTGCGACGACGACCCGGGATTTCTTCGTTCGCTGTCTCGCTGTCTCGCTGTCTCCCTGTCTCTCCGCGCTGCTTGGTTCTTTTATAGCCCTGGCCGACCCCTTGCATCAGCCAGTAGTGCGAAGCCTCCAATCAGGAACCGCCGTTGGTCGCTGGCTCGAACCGGATCCGCGGGGAGGAGGGCTTGCCGCACGTTGCGGGAGAGATTTCCGTCGGTTGTGTCAGGCGCAGCGCCGGAGTTGCCGGGGATTGCGTAAGGCTCCCGCCTCGTTGCATCAGCTGGTGTTGACGCTGGTTGAGTCAGCCTCATCGCCGGAGTTGCCGGGGATTGCGTAAGACTCCCGCTTCGTTGCATCAGCGGGTGTCGACGCTGGTTGCGTCAGACGTTTTACCAGCTTGAATTCCTTGTCGAAGCAAGGAAGTTTGGGTTGGGAGCCCTGGCATAACAGCACCCCCGCCGCCAGACAATGCGCCGGAAAGACGAGCTGCTTCCACGTGGCTCGGATGCCGGGCGCGCTCGTTCGCCAGGTCCATCCAGGTTCACCTCCAGGGCCATGGGGACATTTGGCTCCACGCTTCGTTCCGTGAACAGATCCCAGTCGCCAGGCCGGATCCCGGCTCCAGTGGCTTGTCGCCAAGATGTGTCGACTTGCTTTGCTCGACTCTTTTGACGATCTTTCGTATCAGCACTTGTTGATCGTTCTGCAACTTGTCAAGAACGGTCCGACAACAAACACACGACACAAGCAAGTGCCCTCGGTCACCCCACAGAACACCAGACCTAAATAGAATAATATATTCCTAGCTACCTTTATGTCTAAATTTTGTTCCCTCTATATCAAGAGGCACATGTGAGACACCAAAACTCTTAAAAACAGAACTCAAAATATCACACGCGTAACAAACGCAATGAAACAGAATTCAAAATAATCTTGGCCCCTTGAGATCACTCAGGACGGAAGCGCTCAGCTGAGGCCGCAATGAGGACAAAATTTTGCCCCAATTTGCCAGCGAAAAACCGAAAGGATAGCCGAAGACGGCACTGCTTAGAACGCGCGACTCAGTGCGTCTGCGTTCGCGTTTAGCTTTCCTTTCTTGTAACGAACGTTCAAGTTGTGCTGTTGGAGTATCATGCTCCACCTTAATAACCGGCCGCTTTTGGACGACATGTTATTCAACCAGGTTAGAGTACAGTGGTCCGTTTCGACCACAAACTTGTCCGTGGATTTCCCCACCCTCTGACAAGTGTCGCAAGAGCGCACAAAGTCTTCGGTGTCTTCCCAGCATTTCGGCCAGTAAAACTCAAGGGAAATCCTAGCCTTGGTCTTCTTCAAGCCGAGATGCCCTGCCCACGCGTTTTCGTGCGCAAGTTCCAATAGCTGGCGACGATACTTTTGCGGTATCAAGAGTTGCTCATACCTGCGACCTTGTACATCTGTGTAGCTACGATACAATAGCCCAGATTTCTCATAAAAAGAAATATTCTTTTTCTTTACTCCCAATTTTACGCTTTCCATTAGCGCTTTTATCGAGATGTCTTCACGCTGCTCTCGAATGAGCGTCGCTCGATCAACCCTCGACAGCTCACACCAACTTTCAGCTACAGGCTTGAGCGTATTGCCCGCCTCGCCCAACGGCGCCACTTCGGTTTCTCCGCCGACGGAGACGACGCTACCCGCTTCAGCTGCAGGCGGCTTGAGTAACCCATCCCGAGAGTTTTCTGTCCGAGGCTCGCTCGACTCGCTGCCAAGGTCACGCATCTCGGCCGCTTTTGCCGGTGGTGGCGTACTACATGGAACGAGATCAAGTTCCTGTGAAAGCTTCCGCGCTTGCGATCGCGTGAGGGCCATGTACGCAACGCTGGGAAAGAACGATTTACCCTGCTCTTTGAGAAGCTGCTCCGAGTTGTTCGAAAAAAGATAAGGAAAACAATCTGGGAGAGCAGCAGGCACAGCCGCTTCGGTGTGAAGCTTACCGAAAGAGCCTTCAATGATCACCGTAGCGATCGGTAAGCAAGTGCTCTGCTCCTCGGCGACCTGCCTGATCCATGCGCATTCTCCTGTCAAGTCGTTCGGAGACACTAATGAAGGATGGACAACGTCCATAGTTGCCGCTGAGTCTCGAAGTGCTCGACACGTTTTCCCATTGACGCTAATCTCCTGAATATACGGTTCTAACAACCGCATGTTCTTTTCTGATTCACGGATCGTTGCGAAAGCAACCTTTTGTTTACAATTTACCGCGATGTGCCCTTCTTTTTTGCAATTGTAACAGATTAGCGGCTTCCGTGACTCAAACGCCCGTGTAGTATCAGTGCGCTCTTTCGGAAGCTCACTCGACTTCTGCGCTTCCGTTTGCCCTTCCCTCACAGTCTCCTTCGTAAAAGACGGGTCTTTTCTGAAATTACAGTGCGGAGCAGGTTTTCGGTCATCAGGTTTTTTTGAAAAGCCCTCTTTTCTCTCAGCTTTTTCAACACGCACGGCCCTACTGTGCAAGTTTCTACGAGTGTAGTACTCTTCAGCTAACTCTGCTGCCTTGTTTAGCTGTACTTCTCCAAGCTTATCCTGCAGCCAAAGCTTGACATCATCCTCGATACAGCGGTAGAATTGCTCCAATGCTATGCACTCTACCACTTTATCGCGATCGTCATAGACATCTTCGCCCTTGAGCCATTCAATTAAATCGGCTTTAACACGAAACGCGAAGTCAACGTGTGACTCATTCCCCCTTTTTGCATACCGGAACCTTTGCCGGAAAGCCTCGGGTGACAATTTATATCTTCTCAACAGGGCCTCCTTAACCTCGTCATAGCTCTCAAACGCCTCCCTCGACAAGTACGTTATCACGTCGGATACTTCCCCGGGGAGAAGAGCTAACAGGTTCTAAGCCCAAAGAGACCGCTCGATGCCATTTCTATCGCAGACGTGTTCGAACTTTACGAGATACTTCGCCATGTCCTCGCCCACTACGAACGGTGGCAGTTGGTCCCGAATTCTATGTCCACTAGCCTGAACCGTCGCAGAAGCTACGCTAGGCGCTTGCGAACACTGACGGAGTGCCAATTCTATTCTTTTCATCTCGAGGCGCTCTTCGCGTTCCTCGCGCTCGCGGCGTTCTTGCCTTTCCGCCTCTTCACGCTCACGAAGTTCTCGTTCTCGTCTTTCGGCCTCCTCGCGGCGTTCTTTGATATCCGCCCAGGCCTCATCGACTTCCTCAGCCGTTACTCCCTCCTTCTGCATGATCTCAAGGATCGCTTGCTTTCGCTTCGCACGGCCCAGAGTAAGGCCGAGTTCTTCACAAATTTCGATGAGTTCCTTCACTTTAAGGTTCTCCATCGTTCACACTAGCCTCTTGCTATTTGCCCTCGTTAGAATCTACTTGCCGTATCCCCTATAAGTCTACTAGAAAGACACGCAAGCAATTCTCAACCTGCCGTGTTTACGCCCTCCTCATTAACTTTGGTTTCAAAGCGCTCCGACTTGGCTCGAAACAATCAAAGCTCACTCCAATGCTTCACACAACCTTCTCTAAACTACGATAACCTGTGCTAGAGAAGTCTGGTGAACTGAAGGGAAAACATCAGGCACTCACCGCATCGAGGTAGCTGACGCCGGCCGATCCCGCAGCTGCCATCCACTGTTGGGTAACGGTGTCTCAGCTTGCGACTGCTTCTGCGCAGAGCTGATAGACGGAGCGATCAAGGCGACGGTGAGTTAAGGCAAATTTATATACATATATACAGAGGCGTTACATATTCGGCGCTGGGGCCGACAGCTTATCGGGCTCGCACAGCGGTGCGACGACGACCCGGGATTTCTTCGTTCGCTGTCTCGCTGTCTCCCTGTCTCTCCGCGCTGCTTGGTTCTTTTAGAGCCCTGGCCGACCCCTTGCATCAGCCAGTAGTGCGAAGCCTCCAATCAGGAACCGCCGTTGGTCGCTGGCTCGAACCGGATCCGCGGGGAGGAGGGCTTGCCGCACGTTGCGGGAGAGATTTCCGTCGGTTGCGTCAGGCGCAGCGCCGGAGTTGCCGGGGATTGCGTAAGGCTCCCGCCTCGTTGCATCAGCTGGTGTTGACGCTGGTTGAGTCAGCCTCATCGCCGGAGTTGCCGGGGATTGCGTAAGACTCCCGCTTCGTTGCATCAGCGGGTGTCGACGCTGGTTGCGTCAGACGTTTTACCAGCTTGAATTCCTTGTCGAAGCAAGGAAGTTTGGGTTGGGAGCCCTGGCATAACAACGTGTACCAACGGGATTTCTCCGCCGCCGACTGCTTCAATTGCGAGAGCGCCGGCTAACAAAACTGCTGCAATATGCGTTGCAGAAAGGACGCGATTTCGACGGGCGAATGTCGTGCCTTGGTGGAGCAAGAGCAGCGCCTGCGAGACAGAGGCCAGCGGGACGCACGCGTTTGCGGCTCAGGCTACGAACTTCTACCTCCCGTGTTGCTGAAGCGCAATGCGTGTTATGTATGCATGAGCACAGGCGTCGGCTACCCATTACTAGAAAGCGCACAACGTGCCGTTTCTCTCCTTAATTGACGACGCTTTGAAGAAGTGCATACCGGGTACCAGTGTTGATTATGAGCTTGTTGATATCATCCTTACGCGGGATTCGCGATTCTTTGTGTCCAAATATATGTTCACACCGTCAGCTACCACAACGGTTTAATCATGATCATGGGCGTTAGTCGTCGTGATAGAGACATGCTGTCAACATGGGTGCATCCACGTCAAACGGTGCTATAGCTGCCAAACACCAATAGACGTTGTACAAGCATTCATATATCATTACACAATAAGCACTACTTCTGTGAAGACACGTTTCACGTTCGTGTTATACCGATTCCTATGACGGAGGGATCAGCCATGTTTTTATCGGGGTCTATGATATGGCAGGTCCTATAAAAATGTCATCATAAAGTGATGTGTAAAAAGAATATTTTTCTTTTATTTTAATCCTTTTTTTCATTTAATAACTTGTTTATTGAACCCTGAGGTTTGTTCGAGTGATGAACGCCGCCACACTGTCAAAGGTGTTGAGTGCGAATGCGCGGCCATCACGCGGAGACATAGAAGGTCTCCAGAGAATGAAGAGATGCGGATCACACTTTGGCTGCAAAACCGACGAAGCCGATAGGAGGCACCCTGAGGCTCCACTGCATTGGCCCCCGCTTGTCGCAAAGACAACCCTGACGACAGCGTCGTAGCAAAGCGCGTCCATCACGCTTACCTTAAAAGGCACGATCACGTGAGTCAATTGTCAGATCTCCAGATCTTGCCGTACGTGTTACGTGGTTCACACATAATTGCAATGATGCGAGACGCTGCGCAGAGTATAATCCCTTCATTAACAACTTCATGAAAGCTTCGCTTCTCAGATTGTATACCAACACGTGGCTTAGCTCTGAAGCGATATTTTTCTTACAATATCGCAAGATGCAAGCTTAAATTCACCGAAGATATTTCTAGAAAGTTGCCAGATTTCTCGACGCAGGAGCATCACACTCGACATCGCTACGCATTGGTCTCACCAAAGGCCAGACTTCAAATCAAGAGACCAGAGCCAGTATGGTCAGCTATAACCGCTCTCGTAGGACAATTCCGAACGAACCTCATGGAGAAATAATATTCCAGAAATCGTCTAGGAGAACAAGAAACTGAACACTGATTGTGTTTACGAAAATAACCTTCAATTCTTCAGAGTACAGGGTACTCCACTAACGGAGATCAGTAAGCCGTCTTTGCAAAGAAGCATCAATTCTAAGTGATGTCTGGAATAAGAAATGCGGAGCATATCCAATATCGGTAAAATGGGGGCAAGCGAAGCTTCGCGTCTGCGTGCTTCGTATAATACTTTTCTTTCCTTCTTTCTTCCTTTCTATGGTATTGCGCAATGCTCCGTCTACATGCTAGAAATTGGACCTTCACTCTCGCTTTCAGCAGCCCAACACTTCAGTTGCTACAGGCAACAATGAAACGTGGCAACGTGAAACGGCAAGTGACCTCGATAAAAGTTACATTGCCGTATGAGAAATGGCTGATCGCCGACAAGGCCACGATAGAGATGCGCCAAGTATTGAAAAACAGCGCACACAAATACGCATGTCACCGACGCACCTTCGAAAGCCGCGTTTGTCTATGCCACATTTCTGCGCTCTCGCCGGTATTGGGCTTCTGTACAACAATGCCGCAGCCACAGTAGTGTTTGACTTAAAGGAGCTTCGTTTAATATGAACCATTCAGCTTATTGCGTATATACTCTTGGAATTTCGAAAGCTGAAAGCAGCTACCCCTACGCAGTTATCAGCGCGGAAGTCGTATTTAGAGCGTCAATGGAGCCAACCAACTCCGCGTCAAGTGCACGAATGCCAAGTTTAACGACCACCTTTAAACGCTCAGGGATCCTCCCAATCATTCTTCAGTTATTGACATTGCACCACTGCGCCTGCGTTTGTTGCTCCGGTAGAGTTAACAATAAATATGAATGGTATGGTATGGTATGGAAAAACTTTATTTAGGTCCGTCGGGGCGTGAACTAGCACGTAGCGGGCCGCTCCCACGTCGGGACAGATAGGCCTAACCTGTCCGCCACGTCGTGGGCCCGTTGGACTGCCCATAGTATGTTCCTTTTAAAATATACCTCATTTACGGAAAAACAACCTACCACAATTTCCACAATATGACATGCGCTCAGGATTTCTGTGCGAAAAGTGTCTAACAGAAAGCGGCATTTCAGATTACACAGGATGCACTAACGCCAACTAGGGCGGTATGTCAGCAGCCGTTTACTCGACGTGTAAGCGTCACAGGGATAATTCTCGAGAAAATGCATACGTGCGTCTCACTCTGTAACGTAGCTCCTGCAGCAGCGGCTCTTTTATGCACGATCTTCATATTCATGTCGGTGCCATAGTTCGTTCGGAATAACGCAGCACTGTGGTGCAGAATGAAGGCAACTACGATTCAGTAAATAAACGCAGCTGCTCCAACGTTTAAGCCGCTACGACAACGTAGGTGCTGGAACAATTGGTTGGAACGCTTGAGCGCTGAAGGATCGCAAAGTGGCCAATACATATGTGTAATAATAATAACAATAACAATAATCATAAGAATATTAAGAAGAAGAAGAAGAAGAACATTACTATTATTATTATTACAGTAGTACCCCGTTGATACGTTTTTTAGGGGACCGTAAAGATACACGTAAGAGCCTAGAAACGCAGCAGCCGAAAGGTAACACGAAACAATTACACCATCTCCCACTAAGGGGAACCATGTGGGTTTGCGAAGCAGCGCATGGGTCAACTTAATGTTCCGTCCATCAGGGGCACCTTGCCCGGTGTTAACGCGTCCTTGCAAGTGGAGCGCACCATGTTGCTGTTACACGTCCCGAACTCTTGTTGGAGCACGCCACGCGGGTCCACCGCGCGTCTGCAGAAACTCGTTCCCCGACGCCATCACGTGATTGCTGAGACAGTGTAAGGGGGAGAGGCCACAGCGTCTTACCTAGCCCCTTACACAGGCCCGAACGCGCTAGCACGTGCCAGCGCGTTGGTTCATCGCGCGCCTGCAGAATCTCGTTCGCTGACGCCATCACATGCTTGCTGAGAGAGTGTAAGGGGGAGAGGCCACAGCATCTTACCCAGCCCCTTACACAGGCCCGAACGCGCTAGCGCGTGCCAGCACACATGGTTTTGTCTGCGTTACACAAGCTAGGACAGCATACGACAGCACGGGCCCCTAAAGTTCTCCGCACGTATCATCATCAAGGTGGTCGCAGAACAAGAGGAAGAAGACTTCTCCTTGGCGCGAACGCGCGCTACAGGTGGCTATGCTAGGTCGTAGAATGGAACTATACGGACAAAGCCCAGCGCAAAAGCTGCTTCGCATCTAAATATATTTATTGGTACAGAAGTTTATTTCAAGGCTTACGCTTGAAAAAACCGTGCAACGTTGCTTCGTGCATTTACTCGTGCCCAAGCAGCATGAAAAGTTTTTCGAGCACCTGCAGTGTGCTGTCCCTTTATTAATCTAGTGCCAGCACGCCCGACACTTTTTCAAGCTATCGCCATGGTCCCTCAATACTTTTTTTACTGGTCATGAAACTCCCGCAAAAGTTTCATATAGGGACAAAAGTGGCCACCAGAGGCGCCACCGTAAGTAGAAGGGCACTGATCTGCCGCGCTTGGTAGGGCAGTTGCGCTTTCGCGGAAGCGTTTGCCGTCAAATACACTTCCTCGGATATTTTTCCTTCTCCGTGTTCTCGCCAACAAATCATAGCAGTGATTAGTATTGTCAATATGGTACATTATGCGCGTTGTCAAATTGCCCAAGTCATTCACTGCTGGCAATGTTTTGACTGAGGGTGTCTGTCAACTGGCGCATGTGTTCATCACGTTCTTACATTTCACGATTCCTGCATAGTCGCTTTAGGGCTCAAACCGAACACTCTGACTGCGTGTAGATGCCTGAAAGGTTAAGATATTTTGCGCTAGAGGTTGCGGAGTAGCCGCGCTCTGGCTGCACGTAACGCTTATTTTCAGAGTAATTGTCACTTTATTCTATAAGACTTCACGAAGCTGCTAATAGAAGTTCGCGTGCCAATAAACAAGCCTGTATATCAGGCTAACTCGGCATTAATAGCTTTGTAGTACCTCTTGATGGATATCGCTAGTGATACATAGCTTTAAACATAGCTCAAAATCACAAGCGCAGTTTGAGATACCACAAAACGGAGAGGGATGCTCGTGTTGTTTTCCTTTTTTTTTCTTTGGTGTCATAATTTGCGCTTTTGATATTGAAGATAAAACAAATAATGAGGTGAAACTGCTGTGAGCTGCTTTTGCTAGATATAGGCACTATGTGCGATTTTCAAACGAAAGATTTTGATTTTACGCATGCAGATTTCATAACACTGCCGAATTCTAATACACGCGGCTCTTTTTTTTATCCATTCCCATATACTGTCGCAATGACCACGAGTTCTAATTGACGTTCCAGTTAGCCACCCTGTTCCCTCTATGTAAACACCAGCACAAATCGAGATCAACCCGGAGCTTTCATCAACTCAGTTATTCAGCTTAAACTGATCAATCATCTGCACTACTCTTTTTGAACGTTTCTAGAAATTTTCTCGATTCAGCGACAGCACCAGCAAACAGCACTATCGAAGTAAAATAAAATATTGCATTTTGGCCCACGGCATCAGTTTTTAGTTTCTATCTTTATCCAGAAAGCAAACGCTCACACTCAGAACACCGTACTTCTCATAAAACTCCAAAAACACTCACACACACTACACACACAATTCTAGGCACGGCGTCTTCCACCATAAAGTGTCTGACTGTGCTAGTCGGTTGTGCATACTTAAGGTTAACTGCGCGAAAAGAACACACGGCGGACAGGAAAGACGGGACAGACGGGACAGCGCTTGTCCCGTCTTTTTCCTGTCCGCCGTGTGTTCTTTTCGCGCTGTTAACCTTAAGTCTTCCACCAGTCTTAGTCGATCTCGAGGCAGTGAAACGACGTTTCCATTCACTGTGGACACGTCCGCACGTATAATGTCACTTGCATCGAAATGTTTTTCGTACACGCGAATGTACTTGGAGTCGAACGAAAATCCGACAGTCTCCTGTCACGGGATTGCACGTTTCCACCTGTCGCATTCTGCGTCGGCTGGTAAACAGAACAGGGAGACTTTTTCGACGGTGCCCTTGTATCCCGAGCGACAGCCCGGCACACAGCAGGTGTTGGGCATCGCTGTCACGACGAGGTGACTGCGAAAAGAAACAAAGGGGTGCAACCAGCACACACAACACCACTCCGCACCCACACTCCGCTAGTGGCGGCCAGCAGCAGCCAGCTTCCTCGTCCCCCTTCTAGCTACTCCAGCGCCGCTGTACGGAAAGTGCGGGAGGTATATGGAGCTCTCCCATTGAGATACGCGGGAGTTTCATGACCAGTAAAAGTATTGAGGGACCGTGCTATATCACTTTTGAGAGCATGGTCCCTCAAGTACCCCTGAAAGCGATCGTCGAAGAAAATGACCTCTGCTCCAGCAACTCCTACACTTCGTCATTGGTGCACGCACTGGCGCACTCTGCCACGATCCAGCCGGCGGATAGAAGCGCGGAACTGAGAACGGTTTCATCGACAGAAATGTAATCAACGTATGTGATTCTTTTGGCAACAACAGTTGAAGGCGTGAAGGAACTAAGCACACGCAACACGACCAACGCGACCAGTCTGACCACGAACCATGCGAGCTCCTCCGACGAATAATGAATGATGACTTCACAGCAATGCGAAGGCGGAAACAAAGGCCAATCTCTAAGGCCTTACTTTCGAAAGCGCTAAAAACAAGTTTCAAACCAATGGACCTTTTTCAAGCACACGAGCGCCACCAACGGGCGCGCAAGCGCTCATGGGAAATGTGTGTACGCCGCAGCAGCGACCGCGACGAGCGCGCAGTCCTCGCGATGTAGCTTTCGCTCGCGCCGTGCGAGGACTTTTTAGACACAGTGAATTTGGCAAGGTGCAACATGTTACTGCACAATTCAATCACGAACTTCAGTGTTTAGCTGCGACGGCCTCTCGACGATTTCCATCTGTCCCACTGTTGGACCAGTTAAGCGGCTCAGAAGCGTCACCTCTTATTTCTTTTGATAGTATGCGTTTAATAGTTTAGGTATGGTGAGCGTCTCAGAGGCGAGACAGCGACGGGACAGCAGTCAGTTCCCCGAAACGGAGCCAGCACGAGCACCAACCACAACAACCGTCTTCTTCATCGTTCTCTACGGTAACCGTATTTATCACTACAATCACTTCCCGGCAGAAAAGGAGCCATCCTGGCGACCTATGGCACAGGTAATACTGGTGGGTCGTAGTGAGGTTTCAATCGATCGACATGAACAGTCTCGCGCCCGCGGCGGCGTTGATCCGTAGGTGGCTGAAGAGGCTCAATAACGTAGTTGACCGGTGCAGTCTGGCGTAGGACCCGGTAAGGACCGTCATACTTAGGGACGAGCTTTGCAGAAAGGCCGGGGGCAGATGAGGGCACGCGAAGCCACACGATTGTTCCAGGTGAATATGACGAAGCAGATCAGTTTCGGTCATGAGAGTGTTTCTGGCGGGCCTGGTCGTGCGTGGTAAGCGAGCGTGCGAGCTGCCGACATTCTTCGGCATGAGTGGCGGCTTCGGCTAGAGTCGTAGTTTCTGAGGGGTCCGGTCGGTACAGAAGAATAGTATCCAAGAACGAGGAAGGTTCCCGACCATAAAGCAGGAAGAACGGAGAAAACCCCGTAGTAGACTGAGTGGCGCTGTTGTAAGCATACGTTACAAACGGCAGTATGCGGTCCCAATTCGTGTGGTCATCGGAAACATACATGGAGAGCATGTCGCCGAGTGTGCGATTGAAGCGCTCGGTCATCCCGTTGGTTTGCGGGTGATATGCGGTAGTAGTTCGATGGACAACGTTGCATTCGCGGAGGAGGGCTTCTACGGCTTCGGACAAGAAGGAACGTCCGCGGTCACTGAGTAGCTCGCGAGGTGCACCATGCCGAAGAACGAGCTTTCAAAGGATGAACAAGCCGACCTCACGCGCTGTGGCCTCTGGAAGCGCGGTAGTTTCAGCGTAGCGCGTGAGGTGGTCCACAGCGACGATCACCCAGCGGTTGCCACCTGGTGTGTACGGTAGGGGACCGTACAAATCGATCCCGATGCGGTCGAACGGCCGAGAGGGACAGGGCAGTGGCTGGAGTGGACCTGTGGTCGTGTGCACAGAGCTCTTCCGGCGTTGGCACTTGGAGCATGAACGGACGTACTGCCGAACAAAGCGGTACATTCCGCGCCAGTAGTATCGAATCCGGAGGCGTGCATATGTCTTCACCACACCAGCATGGGCGCATTGCGGATCCGCGTGAAAGGAGGCACAGACGTCGGAACGTAGATGGCGAGGAATTACCAGCAACCATTTGCGGCCATCAGACAGGTAGTTTCGGCGGTACAGGAGGCCATCACGGATTTTAAAGTGGCGAGCAGTGCGTCGAAGCGAGCGGTTGGTTGTATGTGGAGACGCCTGAGACAGATACTCTAGGAGAGAGGCTATCCATGGATCCTGGCGTTGCTCAGATGACATGTCGGCATGTTCAAGAGACGAACAATCGCAGCTCGAAATAGACGCAACACCATACTCATGGGGAAGTGGCGAACGAGAAAGAGCGTCGGCATCCGAATGCTTACGGCCTGACCGATAGATGACACGGATGTCATAATCTTGAAGACGGAGCGCCCAACGAGCTAGGCGACCAGATGGGTCTTTTAATGACGATAACCAGCACAAAGCGTGGTGATCAGTCAAGACGTCGAATGGGCGGCCATATACGTAAGGTTGGTTATGGTCGAATGACGTCTTGAAGCGATCAAGTAGCGCCAAGAGTTGCGTACGCTGAGCAGGGGGGAGTTCAGAATCAATCGATGGAAGGAATGCCTCGAGAGATGAAGTGGTAGTGGTATCAGAGGTAATGCTGTTCACGTGAGGAGTTGTCGAGCCATCAGGCAGTGACTGGAGTAAACAAAGACTATTTCCTCAAGGTGACCTATGAGTTCGCCGTGGAACAAGGTGGCTGGGGAAGAAAACGGATTCGTGATATAGATGGCGCCGCAAGAGTTTTCTATAGTGACAACTGTGAATGGGAGAAGGAAGCTCTTGCGAGAGCCAAATGCTTCGGAGGGTGTAAACAGGGCAGTGACAGAGGACGCGCCGTCGCAAGAGAGTGGCACAAGAACAGAGGACAGAGGAGGAATGTGAGTGTCCGCAGCGACGACGGCTCGAGAAGATAATGCCTGGTCAAAGGGCCCGTCATACATCGGCGTTTGACACAGCGGCAGTTCACACATCGTGGACAACTCTAGTTCGGCACGCGCACAGTCAACGACGGCATGATGAGCGGAAAGGAAGTCCCAGCCCAAGATGATGTCATGCGAACATGGTGAAAATACGACAAATTCAACTGCATACAAAACGTTCTGTATGACTAGCCGAGCTGTGCACGCCATAGAAGGCTGGATGTGGTGCGAAGTTGCCGTACGGAGAGAGAAGTCGGAAAGCGGAATCGTAATCTTCTTTAACTTGCGGCACAGTTCACCACTCAGCACAGACACAGCAGCACCAGTATCAACGAGCGCTTGCACAGCTACACCATCAATATACACGTTATTTCGTTGGCGGGTAGAAATCGAGGCCTTGAAGTTTTCGATATGAGCGCAGCTCTTGCCTCGGGAACTGCGACGGTTAGTTTTCCGCTGGGACGGGTGGCGGGCGACGAACCATAGGCGAAATGGAAAGGCGCCGTGGTGAGGGTGACCGATGCCTGTCGAAGCCGCGACGACTTGACGATGACGTATCCAACGTGGGGTGGAAGGAACTCGACTGAGGTGGCTCTGTACGATAGTAGCCGTACCCTTCTTCGCCAACACCTTGGCGGAAATCACGACGACGACAGAAACGGGCGACATGGCCAGGGAGACGGCAGGAGTAGCAGATCGGCCTGTTGTCGGGTGTGCGCCAAGGATTGGAGGACGGTGGTGCGGGACGGCGAAAAGGGGGCGGGTCCGGGCGTACAGGCGGACTTGCTGCGTAGAAGGCATTAGCCTGTCGAGCAGGGTCCGTGACGAGTGGTAGCGACAGCGATGGTCGTCTGGCGACCTCAGCGTAAGTCAGAGGTGCGGAGGTAGGCGAGTGATGGTAGGTGGAAGGGAGAGCGTCAGAGACTTGCTCCTCTATCGCTTGTCTGAGCGTTGGGGTCAGCGTATGCGCACTGGCCGGAACGTAAGGCACAAGAGACAGTTGTCGCGCCACTTCTTCGCCGACGAACTGCTGTATCTGTTTCATTAACGTGGTCTGGTCGATAGAAACAGCGCCAACGCTTAATGCAGACGTTGCGGCCGTGTCGAAGCTCGGCTGTCGCGTAGAAATGCGCTGTCTCCGCAGCTCGTCGTAGCTCTGACAGTACTGAGTTACCTCTGCGACAGTTTAGGGGTTTTTGGCAACGAGCATGTGGAAGGCGTCGTCTTCAATACCTTTCATAATGTGCCGGATTTTGTCAGTATCAGACATGTCTGGATTGACACGACGGCAGAGGTCCAAAACATCCTCGATATAAGACGTGAAGGTCTCACCAGAACGCTGCGCGCGGCCGCGCAAGCGCTGTTCGGCGCGGAGCTTGCGAACAGCGGGTCGGCCGAATACTTCCGCGAAGCGTGTCTTAAAGGGCGACCAGTTAGGAATGTCAGTTGGTGATTGTTAAACCACAGCTGTGCCACCCGCGAGACAGAAGTGAAGGTAGCCAAGTTTATCGGCTTCATCCCACTTATTGTGCGCGCTTACTATTTCGTATGAAGATAGCCAGTCTTCGGCGTCTTGCTCGTCGGAGGCGTTGAAAATCACCGGATCCCGCTGTCTTGGCATGCCGCAACAGGTAAGAGATGGGGTTGGGGCAGCAGCTTGCTGGGCCATGTCGTCAGGAATTGACGAGGCGGGGGGTAGAGTCCGAGAACGAAGTTCCAGGGTGAAGAACCCAGCACGCTCCACCAATTGATAGTATGCGTTTAATAGTTTAGGTACGGTGAGCGTCTCAGAGGCGAGACAGCGACGGGACAGCAGTCAGTTCCCCGAAACGGAGCCAGCACGAGCACCAACCACAACAACCGTCTTCTTCATCGTTCTCTACGGTAACCGTATTTATCACTACACTTTTTTTGCGCCAGTGTGCCTTATGGCGTAAATGAAAAAAAAATGCAGCTCGGTTGCCTATGAAGTGCAGGAGCGGTCTGTGATTCGCGGATGCATTTGGAATCAATGTCCATCGACACTGTCGACGAGTACAGTGTGAGGTTCTGATATTTAAAGAGTACACTATATAGAAAGTGTAGTCGGCATTTTGGGAAATGAGATACATTCATTGCGTCCCTCAAACCATAACGAACGATAAGTGCCTACAAACATTCGTTGGTGCTATAACTACAGGTTGGAATAACACTTAGAGCAAAAAAAGAAGGGAGCAGTACAAGGAAGAAAATGAACAAACCAGTGCTCACACAAAACTGAAAGTTTATTGCATGCATGAAAAAACATATATACAAAAATGGGAGTGCGTCGTGCGTGTCATGAAGGGGCACGAACAGTCAGACAATCAAGGCGCGTGCTTACAGTCGATTAGTAAAGTTGAATTCCTTGTCTTGCAGTGACTGAGAAGGTGGACTGACACAAAGTGTGGCGTTATTTGGCACATGATATGCCTCCGAAATTTCTCGCGTTGTCTGATTAGGTTGATGGTACAAAATTACTGTGCTTTCGAAGATGGGATTACATTTTCATGACTGGCATAGCGATGCGAGATCAGACGGCTCCATTCACTGAAGAATTTCGATGCTCACTGAGGCGCATATTAATACACCGACCAGTCTGGCCGATGTACATGCGGACACAAGGAAGAGAAATTTGTGGTAAACTCCTACACAATTAACAAAACAATCGGCATGCCTCTGACCGCATTTTGCTTTGCCAACCGCAGAACCCTGCGACCTTAATGTGACTAAGGTTATTTGGGGCGGCAAACACAACCGTCAACCCCACATGGCTTCCCTACGTTCTTCAGGTCATGCGACTTATACATATGTAGAATAACATCAGTATTTCTAGATCTTCATTAGTTATAGATGGAGGACGTCCGTGTTAATCTTTCTTTGCCATGCGAACAGATTTTCGCAAACCGATACAACTATACGCAGGATAACCCGCCTCTTTGATCACTTTGCAGGAGGAAACTACTGCTCATCTTATGTGCGCAATATTTTTTCCAATGCCGTGCGTAATCGTGACATCACAATGCCTCGTTTAACAATATTTCGATGCGCTGTCGCGAAATTAAATACCGATATCGCTGAACGCGGGCTATACAGCCCGCAAACATGCTCCGCAGTGAAACTTAAAAGCATTTGTCAAGAAACTGCAAATTATAAGAGCAAGGCATCTTGCAAGTGAATTCTAGTCCCATCCCTTTTTCTTTAAACACGTTTAGAATGTGCTGACTTCTTTGTACAGCGCGTGACTTGTCAATTAAAATCAAATAATCATCTGTGTAGCTGAACGCTGTAATACCTCTCTACAGTTTGGTTAAACCCGATCACGAGCCGCTATGGCATTTATTGCCATAGCGGCTCGTGAACAAGTAATCATTGAATAAATACGAATTCGGTGTTCTAGCTCACATTGCTCACGATAGCACGTTTTGACTGCATGTAACGGCACGTGATAACTCGCATGCCGCTTAACTGCTACATCCGGTATACATCCGCTCGGTAATACCTACACTGCCTTCATCATTCCTTTCGCATCTTATGCGAAGAGATACATGCAGGTGCGTTCAGACATGTGTAGTATTTAGGATTTATTAATAGTCCACCAGCGCCGACGCGTTTTTTCGTTTGGTGCTCCCACGGCGCCAACGAGCAGCGAGCGACGAAGCAGTCCGCGGGCTCGCCGTACACACTTTTCCCATAGTGCTTCGCGCGGCCGCGGGGGGTTCTGGGATAGCTTGAAAAGGGTCTATTAGGTCATAGACGCCATCTTTGCAATACGATTCTCGAAGGTTATGTAAGTTCGGGGCACGGACAAAAAAGGATTTCTTGCTCCGTGATTCGCAGTAACCGAAAGCCCGTTATGCGTGTCGCTTGCGCCACTCTCATGAGCCTAATCTTACGGTCGAGCCCAGTCGAACTGCGTGAAATGTTAGGATGGCCGCTCTCTTCCGTGGTCGCTCGGCCGGCTCGGAGCGCACCAAAGAGATGTATCATGCGAGAATGGCACCACAGTTGCGACGTAAAAGCAGGGTTCCCAATACATTGTATCCTATGGGAGTTATGCCGGGAACGGCGAAAAACGATGTAACAGCCGGGAAAACGCAGGATTGAGGAACGCTCTTCTGTATCATGCTATTATGTACACATTGCTAGTTGCGCGAGAACTGATTAACGCGCCTGATAACGGGGATATGGGGAACGGTGGGGGGGGGGGGGGGGGTCTGCTCTGGCCGAGGAAATGAATCGGAAGAATAGGGCTAAACTCTTCTCCCTCCGTGACATTATCTAGTTCCACAGATAGTTGAGGCGTATATATCCGCCGCGTAGCCAAAAAGGTGTCAAGGCTATGGCAACGATCACACTGACAGTGGTAGCATATCTCGCGAGGAACGTCCCTATTGGATACAGCAATAAAAAAGTTTTCGCCGTCATTTTCACAGAACAAGGCTGGTACTCCTCATCTTCCAATTCCACTTGACCTTAATTGTGAACACCGTCCAGAAAAAAAGGCCATACAGGGTGTTCCCTTCTATCAGAGGAGCTGTTTATGCTTGAGTTACAGCCGCGCCGGACGTCGCTGAAGAAGTGGTTGTGTAGTGATTGGTGTAGTTCTAAAACCTGTTCGATATATGACATGTGATTTTGCCCCAAGAGTTGAGCGGCTGCCGTCGCGGGAGCCCAAAACCAGTTTTTGGCGCGTCCACTTGCTGCTGCGAATCATATCGCCGCAGTTCAAAAAATTCGCTCATGGCAGAGCGCCAGCGCCACTGGAGTAGCAGTGACGTAGAGGTGGAGACAAGGAGCCGGGAGGAACGCGCTTTCCTAGCAGACATTCGCTGCAACGAGCTGCTCTCCAGTGGCGGTGAAGAAGTGCCGTCTTTTCCTTTTGCTGTTCTCCACGGCGCTTCCATCAAAGCAGACAAATCGTTTGCACGTGTCATTTCGTTCGTTTGAATTTTTATCGAATCTTCGCACCAACATAGGTCCGAACAGGCGGACCCTACGCCACCCGCACTTGTAGTTCGCAGCGCATGTAGCTGTCCTTTTTCTTGTTTACGACACCGACCCAGCGCGTTCGAATAGCTTGCTGTTATCTTCTTTTATATGGTCACGTACCACGATGACAAAAAATGCCGCCACCTCTTTTCTAGAATGCCCATAGACAATACGAGAGACGAGTTTCTTCACAAGCCCGCAATATCGTCGACTGGGCCTCTTGCATCCGGTTGTCAGCCCGAACGGCGCACCAACGCCTTGTGACGTTCGAGAGCAAGACCCACCAAAATCCCTGCGAAAGCTTAAAACCACAAAAGCTAACTCTTTCTCTTGCTTTTCTATGGCCATGTGTATGAGCGCGTAAGAATATTTCCGTGCTGAAAGAAAGCAGGAACATAAATAAACGCGTCTACTGAAGTTGTTTAATTTCACTCTGATACACTGTACATTTACGTCATGCAAGGTTTTTATACTATCTGGGGTTTTACGTCCCAAAACCACGATATGATTATGAGAGACGCCTTAGTGGGGGGCTCCGGAAATTTCGACCATCTGGTGTCCTTAACGTGCACCTAAACTAAGTACACGGGCCTCCACCATATCGCTCCATCGAAATGCGACCGCCACGGCCGGGATCCAACCCGCGACCTTCGGGTCAGCAGCCAAGCACCGCAATCGCTATACGTCATTCAAGGTTTAGACGCGTGAAAATAAAGCCTCGAAGTAGAAGGCTGGTGGAACTCGCAACCCAAGCGCTCCAAAACAAGCGAACTCGGAGAACTCGGGCGCTTTCCACAACCATCCTTGCTCATCCTATAGGGTGGCGCCACGCTAAAGCGGTGCATGTGAAACGAAGCCGCGTCCGCGTGTCCTGTGAACCTCGATGGCCGCGGGTGTCGCCGCTCAGTCGCTCGCGTGTGAAACGGGCTGAAATCCTGCGCTTAATGCAGCTCCACTACTTTGAAACCTGAGGAAGTGCGCAGCACGGCCATAGGCGCGCGCAGGGTTCTCTACTAGCGGAAGGGGGCACGTTTTAGCGCAGCGCCTCCCCCGCCCCCCCCCCCCCGCTCTTGTTGGACGAGTCCGAGAGAAAACGAGCTCCGCAATGGATGCAAGAATGAACATGAAAATAAAGCTATGACGTACTTCTTACAGCGGCCTGCCATTTCTCCCCGGCTTTCAGGGGGTAAAGATTGGGAGTAAACAGTTTTTTTAGAGCGACATCAGGGATCCACGGTCGCCATTGCCGTAAAAAAACATGCGTAGCGGTAACCCTCGGAATTAAAAGATGACGTGAAAGGTCGTGCTGAGTAAAGGTGTGGGGAAGAATTAGCAAGCCCTTTAGGAGGCGATAATTCTGCTTCACACCTTTACTAAAGCACTAAATTCACAAAAGCGCAATTTTAAATGCGAAGCATTTCTTAGCTAACTAAAGGAACTTCGAGCATTTCTTTCTATCTATCTATCTATCTATCTATCTATCTATCTATCTATCTATCTATCTATCTATCTATCTATCTATCTATCTATCTATCTATCTATCAGCCGCCTACGTCTGGGTGCTCTCGCGATCGCCTCCTTACCATGCGCCACACCAAAATTGGCATGGGAGGGTAAGAGGGGTTTCACGAATATGACTGCCTGGTCATGACATGAATAGCGTGAAAATCCTGTCGCGTACGTCGTCAAACTTTTTCCTCCAGACACGTGTGGCACATACCCGTATACTTTGGACCGCTGTACGCGGGTATGCGCGACAGGTGATTGACCGTCTTTGGTAACATAAATGCGAGAGCGTTTAGCAAACCCGACATCGGCAGCGTTGAGCCGACGATTGCAAGGAATAAAAATTGGCCGCGTATCTGCGTGCTTCGCTGCAAATGTCGTCTAAAGACGATGGAAGAGGCGCTGCGTAAAATATGGGCGCCATCTGGCAATACGTCGGGAAACATGAGTGCTGTGTTGCGGGCTGGTAGTCCCGGCACAGCAGCAGGCGAAGACCGGCGGTGACCAACGCGACCGGTGGGGGCGCCAACCAGCCCGAACACGCAGTTTGGCGCGATGCGCTGAAGCAGAAGAAACGTCCGCACTCAACTAGTACTCTCCACACACTCTTTTATTTACACGTCGCCTGCGTAAAACAGGAATGCCGGAGCGGCGCCCCATAGCATTTGTACAGTGCAATACAGAACCGAAACCGAAACACAACAATGAGCTCGCTCGTGAAGATGGCACAGAGGAAGGCAAGTTTCAGCGCAGTCGCATTTTTCAGCGCAGCTTAAGAAAGTAGGGTCTTTGGAATTACGTATGTATGCATTTTCTATTAAAGGAACACACCACCTAATACTTACCTAGTGATGTTGCGCCTCAGATATGCGTGATATTTACTTTTTGATCGACATCCTTCACAAGTATGAACAGCCGTACCAGTTCAAGATGGCTGGCCCTTGGGCAAGTGGTTCAACTTTGGCCGAGTGGCTGAATCGAGTGACGTGCCGACAAACAGAAAGACGGACAGAAAGACAGAAGGACAGACCAAAATTTCTCCGTTTAAGTATCCCAAGAAAGACTATCGTCTTTAAAAATCAGGAACCCAGCAGGAATCGAAGCCACGTATACTGCGTGGCAGTCAGGTATTCTACCACACAGCCTCGCCAGGTCTTTAAACTGCTTTGGAAAAAGACCCCACGCAGGCGTAATATCGGTGCAACGTCAATTATGGTTGCAGTACTTTGTATCTACTTTTATAGCAAATCAACATACATTACATATGCACTCCTATGATACAGGCGTCGTGTCAGGTTAGCGTCCATTGTGGTTCCAGTGTTCGCTCCGCTTTTACAGCAATCTAATAAACATTACATTTGTATTCCTATGATTCAGCAAGCTATATTCAAGCGTCACTCGACCCAGGAGGAATACGCCAGCGAAAGGTACGTAGGATATACCCATCATCTGACAGTAAAGTGCACTTCGTTTTGATAATACTGACGTATGTGTTCTAACGTGAGTGCTGACTTGCGTAAGACCTTCAGTTCCCCTTTAAACGCCAGTGTAGTCGACGTGCCTGGTAACCCCAAGATGTGCGCACAAATACGGCACTTGCAAAAGACGTCGATCCATCTCGTAACGCTTGGCTCGAAGCCAAAAATGCATCGTGGACCGCTACTTGCTGACTGCTTCGCATGAAACCGAGTCCCACAAGGTTTCTGACTATACAGCAGTGCTCCGAGCCGAATGAGCAGCGCATGCGCGCACGTGTCCTGGCCGCCGCCGCTGCCACATCCTGCGACAAGCTACCTTCGCCGGCAGCGGCTATCCCCAGTACCGCACAGCGTGGCCGCGCGAGTTTCCCGCCCAAACTTGAGCTTGGGTGCCCTATAGCCAGTGCCGGTTCCCGTGCGCAACAACGACACCATCAACAACACAACCTTAGCATAACAACATTTAATCGCCATTACACATTACCGCAGAGCACATGACGTTAATCCTCATGATACCACAATACCCACACTGCATAACAACCCTGACAGAACCATTAACAATGACAGCAGCGCAATGGGAATCGCAGGGTGCCCGTGCTCATAGGCGTGCGCACGAGGGGGATAGGGGGGGGGGGGGGCGCCCCCCTCCCTGTCCCCTTCAGTGCTTTAGTAAACGTGTGAAGCAGAATCCTGCCCCACACATTTACTCAGTAGGACATTCACGTTATCTTTTCACTCCCAGGGTTACGGCTGCGCATGTTTTTGACGGTAATGACGACCGAGGATCCCTGATGTTGCTTTTAAAAAAACTGTTTACTTCGAATCTTTACCCCTGAAAGCCAGAAACAAATGACAGGCCTCTGTGAGAAGTACGTCATCACTTTATTTTTATGTTCGAACTCTTGGGGCAAAATCACATGTCGTGTGGAACAGGCAACAGGCTTCAGAACTACACCAATCACTATACAAAAACGACTTGTTCTGTGACGTTCCGGCACGGCTGTAACTTAAGCTTAAACAGTTCGGCTGTTAGAAGGGAACACCCTGTATGTTAGAAGGTAACACCCATCAGGGGGGGGGGGGGTGAAGGTTCTTTGCAGCGCCACCCTCCTCCTACTAAGCCAATGTACGAGGCAGATTTTGACGCCCCCCCCCCCCCCCTCTTATGTGACTACGGGGGTCAATGTATGGGGCAGATTTTGGGCGTGACTAGCCGCCCCCCTGCCGCTCTTCTCCCATGCCGCCCTTCTCCCCTTCCCCCACGCCCCCCCCCCCCCCCCCCCATGCGCACGCCTATGCCTGTATGGCCTTCTTTTCTGAACGGTGTTCACTATTGAGGTCAAGTGTAATTAGAAGATGTGGAGTACTAGCCTTGTTCTGAGAAAGTGACGGCGAAAACTTTTTTTATTGCTGTAGCCAATAGGTGCATTCTACGCGAGACATGCCGCCACTGTCAGTATGATGGTTGCCATAGCCGTCACACCTTTTTGGCTACGCGGCGGATTTATACACCTCAGCTATCTGTGGAACTGGATAATGTCACGGAGGGAAAAGAGTCTAGCCCTGTTCTTCCGATTCAGCTCCTCGACCAGAGCCCCCCCCCCCCCCACCCCCAGTACCCCCGTTATGGGGCGCGCTTAATTAGTCCTCGCGCAACTCCATTGTGTACATAACAACATGATACTGTAATAATAATAATAATAATAATAATAATAATAATAATAATAATAATAATAATAATAATAATAATAATAATAATATTTTTATTAATATTAATAATATTATTAATATTAATAATAATAATAATAATAATATTATTATTATTATTATTATTATTATTATTATTATTATTATTATTATTATTATTATTATTATTATTATTATTATTATTATTATTATTATTACTAAATGCGAAGGATTTGTTAGCTATCCTCATGCACTTTGGCTGTTTCTACCAACGTACCTATGTATTTATCTGTGTATCTATCTAGCCGCCGACGTCTGGGCGCTCTCCTGTTCCTGTCCATAACTTCTAAGGTACCAAAATAGGCATAGCAGGGGATCAGCGTATGACGAACACGATTAACTGTTGATAACATGAATAAGGCAATACACCTGTGGCGTACGTCATAAAACCCTTTCTCTCGCTCACGTGTGGGACATACAAGCATACCACAGCTCATGTTATGCGGGTATGTGCCACAGGCGATTCACAGTCTCAATCGACACAGTATGGTATGGTATGGTATGGTATGGTATGGTATGGAAAAACTTTATTTAGGTCCGTCGGGGCGTGAACTAGCACGTAGCGGGCCGCTCCCACGTCGGGACAGATAGGCCTAACCTGTCCGCCTCGTCGTGGGCCCGTTGGACTGCCCATAGCTGCGTCCTGAAATCCGTACTGCGTAGCGCAGCATCCCACTTTGACGATGTAACGTTTTGAACCCGTAACGCAGGGCACCGCCAGAGCATATGATCTAAGCTGGCAAAGTCTGAGCAAAGCGCGCACGTGTTTGACGTCTGAATTTCTGGGTAAATTTTGTGCAAGAGTGCGGTACTGGGATATGCCCCGACCTGCAGGAGTCTGAGCGTCAATGCCTGAGGCCTGTTCAGTTTACTGTGCGGTGGCGGATACTTTCGCCTCCTCAGATGAAAGTTCTTGCAAAGTTCATTGTACGTCGTTGGGGGATCTTTGTTGTCAACAACCTCATCGTCATGCCGTTCAGTAGCTACGCGGTCGACGACTCCTCGCGCAGCTCTATGGGCCTTCTCGTTGAGGTTGGACGGAGCGCCCTTGATCTGTCCCATGTGAGCTGAGAACCAGACGATTGTGTGTTGTTGTACCACCTTATTTCGCAGGATCCGCAAGGCTGATTCCGAGATGGTGCCCCTACCGAATGCTCGAACTGCTGATCTCGAGTCACTGTATATTGTTGTTCTCCCGTCGTCTAGCAGGGCCAAGGCTATTGCGACCTGTTCGGCAACCTCAGCCGTTGTGGTCCGGACCGACGAGGAGTTTGTAATAATGCCATCTTGATCAACAGTGACTGCAACGAATACTTCTCCGTTTGGGTACCGTGCAGCGTCAACGAAACAGCAACTCCGGGCATGTGCATGGGCACTCTCCAGGGGGGCTTTAGCCCTAGCCCGTCGTCTGCCTACATTGTATTCAGGGTGAACATTCCGAGGTATGGGTGCCACGGTAATACGCTCTCTTTGTTCTCGAGGAACGCTGCAGTAGCTGGTATCGATTTCTGTCGGGTGAACTCCAAGCTCTTTCAGGATGTTTCTCCCGGCACTGGTGGTAGAAAGTCTCGTGAACTGCGCCCTCTCTTGTGACTCAGCTATCTCTTCCAGCGTGTTGTGCACGCCGAGGTGAAGCAGCCTCTCCGAGCACGTATACATGGGAAGCCCGAGGGCTCTCTTCACCGCTTTTCTTATCAACGTGTTCAATTTGTCCCGCTCCGACCTCTGCCAGTTGTGCATTGCCGCTACGTAGGTGACGTGACACATCACGAAAGCATGCACCAACCTGATGAGGTTGTCCTCGCATAGTCCTTGCTGCCGGTTAGCAACCCTTCTTATCAACCTCAGGGCGTTGTCTGTTTTCCTTGTAAGCTTCAGTACGGTCTGGTTATTTGAACCGTTTGACTCAATCATCATACCCAGAACGCGGAGGGTGTCCACCCTGGGAATGATACCACCCTCACTTGTCCTTAGAGTGATGTCGATGTCCTCTACAGGCCTCCAACCTTTCGGTTTGGGGCCCCTGCGCTTGGGGCTGTAAAGTAGCAGCTCTGATTTCCGCGGTGAGCATCGGAGTCCAGTAGGTCTGAGGTAGCTTTCTGTGACCTCGATGGCATCTTGAAGCGCAGTTTCCAAATGGCCATCGCTGCCCCCGGTGCACCATATGCTGACGTCGTCTGCATATATAGTATGATTAATGCCGTCGACCTCCGAGAGTTTTTTGGACAGACCAATCATGGCGAGGTTAAAGAGGGTCGGGGATATTACCGACCCCTGTGGCGTACCTTTAGAACCAAGTTTAACGTAGTCTGAAACGAGGTCTCCCACTTTGAGGGTGGCTTCTCTGCCCGCCAAAAAGGATCTCGTGTAGTCATAAAAGTTCTTGCCCAGACCAAGGCTCGAGATCGTTCCCAAAACATAGGAGTGTAGGATGTTGTCGAAAGCCTTCTCCAAGTCAAGGCCAAGAATGGCTCTCGTGTCCCTCATGTTGCGATCAATGATCTGATTCTTGATTAGCTTCATGGCATCTTGAGTAGCAAGCCCAGGTCTGAAGCCTATCATGTGGTGGGGATAGACGTCATTGTCTTCCAAGTATCGGGAGAGCCTGTTCAGGATTGCGTGCTCGGCTACCTTGCCCACACACGAAGTGAGCGAGATGGGCCTAAGATTGTCGAGACTGGGTGGCTTTCCAGGCTTGGGAATAAGGATGACGGTGGCCTTCTTCCATAGTGCTGGAACATTTCCGTTGCTCCATGACATGTTGATGAACTCAGTGAGGTGCTCTATTGATTTGTCATCCAGGTTCCTTAGGGCCTTGTTAGTGATCTTGTCTGGACCGGGTGCCGATTTGCCATTTAGGTCGTGTAGGGCTTGCCTGACTTCTTCAACTCCAAACTCTGCGTCCAACTCTGGGTTCTCAACGCCCTCATAATCCTTGAGGGGACGATCATCCATCGGGCTGGAATCCACCTGTAGGTACTTGCTCACAAGCGTCTGTATAACTTCATCGTCCGTGGATTCCTGTCTGGCTGCGTGCAAAATGCGTCCCAGCGTGCTTCGTTGATTCGACTTGGTATTTGTCTCATCTAGCAAGTGCTTGAGGAGGTTCCAGGGCCCGGCACGGCGCATTTGACCATCGATGGAATTACAGACATCGTCCCACTGCTGCCTGGAAAGGACCTTGCAATGCTCCTCTATTGTTTTGTTGACTTCGGCAATCTTCTTGCGAAGCCTTCTGTTGAGACGCTGCCCCTTCCATCTGGACAGGAGGGACCTCTTGGCCCCGATCAGATGTGCTAGTCTGCTATCCATCTTCTCGACCGGGAGGTCCGTGCTAACTTCCTTGGTGGCAGCCTTGACATCTCGTGCAATCTGGTCGGTCCAGCGTTCGAGATCGGGCTTCTCCTCGTCTTCCACATAATCCTCCCTAATCTTGCGAAATTTGTCCCAATCGGTGACCATAAACTTGCGCAGTTTTCTCTGCTCTACCTGCAAGGTCGTGGCCAGGATGTAGCGGTCACTACCCAGGTCTATGTTGAGGTTGACCCACTTAGCTGCCGCCGCTCCTCTGACGAAGGTCAAATCAGGAGTAGTGTCCCTGCTAGCCGACGTACCACATCTAGTAGGGAATGACGGGTCGGTGACAAGCATCAGGTCCCGGTTGAGCGCCTCTCTCCAGAGATCCTCCCCCTTGTGTGTATCATATGGATAGCCCCAGGTGTGATACGGAGCATTAAAGTCGCCAGCAATGACCAGCGGGGAGTCTCTGGCGAGCTGTGATGCCCTGGAGACGAGGGTCTTAAAGCGCTGCCTCAAGTCTTTTGGGCTGCTGTAGACATTCAAGATGAAGATGCTCCCCTTACTCACGGGTCCAGGAATGATTTCTGTCATTATGTATTCGATTTTACTTGAAGCCACTTGCAGGTCGTGGGTGATATGTGTCAGCCTTTTGCTTATCAAGACACCGACGCCTCTTCCTTCATCGTGCTTTGCAACAGATCGGTAGCCGGGTAGACCTACGCTTTCGGTTAGTGTTTCTTGCAGGAGTACCACGTGTGGTTTCTCCTCGTGTGTGCGAATAAATTGCTGCAAAGGGGCCCTCTTGTGGAGAAGCCCCCTGCAGTTCTATTGCCATATTCTAAAACAATTAGTTTGCTTGGCCATCCTGTGGCCGTTTCTGAATTGGTTCACTGACCATCTCGAAAGCCCTCACGTTCTCACCGGCTGAGGCCATTGCCTGGAGCGGCCGCGGGCCCATTGCCACATTTTCTAGAAACGATTCTATTTTGCAAAAGCGCTGATGGTACCTCTCTTCCATGGTTAGCATGCTGCACCGGAGGTGGGAGACCGTTTCATTCATCTGCTTCACGCTCTCGCTCAGAGAAGAGAGAGAGCATCTCGCGAATCTCTGACTTTGCTCTGCTCGCCACTGTCTCTTGCTCTCCAGCAATGGCCCTCTTTTTGGCGGGCCTCTCCGCGTCACAGGCGGCTACCACGGCAGGGGCGTAGCCAAGGGGGGGGTTGGGGGGGTTCAAACCCCCCCCCCCCGAAATTTTTCAATTTTGCTTGCGTATATAGGCACGCACACATACAAACGCACGCACGAACGTACATAAAGTATGGTTGAACCCCCCCCCCCCCCGAAAAAAATTTCTGGCTACGCCCCTGCACCACGGGTATCTCCGTCGGTACCGACTCAGCTATTTGCTTGTCTGCCAAACTAGAGAGCTCTCCCTTGCCTCTCCTAATCTCGGCCATTTCTGCCATGAGTTTTGCTATCCACAGTAACAGCGAACATACGCATTGAAACGCAAGGCAAGTGAGGGATCTGAAGGTAGAACTCCCGTGGAAGTCACTCGACTGCCATCCACTCTTCCTCGTGGTCCGCCAGAATGACGCAGTACTCTCTTCATTTCTTGTGTGGCTGGGCGATGGCCTGATGCTGACCGAGTATGACGTCAGATTGATTGAGAGCCTCTTTGTGACATGCGAAGAAGACGCCGCTAAGTGCCCTGACGGCATACGGCTATACTACAGCAATGCGGACGTCGACCGCTACAACGCACGTTATAGCGCTCAAAAATGAAGCTGGTCGGTTTAAGACAATTGTTGTTTTTTCTGCTCCTAAAAAGATGAATAGCATTTGTGGTATAGTTGAAAGGACGCTGGCAGAAAAAAAAGTTCAGGTGTGACAAAAAAAAGGCTACACTGTAAAGCACACGTCACCGTTTGTGCTTTGCACAATGGGAGTGTTATACCAGCTTCCGTTTTCCAGCGGTCATGTCTACATTGGGCAAACTGGTCGTTGCCTAAATATAAGGTTGTCGGAACACAAGGGCTCATCGGACGGCAACGCGTACTCGCACGTTGCTCGACACTATGCACAACACGGATGCACCCTCAACTTTCATGACACCGTGTGTATATTCAGGCATAACTATCAAACTACTAGAGAAATTGTTGAGGCTCATTACATTAACAAAAAAGCCAATCTATGTGTACGCATGCCCTCAATAGCACTGCATGACGATGAAATTTCTTTCCACACTCTTTTCATTACATAGCAGAAAAGTGTACATGTGATCATCGTTTTTGTAACCATTTCTAATCTTTGCAGGAGCACATGTTTTTTTTTTTTTCCTTCTCTCTTTGGCTATCAATGAAATAAATGAGCACGTGGTTCTTGGTCAAGGTTTAAATAGTGAGTGTTCTTTCTAATAAAGTTACTTGTGAAAAGGCGCTGTGTGGTGTGTTGTACTTTTTCTCGTGTCCTTGTTTTTGCGCTGCCCATTTCAAAGACGCATAACAATGACATTCCGCTCGCCGCCATCCACCTGAGAACTCTCGAAAACCCCTTCCACACATGCACACGGGTTCGTGAAACGCGCGTGCGTTCTCCATCATAAGGCACAAGTATGAGCACTACATGTCAGCTTACCTCGTCTGGTGTTGTTGATACTCACGTTACTGTTTGGTGTTGTTGACGTTGCTGTTGGCATATTTACGCAACTGTAAACAACTGGTTATATAACACATGTGCGTCTATTTAACATATATGTGTGCGTATACCATTTGCACATGTCTTTAGCGTCATTGCGTAACGCTTCACTCAATGTAAAAATTACGCCACATTCACTGACCCGCCGCATGCTTCGCATAACATATATTCCCACAGTACGCGGGATCTGCCGTATTATTATTATTATTATTATTATTATTATTATTATTATTATTATTATTATTATTATTATTATTATTATTATTATTATTATTATTGCTCCCAGTCGGGATGCATGCTTGCTATGCTCCTGCCCGTTTTACAGCGAAAGCTGTTATGAGATCATTTCACCGGCTGTTTTTGGCGCCGTAGTTGTCCGCCGCCGCCGCCGGTGTCCGTAACCAGTATCGCTCGAAATAAGAAAAAAACGATGTTCGAACCTGGGCCCTCTGCGTGGGAGCCCAGTATTCAACCTCTGAGCCATGCCGGTGCTTGAAACTGCTTTGCAAAAAGGTCCTATACAGGTTTCATGTCGGGAAGGAACCACATTAGTATATGCAATATAGCGTGGTAGAAGAGTAAAATGCCCCAAGCGTCGCACAACGCGAATTCTGTAAGCAGTCGTCACACAATGTGAATTGCGCAACGAGTAGGTTGTTGAATGCTTCCAACCCATTACAAAGGGTTCTGCTATAATTCTTCGTTGTCATCAGGCACAGCATCACCGCAACACGTTAAATGATTGCACGGTACTATAGTAACGTGCAATCATTTAAAAATCTTTCTTCCGCGAGGGAACATGTGCAGCCCGAAAACGCCTCAGACGTATTGTATAGTTACACATACCGTCGCAGGCAACCGCCGCTAGTCACACTGTTGCCACTTATAGCTCCAATTCGCTGATGATTTTGAAAATTAGGGAGGAGTAAACAAAGGAAAAGAAAAAAAAACGCCAGGCCTGCGCTGAAACCGCAGCACAGTCACAGCGAAAGCTGGAAGAGCGGCGTTTCTAGAGCCCGTTATCAGCTCTCTTGGGGCTACAATACAAGTAGACTAGAAAGATACCCACTACGCCATAAATCACAATTTTTGTGAAGTTGGGAAGCACCTACTAAGCCATTATTCGTCATTCTGCGGAGAAGCGAGGCACCAGCCGCACGTCTGTAAGGCATTATGTGCACTTTGTGCATCACTGATGACGATGAAGAATTATGGCTCAGCGCTAACGAACGCCTTACGCTAGCAGAGAAGTAGAATATAAAAAATTACACCATCTCCCGCTAAAGGGGACCATGAGGCGATGCGAAGCCGGAGCACTTGCACGATCGCGTTCCCTTGGCGTTCGTTGGGCATGCTACCGACCTCGCGTCGTGGAACGCGAAGAGGAACGCTACGCGCGTCGTGTCTTCCCTCTAGCCTGGCCGTTAATTCTCACAGGGCGAGCGGGGAACGCGGTCGACAGGCGCGCGAGGAGGGAGCGTAGGAGAGGAGAGAGAGGGGGAGGGGACGCGCATGCGCTGGCGCTCATCGCGGCGTTGCGCAGGAGAGGGGGAGGGCGAGAGGGGGAGTGAAGAGGAGGCGTGTGGAGAGGGCTTGCGCATGCGCAGTAAGGGTGGTCACGCCGCACACCACCACCACCGGAGTGAACTCGCTATAAGATGCTTCGCATCTAAAATGCATTGCAGTCTTTCGTCCTTACGTATACACCATGCATCACAAAAAATGTCGCTACCAGCATTCTTGCTGTCATACACCTGTGCGGTGATCCAGGATTCCGTAAACGGTAGTGTGTTTACGGACAAGGTAAAACTCCATACTGGTACTCGGGCCATTGTCCGGAGGCGTCTTGTTGAAGTTCTTGTAATTAAATTACAACCCGCTATAGCTGGTCGTTAAGCAGAGCAGCAACTCCCATCACTTTCTAAAACGACAAGCAAACACAACTGATAGCGCAGTGTATGAAGAGCTCTCATGTTAAGCAGCTAAAGCAACCCGAATAAGTTGATTCGGAATGAAGCATGCAGACATACTTTGAGCCCGAAATACAAAACCTTTGAGATAACTAATAGGTGTTTCACTCAAATGAACCAATGTTGGTAGCAGTTAGGAAATTTTCAAGAAAACAGTTCTGTACATACACGCTTGCTAGTACATTATAAGTATATCTATAATAACAAGTTTCCGAATGTATCGAATGTATCTTAAGATACATTTGGAAAGTATCGTATCAGATACAATAATTGCGGTAGTATCTTGTATCTGTATCTCAGATACTTGTTGTCCGAGTATCTTGTATCGTATCGCTATACAATTTCAAAGTATCTTTGCCCAGCCCTGACCACGACTTATCATCCTGGGGGGAGGAGGAAGGGTTGAATCAATTCCGTCTCCCCCCCTCGAATTTCTTTTTAAGTTTTGGGCGTCCATATACACACGCGCACATTCAAACACATGAACGAACATACATAAAGGCTGGTTGACCACCCCTGCCCCTCCCCCTAAATCCCCTTGATCTAGGAAAGTAACGACACTCCTCCGCGCGCGCGTTTCCTCCTCGATTCTCCTCACTCGCCATCGACGCGCGCTGCGCACGTCACCATTTTTCGCCGGCGCTCCCGCGAGTGCGCCATAGCACGGTGTAAGAAAAATAATTTAGGTGTGGACACTCTCCGCCCGCCGCGAAGGAGAGCGCGTCCAGATAATGTTCGCCTTTAATACATGCGCCGGCCGCAGTTTCGTGGGGGGCGCTGCGACATGGGGGCTTAAGAAACGTATTGCGACGAGGCGAACGCGCGTTTTTCTTCATTTTTTTTTTCACTTCAATGCATTTTTTCACGGCGAGGTTTCATACGGCCACGGTGTAAATGGCGCACCCGACGCTCATAGCGTCCCTAACAGCGTTGCGTACGTAAAAGCGCGGCGTCTTGCTTAGAGCGCGTGAGCAGTCTTTCTGCTCGCTTACTTCTCACGTGCGCAACGCCGTTACGGACGCTACGCACGCAGCTCGTCTTCTATAGTACATGCGCCGGCCGCGGTTGCGTGGGAGGCGCGGCGACATGGGGGCCGAGAGGAGGAAAGAGGCGAACAGTATGTGGACGCGCCGTCGGGCGGAGTGTCCACACCTAAATTATTTTTCTTACACCGTGGCCATAGAAATCAATGGAGACGCGTGATGTCGGGCCACTTTCGCGCCCCGGTGCTGTAGAAAACTTTGAAAAATGGTGATAACAAGATCGAGAACACTGAAATGAACTTTTAATAAAATTTTAGTTTCTTTCGAAAGCCGTGTAAATGGGGCATGCTAATTTAAAAGGAGCTTTGTGCAGCGTTCCATCGTGCAGACGTTTTTTCTGCCATATGATAGCATGCTTTAGATTTCCATCTGATATAGTTTAGCTTGCGTCATGTCCGCCTGTGTCTGGATTTTTGTCTCTTTCCTGTGCGCGCATGTGCAACACAGGTACTTACAGCGTCACACCTTGAAATGACTTCGTGGATAATACATTGTCCATCCATGTGTTATCTTTACGTGAAAGTAGACTTGCGCGGTGGTCTCCAAACTGAACAAGACGCTTGCGCAGTGTCAGTACGATCAAGCGGCGCCAACAGTAACTCATCTACCGCAACAACAGAAGTGCCGGAGAAAGATTTTTCAGAATAGTATTTTGGCGTTCGTGTCAAAAAAATTAGCACTCTGTTTACCTGTGAGAGGAGACATTCCGTACGAATGTCAAAACACATCGATGCGATGATTTTGGCTCGTGTTACATGAACAGAAAGAAGCTCTCCGAAAAACCGCAGAAGGGTGATTTTAAAGCATTTGCGATCAGAGCGAAAATGTTCGGCCTCTACCTCGAAGCCGATACCGACAGCAAGCGAGCGCGATCAGTAGAACACCCCCTGCACGTCGTCTCCGCGAGAAAACTAAATTATAATCGTCTCCAAGTTATGCGTGCTTGGCATCCAAATTCAAAAGCAAATTGACGAACTGCAAAAAAAAACGCCAGGCCTGCGCTGAAACCGCAGCACAGTCACAGCGAAAGCTGGAAGAGCGGCGTTTCTAGAGCCCGTTATCAGCTCTCTTGGGGCTACAATACAAGTAGACTAGAAAGATACCCACTACGCCATAAATCACAATTTTTGTGAAGTTGGGAAGCACCTACTAAGCCATTATTCGTCATTCTGCGGAGAAGCGAGGCACCAGCCGCACGTCTGTAAGGCATTATGTGCACTTTGTTGACGCGGCGACTGATGACGATGAAGAATTATGGCTCAGCCCTTTGTAATGGGTTGGAATCTTTAAACGGCCCAGCAGTTATGTAATTTGCAGTGGGTGACGCCCGGTTGCTATTTCCCTCTCCCGTCATGCTGTATAACATACGTTGCCGTGAGAGAGAGACGGGGTGGGGTGAAGAACTTTACTGAGACCCCAAGTAAATGGATCATGCGCTTATGAGATTCTTTGGCAACCAATACAAATGCACTTGCGAGGAACCCACTACGCTCTAAATCACTGTAATTTTACTGAGACCCCGAGGAAATGGATCATGCCCTGATGGGCTTCCTTGGCAACCAATACAAGTGCACTTGCGAGGAACCCACTACGCTCTAAATCATTGTAATTTTACTGAGACCCCGAGGAAATGGATCATGCCCTGATGGGCTTCATTGGCAACCAATACAAGTGCACTTGCGAGGAACCCACTACGCTCTAAATCATTGTAATTTTACTGAGACCCCGAGGAAATGGAACATCCACTTATGGGCTTCCTTGGCAACCAATACAAGTGCACTTGCGAGAAACCCACTGCGCTCTAAATCACTGTAATTTATCTGAGACCCCGAGGAAATGGATCATGCGCTTATGGGCTTCCCTGGCAACCACTACAAGTGCACTTGCGAGGAACCCACTACGCTATAAATCATTGTAATGTTTGAGAAGTAGGGCAGCTGGCACTGGGCCATTTTTCGTCATTCTACGAAGATCCGTGGTACTTGCTAAACGCATGTAAGGCATTATGCGCACTTTGTTGATGCTGTGCCTGACGACGATGAAGAATCATGGCAGAGTCCTTTGTAATGGGTTGGAAGCATTCAACAACCTACTCATTGCGCAATTAGCATTGTGTGACGCCTGGTTACAGAATTCGCGTTGTACGACGCTTTGCGCGACGCTCGGTGCTTACTGTACTCTCTACCACGCTATATTGCATATGCTAATGTGGTTCCTTCCCGACATGAAGTCTGTATAGGACATTTTTGCATAGCAGTTCCAAGCACCGGAATGGCTCAATGTTCTATAGTTTCCGGAACTTCACAGAGGCGACAGTTAACTGAAGATACAAAGATGCCTTTGCTGCTTAACCAGGTCTTCACAGGCAGCGTCTGTGTATGCACTTTGTAGAAGAATGTCTTGGATGTTGGTGAAATAGGCATTTTCTTCACACGCACAAGCACGTCGTGTCCAGGTAATCCAGCATATAGTGAGCGGTACAAAGGTGCAGGAAACAACATATCTAATATGGCATTATATAGATCTTTCCGTGAACTAGAGAATAAATAGTCGTTAGAGAATCTTACTGTCAAAAACCGCACTGATTCATACACTTCACGCATGAATCCTTGCAAATAGGGAGGCGAGGCATAATTAGCAGATACCACTAAACTTGGTAAGACATCGACGAGATTCACTTGTAAAAATGTTCGAAGCAGCGGATGATCGCAGTCCCGAAAGTAGAAAAAACGGGATACCAATTGTCTAATAAAGAGATGCACCAACCCAAGACCACCTGCACAAACTGGTCTAAAAACATTGTCACGCCTCATCGCTTCATCAGCTGTAAAGACGCCATACTCTTCTGGGACGTTCTACAAAGGGCTTTTAAAAAACAACTCGATTTAAATTCGTATAGCATACGTTATCTCATGCCACCCAAAAGCCATTCTATGCCTGTTGACATGCTATTACTAATGGGTATGCACAGTTTATGGAAAACTCGCATGTTAGACAGGCATGCGGAACCCATGGTATCATCGCGGTTGCATCTCATTCAAATGGCTCTTCAGCTAAAAGACTTTTACGAACAATTAGAGTTTCAACCGGACTGGTATCCACTCTTCATGAAATGTATAGCTTTAATACCCTTTTAGGACTTCTGTGTAACGCTTGTGCGCTGGTAGAGGCCGCCTTGAGTATTTTGTTCGCTATGTATGCTAATTACACACATTTGTAATAAATACCATGGAAGAAAAAAAAAAAAAAAAAAGCACCGGAATGGCTCAGAGGTTGAATACTGGGCTCCCACGCAGAGGGCCCAGGTTCGAACCTCGCTCCATCCTGGAGTTTTTTTCTTATTTCGTTTTTTTTTTTCTTATTTCGAGCGATACTGGTTACGGACACCGGCGGCGGCGGCGGCGGCGGACAACTACGGCGCCAAAAACGGCCGGTGAAATGATCTCATAACAGCTTTCGCTGTAAAAAGCAATGTTATATAGCTAGCTGGCGCTGCTCATCTACAATACCGTGGGCCTGCATTTTTAAAGACGATAGTCTTTCTTGGGATACTTCAATGGAGAAATTTTCGTCTGTCTTTCTGTTTGTCGGCACGCCACTCGACTCAGCCACTCGGTCAAAGTTGAACCACTTGCCCAAGGGCCAGCCATCTTGAACTGGTACGGCTGTTCATACTTGTGAACCTTGTCGATCAAAAAGTAAATATCACGCATATCTGAGGCGCAACATCACTAGGTAAGTATTAGGTGGTGTGTTCCTTTAATAGAAAATGCATACATATGTAATTCTAAAGACCCTAGTTTCATAAGCTGCGCTGAAAATGCGACTGCGCTGAAACTTGCCTTCCTCCGTGCCCTCTGCACGAGCTCATTGTTGCGTTTCGGTTTCGGTTCTGTATTGCACTGTACGAATGCCATGGGGCGCCGCTCTGGCATTCCTGTTTTACGCAGGCGACGTGTAAATAAAAGAGTGTGTGGAGAGTACTCGTTGAGTGCGGACGTTTCTTCTGCTTCAGCGCTTCGCGCCAAACCACGTGTTCGGGCTGGCTGGCGTCCCCGCCGGTCGCGTTGGTCATCGCCGGTCTTCGCCTGCTGCTGCGCCGGGACTACCAGCCCGCAACACAGCACTCATGTTTCCCGACGTATTGCCAGATGGTGTCCATATCTCACGCAACGCCTCTTCTATCGTCTTTAGACGACATTTGCAGCGAAGCACGCAGATACGCGGCCAATTTTTTCATTTCATCCTTTCATTCATTTAATTCTTTCAGGGCCTGCATTCGTTGCATTTGGGTGGCTGAAGCGCATATCAAAGTAAGCTGGAAGGATAACGCCTCTACAAGCCGCTGTTCCAATTTTCAGTAAAACAGACAACGTATCCTGCAAGAATGTTACAGCGCGGAAAAAGAAACGAACGGGCGAGTAGAGGCCACACGGATAAGCGCTGAATTGTACCTGAGGTTTATTTGGTAAAGCACGCATATTAGTAGAGTCACAAATGCGAATCTGAGCAAGGAAAATAGGAAAGCACAAACACGGCACGGAAAAAAATCTGATCACTAAGGTGAGTCGTCATGTAGAAGACAACGCCGTAATTAATACCGGTGTCACAGGGGCACTTTTAATCGCGATCAGGGCCGTTCCAGATCAGGTGCTGCTACGCTGTCACTTATAATGGCGATTAGGCCCGATCGGGATCAAGATCATTGTGATCTGCTCATCGATATCTGGCTCCCAGATTGCGATTTGACTGACGTTTGCGCCAAACTCGATCCGGATTATTTTGGACCGAATAGCAGCGATGATTGTTGACCGCGATCAATAAATCCGATCCGGACTGATTCTGATCGCGAACTACCCGTGTGACACCGGTATAAGATATAATCTACAGGTTTTCCCACTCACTTTAATCCAAGTGCCAGCTAAAATAATCCCTACGCCACTGAAATAATCTGAGCGCCATACCATTTAATCCATGTGCCAAACATTTAATCCTAGCGCCAATATATTTAATCCAGGCGCCAGCACGATTAGGCTGCGTGCCAGTGAGTTTAATCCAAGTGCCACCATGTTTAATCCAAGCGCCAACAACTTTAATTCAAGTGCCAGTCACTTTAATCTATACACAATAAACAGTAATACAGGGCATGAAAACGGCAGTGCAATTGAAATAGAGTTGCTACAATATGAAATACGATAGCCGGAAGCAGACTGCACTAATATTTGTATTCGCCGCTATTATTCATGGAAAAAAAAAAACTTACAGCCATAGTTTGCGTGAGCCGTGTTTGGAGGGCTTATACTTTGATATGCATTAGTTTGTGGAGCAATGTTTGGAACGAGTGCGATTATATTAATGGGAACGAAAGAAAGGCACCTGCGTGCTGCTCATTAAACGAATATTTTGTAGTTCAACAAAATTAAGTGTTACTCACTAAGCTCATAATTGGATTTTGATTTTGGCACAATATAGAGCAGTTACTCACTAGAGCTCATAATTGGATTTTGGTTTTGGTACAAAATAGAGCAGCAGCTCCAGGACAGGTCGTGTAATGCGAAGGAAAGACAGTCTATGCTCAGTTAAAGTGACGCAGTGGCTACCAAGATGTCGAAAACCTAGCCGAGGGCGGCAATGGGTCAAATGGAGTACGGAATTAAGAAATTACCAAGCTCGCGCACGGCAGGACGAACTGGAGATAATTCGAAGAGCTTTTCGTTCTGCAGTGTACTAAAATATAGACTGCTGATTACGATATGTGGACAACGGAAGTTATATTTTATATTCTTGTTAGTTTATCTTTTTATTAAAACAAAATTATGTGTCCGGTGATTTGAACCGTATTAACTGTTGGCCTAGTTCGCACGGTGACATATTTAACGCAGTGCGAGAAAACATACGCAGATAAAACAAGGCACAAGGACGAGCGGTAGCCCTTGCCCCTTCCCTTTACTTTATACTCATTATTCCGCGCTGCATTATGGATATCACCGAACATTTGAATCTTACGGATGTCAGCGAAATGATAAACTTATTGGATCAATTTTGTATATCTAACGTGTACACACACAAACACACATATATATATATAATTTAGTCAATGAGAGGGGGCAGAATGGGAATATAGGTAAAACGAAAGAGAACAATATTTTTGCACACTCCAGATCACTCGAGAAATGCAACATAAGCACAGGTTATAAGTATTTATTAGAATAGCGCTGTCTCGTAGGGCTTGGAAACGGATGTTCACAAGTCATCTTTACGCAATTGCTCAGGCACAAAAGAAAAAATTGTGCCGGTCAAAGGCCGCGCAGTCCACGCGCTGTATCTGCTGCATGGAGTGCCGAGCTGCGTCCAGCAGCAAAGAACGCCTGTGCTCCTTTTTCGTCATACCTTGCGGTGTCGCCAGCTCTAAATCAGGGCGTTCACTTAGGTAGGCCTTCAAGTGCGACTTGAATTTCGAGAACACTTTTTCTATTGGGTTGAAGAAGGGACTGTACGCTGGCAGGCGATTGATAGAGTGGATTGAGTTAGCCAAAGCTGCCTGCTCTGCCCGAGCATGAGCAGGTGCGCCATCAAAAATGAACACAGCTTCTGTGTTTGGCTCCTCGTTTTCCACAAGGGCCGAAACATCGCTGAGGAAATCGTTGAAAACAGCCCAATGAACTGTGTCCACTGCAGTCCAGTGAATAACGCCATTAGCGGACATACATGCCATGATGTTCAAGTTCGCTCCTTTTGTCTTCGTGGTCGTGTGGACAGCTGGTTGCCCTTTAGCTGCCCTGCCAAAATTCCTGGAACACCAGATATTGTAGTTTGTCTCGTCCAAGTAGAACCGGCACACACGTGGGCCATCGGACTGCAGCCACTGGGCGTACAGCTTACGGCTGTGCTTGACGTCGTCACGGTTGCGGTCTACGGGCCTCTGCGTCACCAGCTTCACCGAGTAGCTGTGGGCGTCCAGCAAGCATCAACTGTGCTTGTGCTGATCGTCACTCCAGGCATTTCTTCCTCCAGGGCCGCCTTTATCTGTCTTAGAGTAAATGTACAGTTTTCGTCGACAATTCGCCTCAAAGTACTCACGACGTCATCTCCAAATTTTTTTTAGAACCGCCACCCCGCAATGATGTTTGTCTGTCGGTAGCTGCAATCGATCTTGCTGTTTTTATGTTGATGCCCAGGGCCTCCGCCAGTTGCTTTAGGTCGCCACCACGCCTGTAGACGTCCACAATCCTCGCTCTGTCGAGCACCAACACCCTGCTGTTTTTTCGACGAGGTTCATCTAGATCTTTGAAATGTGGCCCTCGCTTGCGTCCAGCCATGACTTCAAGCAACGCTCTCTTCTCGTCTGGAAATAATTCCCTCTGAAAACAGGCGTGTTACAATCGACGACGCTTCAGGAACACATCGTCGTCTGTTACATGAACATGGGCATCTCCTTTGACGCTTTTACATAAAACTTAATTGCACCTAAACCCAACTAAATGCGCGTTTTTCTTGTTTTAAATGGTTTTTCTTTGATTTCAGGAATGGGTGAATATCGTCTGTAAGTAACCATCGCTCTCATCGAGCCGAGCAGACGAATGCGAACGCTTTTGCGGAAACGTAGCCTTCGTGCCGTCTGCTAGCAGACGACGTGAATCTCTCCCATATACGATCAACGGAGTACGTGATCACCCAAAATTTTGCAGTAGCGGTGAAGCATAAACTGTTTCGATGCTTAAACTTTTACCACGTGCTTATAATGAGCGTATACATTTAGCAACCGAACATATATAATTAAACCGCCCTGCTTTTTGAATTCTAAGATAAATGACACCAAAACGTACGGGCAAAATACCGTAGTACCTTATTTCCTAAGCGCGGCCATGCATTGGCAAAATATAAATATTCCTCTCGCTTCATGTTTACCTTGTTCCGACATTTAGACTATATAAATTGGTAAACCGTCTGTTTCTTCTGTATGGATTAAACTGACTGGCACTTGAATTAAAGTTGTTGGCGATTGGATTAAACATGGTGGCACTTGGATTAAACTCACTGGCGCGTGACCTATTTGTGCTGGCGCGTGGATTAAATATGTTGGCGCTTGGATTAAATGTTTGGCACATGGATTAAATGGTTTGGCACTCAGATTATTTCTGCGGCGTGCGGATTATTTTAGCTGGCACTTGGATTAAAGTGAGCGGGAAAACCTGTAGTTTTTCATTAGTGAACGGAAGACATGCTAATGCAGGCGTGACCAAGACGAGCCATTTCGGTCGCGGCCTGCTAGATAACGGCTTACTTTCCCTATCAGAATGTTATTGTTTTTTTTTTGTGCGTTGTGCTTGTGTGTTTCTTTTGTTGTTGCGACTGATCGCATTTGTGTCACGATTTTTATGTGTGAATTCCCCCCCCCCCCCAAAAAAAACCCTCATTTGAGAACCAGAGCCAGTAAGTGTCATCTCTATTCGTCAATTCGTTTGTTTTTTACACCAAACATTCACAATGCACGGAATCTAGCAATCACGACAAGTGCGATCGAGAAGCTGTATCATCGCGCGTAATTATTCGTAGCGGAAAGCAGATCCTATAGTTGTGCACTTTAGACTTAATAACAGTTGCCGACCTGCGAGGTGATGGACTCTCAGCTGTATGTTCAGCATATTGAGGACAACCCCGTTTTTAAGCAACGCGCGAATAGCCTAGGAAAAAAAGACGTTGATAAGCAGGCCGGACTGATATTTAAAATGTAGCATTCGGCGATGCTTTTCTTTGTCAGAACTAAGTTTTTTTTTTTTTGACCGATGTTTTGCAGCCACCGCTTCTTGTCCAAGCCATCACGCTTACCTTGGGGAATCGTAAGAAGTGCATAACCGTTTGCACTCTCGTTGTTGCAGTTATAGGAGCAACAGTACGGCGGTACAAAAAATAAAGCGCGCGCAACGTTCGCTACGTGGAGCCCCGGCGTAAAATGGCGTGAGCGAAAAAAATTGGACAATCTCCCCGAAGGGAACCCTGATGGGATGCGAAGCAGCAGCGTTGCGCACGGGTGGCGTCACGGGTTGAACGGCGCTAACGCGGGTGCTGCGGTGAGCGCTGGAAGATTCGTTTGAAGCGAAACTCGGTGTAGCGTTTACTGGTGTAAATGTTTGTTTGAAACGCAGACACGGGAGGCGAGCAGGCGTTGGAGTCGGCAGCTGCGGGCGCTCCGGCGGGTGAGGGAGAGAGTGACGTACGCGCGCACCTGCGAGGGAAGCGTGCGAGGGGAGCGTGACGTCAACGCCCAGCTGCGGCGTGACGTACTTGGCACCGCTCCAACACCTGCGCCGAGGCAAGCGCGTTGCCTCGCGTTTGTGCGGACGGAGGGACAGCGTTACACAGGCTAGTCAAAGAGCTGCTTCGCATCTAAAAGAAAAATAGCAGCAAAACGCAAGATCCACGCATCTATAAGGGCAACGGCGAAGGAGACCAATCGTTGGCGCGGAAAAAGCGGCGAAGAACGGGAGGACGCGAAAAGGCCGAGGAGGGAGAGAGGAGGATGCGCGCGGCGGCGGCGAGTGCAATTATTGGCGGTACTTTGCCAAGATCACAAGATCAAGGGGCTTTACCTACCCCCCTCCCCCCGCTAGAAATTTCTGTCTAGCCCCATAATGGGGGGCGCGTGCACGAGTTTCCACATGGAGATAGCCTTAGAATGACTATGCACCGAGGAATAACATGTATTTGTCGGTGCATAGCAGATATTCGGACGAATAAATATTGTATTATACTTGCGTATCTTTACGTTTTGAGTTAAAAGACATAAGCTACTAATTGTGTTCCATAATCTGCGCTAATAGCTTTCCGCCGCGGCTAAGCATGATGAAAATTCGAAGAAAAAAGTGACTGAGAAGAAGCCAGAGCTTTTGAGGTGGTCGGTTTTCGTTGGGTTTGTGTATTTTTTTAACTGCGATCGGCTCCATACACGCTCACATCAGACGTCAGCGGGTGGCAATGCCGCGTTGCGTAGTTGCACGCAGCTCTTCCTCTCTACGTACGTAATACTATGTGTCATTCACCTTTTTTTTAAACACGAAAGTGTTTTACGCCGGGGTCCACCTCGGCTCCACTGACGTATTTCCGTCACGTATATGACGTTGTAAAATATAAAGACTATCAGTTGGCAAAGAAAAAGAAACGCAGAAAGAGTTCCGTCACCAAGAGTCGAACTTACGAGCCCTTGCTCCGCAGCGCGGGGCGCGAAACGATTCGGCCACAGACGGCACGTTCCTTGTCATGCTAACGGCGAGCTATTTATATACACCATTTGCCGGTGGCTGTATTTCAGCCAACTAATGCATGTTCATTATGCGCAGATATCGCTAATCTCGAACATATGCTCTGGCGGTGCCCCGCGTTACACGGCGGCGAAGTCATCACGCCGTCAAAATGGGAAGAAGCTATTACAAGCTCCGGACTCGAAGCACAACTATGGGCAGTCCAACGGGCCCGCGACGCAGCAGAGAGACTTGGTCTTTCTGTTCCGACGTGGGAGCGGCCCGCAACGTGCTAGGGCGCGTTCCGAGGGACCGAAATAAAGTTTATTCATCCATTTGCCGGTGGCGGTACTCAGAGATCGGTGGTACATCAGCGTGTTTTCGTTATCACTAGCAAGATGGCGCGAAGGGCTTGAAGAGCGTGCTTTAAAGGTCGTCGCCCCACGAGGATGAGCGCGCGCCTCTACAGGGCGTGGTCGCTCGTGCGCGGCATATTTCGTGATGGCGGTGGTGTGTACGTCTTGTGCTCTCACCGCAAGTTTGCGTTAAGAGCACGAAGGTGACTTCGCTCACTGCAGGGGCCGCTTTTGAGAAAGGAGCGCGCTGCTCACACAGAAATAAGTTACAACTCTGACAGTTAGTTCGCGCTCATCCTGTGTATGTTCGTTCCGTGCGCCCTTTCTTCTTGAGCAGCGCGTTGCAAGTTTCGAGCTGCTTGCCATTCGTCGCGTGACATTACAATTTGTTGCTGTAGCATTCATTCCTTCGCGCTTGGGGCGAAAGAATGCCCAACAAACGCTCAACTACGTCTGTGAAGGCACGTTTCACTTTCGTGTTATACCGATTCCGATGACAGGGGGATCAGCCATGTGTTTTTTTTTTTTTACAAAGACGCATAAATCGCTATGAGACATATACAGTGAAATCTCCGTTTACGAATGTTGGTTTAACGAATATTTCAGAACAAGGAACTTCTTAACACGAAAGTGTTTTATGTCGGGGAAAACAAAGACTTCTTGACGTATTTAAGTCACGGAAATACATCGCAAAATGAACGCGATCAAAAGGCAAAGGAAAAAAACTAGAAGAAAAAGCTCCACCGAGGGGAATCGAACCCATGAGCTCTCGGTCCACGACGATGAAGTGGGCGCTTAATGAACTGCGATATCGTCTTTTTTTTTCTTTATCTTGAAATGCGCTATCGTCAAGCACATGACACCGTCTGGAAGTGGTATATATAGAGTGAAGTAATGTGTAGCCACCATGGTTAGCTCTGACAACGCGCCGTAGCTACGACCGTCCCATTCGGCGCGTTTCCAATAGAAATGTAATTTTGTCAACGCTTTAACACACCGAGAGATCGCTGCTTAGCCCAAGCCTCGCTCACGGCATCCATCCATAAGAAGTAGCTCTCGAACAGAGTTCTTCAATCATACCAGTTGCGAAACTGCGTTCCGAAACACGGACATGCCGGTGGCCGATTTTGCGGGGGCCTGCAGATTGCCGCGCCATCTGGGAGTAGCGATACAAAACACCAGAACACCACGGCGCCGCCCCCTGCGTGCGCTTTTCGTAAGCTGCTCAACGCCACACGCAGAGCTGGCGTCAGCGCGAGCGTTTATTAGAATATTTTTTGGTCAACAGATGACGCGACAATCAGCAGACCCCCGTGATTTCGGCCAATGGCGTGTCCGAATTTCGATACATGGGCCAAAGGGGAGTTTCGCAACTCGTATGATTAAAGAGCTCTGGCTCTCGAACGCGCGCCTGGCTGTCGCACCAATTTTAACCTCCATGGTCGCACCGCATTCCCCGCTTGCCCCGTGTGAATTCACGGTCAGGCTAGAGGGGAGACGCGACGCGCGGTGCGTTTCTCTTCGCGTTTCTAACCCGGCTGTGGTGTGATCTTTTTAGGAGCGAAGTTCCTTAGGCCGACACCCCGCCGTCGCTGTCGAAGCTCCATGCAACATAGATGCGCTGCCGGCGCAACAAGACACTATAGCAGTTGTTCCGTGTACGAATACAACCGATGAGCGAAGCTCCTTAGAAATGGGACGCAAACAACTATGCGCCTGATCTCGCTGTTGGCTTTCATGAAGGCGGTACGGTGGGGAGAGCGTCTGCTGCGCTCGGTGGCGGGAACGACTGAGCGAGGGAGTGCGCTGTGCGCGCAGCACAGGGAGATAGGTGCGAGCGGTGATGCGGCGGCGGCGGAACGCCGCGCGTGGTGTTCGGCGCGCGCAGCGTTTCAGTGTCTTTTTACGCCGGCGCCGGTTGGGGAGACTGTCTGCTCCCACATTCGACAAAGCGCCCGTTGTGCGCCAGAATCATGGTTGTCATTTCACAATCCATGATAAAGGTGGTGAAAGTGAAACGACCATTATGACCAGTTGTGTACAGAGCTTATTTCTTTCAACCTCGAATTTCTGGTGCGCTAGAACCAAACCGCTCAAGGCCTAAACACTTCCTCTTAAATCACCGCTCACTGCAACCTAAAGCGATGCTTAAGAGAAGGTAGCTTCGACGGCGCGGAGGAGTGCGGGCCTAAGCAGCTTCGCTCCTAAAAAAAAACAAGGCGCGCGTTGCGCAAGAAACAAGGTGCGCAGCGCAATAAACAATGTCAAAACGTGCATAGTCGTTTGCGTCCCATTTCTAAGGAGCTTCGCTCTTTGGTTGTATTCGTAGACGGAACAACTGCTGATTTTGTAGGAGCGAAGCTCCTCAGGCCCGTACCCCGACGTCGCCGTCGAAGCTCCCTGCAACATAGATGCGGCGCCGGCGCAAAAAAAAAAAACAATGAAACGCCGCGCGCGTGGCGTTCGGCGCGAGGCACGCGCGGCATTCGGCGCGCGTTCCGCAAAAAACAAGTCGCGCGGCGCAAATAAATAGTTTCAAAACGTGCATAGTAGTTTGCGTCCCATTTCTGAGGAGCTTCGCTTATGTATTGTATTCGTACACGGAACAACTGATGATTTTTTTTGTTAACTCTAACATTCCGCGGAATGGCGACCTTAGCCCAAGCTCAGTGTCCAGTCAGCGACGCTCTTCTGGCTGTCACACCGCTGTCTCTGATGGCGCTCTCCCCTGCGGATGGGACGGCCTGAGCAACACTAGCAACGGCGCGTTGCCGGAGCCAATATCGAGGGCAATGTGTAATGTGTCATTACAATAACGAGTGCCGACTGCAAACATTTCGATAGTCTCAGCGCAGTGGAGGCTCTCGATGCAATATTGTAGGAAACTGCATGACCAGTAAAATGCGGCGTGCGGGGTGATTCGGTTTGGTGAGGACGCCTATGCGTGCCTCGCATTTCGCGCCAGCGTAGGGTCAATTCCAAATTGACCAACAGTGTTTCTCCGCCACCTACTGCTTCAAGTACAGTAGCATCGACTAATAAACGGCTGCAATAGGCGCCGCAGAAAGGCAACGACGTCAACGGGCGAATGTCGTGCAAGTGTGTGCTTTGGTGCAGAGACGCGCTAGCGGGAAGCGGAACGCCTTCACGCGTTCACGGCTCGAGCTACGAACTCTGCCTCGCGCGTTCATGAAGCGCTTTGTGGTAGTGTACGCTAAAGTCACCGGAACGGGAAAAGTACCGCGTTCGTTTTCTCTTCGCCGCCGCGCCTTTTCGGCGGCTTCGCCACATAAATGATCCAGCTCACATGCCTCGCTAGTGTCTCCCGGCCGCGGACGCACGGCGCTTTGGAGGGCGATTGTTTTTATAGCCTCAGAAAAGCATGCAGGAACATTAAGACATCCCGTATCGTTTTGACACTTCATCGCAAGCCTGTCGCGGCATCGAAGAATGCCTGGGTGCTGCGCTTTTGGGTGCAGCAACCGGCGGGAAACGGGCAAAGCCCTCTTTGCTATTCCCAGCGGGAAAAAGGACGTCAAGCGACGGGCTGTGTGGCTGCACAGAATACGGCGGGAAAACTTTGTTCCCGCGACTGATACCCGCCTTTGTGAGGTAAGCGTTTCATTTACAATTCGCAAATGTTGTTTCGGGGAATGTTTGCGTCTTCGCTGCACTAGTGCAGCTTGTTTCGCGTGGTTGCCGCAAAAGGTTCATGCACAATAGCATTGCCTGGCAGCTCTTAATTATGTTTGGCGTAAAAATGATGTCTTTGGGCTCACATATAACGATCAGTGCGCCATGAAAACTGGCTGCTACTGATAGGAATTGCGTGACGTGACTGTATCACGAACATAAATAACAGGTGGTACCATGAAAATAATGGCACGCATGCCATGTAAGGCGTGATTTACACGCCATGCTCATGGTGCACTCGTGGCCGGTTCGCTGGCTTGATATGCACCAAAATCGGTATTGCGTGACGTGACTGGATGACGAACATAAATACCAGGTGGTAACATGAAAGTAATGGCCCGCATGTCATCTAAGGCATGATTTGCATGCCATACTCATAGTGCACTCGCTGCAGGTACGCTGGCTTGATATACACCAAGATTGGTAGCGCGCGTGACGTCACTGTATAATTGTGCCCTTTGTGTCAATCCGGCAGATCCCAGGCATTGTGGGAATCAATCTAATGCTCAGCAGCCAGCAAAGAGCTGCATATATCGCCTTGTTTGTCTTTGAGGCAGATGAAGTCATTCATGTAATGACGTCTAGTTCACTATATAAATCGCATGTTTGTCGTGTATGCATGCATGTATACAATCTGGTATATACAACGCATGACCTGCAATTGAGGTTCGTCACGCACCCGTGTCATGCCGTAGCAAATATGGTATACATCCGATAAACAAAACGGCCGGAAGCGCACCAAGACAGTGTTTTGTAAATCACGCCGTACATGTCATGCATGTCATGATTTTCACGTTACCACCTGTCATTCACGTTCGTCATGCAGTCACCTCACGCTATACCAATTTAGGTGTTTATCAAGCTAGCGAACCGGCCGCGAGAGCACCATGAGCGTGGCAAGTTGGTGATGCAGTACATGATATGCAAGTCATGATTTTCATGTCACCACCTGTCATTAACGTTCGTCATGCAGAAATATCTCGTCATATAAATTTTGGTATACATATGCATTTCATTAAACGACTGCGAGCGCCCCGAGACCATGTCATGTAAATCATGTTTTACATGGCCTGCCTGCCATGATTTCACATTAGGACCAGCAACTTATGTTCGTCATACGCTCTTGTCACGCCGTGTCAATTTTGGTGTGTATCAAGCTAGCGAAGCGGCCGCGAATGCACCATTTTCTGGCTTTGAGCCAAGCGTTACGAGGTGGATCAGTGTTTTAAATGCGAAGCATTTCTTAGCGAACTTCTGCGACTTTTAGCGTATCTGTATATCTACCTATCTAGCCGCTTCGACTTTGTGCTCTTCTCTCTGTCCTCTTTCCGACCCCTATATCCCCACCCTTGTGCAAGGTAGCAAACCGGTCGCTCGCACCAGGCTTCCTCTTCCTTTTCATCTATTTCTCTCTCTCTGGCCGTTTCGTTAATAGGATGTACACCAAAATTAGTATGGCGTAACATGACTTTATGACGAACATGAATGATAGGTCGTAAATGAAAATCATGATATCCATGTCATGAACGACATGATTTACATGCCACTGTTTTCGTGCTCTTGCGGCCGTTTCCTTGGTTTGATATAAACCAAAATTGGTATGGCGCGACAAGAGTGTATGGCGAACATAAATGACAGGTCCTAGCGTCCAAATCATGACACGCATATCATGTACAGCGTGGCTTACGTGCCACGCTCATGGTGCACTCGCGGCCGTTTCGCTATCTTGATATACACCAAATCTGCTATCTCGCGAAGTGACTGTGACAAACATAAATAACAGGAGTTAACATGAAGATCATGACACGCATGTCATGCACAGCATGACTTACGTGCCACACTCATGGTGCGCTGGCGGCCGTTTCGCTAGCTTGATATACACCAAAATTGGTATCGCGCGACGCGAGGTTGCAGCGATGGCGTAGTGGTAGAGCATCAGCTTCGCATGCAGGAGGTCCGTGGTTCGAATCCCGGTGCCGGACAAATTCCCAACCGGATTAAAAAAAAAATCCGCGTGATGATGGAATTGTGTAAAAAGGCCTGGGGTGCAGCCTCACTGGCGACCACAGCCAGCAATGCACTCCCTCACCAGAGCAGGATTGGCCACCCTGGTGTAGTACTTGGCCACTACCACGGCCGCTGGATAAAAAGCGCACGGGTACGGCCTGCCGCGTGCTCCGAAACCGGCGTGACGGGCCTAGTTTCCCGGACCACCGCCGCGGCGCCACCGGGCGGGGACGGGTTTCGCGGACGCCCGCGGGATCACATGCGCGGCGCGCTTGCGGCAGTTATATGCTTGAGCGCGTGCGTCTTCATGTGACGCCTGAAATCTTCTTCTAAAATTTATCTAGCGTGTACAGATCAGTTAATTACCGATATTTCTTGTACATTCTTGCAGCGCTTGGGAATTTTTGTTCTTGCCTTGCCAAAGATTGAACTCCGCGCACCGATCGCTTTTTGCGGAAGTAAACGCGTGGGCATATTTTTCTGGTATCCTAGAAGACCACAACTAACCAACTTGGAGGCGCTGCACCTTTCCTAATGCATCGAAATTCTTTATTTTGGCTCTGAGTATGTTGCTTCAGATTTAATCATTTCATTTCAAAAAAGTGATCTCAGAAACTGCAGCGGCCACTGTTTATTTGACACAAAATAAGATAAACTTCTTCCTTCCTCCAAACATGTTTATAGTACACATATGGTACGGTATCGCATGCAACTGCCATGAAATAATGCTCATCGTATGTACGACCACCTCATAGAAGGAGATTGGAGTCACTTTGAAATTTCAGTGACTACATCTTCAATACTCACAATTGGGCGAGCTGTTACGGATTAATTAATATGAAAACGGTCAGACGGAAAGAGTGATGAAAAGGCTAAAAAACACACGAACACACCTACTTGCATTCCTGCGCTTTTCAGTATTTCTGTCTCTTCCCGTTACGCCGTTTTCATGATCGTGTAACGAATTCAACAGTGAACATAAAATCTGGACAAAATGTGAGAAGTTATTTTATTTATTATGAATTGAGGGCTCATCCCTGCTAGCTGCAAATGGTGGCTTGTTGCAAACGTTGTTGAAATCCAGCAGCCGTGACACCACCTTCCCGTTTTCTCTTATCTCTCGTTTTTTTTAGTTCCCACCTTTCAGCCCGCGGCATCTTTGTCATCGGTTCCGGTTGTTTGCGAACGCTGTCGCGTTGCGGTGGCGTGCGTTGCCCCGCAATGCCATCTGGTACTGATGTTGGTCGCCGTGAAAAGCACGTGTATTCCTTTTATTCAGAGTTGGGTTGTCTGTGGTCATTAGCGGTACGGGGAACAGACTCAAACTTACCTCAGCAAAACATGCGGAGACAAAAAGAGTGCAGAAAAGCGGCTGGTGGGCGACGACAAGATTTCATTTCAAAGAAATATACGTGGCAGCCAACACACACACTGCGAGCGACTCACGGACAAAGTTAAGGTGGGTCGCATTTGCTATACGGTAAACAGAGAAGAAACTTAACGCTTCTTATACTCGTCTCTGTTTTCTTCTTATTTTTTATTATTGTTTTATTATGCCTCCAGCTTGTAAGCCCAAATATTGACTTCCCATGTCTACTTCCAGTCTGTGCAGACCATAACACCTTTCGTTTTGCTCCTTTGACGTTAGCCGCTGTACAGGCACTGGCGAATCTTCGTTGCACACCAACGTGATTGTCTTCTGGCAGTCTCCGTCATGTGGTTCTGTCATCTATTACTGTTTATTTTTTCTATTATATATTTTGTACAAAGGCACCCGTGCTCGCGGTTTTGCGCGCTACTATAGTATACTTGTATATATATATATATATATATATATATATATATATATATATATATATATATATATATATATATATATATGTAGCGTCAGTTGATCCCCGCCCCGCCCCAATTTGTGGTTTTGTAAAACTTCAGTTGTAGCTTGATTCTTCCAGATATTAGTCACTCCACCAGTGATCGGCCTTATATATACATCAATTTGATGACATTGCCCTGATAAGAACTGTCAAGAATATTTGCGAGCCACTTCTAATGAATATATAATTACGCAGCCTTTTCAACAAACTTACGAGGAGTGTGTCACTATATTTGTAGAATCCGCTAGTATCAAGCATCCGAAGCTGAATTACTTTTCGGCACAGTATCATGTATCAGACATCATGAAAAATATTCAACGTATGTTTTTACATGCACTTCCTGTGTATAAAGAATATGAACGTGTATTGTCAGATGTTTCAAATAAATACTTGTCAAGCATTTTCAGAAAGGTGCTGAAGAAATGTCACAGAAATCAATATGTTGAAATATCAAATGATGCATTCATTACACGCACATAAATATAACAACCACTTTTTCACACATTCAGCGCCATATAATGTTGCTACGCGCATTGTGAATATTCTTTCAGACACAAAGCAAAAAGTTAGTCCTGGAAAAAAATGCCAGGAGCTCGGCACGTACACGGAAATTTAAGTGGCTATTTAACCAGATTACGCGAACGGACTCGATTGAATGCGTGATATGTCATGACTGCGAAAGATGAGATAGAAAAAAAAAACGCTTAGAACAGCTTACTGAGATCGCTGTTGTGACCACCACCAACTAATTTGCTGCGGCTGCTGCCCCAACGGAGCCGCCGGCACCCGTCTTCCTTCCCCGCCCCGTCGCGCCGCAGCGGCCGCAACTGCAACTAGGGCCAACACGCGCTCTCCCATAGAAAGCCGCCCGACGCGGCAGGCCGTACCGTGCGCTTTTTATCCAGCGGCCGTGCCACTACCTCCCACATGAATACACCAAGTAACCCTCGGCCCTCAGTCCCCAGCGGCTGCGAAGCAACTGGCCAAGGCGGCGGTCACACCTGCGACGCAGCAGAGGATGCTAAGAATCTCTGGGTCCGGACAGGCAGCCATTGGAATCTGAATTTGGCTACGTATAACGCTAGAACTTTATCTAGTGAGGCGAGTCTAGCTGTACTATTCGAGGAATTAGAGGGTGTTAAATGGGATGTAATAGGGCTCAGTGAGGTTAGGAGGCCACAGGAGGCTTATACAGTGCTGAAGAACGGACACGTTCTATGCTATCGTGGCTTAGCTGACAGAAGAGAACTAGGAGTGGGGTTCCTTATTCATAAAAATATAGCTGGCAACATACAGGAATACTATAGCATTAATGAGAGGGTGATATGTATCGTAATTAAGTTTAATAAGAGGTACAAGATGAAGGTGGTACAGGCCTACGCGCCTACATCCAGCCATGATGATCAAATGGTTGAACGTTTCTACGAAGACGTAGAATCAGCAATGAGTAAGGTAAAGACACAGTATACTGTACTGATGGGCAGCTTTAATGCAAAGGTAGGCAAGAAGCAGGCTGGAGATCATGCAGTTGGGGAATATGGCATCGGCTCTAGAAACGCCAGAGGGGAGTTACTAGTAGAGTTTGCAGAACGCAATAATTTACGCATCTTGAATACCTTCTACAGAAAACGGGCTACTCATAAGTGGACGTGGAGGAGTCCTAATGGCGAAACTAAAAATGAAATAGACTTCATAATGTGCGGCCACCCGCGCATTGTACAGGATGTGGAAGTAGTTAACAAGATCCGGTGCAGTGACCAAAGAATGGTAAGATCTAGAATTCAACTAGACGTGAGAAAGGAATGGCAGAAACTGATACGCAAGAAGCCGATTAATGAACTATCTCTGCGAGGGAAAGTACAGGAATTCACAGTTTCACTTCAGAATAGGTACGCGGCTTTAACCGAGAAAACCGACCTTAGCGTTGACGCAATACATGATAATTTGACTAGTATCATTCAGGAGTGTGCAGTAGAAGTCGGGGGTACAGCCGTTAGATAGGACACTGGTAAGCTATCCCAAGTGACGAAAAACCTCATTAAGAAACGTCAAGCTATGAAAGCCTCAAATGCAACAGACAAAATAGAGCTGGTGGAGCTTTCGAAGTTAATCAATAGGCATAAAGTAGCCGACATAAGAAAGTATAATACGGAGAGAATTGAGCATGCTCTAAAGAACGGAAGAAGCCTCAAAGCTATGAAGACAAAACTGTGCATAGGCAAAAATCAGATGTATGCATTAAGGGACAAGGAAGGCAAGGTCACAAACAGGGTAACTGACTGGATTCCAAGAGATGGCAAACGCGTGAGGGGGAGACAGAAAATTAGGTGGGTAGATGAGATTAAGAAGTTTGTAGGTATAACGCGGCGGCAGAAAGCACACGACCGGGTTGATTGGCAGAACGTGGGAGAGGCCTTTGCCCTGCAGTGGGCGTAGACAGGCTGATGATGATGATGATGACGTGATTGTGTGACGAACACAAATAACGGGTGGTAACATGAAAATCATGACACGCATGTAATGTACAGCATGATTTACATGCCACGCTCATGGTGCGCTGGCGGCCGTTTCGCTAGCTTGATATATACCAAAATTGATATCTCGTCACGTGACTGTGTGACGAACACAAATAACAGGTGGTAACATGAAAATCATGACACGTATGTCATCCACAGCATGACTTACGTGCCACACTCATGGTGCGTTGGCGGCCGTTTCGCTAGCTTGAACACTAAAATCATCTCGCGACGTGACTGTGTGACGAACATAAATAACAGGAGTTAACATGAAAATCATGACACGCATGTCATGTACAGCATGACTTGCGTGCCATGCTCATGGTGCGCTGGAGGCCGTTTCGCTAGCTTGATATACACCAAAATTATCTCGCGACGTGACTGTGTGACGAACATAAATAACAGGAGTTAATATGATAATCATGACACGCATGTCATGTACAGCATGACTTGCGTGCCATGCTCATGGTGCGCTGGCGGCCGTTTCGCTAGCTCGATATACACCAAAATTTGTATTGAGCGACGTGACTGTCTGACGAACACAAATAACAGGAGTTAATATGACAATCATGACACGCATGTCATGTACAGCATGACTTACGTGCCACGCTCATGGAGCACTGGCGGCCGTTTTGCTAGATTGATATACACCAAAATTGGTATTGCGCGTCATGACTGTCTGACGAACACAAATAACAGGTGTTAACACGAAAATCATGACATGCATGTCATGCAGGGTATGATTAAGACGCCACGCTCATGGTGCACTCGCGCCCATTGTGTTAACTGGATATATATCTAAATTGGTATGGCATGACAGGAGTGCGTGACGAACATAAATAGCAGGTCACGCATCGTATATATGTAGCAGAATATATGTTTCATTAGCATGGCATATACCAGATTGTACACTCATGCATGTATGACAATCTCGCGATATATAGCGAACTAGATATCATCACATGAATGACTTCATTAGCCTGAATGACAAACAAGACGATGTATGCAGCTCTTTGCTGGCTGCTTCGCATTACATCGATTCCCACATTGCGTGGGATCTGCCGATTTTTTTTTTGTAAATGGAGCAGTTGTGTGCACATCATTGGCTTACCAGGCACGTCGACTACACTGGCGTTTAAAGGTTATGATCTGACGTAACGTCAACACTCACATCAGGTCACAGATACCAGTAGTATCGAAAAGAAGTGCACTTTGCGGTGCGATGATGGGAATATTATACGTAACTTCCGTTAGCGTATTCCTCCGGGGTCTAGCAACCTTTGAATACAGCTTGCTGAATCATAAGAATACAAATTTAATGTTTATTAGACTGTTCTAAAAGCGGAACCAAAACTGGAACCACAATTGGCGTTTCACCGATATTACGCCTGGGTCTTTTTTCCAACGCAGTTTGAAGACCTGGCGTGGCTCTGTGGTAGAATATCTGACTGTCATGCAGAATGCTTGGGTTAGATTCTTGCTGGGGTCCTGATTTTGATTATTTTGCATTCGTCAGGTCAACGCTGCCGATGTCCGTTTTTCTTCGCGCTCTCGCATTTAAATTACGTATGTATGTTCTCCCCGTTCCTGGGTAGATATAAACTGTCAGTCACCTGTGGCGCATACCCGCATACAGCGGCCCATGGTATACGGGTATGTGCCGCGCGTGTCTGGCTGGAGGAAAGGGTTTCATGACGTACGCGACAGGATTTTCATATTCATGTCATGACCAGCCAGCATATTCGCCAAACCCTCCCATGCCAATTTTGGTCTACACCAAGTTAAGGAGGCGATCACGAGATCACCCAGACGTAGGTGGTTAGATAGATAGATAGATAGATAGATAGATAGATAGATAGATAGATAGATAGATAGATAGATAGATAGATAGATAGATAGATAGATAGATAGATAGATAGATAGATAGATAGATAGATAGATAGATAGATAGATAGATAGATAGATAGATAGATAGATAGATAGATAGATAGATAGATAGATAGATAGATAGATAGATAGATAGATAGATAGATAGATAGATAGATAGATAGATAGATAGATAGATAGATAGATAGATAGATAGATAGATAGATAGATAGATAGATAGAAACGCTCAAAGTGCCTTTGGTGGTTCGCTAAGAAATGCTTCGCATTTGAAAATTGCAGTTGAACGAATCTCTGAATAGCGAATATTTCAACTGAACTGACTCTCAGTGGACGGGTGTTCATTAACGAAAATTCATTCATTCAACGAAGTATTGCGCTCTGCAGCCCTGAAGGTCTGAGCAGCCGAGCAGGGCCGCCTCCCAGTCCTCTCGGGTAGGGTTCGGGTGAGGAGTAAGGGCTGAGTTGTTTTGACAGGCCCACACCATGTGGTAGGTGTCCGCCAGGGCCAGAGAGCCAGGGCGGTGGCTTCAATCAATGGGGTCCCGGAATAGAGACTCCACCTAGTCTGTAGGAACCTCTAAAGAGGTCCCACGCCTCTCCTTGTAAATAAATGCTTTTCACCACCACCACCTGCAGCCCTGACTGAGGCGCATTCAAATCCTGCAGCTCTAGTCGAGACTGTAGGTTGCCTTGGAAGGTTGAACTTCGTGTCTCAACAGGTTGTACCAGGCGAAGTACACACAAAAATATATGAATCTACGTATAGGCTTGTTACGTGTTTCGCTTTGAAATCATCCGTGAAAATGAAACTTAAGATTTTTTATAAGAGATACGCAGCAACGAAACTATTATGCCCTTCGCATATGTTGAATTATGTGGAAAACTGCGCGAAAAACGTAGACAAAGAAAGAAACGAACGCCAATGCGCTCGTGTCGCCCGTTTCTTCCTTTGTCTACGTTTTTCGCGCAGTTTTCCACATAATACATTACCAACTCGCCCAACAATCTGTTCTTCTAAGGTGTATGTTGACGTACGTACATCACTCAATGAACTGCGCTTCTTAATAACATATTTGTGTCGAGACTGAGACAAGCAAGAAAACAAGAGAAGACAAAATAGGGCGCCAGATTTTCAACTAGTTTATTTTCCACACATCACCCGAATGTATATGTTTCGAGATATGCGCACAAAGAGAGGGCGCCGCACAAGCGACTGCACAAGCGACGCAGCACAAGCGACTGCAGCACAAGCGACTTAGCACGTGAAGTACTTGAGGCATATCACATACAGAAGAAGGGGGTTGAATGCGCCAGAGTCCCTTCGATCACTTTGTACAATAATGAATACGTATTTTTAGATAGCGCTGTGCGATTGGGGTTTTTTATTGTGCTATGTGATAAGTCGCTTGCGCTGCGCCCCCTCTTCGGGCGCATATCTGGAAACATATATAATTGGGTGATGTGCGGAAAATAAACTAGTTGAAAGTCTGGCGCCCTATCCTGTCTTCTCTTGTTTTTCTTGGCTGTCTCAGTTGCGCCACAAATATTTTATTAAGCTATGCATCAACTCACCCAACGTCACTCTCTGCTAAAACTGCGTTTCACACGTTTGACTCGATGCCTGCTGTGCCCTATGTTCTTCCATATGATATTGGATATTACAGCGAAGCAGTAAATAAAACTAGGCCATTCCTACTCCGTGAATAGTAACATTAGCTGCGATCAGAAAACCCCTAGCGCAGGTTTGTCACAGTGTATGGCCTGAATGAAATCACTGCTCTTCGCTAACTACACTGCCATTTCGTCAAATGCAACAGCGGCTTCAAGCATAGCACACACACGAAGCAAATGTATTCTTTATTCTAAAATACTGGTGTCCGAGGCGCAGTGATCGAAGACCACCTTGAGTCCCGGAGAGATTATTGACACACTAAAACGAGACAAATATTTACATGCTGGCTGACTGCTCGAGGTGCCAGAGCTGCAAAGGCTACTAGAGAAAAAAAGGACTAAATATTTATAATGATTACATAAAAATGAAGCAATAAAGAGGACCACTCTTTCCAACACTCCTGCCACAGCGTATTGAACCATTATGTTGTCGCCGAGACGGTACTGTTCAATTACAAAGCGAAAATTGACTGTGTCCTTAAAATGTACATGTCCACGCCGGTGCTGCCATGTACACCCTAAATACAGAGTTGGAATTTTTATCAGCCCTTCTACTGCAGGGTGACCTTGAATGACGACATCAACTACGTCATGGTCACCTTGCTATTCAACCACCGCTCCTTCTAAGGGAAATTTTGGCGACGTCGTAAAAATGGCGTCAACAAGGATTCACGGCGCAATGTACACTTGCGCAAGTACACAAGTACAGGCTCCAATATTTCCCATACTTCGCGCTTTGTTCTAAAAACGCTGTAACCATTGGCACCTACAAGCGCATTGTCCCAACAATAAACAAAAAGTAAGCATGCAGGTTACACAAAAGATAGATTTTTGAAAATAGCGAATGTCTTTTTTCTTAATAAATTGGGGATGATTTAGATGGGGATGACGGGCAATGTTGGCGTGCATTTAAGGTTACTGTTGGAAACATCTGCGGAAAATCAACCAATTGCAAATCTTCTAAGCTCTTAGTGGCTGTTGAAGCAATAGCACATTGAACAGGCTGTTCGACCATGAGTTAACGGTGTGCCCCTTCGATTACTAAGTTTTGCTCTCTAGAAAGATCCAAGAGAAATGTTCTTTAACGTGAACATGAGACTATGTAACTAACATTACGAAACCTGAAGCTCTCAAATTGAACTTCCGGTCCCACTATTCTCTTCGTTTGTTTCTTTTCGACTGTTAAACACATTGAGCAGTTTGAAAGCCGATGGACACATCAGATGTCATGAAAAATCGACGGCGGCTGGCAGTGAATCTCGCGCGGAGCTTCGGCAAGCCATGCCGGACGGCTACGAAATATATTTTAGGGTCACGGTGCACGAGCATCACTGCAATTGGCGTCTTAGTATCACCGTTTCTCATATCAGCAAAAGCTTCAACGCTTCAAAGTGGATTTTTTACGGTCTTGTTGCACTGACTGTTATGGGCAAATCCAAATGTACTACACCTAAGAGGAGGGCCGTGTTTTTTATTAGCCCCTCCTTTTCACAGCGACACGAACGGCGTGCAGTGGCTCGCCGTGGAAGAGCGTCATCTGGTACGGCCTTGGTGGCGGGCTCTCGTGATGGTGACGTCGCCGTACGGCTATGTCCTGTTGTAGCCTGTGGTGCCGGGTCGTCTGGTTAGGGTCGCGGCCCCCACGCCTGGCTATGATGTTGTGCAGCAGCACGGGCCGCAGGGTGGTCGTCGAGCCGTTACTAAGATGGCGACGGCTGAACAGGTCCATGAGGGCGGGCCTCCTGGGAGTAGTACTGGGCCGTCGGGTTATCCTCATCATTGGAAAGTGCAAACTCGCCTCGTCCTCGTCTTCGTCGTCGTCATCGTCGAACACCAGAGCTGTCGGTTCGCTAGAGGTGCTTGTGGCATCTTCTGAGGACGGGGCATTTGGTTGCTGTGAACGGGGTACCTCCGGAAGAGGCATCTTAGAGGACGTTTGCAACTTTTCGACCAATGTCGTCTGTTCCGCGCGCGCCTTCGGGCCTGCGTGTGTCCGCTTTTCTGTACTCTTCGTTTGAGAGACCGTAACAATTTGCGGGTTTGTTTCCCTCTCTACGAACACGTCAGGACCATGTGACTCGATACCGGATGTCGATGTTTGTTTAAAGGTCGTTGTATGTTCTTCAGAACTAGAAGTTGACATTACCGTCTTGTTACGCTTATCAAGCATTCCTAGCATATCTCCGGCATTGCCCCCTTCTTGTACGGGTGTATCTCTTGTCGGTACCACTGTGACCTCTGCCGTCATTGCCCGAGCTCTGGTGGAGTTAATTACGGGCGTAGCATGGCTACTCTTCAAGGCTGAAGTCCTGGTTCTATTTTCGTCGCGCGCGAGAGTTGCCTTCGTCGATGTCTGCTGCACGTTCGAATGCCCAGATGGCGGCGAAGTCGTGTGTCTGGAAGATTTCGTTACTAAGTCCGGCTTGACCGCCCTTTCGCGAACCTCAGTGTCCGAATGCGCATTCGTCGCGTGACCGGGCGTTATCTCTTTCTTTAGTCTGTCTATCTTCTTTGTTGTTGACCGTTCTATTTCCGGTTGCATTTTGTCACCAGAATTCTTTGAGTACTGTTCAACATCAATCGTTACGCCCATCCGTTTGTCTATTGACGTAGACGTTTCAGCTGAAACGGTGTGAATTGAGGGCACCCTTGCGTCACTTGTTTCTTTCCCCAAATGTCCTACAGTTGGTGTCAACGTTTTTCCGCCACCAACTAACCCTCGCCCATTGTCCAAGGGCACTGTCGTAGCATTGCCCTCTGATCGAATGCGGTTCCTCGCCGCTGTGGTTACTGTTAGTGACGTCGCACTTGAACCCTTTCGTGTATCACGTCTGACTTGGCTTGTTTCATTTCTGTTCGGCGTTGGGCTTCGTTTATCCACGTGAATGGCTCCGTTATCTGGCTTGACGTCTGAAACTCTAATGTGTTGCCCCGTACTTGGTGTGGTACTGCTTCCCGTTAATGGCATCTTTAATGAACTGGTGCTCGAAGAAGACCTTCCTTCCTCTTCGGGTGCAGTGCTTCGGGTTGAACGCGTCATCAGTTCAAAATGTCCCCTTTCGTCGGCTGCGTGCGTCGAAGAATGCGTCGAGTTATACTTCTCGTCTTGGACAGCCTTCTTTGAAGGAACGACCCTCAGGGTGCCCTTTCTTAGCGTGACCTTAACGGTACCTAATGTAGGCTTTGGAGTTGACGACTCTCCGGCATGGGCTCTTCTATTAGCTGCGCGCTTTGAAGCTTCTGATGTTGACGCCGTATCACCCGCATTCTTAAAAGTCGTCATCGTTAGACGATGCCCAGTGCTTGTGGAGTAACGAGAGGTGGTGTCGCTCTCTTTGGTGCTCTCGAACGGCAACCGACGATGACCCCTTCGCTTCCTGAGCACCTCAATGGTTGCAGTGTTTGCGTCCTCTAACTTCACGGAGTGGCTTGTTGGGCTTGTTACCAGGAATGGACGAATCTTCGGGGTCGCGATGGTTACGTTATGATCTTTTCTTGGCGCGTCTGTGTTTACGTACTGCGTTCCCGGTTCTTTCTTGCTGTCACCTCTAGAAGTGTTTTTAACGGGAGGTGAATATTTCAAAGCTTTTCTCTCTCGGTCGTCTGGAGACGTCGGTGTGTAGACTGTACTTTGGTGTGCACTCAGATTAGGAGTAATCGATTTGTGCGACGCCTTCGGAGAAGTGCTGACAAGTCCTGACTCCTCCCTGGGATGAGTTGAAGCTCTTACTCCTATGGGTGTTTCAGAAGTCCTCGCTTGAGTCCCTGATGATGCCTTTATTGTGGTCTGTGAAAGGTGCCCCGTGGCGTCACCTGCCGAAGGAACGTGGTTACCGGAGATTCTCGGCACTCCTACTTCTGGAACTTTGTTTAAGACCACACCTGTGGTTCTCAACTTTCTGCTGGTTGCCCGCTTATTCTGAATAACTATATCGGCGTTCGATGGTTCCGTGAAAGGCTCCGCCTTCGTCACAGCTCTAGCATCAATCCGCAGGTAATTTTGTTCGTGGTTACGAGCGTCGTCCATGTCACCCATTTCGTCTGTGGTCAGCTCAGTGGCGAGAGGTGCAGGTTTCACCGACCCGGAACTTGACAGCGGACCGGGAGAACGCGTGAACTCGCGCTTCGTAGGGCTCGCCGAGCCTATTCTTGGTGGCGTCAGATCCATCACTTCCGGATGGAAGCTTTGTGATTCGTTTTGCCTCGACGTTGGCAGGCTTGCTGACGAATTGCCCGAGAGCACGTCCTCCTTGAGAAAAGTGTGGTGGTTTCGATTCAGTGGCGACTGATATATGTCGCGCTCTTCTTCCGGCACCATTTCATCGTATTCCTTCCCATGAGTACTTAGGGCAGCCCAATCTTCATCAGGTCCAGCCGCTGTCACGTTGGTAGCGTTGGTGTCTCCATTGGCAATGAAGTCGGGTGTTTCGATTGGTATTGGTTCGATGTTAATCAAACCTGGGTGCACCATGCTATTATTTGTCGGGGCTCCACTATCATTCGGGAAGACAGCATTGCCCGCCGAGGTGCTTCCCTGTACATCGTTACGAGCAAACTCAAGTTTCCGGTTCTTCATAGATGCTGAGTCTCCTTCAGGAACCTTGGTTTCAGCAGCACCACTGCCATCGGTTCCCTGAGGTTGCCCGAGGTTGCCACGATTAGTAGATACTCCTGCAAACGCTATGCTGTTTGATTTCTCATCAGCGTCAGAAGCTCGGCTGCCTGAAGAAAGCAGTCCGTTATCCTGTACCTCTACGTTGCGTTCATTCTGTGGTGATCCTCTCTTTTCCTGCTTTTGATGCTCTCTGTTGTCTTTGACAGCGTTGCTGCCTCTTGGGGCTTTCTTTTCTTCACTTTTGTCATTGCCAGACCCTGTTGAATACCCGAAGTTTGGCACCGCGGCATTGGAGTCGAGAGTCCTGTTGTGAACGTCCCTCTGAGCAGCCTTGTCTTCTGGAGTAGACGTGGAATTGTAGGAAGCGCCACCAATGACTGGCAGTGGAGCTCCGCTGCGGGGAGGCTGATTGCGAGTTAGGTTTCCGGGGGGAAATTCCTTGGCATCACCTCGTACAGGGTTACCTTCTGATCTGCCAAAAGCGTGGCGTTGTTCCAACGACGAGTCTGATTTAGCCTTGTCGAGGCCACTCGGTAAGTCTGCCGAAGAGGGCTCCGATTTCTTCGACTTCCCGCCAACTGCTGTTTCATGTCGGAATACAGCCGGGATGGTGCCCTCCGTCACGGCGTACCGGCCGATCAGATTCGGCGACAAGCTGTTCGCACGGAAGCCTCGGTCACTGTTTTCGAGCTTCGCCTTCTGGCCGGGGAATGAATGACGAATCGCGGCCGAAACTGCAGGTCGAATGTTGGCAGGCCCACCTGCCGCGCTTTCGCTTCCGGCCATTGCGCTTCCTTTGTCCTGACTCGATCCTACAGGGATTCCTTGAAGCGAGGATTCGTTAAAACCGAAGAAAGGGACCGATGAAAGAGGAGGAGGATCCTGACGCCGACCGGCCAACCGTCTTGTCAGCTCAGCAGCGGGCCTTTCAGGCGAGTAAAACTCCTGCTCGGCAAGCTCCCTCGCATTGTTCCGTTCTGTGGTTGGCTTCAGTGGGTCGTAGAAGTCCCAGCCGTCACCTCGCCTGGATATGTACGGATGGTACGGATCCAACGTATATTTAGTAGGCGGGGATGCCTCGGGCTTTTCGGGCCAACCACCCGCCGGAAAGCCCTCTTGGAGGGTATCCTTGCCCTTCTTCTTGGTCATGTAGTCTATCATTAGCCTTCGACCCTGGAGCGCATCGACACCACTATGCACTTTAGAGGGCCGCTGTTTCGGAGATAGGTCCTTCTTAAAGAACTCGGCGAAGGACAACACTTCGTTGGCCTCCTTGTTGTTGGACGGAATTCCCTCGATCATCCTTTGTTTGTCGCTGTTATCCACTGACGATGCGGCCGAGCCCTTTTGGTCACTCCTGGCACGGAATCCTGCGCCCGAAACCCGCACTGTCTGGTTCCCGTTTCGTCCCTTCCCCTCTGTCATCTGGACCAGTTCTCTTTGCAAGGCGATGTCAACTTGTCTCACGCTTTCACGGCCGTCTTTCCCGACAACCCGGCCAAAAACGGTGCCTCGCTTAGGATCCCTAAATGGTTTGGCCAAGTTATGAGCCTTCCTGAGCTTCAGCATCAGCTTTTCGGAGCGTAAGCGTCGAAGCTCTTCTGCCGTTCTTCTTCCTATAGCCGATGAGAGCGCGCCCTTGTAGCCACGTTTGTCCTTGCCAAAAACTTTCGCGCGATTCGCGTAACTCATCGACTTCCTGTCGCTACTCACGGCGTCTTCGCGGGGAACGCCCGCATTGTCCTTTCCCTGCCCATTCGAAGAGACATGTGGACGAACTACCTCGGACACGTTGTTCACGCTCAACCCATTATCCACGTAGGTCTTTACTCGCGCCTTCGGGCTCTTCAGCAGAGTTCCCTCCATCGCCAGCGGCAGCTGCCCCTCTTTCCTTCTTCGGGACGATTCTCGGTTTCCGAGAGCGCTTTGCTTCTCTTCTGAATCTCGAAGACCTGCGTCGTTCTGGGAAGACGCCGGTACCATCTCGCGGGCAGCTTTGAGCTTTCCATGGCCGCCGTCTTGGCTTGGAGCGGAGCCAACCACTCCGCCAGCGGGATTCCCACGAATTATTCCGTTGTTCGAGCTTTCATGCGGGTCTTCTCCGACGGCCATTTCTTGGCGTCCGATTTGAACGGGTAGGTCATTAATTCGGAACCCCACTGGCGGGTAATGTCGCTTCATGCTTTCAGGCTGGGTTTGGCTGCCAGCTTCTCGCTGTTTATCCGGCGTCCATTGTTGCTGCTTCTGTAGCATTTGGTTCCCTGCTGCGCCGACTGCTAAAACGCCGCCGGTGGCTAGCTGAGCGTTGTCGACGTGGTTGAGACTCTCCGAAATTGGTGCTGCGGCTTCTGGTGCCTGAGAACGAGGTGACTTGTCCGCGTCTGCGCCAGCGGCTTGTTGATGTCCGATGAAAGTAGGGCCCACGGGAGAGCCACCGCCGCCGTTTGCAGTCCAGTTGGCCTGCGTGAAAACCAAACATTTGTCCGTCAGCTGCCTACCCCTTAGTAGGGCAGAGCTATCGATGGTACTATCGGTACTATCTATAGCTAAGTCACTATCGAACTATCGATGGTAAAAAAAAAACTATCGATAGCGCTATCGATAAGAAGTTTGATAATACTACCGATAGCATAATATCAACTGCGCGAACTCATTGCAGCATAGACTTGGTTCCCCAACTGCGTGGAGCAGGAGAAGCAGGCTGAAGGGCAAGAAAGTTGACATGCTTGCGCTCCTTCACCGGAATTCTTGGCTGACACATGACAATTAAGTTGAATTAAAATAGCTGTACAAGAAACGAGATCGTTACATTTCACAGTGCTGTGCGGCTTCAAATTTATATTGCATTTTGCGATTTCAAAATGAAAATATCAAGAACTACGTTTGTTAATTGTAAGGTGTAAGTGGTTACTTTTGAATATGAATTTATTGATGGACATATTCCTGCATTTTCCCTGCTGAAATAATTTTTATTTCGCCAAAAAATTGGCCATACATTAGGTGAACTGAATGTTGCTGATAGTAGGCTATCGCCAATGCTTTTTGGCAATGTCGCTGGCCAGAAACAGCATAATTATTGGCAGCACTATTGAGAGTAATGTCTGTAGTAATACTATCGACGGTACTATCGATTGCACTATCGATAATGGCATCGACAGTTTATCGATACTAGCACTATCGATAGTTTCTTTACACTATCGATAGTTCAAAGGTAACTATCGATGCTATCGATAGTGGTTTTGCCGATAGTTCTGCATCACTACTACCCCTACCTTTGAACTGCTGCGTGGGGAATACATGCGCTTGCTTCACCATGCAAGCATCGTAGTAATGGTAGAAGTAGGAGGAGGAGGAGTCATAGGCGTGCGCACGGTCCTCCATTTGGAGGGGACGGACGCATTGGGTGAATTTTCACCGCAGCGCAGCGCCCCCCCCCCTCCTTAGTTAGAGGGCAGCAAATCGGAATGTCTGCGAAGAGTAGCAGCTAACTCTTTTGAGTCCGATCTCGCGTTCTCTACAAGACGCTGGTTTAAAGGAGTACTGACACGAATTTTAAAAAATTTCGGATTGTTGCTCTAAATAAAAATACTGGTGTCGAGAAACCTAAAACGAGTATTGTGGTGCCTGGGAATGCATCGCATATATTTTAATTACCGCTACCTGAAAAATACACTTTCGGTTTCGATATCGCGGGGGCGGCTTCTTAGTGACGTTTCATATCAGTATGACGTCACGGGGATGCAGAAACTCGCGACGTACTAGCGTCAAATCCGTCATCTGCTCGTGGTGCACATAAACAACGATGAGTGAACTGTCGTCCAGTGATCCTGCCAGTGATTTCTGCGATTTAGGCTGCATGCAGGACGCAGAACTCGTAAACTCGGGGGACTGTCTTGACTCGTCGGGATAATGTCCATTGCAGTGGGGCTGGCTTGCAGATGCTCAGTGACGAAAACTTCAAAGTGAAATTAAAATATTTTATACGTGTTCTCCGACACCGGTGTTTGGACAGCGTTGACACTGCATACCAAGGAAACGGAAAATGTCCCGTTTGCGATGTCTCAAAATCGTGTCAGTACTCCTTTAAAGGGACACTAAAGACCAAAACTATTTTTCTTATTAGTAAAGTACTCTTCCACGATGCCAAAACCACCACGCTTGCTGCGAAAAGACGCTTAGTAAGCGAGAAAACGCGCAATAAACAAAATGTGGGTGGCGACGCCACCTTGAAGTTTCCGCACCATTCGTGTGACGTCACATGTTTTGACGCCTACTAGGGACTACGTAGTTCCTAATCGACAAAAATGAAGTGCATTGTCCTCTGAGGGGGCCATAGACTTAACATACCAAGTTTGGGGCAATTTTCTTGAGCCAATGGCGCCAAAATACGATAAAATACACTTTGAAATCCGTGACGTCACGCGCGGTGATTTTGGCGCGAAATTTAAAAATGAAAGTTTCAACTTGATTTTATCCTCTAATAATAAACGTATGATGGCGAAATTAACGACGTTAGAGTTCTCCGAATACAATTTATCGATCTAAACCGATTCATTGTTTCTCTTTGGTGTCCCTTTAAAGGCCAAGTCCGGCTATTTTTCGAGGTCAGTGGATGTCAAAAAAATTCGCTGGTTACGTTCCTTTTCACGTTCCCGTTATTTATGCCAAATTACAAGCTGGAGAGATACGCAGATTCATTACAAAAGAATTTTGTTGATTGCCCCGACTCTCCCCATCTTGATTCCCAGAATTATTGGCAACATTGTGTGCGTGACGTCATTTTTGGCAAAGCGGAAGTGGCGGAACCGAGGGGCCACTACAGCATCCGCTATCCGCAAGGCAACAATCGTGTGTGTTTGACCAGCGCTTCGTTAGCTGGGCGTGCGAATTTCAGTTCCTTGTGGTAGTGCGTGCGATGGGTGGCAAGTGGTGTTGCGTTGTGGGCTGCACACGATTCCCAGTCACGAAACACTCGCACCTAACGATTACCCTGCCTCTTTACATTAGAGTGTTTTTAGCTAGCAATGCCGGTTTACCGCACAGTAATACCGTACCGGCTAAAGAATGCACACGCGTGAACATTATCGTACGGAAACACTTTCCGTAACATATACAGGGTACACAGTGACCGGGCCTGTACGGTGAGCTACGCGTCGTGCGAAACAACGTAACCTAATCTAGTCACGTTGGTGCGAAAGGTGACTCGTACTTGGCTTACATTAAATTCCTTCGGCCATACCAACGCGACGCTGAACGCCGCTTTTTCGAAACTCATGTGCTCTTCTTATAGCAATATTAAGAAGCTTTAGTTAGTCCACAAACTTCTCAGCGATAGCGTGTTCTACCCGATCGCGGCCCGACAAACTTGAGCCGCCTGGTCAGGTGGCGCCATCTGGCGGTGGAATGCGTTCTACTTCATCGAAGAGGAATGACGACTTTAGTTGGCCTCCAAATGCGTCGGAATCACAGCTGTCATTTTCAGACAGCTCCGAGGAGCTTGTGCACGTGGCACGGTCAGTCACACACAAGATATATTTACGACGAAGTCATCTTTCCCCTGAGTGTCTGCTCTTCGCCGCTTTCGCAGCTTCCATACTACGCGTTGGCGGGAACGGCATGCCTTGCATGATTTCCGGTTTTTGCTGACTGATACGTCACGCGAAGACAGTATGCTCGGTTGGGTTTCGGTTTCGGTGTTGCGCTTTTTTGCTTATTTAAAATTATTCTCCAATTTGCCCAGTATTTCTGCTATCGGACCCGTGACAGGAGCGTCTCAGGAACATAAAAGCACCATTACTTTGACATGGTCAAAAAATCGCCGGAGTTGGCCTTTAAACAAACGCGGCCACTCCAGGGAGCGAAGCGGTTGTCGTGCTGTCGGTCGTCTGAACGCGAAGGTAAGCGGCGAGAAGAGCACAGCCCGTAAACAAGCACCCCCCCCCCGTCCCCCCAGCATCCCTTCATTCTCCTTCGCCCTTCGCTCGACGGAGCTGGCCGGCGCGTTTCACGGGTCTTTTATGCATTCGCCTAGGACGACTCGAAGGCGAAAGCCTTGTTATCCTTATCCTCCTCCTTATTCTCTTTACTATTTTTCTTGTCCGCCGCGGTTATGTAGTGATTACCGGTCTTTTTAATGCACTGCGGTTCGTATCTATATTAGGAACACCTAAATGCGAGATTAATTATTGACTATGGGCCAAAACGGAAACATTTCGCATGTTTGTAGCGTTATATATTTGTCCTCAAAAAATATGCGCGTTTTACTGATCCAAAAGCATTTTTACCATGAAGTACATGCCTAGGACAGCGCAGGGTGTTAAGAGTAGTAACAAAAACATGCGGCATTTTTATCCGTAATTAAACTATACTGGCAAAACCTTGTGCCGATTGACGGCCTATAATGAGCATATCGCGCGGTAATTTTGCAATAAACCCTATTACATATTAAAAAAAACAATTATCAAGCAATATACGGACGAAGTTTTGTCTTGCTCCGCCGAGTTATAAACTTCGTATTATTTTGTTGTGGAGCGGTGTTTTACACAAATTAGCGAACTCTAAGTGCACTGCATGACGAGAAATATTGGGACGAGAATTTTTTATAAAAAAATATTGTGTCAAGAATGCTCTGTGCGAGAACGTAAGTAAAAAGCCTCAATTTTTTTGAGGCCTTAAGTGTGGCGATATCAGGAGAATCTGATGTCGCCAACACTTAAGCAATTAGAATCAGTCATGAACAAAAAGTTCGGCAGATCTCACACATTCTTGGAATCAATTTCATGCGAAGAAGGCAGCAAGTAGCATCCTATGCTGGATTTTTCGCTTTGAGCCAGCTGGGCGTTATAAAATGGTTCGACGTCTTCGTGTAAGTTGATTAGTTGTGCGCACATCCTATGCTTACGAGGCACGCCGAATAAAGGGCAGCGCATGGTCCGACGCGATGTCACCACTCACGTTAGAGCAGAGACGTCTGTTTCATTGCCACGAGTGCACGCTACCTGGCGATGACGTGATACCATACGTACGGTCGTAAGCGTATTCGAGCTACGCTCGACTATAGTTGGCTTGCATTGACGTCACTGAAACCGCCGTGTTGGAGCACCAGCATGGGGGGAGGCGAAGTTTGCGATGTTACATTAATGTTATCAAAACATCACGTGCAGGTTCTTTCGTTATTCTACGCTTCTAGCACGCCATTCTACGCTTCTGGCACGCAACATTTCATTTCATTTAATTTCATTTCATTACCTTAAAGGGACCGACAATTGATTTTTCTCGACCCAGTTTTTTACGGCGCGACAGGAAGCTCACCCTTCGTAGCGTTTGTAGCTGCAGTGGTTTATCCGAAAAGCACGTAGTTATTTTATAACCAGTATTTTTCGATCTGAAAGGCTCCAAACACGCATGGAGGCTTGCTCCAGCAACGCTGATAATTGATAGCGATGCCGCTAGCCCTTATGAAAGCTGTCGTTGTTCTGCTTTCGCAGGAGTTACTGTAACTATGCTTAACCACCTTTATTTTGAGCGTTCCAACCATTTTTGGTTTGAAGCTGTTACAATGAGATGTGTGGCTTTATACACCTTCCCGGTATTTGTACAGCGTCCTGTGCGCCTGCACCCAAGGTTGCCTGCGCCTGTGTGATGGATGGCTTGTCCCGGCGTCGTTACTCTCTCTATACACGAGCCAAGCCAAGTAATCGAAAACGTAACTGTGCATATGCACGGCCGCACCGAATAGCAGCGCGCGTCATTTCTGAGAGAAAGTATAGGTAGCCAAACTATGTCGCTCCAAAATCTTAGCGACCTGGAAACTGCGTGCACGGTTGCATGAGCACGCTGAAAAGGTTGCTCAAGACGCGCTGACAAGCATGGGATCATTACGTCACGCGAAGGCAGCGCCACTTTAATGCATACTACTAACGCAGGCATATGTGTACATTTTTATGGAGTAGTACCTTTTAATATAAAGAAACGAACAATATTTCAGTACTAACAAAAAAATCGTCGACCGCGTACAGTAATCAACGGTCACGTGGCCGTCTTCGTCGGATCGTTCATGTTTTTGCCGCCAGAGGCGCCACAGGTCATTTTTCGCGACTTTCATTTAAGAAATAAAAAATATAAGTCCATCTCTCACGAAAAAAACAGGGTTGGTTTGAGTCAGTGCGACGGACAATCTTTACATCAGTGGAGTCAACTCATTTCATATTCTGGGCAGTTGTCGGTCCCTTTAAAAGCCCAACATGGGCATTACTTAAGGGGTGGGTTTACATGTGTTCATCACAGAATACTTGGAAATAACATTGCATGCGCTAAGGCAGCGCGGAGGCGTTGGCTAAGGAGACCCCTCACATTACATGACATTCGTATGAGTTTTGTAGCGTTAGCTACACTTGCCTAGCCGGAGCCGATTTCGCGTGGATCCTCATGAGCCGTGCTGTGCATGCGCGAGGATCAGTGATGTCACACAGCTGGCTTACCGGAGCCGGCATCTCACGCGCTCTCCGCCACTGCCGCGCGCGGCTCGCCGCTGCTGGTCTGCGCCGCATTCGAGAGGAGTGACGTCGTAGCCGTAGACACAGTGGCGCCGGCGCGCGCGCAGCTATTCGCCTTCGCTGTGCAGTCGCCGTCTGAAGGCCCGAACTTGCCCCGCCACGGTGGTCCAGTGGTTATGGCGCTCGACTACTGACCCGAAGGTTGCGGGATCGAATCCCGGCCGCGGCGGCTGCATTTTCGATGGAGGCGAAAATGTTTGAGGCCCGTGTACTTAGATTTAGGTGCACGTTAAAGAACCCCAGGTGGTCGAAATTTCCGGAGCCCTCCACTACGGCGTCCCTCATAATCATATCGGGGTTTTGGGACGTTAAACTCCAGATATTATTATTAAATTATTATTGAAGGCCCGAACAGACGTACGCGTTGCAGCACGTCAACGCGTGACTTTTTAACGCGGCGTCGTGCCCTCTCCCTATGGGGAGAGAGAGCGCGCGGGGCCTTGACACTGCCTGGGGCCGCTTGATAGCGCCTCTGACTGGCGTTTGCAGGTGGGTAACGCCATGGAGAAGGAGAGCGCAAATGCTGCTCAACGGCGCAGAAGAGCCGAGAAGCTTATCTCATCGGATCCCGAAGTAGTTGCCTGGCAATGAGCGGTTCAGCGTACGAAGAATGAACAGAAGAAGGCTAATAGTCCTAGACAATCTGGAAAGCTAAGAATGATCAGCTGAACGTTTGCTAACACTACTTATATCCTGGCACAGCCGAGCTAAGCCACTGCAAATTTTTTTTCGGAAGCAGTCCTTAGCAATGGCATGGCTATGTGGTAGAACACCTGCTTTTCACGCAGAAGGGTTCGGTTCGATTCGATTCCCACTCGAACCGAAGTTTTTTATATTTATTTGCACGTATCTCGAATTTTCGCTCATGGACAGCGCTTATTTTTCGCTCACGACCAACGACACCGAAATTTCTGCGAAACGAGCTCTTTAACGCTCTCGCGTTAAAACAGTTCATGTAAACGTAGTAACAGTCAAAAAAGAAAAAACCTGGCGAGTTTCCCAATGCATTCGCCAAATACGACTCGAAGCCGGAATCCATCATACTCTTCGGAGCTGAGTGAGTGAGTGAGTGAGTGAGTGAGTGAGTGAGTGAGTGAGTGAGTGAGTGAGTGAGTGAGTGAGTGAGTGAGTGAGTGAGTGAGTGAGTGAGTGAGTGAGTGAGTGAGTGAGTGAGTGAGTGAGTGAGTGAGTGAGTGAGTGAGTGAGTGAGTGAGTGAGTGAGTGAGTGAGTGAGTGAGTGAGTGAGTGAGTGAGTAAACTTTTTATTGGGTCCACCAAAACGCAATAAAACGCGCACCCGGCTAATCCCATGACGGGACCGGCAGGTCTAGCCTGCCGGGCCGATCACGGGCGCGCTGGACGGCCAGGATTTGGTCCTCATAGATGGGACTTCGCAGGAGCGCGTCCCACTCTTCCTTGGTGAACTCTTCGGATAAATAGACTACGCATTTCGGCTGATTGGCTCATGATTACGAGTAGAAAAACAGCGCCAAAAAGACAACGGAGAAAGAACACTTTTCTACTACTGGTAAGATTGCGCGCACTACGCGAACAGCCTAGTTTTATTTTGGAGTTAACGTGGCCACCAACGATAACGCTGGAACCTTCGACGCCACATGTACAAATGCCGACGCGCCTTACCACCGATAAGATTACTCGACTGCCGACAACCGTTCTCGCCGCTTGAGGGCGCAGCGTGTATTGCTTGTACTTTTAGTTTTCAATTTCCTGGCACGAGTTCGTCCAAGTAAAGGGTTTCGTCTTGAACACGCCGGCCGCTGCCTTCTTCAACATCACGACCACGGGACAATACTGTTATACTAGGCGTAACTGCTGACTACGGCGCCATTAGATGGCACGTGCTCGGCAACCGCTTCAGCGAGAAAGATGAAAATAGAATAAAGAATGAGGGACGGATGTTTTCATCAATGTATCTTAACATGCACATGCACGACACAACATATTTTGGCGAAGAAGGTTAACGCGACCATGTACGACCGGCCTGACCCTCATCTTAGCACTCGTTGTTTGCCTGTCGTCCTATACGATGAGTGTTTCGGAGCTGCCCCCGCTCCTGCCGTCCCCTGGATACCCGGGCAGGAGCAATGGATCCAAGCATTCAAGAATTGCATGGTTGTTCCGGGCTCACCTGGTGGCTTCGGTTGCGGAGAAAGTTGGCCACGCTGTCCATCTGTCTGCCGGATGGAGGCGGGTCCCAGCGACTGTCGTTTGCGTGCGCAGACCCGTTGCTTTCCGCGTGTCGCCCCGCCCTGTGGAAACCCAAGTGAAACGACGGCAGCCGACGGTTGGAGCACGTCTTGGACGGCTCGCCGGATTCGCCTTCCCGCGGTCGGGACAGGTCGGGCGCCGCCATCATGTAGGTATGGATGAAGTAGGCCATAATGGGCGTGAAGGTCAATATGTAGGTTATCGAGGCGCCGATTATGAAGCGGCGCAGTCTCAGCGACGCCGGAGTGACGCGCAAGTCCCTTAGGTCGACGTTCTCGAAGTGTGCCACCTTGCTTGTCCGGGGCCTCATGGTGCCTTACCGCCCAGTTCCGGGCCGGTAGGCGTCCTTTACTCTTCCTCTCTCTCCCTCTTGTGTCTGTGGTTCGGGCCCAGGCGCCGAGAGGCCTGGGCGAGGCGCGCAGTCGAGGGCCTCCCGCTTCACATAGTCGCCCTGGTCGCGACTCCCGAGACTTTTACATTGCGCGGCGGCTGCGACGCCGCGTTGCTGGAGTCGTCTTCATCGCTTTCGGTGCGGACTGCGATCGACAGCTCGTGTCTTGTTCTTGTTCACCTGATTGTGATGATGATATCCTTTTCCTGATGGCGCTCACCCAGTAAGGGGGATGGCCCAAGAACCGAGCGGCAGGATAAAGTATGCGGTTTCTCGATGCCCTATCGCCGCTGCTCTGCGCAGGTTAACCAGGATAAAGTAAAGACCTATGAACCTAAAGAACACTGTAAATGTAGACTGCAAATAAAACGTCGTATAAATGAAAATGCCAAACGAGCAACCTAAACAACATATTAACTGTGGTCTGTGGCTCACACCCACTGTGGGTGATTGGCGAAATATTTTTTTGCATGTTGATTGAAGAATGTTGGAGGTCCCAAAGTAAAAACTGTCACGGTGACCTCCTAACAAAAAGTAAGAAGTGAATCAGTTCATCGGTCAGCATCGGTTCATTGGTCAGAGCGGTTTTATAAATTTATGTAAAACTTAAAAACAGGGCAATCTATACAGCAGGAAATTTCGGTGCACGATAACTTATATATAAAAAACAAAGCTTTTTGCAAATAAAAATATTTTTTAATTCACAGCCCACGTGTTTATGTAGATACACTGAAGTAAAGTGGAGTACTGGGCGAGCTGGTATATACTACAAGAAGCGGGTTTCCTTTTCGATAAACTTCAGTTTTCAGTCAGCGCCTGTCCCGTGTCCTCTTCTCTGTGTCCTGTTTTCCACGCGCTAAGACTCGCCATGAATTTTATGTAGGTATTTGTATACACAAAAATATGAGAGTAGCGTGTCGCAGAGGATTATGATGGTTTCCTTTTAGGATAACCCGCTGTTGTATATGATGATGATGATCGTGATGATAATCATCATTCCCTTCTATGACACGTGTCAACTAATGGGTACGTGCCAAGAATCGGCCGAAAATCTGGACGGTACTACGAGGGTTGTTGCTGCTTATGTTGTTCTGCTGGGTTTAATATATGACACATTGTGAGAATAATGAAATAAACAAGAATGTAAAGATCATTATAATTAAAAGAGAGATGAGGAGCGTGGAACAAGCACAGGACTCCACCAAATAAAGTTTTTTCAACCAACCAACCAACTCAGCGTGCTCGCTGTACCAGCCGTCGCTGGTCATGTCGCCAGAGATGTCTCCCTGGATGTGGGTGAAAGGAAAACTAATTCCACAATCTAAGGCCTATTAGAGGAGTAGGAGGAGGAAGTGGTGGGGAGAAAGGAAATGAAGAGGGGAGGACATGGCAGGGAGGCTAATTTTTAATTTAAATTTCTAGATTTGTTTAGTTTCGTAGGTAGTCACCTTAAGGATCATGCCGCTCGGTTCTTGGCCCATCCCCCTCTGTGGGTGAGCGCCATCAGGAAGAGGACATCATCATCATCATCATCAACCAGGTCTGAGCCCGTTCGACTACCCTGCGTAGGGGAACGGCATGGAAAGTTACGGCATGATGCCCGAGAGCGAATTGATCACTGTAAAGAAAATAAGAAAGGTGCGAGCATGCGATGGCATCAGCTGCGAATACAGGGAAAATTGTCGGACCGTTTTCGTCCTGCAGGGGATATACAGTACGCTGTGGTTTGTTGTGGCGATGATGATGAAGGAAAAAGTTGGAGCCATTCCACTCTGTGAAGCTATCGAGCTCCTGAATAAATTACAGTGACGTTGCACTTCATGAACGCGGGTGATACGCAAGCGAATTGGTGCTGTACCTTTGTGCATTCCCAGTAGACGCACCGTAAGTGCGTCTGCTGGGACGCCCCGTAAGTAGGACTCCCCGTAGCCAGGACAGCTGGTCACGCGTGGAACGAGGAGATCTCTATAGCCGGCCTTCAATTAGCCGGGATTCGAGACGAAAGATCTCCGGCCTATATTGAGTCCCGCCTATGAGATGAGCCGCTGAGAAAACTACGCCGCGGTACAGGTTCTGCCGGCTAAACAAACAGTTTATAGGCGTTAGGTTTTTCGTCTCGACTGACACTTGAAGCAGGACATGATTAATATAGTGCGCGCCATGAAACTTGCGATTTGCGGACTCGCGGAGACAGAGCATGCGGAACGTTGGTAATTCATGCTCATGAGCGCAGTTCGTGACACGTGCGCAGGCATCGATTCGGTAATTCTTCAAGCCAACATATGGAAGATATCTGCTGTTCAAAGAACATTAACGGCTATGCGGGGCGCTTCGTAGCTCATGGCACGCCACCGTTCATGTGGCTCTGTTTTTATCTACACTCCGATTTGCCACTGCACTATATACATCGGTTTTGTAAATAAAACACGCAACGAGCGCTTTGATGCGCGCAAGTGGCATCACTAAGTGCCAGGTGTGGGCCGAGCATTTAGGCTTATATAGCCTTACGACCGGTGTATCTATGGCTGTTTCACAGTGTGACTCACATGTTTTCTATTTTTTTATGCAAAAGATACAACAGGCTCCTGTACGTCCGGCGCTTCATTTGCATGAATACATTGCTTACGACGCAGGCCGCCTGTAGCATGCACTGTATGGTCTGCGGGCGCTTTACACGACTTGCGGAGCAGCACGGGCAGGGTGGCAGGAACCGCTGACAAGCCTATCTATTCATTATCATGAGTCCCGTATATATCAACAGCGATGGCCTTCGAGATTGAAGATAACAGGCCAATGTGGCGGCGTTAATACTGTGGTTGTGCGCATATAAAAGCATCATGAGCCCCCCCCCCTCCCTTCCCCCTCCGCTCATTCCGCATTTCCTCATGTGAAAAGTAAAAGTTAGGGGTTCCGCGGCACTCCAGAAAAGCCGTTGGGGTTCCCCAAGACCACAAAGTTTGAGAATCCCTGGTCCAGAACAGGGGTCTCAAACACGCGGCACTCGGCTTCGCAAGGAATGAAAGGTTTGTGACTTTGCTAAGTGGTACTCGCATTATTTACGCGCCTTTTGCGATTAATAACGCTTTATTCGAGTATGGTACAGAGGCACGACTGGTCTCAAGCAATTTTTTTTCGTGACGCACCCCATGGGGTCACCATGTCTTGGAACATCACCGTAAAACAAAATGTTTATATTTCATAATCAGCGTCCAGATTTGAGTCATTCTGAAGATCAATATCGTTATGTTTCTCGAATCCTGACGCCGAAAGCCTTCAAAATTTATCTGTATATGAGATATGGGAAATGCGTTCCCTCAAATGGACATCTAGGTGTCATTCTGTTCGAACCCCACCCCAGCCCCCTTGCGCTTCCACCCGGCCATTGCGGGACAAAATTTCGTGACTGCGGCCCGCTTTAGGAGGTCAGTTTGAGACCCCTGGTCTAAAAGAATGTCCTACTAAATTTAATCAGCTTCAAAGGGAGACTATAGGGAATAACGAATTTTCTCCGTATTTGAAAGTTACGCTTGCAAGATACCGAAATGAACACTCTTTATGCGAGAAGCTTGGTTAGCTTGAAAACGCGCAAAATGAAGTCGCAGGTGGCGACGCCACCTCAAAGTGTCCATACCAGCGGCCGTGACGTCATAGATTTTGACGGATTCTATTAGGGCCCACATAGTTCTTGAGTGATAAGAATAAAGTGCATTGTTTTCTGACAGTGCGAAAGACTTAAAGTTTCAGGAAAATTTGGGGGGCCAATGTGACCCAAAATACGAAAAAACAGCTTAAAATTCGTGACGTCACGCTGGCGTTCACGTGCGGAGATTTCCGCGGGAAATTTTTAAATTAAGCTTTGGCCTACATTTTCTCTTCTATTAATAAACATATGATTGTGAGATCATCAGCAATGCAGTGCTCAAATAATAATTTATCAGTCTAAACTGATTCATTATCTCACTTTAGTAAATAGTTCTTTATTAATAATTTGCAATTTAAACTTATGTGTTTGTCTATAGCAGCCCAGACATTTTAACCCTTTCTGTCCAATACTGGAATAATTCCCCTATTTCTTGGCCACTCCCACGTATTGGGTGTGAGTCACCCCTACTTCGCTAAATAAGAAGAAGAAGGAGAAAACCGTTAGCCGGGGTTGCACGTTTTGATCGCCGTGCTGATTCCATTGCTCCGACAACTCGGCAAGCCTGCCAGTGCTATCGCAGTGAGTTGAAATCATTCGTGCCTCTTTTTTTTTTTTTCCTATTCCACATCTTCCAATTGCGCGAAAGCGATGTCGTTACTGAACCTATAGCGTTTCACGGAAGTGTGTGGAATGTCTGTTTAGGCGTGACCTTGGTTTCCAACATCGCTGAAGGCGCAATGTTTCCGCTAATGCTCGATTATTCGTGGCTTATGTTAGCGTGATAGAAATCTATACAAACTGGTTCGGCCTTGACGAGGTGGTTTTGACGGTCAGTCATGTTGAAATGTGTGGTGCATCACGGTGAGTCGGATGCAGTCAGAGCCCCCCCCCCCCTCTATTTTTTAAGGAGACCCCCCCCCCCCCCACGGCAGGTCAACTGTTGCTTTGTGGCACCCATTTGCCAAGCGCTGAAGTCTTGTTTTGTTTTTTTTTGGCCAGTAAGCCAGTAGGCCACTATATGCGTACAACTAATCAAATTTCAGGGAGACGCTGACCCACCTCGCGACGCCTTGCTCAAAAATTATAACTCTAACGGGGAAATTATAACTCTCCAGTTTTCCGAATAATAATTTAATCACGATTACACGGTTTATGTGGTACGAGCAAAACTGGAAAACAAGTGTCGTAGTACTGCTGCACGCATTTCCACGAGACACTGCACACGATGGGTTACCATCGCGACTAAGGTTCTTGGTGCAGTATACTGTTTCACGAGGCGCCTGAGCGTGAAGCTACCTGCTCGTGAATCAGTAAAGGTTCACCTTGCAGTGGTGTCTATAGGTTACCACTCCATATTCGTTTGTTTCGTTGTGCACAGCGAGTCTGCTGTAATGCCAAGTACGCATGCATTTAACCTAATTATTTTAGGCGAGTAGGTGTGAAAATAAAATATAGCGTTATATCGTGCATGAGGTTCTCAATGCAGTGAGTCAACTAATGAATGTTCTGCGCCGCAGCTATAGTTAGTTGCTTTGAGTTTACATATCTGCAACCCTTTACATCCTGAGTTATTTTGCAAAAAACGTATCCAAATGCAAAATTCTTTCAGTTTGCTTATGAATAAGCAATGAACAAGTGCTTATGAATGTATAACATTCATAAGCGTACTTGTTCAGACTGACTTTCCCGTTCTAATATATATATATATATATATATATATATATATATATATATATATATATATATATATATATATATATATATATATATATATATATATATATATATAAATTGTAGAGAAGCCTTGGGACATGGTAATGGGTTACCCTCTCCAGCGCCTTCTAGTGGGTCATCCTCTTTGGCTGCTTGAAGAAAGAACGCCGCTCGCGCAGGGAGTTCGTGCCTTGCCGTGACTGTCGCCATCACTCATTGTCGTTGAGTGCTGTCTATTAAACACCTTAACAATTTGGTGGAGAGTGCTCTGCTCCCATTCAATGCCCCTGGAGCTCCGATCCCGTACCTTGCCATCTACCATGCCTCAAGACGCCGCCCAGCAAACGCCTCCTCTCGCAACGAGCACATGTCCCGGTGTCCCCCGTATACGCGACCCACCTATCTTCACTGGCGCCGATAGCACCGACGTGGAGGACTGGCTCGCAATTTACGAGCGCGTCAGCATCCCCAACAAATGGGACGAAGAAGGCAAGTTAAGCAACTTGGTGTTCTACCTCGCGGGCGTAGCAAGCTTGTGGTACAACAACCACGCGTCCGATTTTGCGACTTGGGCCGATTTCAAGACCGCCGTCATCAGCGTTTTTGGCCGCCCAGCAGTTCGTAAGCTGCAAGCCGAACAGCGCTTGTTGGATGAATTTCGTCATTCTTTCGATGTCGGGCAAACTTCCCTCGGCCGCACGTCCGCTGTTACGCATCGCATCGACACTGGCGCCCAACCACCACTACGGCAACGTCCATATCGCGTGTCTCCCACAGAACGCCGGGTAATTAACGAGCAAGTGGACGATATGCTTCGACGCGATGTAATTCGGCCCTCCGACAGCCCATGGGCGTCTCCTGTTGTTCTCGTTACGAAGAAGGACGGTTCTGTGCGGTTCTGTGTGGACTACCGACGGCTCAACAAGGTCACCCGCAAGGATGTTTATCCACTGCCGCGAATCGACGACGCGATTAACAGCCTCCAAGGAGCAGAATTCTTTTCATCTCTCGATTTGCGCTCGGGGTACTGGCAAGTACCCATGGCTGATGACGCTCGACCAAAGACAGCCTTTGTCACGCCCGACGGCTTGTACGAGTTCAACGTCAAGCCGTTCGGTCTGTGTAATGCGCCCGCGACCTTCGAGCGCATGATGGACACCGTTCTGCGTAACTTGAAATGGCACACGTGCCTGTGTTACCTGGACGACGTCGTCGTCTTCGCTCCGGACTTCTCCACGCATCTCCAACGTCTGCGGCATGTTTTGACACGTTTGAGCAACGCCGGCCTCCAACTGAATCTGAAGAAGTGCCGATTTGCGGCACGGCAGCTGACAATCCTCGGCTACGTCGTGTTCAAAGACGGAATCCTTCCCGATCCGGCCAAGCTTCGGGCCGTGGCCGAATTTCCCAAACCTACGTCCGTCAAAGAACTGCGCAGTTTCGTCGGACTGTGTTCATACTTTCGACGCTTCATACGAAACTTTGCCACCATCATATCGCCGCTGACGAAGCTCCTTGGAAGTAACGGACCCCTAAATTCGTGGTCGTCCGAGTGTGACGACGCGTTCGCAAAGCTCCGTCGTTTGTTGACGTCTCCACCCATACTACGTCACTACGACCCTACGGCCCCTACGGAGGTACACACGGACGCCAGCGGCGTAGGCCTCGGCGCTGTCCTTGCGCAACGCAAACCAGGGTTCCCCGAATATGTCGTGGCATACGCAAGCCGTACGCTTACCAGAGCCGAGACCAATTACTCAGTCACGGAAAAAGAGTGCCTGGCGATCATATGGGCCCTTACAAAGTTTCGACCTTATTTGTATGGTCGCCCATTTGATGTCGTCACCGACCATCATGCACTATGCTGGCTGTCGTCATTGAAGGATCCCTCAGGCCGTCTCGCCCGCTGGGCACTTCGCCTGCAGGACTACGACATCCGCGTGCTGTACCGCAACGGACGCCAGCATGCTGACGCCGACGCCCTCTCGCGCTCTCCCTTGCCTGACGACAATGCCCCCTGCTCAGTATCTCACATAGCTGTTGCTTCAATCAGCGTTCACACCATCGCTACCGAACAGCGCAAGGATAAATGGATCACCTCGCTGATCGACTTGCTCACTGATCCGACGGCAACACCATCCACTCGCGCGTTACGTCGTCAAGCCCACCATTTCGCCGTTCGTGACGACCTCCTGCACCGACGCAATTACAACGCCGACGGCCGCCAGTGGCTACTAGTGATACCCCGCAGTCTGCGTTCTGATATATGCGAGGCCTTCCACTCCGACCCGCAATGCGCGCACTCTGGGGTATCCAAAACTTACCACCGCATTCGACAACGATACTTCTGGCGTGGGATGTACCGCTACGTGCAGAAGTTCGTTCGCGCCTGCCTCGATTGCCAACGCCGAAAACCTGCAACGCACGTGTCGCCAGCAGGTCTACAACCATTACCTTGCCCCAACCGTCCGTTCGGGCGCGTGGGCATCGATTTGTATGGACCACTTCCTCTGAGTTCGGCTGGTAACCGCTGGGCCATCGTCGCTGTTGACCATCTAACGCGATACGCCGAAACCGCCGCCCTCCCAGCGGCTACAGCGCGCGATGTTGCCTCCTTCCTACTACACCGATTCATACTGCGTCACGGTCCACCCCAAGAGCTTCTCAGCGACCGAGGCCGTGTCTTCTTATCGGAAGTCGTGGAAGCCATTCTGAAAGAGTGCCATGCTGTTCACCGCAAGACTACTGCTTACCACCCGCAGACGAATGGCCTAACCGAACGCTTTAACCGCACGCTCGGCGACATGCTGTCAATGTACGTCGCCGCCGATCACACCAATTGGGATGCCATTCTGCCCTTCGTCACCTACGCCTATAACACCGCCCCTCAGAGCACTACTGGTTTTTCACCGCTCTTCTTACTGTACGGAAGGCACCCGTCGCACACCATCGACACGATACTTCCATACAAGCCGGATTCATCTGAGTGTGCGCCTATTTCTGACACAGCCAGGCTCGCTGAAGAGTGTCGCGAACTTGCCAAGACATTTACGACGCAGGAACAAGAGCTGCAGAAGAGCATTCGCGATGGCACCACTACTTCTGAACCCACGTTCCTTCCTGGAGCGCTCGTATGGCTCTCGGTCCCTACCACTGCAAGTGGCCTTTCTTCAAAACTGCTGCCGAAATACGAAGGCCCATACCGGGTCGTCGAGCGCACATCCCCGGTCAACTACTTGATCGAACCCATCGAACCAGCTTCGGACATGCGCCGTCGAGGGCGCGACATTGTCAACGTGGAGCGCCTCAAGGCCTACTATGACCCACTCATAGTGACGAGCTGTTAGGTCGCCGGACGGCTCCCTTTTCGTACCCGGGGTAATTGTAGAGAAGCCTTGGGACATGGTAATGGGTTACCCTCTCCAGCGCCTTCTAGTGGGTCATCCTCTTTGGCTGCTTGAAGAAAGAACGCCGCTCGCGCAGGGAGTTCGTGCCTTGCCGTGACTGTCGCCATCACTCATTGTCGTTGAGTGCTGTCTATTAAACACCTTAACAATATATATATATATATATATATATATATATATATATATATATATATATATATATATATATATATATATATATATATATTATATATATATATAAGTCGCCCTAAACGCCCCCCCCCCTCCTATGAAGGGCTGCACGGACGCGAGATGGAACGGCAGGCACACAGCGGCTTTCTTCGAGCAATGAAACCTTACATGTTTGTATAACTCAGCACAGGAGGCGTATCTAGGTTTCTCATTTACCAGAGCACAATGGGGAAGGGTAAAAAGGGAGGGGGGGAATGGCGCTCTCTACGCAGGGGCGGAGTCAATAAGCGTTGAAGGACTTGGGCCGGGCTAACTGCATTAAGTGAATTGCGTGGAATAAATCTAATTAAAACAACAAACAGTTAAGCCAAGGAAGCCATAGGAGACATTATTTGTTATTTTTAACCGCAGTGCAGTAGTTAAGACGGCTAATAAGGCTGCAACAGTGACTAGTTGGTACGACTTCATTGTGTAATGCACTGCCAGGAATGACAAGGACCGAGCCTGTACATGAGTCTTTCCATGCTTTATAAATAAAGCGAGTTGTTAGTTTCCGCATCACCCTGTGAATTGTCTTTCGTTTTTCTTCAGTCCTCGTCATTCCTGGCAGCGCATTACAAAATGTAGTTATGACGGGACTGGCTCACTCGCCTTTAGATCTGTGCGTTTGTTGCAAAACTTAGCGCTCGGTAACTTTCATGAAGAAAAATAAGCATCGTAGATGTTCACACGGCACTCAGTCAAGAAAAGAACAGACACCCGCTTTAGAAATTAATTTTTGTTTTTTGAAAGTGCGCGGATCATACATTCAGGCAACTTACGACCAGCGCAAGACGCGGGGAGAGAAGGAGCGAGAGAGAGAGAGAGAGACAAAGGAGTTTTTACATAAGAGCAGACGAAAAATCCCTCAGGATGGACTGCAACATCGGATTCCAGCAGGGAACGTTGGATCCGCTGCGGTCTTTTTTCACATAAGTATATATTCCATGTCCTTTCAGCCACAAGTAGTGACTGCTGATATATCACTGTTCTATCACAGCTACCTGTTCTATCCACTGTACCACATCACTGTAATCGACAGAGACAGGAGTATGCGCTTTTTGGCATCTTCAGCAAATCGCACCGGTGCGCCCTGGTGCGCCATTTCATCGAACGGTCGTGGCGCATATAGGTGCCCCGGTGCGCGTCGGTGCGATTTGTCGAAGATGCCTTTTATTTTGTTTGCACAAATTTGCCTGTCCCTCAGTTAACTCTCGCTTTTGAACCCGTGATAACAAACTACTAATAGGCCACTGTGGAAGGCACGTGCGCGCTCGTCATTGTGGCTGATGCAAAATTTTAAAGCATTAATTTCTTGTACATGCTTGTATCGGTACACTCCGCAGGGAGAGTTTAACGTTATCAGCTACAATTTTTTTTTAAACTCAGGGTAATTGTTTTCGGAGGTAAAATTTTCTTCAGTTGCGTCTTTGTTCAGTGAAATAATGAATTGTCAAGACGAACTTTCATCGGCTTTTTTTTTTTTCACAGCATCACTTTTCTCGTAATGCTTATATAATTTTCGGCTGTTTTTTGTGTGTGTGATGAATTACCACCGAAATATTTGAGAAGTTTCCCAGCAAGAGCACAATGCGATTCTTAACGCAAACAGAATGATACTGTATCTTTAAATTACGTAGGTGCAAATACAGCTTCCTCGAGTAATAGGCGGTGTTCAAATCCACGTTCCCGCAAGCTCTCGACATAGGCGTGCGCAGGGCTCCCCTTCAGGGGGGGTGGGGGCGAAGGTTCGTCGCAGCGCCCCCCCCCCCCCTCCCAATTATGTCAATGTATGGCGCTGACATTGCGCCCCCCCTCCCTATTATGCCAATGTGTGGGGCTGACTTTGCGCCCCCTCCCCTCTTAAGTGAATAGGTTGGGCGGCCGCCCCCCCCGCCCCCCCCCCCCCCCCCCCCCCCCGTGCGCACGCCTATGCTCTTTGATAAAAGAAAGTAATCTCGAAGGAATTTTGCTCATTGTATAAGGGGAAAAAATTCCCCAGCGAAAGCGGAATCATTTTCGAAGGTTGTGCATTTGCGTATACTGCTGGCACTAAGTGGCTTACTCGTCGATATGTTTTCAACATAGGATCGCATGTTGACCGTAATTTTCAAGAAGCGCTGTGATCGAGGCGTAAGTTTCGACGCCCCGTATTATTCTATAAATAACTGGAAGCTCTAATATATGTAAAATGGAATGAATCAGCGCTGACCGGGTTTCTCCACGTTCTTTCAAAACGAAACCAAACAAAATTACCACGTACGACTAAATGGCTGACTTCGGCTTGGCCGGTGCGTTCATCTTGTCGGTGCGAGAGGGCTGCTGAAAGGAAAAAAAAGTTTGCTTTATCACTTCTGTTTGCACGGATATCTTGTAGCTCGAGCTGCGTGGGGCCCTTTTTCACAGTTTATGTAAAATGCATTTGAGGGGAAGTTGTTCTCAGGTGTAACGTTTTCGTGCATGCCATACCTCATCGCGTTCTAACGCATGATGTGAGAACATGGGCGTAGGCAGGGGCAACGTTTATAGACGTTGGGCAGGGGGGTGCAAAAGGGGCACTTACCCCACTACCCTACCCCACTCAAGCCACACCGGCACTTTCCCCCCACCCAATTAAGCTATGCCAGCTCTCTCTCTCCCCCCCTCCCCCAGCCGCGATGTAACACGGGTTTGCACTCCCCAAGGCAAAATCCTGCCGACGACCATGTGTGAGAAGCACCCCGGAACGGGCCTGCTTAATAGGTAGTGATACATTAATATGAGTGCTTCACACGTGTGTACGTGCGCACAGTAAATAACCAGCAAGATTTTGTCGAACAGGCGTTTAGGGACTGTGCGGTTTCGGTTTCTCATTCCGTACGCAGCTGTGGCCGTTGAAACAAACGAACGTGTTCACAGGCAATCCGTATAGTGCCTCAATCCGGCTGCAAGTGACGTCAGACGACGTGAAAATAGAAGCGAGAACTTCGCACTAACTGGTTAACACGAACGCGCCCGAAATCGCTTGTCGTCGCTGTAGTTGCTTGCTGTAGCTGGTGGTGGTGGTGGCTCTTGGAGCTTGGAGATTTTCCGGTGCCCCTGTTGTTGGGATTCACCGCTCTTTCCCAGCTGGCTCGGCTCGAACTAGCGTGCTCGTGTATCGGCTATTCAAGATATCGGCTATTCAAAGAACATTAACGGCTATGCGGGGCGCTTCGTAGCTCACGGCACGCCACCGTTCATGTGGCTCTGTTTTTATATGCACTCTGATTTGCCACTGCACTATATACATCGGTTTTGTAAATAAAACACGCAACGAGCGCTTTGATGCGCGCAAGTGGCATCACTAAGTGCCAGGTGTGGGCCGAGCATTTAGGCTTATATAGCCTTACGACCGGTGTATCGATGGCTGTTTCACAGTGTGACTCACATGTTTTCTATTTTTTTTATGCAAAAGGCTCCTGTACGTCCGGCGCTTCATTTGCATGAATACATTGCTTACGACGCAGGCTGCCTGTAGCATGCACTGTATGATCTGCGGGCGCTTTACACGACTTGCGGGGCGGCACGGGCAGGGTGGCAGGAACCGCTGACAAGCCTATCTATTCATTATCATGAGTCCCGTATATATCAACAGCGATGGCCTTCGAGATTGAAGATAACAGGCCAATGTGGCGGCGTTAATGCTGTGGTTGTGCGCATATAAAAGCATCATGAGCCCCCCCCCCCCTCCCTTCCCCCTCCGCTCATTCGGCATTTCCTCGTGTGAAAAGTAAAAGTTCGGGGTTCCGCGGCACTGCAGAAAAGCCGTTGGGGTCCCCCAAGACCACAAAGTTTGAGAATCCCTGGTCTAGAACAGGGGTCTCAAACACGCGGCACTAGGCTTCGCAAGGAATGAAAGGTTTGTGACTTTGCTAAGTGGTACTCGCATTATTTACGCGCCTATTGCGATTAATAACGCTTTATTCGGGTATGGTACAGACTACAGAGGCACGACTGGTCTCAAGCAATTTTTTTTCGTGACGCACCCCATGGGGTTACCATGTCTTGGAACATAACCGTAAAACAAAATCTTTATATTTCATAATCAGCGTCCAGATTTGAGTCATTCTGAAGATCAATATCGTTATGTTTCTCGAATCCTGACGCCGAAACCCTTCGAAATTTATCTATATATGAGATATGGGAAATGCGTTCCCTCAAATGGACATCTAGGTGACATTCTGTTCGACCCCCACCCCAGCCCCCTTGCACTTCCACCCGGCCATTGCGGGACAAAATTTCGTGACTGCGGCCCGCTCTATGAGGTCAGTTTGAGACCCCTGGTCTAAAAGAATGTCCTGCTAAATTTAATCAGCTTCAAAGGGAGACTATAGGGAAAGTTAAATTTGAGTCGATGGAGGTGATCCCGATGGTTCGGATGATCGTGGCGACACGTTGAAGGACTGGACAGGCTCGGTTGTTCAGATCCTGGTAACTTGAGTTTATTTACACACTTTAGACAAAACAAAGGCCGGGGCGGCCACTGAACAGCTCTCGCGACAACAACTGGGCTGGGCCCGCACCAAGCGTTCAAGCCCTTAAGAGAATAACTCTAAGTCCTTCGTCCCTGGATCAGAGTCGGCGCCAAGCACGACCTCTGTCCCTTCCGCAATCTCTCCGTCGAGCACCAAGCTCTTCCTCCCTCCTCTCCTATTTCTTCCTTTAAATCCCCCCTGTCTCGTCTGAGACCGCCTTACGGGACCAACCCTTTTTGATACTCCACCAATGAAGCAGAGAACTTTGTTTCTCTCAGAGACGTGTCTCCGCTTCCGCGTTCCCACGCTTTGCTGCCCTCACTATGCGGCAAGCCAACTAAAACGCCATCAATCACATACACAGTCAACGTACACTGAAATGCACCACACCAACGTGCCCAGTTTACTATGCCGTCTCGAACCTTGTCTGCGACAAGATGCCGCCGCCTGTTGCAATTACTGCAAAACCACATCGGTGCTCCTTCAGTGAGGACCGTCGCGACGGCGACACATTGTTCACGTTGTCAGTCTCCGTGAGATCGCTTCCGCCATACGGGTGACTCCGCCGCGAAAGGAGCGGTCGACAAAAGGTCGCGGGGTTCGGCTACAAAGGCGCGGGTAGAGGCGAACGGCCTAATGGCCCTTCCGAGCGCCCCTTTTCCGTCACGCGCCGTCTGCGATTAGTCACCGTTGATCCGTACTGGGGAAATCGTCCCCCGAACATAACTGGGAATAACGAATTTTTTCCGTATTTGAAAGTTACGCTTGCAAGGTACCAAAATGGACACTCTTTATGCGAGAAGCTTGGTTAGCTTGAAAAAGCGCAAAATGAAGTCGCAGGTGGCGACGCCACCTCAAAGTGTCCATACCAGCGGCCGTGACGTCATAGATTTTGACGGATTCTATTAGGGCCCACATAGTTCTTGAGTGGTAAAAATAAAGTGCATTGTTTTCTGACAGTGCGAAAGACTTAAAGTTTTAGGAAAATTTGGGGGGCCAATGTGACCCAAAATACGAAAAAACAGCTTAAAATCCGTGACGTCACGCTGGCGTTCACGTGCGGAGATTTCAGCGGGAAATTTTAAAATTAAACTTTGGCCTACATTTTCTCTGCTATTAATAAACATTGGCGAGATCATCAACAATGCAACGCTCAAGTAATAATTTATCGGTCTAAACTGATTCATTATCTCACTTTAGTGTCACTTTAAGTAGTTCTTTATTAAAAATCGGCAATTTAAATTTATGTGTTTGTCTATAGCAGCCCAGGAATTTTAACCCTTTCTGTCCTTTACTGGAACAATTCCCCTATATTTCGTGGCCACTCCCCCGTATCGGGTATGAGTCACCCCTATACTTCGGTAAATAAGAAGAAGGAGAAAACCGTTAGCCGGGGTTGCACGTTTTGATCACCGTGCTGATTCCATTGCTCCGACAACTCGGCAAGCCTGCCAGTGCTATCGCAGTGAGTTGAAATCATTCGTGCGTCTTTTTTTTTTTTCCCCCTATTCAAAATCTTCCAATTGCGCGAAAGCGATGTCGCTACTGAACCTATAGCGTTTCACGGAAGTGTGTGAAATGTCTGTTTAGGCGTGACCTTGGTTTCCAACATCGGTGATGTTGGAAACCGCTAATGCTCGATTCTTCGTGGGTTATGTTAGCGTGATCGAAATCTATACAAGCTGGTACGGCGTTGACGAGGTGGTTTTGACGGTCAGTCATATTGAAATGCGTGGCGCATCACGTTGACACGGACGCAGGGCTTACAGTAAAGGAGGGGGGGGCTGCTCACCCCCCCCTTCCATTTCTTAAGGAGGGGCTCCCCCCCCCCCCCTCGGTAGGTCAACTGTTGCTTTGTGGCACCCATTCCATTTGCCAAGCGCTGAAGGTTATTTTTACAGCGAAAGCTGTTATGAGATCATTTCATCGGCCGTTTTTGGCGCCGTAGTTGTCCGCCGCCGCCGGTGTCCGTAACCAGTATCGCTCGAAATAAGAAAAAATTCCAGGATGGAACGAGGTTCGAACCTGGGCCATCTGCGTGGGAGCCCAGTATTCAACCTCTGAGCCATGCCGGTGCTTGAAACTGCTTTGCAAAAAGGTCCTATACAGGCTTCATGTCGGGAAGGAACCACATTAGCATATGCAATATAGCGTAGTAGAAGAGTAAAATAAGCACCAAGCGTCGCACAACGCTAATTCTGTAACCAGGCGTCACACAATGCGAATTGCGCAACGAGTAGGTTGTTGAATGCTTCCAACCCATTAGAAAGAGCTCTGCCATAAAGCGGGGCACAGACGGTTCGATTTTCCATGCGATCCGACGGCCGACGCGGCGGTGGGGGAGAGGGAATGGTGGCTGTACGATGCTATGAAAGGTCACCATTCCGGTTTCCCCTCCGCCGTGTCGGACGTCGAATCGCATGAAAAATCGTACCGTCTGTCTCGCCCTTAATTCTTCATCGTCATCAGGCACAGCATCAACAAAGTGCGCATAATGCCTTACATGCGTTTAGCAGGTACCATCGCTCTCCGTAGAATGACGAAAAATGGCACAGTGCCTGCTGCCCTACTTCTCAAAAATTACAATGATTTATAGCGTAGTGGGTTCCTCGCAAGTGCACTTGTATTGGTTGCCAAGGAAGCCCATAAGCGCATGATCCATTTCCTCGGGGTCTCAGTAAAGTTCTTCGCCCCCCCCCCCCGTCTCTCTCCCACGTCAACGGATATTATACAGCATGACGGGAGAGGGAAATAGCGACCGGGCGTCACCCAATGCAAATTACATAACTGGTGGCCCGTTTAAAGATTCCAACCCATTACAAAGGGCTGAGCCATAATTCTTCGTCGTCATCAGTCGTCGCGTTAACAAAGTGCACATAATGCCTTACAGACGTGTAGCTGGTGCCTCGCTTCTCCGCAGAATGACGAATAATGGCTTAGTGGGTGCTTCCCAACTTCACAAAAATTGTGATTTATGGCGTAGTGGGTACCTTTCTAGTGTACTTGTATTGTAGCCCCAAGAGAGCTTAACGGGTTCTAGAAACGCCGCTCTTCCAGCTTTTGCTGTGACTGTGCTGCGGGTTCAGCGCAGGCCTGGCGTTTTTTTTTTTTTTTTTTTTTTTTTTGCCAGTAGTGCTTTGTGCGGGGAAATTATAACTCTCGAGTTTTCCGAATAATGATTTAATCATGATTACTCGGTTGATGTGGTACGAGAAAAACTGGAAAACAGGTATCATAGTACTGCTGCATGCATATTTCCACGAGACACTGCACACGACGGCTTACGTACACCGTGTTCAACTAAGATTCTTGGCGCAGCGTGCTGTTTCACGAGGCGCCTGAGCGTGAAGCTACCTGCGTGAAGCTACCTTGGTGTCAAAAGTTTACGACTCCATATTCATTCGTTTAGTTGTGCATTACGAATCTGCTGTAATGCCAAGTACGCATGCATTTTACCTACTTTTTTTAGGCAAGTAGGTGTGAAAATAAAATATGGCGTTATCGTGCATGAGGTTCTCAATGCAGTGAGTCAAGTAATGAATGTTCTGCGTTTCAGGTATAGTTAGTTGCTTTTCGTTTACATATCTGGAACCCTTTACATCCTGAGTTATTTCTGGAAAAATCGTATCCAAATGCAAATTTCTTTAAATGCGCGATTCGATCGGCACAGTGAATCAATGCAAGAAATGCACACGAAATAATATATTTATTTTTATAACATTCATAAGCACATCTAGAGACAGTTGGCTTCACCTGTGCGAGTTGCGACGAAACTGACTTTCCCCCAGAATAATATATATATATATATATATATATATATATATATATAAGCCGCCCTAAACGCCTCCCCCCCCTCCTCCTATGAAGGGCTGCACGGACGCGAGATGGAACGGCAGGCACACAGCGGCTTTCTTCGAGCTATGAAACCTTACGTGTTTATATAACCGAGCACAGAGGCGTATCTAGGTTTCTCATTTACCAGAGCACAATGGGAAAGGGTAAAAAGGGAGGGGAGTGGGGGAGTGGCGCTCTCTAAAGGCCCGAACACACGTACGCGTTGCAGCGCGTCAACGCGTGACTTTTTGACGCGGCGTCGCGCCCTCTCCCTATGGGGAGAGAGGGCGCGCGGCTACGTGAAGCTGCGCGCCCTCCCTCTCCAGAGGGAGAGGGCGCGACGCCGCGACAAAAAGTCACGCGTTGACGCGCTGCAACGCGTACGTGTGTTCGGGCCTTAAGCTCAGGGGCGAAGTCAATAAGCTATCCCAGAGCGTTGAAGGACTTGGGCCGGGCTAACTGCATTAAGTGAATTGCATGGAATAAATCTAATTAAAACAACAAACAATTAAGCCAAGGAAAGCCATAGGAGACATTATTTGTTGTTTTTAACTGCAGTGCAGTAGTTATGACAGCTAATAAGGCTGCAACAGGGACTATAGTTGGTACGACTTCATCGTGTAATGCACTGCCAGGAATGACACGGACCGAGCCTGTACATAAGTCTTTCCATGCTCTAAATAAAGTGAATTGTTAGTTTTTGCATCACCTTGTGTTGTCTTTCGTTGTTCTTCGGTCCTCGTCATTCCTGGCAGCGCGTTACAAAATGCAGTTATGACGGGACTGGCTCTCTCGCCTTTAGATCTGTGCGTTTGTTGCAAAACTTAGCGCTCGGTAACTTTCATGAAGAAAAATAAGCATCGTAGATGTTCACACGGCACTCAGTCAAGAAAAGAACAGACACCCGCTTTAGAAATTAATTTTTGTTTTTTGAAAGTGCGCGGATCATACATTCAGGCAACTTACGACCAGCGCAAGACGCGGGGAGAGAAGGAGAGAGAGAGAGAGACAAAGGAGTTTTTACATAAGAGCAGACGAAAAATCCCTCAGGATGGACTGCAACATCGGATTCCAGCAGGGAACGTTGGATCCGCTGCGGTCTTTTCTCACATAAGCTAGTATATATTCAATGTCCCTTCAGCCACAAGTAGTGACTGCTGATATATCACTGTTCTATCACAGCTACCTGTTCTATCCACTGTACCACATCACTGTAATCGACAGAGACAGGGGTATGTCGCTTTTTGGCATCTTCAGCAAATCGCACCGGTGCGACCTGGTGCGCCATTTCATCGAACGGTCGTGGCGCATAGGTGCCTCGGTGCGCGTCGGTGCGATTTGTCGAAGATGCCTTTTATTTTGTTTGCACAAATTTGCCTGTCCCTCAGTTAACTCTCGCTTTTGAACCCGTGATAACAAACTATACTAATAGGCCACTGTGGAAGGCACGTGCGCGCTCGTCATTGTGGCTGATGCAAAAATTTAAAGCATTAATTTCTTGTACACTTGTATCGGTATACACTCCGCAGGGAGAGTGTACGTTATCAGCTACAATTTGTTTTAAACTCGGGGTAATTGTTTTCGGAGGTAAAATTTTCTTCAGTTGCGTCTATGTTCAGTGAAATAATGAATTGTCAAGACGAACTTTCATCGGCTTTATTTTCGCAGCACACTTTTCTCATAACGCTTATATAATTTTCGGCTGCTTTTTGTGTGTGTGATGAATTACGACTGAAGTATTTGAGAAGTTTCCCAGCAAGAGCACAATGCGATGCTTAACGCAAACAGAATGATACTGTATCTTTAAATTACGTAGGTGCAAATACAGCTTCCTCGAGTAACAGGTGGTGTTCAAATCCACGTTCCCGCAAGCTCTCTGACATAGGCGTGCGCAGAGCTCCCCTTCAGGAGGGGGGGGGGCAAGGTTCGTCGCAGCGCCCCCCCCCCCTCCCAATTATGTCAATGTATGGCGCTGACATTGCGCCCCCCCTCCCTATTATGCCAATGTGTGGGGCTGACTTTGCGCCCTCCCCCCTCTTAAGTGAATAGGTTGGGCGCCCCCCCCCCCCCCCCCCCGTGCGCACGCCTATGCTCTTTGATAAAAGAAAGTAATCTCGAAGGAATTTTGCTCATTGTATAGGGGGAAAAATTTCCCAGCGAAAGCGGAATCATTTTCGAAGGTTCTGCATTTGCGTATACTGCTGGCTTACACGTCGATATGTTTTCAACATAGGATCGCATGTTGACCGTAATTTTCAAGAAGCGCTGTGATCGAGGCGTAAGTTACGACGCCCCATATTATTCTATAAATAACTGGAAGCTCCAATATATGTAAAATGGAATGAATCAGCGCTGGCCGGGTTTCTGCGCGTTCTTTCAAAACGAAACCAAACAAAATTACCACGTATGACTAAATGGCTGACTTCGGCTTGGCCGGTGCGTTCATCTTGTCGGTGCAAGAGGGCTGCTGAAAGGAAAAAAAGTTTGCTTTATCACTTCTGTTAACACGGATATCTTGTAGCTCGAGCTGCGTGGGGCCCTTTTTCACAGTTTATGTAAAATGCATTTGAGGGTAAGTTGTTCTCAGGTGTAACGTTTTCGTGCATGCCATACCTCATCGCGTTCTAACGCATGATGTGAGAACATGGGCGTAGGCAGGGGGGTGCAAAAGGGGCACTTGCCCCCCTCAAGCCACACCGGCACTTTCCCCCCACCCAATTAAGCTATGCCAGCTCTCTCTCTCCCCCCCTCCCCCAGCCGCGATGTAACACGGGTTTGCACCCCCCAAGGCAAAATCCTGCCGACGACCATGTGTGAGAAGCACCCCGGAACGGGCCTGCTTAATAGGTAGTGATACATTAATATGAGTGCTTCACGCGTGTGTACGTGCGCACAGTAAAGAACCAGCAAGATTTTGTCGAACAGGAGTTTAGGGACTGTGCAGTTTCGGTTTCTCATTCCGTACGCAGCTGTGGCCGTTGAAACAAACGAACGTGTTCACAGGCAATCCGGCTGCAAGTGACGTCACACGACGTGAAAATAGAAGCGAGAACTTCGCACTAACTGGTTAACACGAACGCGCCCCGAAATCGCTTGGCGTCGCTGTAGTTGCTTGCTGGTGTAGCTGGTGGTGGCTCCAGTGGCTCTTGGAGCTTGGAGATTTTCCGGTGCCCCTGTTGTTGGGATTCACCGCTCTTTCCCAGCTGGCTCGGCTCGAACTAGCGTGCTCGTGTGTGGACGTTTGTAATCGTTCAGTTGTCTGTCATGGGACGAACGAGTCATCACTGAGATGGATGCAAATGACTTGCTTCCGAACCTTTCACGAGCATCGCTACAACTGACGTAAGTTTTTGTCGGGAGGAGAAACGAGGTGATTTTCGTGGCGGGCGGGCGGGCGGCCCACAAAGACAAACGCGGAGCTTGTTTACAAGCGAGATTTGGCGTTTGGGAGCTGCTGATTTATCCCTGACTGTCCTTAGTTGACTCGCAAAGATAATCGAGATGTTTGCTTTGCTAACGTCTTCTGACATCAGCAGATGAAATCGCTTTGTTCTCTGAGCACGCGTTTTTAGCCTGTGCCACCGACGGAAGAAAAACTCGGTGAGGAATTCCGCGGTCTGTGTTCTCGTTTTGTGCTGTTCTGCATATTGCGCGTGAGCGCTTCCTGTTTCTTTGCTTTGGCTCGTTAGAGAATCGGGGAAGCGTTTTTAGGAGCTTCGAAGGCGTGCGTCAAAGAGCGAGTCTTTGCTCCATTGTGGGTCCTGCAAAAAAGCAAACGTTTGGGTCCTAGCTTTAGCTGTTGGCATGCGGATATCGTATTCATTTGTTCCAATCACCTTGCTGCATTTTGGTGGCGAGAAGGCATTTTGCATGAACTCGATGCAGTACGGGCCGCTGTCCGTAAGGTTATAAAGTTCCCAAATTGACAAAGCCTGTACTCGCAGCTTACGATTTTCACGCACGTTCAATTTCCTGTTTTGTTTTTTGTCGCGTCGATAGCGTGTGCTTCCCGACCTCGATATTGTGTTTTTTAAGCGGTTCGAGTCTGTGGAACCGAATGAAGTCTTGACAGCAACGTTAGAAACAGTTGCGCAGGTTACGACATGCGTGAACTAATCTGATCGGTCATACCCGCTTGGTTAGCATGCGCAAATGATTCATGACAAAAACACGTGTTCTCTCTGTGCGATATCCGATTCAGTGTGACATGAACTATGATTAGTGTTTAATCGTCATCATCATGCTGTATGTCGAATTCGAAACAGCGATCTTCACTTTCCCGGGACTTGCATCAACCAGCTATATCGTGTGTATGCAAATTTGCTAATCTCTCGACACTCCCTAATCACTTGGCATCTGTCCTGTTAATCTTGTCGACCACCAGCTATCATCTCATTGCCTTGCCGTTCAGTCTGCTGGTTCATTTTTAACCCCAACTGAAATATGAGAAATGTGAGGCACAGATGATTGATCTCCAAATCCATACTTTTGTCTCGCATTCTGTTTACGTTGAATCTACGATTTTGTATGATTGACGTGAAAAAGGGGGCCTACTAATACATACCGGATAGGTTTGCCCGGTGGCATGCCTTGCATAGATGACAAGGATCAGAAAGGAAAGGATAAGCACAATGTTTGTCACAGACACGAAACATACCCTGAGCATACTACAACACATGGCATACAAACTCAAAGCCACTCCGATTTGGAAATTTTGTTATAAAGTGACAGCAGTTTAACACCATGCAATGAACATAGGGGCCAAAAGAACTCCATGAACTGTGGTGAAAGCTACAGGTTGCAGGAAATCTGAAGAAAAGTACCTTTACTGTCTAGCCCCAATTGCCCTCCACATGACATCAACTGAGTGGAAAGTTAGGAATGAGCGGTTCGCACTGAACGAGCTCTCACAGAACACAGTCGGTGCTTATCATGTTGCAACTGCTGTCCATCACGAACTGGCCAATCGTTGGCATTTACCCTGCCGACATCACCCACTGAACCCCATTTGTGTCACGACATGCAACTAAGGGCCCACTAATGCCCGGAGAGGAGCACAGGATTGATTTTTATGCAAAAGCGTGGTAAGCTGGGCCAGTTGGTAATGGTTCATGGTGTTGTGTAACAGCACAAAAAAACGGACGAGAACACAAATAAGGAGAAGACTACACATTGTTTTTTATGTTTGTAGCTTCTGTGTGCTCTACAGCGTTCTTTTTTTATCAATCCAGTGATGACACAGTATTATGTACACAGTATGTATGTAATATGTGTGTATTTGTGTGACACTCATTCTTATTGTCATAGGTGGTTTAGGGCTTCTTTAAGACTAGTTTCTGTCAGTAGAATGCATGTCAGAGACTGTCATGCTTTGAGCTACAGCATGCACTTGATCCACGGATTGCCTAAGCATTTTGCACAGTGAAGGACTTGCACAACTTATTGTATGTATCTTTGCGACTTGTTAGTACGTTGCTGCACACTTGATCATGTTGTCGTACCAACAAAAAAAAATGAAGTCTTACGGCACCTTGCAGAAACACTTGGAATATGTCTAGCGTTAAGACATGTTATCTCAAAAGCCTTGTTTGCTGAGAAATTTGTTTATTGCTCTTGTTAGTGAAGTTATTGGGAACCGAACACTCCCCAAATAACTTCGCTACTCTCTCTCTTGTTTTTATCATTCTTTCTGAGCTTGATACCCTTCTGGATCGGAGCAGTGTCTGTCATTCCCTTCACAGCTAGCTGCTCTACAGTTTTAATTCATTGACTTATAAAATACAGAGAGAGCACAACAGTCACCCGCTGTGGTAGCTTAGCAGCTAAGGCCTGGAGCTTCTAAGCTCAAGGACATGGATTTGATTCCCAGCCATGCATCTGCATTTAGATGGGGGTAAAAATGCTTGTGTATTTAGATTTAATAACAATAGTAAGAATACCTGGCGTTTTACTTCCCAAAACCACCATGTGATTATGAGAGGCGCCGTAGTGGAGCGCTGCGGAAATTTCGACCAACTGGTGTTCTTTAACGTGCACCCAAATCTCAGTACATGGGCCTCTAGCATTTCGCCTCCATCAAAATGAGGCTGCCATGGCCAGGATTCGTTCCCACGACCTTGGGGTTAGTATTCAAGCGCCATAACCACTAGACCACTGCGATGCACGATAAAGCACCTTAGGTTGTCAAGGTTAATCTTGACTTGTGCAACTGTGTGCCCCATAATCGTATTGTGGTCTTGCACGTAAAACCCCAGATTCTAATTTTCAACAACACTCTGCAAGAGGATGCTTAGTTCAATTCATTGCCACTGGAGGGCACCACTAGGCAGGTAGGGAAGTATGTTTGTGAAAGCAAATCAAACGGCATTGTGATAAACAGTGCAGGTGTTCAGCCATATCTTTACCCCCCTCAGTTTTTTACAGCATTATATAAACACACAAGATGGCCTGTAACCCCCCTCCAAAATGAATTACTGGCTATGTTCCCCTGCCAAACAGTGTTGACAGGCTCTAGCAGGTTGAACAATCATGTCATAATCCAGGAACTTGATTAGCTTTAGATAAAGAGGTCTTTTCTTGAAGAAGAGTCGCTTTAGGGTGGTTGAAAGTAGATTTTATAACATGCATTTCCCATTGGAGATTACCGCAAAACTGGAAAGGCTAAAGCTAACTATTTGTGGCTTATGACTAGGAGTGGCATTGTGCTATCAATATTGTAAGGAAAGTTGCATATTTATCTAGTTATTGTTTCATATTTGTCTGCATTCTTAGTCACCTGCCACTCCTCGCACCAATGAAAGCAGACTTTGCAAAAGGCATTGTTTAGGATGATATAGTTATGAAAGGAACTTTTATTGTGCTAAAGTTGTTAATTTAAAAAAAAAGACAGGTTTATGTGACATTTGTTTAATTAAAAAATATAATGGGACATTCGTTAGGCTAATCCTCATTCATATGAGGAATAAGAAACGGCTTCAGACTTTACCCTGGGGCACGCAGGACGTCACAGAGGCTCAAATGTAATTATCAGTAGAACAACTTTGCACTTTTAAGAAGTGATTAAAAGTTTTATGTAGTTGCACAATCTGATGCAGCCTGCCTAGATAGAGCACATTGAAATCATGAATGTCCTTTTGCACCACAAATTGCTGGACTTGTCTGGAGAAGCCAATGGCTTTGATGTTTGTGCGATCGAAAAAATAGCTCAGCCCGTTACACGTCAGGAAAGCCGTCGGATAGTGAAACTGTAAGCGCGCGAGTGCATCTAAGGGTAGGCTAAGAGCTTAGTCTCATTTTGAGCATCATCATCATTTTGTTTTATTTTACTACTACTACTACTACTACTACTACTACTACTACTACTACTACTACTACTACTACTACTACTACTACTACTACTACTACTACTACTACTACTACTACTACGATAATGGCACAGGGTAGCCAAAGACAGCTTCACTGTTGAAATGCTGATGCATGTGGCAGTTCTTGAACAATGAGGGGCTATTGCCCACAAGAAAGCGGTAGTTCTTGGTGACTATAAGGTGTACAGTTTAAAAACAGGCTTATTTATACGGACTGCTCCCAAGGTTTTGTCCTCCATGCTGTTAGCCTCTGTGACCTTTAGTACTCTGCTGTTTCTTCATTATCTCTACACTGACTTGTTAATTGTTCTATTTCAAATAGTGTTAATCTATGTTTATGCATGTCTTCTAGTCTAGGCTTTCGAGGCTGAGGCTCGCTACCCTTGCTCATGCATGGTCTATTAATGTATGGCAGTTTATTGCTCTGCAACTTTGTTGTCCTAAAAATCTTTGCCTTGGACTTCGTCTTCAATGTCATCCTGTCTCCATGCAGGTGATCCCGCGCACTCGGGCCAACAGCAGAGAGGATGGACACGCCATTGGCAGGAGGTGGTGGCGCACCCAAGGAGCCCGCACAGCCACGTGTGCTGAGCGCGACGTGTCCCGACGAGGCGTGCTGTGCGCGCCTCTTCTTTCCGTCCTACGACCAGAGTGTCGAGTGCCCCCAGTGCGGCCAGCGCCACGACCGGACAGCTCTGCGTGATGTGCAGGAGGTGTCCAACCCGGGAATTGCCTTTCATTCGCTCATCCGAAACATCCTCATTAGTGAGTGTTTCTGTCTTTGCCGGATCTTCAGAGCTAGGAAATGGACCGATCAGTTCGCAGTCGTTTTCAGTGTGATACGTAGAGATGCGTATGAAACACGTTAACAACCAGTGTTTTACATTTCTGAGGCTTTCACTGTATAGTAGAATGTATGCTGTAGATCAGGGTTCTCAAACTCACCTCAGCTAGCAGGCCGCAGTTACAAAACTAGTCTCTCGCAAGGGTCAGGACAGCGAAGAAGATAAGAACAGGGGGCCAGAATAAACAAAACATCATTTAAAAGAAGGTATTTCCCATATCTCGTATATGCGTCATTCCTGCAGGGGATTTTGTGTCAGGATTAGAGAAACACATCGATACAGTCGCCGACCGTTTATTCGGACTCGGCGGGAACCGCTGAAAAGTCCGAATAATCGGGAGTCCGAAAAAAAGGATTCACCAGAAAAAAGCACTTTTATTGGTCCAGCGGCCGGAAAAAACTTGTTAGTGCGCGTCTGTACACATGTACGCTTACGCGCGACCAAGTCGGCCTGTATTTCAGCCAATGTTTGGCCACCCCTGCGGGTCTTCAATAGCACCGCAACAGCCTACGCTAAATCCGCATTTGATTGCTGTGGTGTGGGAGGTGCATCATCACGACAGTCACTGTCCACACGCGCTGGTTCGAGTAGCTGACGGATCTCATCGCCCAACTCGGCGAAAACTCCCAAGCAACTTCCACCTGGTGAATAATCGCCGCTTTTTTTCGCCATCGTCAGGGCCTTGTAGTTGCCGCGTTTCTTTAGTTCCGACGGCGCACATGGAACGGGTAGCGTCGGAGCAATTTCAGCAGATCAGGCCTCGCATGAGCAGGACACAAAGCTCGGGATGCAGATCAGGCCTAGCCACAGAAACATGAGAACGCAAACCCTCACACGCCAAAAGGAAACGATGTTGGTCTAGTTGATGTTGCAGCGCTTCTGTAATCTGTTGTCGTAATCTCTTCGTCCGAATTAGGATCCGCGTCGTACTCATACGCGCTGTCATTCGCCTCAAACGCCGCACAGAGCAGATTCCAAGCTTGGCTTGGCTTGGCCTGCTGTTTGGCCGTTGTAGCCGTTCAATGGATACGTGACTGGCTAAAGCCAAAAGGCAACCGTTACGTGTAGCCAACAAACATAGCCTTCGAGATCGGTAACTTCTGCGTGGATTTTTGACACTGGCACGATCTCCAGTTATAGCCAGTGCAACATTTCAGTGCTGGCAACCCAGTAAAAATATTGTAAACATTGCTGACAGCTTGTTATGGCGTTCAACGTCGCACTCTATCAGCCAGTCGGAGTCCGAAAAATCGAACGGTGGGCTGTGGGGCGTCCGAATTTTCGGTCGTGAGTTTACATTACTTCAATGGGACGAGTGGCGGTGCCGCGAAGGTGTCCGAATAAACGAGCATGTCCGAATTTTCGGCGTCCGAATAAACGGTCGGCGACTGTACTGATTTCCTGAATGATTGAAATCAGGACGCCGATTCTGAAATAGTTTTTCTTCCACAGTTATGTTTTAACACATGGTGACCACTTGCGGTGCCTCACGAAAGAAATGCTTGAGACAAGTCACGTCTGTGTAGCTCATGAACATACTTATTAAGAAAAGAACAAAAAATGTGGGACAGTGATGTGTGGGCTGCATGTGTTTAAGACCCTTGGTAGACAATGGCATAGCCAGAAACCTTTTTCGGTGGGGGCATGCCCTTGACCATAAAGTATTGCTTGGGTGTGTCATCAGTACCGTCTCATGTTGGGCATCATACGCTATACAGAAATCTTTGGGGGGGGGGGGGGGGGCACAGTGCCCCCCCCCCCCCTGGGAAAGCAGTAGGTGGATAGCAAAACGGCGCGTCGTCTGCTACAGCACTTCTGGTTCTCGGAACCTTCAAGGCTCAGCTCTTCGCTGCTTCAAGTTGTGTGCGGTTCAGTGTAATCGGGCAGGAGGCAGGATAACTGGTAACAACCGCGTCGCAGAAAGTACGTGTTTTCTCCCCGATTACATTGAACGGCACACACCTTGAAACAGCGAAGAGCTAGGCATCGAACCGGAAGATGCCATTTTGCTATCCACCTATTCAAGCTGGAGTTCACTGTAGGCAACCATCTCGGACTGAGAGTTCTAGTGAAATTGAGTGGTGATGCTTTACTTAGGCAGCTTCTCAGTGGAGTGCATTTTCTAGGTCTGCTAGCCTGCTTACTGCTAAGCTGAGAATGCATGTGCATTTGCTCTCCTGCTCAGTGGCTGAGTGGATGGGATGTAGAAATGCTAAACAGAAACATTCTAGTTAATGTGCACATCACAACCTCCTTCTGGTGTGAGGTTAATACTGTCAGTACCCTGCCAATGTTGGTAGGTAGTGCATTCTTTTAACTGTGTGTTCAAAGCCAATATACTGTCAGAAGACAGGCAGTAGCCAGTAATGGCAGGTAGAGCATTATTTGAACTGTGTGTTATGATACGCTAGCAGCCTTACATATAGGAAGTAGGCCTAGTAAGTGAAGGTTGCATTGTACACAACTGAAGTTAGCTTCATTAACCGTTGCACAGGCAACCTTGTGCCCAAGCACGGCGAGGACACCATCAAGGTGCGTGGCCTGTCCAACTACCACTGCAAGCTCGTCTCGCCGCTGCTCACCACCTACGGCATGGACAAGCAATCGGGCAAGGCTCGACTGCTTTCGGAGATGGGCGCGGGCGCCTACTTCGATTGCAGCGTGCTGGCAGTGCGCGCTTTCCGCATCGACCCCGAGCTGGTGGACGTGGCGGGCTACGGCAAGGACGTGTCAGGGAGTCTGTCATACCTGCGCGGCACCCTGGCACTGGTGCGGGCCCACAACGACGGAGAGGACAGGCTGCTGCCCGTACACGTGGACGGTGACGGCCACTGCCTGGTGCATGCGGTGTCGCGGGCGCTGGTCGGTCGGGAGCTCTTCTGGCACCCGCTGCGGTGCCATCTCAAGCGGCACCTGGAGGAACATCTTTCCAAGTACAAGGTGTGTTGGTGTGATTGTAGTTTGTCACACATTGAAAACTAATAAGCCTATCTGTGCGAAGTGTATTGTAAATGGGATCACCGGGTGTACTTGGTTGAGGACGTCTTGAAGGTATCATTAGTTCATATGAATACTGTTTTCCCTCATTGCGCCTTGAGCAATGAGGGACTTCAAACTTCCATCTTCCCCCGAATTTCTGCTTTATTTGGACATGCTCAAGGGTAGGGGTTTTGATTCCCAGCCTGTGTCGCCACATTTCAGTGGCAACGAAATGCAAAAGGCCAGTGTACTTAGATTTAGGTGCATGTTGCAGAACCCTAGGTGGTAAAAATTAATCCGGAGTCCCCACCCAATATGGCGTGCCTCGTGATCACTTCGGGGTTCTGGCACACGATACACCAGAATTTGCATCTCTCATCTGCAGGACCATCTTCCCTTATCCTCGGCATTACAGCCATTCTCTCTCATTCCGTTCTTCTCACCAAGGTTGAGCCTCGTTATAATGAAGTAGCGTTGCGACCATAAATTAGCTACCGTCGAACCCCTCAGTAAAGAAATAGCTGGGGAAGCGATTTTTGTTCGTTCTCGTGAGAATTTTGTTGTTGCGAAAATAGAAAAATACATACACCAATTACTTCGCACTACCAAAATTTACTTAAAGAAGTCGCTGATCTTGCTCTGTTTCACGTTGCTTTGAAGGAGCTTGATGGCTTGAGCCACGCAGACTGATAAGCTTTGCATAGCTTCGTTGTCGCTGTGGGCACCGACTTTGGTGACTGCTCCTGAAGCGTCAAAAACTTCTGCTTTTTGATGGGAGGCGGCACCTTTACAGAAGGCCAAACAACACTGCACGTGAGCAAAGCGCAGGAGTTGTCGTCGTCCACACGGAGAGACGCGCGGCAGCAAGCAGTTAGGCAGTCTACAGAATGTCTGTTGACATGACGTCACTTTCACAGGTGTCGTCACATGAAATTTCATGGGCCAACATAGTTACCAACAAAGGCGTTAGCAAAGTACCTCGGTGATACGATCACGGCTCGTACGAATTTCGGGGTGATACGAATTTTTCTGTGGTCCCGGCCAAGGGCCATTAGCCTGCAATGTATTGGAGTACGGTTGTTGCGAACCGATTTGCACTCCGCGACGTTTGATACGAACGTACGCTAGCGCACAGGTACGAGCAGGTGCTTCCCGCGCTATCGCGGAAGACGTGGCAGTCACGTGCGGGCGAGGGCATGCGCGCTGCGCGACCATCACCGGTGCCTTGTTGCCTCCCAGGTAGTGCGCGCGAATCTTGGAGGCCTTTAGGTGCCTTCGCGTTTAGATTACAGATGACGTTGACGCCGCGCTTTTTTTTTTTTTTTCCGACGCGTTGATGCGTGCTTCTATGCTCGAGGCGGCAGCGTCTTTGTACTCTGTTAACACGTGCCTGCCACGTCGATGCAAGCCATGTCCCCGCAATCAGACGTTCTATAAAACAAGACTGAAACTTGGGCTGCGGGTCCGTCATGAAGTCCCATGAAAGGTGGATGAAGACCCCGAGAGACGAAGCGGACGGTTTTGACGAAGGAGCTTGACCTCTATCTTGTGCAAAGCGCTTCTTAAATCACTTTCGCCGCATTACTCTGGTGTCATGCAGAAAAGCGTAGTAAGATTAGGAAGGGACTACTAGCGGTCACGGGGCACAACACACCTGGTTTATTAATTACACACGCGCGCATGCACCGTATATTTACGAGTACAAGTATGATCGTTGACGTCTAAAAACTAGGGCTGTGCGAATATTCGAACTTTCGAATATTTTTCGAATAGTGTTTGCTATTCGATTCGATTCGCACTGAAATTTTACTATTCGAACTATTCGAACTTCCCAAAGACAAATGCAGTCAACGTCCGGTTAAAAGTGACCCCTTCAGATTTTCAATATGCTTCACCTCATTACACTCTCGTATTGCGGCAAAGCTGCCTTTCAAACTCCGTTACGGTCGAACTTAGCAAAGAGACAAAGTCCGGTTGGAAATGGTCCCTAGATTTTCAATATGCTTCACCTCATCACAACCCCGTATTGCGGCAAAGCTGCCTTTCAAGCTCCGTTACGGTCGAACTTAGCCAAGAGACAGTCAACGTCCGTTTGGAAGTGGTCCCTAGATTTTCAATATGCTTCACCTCATCACACCCCGCTATTGCGGCAAAGCTGCCTTTCAAGCCCTGCTACGGTCGCAAATGTATTAACTCAAGAAAACGCTGGTTCCAATATGGAGATGAAAGATGTGGCAGAGTTGGGGGCTCAATTAATGCTGTTTTTGACCTGAAATTTGGGCAGGATGTCTGAAAAATCGGACGCCGAAGCTTTTTAGCATCCAAAATTTCAGATGTTCTTATATATCGACGTCTACGAGGCAGATTTGGAACTCCGGACTTGAAGGGAGCACACCCTTGTCCGCCACATCAGTTGGCCTTCCACAGCAGTTGAAAGAGGAGGAGAGGCTGAGGAAATGGCATCTCTGCCTATCACGTGTAAAGTGTTGTCGGCAACACTTTGGTTGCACCAAATCATGTACATAAATACAATTCGGCCTCTACATTGCCTCACTCTTGATAAGAAAGACAACTATGAAATATGACCCCACCAGCACTTTATCAACCTAGCGAAAAGAAACACTTTCATGTTGCGATCTCACAAGAACATACTTAGGGATTCTCTGCAACTTTTTCTGTAATTACACTTCGAATTATTCGAAAAATGTTTGAGAAATATTCGAAAATTATTCGAAATTATTCGATTCGATTCGCACTCAATCTTTATTATTCGAATTCGCTTCGCACCCAAAATTTTGCTATTCGCACAGCTCTACTAAAAACTTTACTGACAATCATTCAGAGCTGTTCATGACGTCGCTGCGGCCCTGAGAAACACTAAATCAAAACGTATGCCAACGTTCTTTTGTCGCATACTAATTTCCATGTTTTCTGGTGATACGAATTTCGGGTGATACGAATATTTTTGGTACAGTAAAAGCTCGTTAATTCGACTCTCGTTAATTCGGAAAATCGGTTAATTCGGACACGTCATCTGGTCCCTGTAAATATACCCATCACTCTATGAGACTGGGCGCTCGTTATTTCGGACAGATTTGACCGCAAATCGGATAATTCGGCGACTTTCGGGCCGCTGGCGAGGCTCGAAAACGAAAAAAGAACAATTCGGAACAAACGTGAAGCTCAAACGCAGCATCGCCGTGGACATCAATTATTGACTTGGCTTGGATTGAGACTGGTTGAACGCCTTTTTTTCGCGTGTGGGTTTTGTTGCTTTGTTCCCGTTGGTGTGCTGCATCGTTGATCGCCGATTTATCGAGGAACGTTTCTGTACGGCTCCTTTAGCTTGATCGTTGCTGGTGCTTTTGTGCTGACTTCTCGTGCGACCGCACTCTCTGCCGATGGCAACGCCGGCGAAGCGGCCCAAGTACGAGGCCAAGGACTTCACCACCAAAGTAGAAATTTTGCGTGCTCTGAATAACGGGCTCTCTCGACAAGAAGTGATGAAGAGTGATGAAAGGGGATCCTTCAATCGGCGGCAAGAAGCAAGGAACGAGTAACCGTACTTTTATCCCCCAACGTGACGGGAACAGAGCGCTTGCCGCTTCTCGTTATCGGAAAGGTTCAAAAGCCACGCTGCTTTAAGAACATCAACAATCTTCCCGTGGATTACCGTGCCAACCGAAAAGCGTGGATGACGGGTGAAACTGTTGCGGTACTGCAGACATCATGCGAGCTGCTGAGCACCTTGAAGGGCTCAGAAAAATTGTGTCCGCGCGAATTTCTGCTCGAAAACAGACAAGCATCCGCGATTACTTTGTTAAGTAAAGGTATGTTGAAAAAACTCGTGCATTTATTGTGTTTATTTCGACCATTCGATAATTCGGACATTCGGTTAATTCGGACATTTTTTCCGGTCCCTAGAAATCCGAATTAACGAGCTTTTACTGTAACCCCACGAGATTCGTATCACCGAGGTTTTACTGTACTACTGTTCTCAGCAAAAAAAAAGAAGTCTTGTTGCTATCATCACCAGCGTCCGACCGAATGTAAACAGCAATGGTCGCACCGAAGCTTGATGGCAGAAATGTATGTGCCCGATTTGTTGAATGAGTGGGGCTGCAATTTTCTAACTTCCGGATTCCCAACTATCTCGTGGGTTGAAAACAATGTTGCAGGTCATTACCTGAAACTTTCGTTATTGAGGGAATGCTTTTCAAAATCTATTCGCTGTCAAGAGGGGGCAAATGCATCGACATTCATCGGGAACTGGTACTGTATAACAAATTGGCAATCTAGCTCGTGCGAAAATACAAGGTACAAAAACACATACAGTGCGCAAAACAGAGTTTTCCACAGTGTTCATGCACGAGAGGGCCTCTACTACTACAGTTTGTTTCCCGGAGTTTCTCCAAGTAGCTTCTCAGTCTCCCAGCCATGTCCGCGACATCTATGTTACTTATTTCCGCCAAAATTTCCGCAACTTTCTTAATCACATTATAAACCAAATTTTTTATGTCACAGTCACATTTTAAACAAAAATGGAGTTGTGAATCATCTTTCAATATTTATTTTGCTTTTTATGCTATCTTTACAGTTTTCAGCCTTGCGATAACAAATTTTTCTTTGTTACAGTCAATGTAGCGGCAGCTCTCGCGTTTTTGGTTTCATTATGAATAAATGTCACTGAAGTCAAGCGCGGCCTACCGAAGTTCATATTTATTTTGTTACATTAGCGTTTGTTATAATGAGGTCCAACTCTACTTTCAAAACCATGGCAAATGCCGTCACTCTTCCTGTGCAGGAACTGCTCAAGGACTTTGTGGACGAAAAGGAGTGGCCCGCGATCATCGCCGAGTGCGACCCGGACTTCCTGCCGCCCGAGGGAGAGCTGCTGGGGCTGCGCAACATCCACGTCTTCAGCCTGGCCAACGTGCTGCGGCGGCCCATCATCCTGCTTGACTCGCTGGCAGGCATGCAGAGCCCCGGTGACTACGCAGCCCTGTTTCTGCCCAGCCTGGTGGCGCCCGAACAGTGCCGCGGGGGTCCCCGAAACCGCCGGAACCCACCTCTCTGCCTCTCCTGGAGCTCGTCGGGCCGCAACCACTACATTCCGCTGGTCGGCGTGCGCATGGGTAAGTTGGACAGCGAATGCAGCTTTGCGATGGATCATTAAAACTCAGTAGGGATTGACAGGGGCAAAAAAATAAAATCGTAGTGATTGGAAGCCTCATCTTAGCGAGCCAAGGCGAGGACAGCACGTACTGAGAGGAAAAAGACGTTGTCTAAGCCAACAACAGGCTCTTAAAGGGCCCCAAACCATCTCTGACATTTTTTTTCTTTTAACATTTCAAGTAAATGCGATGTGCCACAATGGTCTAGTGGTTACGGTGCTTGACTGCAGACTCGAAGGTCGCGGTATCGAATCCCGGCCATGGCAGCCGCATTTCGATGGAGGAGAAATGCTTGAGGCCTGTGTACTTAGATTTAGGTGCATGTTAAAGAATACCAGATGCTCAAAATTTCCAGAGCCCTCCACTACGGTGTCCCTCATAATCATATTGTGATTTTGGGATGTAAAACCCCAAAGGTATATTATCAAGTAAGCATGCATTAAGTTCACAGTGCCGTCACGATCAACAGTGCCAAACGCAGCAGCGCTATGCGCCGCAGGCATGCCACAAAAAAAAAAAAAAAGAATCTCATGCTCAGTATCCCTGGGTTGGTTGGGGCGTCACCAGGAGAATCTGGTATTGACAGCAGCCTCACGGCAAGGAGGAACACTCGGTCAGGAGAAGAGACAAGCTAATGAACATAGCCCATCGAAGGAAAGAGTGAAATGAGCCAAGGCCGCATTTCGATGATCGAACGCATGTAACTCCGCTGTTACAGTACGATTTCAAAAAAATTCTCATGGCCGCATGTTCGTTGTAGACTTGTGCACAACTGCAATACAACTCAATTTAAGCTTCTGGATGGTGTAGGAGCCCTTTAATATACCTATTCTTAGTAATACTACCCAATCACTTGGAATAAATTTAGCAGCAGTGCAATTCTGTTGCAGTTAGCCTTAAAGCCCTGCAATTAAATTTTAACTTCCTGACTTTCCCGACCGTGCAGGTGACAAGCTTCCACAGATCCCGCGGTCGCTGCTGCCCAAGGCATGGGGGGTGCCGCACAGTCTGGTCGACTCGTACATCGACTTCGATGCCAAAGGCTGCTGCGTTGTCGGTGGCGACTACCAGCTGTCCGAGGGCTACCTGATGCGACTGACCGCGGCCATGGACGAAGTTTTTCAGCACAAGCACGGCGTGCACCCAACTCTTGTTGCTGACGTTCACCACTACGTCTACAAACGGACGGGTGAGGGAAGGCTTCTGCCCGGTCTCTCTTTGTTTTTACGATCACACCCATACATCTTGAACTCACAAAAAAAAACCAAGGATTACTTCAATAGATTGTATAATTCGATATAAAACCTTTAAAAAATTTATTGTGTTTTTGGTGGGCAAGCTGGCTTCACGGCACTGCTTTGCGATAATGCAGGGAAGGCGGCTTGATGGCAATGCAGGGGCAGGTTACTTGTAAGAAAGCACGGTATAGATGTAAAAAAATTACACTAAAACCTCGGTGATACGAATCTCGCGGGGTTACCGAAAACATTCGTATCATCCGAAATTCGTATCACCAGAAAACATGGAAAATTAGTATGTGGCAAAAGAAAGTTGGCATACGTTTTGATTTAGTGTATCCCAGGGCCGCACCGACGTCATGAACAGCTCTAAAGGATTGGCAGTAAAGTTTTTAGACGTCAACAATCATATTTGTACTCGTAAATATACGGTGAGTGTGCACATGTGTAATCAATGAACCAGATGTGTTGTGACCCGTGACCGCTGGTAGCCCTTTCCTAATCCTAACCATTTTCTGCATGACGTCAAAGTACTGCTGCGAAAGTGACTTTAAAAGGCGCATTGCACGCGATAGGTTGGAAGGCCAGAAAATTTTAGAATCTCTGTCTTTTATTGCTGTTACCTTCTTATCGCGGTACTGTTTGGAGTTCTTTTCGGGAGATTTACGGCTGTGCCCGCACAATCGGGAAGTTTGCTCAAAATCCAGGAGTCTCCCGTGCAAACTGGAGAGTTGGCATGTGTGCGCGTACGTTGCGAGGCCTAGCTCCTTCGCCAAGACCGTCTGCTTCGTCTCTTGGGGTCTTCGTCCACCTTTCATAGGACTTCATGATGGACCCGCAGCACAAGTTTCCTTGTTTCATAGAACGTCTGATTGCGAGGACATGACTTGCATCGATGTGGCAGGCAGGTGTTAACACAGTACAAAGACGCTAACGCCTCGAGCACGGCAGCACGCGTCAACGCGCTGGAAAAAAAAAAGAAACGCGACGTCAAGGTTGCCAACATTCGCGCATACAATCTCGGAGGTAACGACGCGCCGTTGACGGTCGCGCAGCGCGCATGCCCGCACCCGCCGCGGCTGCCGCGTCTTCCGCAAAAGCGCGGGCAGCACCTGTTCGTACCTGTGTGCTAGCGTACGTTCGTATCAAACGTCGCGGGGTGAAAATCGGTTCGCAACAACCGTACTCGAATACATTGCAGGCTAATGGGCCCTGGCTGGGACCACAGAAAAATTTGTATCACCCCGAAATTCGTACGAGCCGTGATCGTATCACCGAGGTTTTACTGTATTGCAGCTTCGCACTAATGGTGCCAAGCCTTGAAGGAAGAGCGCAGCTGGGTGTCCTTTCTTGTTTCTCTTTATTTTTTTATTTTTCTTGTTATCTTTCTCCCTGTCTCTTGTATCTCTTTTTTTTGCATCTGTTTGTTTCTATTTCTTTCTTTCTCTTTTTCGTGTCTGTTTCCTTCTGTTTTTCTTTCTCTGTCTTTCTATCTTTTTATGTCTTTGTTCCCTTTATTTCTCTCTATTGTTCTCTTCCGTTCTATTGCTTTCTTTCTGTCTCTCTCTCTTTTTCTCTCTCTCTCTTTCACGTCCTCCACTTCACTGAGCAGAGTTTTCGGGCTTGCACCTGCTGTACTCGGTAGTGGGGCTTGTGTCCAATTCCTATGGCACATTCCTGTGGAGTTTTTTGCAACACCACACGAACCACGGCGAGCTACAACAGCTTCATGTTAAAAGAGCTTCAACATCTTCATGCGGAGCTGTGCTTACTCGTAGAGCGCCGGAAGCCTTTAGTGTGCCCTAGCCCTAATGTTGGCCTTGCAGCATGGCAGGGAATGAAAAGCTGCCGCTCCTTGTTATTGGCAAGGCCACGAAGCCGAGATGCTTCACGGGTGGACGACTTCCCACAGGCGCGTTGTGTCGCTTCAACTCCAAGGGCTGGATGACCTCGTGAAGTTATTTGATACATGCATCTGCTGGACCGTCACTTTAATGCAAGCGGGAGAAAAATTGTAATGGTTGTCGACAATGTGCCGACACACATGCAGCCTGACAACCTTTCCGCCATGAAGCTGGAGTTTCTCGCAGTAAACACAACGGCACTGTCCCAGCCTTTCGACCAGGGTATCATTCAGTCGGTGAAGCACCTCTACCGAAAAAACTTGCTGCGAAGGATGCTTCTTGGCATGGAAAGTGGCAAAACATACAGCTTAGACATGCTGAGCACCATCCACTTGCTGGCCTATTCTTGGCAGCAGGTAGAACCTGCTACTGTTCAGAAATGCTTCACACGTGCACAGCTCGTTGTGCCTGCCCAACAAATGAGCCTAAGCGAAGCGGATGCGACCAAAGAAGGCATCGACGACAGCAAATGCGAGGCGCTCATCGTGGAAGTCTTGGAGCGACAAGGTGGCGGCGACAGAGTGCCGTTTGCTACGTTTTGCCATGTTGACAAAGACATCGAAACGTGCGAAGATTTGTCTGACAGTTCAATTCTGTTTGTGGCAAATTACTGAGTGCGAGCAATGGTGAGAAGGGAGAGGATGGCGACAACAACGCTGAGCTTGAGGATGTGCTGTGTCCCTCAGTAGCTGAAGCAGCAGAGCACTGGATGTGATGAGGGTGTTTGCAGAAAAGAAAGGCTTGATGGCCTTCCACTTGGATGGCTTTGAAGCTGCAGTTGTCACTGCAAGGCCACCACAGCAGTAAACGAGAGTGACAGACTTCTGGTGTCCGATTTCCACTGAATAAAAATGTTTCTTGATTTTCTTGCGAAACCTTTCGTTTTACACGCAAGTAAGTGCAAATTTCTTACTTTCGGGTAAGCCGTAGTACCGCTTAGCACGTATTTTCTTCTCATCCCTGTCAGCTACGGTTTAACTGGGTTCTACTGTATATACAATAAACGTTTTTTGAAGCGGGTGTTGGCAGCGGCGACTGATGCCCTACTTCTCTTCTGCAGGTGTGGTGGGCATCCACCCGTTGCTGGTGGTGCGGGCAACGCAGAAGGCCCTGGCCGAGCGGCGCCTCTACCGCTGCCTGACGTGCAACGCTGTCTGTGAGCACCATGTGTCGCCCGAGTGGTTCCGGCCGGGGGGCCTCCTCTACACCACCCTGCAGGAGAGCGTCAAGAACCCGATGCCCGAGAAGCTCTACACCTTTCGGCAGTACGGTGCGTACTTCTCGAGGGCTGTCCTGTTTGCCGGGACCTACCATATTTACTTGAATCTGAGCCGGCCCCAATTCTAAGCCAACCTCCTAAACAAGAAAGTTACCTCAAATGCAGGCTGAGCAGAAAAGGCTAAAAAATGTTTTCAGCATGCACATAACTCAAACAGCACTTGCAATCAAACCCTGATATATATCGAGTCGCAAAGGGGAGTGCGAAATAGTTTGATATGGCGGCTTATTCAGCTTTGTTCGGTGTGTGTATGTATTGGTACGGCGATCTGCACTAAACTAGGGATGGGCGAATATTCGGGCGTTACGAATATTCGAACGAATATTACAGTATTCGAATTTGCTTCGATAAGAATTTAGATTATTCGAAATTTCGAAGTATTCAAAATTAACGAATATATGTATACATTTGACCGCACATAACCCCCTGTAAAGGTGGTTTCACTGCAGCGTCTGGTTGCTGTGCCGAGAAACAACCCATTCAGGGGAAATCTGCACGGCCGCAAAGCCACACTTCACGGTTAAATGTACATATTTTTAAAGACGATAGTCTTTCTTGGGGAACTTAAACGCAGAAATTTTGGTCTGTCTTTCTGTCTGTCCGTCTGTCTGTCTGTCTGTCTGTTTGTCGGCACGTCCCTCGATTCGGCCACTCGGCCAAAGTTGAACCACTTGCCCAAGGGCCAGCCGTCTTGAACTGGTACGGCTGTTCATACTTGTGAACGTTGTCGATCAAAAAGTAAATATCATGCATATCTGAGGTGCAACATCACTAGGTAAGTATTAGGTGGCGTGTTCCTTTAATAGAAAATGCATACATACGTAATTTTAAGGACCCTAGTTTCTTAAGCTGCGCTGAAAATGCATAAGAATGGAAGCTTGAGCGAGTTGGTATGCGTTCATCTTTGTTGAAACAGCGCTCACTAGACGACGACGAAGTAAAAGAAGGCACAGGACAGGCGCTGCCCGTCCTGTGCCTTCTTTTACTTTGCCGTCGTCTAGTGAGCGCTGTTTCAACAAAGCCGAAAATGCGACTGCGCTGAAATTTGCCTTCCTCCGTGCCCTTCGCACGAGCTCATTGTTGTGTTTCGGTTTCGGTTCGGTATTGCACTGTACGAATGCCATGGGTTGGTGTTGAAAAACTTTAGTTTTGAGAAGGCCAAGAAGGTGAAACAAAATATTTAAAAAATGAAAAAGCAGCGTTGTGGGCGGCCTTCAGGCTGCCGGTTGTGGGCGCCGCTCTGGCGTTCCTGTTTTACCCAGGCGACGTGTAAATAAAAGAGTGTGTGGAGAGTACTCGTTGAGTCCGGACGTTTCTCTGCTTCAGCGCTTCGCGCCAAACCGCGTTTTCGGGCTGGCTGGCGTCCCCGCCAGTCGCGTTGGTCACCGCCGGTCTTCGCCTGCTGCTGCGCCGGGACTACCAGCACGCAACACAGCACTCATGTTTCCCGACGTATTGCCAGATGGCGTCCATATCTCACACAGCGCCTCTTCTATCGTCTTTACACGACATTTGCAGCGAAGCACTCAGATACGCGGCCAATTTTTTTTAGTTTAAAAGCGTGTTATACAGGTGTATATGCGCTAAGTATAGTCATTTTTAAATTGTAACCTATTGCATCACTTATAATCCTACTGCTATTCAAATCTTGATACTATTCAAGGCTGCTTCCACTTCATTTCAAACCAAAAAAGTGACATTCACTTATACCTAGTTCCAATCCTTAAAAATATTGTGCAAGGGTCATGACGAAAATGCTCATTTTTAGAGCTGTGCGAATAGCAAAATTTTGGGTGCGAAGCGAATGCGAATAATAAAGATTGAGTGCGAATCGAATCGAATAATTTCGAATAATTTTCGAATATTTCTCAAACATTTTTCGAATAATTCGAAGTGAAATTACAGAAAAAGTTGCAGAGAATCCCCAAGTATGTTCTTGTGAGATCGCAACATGAAAGTGTTTCTTTTCGCTCGGTTGATGAAGCGCTAGTGGGGTCATATTTCATAGTTGTCTTTCTTATCAAGAGTGAGGCAATGTAGAGGCCGAATTGTATTTATGTACATGATTTAGTGCAACCAAAGTGTTGCCGACAACACTTTACACGTGATAGGCAGAGATGCCATTTCCTCAGCCTCTCCTCCTCTTTCAACTGCTGTGGAAGGCCAACTGATGTGGCGGACAAGGGTGTGCTCCCTTCAAGTCCGGAGTTCCAAATCTGCCTCGTAGACGTCGATATATAAGAACATCTGAAATTTTGGATGCTAAAAAGCTTCGGCGTCCGATTTTTCGGACTACCTGCCCAAATTTCAGGTCCAAAACAGCATTAATTGAGCCCCCAACTCTGCCACATCTTTCATCTCCATATTGGAACCAGCTGCCTTTCAAGCGGAGCTTGAAAGGCAGCTTCGCCGCAATACGGGGGTGTGATGAGGTGAAGCATATTGAAAATCTAGGGACCGCTTCCAATCGGACGTTGACTGTCTCTTGCCTAAGTTCGACCGTAACGGAGCTTGAAAGACAGCTTTGCCGCAATACAGGGGTGTGATGAGGTGAAGCATATTGAAAATCTAGGGACCATTTCCAACCGGACTTCGTCTCTTGGCTAAGTTCGACCGTAACGGAGCTTGAAAGGCAGCTTTGCCGCAATACGAGTGTAATGCGGTGAAGCATATTGAAAATCTGAAGGGGTCACTTTCAACCGGACGTTGACTGCATTTGTCTTTGGGAAGTTCGAATAGTAAAATTGCAGTGCGAGTCGAATCGAATAGCAAACACTATTCGAAAAATATTCGAAATTTCGAATATTCGCACACCCCTACTCATTTTTCTTAATATGCGGTAAATACTATTCGAACTATTCGATTCGAAATTATTCGACCAAATCACTATTCGCTTCGAATTCGCTTTGAACCTCAAATTCACTATTCGCTCATCCCTAAAACAAAAACTGGTCCAGCTCCTCTGCTGCCATGTGGCACAGTTCGTCCCAAACGAATTGTGTGCAGCGGGTTGCCCACTATACGCTCAAGCTACCACTACACCACGAATCTCATACGTGCGCATTTGCCGTGCAAGTGTCTGCACACAGTGATGTTTCCTTGTGCGCGAGCCGCTGGCCTCTAACAGTAGGTGGCTGTTGTGCACATCATGTTGGGTCATTGTGGCAGCGGCTATGCTTTCTTGCGCAGTTTAAGTGGGTTTAGCTGTTCCGCAGCATCTCGGTGCATTTGGTGCAGTAGGTTAACTGCACCAAATGTGCAGTAGGTTAACAATGACGCTACACTACACGTGCTGCCAAACACAGACAGTAGACTCCCGTTAAGACGAACTCGAAGGGACCGCAGTCATCTTTTCGTCTTATCTGGAGTTTGGCTTATCAGACGTGCCCCCAGAAAGAGACATGCTAATATGCCGAGTGCATCCAAATATGTTACTTGATAACACTGAATGGAGTAGACTTACAATGGGGGCAAAAAGACAAGAAAAAGCATTTATTTGGCTTATCGAGATAGAAGCTATGCCTTCAAGTAGAGTATTAACACGAATCTTACGAGCACCCGATTTCGCGAGTGCAAAAATAAAAATGCTCATGAAGGTATTGCCACCACATTTTAATGATCAAACTGTAGCACGCTCCTATGTTGACGATTAGAAAAAAAGACTGAGAGACAAGCATAATTCTCCTTCAAAGAATGTAGAATTTATTCTCCTGGAAGTTCATTTTCTTCTGTGAGCCTGTTCACTTCTGGATACGCCTTGGTCACGTGCTATTACCTTAACGAAGTCTTTTACGCTGAGTTGCTTAAGAAAGTCTGAAAAGTTTTTTTCGAGGTCCAGATATTTTCCTGTTTTCGGCCCATAGTAACTTTTCCTGATCAACATGCAGCTGAAGATATCCCATCGCGCTACTCACGGTCACGAGCTTTGCGCACACGAAAAAGACACTACGCAGCTATATTCAGTGTGAAAAATAGCCTTCCCTTGTCGTGAACTTCCATAATTAAAATGGCTCATCACAATTTGCACTTCACTGGGAACAGATGCAACGTGCACAGGTCCTACACGAACCAACGCAAACTGCGCTCGGCCGCCATTGTGTGATGGTGATGACAATGTACCTGACCCCTCTGACAGGAGTGCCAGCGCCGCAAACATGGTTTCTGTTTTGTACTCTATTCTAGGGATGGGCGAATAGTGAATTTGAGGTTTGAAGCAAATCCGAAGCGAATAGTGATTTGGTCCTATAATTTCAAATCGAATAGTTCGAATAGTATTTACCACATATTATCCCCTTCAGGCGCGAATTATGATGCACTGTCTGCAAATGTCTCAAATTCGCACAAGGTAATTCTAAGGCACTCAATATTACATTCCAAGAAAGAAAATACAGTAATATGTTGTTTTGTGCGAGTTTTGCTAATTAATCCTAATTAGAGGATAATTGAATATTTAATTACTCTGCAGTCAGTGATGTTCAATTTTTATATAAGAATAAGGAAATTGTTGGCTCAAAATGCATGTGCAATTTGTTTTTGCTTGTGTTCATTTCGTGCGGAGAAAAGTAATACTTATGACGTTGATTCTGGAACGTGGCATGTTGAGCGACTCGTCGATGACGTTAGTGCCTTCACCAAAGTGATCAGTTATGGTCATACTTAGCACACTGAGGTTAAGTCCAGACACGTTGACTATGCAGAAGGTTCAATAGATGTTATGCGCAATGTACCTTGCCGTTTCTTTCCGACTAGTCCGAAAAACTGGCAAAAACAAGTTGCGTCCACATATGTGGACGTTGCGCCTGAAGGGGATATTAAGAAAAATGAGCTTTTTTGTCATGACCCTTGCATAATATTTTTAAGGATTGGAACTAGATATGAGTGAATGTCACTTTTTTAGATGCGAAGCAGCTTTTGCGCTGGGCTTTGTCTGTAGTTCCATTGGCGACCGTCCGCTTTCTAAAACCTACCATAGCCATCTGTAACATATTGAGCGCGCGCTCGCGCCAAGGAGAAGTCTTCTTCGTCTTGTTCTTCGACCGCCTTGATGATGATACATGCAGAGTGCGCGCTCGCGCCATGGAGAAGTCTTCGTTGTCTTGTTCTTCGACCACCTTGATGATGATATGTGCAGAGCACTTTAGGGGCCCGGGCTGCCGTATGCTGTCCTAGCTTGGCATAACGCAGACAAAACCACGTGTGCTGGCACGCGCTAGCGCGTTCGGGCCTGTGTAAGGGGCTGGGTAAGGCGCTGTGGCCTCTCCCCCTTACACTCTCTCAGCAATCACGTGATGGTGTCGGCGAACGAGATTCTGCAGACGCGCGATGAACCCGCGTGGCATGCTCCTACAAGAGTTCGGGACAAGTAACAGCAACAGCAACTACAGTGAATTCATGGTGTGCTCCACATGCAAGGACGCGTTAATATCGGGTAAGGTGCCCATGATGAACGGAACTTTAAGTCGACCCATGCGCTTCTTCGCATCCCCACGTGGTTCCCTTTAGTGGGAGATGGTGAGATTTTGGTTTGAAATGAAATAGCTTTGAATAGTATCAAGATATGAATAGCAGTAGGGTTATAAGTGGTACAATACGTTACAGTGTAAAAGTTACTATACTTAGCGCATATAAGCCCATATAACACGCTCTTAAACTTGAAAAAATATGTACATTTAACCTTGAAGTGTGGCTTCGCGGCAGTGCAATTTCCCCTGGAAGGGTTGTTTCACGGCACAGCAACCAGACGCTGCAGTGAAACCACCTTTACAGGGGGTTATGTGCGGTCAAATGTATACATGTATTCGTTCATTTCGAATACTTCAAAATTTCGAATAATCTAAATTCGTATCGAAGCGAATTCGAATACTGTAATATTCATTCAAATATTCAAAACGCCCGAATATTCGCCTATCCCTACTCGATTCTGATGCACAGTCAATTTTCGTTCCGGTTGTTGCTTTCATTTTTTTTTTTCCACTCCCCTTGCGTTTACTCCTCTAAACACAGTGGAGGGTCCCCAAGTTCTTGGGTTCTGTTCTTCTGCTCTCCTTTGTACTCCAGCTGAGAAACCGAAGAACATCGGTGGGGAGGAGGGGATACAAAAGGACCAATGGCTTGGTTGTCCCAGTTGTAAAGCCGGCACCTCCCCCACCAACAGGCTGGGGATGAAGGGGATACTGGAGTTATCCGCTTACCATTATTTTTCATTTATCTCGCGCCCTCTACGTCACGATTTTCTTCACGTCTTTGCTCCACGTCTTTGCTCCAGAAAGTGCTTTTTCTTTTCTTTTGCTTTCTTGCTTTTTTCTCGGTTGCCTGAATGCCCCACCAAGACTGCGGTGTTCGTTTCACAGAATCACCAGCATTGTCGGTCACTGCGAAAGTGCGTCTTAACAGAAGAGTACAGTTAGGCAGTTCGTTCTAAGCGGATTTTTTTTTTTTTTTTTTTGCATTGAGTCTATGGGAAACCAAACAAAAGGTTCCGTGTTGTTCGGCATAAGTGAGAATTCGTCCTAACTGAGTTAGTCTTAATGGGAGTTTACTGTAGTTGAAGACACTTAGTGCAATAGTATTGGCGGCAATCAGTCACACTCGTGCGTTTGTTGGTGGCTGCTATCGCGTTTCCAGCCATCGTCATGTACGGTGAAGTCGTAATCATCGCCTGGCTGGCGTCTCTAAACGAAAATGTCAAATCCAGTAAACTCTCAATTAATGGAACCTGAAAGGACCAGGAAAATATGTTCCATTTAAGAGGAGTTCCATTTACTGAGAGATGAACAGGGGTGCAGAATCCTGGTACGAAACCGATCGTATCAGAGGCAGTTGTTCCATTTAAGCAGCAATTCTATTTAAGAAAATTTCTGTTTACCGAGAGAGCCTTTGTGGTACAGTGTGGTACCGGCCACACCGCGAGTTGCGGAGTGCACTTTGAACCAGCAGTCATACACGCCACACCAGGGTGAACGATCAACAGTTATCTTGCATGTGAAAAAGGTAACTGGCACCGTTCCGCCCTTTTTTTTACTCCTCAAAAGTAAGCCTACCCTAGAGTTTGATACATGAGTATTCGAAAGAAACTATTGGCCTAGGTTCTAGTAAATACGGTACATGGAGAATCCTTGGGCGAAGAAAGAAACTGCGCCCGAGCGCAAGTTGACAGCGGACAACACGTATAGAGTGCTTGTGTGTGTTCCCTGCGATCGCATATGAGACAGTTGGGGAATATCTCTACTCTGACGCTTCTGTGCGAGTGTCGACTGTTGTGGTCTTGGCTTCTTCCAACTCCTTGGACATAGTGCAGAAACACGTGCTGTTGCAGGAAGTGGTGATGCTAAAACACGGGGTACTCAACATTTTTGTGCCAAAGCAAGGCGTGAAAGTACTGTATTTACCTGCATAATTTGCATATCCCTAAAATGTAGCCAGCTTTAAAAAAAAAAAAAGAAATACTCCCATATCTTGCGCTCTCCGTCCCGCCCGAGCAAGCTCGCCGACATGCTCACACGGAGATACTTTGGACGGCCCCCTCGCTACACAGGCAAGCGCCGTCACACACAAGATGGACTGCGAGTGAGAAGCCCCTGAATCTAGGGACCGTACCCATACACGCGAACCTGTTCACGGGTTGCATAACTGCTCAAGCGTTTGCCTCCCTCTATCTCCCTTCTCCCCCTTCATGAGAATGCATGCAGGCGACATGGCACGGACTATTTTCTGCATCAGAGCCATGCGAGGGCCAGTCATGCTAACTTTTCCCCTCGTTCTTTGTGTCCGCACTGCAGGACATGCTTGGTTGATTTCGGAAGTTTAGGTTTCGCCATCAGTTAGTCGTGTTTCACTGTTTGCTTGCGATGGGCTACACTAACTGTACGGCAAAATTCAAGCTCACTGTTATAGAGTTTGCCGAAGAAAACGGGAACCGTGCTGCCGCCAAGCACTTTAGCGTGAATAAGAGTCAAGTTTGGTATTGGAGAAAGCAGAAGAGTTTGCTTGTATATACAAGACCTGGAAGGGGATCGTTCCGAGGATTGAAGCAAGGAAAGTTTCCTGCCGTTGAAGAAGACCATTTCAAGTACACTGAAACCTCGGTATAACGAACATGGATATAACGAAATATCAGTTATAACGAAGTAATTGAAAAATAGTCTTGCAGTGCATAGTGTTAGGAATATATGTTTATAACGAATTTTCTGATATAACGAAGTTATTTTCGTGTAAGATGTAACTTTGTTATAATGAGGTTTAAGTGTATGTGCGAGAGCTTAGGTCCTCCGGTATTGCCGTGTCATGCAAGATGCTGCAGTTCGAGGGAAGAAAGATAGTGCTGGAGACGGGGGTCCCTTCTGCAATGTTCAAGGCAGCAGAGAGTAGGTGATGCGCTTCATCAGACGCCATCAGCTGTCTATCAGACGGAGAACGGCCCTCTGCCAGTGGTTGCCACAGGATTACGAGGAGGCGGTTGTTCTCTTTCACCGTTTTGTGATAGAGCTACGTAGAACGGGAAACGTCATCATGTCCCAGATTGGGAACACAGACGAAACTCTGTTAACCTTTAATGCCGCCTAACACCTGACACACCACCTATGCCACTTAACACAACAGTGAGTGAGAAGGGCGTCTCATCCGTTCCGGCTGTGAAAAGCAACGCTTCATGGTTATGCTTGCTGTGACAGCTGATGGTCGTAAACTACCACCGTTCCTGATCTTCAAGCGGAAGACATTGCCCGAATTGAAGGTTGAAGGCCGTATTCACATTCGCACCCAGGAAAAAGGCTGGATGAATGAAGAACTGATGAACAACTGCCTTGACACTGTCTGGTGTAGGTGACCAGGGGCCTTGCTGCGACAGCCATCGCTGTTGGTGCTCGACAGTTTCAAAGGCCATCTCGTGGACAGCGTAAAGGAGAAGCTGCGGGACATGAGGACCAACTTGGCTATTATCCCGGACAGACTAACATCTGTTCTCAGCCCTTGGATGTATCCGTAAATAAGCCCTTCAGGGACTGCGTGAGCAAGATGTACGTGGAATGGATGGCCAGTGGAGAACATGGGCTCACTCCCACTGGCAGAATAAAGAGACCGCCACTGGAAACTGTCTGCAAGTGGATACTCGCAGCGTGTGACGTGATTTCTCACAGCATTGTCAGGAAAAGCTTCGAGAAAACAGGCCTGTCGAACGCGCTCGACGCAACCAAGGACGACGCGCTTTGGGAGGGCGGTGACAGTGGCCGCGACGATGATTCCCAGTCAGACCTCTCAACCAGTAATTCCGACTAGACCGCGCATGAACGGATGTGGCTGGTTAAAAAAGTACATGCTAATTCTGTTAAATAAACAAGTTCATTCGTTAGTGCTAGAACTTTATTTTTTTAATGTATATACCGCGCACATTACTATATATTGCACGTTATTTCGGATGTGTTTGCCAAATCTCCGCGTAATTTGCGCACCCCCTTTTCGGAGCTCTAAAATAAAAAAAGAAGTGCACAAATTATGCGAGTAAATACAGTAAGTCCGCTCCTTCACTAAAGCACTCTTATACTTAGTCCATACTTTTATGTTGTCCAAATCTTTATAAGATCGATATAGAATTATGTCCTATGTCGAACTGATAGGCATGGTGTTGCAAGTAGACTGTCACTGGTTGGGACTGTAGTCTGCTTTTTACCTTTCTGAATATAATGCCAGCGTCGCTGCATGTTTCCGCAGGTGTCACTTGCTGGTACAACCGTGAGAAGGATGAACTGGTGCCAGTGATTGCAAAGAACACGCTGGAACACTGTACCTGGTGCAAAAGGTGGGTTGCTTGGCCTGCTGGTTGCGCTGTACTGTCTTGGCATTTGCTGATGACGAAGCGTTTTGATGAGCGTAGTACAGTTGCCAACCGTTTATTCAGACATCTTCGCGGCACCGCCACTCGTCCCATAAAAGTAATTTAAACTCATAACCGGTAATTCGGACGCCCCCTAGTGCACTGTTCGATTTTTCAGACTCCAGCTGGCTGATCGAGTGTAATGTCGAACGGTGTGACAAGCTGTCAGCAATGTTTACAATACTTTTGCTAGGTTGCCAGCACTGAAAGCTTGCACTGGCTCTGGCTGAAGGCAGTGATGCTACCGCTGCGCCAATTGCGCCAGACTGCGCCAAAGTGCCCTGGCTGCTACAACCTGCTACATTTCCTCAAAATTTGGCGATTCTGCGCCGAGCGTGCGCCAAAGGGGTGTACTCTGACTTTCAGAAATGAAACTAACTACATGAGGTTCCCCCATTGAGAGCAACATCGCGCTGTACGCGGACGTACGCCATGACGTACGCGGACGTTCTCCATGAGAGTGATGAAAATGGAGACAAAATAGTATAACCTCGTTATAACGGATCTGTTTACAACAGACATTCGGATATTACATACCAATTTGCGGCGTTATGCCGACCTCCGTATTAGTTCCATTGATTGAGCTTCGTTTACAACGGATTCTGGTACAACGGACATTCGGATATAATTGACTAAAATTTCAGGCCAGCAAGGTGGTCAGGACTCCTTTAGAGCGGACTTTTCTACCACGGTCATTAACTTCCGACTTCAAACATCGCTTAGCATACTTTCGGGACGGGAGCAGCGCACCGCGGATATCGACGTACCGATTTAAGAACGAAGGTCGCCGATCCCCGGTCTGTCAATGATCAGCTATGCCTAGCTGTAGCGACAAAAAAAAAAAAAAAACGGCGCGCAGCGTGCTTGGTGCTGCGTTTGGGACGCTGACATGCGAAATTGCGAGCCGCTGCCACCGCTTCTCCGCGCGGTCGCTGCGCGGCGAGCTTGGCCGGGGTGTCCGCTGCCGATGCGCAAAATGCCCATCCGCGGTTCTGAGGAGCCAGCGGGCAATGCGATTCGTTGCTTGAGACGAAGGACATTACGGCTTCTTCGCTTTCGCATGTCCGCTAGCGCGATGTTCTTGCCCGCAAAGTTCGGATTTGGCTCGTACACGGCACCGTGAACGGAGTTAGGCCTAACCACGACATTTAGTAGAAAGCTCGGTTGCGATGTGCGTGGCCGCGGTGCCCGATGTTTCAAAGTACGTCATGCTCGATTGCGAGTACAAGGAGTTGTCCCGCGGTGGTCTTCGTCATAAGCTTCGAAGTGCTGATAAGAAGAACCTCGAACAGCGGGTCCAACGAGTCAACGCTATTAGTCGTACGTCTGCGATGTTCGCGACGAGTGCGGCGCGCTATCGTAATCTGATGATTGAGCTTCCGCTTGCAGCTGCCCAACTAAAGCGTTCCAAATTATCGTCGACCCGTAAACACAGAACGAGTGCGAACGCGTCACTAAGTGGCGCAATTTTCGACAGCCACGACCTCGCGACGCACAAGCAGCAGACGACAATCCTGAAGCGAGCATTAACACGTTTTGGCTGCTTCTGCGGTAATACCGCAGAAGCAGTAATACGGCAATTTTCGCCAAGTCTACTGCGGTAATACCACCAGTAATACTGCGGTAATACCGCAATTTTCGCCAAGTCGGCAGACGCAAAACAAATTTTTTATAGCACTTCTACGTAGTTTTCATTGAAGATATTTTGGAATCAGATAGAAATGGGCTACAGAAACTGAAAATGTGATTTTCCAAAAATCGCATTTTTTTTGGTCCCCCGTTAAAAATAAGACCATGTTTGTGACTCGTAATTCTCTCCGGTTATAACAGACCCATTCAGCGTTTACATGAAAGTCTGTTGTAACAGTACTTGGATTTTACATACTCCCTTTACAACAGACCAAAATCCTCTTCACTATGAAGGTCCGTTGTAATGAGGTTATACTATCAATATGGTGTTGTCAAGCGGACGAAGGAACTGCGTTTTGTGTTTTTTTTTTGTAATCAAAGCTGATCAAAGCATCAACTGTAGGCAACATGGCGTAGCAGCAGTGAAGCGACATGCAGCCATGAAACGGCACATTGATGCTACCAGTCGTCATTGAGACGCTTCAGGTGAGCTGCAGCGGCCGAAAACGATCCAGCCGACTTTGGAATTCGGCAGTCCATGGAACGTTTTGCGGTGTGACTGCGTGACAAACGCAGAAACTCTGTTTGTGCTTGGCATGACTCTCAAGGGCATCCCATACTCGTGGGCCGACACAGCAACTGCCTTGTTTCCCAAGTTATTTGGAGATTCCGAAACAGCGAAGCAGTTTAGTTGTAAGAGGTTCAAGGCATCCTACATAGTTAGTGATGGCCTCGGGCCGTATTTCAAGAAACTTGTGCTTGACGAGCTGAACAAGCCGGATGTGGTTTTTTCTCTTAGCATTGACGAGACCCCTATTCTTGAACAGAGGTGCCAATAACTTGATGTAGTTAGGCATTTCTCCAACAAAATGCAGCGAGTTGTGGAACACCTACAGTCTTTCCGGCTGGGCTCTGCGACTTCGGAAATTTTGGCTAGTGAAGTGCGGAGAGCAGTGATGGACCTGCCGCAGAAAAATGTCATTTGCTTTTCTACGGATGGCCCTAATGCAATGAAAAGCTTCAGAAAAAAGATGCAGGAAGCATACCCTGACATCATAGATGTAGGAGAGTGCTGCTTGCACAAAGTGCACAACTCATTTGCCCGCGGCTTGAGTGCTGTTGGCTCGGATGTCGATGCTGCTGTGGTCGATGTTTATTACTTTTTTAAGAATTCTTCGGCTCAGAATGAATTGTTGAAGGCAGAGCACCTGCTCCAAAAGCTAGTTTTGCTGCTCCAAAACGCAATTTTGCCTGCTCCAAAAGCTGCTCCAAAGTGGCCTAAGCCAGTAGCATCACTGTGAAGGTCATCATGCCAGCATAAAATTCCACGCGGACATTACAGTTGCCGATCTCAAAGGTAATGTTTGTTGGCTACATGTAATGGTCGCCTTTCGGCTTTAGCCATTTGAGTATCCATTCAATGGTTACCACAGCCTAATACCCCTGTCACACAGGGCAACTTAAGTGCACTTTGAGCGAGTGCACTTCGCCAGTAGTGTCATTTGCACGCTGTCACACAGGAACGCTTAGTGACACTCGCTGCAAAGTACACTTGCCGGCAAGTGCGTTCACCAAACTCACTTCGCTGCGACGGAGTGTCTATCCTCGGCAGCAGTGGCTTGCAAATAAATACACTAATGCAAAACGCGACGATCATGGTATTTTTAAACCATCGTTCTCGTTACTAGGAATACTGCCATGTATTCAAACAAATGATACTACAACAAAAAACCTCGCTACTCTCGCCCTTAGGCAGTTTTGCGGTCACGTCCGCTAGGGGTATGCGGGAGCACATGCCGTGCAATGGCCGCGTCCGTCACGTTGTTTACTTCCTTGCACATGTGCAGGTTAGTCATTCTTTAATCATTTGCGATGGCGTGTGCCACGGGTGCCACTTCCGCGAACACAACGTGGTCCGACGCAGAGACGCGGGCGCTCATACACCTTTGGGAGGAGCAAATGATTGATTGCTGCCAAAACACGCTCCAAACGCCCGTCACCACTACGCGTCCCTTCTGCACCGGAGTCCGCCATTTTTGTTTTCGATTCGTCTTGGATATGATACTGTCTTGTCTCAGCTCGCGATGACCAATGACGTTATGCGGTTGCAATATTTACTTCATTTACGCGCAAAGTTCATTGTAAATTATGTTCATACCTATAATAAGCAATTAAACTGCGAGCATTGCCAAAAATAGCAAATATATGTTGCGCTACTGAACCACCAATTGCCACTGTCATCATTTCCAAAGCACACTTCTCTTTCTCGTGTAGCAGCACGCCGCCAAAGCGACACTCAGTGAGCGTAAGTGCACTCGCTCAAAATGACACTAAATTTGCCAGTGTGACCGGGGTATAAGTGCACGCCAAGCCAAGCTACGCTAGGAGTCAACTCTGTGTGGTGTCTGAGCGGTTTGAGGTCTGAAGTGAATGACAGCGGCGTACGAGTAAGACACGGACAAAGAGAGAACAACACGAGAGCTGCAGCATGAACTAACCCAACGTCATTCCCTTATGGCGTTTTTGTTGTCAGTTGTTTTTGTGACTAAGACTGATCTGCGTCTCACGCTTTGTGTCTCACTCTCTTGTTTGTTGCTTGGCGTGCGAGGCCTGATATGCCGAAATGGCTCTGACACGACCTGTTCCATCTGCACTGTCGGCACTAATGGAGAAACGCAGCAACTACAGGACACTGACAATGGCGAAAAAAAGAGCACTTATTTGCCAGGTGGAAGGCGGCCGACCTCAATCCGATGTTGCTCAAGAGCTTTCGTCGAGTTGGACAATGATGAGATAACCTGTCGGGTCCACTAACCAGCTCAAGTAGACAGTGACCCTAATGACGCACCGCCGACACCACAGTTATCAAATGCGGATTTAGCACAGGCCGCCGTAACAGTAGTATCGACAGCGTACAGGGATGGCCAAACACTGGCTGAAATACAGGCAGACGTGGTCGTGCGTGAGTGTGCTTGTGTGCAGACGTGCATTGACAAGATTTTCCGCCCACTGGGCCAATAAAGGTGCTTTTATTCTGGTGAATCCTTTTTTTTTTTTTTTTTTCGGACTTTTTGGCTGTTCCCACTTAGTCCGAATAAGTGGTCGGCATCTGTAATCGTTTATGACTGTGCTGCCGTGTCGAAAGCCGCCATCTGACCGTACTTCGTTCTGCTGTGTGAAACCATCTAAACTTGGAAACTCGCACATGTGTGAAAACTTGATTGTCACACATATCAGATGATCGTTTTCACATTTGTTTGCAGCATTCGATAGAAGCGGTGCCTGAAGGGGTTATTGAAAATGAAACAAATTTTGATCACCCTTGAAGTGTTTCAGTGCTTTTAGTATACTGTGTTCCTAAGGGTATGTGTGGGAGGGCTGTTGCATCTGGTGTCGGTTGCATTTTGTGATGCTCAGCTGGACTCTGTTGTGTGTCCCCAGTACTCATGTCCGGCACCTCCGTGGGGACGGAACCTTAGAGCTCCGGAACGGGGATCGCACCCGCACGCCATCCAACTCCAAGTACTGCAGTTGCGGCTTCAAGCACTTCTGGGATGGCAAGGAGTATGACACCTTGCCCTTGCAGTAAGTCAAATAACCACTATTATTCTCTCTCTCTCTCGTATTTATACCATATTTTCTCACGTATAACCTGCATCCTCAACAACTGTTCGCCGAAAATTTTCTAAAAATGGTCCCCGCATATTGCACAGAAGCTAGCTTCCTTGCATAACTGTAAACATTGCTGTGAAGCCACCTTTGCAGACCAGAATTGGTTTCTCATTTTGAATTTAGCTCCAAATTTTTTTTGAACAAGTTATACGTGAGAAATATATGGTATTTGCTGTGCCAATTATCTTGGATTCTTGCACATTACCGCATCTTTTTCTCACCAAACTGTTAGACCTCATGATAATGTGGCACCTATCTTGAATATGCAGTAAAAGCTCGTTAATTCGACTCTCGTTAGTTCAGAAAATCAGTTAATTCAGACACGTCATCTGGTCTCTGTAAATATACGCATCACTCTATGAGACTGGGCGCTCGTTATTTCAGACAAATTTGACCACAAATCGGATAATTCGGCGACTTTCGGGGCGCTGGCGAGGCTCGAAAATGAAAAAAGAACAATTCGGAACAAAAGTGAAGCTCAAACGCAGCATCGCCTCGGACATCAATTATCGACTTGGCTTGACTTGAGACTGGTTGAACGCCTTTTTTTCGCATGTGGGTTTGGCGTTGCCATTTTGTTGCTTTGTTCCCGTTGGTGTGCTGCATTGTTGAACGCCGCTTTATCGAGGATCGACTCAGTACGGCTCCTTTAGCTTGATCGTTGCTGGTGCTTTTGTGCTGAGTTCTCGTGTGACCGCACTCTTCGCCGATGGCAACGCCGGCGAAGCAGCCCAAGTTCGAGGCCCAGGGCTTCACAACCAAAGTAGGAAATTTGCAAGCCGCGGAGGCCCTCGTCGTCCTTGAAGAATTTTGTTTTGACACTGCCGACAGCATGCGAGCTGCTGAGCACCTTGAAGGGCTCAGAAAAATTGTGTCCGCGCGAATTTCTGCTCCAAAACAGACACGCATCCACGATTACTTTGTAAAGTAAAGGTATGTTGAAAAAACTCTTGCATTTATTGTGTTTATTTCGACCATTCGATAATTCGGACATTCGGTTAATTCGGACATTTTTTCTGGTCCCTAGAAATCCGAATTAACGAGCTTTCACTGTATCGGCATTGATGATGGCGTTGCCACTGCCGGCTCTCTGACTGATGAGCAAATCGTCAAGGAAGTGATGCATGGCGACGAATCCAAGAACGAAGAGACTGAAGAGGAGCAGCCACACAGGCCCCCTCGTACTGTGGAGGAAGCCGCGGAGGCCCTCATCGTCTGTTAAGAATTTTGTTTTGACACTGCCGACAGCATGCGAGCTGCTGAGCACCTTGAAGGGCTCATAAAAATTGTGTCCGCGCGAATTTCTGCTCCAAAACAGACACGCATCCACGATTACTTTGTAAAGTAAAGGTATGTTGAAAAAACTCTTGCATTTATTGTGTTTATTTCGACCATTCGATAATTCGGACATTTTTTCCGGTCCCTAGAAATCCGAATTAACGAGCTTTTACTGTACCTCTGTTACATCCAGCCTCATTTACAGTTTGTAACAAATACATTGTGACAAACTAATGTACAAGAGTAAAGTACTAGATACACATCATTATACATAAGATGTTACATTCGTGTTCATTGTACAGAGGCTTCACTGTGCAGGTGTCTCAGCCCTGACTGTCTCTGGAAATCTAAATTAATTTAAGGGGAACGGAAAGAAGCATGATATCCAGTTTTGTTTGCTAGAAAAATTCCATGCAGAGCACAGCCAATTCAGTCAGCTCACAACAATGCTGCCACTCTACTCTTATCCCACATGGCTCGTGAGACATTACCAGGCAAGCTGCTTGGAAAGTTGTGCTTTGTTGCTGTGAGAGGGTAGAATATGATTTTAACACACATCTTATAATATCTTTGTCCTAAAATTGACGTTTAATTTTTTGGGGGCTCTATATGGACTGCAAAAGCATCCGAAAGATCAGATATAGTTTAAAGAAATACCAGGCCTGCAAGGAACATGCATGTCGGTCACAGAGTCAGCTGAAGGAGCGGATTTCATTGGACCTGTCATCAAGTACTGCAAGCACACTTGCGAGATACCCACTATGCCATAAACCATCATTTTTCAAAGTAGCCGGGAACCCGCTATGAGTCTGTTGGGCAATACTTGCATCTACATAGCTGCACACACTGTTGTAGCAGTCACCCGTGGATGCTGATGAGCTGTTATGGCCAAGTCCTTTGTAATGGGCGGGAAGCTTTCAAGCACTCGTTAGGCAAGAGTAACAGAGAGCTGAGCTAGCGGCATTTGTGGTGTCTTGACTTCTTTCCTATGTCCATGTTTGCATGCCCCGCCTTTTAGAATGAATAGTTATGTAATTCACATGCCTTGTGCGGTTATTTACTCTCGTATCACGCGATATTATATCTGTTGCTTTCTTCCCACCCAACATCACACCTGTGTAGGGTGATTTTCCTAAAAAGTTTCAAGCACTGGGGGGGCTTTGTAGTTGAATACCAAACTGCCACGTAGGATGCCTGGGTTCGAATCCGCTTGTAACGTTCAAAAACGCGATAGCACTAAAAAGCTCGTTTCGAAAAAAAAATCCGGTGTTGGTGTTGTTGATTGTGAGTGAAAATCGAGAAAGATGCTAGTAAAATAATGAAAATTTTCAGTTCGGGTGAGAACCGAACCCAGGCCTTCTGCGTGGCAAGCAGGGGTTCTACCACAGAGCCACGCCATTGCTTGAAACTGCTTCGGAAAACAACGCTATATGAATGTCATCTAGTGGAAGGAGTCTCCTCAACGCATGTAATATTGTGTGGCAGAAGCGTAGAATCGCGCCAGGCGTCAAAACTTGTGAATTGCGCGAGTGGGTGTCTTAAAGGCCCACCCATCACAAAGCACTCAGACAGATTTAACCCCTTCAGGGTTTTCGCCGTACATGTACGGCAGAAGCTTCCTGGTACCAAAGGGTTTTCGTCGTACATGTACGGCATAGCGTTTATTTTTAAAACACGCGCCTCTTTCGATGATTTCTCTTGCTTGGCATGTGCTGCCACGCTTCGGGAATACGTGGAATTTTTTTCGTGCACCGATGTCTCTCCGTTGTTGCTTTTTTTATGCTTCGCAAAATGGCGCGCCGCGCACCGGCTATCGCTTGCGCAACCGAGAGCGCCCGCGGCGCGGTTTGGTTTCAAACGTGCGCCTTCTCCCATTTCTCTTGCTTGGAATGTGCTGCCACGCTTCGGGAATACGTGTAATTTTTTTAATGCGCCAATGTCTCTCCGTCTTTTTTTTTTTCTTTCCAAAGAGGCGCGGCGGCTTGTAGTCTCGCATCAGAACGCGCGCACGCGGTCTGGCTCGTTTCGGTTTCATCCTTCGGGTGGTTTTCGCTTCTTGCGCCCGCAAAGCTGATGGCTGTTTGGTTTCTAATCTCTCAAAGGGTCACCGCTTGTTACTCTCTCATTCATTGCACCCCGGCGCGCGATTACATCTGTTTCCGTGCGGCGCTAAATTACACAAACGACGCCGCTGTGATTGCGTTTCCTGTTTTGGGGTCTCGGAAAAACTAACTACTTGGCGATAAGACGAAGTATTACTGTAGCTTTTTCACTCGTTTTGCTTTCCGGACGGGCGCAGAACCATAGTTTTCTTTCGTGCGCTAACTGACTCAGTTCGCTTACGCTATGGAAGCGCGACCCGGTTGCGCTGCTGCCGGTGAGTCGAGCAGCGATTCTTCCGATGCGGAATATTCCCCAATTGCCGAATCAGAATCTGATTCATTGGATTTCAGTTCGTCAGACGAGGATTTTTTGACGAGTTCAGACTCCGATGACGATCAAGGAGCGACATCTGAAACGCGTGCGCGGGGAGCCATGCTTCAAAGACTATGACACGCTGAAAAGTATTTAGTGTTAGAGCTTGAGTGTTTTTAACCGGAAACGTACTCTAGTGCGCTTATTTTTGTATGTTTGTGAGCTATGTTTAATACAATGCATAATTTTTATTCATAAAAAACTGTGAAGCTCTTTTTTTTTAGGATTGTGCTTGATTTTACTACGAATAAACCATATGTATGTAACAACAAAACTGATTTTTTTGTCACTTTACGGTCACGAAAAAAAATTTTAGACAATGTTTTTCTTAAATAGAATCGTCTGAAGAATTTATTTCAGCAATAAAAAAATTACACATTTTTGGACTGGATATCGCGAAAAAATTCGACCCTCGAAGGGTTAATGATCATCATCATCATCTGCAAAAGCATCAACAAAGTGAGTTCGTGTGCCTCATAGACACACAGTGAGCACTTTGCCGATTCTCAAAAGGAATAATTTATGTCGTAGTGGGCATTTTGCAACTGTAATTATACCCCTGTCATACGGGGCAACCTAAGTGCGCTTTGAGGCAGTGCACTATGCAGCTAGTGTCATTTGCACGCTGTCACACGGGAACACTTAGTGACACTCGCTGCAAAGTGCACTTGCCGGCGAGTGTGTTCGTCAAACTCACTTTGCTGCCACGGAGTGTTTAGCCTCGGTAGCAGTGGCTCGAGAATAAAGTATTATCTGAAGTTGAGTTCATAGCATATTTTAAAACTATTGTTTTCGTTACTATTAGGGGTGTGCGAATATTCGAAATTTCGAATATTTTTCGAATAGTGTTTGCTATTCGATTCAATTCGCACTGGAATTTTACTATTCGAACTTCCCAAAAACAAATACAGTCAACGTCCGATTGAAGGTGACCCCTTCAGATTTTCAATATGCTTCACCTCATTACACTCTCGTATTGCGGCAGAGCTGCCTTTCAAGCTCCGTTACGGTCGAACTTTGCCAAGACACAGTCAACGTCCGATTGGAAGTGGTCCCTAGATTTTCAATATGCTTCACCTCATCACACTCCGGTATTGCGGCAAAGCTGCTTTTCAAGCTCCGTTACGGTCGAACTTTGCCAAGAGACAGTCAACGTCAGATTGGAAGTGGTCCCTAGATTTTCAATATGCTTCACCTCATCACACTCCGGTATTGCGGCAAAGCTGCCTTTCAAGCTCCGTTACGGTCGAACTTCGCAAAGACACAATCAACGTCTGATTGAAAGTGGTTGCTAGATTTTCAATATGCTTCACCTTATCACACCCCAGTATTGCAGTAAAGCTGCCTTTCAAGCTCCGCTACCATTGCAAATGTATCAACTCAAGAAAACGCTGGTTCCAACATGGAGATGAAAGATGTGGTAGAGGTGGGGCTCAATTAATGCTGTTTTGGACCTAAAATTTGGGCAGGAAGACCAAAAAATTGGACGCCGAAGCTTTTTAGCATCCAAAATTTCAGATGTTCTTATATATCTACGTCTATGAGGCAGATTTGGAACTCCGGACTTGAAGGGAGCACACCCTTGTCCGCCACATCAGTTGGGCTTCCACAGAAGTTGAAAGAGGAGGAGAGGCTGACGAAATTGCATCTTTGCCTATCACGTGTCAATTGTTGTTGGCAACACTTTGGTTGCACCAAATTATGTACATAAATAGAATTCGGCCTCTACAATGCCTCCTTCTCGATAGGACAACTATGAAACACCACCCCGCCAGTACAGTAGACTCTCATTAAACGCAACCTGGAGGGAACAGGAAAATATGTTCCATTTGACAGGAGTTCCATTTACCGAGAGATGAACAAGGGTGCAGAATTCAGGTATGAAACCAATCATACCAGAGGCAGTGGTTCCGTTTAAACAGCAGTTCCGTTTAACAGATTTCCATTTACTGAGAGTCCACTGTACTTCATCAACCTAGCGAAAAGAAACACTTTCATGTTGCTGTCTCATAAGAATATGCTTAGAAATCCTCTCTTAACTTTTTTTTCTGCAATTTAGCTTCGAAGTATTCAAAAAATATTTTAGAAATACAGTGAACTCCCATTAAGTCGAACTCGGTTAAGACGAATTCTCACTTATACCAAACAACACGGGACCATTTGTTTGGTTTCCCATAGACTCAATGCAAAAAAAAATTGCTTAAGACGAACCGCCCAACTGTACTCTTCTGTTAAGACGAACTTTCGCTATGATCAACAACGCTAGCGATTCTGCGAAACGAACACTGCAGTCTTGGTGGGGCATTCAGGCGACCGAGAAAAAGCAAAAAGATGAAAAAAAGCACTTCCTGGAGCAAAGACGCGAAGCAAATCGCGATGTCAGCGGCCAGTATCCCCTCTCACCCCCAGCCTGTGGGTGGGGGAGGTGTGGGCTTTATCAGCAAAGAAAGCAACAAAAAGAGTGGGGGATGTACAACTTGGACCCCCAAGCCATTGCGTCCTTTTGTATTCTCCCCTCTGGCTTCCCAGCTGGAGTACAAAGGAGAACAGAACAACACAAGAGCTTGGGGCCCCTCCACTGTGGTCAGAGGGGCAAATGCAAGGGGAGTGGGGAAAAAAAAAAAGCGACAACAGGAACAAAAATGCCATCACACAATGGCGGTCGAGCACATGTATATTGTGGTCAATTCGCGTATCTGTTCCCAGTGAAGTGCAAATTGTGATGAGCCATTTTGATTATGGAAGCGCATGACAAAGAAAGGCTATTTTGCACAGTGAATATAGCTGCGTCATGTCTTTTTCGTGGTGAGGCTTGTGACCGTGAGTAGCCCGATGGGATCTTCAGCTGCACGTCGATCAGGAAAAGTTACTACGGGCCGAAAATGGGAAAATATCCGGACCTCGAAGAAAACTCTGCAGACTTTCTTAAGCAACTCAGCGTATAATGACTTTGTCAAGGCAACAGCAGGCGACCGAGGCGTATCCAGAAGTGATCTTAGAGCAAGCAAAACAGGCTCACAGAAGAAAACAAACTGCCAGGACAATAAATTTTACATTCTTTGAAGGAAAATTGTGCTTGTCTCTTAATTTTTTTTTCTAATCGTCAACATAGGAGCGTGTTACAGTTTTATCATTAAAATGTGGTAGCAAATATCCTCACGGGCATTTTTATTTTTGAACACGCGAAATCGGTTGCTCGTAAGATTCGTGTAAATACTCTGCTTGAAGGCGTAGTCTTTATCTAGATGAGCCAAATAAATGCTTTTTCTTGTCTTTTTGCCCCACATTGTAAGTCTACTGCATTCAGTGTTTCAAGTAACATATTTGGATGCATTTGGCATGTTAGCATGTCTCTTTTTGAGGGCACTTCTGATAAGCCGAACGCCTGATAAGACGAACAGATGACTGCGGTCCCTTCGAGTTCGTCTTAACGGGAGTCCCCTCTAGTTAATTTTAGGAAACTCCGCCAGAGTCCCCTCTAGTTAATTTTAGGAAACTCTTCGGTCCCCACTACCGTCGACATCTTGGCGATGGCGATGGCACTTGTGGCTTTGTAGCAAGCAGCCGCCGCTTTGTGCAAAAAGCAAGAAAAAGCGTAGCCTCCGAGATATGCGTTTCATAACCGAAAGCGCCAAAAATACGTCACGACGTTGCAGATCTCGAAGGCCATGCTTTTCAGGCCCGCATGCAATCGTGCGCGAACAGGGAAGGGAATGCGAACATTGCGACGAGACTGCCGAGTATCTCCGCATTCATCTCATTTCGGTGCCTTCGGCAATCGGCCCCTTTGAAAAACACTGCCCGCGCATTACAACCTACAGATCGCGCATCAAACAAGCCGGTGCACTCACAAGCGCTGCGCAACCAACCAGATCAACGTAATGCAACGACGCCGCCTTTTCGTCACATGCGCGCGAAGAGTAATCGGAACTTGTCAGAACGCAGCCGAAAATGACCACCATTTGTTTGAAAAAATGCACTCCATGGAGTTTGGCGCGGTGCAGCGTTCGATATACGTGTGCACCAGCCCTATACTTTTGCATGGGAAATTCCAGGGGATTTTTGAACTGCTTGATATAGCCAATAATTCTATATATCTGAGTTTGATATATCCGGGATCGACTGTATTCTGATGGATTAAAACATACTATACCACAAAAAGCTACTCTAATATTCTCGCTCCCAGGCTGTTTACAGCCACGACCGCCAGGGGCATGCCCAGTACTCGCCGTGCAATGGCTGCAGCCACCTCATTTGTCCGTCAAGTTGATGTTAAGGGCTGCTTATAGCTTTAACATACAGCAATACCTCGTTAACTTGAGGTAGCAAACACCAGAAAAAATTTCGAGATAAGCAAAATTGCGCGAAAATGCCACTTCTATCTAAAAACGTTATAACTACTGACCAGTTCCTTAACAGGAGCGCCTAACTGGTTCTTTGTAAAGGTTTTAAAGAAAAATAATGACGTACCAGAGATGTCAACCAGTTGTATTTTTCAGCACTGCTGTTTTATTTAGTGCAGAAAGACCAACTAAGGCTAGTCTGCCTCTCAGTAACCCTTGCACCTAGCAAAGCTTTCTCGAGTTGCTCAACACGTCGCATGTGGCGATCATCCGCGCCGCTGCACTCAACTTTATTTGCATCAAGCGAAGCATGTTTCTTGTTTCGGCTGATGTCGTCATCCCTTGAGTAGTTGTATCGACACTGCCGCGATCGCCGTACGTGACGCCACATTGTTTGGCTTAAGAAAATGGTCAAACCAGCCGATGTAGCAGGCGAGATCAGTGTAGCCCACCACTAAGTCCAGAGAATAGGCCTTTGCTGTCACTGTTGTGACTGGAAGGGGCTCCTCTCGCACGATGCAACCACACAATCAGTGCCATTTTGACGTCCGGAAATTTCAAGCCTTGAATCCACTTCTTTGATTAGGGCTACCTTTCTTTGCAGCATCAGTGACTTGCTTTGCTTTGACGGCGTTATCCTCCACATCACACGGCCGACGAAAAAATCCGCACGACGTGCCTTGTGTAAATAAAACACTGAAATCGCATCTCTGACGGTAAACAAAACGATGTGTACGAACCGTGCTATTTTGCAGGGCCTGCCTCTGTGCGCATCTATGGCGTCACATGACGTGGCACAGGGTTGCTTGACAAAGTTGTTATGCCGCTAGGTTCCGACTTCACTTTCGGGAACACTGTCCACTTCGTCGTAAGCACAGTAGCCTCACGCAAACCTTGTGAAACATGACATTTTGCCGCTAGTATTTTGTCAAACAGTTCGGCGCCGAAGTTTTTGTTCCATTTTCAGGCGAGATTTCAAGATAACCCAAAAGTGGGCTTGGAAATACTTCGAGATAAAGGGCACTAAATACATTGCACCTATGGGAAACCGTTTGGTATCACGGAAAATATCGACTTAGCCGATTTTTCGAGATATGTGAGTTCCAGTTGACAAGGTATTACTGTATTATTACTTAAAAACATTGCCTGAAATAATGAATATATGTCGTGGTACTTAAGTACCTAATGCCATTACCATCATTTCCAAAGTACACTTCCCTTTCTCATGTAGCAGCACACCGCCAAAGTGACATTCTGAGGGCGTAAGTGCACTCGTTCAAAATCACACGAAATTTGTCAGTGTGACCGGGGTATTACAGGAGGAATTCTAGGATAGTTTGAAACAGCCAATGTTACACGCACAGACATTCGTTTCCTTGCGGCACGGTTGAGGTATCCACCAAGAAACAAAGCCAGTAAGTATAGTCAATTTTAAGATGTAACGTATTTTGCAGATTATCACTTGCATTCTACCAAAAGTCAAATCCTGCTACTATTCACAGTTGCTTCCACTTCCTTTGAACCAAAAAGTGACATTTGCACATGCCTTGTTTAAGGGGAGACGCGGGTCTTGGAACGGTCAAAAATGGTCAAAAAATCGATTTTTCGCAAAGCTTATTTTCGAGGCGTTTGTACTTCTGAGCACCTACTCTCAAATTGCTAACGCTAAATTCGGTCGGGAAACGCGATAAAATCGGCTTTCAAAGCACCCCGGCAGCACTAAAATGTCCCCAAAAGAACGAAATTTGTTCGAACTTCCCGCGCGCGCCATGAGCGTTGCAGCGGGCCGAGCGCCGCCATCTTGGGCTAGATTTGAAGCTGTTTTCTTTGTGCACATTTTGCGCCATCTCAAAATGGCGTCGCTCAAGCAGAACGGCCGCCGTCGCGGGTTTTCTGAAGGTCGTTTCCAGGCCACTGATTGCTCTCACGCGGCGCGCTTTTCAAGCGCGCCTTTCCGAGTCTCCCATTGGCTGGCGCGACCGACACGTCATTTTTTTTTCTTTGTGTTTGGTTCTCCGCCGTGGCTGTCCGTTTGTGTGCGCCTGCTTTTGCGATCGTGCGTGTTTCTCGACGGACCGTGTCTCTACTTTGTGCCGGTAGTTTTTCCACGCGATCGAGATGCCTGGAGACTCTCGTCTGAAACCATCGACGCAACGAGCTTTTGGAAGCCGTAAAAAACGGGCTTGGAACAAGAAGGCGCCGGCTACAAGTGCACCGTCGGCAGCGGAGTTGGAGTCGCGGCCGGACCCTTTGGACCTGCCGGGAACTTCAACTGACGACACCGTGGGACCAAGTTCGACTAGCGAAACACTTCGGGTTGATGCCGCGTACTACTCAACGGCGGAGCAGGCGCAGCGAGTTGAGAGATCGGCGCAAACGAAGACCGTTCTGTCTGGAAAGTCGGCTACCCAGCGCAAGTTCGACCTTCTTGGAGTAAGCGCGGAGTGCCAGACCGGTGACGCCGGGACCGATTTTTTGCTCGTCGATATGAAAGTTTTGAATAACTTTTTTGCACAAGCGAAGTGCGACAAATGCGACGCAAAAAGTCTCAGCGTGAGGAAGGCAACGGACAAGGAGTACGGCCTTGCGGTAAAGCTTATTTTTTCTTGCAGCAGTTGTGATTTCGAGAAGAAGCAATTTTCTTCTCCGAGAGTGAGCGGAACTGCCACCATCACTCCCTTCGAAGTCAACATGAGGGCCATGAAGGGGATACAGATGATAGGCAAAGGTGTTACTGCCCTTTCGGACTTTTGTGCGTGTATGAACCTTTCGCACCGAGGCTTGCACCACAAGACGTTTCAGGGACACCTAAAAAGTTTAGTGAAAGCCTGCGAAAACACAGCGACTGAAAGTGAAGCTGCTAGTGTGGCAGTAATAAAAGAGCTGTATACAGACTTCCTGAACCCCATAGGGAACATCGATGTTGTGTTCGACGGCTCATGGATGACGCGAGGTCGGAGCTCACACATAGGTGTGGGCTGCATCATTGAGCTCTACACTGGCCTTGTAATTGACCATGTTGTTTACTCAAACTTTTGTCTCGGCTGTGCCCTGGGACCACAGCCGCAAGACGAAGGGTACACCGACTGGCTGGCAACCCACGAGTGCCAACGAAACATCGAATGCAACTCTGGCCGCATGGAAGTAGAGGCTGCGCTGACCATGTTTCAGAGGTCCTGGGCCAAGCATGGTCTGCGCTACACGACTGTGCTCTCTGATGGAGACAGCCGCACTTTCATGCCTTGTCCGAAGCCGAGGTGTACGGCTTTATCCAAATAGACAAAAAGGACTGCATCAACCATGTCCACAAGCGAATGGGTGCAGCTTTACGGAACCTTGTGGACAAAAAGAAGGCTCAGGGTGAGTCTCTTGGGGGTAGAGGAAAGCTCACACAAGAGAAGATCAAGAAGATCGCGAATTACTACGGATATGCCCTGAGGAGCAATATCAATGACGTGCCAGCTATGAAGAGGGCAGTCGAAGCTACACTGCTGCACATGACATCGACAGATGATGCACCAAAGCACTCAAAGTGCCCCGAGGGTGCTAGCTCTTGGTGCAAGTACAATAGAGCCTTGGCCAATGGGGAGAGTCCACCTTCACACAAGAATGCCCTGCCGGCTTGTGTTGGGGCTGCTCTGGAGCCAGTCTTTGCGAGGCTCAGTGATGAGAGCCTGCTGGCACGGTGCTGTGAAGGGAAGACCCAGAACGCGAGTGAGAGTCTTCATTCGGTCATCTGGACCCAAACTTCAAAGAATGGGAACGCTTCGCTGGAAAGTGTGAAGCGAGCTGCCGCTGAGGCTGTTGCCATCTACAACCAAGGAAGAAGGGCAACCAACGAGTCCATTGCTGCAAGTTTGGGCTATATTGCTGGGGATTGCCTTGTTCGACGAAGCCTAGAAAAAGACTCTCTGCGTTTACGCAAGGCAAATGCAACTCATCTGAAGAGCACCAACACAAAAAAGACTCTTGCAAGGAGACACAAAACGGGTGCAACTGAAGATTACAGTCCTGGACTACTTTGAAGGTATTCTCTCAAGCATAGCAACCTATTACCCAGGGTAACATGCTGCCTAACATCTAGAAGGTTCTTCCTAAAGACTGAAAAGACATGAGCAGCCAGTCGCTTGAGCCTCATACCCCATGGCTTTTCCAGAACCCCCCAGCCGCTTGTCATGGTGGGGTTTTGATCATGCTTTGCACATTGGAAAATTTTTTTAGATATGATTCCTTGGGTGGAACAAGACACTTTCTGTTTTGTTTTGAAGGGAAACAGATGGGGAACATGTGAATAAAATTTATGGTTAAAGGTTCCTTTTAGAAATTTATACAGTGCGTGTCAATCTTCAAACGCGATTTTCTCAGCTTCACATTTTTTGCCAACTTGACCAGCCTTACGGATCTTTTCATTATGTTTTTGTAAGGTAATTTTGATAAATTTTATACCGTTGAATTCGTAAGAAATAGGACTGTGGAGCTATGCTATTTTTTTGTGGCTAAGATGAACATATGAAATTTTGTGAACAATAATGTGAGCTAATTGCATTTCAAGATTACACAATGTCAATACAATTGAAAGTTCTTATATGATGATATATCTCAGTGACAATATAAATAGCATAGCTCCACATGGCAGGTCTTTGGCTACAGCTGCATCTTAAACAGAACCTAAAAATACTGAGGGAAAGTGTCTTAATGACCCGTAAGAAATTACCTAATTAGATTTCACTTATGCTCTCACAATTTGATAACTAATTGAAGTACATGAAAACTAATTATATTTTTGAAAACAGGAGGAAGAAATACATATACACACCCAATTTCATTACAATATCTCCAATAATAAAACTTTTCGTTTCGAGACCAGTGTCTCCCCTTAAATTTAAAAAAGAAATATTGTGCAAGTTAGTTGTATCATGACTAATATGCTTATTTTTCTTTATAATATGTGATATGTACTATTCGAATTCGATTCGAAATTATTCGACTAAAGCACTGTTCGCTTCGAATTTGCTTCGAACCTAAAGCTTACTATTCGCGCAAGCTTACCAATATTCCATTCTACTCTTGAAGGCGAAGCTCAAGCGTCCTCCAAGTTTTTTTTTTTCTTTCTCATTGTGCATAACAGTTGTGACGGTCACTGTGGGAATGGGCAACTGCGTCACCAAAATCTGCTGTTGTTGCAAGCTCATAACAGCTCACAATATAAAGAAAATGATGAAGGCATTGTGTAATTTATTCTTCCTATTATGCAAAGAACTACAAGTCCATTTTGTGAGCTCGGCTGTTTCTTAATTTTTCTCACAGGATCACAGTGTCCCTTGAGTGGAATGACAAGGTGGTCAAGGACACAGTGTTCTGGTTCCAGCATGAGAGCGACGCCTCGCTCAACAGCAACGTATACACGGTCGCCTCCGAGGTGGTCAACAAGCACTTTCCCGGTGGGTACTTGTTCTCAAACAGAGGCACTGTTTTGTGCCAAGACATCTCTTTTGCATTTCAGCCATTTAATCCGGAGAGGAATGGAAGATGGGAAATGGTTATCCTGTACTGTGGCCATGGACTTTGTTCATCATAACTTTAAAATGATACTGAAGTGAAATGTTGAATCAGACAGATAAATTATTCTTTTGGAACTATTGCCATTGAATTCACCATGATAGGATTATTCTCGCTTACAATGGCCATGTAGGAAAAGGGCAAACGACAAAAATTTGGGGGCAATCTGACGAATTTCGCAATGTATAATGCGCTCCCATTAGGGCAGTGCACAAGACCGTAATGAGGTGCCTTCCTACTAGCTGTAGCCCTGGCAATGGCAGCTCTTCAGCAGTGCAGCGCTCTTCACTAGGCCTTTTTCACGGCTTTGTCTTTCCCCTCTTTCTGTGGTGATTGCATCATGACTGCAAGCAGTGAATCGGCGTATGTCTAAAAAAAAAAACTTTATAAAGTGACACTCGTACGGGAAGCAAAGTGCAAGGCTGTTCAGCTTCGCACAGGTGGCAGAGGAGATATTGAAATAAAGCATGACATCGTCTTCTAAGAGAATTGGCTGAGGTCGCATGAGTGAAGATCGGCACTGTCATCTCCACCTCATTGCTGAGCAGTGAAGGGAAACTACCGAGTGAACTACAATGATAGGCTTAACGATCAACAAAAGTGGCAACTGTGTGCACATTGTAACGAAAAGCGCACGTGTCCATTGCACTCAAAGCTGGCAGGAAACTAATTGTCCAATATAACGAAGTCAGTGATAAAATTGTATCACTCCTAGTACAATGTAACAAATCCAGTTCAGAAGCGTCTACTGTAGGAGCAGTTGGTACATTATGAGAGTTGAGTAGTCACCTCTTTGCTGATGCACTCAACAAAGATCGGTTCTTGGTCAGCACCTTTTCTGTCTTCTTTGGTTCCTTTCACCTTTACAACGCTCACTTATCCAACTCGTAATGAAAATAGCAGATAATGAAGCAGTTTTTGTGCCACAAGTGACCTCGTTGTCATGAGATTCAACCGTACCACTGTTGTCATAGCTGTGGTGTCGTCGGTGTACAACCTCGCAGGCGTGTTTGGCTCGGAGCGCCTGTTGCAGCAAGTGGTGGACCAGATTCTGGAGCAGACTCGGCTGCCCGAGGATTCGATGGAGGAGGACCGGACGGAGGGCAGCGATGGAGAGGCCGGTGGAGTGGGACGCTGCCGGTCGCCCCACGGACCTCTCACCACTGCATCAAGCTCCTCTGCCACCGCTTCCAAGTTCATCATCAAGGGTTACAAGGTGAGCAGCTTTCAACATTTGGTAGGCAAGCCACCTGATGCAGTCCAGCTTCAGTGTATTGAGGTTGTTGCTGCAGCCTGCAGTGAAAAAAAAACTATTGGAGTTGTGCATATTCTCAGATCAATATTTCTGCCATTATCAATGGATTATTTTAATAAGTAACCATGTGTTAGAATTGGGCAAATACATTTGCAAAGTGGCAATTATAACTTGCCAGGGACCAGTGAAAAATTAAAATAATTGGGAGTCTGAAGCATCGGATTCACAAAAATATAGGTGCCTTTATTTCCTAGGTATGTTGTCTTTCTACCTTGTTGAGAGAGTTGCTCTACAAGGTAGGTACTCAACAGCCCCCCTCCAATACTCCTCCGTGCACCTTGCATGCGGTGGAAACAGCTGGCTTGTTTCATCTCTGCTTGAGTCGCAACCCTCGGCAGCGCTCGCACATAGAACATGCCTCGCAGGTATGTTCATGTAGGCTTGTGCGAATATTTGAGCACTTCGAATATTCAAACGAATATTATAGTATTCAAATTCGCTTTGATTCGAATTTAAATTATTGGAAATTTCGAAGTATTCGAAATGAACGAATAGACATATATAAACTGCATGTAGCCCCCTGTAAAGGTGGTTTCACTGCAGTGGAGGGGTGCTGTACTGCGAATACACCTTTTCAGGGCAAATCCGCATTGCCCCAAAGCTTCAGTTTAAGGTTAAATGAACATATTACCCTCGAATCGATTCATCACTTTTTAAGTTGAAAAGCTTGTTATACTGGCTTATATATATAGTAAATTTTGAAACATAACATATTTTACAGGTTATCACTTGCATGCTACCGAAAGTCAAATACTGCTTCTATTCAAGGTTGCTTCCACTTCCTTTGAACCAAAAAGAATGACGTTTGCACATGCCTTGTTTCAGTTAAGAAAGAAATATTGTGCAGGAGAGTTGGGTCATGACAAATATGCTCATTTTTCATTATAATATGTGATACGTACTATTCGGATTCAATTACAAATTATTCAACCAAATCACTATTCGCTTCGAACCTAAAGTTTACTATTCGCACAAGCCTATTTCTTTCATAGTTGTGCATATTTTTTGCTGTACAAATAATTAAGGTTACTTTTTACCTTCCTTTCATATTTAAACGGCTTTGTTTATTAGAATGAAGTATTTTCAAGAATGATGAGAAGACTTATTAAGGGGGGACACGGGTCTTGGCGACGAAAAAACGCCAAAAAAATCGATTTTTCAGTTTGGTTATTTTCGTTTTCTTCATATCATCCCGCACCAGCCAGCAAAAAATGAACTCGAAATGACGCGTCGTTGAGCCAAAAAATGTCGTGTTTATTCATCCCAGCACTTGGTTTCGCTTACGAAAACGCCGAAAACAGCCCCCTTTTGCGTTGCTCGGATCGCGCTAACCACTCATCGGACCGCGGCCATCTTAGTCTCGTTTGAAAGAGCTTCTGTTGAGCTCGCTTTCCCGCCAGGAACGAACCTTCAATGCTGCAGCCAGTCTGTGCTACCAGGCAAAAACAAGCGACAAAACCGTGCCGTATCATTGGTCCATAGCAGTCACGTGAGTGAACAGCGGCTTGTGATTGGAGCGCGGGGACTGACAACACTGGTAGATCACACGCGCGCGGCCGCAAACACGCGCGTTGTCACCGCCATTTCGGAAGTTTTGTAGTTTTGCGATCGAAATCGAGATGCCGAACCGTGCTCGAAAGTTCCGCACACTGCACAAATTCGGCAAGCGACGGAAAAAATGTGCTGTGCATCCCAAGGAGTCATCGCAGCCAGCGGCGGCTACGTCGGCAGAGCCGAGCGGGACAGGAGACCGGCAGACGCCGCGATGCAGCAGCCCGACACAAAGGCAGCCTTCGATCGTTACAACTTCTACCAGTGGCGACACGCGCTCAGAGTGCCATAAATCATCGCGACTGCCGACGAAGATATCTGCAGATCTCGGCGGAAGAGCGCAACGGATTCCGCGACGAAGCGACGCTGCAACACAAGCGATCGCGACGGCGACCACGGTGCCGTCGGAATCAGCTGATTGCGGTGATACTTCAACAAGGCGCCAGGAAACAACGCCGCTGCTTGTGATTACGACAGCAGAGAATGCTGCTGCAGCAGATCTCGCAGCCGGAGAAAGCGTGGCGGCGACTGCGACCGCTGCCTGCAGTACTTCAAGTATGCGCGATCGAGCTGCGAGGATAGACGCGACATTTTTGACATCGGCTGACCGGGAACTCATCGAGCGTCGCGCACAGCAAAAAGCAGCGGAACTTTCCTCGGTCTCGGCAACCGATCGCAAAATGAGTGTTCTCGCGAGTCAGCGCGGCACCGAAAGTTCGTCGGCCCAGACGTATACCATGGTTGACCTCGACATGGTGAACAGTTTACTAAACGAACGTTCTGCTTGCCGAGTGTGCCATGGTCAGTTGACCATCGAACGCGACGCGCGTGAGTACGGCGTAGCCGTTAAGCTGAAGCTTCACTGCAGCAACTGCGGAGAAGTTGGTTCGAAATGGAGCTCGCGACGGGTTGGTGGCAGTAGTAACTGCAACCCGTTCGAAATCAACGTTCGCACGGCGCGTGCGGTTCAGAGCACTGGGAATGGTCAGGCAGCTCTGAATGACATCTTTGCCGCTATCGGTGTTTCACATCGGGGCCTTCACACGAAAACGTACCAAGAGTACTTGAAAATGAAGCTTCAGCCAGCAGCAACGAGAGCTTGTGCCGAACATTTGACTAAGTGCGCCACAGTGGTAAAGAGCCTCTACAAGGACCTCAATTTCGGCAACCCCGGAAATATTGCCGTCTCTTTTGATGGAAGCTGGCACACAAGAGGACACACCTCTCACATTGGAATAGCCACTGTGATAGAAGTTTTTTCAGGTTATGTGCTAGACTATGTTGTGCTTTCCAATTTTTGCCTCGGCTGTGAATGTGGTCCAAAACCCGAGAGCCCAGAATACTCTGAATGGAAAGCCAAACATTCATGCCAGAAAAATACCTCATGCAAGGCTGGCCAAATGGAAGTAGAGGCAGCAATGATTTTATTTCAGCGCTCCCTTTCGCTTCATGGCCTCAGGTACACCACCATGCTTTGTGATGGTGACAGCCGGTCGTACAGTGCTGTCAAAGAAGCTAAGGTGTACGGCTTCATAAATGTTGAAAAAGAAGACTGCTCGAACCATGTGCAGAAGCGCATGGGGACTGCGCTTCGGAACCTCGTGCAGAAGCACAAAGGGGACAGCAGCGAGCGCATCAGTGGCAAGGGCCGCCTCACGGGTGACCTCATCACAAAATTGACGAGTTATTACGGCTGGGCTCTCAAATCCCATTCTGGGAATGTGGATGAGATGCACAAGGCTGTGTGGGCTACGTATTATCATGTGACATCCACTGACGAGAAATCTAACCACAGCTTCTGTCCACACGGCCCCGAGTCTTGGTGCAAGCATAATGCAGCCATGGCAAGGAATGAGCCCATCCCAAAAAGCAAGTACAATTTGCCAGAGGCTGTGAGCAATGCACTGCGTCCTGTTTATGAACGCTTGTCCGACAAGGAGCTCCTGCAGAGATGCACCAGAGGGAAGACGCAGAATGCGAATGAGGCCTTGCATTCGGTCATTTGGAGCCTCTCACCGAAGGACAAGAACGCGTCATTGTTTGCCGTTGAGACTGCCGTGGCAGATGCTGTTATGCGTTTCAACTTAGGGAACAAGGAATCTAGTTCGCTTATTTTGCGTCAACTGCAGCTAGATCAAACATGCACAGGTAACCAGCGGGCGGTTGAGAAAGACTATCGCCGTGCCGTCGGCTCAGAGAGGAAACGTGCATCTTCAGCGGCGTTCCAGGCAGCCGCAAAGAAGAAGCACAAGCAAAAGCCTGCTTCAGACTACTCCGCAGGGGCTTTCTGAGTGATTGTGAACACAAGTGCTGTGGCTTTCATGCATGAAATTTTCATTTTCACAACTTTTTCAGTTTTTTGCGTTTTTCTCAAATACAGATTTTTGCATGTTTTGAATTTTGGGATGAGCACTGTGTCGCTAATACTGATTTGATTTTCTTGATTTTTTTTTTGTTTGAATGCTAGGGAATTGGAGTGTGCAAGAAAACCTTGATAAAATGTTTAAGGACATTGTAAAATTTTGAAATTTTCCAGAAATCACCAGTGAAAATTCAGAGCTAAGAGACTGCGACATAAAAGCTTCATAACTTTGGGTAAAATTTAGATACTAGCATTAAATTGCATATTTGCACTATTTGAATATTCAGCAACATACAGGTTCAATTTTAGCTCTTTTGATGCATTACTTTTTATGCAAGTCACATCCCAAATTCATAAAATAAGAATAGTTGTAACTTTTTTTTGGATTGATGTAAAGAAAATGTAACTACATATTTTTAATCAGTGTACAAAGCTGAATATTCCCTGAAAAAATCATGTCTCTAGGCCCAATACTAATATATTTCACTATCGGGTCCCATGTCCCCCCTTAAACTATCATTTACAGTGATGTGATAGCTGCGCCAATTGTGCCATACTGTTCCAAAAGACCAATCCTGCTACAGTGAAATCTCGGTATAACGAACTTCAGGGGACCGCGGAAAAATGTTCGTTATTCTGAAAGGTCGTTATAGTGAAAGCCCAAAAATTTACCATAACAATAGAATTTCAGTAACGCAAACGTCCTACCTCTGCAACGGTATGTCCTTGAACTCATTTCTAACAACAATGCACACGTGAACGTCAGACAAGGCACGTTTATTTGAAATAGTCCGTGATCGTTCTTTGACGGGTGCAGTACAAACTCTGCGTCACGAACGATTCTAGACCATTCGCATTTTTATGCGCCGCTTCAGTCGCTGTTTCGCTTTTTTCTATGAATATGCGGAGTTTCCTCAAGTAGTCCAACGCATCTGTGGCCGACACGGACTCGTCGCGATCCTCGGGTGCTACTGTGACATCGTCGTCCATGTCATCGCTGCAATCCTTTAAGGCCCAACTGCATGCACGCGAGTTTTGAGCGACGGCCGACAGGATTTGCTGTTGCGGAGGGCCATCCATCGCCGTCGCTTGTCGCGGGTTTCTGGAAAGCCAGAAAACATCGCTTGTCGGTCGGAAGTGAGCGTGACGATATCCAGCAACATGGCAGCATCTCTGACCCTCGCTTCGGTTGCAATTTGCTCGTGATGCTTCCAATCGGCGCGTACTTCAAGGAATGCAAGTTATAGACTACCTTCTTTACAGCCCCATCTCACACGGAGAGCGATGCAGCGGCCATATTTTGCCGTTAATTTTAATAGATGGTTCGTTTTGATGTTTCGGTGGTAGCTTGCTGCATTGGTGGTAGCTTGCTGCAATGTCAACATCGTCGTCGTGTGAGGTAGCCCTTCTCCCTGCGAAGCAACGATGTGAGGCGCTGCGGCTTTTCTTAAACGTTCTATGACAGCAAGAGGAAACGTTGTCGAGATGTGCCTCGTGGACTAACTTCAACATAACGCAGTTTGCAAAGTGCGACGTAGCGTAGGCAGCGTACGCTTCCGGGCGCCCCATGGGATCACAGCAGATACTACTGTCGCGGTTAAACATAAGATTGCGAAAAAAGAAAGTCACGAAACGCTTTTATGGCATCCTTATCTCGAACAAGACAATAATAAATTTGGCATGTTGTCATTCATCTACTCTGTAATTCTTTTTCGTAATTTGCCTGCGTGCACGCAATAGTTTTCAATCGAGCAACCGTGACACTTTGTCGCGGACATGTGGGTGCTCTCGTTGCGACAGCGCGACGGAGCCCGTTTGTCGCAGTCGCCTTCGCTCGAAAGTCGCGTGCAATGCACGCGGTTGGGCCTTTACAAAACCTGATGCGCTGTCGCCTCCGCAACGGAGGAAAAAAAAAAAAGTTCTCCGCCCGCGTCTTTCTCCTCCCGCGCCATCTCAGGTTTTTGCGGGAGGGCGTCCGCTCTTCGCGCTGCTTCGTCTGCTACCTTACAGCTCTGACTGCCATGACCGATAAACTGAAATCTAAGAATCCTCGCATTTCGGGATACAAGTTCGTAGTACTGAGGTGTTGTTAATATTACACGGGAATTAAATAACGATCGTTATTCTGAAATGTTCGTTATTCTGGAGTTCGTAGTAGTGAAATATTTTTAGTTAGTTAATTTGTAATGTTCGTTAATGTGGTGTTCGTTGTAACGAGGTTTGACTGTACATTTTCACTATTCTCTGCTGAAGCTTGTAGTGACCACGTACTTCACAGGAGTACGGCCACTAGCGTGGGTTCGGACTTAGCGAGCCAACGGGGCCGCGTCTGCCGTCGCCTCGCGTGAACTAGCGCGCCGCTGCACACGCACGTTCGAGCGCAAACCAGGCGCCGAGCGTAGCGCGGCAAGTACACAGTACTGCTCTCGAGAACCGCAACACTTTATTGCCTGCGGCAACACCACAAAACGCAGTACAACGCCCGCTCCCAAAGGCGGCGGGAGAAGCAAAACAGGCTTAACCACGCCACGGGCGAAAGTACAACACAAAGGGTGCCGCTAGCACGTCTCCGCGGGCAAAAGGGCTCACGGGGACACGCCGCTGAGAGAAACGTTCCCTCGCGACTATGCTGCGAGCTCTCACGATCAGCGACCAAAACAGGGCCCGATCGCTCGAGCAAGGGCAAACTCCGCTCGCGTTGGCTTCGATAGATACGGTTTCGGCGTAGTAAGACCACGCGCGAATGCACCGCACCGCTCTTCAGCCTAGCGTTCGGAAAGGACAACGTAAGGTAAGCGCTCGCCGCTGGCGCAAGGCACCGTTGGCGAACTCCGTCCGAGCGAGCCCAAACAAAGGAGCCGACGGACAGGAAAGAAAATGCGTGCTTACCCTACGAGGTCCAGAGAGGGTCTGCCTCCCCCGCCGCGCGCACCGTCTCGCGAGACGCGAGCACGCGAGACTCGAACGTGGCGCCACCGTCGCGATCCGGCGCCGGGGTGAGGGGGTTAACGTCACCCCCGCTCGCCCAGCGCCGTAGGACGGCGGAGGAGGGGAGCGACATGATCGGACATGAGGATGGCAGAAACAGGCGAAAAACCCGCGCAATGGCGACGGGCAAGCCTCAATCCCCACATCCCCCTCTCCTAAATTTGCCCTTTACCGGTCTGCAAAGGCAGCCGGCGGTCACCCATGCAGTTAAAATAACACTGCCATGAGCAACCACTAGCCTCAGTCCAGCCCTGGAGCTGCTGCTAAAAAAAGAATACATTATAATGCGCGAAAAATTGATAACAAAAGACAATACGCTTGAAACACATAATACAATAAAATGGCACTGCGGAAGGAAGGTAAAGAAAATTAAGGCAAGTGTTCGTGATGGTTGCGCGAAAGAGCGTCCACAGCGCGGAGGGGAGGCGGTGGCAGGAGGCTTCTTTGAAGTCCTCACACCGGGAACGGGCTCACCGATGGCGCGTCGCTCTTGACGACGATTGGCCTGTGAGTTCGACGAACGTCGCTTCTGTGGTGGTGCGAAGGTCCCGAATTTTCGGCTGGAATAGCGGGAGACCTCGCTGGGACAGCCGGCCCTTTTTTGGAATCAATAAGGCCGACCCGACTGGCTGCGAGGCGTCCCGAGGTCGGCAGAGAGCAGGCATACCTGCTATGTCAGCTGGCTTAGCGCAGGAGCCATGATGGAGAGGGCAGCCAGGCTTCTCGACGACGGCCGAGAGCAGGGCACCGCTGGTCTGTCCGGCGTCAGCGGGTCATTGACCCGAGTGTCCACGTAGATGAGGTGAAGTCACCACGCGCACTCTTTCCAGGGACGCACCAATGCACCACGCACGTACGCACGCACACACACACGTCACCGCACATAGCTGCGCTTTCGCCGAGCGCGGCCGAAGTTCGCCGTCCAAGGCCACTGCGCCTCGCTTTTCGCGGTGTCATGTCGCCAACCGCGCGCGCTCGCGTGGGAAGGCGCAAAGCGTCCTTCGTTCCTCTCCCCCCGCAAAGCATCAGTATTCACGAATGCTTCCGCAGGCACAAGAAATAAAAAACGCGGAAAGAAAAAGTAAAGAGAACAAAACGATAGTCAATATGCGGCAAACACAACCGAAAAAAACGTATTAAATACACATAAGTATTCAAATAAAACAAAAAACTAGCAGCAAACTGGGCGGGCCGACTTCTTTACGAGCACTGGCCGTAATGAAGCTAGCATACTGAGGGTAGAAAGTAACTGAGGGCCTTCGGTTGCGGAAAACAGAGTCCGCCGTCCGGCGCGAAATCACAAAGGTGACCGCTTCCTCAGATTATACCGATGCGGGGTCCGAATGCGGTCCGCCGCACCGGGTGTGCCCCGTTGCTTGCGCGAAATGCCACAGGGCGCTGGCGCAAGCTCGTCAGACCGTGATGCAAAGGCTTTCAGGTCTGCGATATGGGCACGGCTGAGTTTTCCAGAAATGGGATCTTTCAGCAAGTACGCGAGTGGAGTCCAAGCTTTCTCCACTCGGTACGGACCAAGCCACTTAGGAGCGAGCGAGGCTGAGAACCCCTTACTCGCGTCGCTAAGGGCGTGGTTGCGCTTCAGGACAAGATCGCCCACCTCAAATGCTAGGTCGCGATGCTTGCGGTCATATTGGGCCTTCTGCTGAGCCCTAGACGACGCCAAACTTTGCCTCGCTTTACAGAAAGCTCGACAAAGCCGGTCCCGAAGCTGTGACGCGTACGCCGAACAGTCTGGCTGCGTCTCCTCGTCCCCGAGCTGGCATTGAATGACACTGGTCACCGGATTTGCCAACTCCCTTCCAAAATTTAAGAAGGCGGGCGAGAAACCAGTCGAGCGACTCTCGGATGTTCGAATGGCGAACGCGAGCTCGCTCAAATGGTCTGCCCAGTCCCTTTGACTTTCGGCAAAGGCCGCCAACATTGGTTTGAGCGTACGATTGACGCGCTCCGTCAAATTGGACTGGGGATGGTAGGGTGAAGTGGTGCAGTGATCAATTCCAAGGGAACGGCACGTGACACCAAACACCCGAGCGGTGAAATACGAAGCGTTGTCAGTGATGAGCCTTTCCGGAAAGCCGAACCGGCAAAACACTTCCTGCAGCTTCTCGAGCACCGCCCTCGCTGTCACCTTCCGAAGAGGGAACAATTCCACCCACTTCGAAAAGTGATCCACGACTACCATGAGGTGAATGAACCCCTGCTTACTTCTGGGAAAAGGTCCCATTAGATCGCAGGTGGCCACTTGCCACGGACGCTCACTGACAATCGGTTTCATCAGACCAGGTGGCTTGCCACCCCTAGACTTCACCGTTTGACAGACGTGGCAGGAACGGCAATAGCGATAAACGTCACGCTTCATGCCGGGCCAGGTCACCGTCTTGCTCAGTTTTGCGAAAACTTTGGAGCCACTCAGGTGACCGGCCATGGGTTCGTCGTGAGAGGATCGCAACAGGGAGACTCTCAGACTTTTGGGCATAACCACCTTAAACGGATCGATGGACTCGTCGTCGGTGGCTACGTATTTCAGCAGGAGCCCGTCATGGTCCAGCAAATATGAATCCGCCGGGGACTCAGCGACACACGCTGGTTCCAGCCCCCCTTCCGCGCCCGCTGCAGGGCAAGCAGCGTAACGGCGCTCCGTCTCCCTGAGACCGTCGCAAATTTCGCGACAAAACGGATCACTTTGCTGAGCCTTCAGTAGCTCTTGTCTGCTGAAAGCGATTCCCATTCTCCCAAAGGGGAACCTGGTATCGCGCCCACTCAGGACCGCAGCAACCGCCGCTTGCGTCGGCGTCACGGGTTCGCTCTCGGCATCGTGGCCTTCGGAGAGCTCACCCGCTGGCCGGCTTCGCGGAGCGCTGTTTGCCTGGATAGCAGCCAGGGTTCGTCCGAATGCGGCGGACTCGCCCCTTTCGCCGAACGGCGGCGAAGCCGCTGTTTCGCCCCCACCGCTTGCTTGTGCAAAGGCACCGCTATCGGCTGTCGCACCGGAATCAAGGTTCTCGGCAGACAATGGGGCACGAGATAGCGCGTCAGCTACCACGTTGGTGCTCCCCTTTCGATACTGCACTGCAAAGTCATAGTGCTGTATCAAGAGAGCCCAGCGCGCCAGCCTGCCCGCAGGCTCTCGGAGCCGCATCAGCCAGCTGAGCGCACTGTGATCCGTTTGCACCACGAATTTCGTCCCATCAAGGTAGACGTCAAATTTCCGCAGTGCAAACACGATGGCGAGGCACTCCTTTTCGGTAACGGAATAATTTTTCTCCGCGGGTACCAAGGAGCGGCTGGCAAAGGCCAACGGCTGCAACACGCCATCGTATTCCTGTAGGAGAACGGCTCCTAATCCCAGATCGCTCGCATCAGTCTGAACAACGAACGGTCTGGTCAGGTCGGGGAGTCTGAGCTGCGCTGTCTCCGCAATGGCGCTAGACAGTCGGCAAAACGCCTCTTGCTGCTCAGGTCCCCATCGCCAAACAGCAGACTTACCCAAGAGCTTGGTCAAGGGCGCCTGCAGTCGGGCACAGGACGGAATGAAGAACGGTAAAAGTTAACCATTCCCAAAAAGCGGCGAAGGCCACGTACGTCCTTGGGCACGGGGAAATCGAGGATTGCTCGAAGTTTCTCCCGATCCGGCTCAATGGAGCCTTCGCCCAGCGTAAACCCGAGTAACTGAATACGGGTCTGCGCTAATTGGGCTTTCGCGGGATTTAACGTCATCCCGGCAGCCCGCACCCTCTCGAGCACATCGGCAACATGGGCCAAGTGCTCTTCGAAGGTTCGTGAATAAATCACGATGTCGTCGAGGTAGCACAAGCAGTATGACCACTTTGCTTCCCCGAGGACGCGGTCCATGAGTCTTTGAAACGTCGCAGGAGCATTGCAAAGACCAAAGGGCATACGAGTGAACTCGAACAACCCTCTGTGGGACGTGAAAGCAGTTTTGCACTGGTCACGCTCACCCATCCGGACCTGTAGGTAACCTTTCGAGGCGTCAAGCGTGGTAAAGTACCGTGCATCGCCCAGGTTTCCTACGATGGAGCTTATCGTAGGGAGCGGATAGGCATCCTTACGAGTCACTCCATTCAGACGGCGATAGTCGACGCACAGGCGATGACTGCCATCTTTCTTAGGCACCAACACAATTGGAGACGCCCAGGAGCTAGACGAACGGCGAATAATGCCTGCCGATAGCATGTCGTCTAGCAAGCCGTCGATAATCTGTCTTTTGGCGAGACTGACGGGCCTGGGGTTACACTTCAAAGGAAGCGCGTCGCCAGTTTCGATCACGTGGCTGACAAATCGGTACAGCCCGGTTGATCGGTGAAGAGCTCGTCGTACTGCCGTAAAAGTGCCGACAGACGAGCCTTCTGTGTATCATCCAAATGAGTCGCACAGGCGATCAAAGGATGTGGTGCCTCTTCGTGTCGTGTCGGTCGATCCAAAAGGGGGTTCGAGCCGACGAGCGCGTACTGCCGGAGTATGACCCCGAAGTTTGCGCGCGACACGGTTCGTGCCGGCCCTCTCGTTCCCAAAGGGGACTGTGAGAGGAGGAATGCGTTGAGCAGGGGTATGACCCCGAACTCTCCGCGTGGCACGGTTCCGACGTTTCTGCGGCAAAGGCAACAGTAAGCGCCGGAGGGCTGATGAACGGCTTGAGTTGGGAAAAGGGCCCATCACGATAGCCGCCATTCGCAATGTCCACAACGATCCCGGTCTTCAAAAGAAAGTCCCGACCGAGAATCACAGGAACATTGAGCCCTGGGAGATGAACAAAACGCGCGCGTCTCATTCGATCTCCCCATCTGACAGTCAACCTTGCGGCGCCAGCCGAATGGGCCACGCCTGTCGCAAGAGTGAATGTCGTTCGGCAGTCCCGCAAGCGCACCGAATGCTTCTGCAAGTGGGACAATACCTGTTCGCCAAACAACGAAGCGCTAGCGCCCGTGTCTAGCAACGCCGAAAATTCACGGCCGGCAATAATGACCGGAATGAACGGCGCGTGCGTACCAGCAAGACTGCTTGCCCTGTACGCAGAGGGGATAAGCAAAGGTTGGGCCGCCCGTGCCTTCACGAACGACCCGCAAATCCGTTTCCCTGCCTCACAGGAGGCCTAGATACGGTGCACTCCCTTGCTATGTGCCCTCTTTCACGGCAGCGAAAACAGCGCACTCCATCTCGGTCTCGTTCACGAGACGGAGCAGCCTCGAGCTGCTGTGATCGGCTCGCCACGTTATCACAGGATACGTATCGACGAGCGTCACCCACACTGCGTTGGGTCGGATGGCGTCCCTTCGTGTGGGTTTCAGGTGGTGCAGCACAGGCTGCCCGCCTTTCGTGCGTGTAGGGATCAAGAGCGCGAGCGCTCAACTCCCACGCGCAGCCACTGGCAGCCGCAAAGGCAGCGCCGTGGGGCTGCTGTTGGGGCACGGCCCCTCGCCATGCGCAGCGCGGCTCAAGGGCCTCGCTGGCTGGCTGGTGGCGGGCGATAGGCACGCGCGGCGAGAAGGTCGCCTTGAATGCGCTTTGCCTCGGCGGCCAGCTCCTCCAAATCGCGGAAGCGACCGCCGCGCAGGTACGCCGAAAAGGTCGGATGTGCCTGCCGAATCACCCGTTCGACGCGTTCCTCGTTCGAGGCCCTGGGCTCAGCGATAGAAAAAAGGTCATCCATCGCGCGTACGTACTCCTGAAGCGACTCATCAGGAGCTTGTGTACGGAGCTCGAGCTCTCGCCGCATCCTACTTTCGTAGTCAGCGGGTAGGAATTCGCGCAGAAAGGCCGCGCGGAACTCCTCGAGGGTTGCTGCTCGGTAACCGGAAAGCCGATACCACCTCGCCGCCGTATCAGTCAGTGCAGCCGGGACAACGCGCCCGAGCACCTCCTGATCGTCCAAACCCATTGCTCTCTGATAACGTGACAGAGAGTCAAGGTAGTCTCGGGCGCTGAGCAAATCCCCGTATCCGCTGTATGTTGGCACAGGCAACATAACAGCGGGGTGGGCGCGTTTCGGAACGGCCGAAAGCGTTTGGACAGCTCCCGAGAGCGCTTGGATCATCTCGACGGCGTTTTGCAGCAGCGTCTGCGTCGCACCTGCTTCACAGGAAGCCGTTGGTGCGTTAGCGGCGCGGTCGAGCGAAGGTGAACAGTCTCCCAGCTCGATCAGTGGTGCGGTTTCAAAAGGACCACCGCCCTGCGCGCCATTCCCAGAGCAAAAGAGGCTCCTAGCGGGATTTGCCTGCTGTCGAACATAATTGCCACTTGGGGCGGCTACCGTCGACAATACAGGCGCCTGCTCAGCGTGCGGTCGAACTGTCGGTTGCACGGCTGACGGCGGGCAAAAGTCGGCAAGGGCCAAAGCCTGCGCCCCGTCAATTCCACAGGGAACCGACTGAAAGCGCTGTGCCGTCGAACTGCCACGCATTTCGAAGGGTACTGCAGCAGTCGAAGGCGCCTGAGCGCACCGTTCGGGTAGGGCAAAGGGCCCAGTCCGCAACGACGCACCATCTCCAAAGGGAGCTGGCAGGCGCTTTGTGTCGTCCCCACAGGGGGTTGCGACACGTATGGGTGCACAAAGGTGCCCCTCGACAGAGGCACTGGCCTCATTCTCGTGCAACGCGGCATCCGCCAGAAAAGTCAACGGACAAAAATCCCGCGAAGCAGACATGTTGCGGCGAGCCCGAGACGCACAGGCGTACTGACTCGCTAAGAGCAGTCAAAAGCTTAATGAGCTTTTGATACCGCGTTGGGCGCCAGTGTAGTGACCACGTACTTCACAGGAGTACGGCCACTAGCGTGGGTTCGGACTTAGCGAGCCAACGGGGCCGCGTCTGCCGTCGCCTCGCGTGAACTAGCGCGCCGCTGCACACGCACGTTTGAGCGCAAACCAGGCGCCGAGCGTAGCGCGGCAAGTACACAGTACTGCTCTCGAGAACCGCAACACTTTATTGCCTGCGGCAACACCACAAAACGCAGTACAACGCCCGCTCCCAAAGGCGGCGGGAGAAGCAAAACAGGCTTAACCACGCCACGGGCGAAAGTACAACACAAAGGGTGCCGCTAGCACGTCTCCGCGGGCAAAAGGGCTCACGGGGACACGCCGCTGAGAGAAACGTTCCCTCGCGACTATGCTGCGAGCTCTCACGATCAGCGACCAAAACAGGGCCCGATCGCTCGAGCAAGGGCAAACTCCGCTCGCGTTGGCTTCGATAGATACGGTTTCGGCGTAGTAAGACCACGCGCGAATGCACCGCACCGCTCTTCAGCCTAGCGTTCGGAAAGGACAACGTAAGGTAAGCGCTCGCCGCTGGCGCAAGGCACCGTTGGCGAACTCCGTCCGAGCGAGCCCAAACAAAGGAGCCGACGGACAGGAAAGAAAATGCGTGCTTACCCTACGAGGTCCAGAGAGGGTCTGCCTCCCCCGCCGCGCGCACCGTCTCGCGAGACGCGAGCACGCGAGACTCGAACGTGGCGCCACCGTCGCGATCCGGCGCCGGGGTGAGGGGGTTAACGTCACCCCCGCTCGCCCAGCGCCGTAGGACGGCGGAGGAGGGGAGCGACATGATCGGACATGAGGATGGCAGAAACAGGCGAAAAACCCGCGCAATGGCGACGGGCAAGCCTCAATCCCCACAAGCTGTGCCAAACATGGTGTTTTCATATTTCGAAAACAAAACTAATCTCTCAAGGTCGAAACGCCGTAGCATGCACCTATCCTCAGATGCATACACCACGCTACAGTGGCAGTGAGTACGCGTCGATTAAGGAAAACGGGCACACTTGCGCAGTGCTGATCGGACTATCTATATAATACAGTGTAGACCGCATATTACGTAAGTCGTAAGAGGAGCGAATGTACGAACTATAACTAAACACCATTTTTCAAAGACTCCACATGTGCAAGGAGTGATAAACAGGCAGCCGTGCCATTCCAAGAATCGAGCCATGCGACCAGGGGCATAGCTAGAAATTTTTTCGGGGGGTGGGGGCTACTTTATGTTCGTGCATGCATTTGTATGTGTGCGTGTATATATACGCAAGCAAAAGTGAAAACCCCCCTGCGCCACGCCCCTGCATGCAACTCAGTGAGGTGTCAGTTCTCATTCCCTTAAATTTGCAAATCTTGGAAGATTAATGTTCCAGGACCAGCTGTGCCGACAAAGCGAACGCAGGAAAAAAAAACGCTGAAGCAGAAAATTGCCGACTAACTTTTCAGAGATCCTTGTTTATGCACAGAATTTCAACGCGGCACAGCGACAGAATTTCTGCATGCTTTCCGATTTCCCAGGCGTGATGTCAAAAGCAGTAGCGACTGCGAACCACCACTCAAGTGTTGCACATGCACGCCATCGTTTTCATTGACGATGCGAGCCGTTGCTTTCAGAATCAGAAAGCTGTTTCCATCCATCCACCCCTTTCGCAATGTGACCACTGGAAAGCATTAACTCTGCACCAAGCCACACATCCGCAGCTACTACCAATGGCGGTTATGCTAGAAGTAGTCCGAGCTGTACGTGCATGGAATGTTATGGAATGCTGCTTAGTTCCTCTCTATGTAGCTGTTTTAGTTGTCACAAATTCAATTTATCCACTCGGCAATGAGCCTTTAGGAACTCCAAAAGCCTTCTTCCCTGCTCTGAAATGCACTTTTGGCTGCTCCAAAAGCCTTTTTCCTGCTTCAAAACGTGCATTTGACTGCTCTGAAAACCTGCTCCAAAATGGCTTCAGCCAGTCACATCACTGCACTTCTTTAGGGATCCTTTGTGAAACTTGCACCACTTTTTTGGGGCTTCTTTTGGAATGATTATTGGCTTGTCAGCTCAGCAGCATCTGGCAACTCTGATTGATGGGTTCATTGCCATCTTTTTTACTTTGCCCTTCCAGACGCTTCACAAAGAGGAGCTAGGCGTGAGTGAGACAGAGCGCCGGCTTCTCGAGCGGATACAGGGTCACGCCACCACGTCCAGGAGGAAACACGGGTCACCCGAGCGGGACCGCCAGTCCACTGTGTCCGGCACGCCGGCCACGTCACCCATTTCTGTCGTCTCCAACACGTCACTCACCACGGCACAGCCTACGCTCGTTGAACGACCAAACTTCGTGCGGGTGGTCACCTCTGACGGGCGACAGGTAAGTTGCTCGTACATGCTTTTAGGGGTCATTGAAACATTGTCACAATTGTGTCTGTAGTGCAGACTTAATGGCATTGTAATTTATCTTTATGGGCAGAAAGTTCTTATTTATGGCAAGTTTTTTTAGTCCTCCTGTTTTCTTCCGTACATCCTACCGTAATATCCCGAGCAAGCGCCCCAGCATGACGCATGCTTCTCGCAATGTCAGCACGTCATGATTTACCCATTCTTTCTGAGAAAATAAAGAAATTAATAAAGGGCGGTCTGACAGAATTCGGGATGCATTCAAACCTCCGATTGGTGGTTGCTCCGGACCAGGCCAAGCGAGCCGCTCGGGCCAGTGGGGCCCTGGAATAGGGGCTCCAACCACGGGAACCTTAGTTTGCCATTTGAATAAAATGTTTATTCCTTCCGGCAATTTGCGCACTTGCACTGCGGGCGGAGTACTTGCCTGCAATGCCTACTTCGAAAATTCAGTTTGAAAACTTCAGTGATCATGTTTTTCCAGCCAGAACACATCGCAAATTCAGTCTGACAGGTCGTTATTAAGTTCTTTATTTTACCAGAAAGAATGGGCGAATGGTCGCATCATGGTTGCAGTTGTGGTTGCAGTCGTGTACTTTGGGACCCTCGTCTGTATATTTTACTCCATTCTTGTAATATTCTTTTATATCATGATAATAAACTTATTGATTGATTGATTGATTGATTGATGACACGCTGACGCTGCGAGGAGCAGGTGACATGCTACCAGCATGTCTCCACTGTGTTGTAGTGAAGCATGTCTTCTTTTCTGCAGGCGCGCATTTCAGTTGACCACAAGACCCTTCTTTTTTTTTCTTTTTTGCTGGCAACAACGACGTTTGCCCAGTTTAGCAGCAAAATTGGGACTGGGTATTGCTGGAAAACATAACCCTTGGAGCCGCAAGCTAGCAGGCACAGCAAAGAACCACCTCTGATTACTTTCAGTAACAAAGTTCCTTGCATCCCGTTTTTTGTATCTTTGGTTCATTCGAAAACCCGCTTAATTCAAAGGTTTTACACAGTCCCAGTGACATTGAATTAACGAGGTTTAACTGTACTTCTGACACTTTCGGAGCACATTACTCTCGGCCGTTGCTCGAAAGTTTCTGTACTAAAGTTCATATCATCTGTCATGATGCAGAATCTTTGGCCCGTAGGACACAGTAGAATTCAGCTGGGGAATTTTATGAATGCGTATCAGTGAGATTCTACTGTAGTGGAGACAAGGAACAAAGATTTGAGGTAGAAAAGAAAGAAAACACCAGGCCGGGCCCTGTTATGAATTCCTTAGATGTTAACCAGCTTGTCTGGTAACGAGTTCCACTCAACTACACTTCTAGTGCATTGGGCCTTGCATTAGTGCCATACCTGGTGCTTCCGCCTCTTTCTACCTCAAATCTTTGTTCCTTGTTTGCGCTATTTTTAGTCCCTTACGTTTTAAACCCTTTGCCATTTTGTCACTCTTGTATATTTGGCAGGGTCAGCTGAGGCCCAGTGCCTTGGGCATCACACTCACCGAGCTACGGGCGTGGGTGACCGCAGAGTTCGGGATCCCTGTCGAGCGACAGCTCCTCAAGAGTGGCATCCCACCGCGAGTGCTCGCAGAGCCCCCCGACGGGGGCGCCCTGTCACTCTCTCACGGCGACCGCGTCATCGTCGAGGTTGTTGGGACCGACCCCTCTGCGAGCGGCGTTGCACAGGGTACGGTTGTTGTACCGATTGCCTGAGGCCGGCAAGCTCACTGCTGAGTTCACTCATGTGTGGTGAAATAGAACAAAAGACGGGGAATGGACCGAGTGGCTTGTTCTACAGCAAAGCTGCGTCTGGCTAGGCGAAACCAAAATTCGTCCACCTTATGTGTGCAAACACTCCTAGCACATATGGGCCTTTGAAATTGGGCAAGCCCCACTACTCACCACTGGTCCACTGAAAAATGAAGAGGTGTCATCCGCGGGCGAAAACGTACCGTATATTGCCGCATATAAGTCGACTTTTTTTTTTAAATCAGAGCGCCAAGTTTAGGGGGGTAGGCTTATATGCGGATTCCTACATGAAAAGGGGGGGGAGGGTAAAAAAAAAAAAAACGTAAGGCGACCAGCGTTTATCAAGGTTATTACTATTACTTTACGCCTTTTTTATATTCATATTATAGCAAAACCAATTAGAAGAAATATATTTTACCCATTTTCTACGTACGGTACTAAATGCTCTGTTACGGTACGGTGGATCAACACGGCGAATGCAGCCTCCAAAGATCCGATCTTGCACGTGCAAATCTCGGAGGCCGGACGGAGAGCTTCGGCTTCGGCATGGGCTTTGGATCGGCTCGTGACCTGCGTCGGAGTGCATTGTGGGCCTGCGCCCCTGCGCGTTGATTCGATCTGCTCAGGCGTAGCTCAGGCTTAGCAAGCTCTCTGCTCCTCTTTCGGTGGTTTTCGCCCTCGTCGACAGATCCGCGCACCGAAATGGCACCTGCTCATCGGCGCAGCTATAATGCCGCATTCAAGCGAAAAGTGATTCTTCACGCCGAATCGTCGAGCAACCTGTCAGCGGAACGTGGATTCGGCGTCTCGGAAAAATGTGTGCGATGCTGGCGCCAACAAAGAGATAAACTTTTCGCGTGCGCTGGATCGCGTAAATCGTTCCGGGGACCGAAGGAAGGGAAGTACCCTGCCATCGAAGAGGCTGTCGAAGAATGGGTCAGCGAACAGCGAGACAAAGGCCTGAGTGTGTCCTACGAGGACATTCAGGTGAAGGCGCGTAGTGTTGCGAGCGGTCTGGAGATCGCCCGCAGTGAATTAAGATTTCTAAGAAGTGGGTGACAAATTTTATGAGTAGGAACGGGCTGAGCCTAAGGCGGCGCACGACTGTCTGTCAAAAGCCACCCGAGGAGTTTGAAGAAAAAAAAGAAGCCTTTTTGAACTTCGTGAGTGAACGGAAGGCGCAACACGCCTTCACGCTCGGCCAGATCGGCAACGCCGATCAGACACCTGTCTGGTTCGATATGCCGAGCAAACGGACCGTGTCGGCTAAAGGTGAGCGGCAAGTGCGCCTGATGACGACGGGCAACGAGCACAACCGTTTTACGGTGATGCTGTGTTGCACCGCCGACGGCCACAAACTGCCACCTTTTATCGTCTTTAAGCGGAAGACGATGCCCAAGGAGAAATTCCCCCCAAAAGTCATCGTTCGCGTCAACGAGAAGGGGTTTTTCACCGAGGAGACGGTGCTTGAATGGTTCCGCCTCGTCTGGCTCCGGCGCCCAGGCGGTCTTCTCAGGCCCAAGAGCATGCTTGTGCTTGACTCGTTCCGGGGTCACATCAAGGAACGTGTGAAGAGAGCCGTGGCTAACGCGGATTGCCAGTTGGCAATCATCCCGGGTGGCTTGACTCCTGCGCTCCAGCCGCTCGACGTGGCACTGAACAAGCCATTTAAGGATCGGGTGGCGTCACTCTACAAAGACTGGATGGACCAGGACGACAAGCCCCAGACGCCGACGGGGCGTGTGAGGCGGGCTCCTTTGAGCACTGTGGCACAGTGGGTGTCCGACGCTTGGTATGGGCTGCCAGACAGCATGGTGCGCGAAGCTTTCGTGAAGTGCGCGATCACGACTGCCACATGAAGGCTTAAACTTGTAATTTGCTGGCAATAAATTTTTTCTTTGTCAATGTGGCCAATTTTTCAAAATAATTCATTTGCAGTTTTTTTCCGGATTTCGGGGTCAAAAGTTGGGGGCTTCGTCTTATATTCGGAGTCGACTTATACGCGGCAATATACGGTATGTGCCACAGAGATTGGGCAAAGCCTAACCAGGTAATGGTCCACTAAAAGTGAATAACGGAACACATGGGCAGCAAACGCCAATTAAGATTTCGGTACAGAATAACCAATAATTGAGAAACGCTTTAATGAACCATCAGGATTAACCCAGTAATAAAAACCGGGGCCTCACATTTCAGCTTAGCTGGTTAACCACTTGTACTGAATGCTTGGGCGGTAATTTTTTTTGTTATAGTAGTGTCACACGGGCACCTTTGATCGCCGTCAAGGCCGATTCAGATTGGATTTCTAGGTCGCGATCAAGCAATGGTCGCTGCTACACGGTCCAAACTAATCTGGATTGAGTTTGGCACAGGTTTTAGTCAAATTGCGATCTGGTAACCAGATTCCAGTGTGCAGGTCAGGATCGTCTTGATCTTAATTGGACCTGATCGTGATTAAAGGTGACTGTGTAGGAGGACCTGATTGCGATTAGAAGTGCCCGAGTGACACTGGTATTAGACCCGAGCATATGAAGCCAGCAGATTATACAAGTCTCGGATAACTTGGGAGGTGTTATTTGTGGCTTTTCATGGCAATGTCAATTAAAATGTCATGGCAATTAAAAAATTAAGGGAAGTGGAAGTCTGTAAAGAAACAACTTGCTGCCAGTGTTTAGTCAGTGAAGACTGAACCCACAAACTCTGCCTGATGTGTGTGATGCTCCCAGCCTAACAGCGAGTGACGGGTTTGTCTTAATCTGAGTGAGTTCTTTCACTTTGCCAGCCTGTGCTTGTGACAGCTCACTGTGGGTTGATCTAGGTGCAAACGGCTACTGTGCTGTCGTTGTCAGAGGCCACCATCTTAATGCCTCACTGACAGCGAAAAGCGCGCTTCCCACATAATTACATCTGTGTGGAAGTAATAATGATAACACTTGAATGTGTTTCCATTGTGCTGGAGCATTGTAAAGCTTCTAAAACATATGGAGCAACGCACCTGTTGCAGCAAATATGAAACTAAGTCAATGCTCGCACTTTCAAGCCAGCCTTGGCAGCGCTGTCCATTTGATCATTTTTGCATGAGTTGTGCATAAACATTGACAATATTCTCAGCAGCAAAGATAAAAAAACGTAGGAGAAGAAGAAGCATCATTATTCGGAATTTGTTGAGAGTCTGTTTTGTTGTGAACACGCGCACCAATGGTCGATCACGGTGGCAGCAGAGTTGCGTTCTTTGTCGGCTTATGTACGTGTTTCCTCGCTCATTCACTTAAATTTAAAATGAAGGATACCACACAGAAGCTATCCATGCTATCTAAACTAAGCTTTCTGTATTGTCCAAAATTTCATCTGGTTGACCTTAAAGAATCTTATACTTTTATTGTTTCGCGACTTCCAGGGGGCCTGCTCAATGCAGCCAGTATGAGTGATGCCACCCTGGAAGGTGACTTGGTGAGGCACTTGCAAGGTGAGTGTGAAAACTTCTATTTACTATTATAATTTTCATGCTTCTATTTACTCAGTAAAATATGTTGCTTGGCAAGTTGGTTGAAGACTGCAGGGTGCATTGTAGCTTAACAACTGTAAGGAGGTAAGAGCAGGAGGCAATACATCGTATCTATTGCTTCTTACACTGTCCTTTTTAAGGCGAAAGCCCTAAGGGTGCAGGGTAAGCCCTATACATCCCATGCATTTTTGGCCATTTTGAGGTGCCGTTTTCTCAGTGACTAAAAGGGTAGGCTTGTGCGAATATTCGAACGAATATTACAGTATTCGAATTCGCTTAAAACGAATTTAAATTCTAGGAAATTTCGAAGTATTCGAAATGAACGAATAGACATATATAAACCGCATGTAACCCCCTGTAAAGGTGGTTTCACTGCAGTGGAGGTGCGCTGTACCGTGAATACACCTTTCCAGGAGAAATCCGCACTGCCACGAAGCCCCACTTCAAGTTTAAATGAACATACAGTAAAACCTCATTAATTTAAAGTCACTGGGTTTTCGAATGAACCAAACATACAAAAAGCGGGATGCAAGGAACTTCGAACTAGTGGAAGTAATCAGAGGTGGTCTTTTGCTGTTCCTGCTCGTTTGAGGCTACAAGGGTTATGTTTTCCAACAATACCTGGTCCCAATTTTGCCGCTAAACCGGGGAAACGGCGGGCCTCGCTGCTGCCAGCGCAAGAAAAAAGAAAAAGAGGGAAAAAAAACAATCTCGTGGTCAACTGAAATGTGCGCCTGCGGAAAAGACGTGCTTCGCTGCAACACAGTGGTGACATGCAGGTAGCATGTCACCTGCTCCTTGCAGTGTCAGCGCGTCATGATGCGACCATTTGCCCATTCTTTCTGGTAAAATAATTTAAAAACAACCTGTGAGACTGAATTCGTGATGTGTTCTGGCTGGGAAAACATGATCAGTGAAGTTTTCAAACTGAGTTTTCGAAGTAGGCGTTGCAGGCAAGTACTCCGCCAGCAGTGCAACTGCGCAAATTGCCGGAACAACCGCTAATCGGAGGTTCGCATATATCGCGAATTCCGTCAAACTGCCCTTTATTTCTCTATATTCCCAGAAAGAATGGGTAAATGATGACTCGCTGACGTTGAGAGAAGCATGCGTCATGCTGCCCGCGTGTCACTGCTGTGTTGCAGTGAAGCACATCTGTTCCGCAGGCGCACATTTCAGCTGACCATGAGACCGCCTTTTGTTCAGTTTTTTTCTTGCGCTGGCAGCAACGAGGCTGGGATGTTTCACTTGTCACTCATTAGTATCGCAACATTGCATTGCCTTGTGGCTCCTAAGGGCCATCGTTTCTGCGGATTTGCGGCTAAATCGCGATCCGAGAATTGGCACATGGCACCCAAAGTTTTCGAATTAACCGGGCTGGTACTGACCGCCACTTCAAATTATCCACTCAAATTTACATTGCATATACAGGGCCAAGGAAATCCTTTTAATTATGCAGGATCTCGAATTACTGAGGTTTTACTGTATTACCCTCACATCAATTCATCATTTTTTAAGTTTAAAAGCTTGTTATACCGGCTTTTATGCTCCAAGTACAGTAAATCTTAAAATTAAAACGTAACATATTTTACAGGTTATCACTTGCATTCTACTGAAAGTCAAATACTGCTATTACTCAATGTGGCTTCCACTTCCCTTTGAACCAAAAAGAATGACATATGCATATGCCTTGTTTCAACTTTAAAAATATTGCGCTGGTTAGTTGGATCATGACAAATATGCTCATTTTTCTTAGCAGGCTACAGCATACTGTTGCTCAGGCCGACCACTCTGCCTTTCTGTAAAAAAAAACCTTTCTCACCATTTTTTAAGCTTTTAAGCTTAAAAAATGGTGAATCGATGAGAGGGTAAAATGTTCATTTAACCTTGAAGTGGGGCTTCGCGGCAGTGCGGATTTTTCCCGAGTAGGTGTATTCACTGTACAGCATACCTCCACTGCAGTGAAACCACCTTTACAGGGGGTTACATGCAGTTTATATATCGTATTTACCTGCATAATTTGCGCACCCCTGATATTTAGCCAGCTTTACTAAAAAAAAAAAACATATTTACTCTCATATTTTGCGCTCCCCTCCCCACCCGAGCCAGCTCACCGGCGCGTGTGCACGGAGAGACTTTGGACGGCTGTGGCCCCGCGGCTCTCACCAAGCAGGCGAGCACAGTCATACACAAGACGGGCTGCGAGTGCGAAGTCCCTTCTTCTGATTACTTCGTTCTATTCTCCGGAAACCCCCGAACTATGGTATTCTTTGGACCGTACCAACCGTACCCGAACACCCAAACCTGTTCACGGGTTGTCGGAACTGCTCGAGCGTTCTCCCGCCGTGAGAATGCATGCATGCGACACGGCACGGACTACTTTCTGCATCAGAGACGTGCGAGGGCTAGTCGTGCCAACTTTTCCCCTCGCTGCCCCTCCTCCTCTGCGTCTGCGCTGCAGCCTTGGTTGATTTTGGAAGTTTAGGTTTCGCGATCAGCCAGTTGCGTTCAGACTGTTCTCTTGCGCTGGCCTACAATAACTATTCGGCAAAATTCAAGCTCACTGTTATGGTGTTTGCCTAAGAAAACGGAAACCGTGCCGCCGCCAAGCACTTCAGTGTGAATGAGAGTCACATTCGGTACTGGATAAAGCAGAAGAGTTCGCTTTTTAATACAAGACCGGTAAGGAGAGCATTCCGAGGACCGAAGCATGGAAAGTTTCCTGCCGTGGAAGAATAAAATTTCATATATGTGCGAGAGCTTAGGTCCACCGCTATCGCCACGTGCCGTGGCACCTCGTTACTGCCAGCATTGTCGCGAAGAGCTTCAAGAAGACGGGGCTGTCGAACGCGCTTACAAGAGAACTGTATTTGTTGACACAATTCGCATTTACAAGAGAACTGTATTGGTTGCCATAAAATTTACACTTGCTGAAGACCTTCTATACCATCTGCATCTCCACTTATCGACAGGAACAACAGACACAAGGTATAATGAAGCTTCGAGGTATACAAAGTATAATGAAAAGTGTTCGAACAGATGCGCTCTGAAGAACAAGTGCGAGTACAGTAAAAGCTCGTTAATTCGACACCCATTAATTCGGATGGCTCTATTGGTCCCGGCCAAAGTGCATGTTAATCTATGGGACCAAACCTTCGTTAATTCGTCAGAATTCGGCTCTGCACCGCTTAATTAGGACAAATGCTGACAATTGCCATTACACAAAAGTGTGGTAAAGCAGCGCTGGCACCACTGGAGTGAAACCGAAACCTGAGTGGCATCGCCATCGTCATCGACTATAGTGGGGTCGATCGCAGCGTCATCGAACGTCGGCGTCTTCTTTCTTCGCTCCACTGCGCCTCCAACACCATTTTCCCTTGTGTTGTCGTGTCGGCACCGTCTCTTCTTGCGGAGTGATGCGGATGTGACCCTTAAGGACTACATCACGATTGATGATTGTGTCGCCACAACTGGTCTCCTGACCAATCAAGAAATTAGTAATTATGTCACGGGCGCCCAGGAAGACCACGATTCTGACGACGAGTCATGCAAGGAGATGCAGCCGTGACCTCATTGCACCTCACGGGAAGTCTCGGGGGCTCTTTTGATATTAGAGGACGTTTGCCTGAGCACTTCTGACAGTTTGCGTGCTGTTGGCCATTTGGAAGAGTTATGAAAAATTGTAATGTCAGCCAGAATCTGCGCGAAAACGCAGACGACCATTACATAATACTTAAGCAAATAAAGGTATGCTTCTCCAAGTTGATTTTAATGTTGTTTTTCCTGTTAATTCGGACATTTTTTCAGGTCCCGTAAAATCCGAATTAACAAGCTTTTACTGTAAAAGGTCCACATCGTCTTCGGACAGCCTTAGAATCTACCTGACAATTTCCTATGCACAGCTGACTCCAGACAAGCATTTTGGCTTTCAAACACAATGTTTTTTTTTTTTTTTTTTTTTTTTTTTTTTTTTTTTTTTGACAAATGGATCGCAAGCACGGAGCACATATGAGGGGCTTGTCCTAGGGTGCGTGTTTACTCACTACTTGCTTTTGGAAAAGCTGGTATTCAGCCACGAAAGATACCTTTCATGAAAAGCACAAATGTGGAAAATATGCACAAAAAAACACCCTTACCAAATTGCCAAGGAAAAAAAAAAGAGATGTTTTTTTTTTTAATTTTGACTTGTGCTATGCCTTTAAGGATGGATGTGTGGATGAAATCGTGAAAATAGCTTCAAACAATCAATTTTTGGAGAACACTCGCCTCGACATCTGCACTGCCTTATCTATGCAGTGTCAAAACCATTACATTGAGAATGTGCTCTAAGTGCCCGAAAAAGAAAAAAAAGTTTGTAAGCGCAGTTGGTGAAAAAGAAGCTTGAAATCGTGCAAAAACATTGGAATTCGTGGCGCCCTATCTGGTCTTTCCTGCCACGGAGTGCCGCTCTCTTGATGTCATTTCAAAGCTCAAAGTTCCGCTTTTCTATTCCTGTCTTTCTTGCTTACAATGATCACATAGAAAAAGCGCAAATAACAAAAAATCGGCACTGGTCTGACAAATTCCATGGTGTACGTGGCCCCCCTATTGGTGCAGCGGGCAAGGCAATAATGTTGTTCTGGCACATAAAAATGCAGAATTTAACATGTGAATCGCATGAACCCGCTTGTATGATTGTAAGCGTTCAGATGTTATCAAACGTTTTGTACATACACAACATGAATAAAATGTTCATTAATGTTGTATTCATTTCTCGCGCTTTTCTCTCACTATCGATGTGCTGCCCTCAATTTCAGAGGCCCAGAAGATCCTGTCGCTAGAGTCCGGCCTGCGGGCAATGCTTGGCCACCTGAAGCGGACGGGCGCGACTGTGTGGTCGTACGCACAGGAGAACGAGTGGCTGTTCTGTCGCGGAGGCCTCTTCTATGCTCAGATGCAGCGAGACGTGGGCCTCGTCGACGGCAAGCACTGTCACCTGCCGCTCATCCCTGACAAGGTGACCATTTGCTCTTCTCTAAGGAATATTTACTTTGAAGGGACACTAAAGGCAAATAACACTCTATGTTAAAGTGAAAGGTCAGTGCTTTGGGGACGTCTAAAGTTTCAATACAGTCGATCCCGGATATATTGAACTCAAAGGGGATTGCAAAATAGTTCGATATATCTATAATTCGAAATATAAGATATGCGTATTTAAGGCTTATATTAATGCATTGCAGGTCTCAAAACAGTTTCCAGAATTCATAACAAGCGCTGACATGACGGTTCGCTCACAGCTAGTATGCTAAATAACAAGGTGGCAACTTCTTCTTTGCAAGTTACCGCACTATATTTTGCACAAAAATAGTCCGTAAACTTGTCTTGCTTCTTGCGCGCGCCGTCAAGTTCATCAACTCATCCTAAATATCATTGAAGCTTTCCAAATAAGCAAATTCAGCACCTTTTGCCACAACAGCAGTGACCGACGCTGAACGCAGATGCAAGCTCTGGAGCGTGGTAAGAGGTTGTTTAGCGGAAGCATTGACTTAGTGGCGGCGTTGACATCTTCATAATCGCACAGGTACACTTTCGCGGCACCGGCAATGTCAGCCTTGATCGCGGCATTGATGCATTCAGAAACAGCGACGTCATCTGTGCCGATGAAGTTGCTTGCTGTACTCCCGTCCGAGAACGTGCCCGGAAATGCTAAGTCGCAAAATTCACTGAGGCACCGTACGCCGTTTTCAGCGGTCATGACACACCCAAAGTCATCTGGCACCAAAGCCCGCAAGGAAACGGTTCATGACGGTGCTTTGCTAGACGTTGTTACAAGCACCAGTCATCATTTTATTGCTACGAGCCGGCCAATGTTTAGTTCGACTCCCGAATGAGGATTTGTCAGGAACGAAGCGAGAAGTACACGAGTCGTCAAGCTGCAAGAGACAACGGAGCCCACAAACAACGAAGGAACAAGACTCCACTGTCGACATCTTGGCGATGGCAATGGCACTTGTAGCTCTGTAGCAAGCAGCCGCTGCTTTGGTGTGAAAAGCAAGAAAAAGCGTAGCCTCCGAGACGTGTGTTTTATAACCAAAAACGCCAAAAATATGTCATGACGTTGAGGATCTCGAAGGCCATGCTTTTCGGGCCTGCATGCCATCGTGCGCGAACAAACAGGGAAGAGAATGCGAACATTGTGACGAGGCTGCCGAGTATCTCCACATTCATCTCATTTTGGTGCCTTCGGGAATTGGCCCCTTTGAAAAACACTATGCACGCGCGTTACAACCTACAGATCGCGTATCAAACAAACCAGTGCACTCGCAAGTGCTATGCAACCAACCAGATCAACGTAATGCAACGACACCACCTTTTCGTCACCTGCTCGAAAAGAGGGATCAGAACTTGGCAGAACGCGGCCGAAAATGACCAACATTTGTTAGGAAAAATGCACTCCCTGGAGCGTAGCGCGGCGTAGCACAGCGTTCGATATATCGGATGTTTCGCTGCACGGGAATTCAATATACATGTGCACCAGCCCTATACTTTTGCATGGGAAATTCAAGGGGATTTTTCAACTGTTCGATATAGCCAATAATTCGATATATCCGGGATCGACAGTCGTTATACAGTGAAATCTCGGTATAACGAACTTCAGGGGGCCGCGGCAATTTGTTCGTTATTTTGAAAGGTCGTTATAGTGAAAGCCCAAAAATTAACTATAAATACTTATTTTCCACCGACCAAAACGACTTACCTTTACAACGGTGGGTCCTTGAACTCGTTTTTCACGAGAGAAAACAAATGCACAAGTGAACACCAAAAAATGCACGTTTCCTTAAAGAAGTCCGTGATTTTTTTTTTGACGCGTGCAGCACAAACTTTGCAGCGCGAAGGCCTCCAGCTCAACCACATTCCTGTGGAGCGATTAGGTCGCTTTGCCATTTTCGCTAGGAAAATGCGTGCTTTCCGCATGGATATCCATCATATCTGCGGCCGTCACGACCTCGTCACAGTCTTCAGGTTGCGACGAGGTCGCACCTTCATTGTCCGCAGCATCGTCCACACCACCGTCGCTGCCTTCATCTTGAATGGTTTGAAGGATGTCTTCAGTCGTCAGCTCTGCTGATGTTGTGGTTCCTTCATCGCACAGCACATAATCGTCAAATGAGACCAAATCCATAGCCAACAGATCAGTCACCTCACTCCAAAGCTCGCCAGGATTGCCCTCCTCCGCCTGGTCATCGTTGCGTGGCTGCGCGGCGTCTTCTGGTTGCTCACTCGTGTGCATGAGCCCTGCTTTCCGCCAGCAGTTCTGAACAGTTGTTGAAGTGACGCTCCACCATGCACCGGTGAGCATTTCTGCCGCCTGTCGTACGTTGATGACAGTCAACTGCTGAAGTCACAGGTTTATAAGCACACGCTGAACAAGGCGCTTGCGGAAGTGCGCCTTGACACTTCTAATTATTCCCTGATCGAGGGGTTGAAGCACAGATGTGCAGTTGGGTGGAAGGTACTCAAGGCGCACATTAGTCAGCCGTACTCGCATGGAAGGGACACTACATTCTTCATGCAGCGCGGTTGTGCAAACCTTCCAATGACGAGAGGCTTAAGGGGGGACGCGGCTTTCGTATCGCGAAAAATGGCAAAAAAATCGATTTTTTGAAAATCACATTTTCAGTTTCTGTAGCCCTTTTTATATCCGATTCCAAAATATCTTCACCGAAAACCGCGTAGAAGTGCTATAAAAAAATCGTTGCGCCTGCCGAGGTGGCGAAAATTATTGGGGAAATCGCAAAAAAACACTGATTTTCAAAAAATCATAGCTCCGCAACGACGCCACCGGGCGCCGATATCTTGGGCTCATCGGAAAGCGCATTTCTCCGTCTTCAAATTCCCCGCCGCAGCTGGCTCCTCCCTTCGAAAACAAGCGCACAAAAAGCAAATATTCGAAGGTCGTTTCGAGCCCTCCGATTGGCCGCGTCCGCCATGTTGCCCCGGCACGCCTCGCCATTGGTCCGATGCTCGCTCCGGGAGATCGTCGTCTGCAGCTCGTGCGTCTCGAGCTCACGGCTGTCGAAAGTCGCGCTACTTCGTGGCGTGTTCGCAATCGCTCTGTGTTCACGGCAGCTACTAGTGGAAGCTCGGTGGGATTACGATGGCGCGCCGCACTCGTAGCGAACATCGCAAACGCGCGTCTCGGACCGACTTTCTAGCGTTGACTCGTCGGATCCGTGGTTGGAAGTTCTGCTTATGCGCACTTCGGACGTCGTGACAAAGATGATCGCAGGACGACTCTTTGTACTCGCAACCACGCCTTACGAACTTTGAAACATCGGGCACCGCGGCCGGCGCGTCTACTGCTCCGAGTCGTCACTAGGCCTAACTCCGCTCACGGCATCGGCACGCGAGACGAACCTCGAACTTTGCGGGCAAGAGCAACGCGTTAGCGGACTCGCGGCAGTGTGCTTCTTCGCAAGGAACGAAGCGCTTCCCCGCCGGCTCCTCGGTACAGCGGATGGTCATTTTACGCATCGGCAGCTGACCCCACGGCCAAGCTCGTCGCGCAGCGGGCGCGCGTCGGCGTCCCGCAATGCGAGGCCAAACACGTTGCGCGCCTATTTTTCGTCGCCGCACCTAGGCATATTGCGCATCGTCACCGAATGCCGCCACCCAGCACATCGCGTGCTGACTTCCCGGACTATGCGGCCGAGCACTTAGAGGTGAAATAAATCACTTTTGATGCAATTTAGGCGCGCTTGGAGCCGTGCGTGGTATCGCCGTAAGCGCTCATGAATCATCTGAAAAAATAAAAGCCTCGCAGAAAACCGTGTCCGTGACCGGGTGAATGATGAAGCGCATCGCAGGCGAGGTTTACAAATTAGCTTGACGAGTGAAACAGGGAGATGAATTCATATCTGCCCAGTTCGCGTCTTGAATAAACTGCTAAGGAATTCCTATTCCACCAATGTCTTGGCCATAACTGCCGGTTATTTAGGAGGAAGTGATAGGTTGCCATGATGAGAGCCGCTTTTAGTATCCTATAAAAATGATTCAATGATCAATTGCAATCAAGACTGTTAATTATGTTAATGAGAGCATGAATACAAGAAAGCTGGCAAATCATCATAATACATGACCTACTTGAATTACAATATCTTGTTTTTTGTCATGCCTATTACACCACTTCATAACTTCGTTTAAAATTCATGCTACGTGTTCTTTGTATATCAGAAAAGGATTTTAAGAAAAAAGAAAGAAAACAAAGGCACAACCGATGAAAGGCCACATGTGCAGGAGGTCCAACCTTATAAAACACCTTAAAGATCACAATCTTCTTGTGTTTTAGAGAAGCAAGGCACCTCAAACTAAAGACAGGGCACTCAAGAAAGTGCACATTACGAAGGACTCAAAAGATTACGACCCCAGTGCCTTTTGATGAAGTAATATCGTTGGTACAACTTTAAAAGCCGTTTTCTCAAAACGACTTTTCTTGCTTCCTGCTTCGCTTGTTCCGCTGATTTCTCACCGACCGCTGGGTCTATTTCAGTTCCGTTTTTTGTTCTATATTCCTTGAAGCACAGTTCAGGGCGTGACATTCTTGCTTTTTCAGTATGGCGTTTTGATAATTAGCTATTTGACGAGTTGCACAAAGCCTCGATGCCTGTTGCGCAGTCACCTCATGAAAAAGGAAAACTTAAAAAAATTTTGTTGCAAATAAAAAAATCTAAGAATGTCACGCCCGCAATCAGACATCTTAGAATGCATAGCACTTTGAACGAGTTTCCTATCGCATTTTTTAAGCAAGTCAGACTCGGAACAAGAGCAGAAGGTGAAATATATTGTAAATCAAAAAGTTGTAAAGATATATTCATGAAATTTCTACAGTAGCATTAAAACAACATTTCAAATAAGTGTGCCAATTTTCATCAAAATCCATGAAGAAATAAGAAAGTTGGTACCGAAAGCCACGTCCCCCCTTAAGCTTCTCTGTGCCGGTTGCGTTGCAACAATACAGAACAGTAACGCGAACCTTCGATTTTTTGCCGCCCTTGCACTCTTCCCCCTTAAAGTGCATCGTCTTGTCCGGCAAAAGTTGGTAGAAGCAGGCCGTCTCATCGGCATTGAATATATCGGCCACACTGTATGACTCCATTATTTCCCTAAACTTCTCTTCCCGCCACGTGGACGCTGCCGCTTCGTCTGCTGCCTTCTCCTCACCGGACACAGTCTGCCAGGTGATCGCATTTCGCTGGCGAAAACGGTGGAGCCAACCAGAAGATGCTTCGAAGTCTGTTACATTCAGAATTGCAGCAAACTGTCGCGCCTTCTCCTGAATCAGTGGGCCCGACACGGGCACGTTCTGGGCTCTTACATCTTTGAACCATGTGAGCACCGCAGAGTCTATCGGCTGGAAGTCACCAAGCCGCAGTCGCTTCCTTGAGGGGGCAAGTTGAGATTGATCCTGGCACTTCATTATTTTGTCCTTATCTTTCAGGATCGTGGCAATTGTGGAACGCGCCACTCCAAGTTCTTTGGCCACAACAGCCTGCTTTTTACCTTCCTCCAGTTGCCGAAGAATATCGACTTTCTCGCTTAGCGAAAACTGTTTCCGCTTCTTCGTCGCAAGCAGAGATGAACTCATTGTAGCACCGCAGCGCGAACTCCGACTTGCTTTGCGGACGTGATAAGTAAACACCGAAGAGAGATGGACACGACTGACAAGGCCTAGAGCACATGTAGAAGTGACAAAGAAAAGAAAAACCCGAAGCGTCGCGGCTGTCCGCCTCTTCCGAAGAAAAGAAAGAGCTAAAAAAGAAAATTCCTCGCGTTTCCTTTTCTGCTCCCTCGCAGTCTCAGGTTTTCCGCGCCCATGCTTCCTGCTCCGCAACTCCCACTCTGCCTCGCTGACCTTGCCCTCCCTTGTTGCCCTCGCCCCTCGCCTCTACTCTTGTAAACCAGCGTCGGCGTTTCAACAAAAAGAAAGAAGAGAAAGTCATCCTTTCGTTTTCGTTTTTTTTTTCCCTCCGCACCGTCGCGCGTCTTCCGAGAAGCAAGGCGTCCTTTCGCTGTGTCGTCTGCTTGCGTACCGCTCCGGTGGTCGCGACGGATTTCAGAACATGAGTTCGTAGTACTGAGGCGTTGTTACTATAACGCGGAACTAAATATAGCGCTCGTTATTCTGAAAAGTTCGGTATTCTGAAGTACGTAGTAGTGAAATAATTTTACATTGAAACTATTAGCAGTCGGCGCGGGATTTTTTAAAAGTTCGTTAATCTGAAAAGTTCGTTCTACCGAGATTTCACTGTACATAGCAGTGCTTTAGTAATTGAGAATACAGGGCAAATGTAGGGCACGATTTGCACCACCAGTGGCACATTCTGGAACATAAGCCCAATGACGGTTGTAGGGCCTCAGTAAAAGTAATCACTACAGTCGAACCCGCTTATAACGAACTCGAAAGTGTCGCGCAAAGGGGTCGCTATATCAGTAATTCGTTGTATATGGACTCGCCTTTAAAAACGTGCGCTTAGCGGCCAAGCTGTCCTTTTTTTCTCTGCAGATTTATTAAAGTGCACCCAACCCCTCCGGTGACAAGCTAAGCCTTTTCGCGTCGTGAAGCGACGCCCACTACACGCTCACGAGTGAATTACCCGCATTTGCAATGAACTGACACCATTTCATCGAAGCGTGGTACTGCCAAGTGGAGCCGATCATCCCTGGCTAGTTGCGTGCAGCGCGTCGCCTACTCAGCTCGCGGAGTCACTGCCGGGCCGCTTGTTGTATGCCGTATGCACGCGTTTGTACGTTCTTCGTGCCTGCTTCACTCCGGACCGTGCACGGGTGCAGCGAGTAGCCTGTTCGTTCAACGCGGCGAAGACAAGCAATTTGCAAGCAACGCGCACTCTATACGTCTCCGCGATGCTCTCGCGGCCCTGCACGACGATGCGCGGCGCACTTGAGTTGTCACCTAGTCAAACACGCAGTATACGCTCGCTGTCAGTGCATCGACGTTTCTCTGTGCCCGCGCCACTCAACAACAGCGAGCTACTTTCGTTACTAAGCGACGCGCACTTTAAAACGGTCTCGCATGACGCGGCGGCGGCGAACTTGCGAACGGCAGCAGGGCGCGCTCGTACCGCCGTCAATCCACACAGTGTATGGTGTACGCCACACGCGCAGCCGAGCAGATATCTACAGATGACTGTGATATAAGATTATCGGCTATAAGTCATAACTGCACGTTCATCGACGGCCGCCACCTCGCCTTCGCTCTTTTCTGATGCTTATCCGCGAAGGCATCGCCGCAATCGCGCAGAAGTCGTAATCACCGATCGACCGGTCTGTGCCGTTACCGAAAAGACGGACGACCTTTTGCGGCACATTGTGGCGTCGACGAGTTTAGGGACGCAGTGAGCCTTCATGCGATGGAAAGTTATCGCGGTTATCACTTCTTGCATTTATGCCTTCTTGCGCTCCAAGGCATTGTTTGGTTCATCGTAGGCAGTCGTAGCTGCAGAGAACGGCATCAGGAAAGGTTACCGTGCGAAAGCTGACCGCAAGGCTTCATGCTGCCTCCTTTTTTTTTTTTTTTTTCCCGCTCACTGCCATTCTGCCACTGAAGAAAAGGCTGGAAAGAGAGCGACCTCGCTCGCAGCATCCGAAATCTGCGTGCGGTGTTCGTCGATCAGGAATATCTTAGTCGCGAGTAAACTGGAGTGGGGCACGCGCGAGCGCGCGCTCCTCTCACGTTTTAGAAGGCCTGTTTTAACTTTTTTTCGCTTCGTATGCGCCATATTTTTACCACGACCGTGTCTGAAGTGTTCGTTGTAAAAGTAGGAGGCTTTGAAAAATGTTCGCTATATCTGGACGCAGCTTCAATGTTTAACATTGGAAAATCGTAAGTGCACCCAATTATAACCGATAGATCGTTATACGTGGGATCGTTATAAGTGGGTTCGACTGTAGTACTCAAACTACCCATGAGGGAAAAGAACATTTAATTGCATTACAAGAAGGATTGAAGTGAAACTTGTGCACTTAAAAATGTTTGATTCCTGCAAAAAAGAACTTCCTTACGTTACCCTTGAGAATGGCCAAGTTCCATTTTTACCGGCTGTTGGGCAGTAGAGAAAGTGAAGGGCGGGTGTGGCTACATCAGAAGGCTGTTCTCAGAGGCGGGTGGTTTGAATAGCGCTAACGGTATGTTTACCATTAGAATATCATTTTCTTTCAAACTAGGCATTTCCCTGGCATGAAACGAGCACTATGAGGTTTCTGGAACACTATTTCAACAATGTACGGACTTAATATTTGCCTTTATTGTCCCTTTGGAAGATTGCGGCAGTTTGACAGAAGTGAGCATGTGTAGTGCACGAGCTTTGTACAGTTCTGTACGAAGCTTGGAAACGTGACACTATCACACCTGAAATTATCCCATCATTATTGTATTGCCTGTTTCTAGGGCACGGGCCTGTTGAGCCTTGTACAGCTTTTTGTCCATGTCTCAAACTTTGTTGTGTGTTGAACTGAGGGGGATGATGAAGGATGTGAGACATAATCATTTGCTTGCGCTCATTATTGCCGTTTCAGGTGTTCACGTACAATGCCAAGCATGACCGCCTCGAGCTATGCTTCGAGCCGTACGGCCACTTTGCCATCGGCCCCGATGTAGAGGCCAAGATTGCTAGCGGCCAAGTTGGTAGCACGGGCCAACACCATCAGAGCCCAACCACGTCGCCCACTTCGGCAACGGCAGCCTCCTCCTCGTCTGCGGCAGCCGCCGAAGGAGCGTCTACCTCACCGGCCAGCTCAAACACCGCCGGCAGCTCCACAGATGAAAAGAAGTCTGCCGGTGTCGTAGCCAAGCCGAGCCGGACCGTGGTGCGCAAGGGTCCCGGCTTCACAGTGCTAGCTCCCGCCTCGCCGGAAAAACCAAAGAAGCCAGCAGAGTCCGGGCACAGCGAGCAGGAGCGGGCTCTGGAGCAGCTCCAGACGGTCGTATCTATGCTCCAGGACCAAGAAAGCAGGGTAAGAGACGCTCATGTCATAGAGTTTCATAATAATGCGTTAAAAGAAAATCTCACGCCAGTGTCTATGGGAGCTGCCAGCATGGGAATGATGGGTAGTAGTACATGGATTTGCCTAAGCTTTGTTCTTTTCGCTTCGCATGGCCTGCAGCCGCTTTGTTACAAGAAGTTCAGCAAAAGTTCAGGAGTCTCACTTCACCGCATTGACCCTTTTAGGGCTGGCATTGACCCTTTTAGGCTGGCCAATTCAAATCAGCTCGCAAGGTTCACAACGAGCCATTTCTTGATCCTAAGCAAAAGCCAAAACACAATAAACAAAGCCACAAGCATTCGAAGCCGCAAGCACAAAGACTAGGCAAATCTATGTACAGTATAGACCGCTTATAACGTAAGTCGCCGGAGTTGCGAATATCCGCACTATAAGCGGTACCGCACTATAACCAAAACAACCTTCTTCAAAGGCTGCACTTGCGCAAAACGTGTTGAGCATGTAGCCTCGCGTGTCCGATAATCGACATATGCGATTTGGGGAGCTTACAACCACTTAAATCTCCGAATGTTCAAAAATTAACCGCCAAAGACCCGCATTGCCAACGAAATGAACACGGGGGAAAAAAGCAAACAAAACAAGGTGCCATCGCGGAAATTCGCCGACTACGTTTCAGGCCACCTCGAGGTATGCGCATTACACAGAAACCATGTCGAATCGCGACCGAAATTTCACGTGCTGAGCGCGGTACCGATCGTTCGATTTCACGGGCGCGCACGCGATGTCCAAGACATTGCAATCGAATCCGGAACTACCATTCGAGAGTTGCTTGTGCCAACCATGCCCTCGTTTTCATTAACGATATGATTCTCTTCCCTTCAAGTGCAGCCATCACAAAAAAGTTTCGTTGATTCCGCACCAAACCGCAACTTTTATCGCCCGCGACCGCTACCGAAAAGCAACCAACGCTGATTAGGCCTAGCCTGCGGTTCGGCATGTTGTCGCGGGAAGTTTGACCAAGACAACATGAAGGTCGGACGTCGAAAAGATCGCACTCAAGCACTAACCCAAGAACAGCGCGCGTGATATGAAGTTAGTGTTCGCGGCCGGGAGATCAACGGCGACAAAAGCCCGCCAAGCTCGTTTAAGTCCGCGCACTGGCAGAAAAGGCAGAAGCTCGCGTCATGAAGCCGCATGGACGAGGTAGCTGCGATATCTCTAGCAAGTGTGATAACGGCGACGCTTTTCCCGACAGGAAACTTACTTTAAAGCGCACTTGATGAGGACGCAATCATACGTTCCACGCGTAACGCGCTGCCAGCAAGCGGCCGCGGAGCCTTGCCGCCGCCGGTGCAAAGGCTACTCCGTCGCCTAGGCAACCACCATCCTTCCCCACTCGGCGAGCCCGCACAGCGCTGCCGCGGTCTTTTTCCTCCCTCTGCCCCTCGTTCGTTCACTGTGCGTGCCCTCGCCCTTCGTAACGACCTCGTCGCTCCCTCCCCAGCGGCGTACCTCCTTTGAGAACCGCACTCGCTGCCGCGTTTGTCAGAAATATTTTCCCGCAACCGCATTATAAACGGTATTTCATCTTGGGGGACTGCACAATAAGCGGTATGCGTACACGTGCGGTTCTATGGGAGGGTAAACGGGGGTCGAAAAAGACCGCATTATAACCGGTCCTGCACTATATGCGGTTACGTTATAAGTGGTCTGCACTGTACTACGTACAGTGGAACTTCGATTATACGACTTTCAGGGGACCGCGCAAAATCGTCGTATAATCCGGGCATCGTATAATCGAAAAACCGAGAATACAGGCAGTGACGGTCATTGTTGCCCCACAACAGCGGGCACATAATGCCTAAGAAAGTCCGCGGCACAAGCCTACGCTGCTCCGAGGAATGTAGATTAAATTAATGGAAAAAATGACAACCACGCATTTTATCGGAGGTGTGAACGAACCTTTATTTCTCAGCTTTTAAAAAAATTTGTGATTTTCTTCTGAGAGTTTGCCCAGCCACGACGCATCAGCTTTCTTTCGATAGCTGCAACATCTGGCAGCAAGTCGCCGATCTCATCGCGTGCGCAAGCAAACCGCCGAATGTGGTCAACGTAGCACAACACGTCCGCGTAAGTCGGAACGGACGCACTAGCCTCTGCAGCGTCGTCCATCTCTTCCTGGTCGGAAGTTCCCGCAGTGTCGGGGTGCACAGTTTCGATAATGTCATCCAGCAACACTTCGCTGCACACTGCAATGTCGTCGTCGGCACCAACATAGTCCGCGAAAGATCCAGGCAGCTCCAGGCTGCCGAACTCTGGTTCGTCGTCAACAGGCACTGCAGCTTCACTGGTAGAACGAGCACCATTTCTATTAAAGCCGCAGTGCCTGAAGGAGTTGGCGAGGGTTTCTGGCGTGACTGCGTCCCATGCACTAGCAATGTAGTGCATTGCACCAAGCACAGAAAGCTTCTTATCCAACTGCTTGCGTTCCATGCCCGCCAGCCGACGCTGCACCAGAAACTTCCAATACAGTCGAACCCGTTTATAACGAACTCGAAAGTGTCGCGAAAAGTGGTCGTTATATCAGTAGTTCGTTGTATGTGGACTCGCCCTTAAAAACGTGCGCTTAGCAGCCAAGCCGTTCTTTTTTTCTTTGTGCACTTTTATTAAAGTGCTAACAACCCCTTCGGTGACAAGCTAAGGCTTTTCGCGTCGTGAACCGACGCCCGCTGCGTGCTCACGAGTGAATTAACCACCTTTGCAATGAGCTGACACGGTTTCACCGAAGCGCGGTACCGCGACGTGGAGCCGATCATCCCCGGCTAGTTGCGTGCAGCGCGTCGCCTACTCGGGTCGCGGAGTCACTGCCGGGCCGCTTGCTGTATGCCGTACGCGCGCGTTTGTACGTTCTTCGTGCTTGCTTCACTCCGGACCGTGCACGGGTGCGGCGACTAGCCTCCTCGTTCAACGCGGCGAAAACAAGCATTTTCCAAGCAACACGCACTCTACGTCTTCGCGATGCTCTCGCGGCCCTGCACGACGATGCGCGGCGCACTTCAGTTGTCACCTAGTCAAACACGCAGTATACGCTCGCTGTCAGTGCATCGACGTTTCTCGGTGCTCGCGCCGCTCAACAACAGCGAGCTAATTTCGTTTCTACAAAGCGACGCGCACTTTAAAGCGGTCTCGCACGACGCAGCGAACTTGCGAACGGCAGCATGGCTAAGCATGGCGCGCTCGTACCGCAGTGCCGCCGTCAATCCGCAGTGTACGGCGTAGTACGCCACACACGCAGCCGAGCTGATATCTACAGATGACTGTGATAAGGTTAATGGCACGTTCATCGACGGCCGCCACCTCGCCTTCGCTCTTTTCTGATGCTTATCCGCGAAGGCATCGCCGCAGTCGCACGGAAGTCGTAATCACCGATCGACCGGTCTCTGCCGTTACCGAAAAGACGGACGACTTTTCGCGGCACATTGTGGCGTCGACGAGTTTAGGGACGCAGTGAACCTTTTTGCGATGGAAAGTTATCGCGGTTATCACTTCTTGCATTTATGCCTTCTTACGTTCCAAGGCATTGCATGCTCATCACAGGCGGTCGTAGCTGCATAGAACGGCGCCAGGAAAGGTTACTGTGCGAAAGTTGACCGCAAGGCTTCATGCTGCCTACTATTTTTTTCCCCCACTGCCATTGTACCACTGAAGAAACGCCTGAAAAGTGAGCGACCTCGCTCGCAGCGTCCGAAATCTGCGTGCGGTGCTCTCCGATCTGGGTATCTTAGTCGCGAGTAAACTGAAGCGGGGCACGCGCGAGCGCGCGCCCCTGTCACGCTTTAGAAGGCATGTTTTAACTTTTTTTTAGCTTCGTATGCACCACATTATTACCGCAACCCTGTCTGAAGTGTTCGTTGTAAAAGTAGGAGGCTTTGAAAAATGTTCGCTATATCTGGACGCAGCTTCAATGGTTAGCATAGGAAGATCGTAAGTACACCCAAATATGGTCGTTATAACCGATAGATCGTTATATGTGGGATCGTTATAAGTGGGTTCGACTGTATTTCTGTTTCATCCACTTGATGACGCCAGCGTCAAGTGGCTGCAGCTGGCTAGTGCAGTTAGGGGGCAGAAATGCAACTTTCACATTTCTCAAATGCGACACATCTGATGGATGGCATGGCGCATTGTCAAGCAGAAGAAGAATCTTTCTGTTCTTAGCCCCCATTTTGGAGTCCAGCTGCTGCAGATATGTAGAAAACATAGCAGCCGTCATCCAGGCTTTCCGGTTGAGCGTGTACTGGCACGGCAGCCTTTTCAAATTCTTGAAGCATCGCGGCTTCTCAAACTCGCCGATCACGAGGGCAGGAAGCTTTTCAGAGCCGTCTTCATTAGCGCAAAGCAATACGGTAAGACGCTCTTTGCTTCGCTTACCCCTGTGACAGCTCTCTCCTTTGAATGCCAATGTCTGTTCTGGCTGCATATTATAAAATAATCCAGTTTCGTCCGCGTTGAACACGTCGGACGGCTTGTATTCCCGTATCAATTCCGGCAGCAATGCAGTCCACTTTTCTACAGTGCCGGACTGACGCGCTCTCTCCACAGCAGCGGCTGTACACAACTCCACTGCGTTTTTTAAATCGATCCAACCAGCCATTGGAGGCTTTAAAGTCGTCAATGCCGCAGCGCAATGCAACTGTCTCAGCCTTCTCCTTCAAAATTGCGCCATCCACGGCAATTCCTGAACTGCGGGCCTGACGCATCCGCTCAACGAGGGCCTTCTCCATGGCAGCATATTTGCCATCTTTCGCGGCCTTCCTGTTCAGGCCGAACTTTGCCGCATTTAGTAGGATGCTGTCCTTCTTCGCGAGGATCGTTTTCAGCGACGACTCGGGAATGTTCAGGTCGCGGGCAATGCTGGCCTTTGTTGCTCCGTTCCGCTTCTCCGCCTCCTCGATTATGTGAAGCTTTTCTCCGAGCGTCAGCGGTTTTTGGTTCCGCGACATTGCGAGACGTAGCACTCGCAACCAACAATTCGAAAGCTTCCTCGCACACCAATGTCCAAACACAGAAAATTTTGCACGTGGACACAGCAGCTGTGGCGCAGCACAACCAATCGATGAGGCAAACACGTTGAGGAATGGCTGAATGGCAGCACGGCAGTAGGCCTATTCGATTTGCAAGCTTCGACCAATCGCGAGCGGCTAAAACGCCCCAGCCCTCTGGTAGCTAGACAGCGGCTAGTTCCGGTTCCCGCGGCTGTCGCAAACGTTGGCTCAACAATCGCCGTTCTCGCATACTAGAAAGCAAGCTCGAAATTATCTGCCATGTTATCTGCTCACAACGGTCACTATAAAACCACCCAAAAGAAGAGAGAGAAAAAAAAAAAAAAGGCGACAAAACGAATGCGCTCCGGCTGGCTTCGGCCAACGTTGGCTCTGGCTAGCTATGGCCGACCGCGTGTCGAAAAATTGAAAAGGCCCTGTGGTGGCAGCGCGGATATGAACTCGGTTCCTCGGTTTCCCGACTTTTTTCGCCCGGCCGCAGTGTGTTTGTGTGCCAGCCCGCGTCATCGTAGGTCTTTTTTTTCCTCGGACAGTCCAGCGAAGCGTCGTACGAGGCGGGGCCGGCGTAAAATTGCGTCGTACAATTGAAGTTTTTAATACATTATTTCTATGGGGGTTTTGCCGGGACCAAGCCAATTCGTCGTAAAACGCGGGTCGTCGCAGGACCGGGGGACGTATAATCGAAGTTCCACTGTACTACCCATCATTCACAATTCCCATATTGGTTGAACGATAGCAGCACCGCAGTTCCCTCTAGTACAGTCAACATCTGATATTTCGGACTCCCTGGGGGGGGGGGGGGGGACTGCAAAATCGTCTCAAAAATTGAGCTGTCCAAAAAAACGAATTCATGCTTTTTTATTCAACTCAAGCGCTCAAATCGCCACGGCCATGTCCGAAATAGCTTCAATGCCTCCCAGTACACTTATCAGCGCCCAGGCTCTCGAAAATACATTTGCAGTGATTCCACTCCTGCGCCAACTGCGCCAAAGTGCGCCAAATTGTATTTACTGCGCCATCCTGATAATATCGACGAAATTTGCGCCAAACTGCGCCAAAGTCTCGGGTTTGGAGGCGTCTATCACCATTCACCAGCAATCGCACCGCCGGCGCGTCAGAACATGTGCAGCTCGATCTTGGGGCTGCCAATAAAGTCGCGCAATCATGGACCAAGAATTATTCCGCTGAATAAATAGCGCTCGCGCGTGCGTTCCGAGTAAGCCACGATGCCATGCACGGAGCTTCTGTTCTGCAAGTCGGCTCGACAGCAAAACGCGCTCTCTGCAGAGGCTCGTGACGCCTAGGCCTATCGGTAGCGAGAAAGTGCGACGGCGATTCATCGGCGGACGTCGTCTGTTCCAGAAACGCTGCTGATAGCTCGTTTCAAGCGTCGCATGGCACGTAAGGAAGTAATGTTCAGTAATAACTACATGAGTGCAGCTAAAATGTCTGTCACTTCTGTTTCCGGACATCGCGGAATGAAATCTGGGATCGCTCGCAGTAGATATATGGGACAATATCGAATTTTCCTTGCTTCGCGTTTATGGAAGAGCACGCGAACGGTGGAAACGCGTTGACACTTTTCCTCAGATATACTTTATCCATGGATCTTCATCCAGAACAGCTTTTTCGTATTTCCTTCCGCCAGCACGTCCGAGTTTGTAATCACTCTGCGGTAAATACCCCCTAAAAGGCCCTGCCCTTTCGAGCTCACGTGCTAGGGTTCCAATTCGAATTTTTTGCTTGCTTTTTTAAAAATGTCATCTCATTAGTAAAATATCTCCTGGTCGGAGCAGCCGCAACTGCGCAGCTGTCAGTAGCGGGCCCGTCGCTGACGGCCCACAGTGAAGCGGCTACGCCATATTACACGTCCGCCCCTCGCTTTCGGGGGTCAATAGCTGACGGTTAAAAAAAAACTCAGTTTCGCTTAAGAGCGAAGCAATGAATGCGATACCAAAAAATTGTATTGTGAAACGAAGTAAGACTAGCCGCTAACTCTTGTGGATCCGATCTCGCGTAACTGAACAAAACGCTGGTTTAAGCGAACATGTCCCCTCCAGGAACCGAAGCGTTTTCTTGCTCTGAGTTCTCTAAACGCGAAGTAAGCGTTGAGAGCACAGCAAGTTTACGAGCCGTCTCCTGATGCCTCGAGATAGCGCGCGCGCAAGCGACTGCGCCCTTCGAACGATGCGGTACCCCCCCCCCTACCGCTCCCCTGGCGTCCCTTCATGCTCCTTACGAAAGACGGGCGGGGCGTTTCCCCTCTGATGAGCAATCGACGGCAGGCCCGCACGCGGGAAGATGTTATCTCATGCGCTGTCCGTGCGGCGGGGACAGACGGCCGGCTAGTTTAATCTTCGCTTCAGCCGCGTTCGTCGCCAGCGCTCGCGAGCTTTTACCCGCGGCTAGAATGCACGTGGTGATGTTATTAATTTGGACTTTATACGGAAAATTACGGCAACGGCGACGGCAAAAATCCGCCGAGAGTGTCCATATAATTGCTATCGCAAGGGTCAGTGTACGGGGTAGATTTCGCCCCCCCCCCCCCTAGGTGATTAGGGGAGGGGGCAGCCGCCCCCCCCCTGCCCCCCCTGTGCGCACGCCTATGCTCCTGAGATGATTTTTTTCCTTGAGATTTGCAATGAATCGAAATATTTCTAGCCTTCATAAGAGCCCCATAATAATACTAGGTGCTTAATTGTTAATGCAATATGCTTCTGTATTGCCCTCCAGGATGTAAAATTCGCTGCTCCAAAGTGCTCCCAGATGCAAAATTATCTGCTCCAAAGTGCTCCAAGATGAAAATTTTGCTGCTCCAAAGTGCTCCAAAACGGAAATTTTGCTGCTCCAAAAATTGCTCCAAATCAGAAGTCCTCGGTAGCATCACTGCATTTGGTACCTGCTGCGAACCCCCCTTAACTATGTGCCAACCGCCACTTGCAAATTCGCATCTCGTGATGAGCGCCGCTGATACCAGCAAAGCGCAGAATAGATTACGGCTCTCTCGCATGGAGTATTTGGAAACGATGACTTGGGACACAGACTGTGGTGGAAGAGTGGACGACTTGTCTGGCTTTCCCCGATGCGTGTGCGTACGTAAACGACGGGCGCACACGTCACCAAATCTCCGCCGATACGCAGCATTTGCTGCTGTGTGAAGCCGACCGTTTCTAGTTGTGTGCAGCACATCGCCAATTAAGTTGACGCCATCACTGTACTGTTGCTGTACCGTACACACGCATTTGTCATGAAAGGGTTCAGGATGTCCACTCTGTTCCTGACTGCACACGGGCGCGGCACTGGCGAGCTGGTTTCCTTCGCGAAGGCAACGTGTCTGTGCGGTGCACTTATCGGTCTCGCACAAAGAGGCAGCATGAATGGTGGCGCGGCACTTTTGGGTTCTCGCCTATTAAATGTGTGCAGTTCGCGTGCAACTGTGCTAGGCCACGTGCACTACCGAGCAGTTAACTGAAGATGCTTATCGCAAAGGTTGTCAGCGATTAAGCTGTAGTGGCGAGTTTGCCACCTGCCGCCATCACACCTCCGTGCATTTCCGCTGCTTATCCGTAAGACATACCGCACGGCGCCGTGATAGCGGCCCCTTTGAATTTCTGTCTGCTTCACCCCATAACACTTCGGCATTGCGGTAAAGCTGACTTTCAGACTCTGCTACTGTCGCAAACATCGACTCGCAAAAGCGCTGGTTCGAACCTACAAGATGATACACGGCAGAGGTGGGGGCTTCAATTAATGCCTTTCGGACCCACAATTTGGGCAGAAAGTTCGAAAAATCAGGCGCCGAAGAGTTTCAGCGTCCACATTCTTATACATTGACGTCTTTGAGGCTGGTGAGAGTGCCGCGAAAGCGTCCGAATTTTCGAGCATGTCCAAAAAATCTGGCTCTGAAAAATCGGCCGTTGACTGTAAATATTGCAGAGAACTCTATAGTTCACGCCACCCACTGCACCAGCTTCATGGCCATGGCATTCTTCATGTTGGGCGTAGAGGTTGCTGATTTGATTCCTGGGCGTGATTGTTTCATTATGATGCAAAAGCAACTTGCGTCAAAGTAATTTAATGACTGTCTCCTAAGAGCCTCTCAATTTGTCTTCTAGACTTGCCGTGAATGCTCGCAAGTGTTCGTCATGCTTCAACTAGGACATAGACGATTGTTTTATGTATTGAACTATTTTTTATCTACTATCCAGCTTTCATGCAGTGATTCCACTCCTGCACCAAGGTGCGGCAAATTGGATTCACTGCACCGTCCTGATAATATCAACGGAAATTGTGCCAAACTGTGCCAGATTCTTGGGGTTGGGGTTGTCTATCACCGGCAATGGCGCGTCACAACTTGTGCTGCTTGATCTTGGGGCCGCCAAAATCACAACAACGAACCAAGAATTATTCCGCTGAATAAACAGCGCTCACGCGTACGTCCCGAGTAAGCTACGATGTCATGCACGGTGCCAATGCAGCTTCTGTTGTGAAAGTCGGCTCGACAGCAAACCGCGCTCTCTGCAGAGGTTCGTGTCGTCTAGGCTGATTGGTAGCGAGAAACTGTTCCATAAACGCCGTTGATAGCTCATTTCAAGCATCGCATGGCAGATGATTAAAGCAATGTTCACTAATAACTACATGCGTGCCGCTGAAATGTCTGTCACTTCTGTTTCTGGGCATCGTGGAATGAAATTGGGAATGCTAGCAATAGATATATGAAACAATATCGAATTTTCCATCATTGGCGTCCATGAAAGAGCACGTGAACGGTGGGAATGCGTGACACTTTTCCGCAAATATACTTTATTCATAGATCTTCATTTGGAAGAGCTTTTTCGTAATTCCTTCCACCAGCACATCCAGGTTTGTAATCGCTCTTGCAGTAAATATCCCCTAAGCGGCCCAGCCCTTTTGAGTTTGTGAGTGCTAGGGTCTCAATTCAAATTTTTTGCTGACTTTTTTTAAAAATGTCATCTCATTAATAAAAGCATGCCTCCTGGTTGTAGCAGCCGCAATTCGGTTTTAATATGTGCAGCTGTCAGTATAGGGCTTGTCACTGATGGCCCTGGTGTCGGAAGGCTTACTGTGAAGTGGCTATGCCATGTTACATGTCTGCTCCTTGCTTTCCATGGTAGCTGAATGCAAAAAAAAAAAAAAATCGCAAAGCAAATAGTACGATACCAACAAATTGTATTGTTATATGAAGTAAGGCTAGCAGCTAACTCTTCTGGATTCGTTCTCGCTGGGCTTGTGCGAATATTCGAGCACTTCGAATGTTCGAATGAATATTACTGTATTCGAATTCGCTTCGATTCTAGTTGAAATTATGGGAAATTTCAAATTATTCGAAATGATCGAATAAATGTATATTAGTCCGCATGTAACCCCCCTGTAAAGGTGGTTTCACTGCAATGGAGGGGTGCTATACCGTGAATACACTTTTCCAGGAATAATCTGCACTGCCGCGAAGCTCCACTTAAAGGTTAAATAAACATATTGCCCTCGCATCGATTCATTCTTTTTTAAGTTTAAAAGTCTGTTATACTAGCTTTAAGTATAGTAAATTTTAAAACATAATATATTTCACAGGTTATCACTTGCATTCTACCGAACGTCAATTCCTGCTACTATTCAAAGTTGCTTCCACTTCCTTTGAACCAAAAAGAATGACATTTACCATGCCTTGTTTCAGTTTTTAAAAAATATTGTACACATTAGCTGGGTCATGACAAATATGCTAATTTTTCTTTATAATATGTGATATACACTATTTGAATTCAATTTGAAATTATTTGACCAAATCACTATTCGTTTCGAGCCTAAAATTTACTATTCGCACAAGCCTAGTTCTCGCGTAACTCATCAAAACGCTGGTTTAAGTGAATATGGCCGCTCCGGGCACTGAAGCGCTTTTCGTACTGTAAGTTCTCTAAGCACAAAGAAATTGTTGAGAGCACAGCAAGTTTACGAGCTGTCTCCTGATGCCTTGAGATAGCGCGCGCACCAGCGACTGCGCCCTTCGTGCGGGGGCCCCCCCTCACTCCTGCTTCCCATCCCCTGGTGTCCCTTCATGCTCCTTACGAAAGACGGGTGGGGCGTTTCCTCTCTGTTTGATGAGCACTCGACGGCAGGCTTCGCATGTGGGATGATGTTATCGCATGCGCCCTCCGTGCGACGGAGAACGGCCGGCTAGTTTCATCTCCGCGTTCATTGTCAGCGCTCGCAAGCTTTTACTCGCAGATAGAACATACAATGCGCAGGGTGATGTTATCAAATTGGACTTTATATGAAAAATGACGGCAACAGCAAAAACCCACCGAGAGTGTCCATATAACTGTTATTGCAATAAAAAGGGAAATAAAAAGAGGAGTCATTCCACTCTGTGAGGTGAATGAGTAGCGAAGCTGTTTAGCATACGGCACAGAGGTGACATTGTGGAGGCCAATTTAGTATGTAAGGCCAGGTCGTTAACGGCCAGGCTGTTAATGTTCAATAAGCAATACTAATGCGAAAGCCTTGTATGCCTCATCAAACACAAAAATTGACCGTTGGCGGTGTCAACACGAGCGATGCAAATATCATCACATGATGGCGTCATCATGACGTCATAAATTGCCAAAACTTGATGTCATATGACGTCATACTCCATGACGTCACGTGATGGCATAATCACATGACATTGCCGCTTTGCACTGCCTTCGTGATTGGTGCGCGGATCATGGAGGCAGTGCAAAATCAGGTGAGGTGCAGAAAGCTTGCAATGCCTCCAATCCTGGAGGTGGTGCAAAACTGCTTTAAGTGCTGAAAGCTTTCAGAAGGTGGCGGCGGAGGATCAATACATCGACTGAGAAGAAAAAGAACCTGGCTTTCGCCTTGGTGTTGTCTTAGGGACAGCGTGACCCTTTAGCACTGGTGCACTATTGTATGTCGCGGTGTTTGTCTACCACGTCTGCTGATAACCACATACTAGATGTATTTTGAGTAGGCTTGTGCGAATAGTAAATTTTAGGTTCGAAGCGAATAGTGATTTTGGTCGAATAATTTCGAATTGAATTCGAATAGTATATATCACATATGATTAAGAAAAATGAGCATATTTGTCATGACCAAACCAACCTGCACGTCTTTTTTTTAATTGTAACAAGGCATGTGCAAATGTCATTCTTTTTGGTTCAAAGGAAGTGGAAGCAACTTTAAAGGGGTTATGAACCACTTTTCCAAGTAATGATCTAATGACCTCAGTATCGGAGTACTGCCTCCCGAATCGATTGCCGCAAACATTTCTCGAATCCGTCAAGAACGAGCGGAGTTACGGGGGTTTGGCGAACGCTCTCAGCACTTTCTCTCTTTTTTCATGCTGACGAGTGCACTGGAAGCTACACGGGGGAGAGAAGTTACGTCAGCGCACATCATAAAACGCGATTGCTCTCCCGCTGTGATTAGCGTGCGCGAGTGCGGCTATTGTGTACTGAGGAGTGCGGCGCCGGCAAGTGGCGGCACCCCATGGCAAGAAGCGCATCTGATCCGAACGCCGCTTTCGATTTATGTTGGCTATAGGCCAATGAGGATGCTATGTCTTTTGCGACATGGAGATGCAGATCGCGACGTCAACAGGCAGACCGGCGAGAGTGAGAACCGGCCTCTGTTTGAAAAGAGGGCGCCTGAGAAAACAGCAACTTCGCGTTCCGCTTGTAGCCTTTACGCGGCGCGCACGACTGCAATATTTGGCAGAGCAGTTCATAGCCGTGTCAGCTTTCCGCAGGATGTGTTTTTTCAACAAGCCCAGGGGTGCTTCATGACCCCTTTAAATAGTAGCAGGATTTGGCTTTTGGTAGAATGCAAATGATAACCTGTAAAATATGTTACGTTTTAAAATTTACTATACTTGGAGCATATAAGCCGGTATAACAAGTTTTTAAACTTAAAAAATGATGAATCGATGTGAGGGTAATATGTTCATTTAACCTTGAAGTGGGGCTTCACGGCAGCGCGGATTTTTCCTGGAAAGGTGTATTCACGGTATAGCACCCCTCCACTGCAGTGAAACCACCTTTGCAGGAACTTACTAGCGGACAGTGCGGATTTTTCCTGGAAAGGTGTATTCACGGTATAGCACCCCTCCACTGCAGTGAAACCATCTTTACAGGGGGGTTATAAGCGGACTAATATACAACTATTTGTTCATTTCGAATACTTCGTAATTTTCAATAATTTAAATTCGAATACCGTATTATTCGTTCGCATATTCGAAGTGCTCGAATATTCGCACAAGCCTAATTTCGAGTGTTATTTCAAGTACAATTTTATTGATCAGTATTCTGTTTATTTGGTAGTGTTGAAAAATAATCGCTGAAGAGTTTATAGAACACTCAACTGCATGAAGCCCCCCCCCCCCTTTTTTTTTTTTGCATTATCGAGTGAAATATGGAGTGCTCCATAAATGTTTTTCTCCATGAGATTTGCAGTGAATCGAAATATTTCTAGCTCTTCATAAGAGCCCCGTAATAATTAATCAGGTGCTTGAATGTAAATGCAACTTGCACCTTCAGTGTATTCCAGGACGTAATACCTGCTCCAAAGTGCTCCGAGATGAAAATTTTTGCTGCTACAAAAATTGCTCCAAATCAGAAGTCCTCGATGGCATCATTGTATATCCATATGTGACTGTAACGATGTTAAGGGCTGGATAAGTTATTAAAGCCTGATTTTATTTCGACAGGCCGTCACCGAAGTGGATCCTGAACCCAGCTGGAGGAGAAGGGGCAACAACGAAGATCCCGACGGCATGGACACGGACTGACTGGCCTTGCCGTACCTCTCCGTTCTGTCAAAGGAGCTTGGCGAAAAAGAGAAAAGAAAGGAAAAACCGTTGCATTGTGATAGACTGTGGTTTTGTACACAAGGTTCTGCGTGTGCATGTATGGCGTTTGATAATGAAGAAGTCCTCATCATAACAACTAAGTGTAAAGAGGGAGGGAGCTTTTCTAGACCTACGCTTGGGAAGTGCTAACGGGCTATGGTGCCAAACGCACCTTGTTTTGGTATAGAGAAGTGTTGGAAGTGCAAGGAGATGCCTGAACAGCCGAGTAGACGTTATTTATGAACATCTAGTCCATACCACTGACCGTATATTTTGTCGGCGAGATTAACGGGGTGCAAGTCGTCTGGGAAGGGCCAAGGGGGTGTGGCAAGCATGTCCCGTTCCCCCAGCTGTGCATATATGTATCTATAATCTGTAATTGCACTTCGAAAAGGGCTCTAGCTTTTTTTTCTTTTTCAAGTGTACAGTTACGAGCGTGCGTTTAACCTTTGTGGATTGTATTTGAAGCTGAATAAATTGATTGATTTCGATCTGTCTGTTCTGTTTGTCCAAACGTTTTAAGAGCACCCTCTTGCCCGCTTTTCGGTTCACTCAAACACTAAGCAATACTGCACTGACCAGGAACTTCTAGAAGGCACTCTTCACTGCAGAAGCTACCATTAGTTTTGTAGCGCGTGGCTTTTAAAGAAGTCCTGAAGCACTTTTTCAAGTAATCGTTGAATGAGCTCAGTATCGAAGTTTTTTGCCTCACGAATAGATTGCTGGAAATGTTTTTCGAATCCATCAAGTACGAGAGGTTACAACACTCTTTTTACAGCAGAGCTGTTATGGTCGACGTTTGCCGTGTGTCGTAGATTGGAAATTATCATGAACCGGCACGTGCTCTCTTCATCCTGTTCTGCTTCGCTCTCGGAACATGTGCACCGATTTGTCCGGCGAGGGATGCAATAACTCTGACGGTCGAGAGAACGAATGCAGAGAGAGAGAGAGAACGAAAAAAATTCTTGGCGAGGCAGTACTCGAACCCGCATCTCCACGATCCGATGGCGAGCGTCGTAACCACTCGGCTATCCAGGCACCCTAGCGGAGCATAGCATAGCCTTGTATAGCATAGTATAGCAAGAGGGTGGGAAAGGAAAGTGAGTGTGATGAGGGATGAACGAGTACAGAGAGAGAGAAAGATAGAAATAGAAAGAGTGAAAAAGATAGAAGACGAGAGCACGACTACAGACACAGACTCAAAAAGAAATTTTTTTTTACGAGCAAGTATAGCCATTTATACTATAGTATAGCAAGGGGTGGGAAAGAAAGAAACTGACGACATGAGCCAGCTCCTGAGTGTTCTTGCAAACTATCAGTGCTATGAAATATGTGACATTGTCGAACCCCTGTCGTTTTGGATACTTCACAATGTCCAGTGGCCAGTGCTTTCTCGCTACGCGCTGCGTCTTCTGGCGCTTCCTGTTTTTAGCGCTAACGTTGAAGGGGTATTTTCAAAGCTGAGAGTCGTCAATCGAAAGGAGTGCGCTTCGATCACTGACAGCAACCTCGCAAAGTATGTTTGCATGTTTTACAATAAGCTTTAAGCTAAGGTTGTTTATGCACAAATGCAGATGTTTTGTGTTCAAGCATTTGGCTTGTGCATATATGTTTTTGTGCATTCAAACCTTCTATAAAAAAATAAAATGTGCTTCGTGTCTTTCGATGTTTTAGTATTCAGATATGAATTGATCTAAGATTTTCCGGTTTTGAGAACAATGCGAAACTCCGAATTTCGGAGAATTGGGGATTTATGAGAAATAAACTCTGATAAACGCCAAATTTCCACCAAAAATATCGCCGATTTTCAAGAAATATACTCCGAAAACACGGAGCCCTAGATATATTGAAAGGAATGGGCATAGGCGACGACTGCATACAGCTTTTGAGGGAGATATACCGAGAAAATACAGTTTGCATAGAATGGGAAGGAATGAGTAGCAAAGAGAACGTTGATATTAGCAAGGGGCTGAGACAGGGATGTCCTTTGTCCCCGCTGTTATTCATGCTGTACATGGTGAGTATTGGAAAAGCCCTAGAAAATAGCAACATTGGTTTAAATCTGTCTGACAAACAGGGCGGCGTGATGATCGATTGAGCAGAAGCTTCCAGGTTTATTTTATGCGGACGATATTGTCTTATTTGCGGAGAGTCGAGATGATATACAGCGGCTGGAAATAATATGCGGAAGGGAAGGTGAAGCTCTTGGATTAGAATTTAGTGTAACGAAGTGTGGATTGATGGTATTCAATGAACTCTGTGATCAGACGGTGTCAATACAAGGCCAAGGAATACCGAAGGTAAGCGAATACAAGTACCTCGGAGTATGGGTAAATGAGAGTGATAGATACATGGAGGTACAGGAAAAAGCCTCGGCAGCAAAAGGAAAGAGGAATGCTGCAATAATGAAGCACAGAGCGTTGTGGGGATACAATAGGTACGAGGTGCTTTGAGGTCTGTGGAAAGGTGTAATGGTTCCAGGGATTACTTTTGGCAACTCAGTGGTGTACATGAGGGCAGAGGTGCAATCGGGCATGGATGTAAATCAAAGGACTGTGGGACGTCTCGCGTTGGGTGCTCACGGGAAGACGACAAATGAGGCTTTAAAGGGCGATACAGGATGGGCAGGTTTTGAGGCGAGGGAAGCTTAGAGCAAAATAAGGTTCGAAGAAAGGCTAAGGAATATGAAGGAGAGTAGATGGGCAGAGAAAGTGTTCCGTTATTTGTATAGGAAGAGCGTGGACACACAGTGGAGGAAAAGAACTAGTAGGCTCACTAGTAAAAAAGCATGCGGCTGGTAGTGTAAGCAGTATGCCAACAACGAGCGTTAAGCGAAAAGTCAGAGACGGGGAGAGGATTTACTGGACGGCAGCTATGGAGAAAAAAAACCGGCTCTGAGTAACTGCCGAAAGGGCAAGAGTGAAATAAGGAGGGAGGCATTTTACGATAATTCAAGGGGAAGCGCTTTACTGTTTGAAGCGAGATCGGGTTGCCTTAGAACGCGTACTTATAAAGCGAGATTCAGTAAAGAAGAAGAACATTGCACGTGCTGCGGGGAAGATAAGGAAACGGCGGAGCATGTTCTGATTAAATGTGGAGACATCCACCCAGGTGTACGTTTGGGCACGAGCCGACATGAAGCCTAGGTCTTCAGACAGAAAGGACAATAATAAATATTGAAAAAAAAATAAGGACATTCTGCCGTAAAGGGCAGACTACTGGGCTGTGAATTTACGTTTTTTTTTTCCTGTAATAAGATAGATTTAATTGAAGTAGAGACACTAGGCCAAGATTGAGAAAAAGAAGATGTGAAGGGAATTTATTTTTTATTTTTTTTTTTTGGTCGAGCCTGGTGGCACACTTGTCACCACCCGGTTATAAAGGAGATGCTCGATCATAGCACCCATCCATCCATTTAGCTTAATTTCTCGGTAAGTAGGGCACTGCTGTTGACAATATTGCCGTTTTAAACTCATACATTGAGCTTTCACTCTGAAATAAATTGTTATTTTCCTTTAGTGTCCCTTTAACATACGTGTATGTCAATTGCTCTCCAGACACAAAAAGTCTCATGGATGTCCAAAACGTTCATATATCGTTTTCAGTATTTTGTGTATCTTTTTGCCGCTACCTAGAAACTAGTGTGTGCCTTTCTTCCCTTCGTCCTTGTATTTTCGCGCCCACATCCAAGCAGCATGACAGAACAACAAGCCCGCATCGCTACCCTCTAGAAACTAAAAATTTCGTCCTGGACTAACCATGAGAACAACGGAAATACCTCACAAGTGACGTCATGGACGCAGGTACAATCAACGTTGGTACAATGTACTGGTGCTCCAACATGGCGGCTTAGATGACGTCAGTGCAGCATAATCACGTGGCGGTCAACCTGGTTCAAACGTTTTTTTTTTGTTTTTTTTTTGCCTGTGCATGAATAACAAAAAAACCAGCGGGCGATGTACTGTTAACACTAACGTAACATCACAAACTTCGTATCCCAATCACACCATGTTGGTGCGCCAATGTGGCTGTTACGGTGACGTCAGTGCAACGTAAAAAAAAAAAAATCGCTGAATTTGCATTCGGCCATGTGGGTGCGCGTTGTTCAAGCCTTGTGACCGCATTTCAGAAGCGCGAAAAGTTGGGCCGGTTAGTTCATGTTTAGGTCACGTTGTAAGTCCGGCGATGGTGTGTGCTTGAATGTGCCTTCTTCTTCGTCCTTGTTTTTTTAGTTTCGCTGGTTTCCTCGCTCCTAAACGTGACCGCAGTTAAAACCTGCATTGTAGAAATCATGGACTCGCTTATCTAATGATCTCTCTTGAGCGTCTCCGAATCAGACGTGATTTCGTTAGCGGCCACAAACGATGTAGAAAAGTCATGCGCAGCACAAAACGGAGCTGCACAAGGCGGTACCAGCGGTACCAACACTTAACACATTTGAAATACGCGGTTTTCTTGACAGCGCCGCCTTGGTCCAAGCGAAGTAGTTAACAATATAAGTACGTGGCCTCCGAGACAATAAAACTAAGCAGCACTAAAGAGAGGCAATGTTAATAATGAAAAGTCGCTTGCCTTAAAAAATACAAAGCAAGTTCTCTAGATTTGCGCAATGTTTTCTGGCACATGATGCCATACTTTTCTTTTTCCTCAAAACAATGCTTAAAACATGGTAAGCAGCGCTACTGTGGCCATTTGTTCGACGTTTGGTGGCGCTAGCTTACGCAGAATTGTCAATACGCAAACAAGTGAGGCCTAAAGTTTATCTGTACATGTTTGAGGTGGTTGCGGTAGCCGCGTGGGGTTAATGTGCGTAGCTGCGCGTTTCGTGAACGGTGAAGTTTGATTTGGACCTGTGCGACACCGTTTTGTGCCGTTCCTGCTCGCTAAAAGACACAATGTCCGATTCGGAGTCGGTCGACACTGATGAAGAGGTAAGCAGGGCCTTCATTTCGTCGTTTAGCCTCTCTCGGTGAAAACACGTGCGCAAGAAGTGTCCAGTGGCCGTTCCGGCTGTACCAGCTGTACGCTTTCAGTGAAATAGCTTGCGTGAGAGTGCTTAGAGGTGCCGTGTCATCGTTGAAGTGGGCGTATCACTTATGTGCCACTGGTGGGAATGAAATATGAATAGTTTCCACAAGACACTGCTTCACTTCATACACAACACCGGTCTTACGGCGCACATCAAAAACACAAGCGATGCACTTGAGTTCCGGGGTTTGTTTTTTCGCCACCGTTGGTGTGTATTGAAACATCAGAATCTGTTCTAAGCCTCTGTTCGGTACAGGTTGCGTCGCTCACTGCTGTGCCAAAGAAGGTTGCAGGTTCGATGCCCGGCCGCGTTCGCGCAGCAAGTATGCGAGCAGCTATTCGCTAGAGTTCAAGAAACTCGTTATCAAAATGATGCAGAGCGATTATCTAATTATCTGTATTACAGTCGCATTGGAAAATTAATCCAAAGAGATTCTGCCATCCAAAATCGTTGGTGGGGAGAGTGAGTTACCTTACTTGTTGATCATACAAGCAGCCCATGTGGAAGCATTTGTGGAAACTTGAAGCCCTGGCTACATCTTTCTAGCAGCTTCTGTCAGTGCTGTCTTGTGAAGAGAGCAGACTCAATATTTAAGATGTGATACTCAAGCAAATGTGGATTGCAGGTTTGTTGTGTGGCTTGTGATGAGTTGTGGTGCTATCCCTCAGACCCTAAATTGCTTTAATATCTGTGCTTCGTTTAACAGTATAGAACTGCAGACAGATATGACACCTGATGTGTAGTTTTGCCCATGCCATGGTCTTAACGCATTTTATTGAACTCGTTCATGTTGCGTAGCGCCAGGATGAAACCTCCGCCATCGACCATGCCCCTTATTTGTAGCTGCTTGTACGTAGCTATGTGGAAATGTCGAATATGATAAACTCGCGCTTAGAAAAACTTCTGAAGGTGCTTACGAAGCAAAGCAGTATCCAGGCAAGTAATTTCGTCGTTATCAAATTTTATAAGGGGCCAAGTGAAACATTTTTTATGTTGTAGAGCAGTGTAGCTTATTTGTTGCCATGGTACCAGGATACGGCATCCTGTGGCTCTGGCCAAATCTCGATTTTTAGTTGTGGTTGCTCCATCACTTTCTTTCTGTTGCAGTTGCAAGAGAAACTTGCAAAGGGTGAATTGAAGCCCGGACTCTACGCCATCGCTCCTCATGTCAAGAAGGAGTTCGTCAACAACACGGTAAGGGAATTCCTTATTTGTAATTAAATGTTGAGAGCTCCTAAATGTGGCACAAAGCTCTGAAGGGTATGCGCATGCATGTGACAACGCTGCTTTGAGGTTCTGACACCAACTTGCCATGATGTCACAGATTTTGATGCCGTTTGCTCTACGCTACTTAACTGTTTATCCGTAAACATTAATTACAGAGTGTTCTATTGGAGGTAATTACTTAACGTTGAAAGATTCGGGAAATATTATTGAGCGGGTTTGGCCAAGATACAAGAAAAAGACTCATTCATGACACTCAGATGCTGACATTCAGGTGGTGCTGACTTCAAAAGTGTAACTTTGATTTTAATTTTTCTCATCTAATAGCGAACCTGAGATCGTGAAATCAGTGACGATGAGAGTTCTCAAAGAATACAAATTTAGCCTTTTGATTCTTCAAAATGTTCATGCTTATAAAGTGTTTAAAAATTGTACGAAGTGCTTAAAAATCATATTAGCTATGTTTCAGGGCAGTAAAGGTTCTCAAAACTCGATAGGTAAAGTATAGATGGCTTACATTGACGTCACTGAAACAGCCATGTTGGAGCACCAGCACGTGGGGACGCGATGCTTGCAATGTCACATTAATGTTGTCAAAACATCACATGTAGGTTCTTACATCATTCACACGCAGAGACGTTCATGCCACATCGTTGTCACATTGACACAACTTGTTTGTCATCAAAGCTGCCATCGTAGAGTTTCAATATATTCAGAAGCTGTGTCCGTGACGTCACGTGCAAGCCATCTATTGGGGTACTGCAAAATACGACGTGGTTCATATTTACCATTAACAGGTCCACTTAGACGACATCCAAGTCTGTGGCTTCGAAGCGAGCTTGTATGGGAATTTCATAATTGATTTGCCAGCTGTCTCATATTTTTTTTTATTTTCATTCTTTCTGTCTCATAATATCTTCCACTGCGAAGAGTGGCTTCTTTTGTTGTTTTTGTCAGTCCACTAGAAGAATTCAGAGCATTTAACAAAGCTTCTATGAGTTACAGATTTCAGCGGCGGTGGCATAATTCAGGAAAAACCCGGCGCTTGCGAGTGTACAGAAACGCGGGTGCACGCAAATAGGCCCTCGAGGGTGTGCCAGTGACATACGTACTTGTATGCACTGTTTTCTAATATCTGATCCTGTCTCAGTCATGGGCTTGTCGGCAATTGGTCATTTCTGATGTAAAAATGTGATGTTTTATCGAGGCCACTTGTCGTTTCACGTTGCCACATTTCATTGTTTCAGGCATGACCGTCGTTCATGCCTGTAGCAACAGAAGTGTTGCGCTATTGGTGACAGTCCAATTCTTGGCATGGAGGAAGGAAAAAAGTTAGGAGGGAGCTTTGTGCAATGCGATAAAAAAAAAATAAAGAAAAGCAGTAGATCAGACACGCCCATGCCAAGCTTCGCTTGCCCCCCCCTCCCCCTTTCCCATTTCTCGATAGAGGAAGGGCCCCTGAGTTTTTTTTCTCCGACTTTGCTATTTCAGGCAGCGCTGAAGCAGAAGCTCGCCGAAATGGAGCTCGACTTGGAGTGGGTTGAGACTCTCACTATGGTTAACGGGTTGGCGCCCCTGACGCCCGAGCTGTCGGAGCAGTTTGGCGACATGGAGCTGAAAAAGAACCGCAAGGGCGACGTGGTCAGGGGTGCCGCTGAGGACGCCGTGCACCACGACTTCAAACGTGAAATGGCATTGTAAGTGCCCTCTCTCTCTCCACTCTCTGTGAAGGCGTAGTGCTCATTCCAGGTTGGCAACTCTTTAACGTGAGATGGTTGCCAGTAATGTAGAACTCGTGTTGCTTGGTGCCATAATCACAGTGCCATAGTTCTCCAAGCGCACCCAACTTAACCTAACCTAGCCTAGTGCAGTGTAGAGTTCGACATTGTAAATTAACATAAGCTAAATTTCACGAGTTATTTTGACTAATTTTTGCTGACTCTTGGAAATTATGTGCTGTGCAATGTTCAATGCCAAAGTTACGTGATATTTCTCTGTCACAGGATTGTCGTGGGACCATGGCACAAAGACATGTCACGGTTGTTAAATGTCATCTTGCTGTTTGTCTTTATGGCATGACTTAAATGTATTTCAAACTAAACCACTAGAATACTGGTGTAATTTCCACATTTTTGTCTCATAATTGCATGAATCTTTACTTTTGTGTCAGTAAGCCACAAGTATATATCCAATAGCGTAGGTTTTAAAGTTTGTACTGTGCCATCGAGGTCAGATTGATGATGGTTTAAATGTTGCCTTACCCCCTTGTCATACGGCCAGCTTTAACCACTGTTACACCCAGCCGCAGTTACCCGATGTCCTCAGGTTTACGGTTACCAGTTACCGTAAACCTGACTGCAGCGCTGCTGTGCATTTGCAGGGTGCACTGTGCATTTTTAGTGAAACTTCTAAAAATTAGAGATTTTTGGTGGTAGCAGCATAGTTCGGAAATGACCCTGTGCTAGCGGGCATACAGAAATGTGGGTATACACAAGTAGGCCTTCGAAGGCACACCAGTCACATGTGTACTTGTATGCACTGTTTTCCAATAATGGATGCTCTCTCGATTGTGGGCTTGTTGGTGATCGGCTGTTTCTGATATTGCAGTCTGATCACTTATTAAGGTGTCATTTCACTGTTGCTTTTCACTCTTGCATTTCATTGTTTCACGCATGACCGTTGTTGTTGCCTGTAGCAACGGAAGTGTTGTGCTGTTAATTGGATGAAGATCCATTTCCCAGCATGGAGATAGGAAAAAGTTAGGAGGGAGCATTGCGCAATGCGATTGAAAGAAAGAAAAGGAAAATAGGTCAGGCATGCACACACCAAGCTTAGCTTGTCCCCATTTTCCCGATTAAGTAAGGGCTCCTAATTTTTATGTTTTAACCGACAGACAGACAATTGGTGTCTGTCTGTCAACACTGATCACTGTTGGCTTCGTAACCATGTTTTCAGCCGCTATTAGCTGTAGCATTCTAGGTTAATTGCAAAGTGAATGGTATGATGAACTGCTCAACAGTCCAGTTTGAGACTACCATCACTGTGGTTTTCCCTCGTTAGTACACGACAGTGATTACCGTGTGGCCTGATGAGGCTTGTGCAGTGTGCTAGTGTTTGCCAGGCTGGTGTGACTGAACAGCAGCACCTTCCAGCAGACAGATGGAGGAATACTGAAGGCACTACACTGTTTCATTGAACAAAGTGGCCATTAGGATAACGAATTCTGGGCAATGTTAGCCGTGCACCCAGCAATTCTTCAGCAGCGTCATATTCGGTAACTTTTATCTACTAAAAGAAATCGATGCAGCGGAAGAGCAGTGACAATGCACTGAGAAACTGTGTAGCTGGTTCATGGAAAATAATTTCGCGGCTTTGCTCCTGCGAATGACGATCGTGGGCATGACTGCAAGGGAACTCGTGGTAGAAACTGCAGTGCCACACCTGCACAACAGTGAATTTAAGACTCACTTTAGAATGACTCGCACGCTTTTGGGAAGATCTTTCGCTGGGAGTTGAGCAGCAGGCATCGAAGATGGGGGCCGCCATGTTGTCGGTTACGGCTTACCTCAGTTTGCGACAATCATGTTTACCTCAGTTTCTGAGGTGCCCTACCTCAGTTTGCGACAGCCATGGTTAGCGCAAAAAGTACGGCTAGGGTTATCATGTGTTTGGATGTGTAACTGCGGTTAGCCTTAACTGCCATCAAATTTAACTGTCCAAGAGAGTTACTTGTTGGGTGAGTTGGTGCATGGTTAATGGTTAAGCCACCTCTGTGTCACTGTCTCTGCTTCCTGCCTCTCGGCTTTTTCTTATTTCTGCGTTTTAGTGGCTTTTTTCGAGTGTAAACTTAGCTGTGGTTAGACTACCTGTGGAACAACGGTACTAGAGAGTCATTTTTGCCTTTAGCAGTTTAGTTCTCCTGTCATAGCGTTTGCATTAAAGTATTATTTTTCTGATGAAACTTTTTTGTACTTTGGACCACAAGTCTGATGGTTGGCCAAGGCAGCAACTTTTGTCTTTTGCTCTGCCTTGCTGGTTCACTGTCTGCTTGTGCTGCGTCACCTGTTACCTCTTCTACAATGCTTGTAGTGTTTCTAGGTAAAGTACTGTGGGTAGGCATTCTGGGGCTGTATTCTGAAATGATCGCGAAAGGTGACAATCACCAAATTGTCACTTTTGGCACGTGCTGATTGGCTATTGAGCAAAACCGGAAAAGTGATGGTGTCATCTAGTATTTCTGTCAACGTCACGGTGCTCTTGACATGCCTGGAATAAATTTACACACCTCATCACCATTGGTTGGTGGTGAAGTCTAGCATTTTAGTGACACAGACGGTAACTTCTAGTATTGAATCCCTGGCGGATGTATGCAACATTTTTATGCTGAAGCTTTCAAAGAACATTACCTGGGTGTGTTTTCAGTAATCGTTGTTTTGGGAGCGCATGTTTTCTATGGTTTGAACATGCCAGCAGCATGAAATGTGCGTTGCTCACGTGCGCTTCAACCTGTTGATATGTTGAGACGTTGCTGCGGTGGCACACCACAGCTGAATTCTTTGAGTAAGCCGTGTTAAACACCCAACAAAAATACATTTCACACAAGGTTGCATTCTTTAAATATTATACTGCACTTTAAAAAATTACACAAGCAATGTTGAAAGCACATTGAACACTTCCTGTGTCTGAAGTAGCCAGAGCCAAGCCTATAGCTGCTTCGTAGAAGCCGGTACACTTGAAAACGCGACACTCGGTACACTCTGCGCTCGTACAATGTGCTTGTTCTTGTGTTGCGAGACGTTCGGTATCATGAACATCCAGTGCAGTGATGTTGTCACGGGAAAGCAGTTGATTCAGTCATTGAACATGTCAGACCACATAGGCAAGGCGACACTTGCGTTTCACAGTCATTTCAGAATACGGCCCCTGTTTGTCAATTGGTCTCATTGAGGTTTCCTCCTCGCAGCTACCGCCAGGCTCAGGCAGCTGTGCTGGAGGGCATTCCACGCCTCCACGAGTTGGGCGTCGTGACAAAGAGGCCCGAGGACTACTTTGCCCAGATGGCCAAGGCAGACACGCACATGACGAAGGTGCGCGAGAAGCTGCTGTCCAAGAAGGTGGCCCTGGAACGCTCTGAGAAGGCTCGCAAGATGCGAGAGCTCAAGAAGTTTGGCAAGAAGGTGAGTGCGGCTGCCCCACCAGTCGAGCGGAGGCTGGACAACATCCTTGCATTTTTTAGAGTGTCAGAGGGTTTCTGGACAGCACTTCAGAGGGACACTACAGTGAAGCATTGAATTGGTTTCGATTGATATATTGGTCTCTGAAAACTCAAATCGGGTTAACCTCATAGGCGTAATAATGAGGAGAAAATCGTGGTCAAATTTTTATTTTTATATTTAGCGCCACGCATGACATCACAGATTTTGAAGTGTATTTTTCATATTTTGGCAACATTGGCGCAACAAATTTGCGTGAAACTTGGTATGCTAAGTCTCTGGCCGAATCAGAGGTCAATGTGCTTCATTTATACCAATTATGAACTATGTATGCTCTACTAGATGCCGTCAAAATCTATGACATCACGATGATTGGTGCGGAAATTTCAAGGTGGCGTCGCCACTCACATTTTCTTCTTGCGTGTTTTCTTGCTTACCATGCGTCCTCTCGAAGCAATCGTGGTGATTTCGTTATTGTAAAAGGGTAATTTACTACTAGAAAAATTTTTTTCTTTTTAAGGCCCTTTTAAACTTCTCGAGAAAGCGCATTCTGTGGATGGAGCTGCAAAAGTTTCGGCCAGGTTTTGTCATTGCAGTCACATTCACAAGGCATGTATAAAACATGCTTGTGCCATTGGTGCCAAAGTCATTGCCTTCGCACTGCTGCAATGTCAACAGCACGTGCTCAGCAGCTGTGTCTCAGTTTGCTGATAAGACCAATAGATGTATGTGACCAAGAAGTTCAGTGCTTTTCACTGTTTCACTGGGCAGAGCCAGGGGCCCAGCATCAGTGTTAAAGTTAAGGGGCCTTGGTCGAGCTTACCTAAATTATATTGATATTGTTGTCACTTGTCTTTATATGCTAGGCACTCGAGCCATACGTGCTCTACAAACTCAACAGCACTACTGGAAATGCCATGCCCTCAAATTGATGCCTGCTTTCTGCACCAAATGGCACACGTTGAAAAAGAAAATGCGTATGCAGCTGCTATTTGACACTTGAAAGGAAAGCTCTCTGTTTAGCAGGTTGTTGCACGATCTTTGTCCTGCTGCTAAATTTTTCTCATGGGCATGCTAATTGACATACCATTGGTTATAACAGGTTCAAGTCGAGGTGTTGCAGCAGCGGCAGAAAGAGAAGCGAGAAATGATGGAGAACTTGAAGAAGTTCAAGAAAGGTACGTAGGCCTTTTCCTCCCGAGCTTGATCTCTAGGAACTGTCGATGGGAATTTGAGACATACGAAATCCCTTGTACCGGTCATTCCATTGTGGAGGTGTTTGTATGTGATCTGATGTAATCATCTCATCCACATGTTGTGGTTGTACAGTACAAAATAGCTTTTCTGTATAAAGTGTTGCATGTCGGAAAACGATTGTGTCAGGAAACGTGAAGTGGGAGACTTCTACAACTGTACTCCTTTCGTTAAGGGGAGACACTGGTCTCGAAACGAAAAGTTTTATTATTGGAGATATTGTAATGAAATTGGGTGTGTATATGTATTTCTTCCTCCTGTTTTCAAAAATATAATTAGTTTTCATGTACTTCAATTAGTTATCAAATTGTGAGAGCATAAGTGAAATCTAATTAGGTAATTTCTTACGGGTCATTAAGACACTTTCCCTCAGTATTTTTAGGTTCTGTTTAAGATGCAGCTGTAGCCAAAGACCTGCCATGTGGAGCTATGCTATTTATATTGTCACTGAGATATATCATCATATAAGAACTTTCAATTGTATTGACATTGTGTAATCTTGAAATGCAATTAGCTCACATTATTGTTCACAAAATTTCATATGTTCATCTTAGCCACAAAAAAATAGCATATCTCCACAGTCCTATTTCTTACGAATTCAACGGTATAAAATTTATCAAAATTACCTTACAAAAACATAATGAAAAGATCCGTAAGGCTGGTCAAGTTGGCAAAAAATGTGAAGCTGAGAAAATCGCGTTTGAAGATTGACACGCACTGTATAAATTTCTAAAAGGAACCTTTAACCATAAATTTTATTCACATGTTCCCCATCTGTTTCCCTTCAAAACAAAACAGAAAGTGTCTTGTTCCACCCAAGGAATCATATCTAAAAAAATTTTCCAATGTGCAAAGCATGATCAAAACCCCACCATGACAAGCGGCTGGGGGGTTCTGGAAAAGCCATGGGGTATGAGGCTCAAGCGACTGGCTGCTCATGTCTTTTCAGTCTTTAGGAAGAACCTTCTAGATGTTAGGCAGCATGTTACCCTGGGTAATAGGTTGCTATGCTTGAGAGAATACCTTCAAAGTAGTCCAGGACTGTAATCTTCAGTTGCACCCGTTTTGTGTCTCCTTGCAAGAGTCTTTTTTGTGTTGGTGCTCTTCAGATGAGTTGCATTTGCCTTGCGTAAACGCAGAGAGTCTTTTTCTAGGCTGTGGTCCCAGGGCACAGCCGAGACAAAAGTTTGAGTAAACAACATGGTCAATTACAAGGCCAGTGTAGAGCTCAATGATGCAGCCCACACCTATGTGTGAGCTCCGACCTCGCGTCATCCATGAGCCGTCGAACACAACATCGATGTTCCCTATGGGGTTCAGGAAGTCTGTATACAGCTCTTTTATTACTGCCACACTAGCAGCTTCACTTTCAGTCGCTGTGTTTTCGCAGGCTTTCACTAAACTTTTTAGGTGTCCCTGAAACGTCTTGTGGTGCAAGCCTCGGTGCGAAAGGTTCATACACGCACAAAAGTCCGAAAGGGCAGTAACACCTTTGCCTATCATCTGTATCCCCTTCATGGCCCTCATGTTGACTTCGAAGGGAGTGATGGTGGCAGTTCCGCTCACTCTCGGAGAAGAAAATTGCTTCTTCTCGAAATCACAACTGCTGCAAGAAAAAATAAGCTTTACCGCAAGGCCGTACTCCTTGTCCGTTGCCTTCCTCACGCTGAGACTTTTTGCGTCGCATTTGTCGCACTTCGCTTGTGCAAAAAAGTTATTCAAAACTTTCATATCGACGAGCAAAAAATCGGTCCCGGCGTCACCGGTCTGGCACTCCGCGCTTACTCCAAGAAGGTCGAACTTGCGCTGGGTAGCCGACTTTCCAGACAGAACGGTCTTCGTTTGCGCCGATCTCTCAACTCGCTGCGCCTGCTCCGCCGTTGAGTAGTACGCGGCATCAACCCGAAGTGTTTCGCTAGTCGAACTTGGTCCCACGGTGTCGTCAGTTGAAGTTCCCGGCAGGTCCAAAGGGTCCGGCCGCGACTCCAACTCCGCTGCCGACGGTGCACTTGTAGCCGGCGCCTTCTTGTTCCAAGCCCGTTTTTTACGGCTTCCAAAAGCTCGTTGCGTCGATGGTTTCAGACGAGAGTCTCCAGGCATCTCGATCGCGTGGAAAAACTACCGGCACAAAGTAGAGACACGGTCCGTCGAGAAACACGCACGATCGCAAAAGCAGGCGCACACAAACGGACAGCCACGGCGGAGAACCAAACACAAAGAAAAAAAAAATGACGTGTCGGTCGCGCCAGCCAATGGGAGACTCGGAAAGGCGCGCTTGAAAAGCGCGCCGCGTGAGAGCCAATCAGTGGCCTGGAAACGACCTTCAGAAAACCCGCGACGGCGGCCGTTCTGCTTGAGCGACGCCATTTTGAGATGGCGCAAAATGTGCACAAAGAAAACAGCTTCAAATCTAGCCCAAGATGGCGGCGCTCGGCCCGCTGCAACGCTCATGGCGCGCGCGGGAAGTTCGAACAAATTTCGTTCTTTTGGGGACATTTTAGTGCTGCCGGGGTGCTTTGAAAGCCGATTTTATCGCGTTTCCCGACCGAAATTAGCGTTAGCAATTTGAGAGTAGGTGCTCAGAAGTACAAACGCCTCGAAAATAAGCTTTGCGAAAAATCGATTTTTTGACCATTTTTGACCGTTCCAAGACCCGCGTCTCCCCTTAAAGGATGCACATTTGGGTGAGTTGGCAATCGTACATCTTGTCAAGGAACAGCGCGGATGTAAAACAAAGACACACGGAGAAGGAAACGGTGCTCGCCTTGTGTGTTTCCTCCTCCTTGTGTCTTTGTTTTACATCTGGGCTGTTCCTTGACAAGATGTACTACATTTTTAGCGTCTGTAGCATTGCCTGTTTAGCGTGAACTGGTGTGTGAAAGCGTGTGACGCTGTACACCATGGTCGTGTACGAAAGGGAGTGTGCGAGCACGTGGCTTGCATGCTGCACCAGCTGCTTGTAGCACTGACAACAGGCCACAAGAAAGCATTTACTTGATTGCTGCATCATCTTTGATTGTACAGAACCAGCCGTGAGAAAATGACGCGGTAGAGCCGGCACTCGCTGTCTGCTATTCCTCGGTCACCTGCAGTTGGTTCATGGCTTAGTTGCGGTTACTTCGTGTAGGAATTATGTTAGACAAAGTTTTCGGGGCATTTACTGATGGAATTTTTAGTGACAAATGGCAACCAGAGTTTGAATAGAGAGGGCTTTGCTCTATGCGAAATCGCCCTGAATCGGGCGCGGTTTTATTCATGCGAACTGGGCAGGCAGGGATTGAGAGCTGCATGCTACCGAAAATGCACTACACTCACACCTCATTATAACAGTCACAGCTGCCACGAAAATAACTTTGTTATATCCGAAAGTTCGTTATAAACATTTATTTGTAACACTAGCTTTGAGAAGACTATTCTTCATTTACTTCGTTATAACCGATAATTCGTTATATCTGTGTTCATTATATCGAGGTTTGAGAGTAGTACGTCTTAGCTGCAGTATGTAAGCACTTCCACGGGCCCAGTGCACTTGCGAAGTGAGCAGCTCTTCCTAGCAACAGACGCTGCCGTGTAAGCACTGCCTTTTGTGCAACCTTCCTTAGGAGCGGTAGAGTCTGCTTATCCGTTTGTTGGCAATGCCTGGTTATTTAGCCACTGATAGAGGAAGCCACATGCAGATGTGCTTCCTCTTGCTTATGTTTTCCAGTGCTCTAAGCAGCCTCCACAGAGCGCAGGCCACGTGCTTGCTTGTTACCTTTCGTAAAGGAGTTTTCTGTATGTTGTGCTTGTGTAATGTCTGGTACCTCTAAATATAGTACCTGACATCATTTCCTTATTTTCTACTTACTATTTCAGGCCATGGCTCCTTGGATTTCTTAGAAAACAGCGGGAGGCAAAAAGGCCCGAAACCGGGTGCTAGTGGCAACCAGCCGGGACGGGGCAAGGGCCTCACAAAGTGAGTCACCAGTCCAGGCATTCCAGTCTAGTGATTCACATCTTGCAAAGTGCGGTGTTTGATCGTGGCATGTGCAAACAGAACTAACATATGTTACACAAGACACAAGCTGCCTCTTAGTAAACAAATGGGTGGAGTGTATTGTACTGGCAAGAGAAAGTAGCAGATGGCCATGCTGACACATGTGTTCTTCATCACTGTTTGCCACTTCAGGCAACAATTTTCACTGAGTAGCTTTTGAAGTCCTGCCTGGTAAAGTGTCATACGAAGCCCGGGATTGGACACTGTTAAGTTGCTCATTGCAAGCTGGTTGATTTCTCACTTGTGCAGTTTTCCAATAGTGAGAAAAGGGCTAGGGTAGAGGAAAAGCTCATGCGCTTCTTTATTTCCTCTTCTAGGATGACATTCGAATCGTGAGCATCAAAAGAGATGTTTTCGGAAGGCATACTTTCGGAATTTCGCAGATGTTTTGCTTAATTTGCCAGTTTTTGTTGCCCTTGCAGAATGCTATGGCAATGGCAATGCATCTTTATCATTCCACACGCTATAACTTGTGCATGAGGCAAAGGGGATAAAAAAACGTAACATACATTGCAGCCTCAACTCACTGACGGTCTTCAATGGGACCGACACCATTTTTTGAAGCTTTACTCTGCCATACAGATCTTCTGTATATGGAGACGGCTCTGAGCAGGTGTGAAACCCAGCAAATGCTGATAAGATACTATGTTATTTTGACACTAAAGTCAATTTTCCCATGGCGCATATCTACTGACATCGACACTAGCTTGACATCAGGCTACAGTACAAATTATGATGACATCACGCAGCAGTCTGGCTAGTTGTGATGACATCACGTGCCAAAACTTCCAAAATGGCCACTTGTGTGTCACCAAGGGAGCCACAGGGTGAGTGGCCGTGGAAACGTCATGATATCTTGTGCAAGCACGTCACGGGAAGCTCATACTATGCTGTGTTGTGATGTCAGGTTACAGTAGGAACCGAAAGTAGCTTTTAAAAACATACTGTAATTACTTTTTCAGAGCGCACGCACGATTAGCAGTACACTTTCTACGCTCTTCCAGGCTTGGCCTTTCATTTGACGCAAGAAAACGACAACTGAAAATTTTTGTGTCGGTACCCCTTTAATATACAGTATAACTTCTTAACATGAGAGTTAGGGCCAGTTGGTAGTTCGTCTTGTGTTCGAGCATTCACGCACTGTTGAAATTTCTTTCAAGTATAACCTCATTACAACAGACCTTCATAGTGAAGAGGATTTTAGTCTGTTGTAAAGGGAGTATGTAAAATCCAAGTACTGTTACAACAGACTTTTATGTAAACGCTGAATGGGTCTCTGTTATAACCGGAGAGAATTACGAATCACAAACATGGTCAAAGAATGGATTTATTCTTAACGGGGGACCGAAAAATAAATGAGATTTTTGGAAAATCGCATTTTCAGTTTCTGTAGCCCCTTTTCTATCTGATTCCAAAATAGCTTCACTGAAAACTACGTAGAATTGCTGTAAAAACTTTTTTGTGTCTGCCAACATGCCGAAAATTGTGGAAATAGCAAAAAAACCAACAAAAAACAAAAAGTCATTTTTCAAAATTTTAGCTCGGCAACGGTGCAACCCGGTGCCACCATTCTGGGCTTGTTGTAACGAGCATTTCTCCGTGTTCTAGTTCTCTGTTTCAGCTAGCTCCTCCATTCAGTAACAAGCATACAAAAAGGACATGGTTGAAGTTCAATTCGAAGCCTCCGATTGGCTGCTTCCGCCGTGTTGCTCCAGCACCCTCCTGTTGGTTTTATTGAATAAGAAGTGCGTGTTTCAGAAACATATGTGGCCTTTTTCTTTTTGGCTAAAAGGTAAGTGACGCTGAAGGCTTCCACCTTGTTCTCGTGCCAGGTCGCAGATGAAGCGACAATATAAGGACAAGAAGTACGGCTATGGTGGGCAGCGCAAGCGCTCCAAGTTCAACACGGCCAGCAGCTCGGCGGACGTAGAGGGCTTCAGCCGAAAGAAGCACAACACAGCACCTGGTGCTGGCAAGGTCTGTTTACATTGACTTGCCTTTTTAACATTGTTTGATTAGACTTTTCTATACAGTTGAATGCCGATGAACAAAGAATCGCTTAAACAGAATGGTTGTCTAAATAACACAACTGCTTTGATTTTGGATTTTATTGTGTTTGTGTACTGCTCACCTAGATGTTTCTTAAACTCCTGTTAAATTGGATGTATCTTGCAGTCCCTCCTGGTTGAACTTGAAGAGATTGTACTGTACTGTGTTCACATGATTACATGCACACCCAGTATTCACTGAGATGGAAAACGCTGTGCCTGCCATGCTAAAGAGCATCACCGCTGGAACGTAGAATTGCAGTGCTCTTGATTGCTGATACACTAGTTTTCCATGGTAAGAGAAAGATTGATGGAAACTGTTTAGGAAGGAAAAAGGCTGCGTCGGAGTGAGCATCACATGAATGATATAAGTGTGACGAATGCTTCCTCATGGTAATGAAAATAGTTTCTCGCCAGGTGCAGCTTTTTTGTCTCAACGGTTGACTGTATAGATCTGATAGCACAAGCAAAAAAACTGTGACTATAGTTTTAAGTAGCCAGTGTTTGTGTTCATTACATTTCATGTGATGCAGTTTTTCTTTGTCTTTTGCAGAAGAAGCGCCTTGGGAAGTCAAGGAGAAAAAAGAAATGAGTGCCTTTTTTATTGTTAATAAATGTGTGTAAGGATGAGGTGCTGGCTACCACTGTTCTACGTCCGCTGAAAAGAGCAACACTAGGGAATGCAGAGCATTACAGTGCAGTTCACTTACAACAATACCACATGCACTAACATAATGCTATTGGTTATGATGATGGCAGACTCTTTCCTTACTGCACTATGGAGCATTAATCACAGTGGATCCATTTTTTTGAAGGCCTCGTCATAAATAAATCTCTGTGTACAGACCGCTGTGGGCACCTGGCCAGTAATAGAACTACTCATTACTCTGAATAGAACTACTCTCAGTGGACTCTCATTAAAACCTGACATGACCAGGAAAATATGTTGCATTTAGCAAGAGTTCCATTTAGTGAGAGATGAACAGGGGTGCGGAATACAAGTATGAAACCAATCATACGAGCGGCAGCTGTTCCATTTAAGCAGAAGTTCCGTTTAAGAGATTTCTGTTTACTGAGATTTACGTCTACTGTGCATTTTCCTCATTTTCCTTTCTGTCGTTCTGGCTTCAAGGCTCCCGGGAAAAGCAGCGTAGGAGGTAGTATCGAGTTTTCGCAACATGGCGCCGGCAGCCTGTAGTGCACCGCTAAAGAAGCCTTCTGAAACTGATTCTGCTCCATCTGATGCCGATATTCTTGATACGAGCAGTGTTGAGGAATCTGTAGATGATATTGGATCATCCGATCTCGACTGACAGTTATGATTCATCTACACAGCCAGGATGTCAGCGCTGTTATACAGTATGTGTGTGTGTACTGTGACAACAGCCGTTCTAAAAATTTTTTTGTGGTCTCGACTACGTATGGAGGCAATAATATTTTGCCATACACATTGGGGGAAGTTTTCACTGAAACGCGCACTTGGCATACACCTCAACGCAAAGCACTAGAGTAAAACGTGAGGTACTGAACATAGCTGCGATATTTTTCATGGCTGACATGATTGCCACTTTGTGTGCGCACGCCAACAGGTATGCATGGATGAAGATTTTTGAGAAACCAAGTTATGCTCAGTTAGATAACTCCTGGTTAGAGGTCGTGTGCCCACTCCCCGAGTTGTTGCATATCATTGCACTGCTGATTTACATGATCATTGTACAAGTACTCAGTTGCATTTGTATTAGCATACTGGATCAATCTATGGCAGGGTTGCCAGGTTTGGCTTCTTGGCTCCTTTTTGGCTACTTTCTGGTCCCCTCGATTTGAGCAAAATTATCAATATCTGGTGACATTGCAGCCGCTGGTGTTCGAGTATACGGTGCAGTGAAAGCGTGCTTCCAGCTCTGAGAATTGAATTTTGCACTTTGATTACGCAGATAATGTAGTTTAATGAAAATGATGGCGCAGTGACCTAAGCAGGCGTAAAGGTTCTGGTTGATCATAACATAAATATAAGAAACTTCACATTTATAACCTGCCAGTCAAGCAGGCCTTGCGTACACACACAAAAAAATGCTTTTGGATGTCTGGTTGGGACGGTGAGAACTGTTGCATGGAGCCTCATTTTGCGGATCACCCATTGCTGAACGCAGCTTTAAAGCACAAGTGCAAGTGAACAGGAATCGAAAGCGCTCTGCATCCAAGACGCTGTGCACTTATCGACATTAGAAACCGGATGTCCGACATTTCAAGTGAGCACTGAAAAACCAGGGCACGAGTCAAAGACTGGAACACAAGCGCTAACAACAGTTGTTTGTGAGCGCGTGTGTTGTCACCTTTGCCTCTTGTGTCCTGGTTCTTTTAGTGCTCTTTTTAGAATGTCGTACCAACTCGCCCAACAAACAATCCTTCTAAGATATCCCACGAACTGCTTGCATCATTTTTAGGCTTAGTATGGACTGCAACTCTGGATTTGTCATCACGGAAGAAAGTTTTGCAAAAGTGGTTTCAAGTTATGCTTCAGTACAGTAACTAAGATTTGGAGCGCGCTCATCATGCCCAGACTCATTTTTATTGTGGCATTCTAGTCATTTCAAGAAAAATCTTGCAAGATGCGTCGAGAGAGAGTAATTTTTTCAACAGCGCAATCACTATGTCGTTGTGCATGAAGTTATTACTGAGGTCAAGAATTTATGTTGGAATCTTACGGATTATGATTTTGAATTGCTCATGCAGCACATATTTACATTTCCGCCTAAAGGTTTTTGCATTTAGTCATTTAAATAGAAATGTAGAAGGGGTTTTCACACATCCGTGGCTACTTTACTGCCCTTGGGTCAGGTTGGCTACATTTTGGCTAGTTTTCCCAATTTTCTGGCTATTAAATGCAAAGAATTTCTCAGCGAACTTCTACGACTTTGAGCGTATCTATCTGTCTGTCTATCTATCTAGCCGCCTACGACTTTGTGCTCTCCTGGCCGTTTCGTTCATGAGGTGTATACCAAAATTGGTATGGCATAACATGACTGTATGGCGAACCTAAATGACTGGTCATCACATGAAAATCATGACATGCATGTCATGTACAGCATGATTTACATGCCACGGTCTTGGTGCTCTTGCGGCCGTTTCGTTAATTTGATATATACCAAAGTTGGTATGGCTTGACAAGAGTGTATGGCGAACATAAATAACAGGAGTTAATGTGAAAATCATTACACGCATGTCATGTAAAACATGACTTACATGCCACGCTCATGGTGCACTGGCGGCCGTTTCCCTAGCTTGATATACACCAAAATTGGTAGTGCGCGACATGACTGTGTGACGAACATAAATAACAGCAGTTAATGTGAAAATCATGACACGCATGTATAACGACTTACGTGTCACGCTCATAATGCGCTGGCGGCCGTTCCGCTAGATTGATATACACCAAAATTGGTATTGCGCGATGTGACTGTCTGACGAACATAAATAACAGGATTTAATATGACAATCAGGACGCGCATGTCATGTAGTGCATGATTTAGACGCCACGCTCATGGTGCGCTCGCGGCCGTTTTGTTAGCTGGATATGTACCAAAATCAGTGTGGCATGACCTGAGTGCGTGTCGAATATAAATAGCAGATCACGAATCGTATATATGTACCAGAATGCACGTTTCATTAGCATGGCATATACCAGATTGTACATCTGCTTCGCATTACATCGATTCCCACATTGCGTGGGATCTGTCGGCTTTTTTTTCTTGTCTTTTCGACCTGGCAACCCTGATCTACGGTGGTCTACACCATAGACCAGCGAAAATAATGTGCAGAAAGCGTTTCTTTTCTCTACTTGTTTTATTGCATGTCTCATATCCTGAGGATGAGAGTGCTACTTCAGCTGAAAAATTGTGTAAGGCATGAGTACTACTTAAACAGGTCAATGAAATGCCACTGTGGCTTTTTTAAAGACGATAGTCTTTCTTGGGACACTTGAACGCAGAAATTTTGATCTGTCTTTCCGTCTGTCTGTCGGTCACACGATTCAGCCACCCGGCCAAAGTTTAAGCACTTGCTGAATGCCCAGCCATCTTGAACTGGTAGCTGCGTTCATACTTATGAACATTATCGATCAAAAAGCAGATATTACGCATATCTGAGGCGCAACATTAATACGTATTATGTGGTGTGTACTTTTAGTAGAAAATACATAGATACGTAATTCTAAAGACCCTAGTGTTTCTTAGGCTGCGCTGAAAATGCAACGCTATGCACGAAATAAAAGCCCTCTGCCGACGATATGGTGCTGCCACCTGGCAGTGGTCCTGGGAACAGCATCACGGGTGGCCGCGGATGAGACCAGGACTCGTGTAGTACGGCCGGCAGAAGACTCGTCGTTCGACGACATTTGCAGCGAAGCACGCAGATACGCGGCCAATCTTTTAGTAGTGGAAAGCTGCTGCAGTCGATGACATGACAGTGAAACCTAAAGGACGATTGCAAATGGGGCAGTGTATTCGTGACAAGTGACAAAAAGGGGTTGCAAGTTATGGATTTTAAGCTGAGTCGGAAACCGAGTGCATTTTGAAGTTCGTCATTTACACGGGCAAGTAGCAGACACCAGAACTGCTTGCATAGGCTTTTGATCTAGTCGGTAAACATTGCAATGTGTATGGGCAACAAGGGTTCAAAATTTATGTGGACAACTTTTCTACCTCAAACCGCGTGTTTGAACACCTCTTGCAATGCAAACGCTGGCTTGTGGAAGTATAAAAGAAGATTGTCGATGTTTCCCTGGCAACTTGAAAGAATCAAAATGTGGAAAGTTCAACGTGGAAACATTCAATGGTTCAGGGAAGGAAACCTTGTTTTTTCAGTAGAAGGACAATCTGGCTTTAAACCTAATGAGCACTACACACTTAATCACTTAACATGCCCCTACAAAGAGACGTGTAAATGTGGGCAACAAATGGATCGAAAGGACCGTTAGCTCTTGTTTGTGCATCAATATAACTTGAGGATACTGGGGATTGAGATGTTTGACCAGATCATTGGTACATACAATACCCTTCGTAAATGTGTGTGCTAATGGAAGAATACTCTTTTCCTGCTGTGTAGACTGCTGAGAAAAAAAATCTATACTATTTCAAGAGCATAGTCAAGAGCACATTAATATTTATGAGCTAAATCTGAGTTCCTGATTGGACCAGCTTTCTTTATGAGAGATGCTCATCAAGCAAATTTTGAATCTTGACAATAATGAGCCAGCCAACATTTCCTTTCCTCTTTGCCCCATGACTGGAATCGTGGCAAGGCTGAGAACGTAGACAACCGAAGGAACTATGCGAGCAGTAAGAAATAAAAAAGATGTTTTTTTGTAGCACGTACTAAATAACCAACGTTTTTAGATTAGGTTTTCTAAGAACGTTAGAAAGAATTTGGTGTCTCCAGAAACCTTTAATGGTGTTGCAACCCATCTACTACCACTTTGAATTGAGATGACCCCGCAGAGAAAGTATCTTTTGTCGTATCGCGATACAATTTCAAAGTATCTTTTCCCAGCCCTGCTTTGGATAACGCGAGCGCGAGTCCGAGAGGCTTGCATTCTGCGCATACGCCCTGGCGGCTCGCAAATGTCTGGGTTCCCCAATTTCAAAACTCTATAGTGTTTCTCCGGAGTTGGGATGTGTGCCTCCGACTTGTACTTGGACATGTAGGGCGCGGTCGACCGCGCTGGCGTGATTATCTCTTGAGGAGGAGTTTTGTACGTCTTGTGCTTTCACCGCAAAGTTTGCGTCGAAGCTACAGACCGCACGAAGGTCAGTTTGCTCGCTGCAGCGGCCGCGTTTGCGAAAGGAGTGACCTGCTAGCTAGAAGAGCCAAAGAGGGGTTGGTTGAAGTAACAACTGTGACAGTTCGCACCCGTCCAGTGTATACCTGTTCGTTCTTTTCGTGCGTCCTTCCTTATGCTTGAGCAGCGCGCTGCAAGTGTTGAGCTGTGACAGTTAGTTCGCACTCGCCTTGTGTGTTTTATTGCGAGAGCAATTATATGGACACTCTCGGCTGGTTTTTGCCGTCGCCGTCATGTCCCGTATATGTATAAGTATGTATGCATATATATAAAAGCAATGATGGTGATGAAATAAACATTTAATTTGCCGTAACAGTGTTCCCGAGCTCATAAGCTCGGGTCACCCTAGGTGGGAGGGTCCCTCAGTCCAGGAATCCTCTGGCCGCGATCGCCTCCCTGGCCCTGGCGACGAGTACTCGTTGGTCGTCTAGGTCCCGTGCGGAGATTTTGGCCTCCCACGTCTCGGCGAGGAGGTTGATGCGTACGGTCGTCGCGGGCTTGTTATCGGCATCTTGGTGGCGCCACGGGCACTCGAGTAATTAGGTGTGCCAGTGTGTCGGGAACGTTGCATATCGGGCAGTGGTATGCATGAAGAGTCGGGTAGATGCGATGTAGCAGGATACCGTGCGTGTACGTGTTCCTTTGCAGTCTTCGGAATGCTGTGATTTCTTCCTTAGTCAGTTTGGGGTGAGGTGGCGGGTACACCCTGCGAGCTAGGCGATAGTGTTGCAGTATGGCGTTATACGTACGGTCTCCACTTCTGCTGCATTGCTGGCTAACCGCGGGTCGAGCGAGGCGGTGAGGGAGGACCGGTTGACGTGACCGCGGGCCGCGGCGTGAGCCGCTTCGTCTTCCTCGAGCCCCTCGTGCCCCGGCACCAGGGGCGTAGCCAAGGGGGGGGGGGGGGTTGGGGGGTTCGACCCCCCCCCCCGAAATTTTTCAGTTTTGCTTGCGTATATATACACGCACACATGCAAACGCACACACGAACATACATAAAGTATGGTTGAACCCCCCCCCCCCCGAAAAAAATTTCTGGCTACGCCCCTGCCCGGCACCCACACTACGCAGGTGTAAAACCACAAAGAAAAATAATTCAGAAAAAGTCACAGTTTCGCCGCAAGGGCGAAGCAATGAATGCGATAGCAGGAAACTAATGCTATACGAAGTGAGGCTCGCCAATGGATACTCTCAGTTTGAACAGCGCTCCTGTTGCAAAGGCGGCCGAAGCAGCGAAGAAAACTAGCGTGCAAGTGTCGAGCTGTGACACTTGATAGTTCGCGCTCATCGTCTGTTTGTTCGTTTAGCGGCGTCCTTTGAGATCGAGTGACTTCCGTACGCTCCTTAACATGAGCGCGGATACCACGGTGAAAGCTTGAAACAACCCTCTTCCCCTCACCACCAGAAAACCACGCGAGCAGACAGCGGAAGGGCAAGGTTCTCCCCGCGCAATAAGAAGAAGCGAGCGAGCTCGCCGACGACTTTTAAATGCGCCCGTCGTTCTCCTAACGCCATCTTGCTGGTAATGAAGAAACGCTTATAAGCGCAGCCGTCTCTGAGTCCTCCAGCGGTAAATGGTGTGTATATAACGCTCGCCGTTACCTACGTGGAGGATCTGCGTTTCGTGGCGTAGTGGCTAGCGCCACTCGCTGCGGAGCAAGAGGTCCCTGGTTCGATTCCGCGCTTAGGGAGCATTTTTCTGAATTATTTTTCTTTGGGGCTTTTATATATATATATATATATATATATATATATATATATATATATATATATATGCATACTTATACATATACGGTGCATGACGGCGACGGCAAAATTCAGCCGAGACTGTCCATATAATTGCTATCGCAATAAAACGTTTCCTGAAGCGGGCGACCTAGCGCACCGCAGCGCGCGGCGTTAGACAGATACAGGCCACGAGGCGTACGTCTTTCAGCATGCTAATGGCGAGCTATTTATATACACCATTTATTTCGGCGTGCTTTCTTGGTCACCAGCGAGATGGCGCGAAGGGCACGAGGGGCGCGCTTCAAAGGTCGTCGCCCCGCTCGTTGCGATGCGCGCGTGCATCCTGACTCGCTAGGTGCACTTTGCCCTACAGGGCGCGGTCTCCTGCGAGCGCGCTTATCTCGTGAGGGGGGTTTGTTGCATGTCTTGTGCTTTCACCCTGATGTCTGCGCTGAAGTTACAGGGCGTACGAAGCTCAATTCGCTCGCTGCAGCGGCCGCGTTTGTGGAAGGAACGCGCTGTTCAAACCAGGGCTGGGCAAAGATACTTAGAAATTGTATCGCGATACGATACAAGATACCCAGGCAAGAAGTATTGGAGATACAGATACAAGATACTGCCGCAAAAATTGTATCCGATACGATACTTGCCAATAGTATCTTAAGATACTTCGATACATTCTCAAATTTGTTATTATAAATCCATATAATGTAGCAGCAAGCGCCTATGCACGAAACTGTCTTCTTCAAAATTTACTAACTGTGACCTATTTTGTTTCACTTGAATGAAATGTCTGTCAGCATCTCAAAAGTTTTGCCCTTCTTGCTCAAAGTACATTAGTTTCCTTCCAAAATAACTTATTGGGGTTTGTTTTAGTTTCTTCACAGGACAACTCTCTGTACACTTCACTGACAGCGGTACTTGCTTTGCACAGCTTGCCGACCATCTAGTAGGTTGCCATATAATCACAATAACTTTAATAAGAAGCCTTCTTACGACGGCGCAAATACCGGTGTGGACTTTTACCTTGCCCGTAAAAGAGAGCTTGCACAATACCGTATACCCGGACAGGTGTACAGCAGCAACAACGCTGGTAGCGACATTTTTATTCTTAGTTTTTTTGGTGGGGGGGGGGGGGGGGGGGCGCATGGTGTATACTATGGGTTTGAGCCATTTCGCTAGCGGCCCGGCCCGCACACATGACCGTCTTCGTCTCATTTGTTTTTATCTTCTAAATAAGATGTTCGTGAGCTGCAGAGACATGAGTGGTCTCAAGCATTCCTTTCGTGAGGAACATGTGGTCACCATGTGCTAAAACATAACCGTGGAACAAAAACTATATTTCAGAATCCGCGTCCAGATATCAGTCATTCTGTACATCGTTATCGATGTTTCTCGAATCCTGACTCCAAATCGCCTTCAGAAATGACCTATATATGAGATATGGGAAAGGCTTCATTTCAAACGTCATTTTGTTCAAACTCTCTCCCACCACCTTCACTCTGTCCCGGCCCTTGCAACTAGGATTCGTGACTGCGGCCCGCTGGCTATAAGCTCCGTTTGAGACCCCTGGTGTATACGTAGATGAAGTAAAACTGCAATGAATTGTCATATTCTACTTATATGCTGGCGTAAAGGATTCTTTTTTGATATACTCACTAACGTGCAACCTTTTTTGGAATTATTCTTCAACGAGAGAACATGTGCAACACAGAAACGTCTCAGACGTATTGTATAGTTCCATAAAGTGTCGCAGGACACCGCCGCCATTCGCGCTATTGCCACTTATAGCTCCCATTACGTGGCGATTAGTAATGCGAAAAATATAAGAAAGCCTGAAACAGGAAAAGAAATATAAGTAAAATAGAGAGGTGGTTGTGTATCAAACATTCACATTGAATGAGTACAGAAACACAATACAGACGGCGCCCTTAAAAGCTATGATCATGAAGTATTGTAAACTTACTTGTTGAGACAATAGAAAATTCAGTGCCTATGGAAAATTGCCTGAAACGGTTCGTTGGGACGCTCATGAGCAAAACAGAGCATTCAGTAAAAGTTTCTCGAATCCCCTTCCTAACATCTTTAAGATGGCTCCTAATAATTTCCATTATTATAACGCAAACTCAATTTCGCTATTTTCCTAAGCGGTAAGCAGAATGTTTTGTACTGTTTACTCAAGGTACGCCCGCATAATTGTATATTTGTGTTCAAAATCGCCTTGGCAACGTGTAAATGTGTACACAGTAGTGGAAATAAAGTAGACAGAAGAATAAAGCAGAAATCTTATTTTGGGAGCGCGTTACAAAGACATACTGCAGTGACCAGACCGGAAAAACAGTGCAGAGACTTAGGTAATATAAGGGATGAAAAATGACAGCTAAGAAAGCACTTGTGCTAATAATCAAATTATGATTTCATAAATTGTTTGAATAAATGTAGCAAGAAGTGAAAGATACGGTACACCAAGATATTTTCTGTAAGGTAAACGCTTGCTCTTTTAGATCTAGCATCAGTATCAGTGGTGCTAACGTTGTTAGATTCTTATTTGCATATAAGTTAATTCATGGCATGCAAGTCAAACTTACATCCACGAGATCCTTCAAATCGCTGATATGTAAAATCCACGCGACGCAAAGGAACCCCATTCTTGCACGCATCACATTTCGTTACGGAGCAAGACGCAAGAGAATCTTCAATAACGGCACTGTAGCAGCATCAGAATTTGCGCGATAGACGCGGCGCAGGACAGTGGCTAAGAGCAAGTGTCGTGGCATTGGCGCAACTAAAAAGAAAAGAAATCGAGCAAACAAAAGGTACGTGGTTGGTTGGTTGGTTGGTTCCTTAGGGGAATAGCCCAACCCACTACGGGGAATCATGGGCTGGGTGTACACGTCCGCGCGCTTGTCTTCCTCATCTTCTGCCCTCACTGGGGTACTCTGGCGGAAAAGTAAAATTGCGTCACTGCCCTAAGACTTATTCAGATGGCTTAGTGAGACCAGTACCAGCTTGAGAAGCGGAGCTTGGCCAGCGATTATTGTTTCGCACGGTTGTGTTGCAATAGAAGTATCTTGTATCTTAAGATACACGATACATTATCGAATGTATCGGAAATACAGATACAGATACTCGTCTTTCGAGGAGTATCGCGATACAGATACAAGATACCCATAGAGTATCTAAGATAGTATCTAAGATACATGTATCTTCGATACTGCCCAGCACTGGTTCAAACCATAGAGTTTCCTAAAATTAACTAGAGGGGACTCTGGCGCTGCGATCGTTCAGCTACCATGGGAATGATGGGTAGTACACAAATTTGCCTAGTCTTCGTGCTTGCGGCTTCAAACGTACTTGTGGCTTTGCTTATTGCTGTGTTTTGGCGTTCGTTTCGGATAAAAGAATAGACCGCTGTGAACTTCGTGACCAGGTTTGATTTGGTGAGCCTAAAAAAGTCAAAGTGGTGAAGTGGAACTGCTGATTTTGCTGAACTTTGTTTTGCGACAAAGCAGATGCAGGCGACGCGGAGCCAAACGGAGCCGAAAAAACGAAATTTAGACAAATTTATGTACTATACCCATCATTCCCATGCTGGCTGAAGCGTCATGCGTTGCAGCTCCCATAGACACTAGCGCCAGAGTTCCCTCTAGTAAGTATTGTAGGAAACTCTATGGTTCAAGCAGAAAGAAGTAACAACTGTGACAGGTGTTAGTTCGCGCTCGTCTGTGTATACATGTCCATCCGTTCGTTTCGTGCGTCCTTCTTCATGTTTGAGCAGCGCGCTTTAAGTGTCGAGCTGTGACACTTCATGGTTCGCGCTTGTCCTCTGTGTGTTCTTTTCGTGCGTTCATTGCGCTTGAGCGACGCGCTGGAAATTTTGAGCTGATTTCCGTTCTTGGCGTTACATTCCAATTTGTTGCTATCGCATTCATTGCTTCGCCGTTGCGGCGAAACTCTTGAGTTTTTTCTTTTCCCGGCGTCATTTGTGCTTCAGCAGCGCGCAGCAAGTTTCTAGCTGCTTGCCGTTCTTCCTGTGACATTCCAGTTTCTCGCTATCGCATTCATTGCTTCACCCTTGAGGCGAAACTGTGACTTTTTTTAGTGAGTCTGAGTCTGAGTGAGTCCGGTTGAGGAACATATTGTTTAGTCTGAGTCAGAGTGAGTCCCAAGCGTAAAATATATTTCTTGAGAGAGTCTGAGTGAGCTCCACCATTTATTGCCGACTATGGTCCTACCTACGCATCTTCAGCATTACTGTCAGACTTATATCGGACTACGTTTATACTAAAATCTACTCACACATATCTTAACGCACTCACGTTCATGCGCCACCTCAATATTTATTGCTCAGAGATGTGAATTGGGATGGGCGCCGTAGTGCCCCCGCAATCTCTTTCACGGAAAGTTCTTGATAAAAATATCTCGTGTGAGTAAGGTATTTCATAAAAATGTCCTTACTAGATTACTGTATTACTGATAACTCGTATTAGAAGGTATAAGATTAAAAGGCATATCGTACAGCTCCGATTATGTGAGATATTGGCTTTAAAGAGCATTGACACCTTGATAAAAAAAAAAAGCTAGTTCTACGCTCACGGACTCATGAGTCGACTCAATCAGGCTCACTCGGACTCAAATAAAGCCGCAAGTCCGAGTGAGTCTGGCTTGGTTATACGTTGGTGAGTCTGAGTCCAAGTGAGTCCGGTTGGCGAGTCGGAGTCCGAGTGAACCCTCAGAGCAGAATATATCTGTTGAGTGAGTCTGAGTGAGCTCCAGATTTTTTGCCGACCTATGAAGACAAGACGCCAACAGGCGTTTAGCCGCTGCCTCCCGCAGGAGAAGCTGCTGTGAAAGTTTCATCAGACATTACATTTTTCGTTGTCATTCGTACCGCCGTTGTCACTGCTTATATCCCCTGTTAACATGCATGACCCAGTGTACGAACGAGATATTGTTTGTTTGCTGCTTGTACGAGGGGAATCAAATCATCTCGACCGGTACATGTTTTTTCCTTATATGTATGCATAAAGAAAGTAAATTTTCTACTATAAAGATTTTAGAAATAGTATAAAAAAATTAGAAGTTTTTTTAGAAACCAAACCAAATTCGAGAAATGATATTAACAAATATTTATTTGCAATAATTTTAAATTTTGTCAAAACTCGTGTCCATCGGTTATCTGGATATATAAAAGGGGCTCCGTGTTTTCGGAGTTTTATCTTTCGGGGGCGGGGGGGGGGGGGAATTGGGCGTTTATCGGAGTTTATTTCACGTAAATCTCCAATTCTTCGCAATTCGCTGGTTAATATTGCATTATAAATTGTTGCAATGGGTTGTTATTAATTTAATTTTCAATGAAAATGCGTTGCATTGTTGCTGATAATCCTGTTCCTCCATCTTGTCATTTTTTTTTCTTGCTTCCTGGTCATTTACCCTGTTATTAAGGCTGTTGATGTGCACTGCTGTGAACTTGGCAAAGTGTATCTTGGGGGTGGGGTGTGTGTGTGGGGGGGGGGGGGGCAGGAGGTAGTCAAGCTGCTTCTCAACTTTTTCTACCAGCTTCCCTCATGTTCTTGATGAAAAATAAAGGACCTATTGTTATTATTCTCAATACTCCGAAATCTTAAATGAAATGATATCTGAACACGAAGACATGCGAACACACTATGTGTATATTTTAGATGTCTGGAAGCAGGGGCGTAGCCAGAAATTTTTTTCGGGGGGGGGGGGTCAACCATACTTTATGTATGTTCGTGCGTGCGTTTGTATGTGTGCGTGTATATATACGCAAGCAAAACTGAAAAATTTCGGGGGGGGGTTGAACCCCCCCAACCCCCCCCCCCCTTGGCTACGCCCCTGTCTGGAAGGTTTGAACGCACAAGCATATATACATACAAGCACAAATATTTGAACACAAAACACCTACGTTTGTCCGTATTACAACTTTAAGCTTTTTGTAATAGACGCAATCATATTTTTCGAGGTTGCCGCTGATGGAGGTGCGCTCCATTCGATTGATGCTTCTCATATTTGAAAACGCCATTTGAACGTTGAAAGTCCCCTTTTAAAATCGGAGTTTGTCGGATAAATACGAATTGTCAGAAAGCACGGAACACTACTTATATGTTACTGTGTATAGTTTCACAACTTCCGCGTACGTTTCTGCGCAATTGAAAAAGAAGAAGCAAGCGAGAAATAGAGAGAGAAAGAAATGAAAAAAAGGAAGAAAAATTGAAATAAAAATAAAGAGAAAAAAACAGAAAAAACTGGAAATCAGAACGAGAAAGAAAGAGAGGAGGAGAGAAAGGGAAAAGCGAAGAGAAACAAAGAAGGCCGCCCACCTCCGCACTTCCTTCAGGATTGGCACCACTAGTGCAAAGCGGCCTCAAATTTCTTGTCCCCCTTGTCCTCTGCAAAAGTGCGCTACTTCACCTATAAGGTATTATCATCATGATCATGTGGTGGTTAGCCTGCTATAATGTAATAACGACGCCGCCTGGAATGCCTTTTGTCTTTATGCATGGATAACGAAAGAACCTACATTAGATGTATTGATTACATTAACTGACATCGCAATCTTCACGTCCCACCATCTTAGTACTCCAACATGGCGGTTTCAGGGACGTCGAGTGCAAGCCATCCATAGTTTTTTAACACTGCTTTATTTGTCTGTAGCCGCTTTGTTTTCTACTGGCGTGAGCGGAAACAAGTCATATAAGTTGACAAACTGGGTAATTCAAATCAGATATTTCATCATCGAGCAAAAGCCGTGCAGCTCATACTGACCAGCCGAGCACGGGCGTTCAAAAGCAGAGCACACACGGATGGACTTGTGTCCAATGTCCCTGAATGCTGGCTCGCATATAGCTGCGATGAACTGAGGTGGTGTGCAGCAGAGCACCATCGTGCCAGAGTCCGGTGATGGAAGAGGCTCTATCATGATCTCCAGGTTCAAGGGACCTAGTACGTAGTCCACCATGTCTTCGCTCGTGGGTGGCCTGCTCAGCACATGGTGTATGCTGCGTACAGAAACCGAATGAACTTCGGTAAAGAAAAATGCACTCGGAAACAGAATAAATATTTAACCATACATGAAGCCAAGTAGAGCATAAGGTGCGTTATTTATCAGCGGGGCTGTTTGTACAGTCCGTTAGGCGTTAACAAAAATTGTCATCATCATGAACGCAATAACTCGGGCGGCACGCGCTCTCTTCGTGCCCTTCTCCATTTTGTGCTTCGCTCCCAGAACACGTGCGCCGATATGTCCGGCGTGGGATGCAATAACTCGGATGGACGAGAGAATGAGTACAGAGAGAGAGAGGAAAAAAAGGGACGAAAGACACAAAAACAGAGATAGAGAAAACGGAGAGCAAGTAGGGTTGCCACCTGTCCGGTTTTAGACCGGCCAGGCCGGTTTTTGAGATGGCGGGCCGGTTGCCGGTCCGCACCGGCCGCCATTGGTCGGGTTTTCTTTTTGTCATAATATCGCGATTATTTATTTTTTGGGTGTTTTATAAGCGTCAGTTCAACAACTACGACGGTAAATGTCTATCGTCAGTCACCAAAACTTTTACGCTATTAGTCAACCACTTTCTGGGATCCCTTCAAGTCTGACGATCATTGGAATAGAGCATATTATTGCGCGTGTATGGTACATAAATATCCGGCGTTTTTGTGGCATATGCACATCTTAACGGCACTCGTTCCTGCTTTGGCAAGAACGGAGAAGCTCTGCGCATCACCACATGAACAAAGTGTGTGGTGTAAACCACCCTACCAGCCGCGCTCACTCTTCCGAACGAAGTCACTTTGGACAGGCCGCGTGCTGGAGTTTCCACTAACACCTTCACCTGCGTCCATCTTTAGCACGTAAGGATATCGCCGCCCATTTCATTGTTCCTGTCTGCTATTTTGAATGCCTGTAACTGCGAATTTTTCGATTCTCGTCACGCTGAATGACGCACTTACTGGGGGACTTACTTCGTACTTGGCCAAGCCCGCCTTCGCTGCCTTCACGTGAGAAACATCCACCCAGACGGGATTCCGATTTGTCAAACCACTTTTCCTGTTCTCGCATCAGCAGCTCAGTAACGCAGTTTTATTCGCAACCGGGCATTGCGGAATAGCCTTGGCGCTTGAGTATTTTCTATATCTACTTGCGTTCAACTCAACTTTCGTTCCTTTAACAATAATGTCGTGTTTGAGGTCTAATTCATCACGTTTAAGAACAAACGCTTCTTTGAGATCACATGGGGTACAGCACAGAGGCTCTTTTAACCGGGAGTGACGCGGTATACAAGATGGCGGTGGAGCCTGTGAATGAGGGCCTGAAAAAGACTGAAATTCCCGCTAGACATTACTCTCAGCGTGCTTACGATATGGCGAGCCGCAATACAATATTTTATTCGCGCAAATTGTTTCGAGAAGCAGTCAGGCGTCAGTGTATACTTAAGATGATGCCGATCTCGTCGACATTGCAGCTCGAGACAGCTTCTATATGTGATGAATGACAGCATATCTTCTGAGTTGACCGAATCCCCCGTTTGGAAAGCACGTAGATCGGGAGCTACACCGAAGTTCTCGGAGAGAAACAAGGAATGGCAGGGAAGTTAGCCAGAAGCATGTCCGCTTTGCTTCCCCGCACTGGGAGATAAAGGTAGAAAAGATCGATAAAACGGATGCGAGGTTCTTCAACGTGCACGCGATGCCCATGGCAAGAAACTTATTCGATTGGCACTTGGCACGAAAACTTTTTGAGTCCAGCGAAATACGCAGCAGAACTCAGCGCATGTATGTTTCGCGGGATCTGAACGCGTGGAGGTACCGCCGCCTCAGAGGAAACGGCGCCGACTTTAATCCAAGCGATTTTCTTTCGTTTGTACCATTTAAAGCGCTCGCGGAAAGCGAACCTGAGTTTGGACGATGGTATCATGCAGGTTGTCATTTCATGAGCGAGAAGCAACGAGAAATCCTTATGTGTTTCTGGCATCCGCGGGTATTTTCAAAATGGTGGAATAGCTCCGCCAAATTCAATTGACTGCAGAAGTGTGACCATACTGCAATACGCCTCTTTTCGCAATCGTGAAAAACAGAAATGGCGGCGTTTGACTGTGGAATCCCTCGTGCATAGTAATGAATGACCAGTTAAGGCACAATTTAATTCACAGCATGAAGCTCACCACGAGCTCACGTAACCTCGGTGTTCATTGTTGTCGGCGCAGCTGCCGTACAAACGGCTATTGTAGATGAAAATATATTTTATTCGCCGCAATCAGAAAGCAGCACGAAGCTCTAGCGCCTCTACGTTCTCCAGCTTGCCGCTTCACTATTCATCCTTTTCACGTGTACAACATGCTAGATCTGACAGTTGTGTTCTTTGTTGTGCAGACTTGACGTGCCGAATTACGTGTAAATTATTTCTTGTTACCAATTAAGTTTTCCGGCATTTTCTATTGCTGTTTTTCACTCTGTAACACTTTCTACTCTTTGTCTGCTTCGTTGATTACGCGTAACCAACTACTTTATTGACGAGACTGGCTGCAACAGGCGACGCAGTTTTAGGCATTTAATTTTGGCAGGGAAATATACTGCAGAACGCCCTCAATTGTGACCTGCAGGTCTTTCGCGGATGCGCATGGTCATTTGGGAAATCCTGGAGCTCAGTATTAGTTTCCTCAGCTGCACGGTAGGTTGCGCATCCTTTATTATAGTAGAGACCGCATTTTGCACTTCGCCATGCTTTCACGCGTCTGTGTGGCATGGGCGGCTACGACGTCAGAATGCTTAAGTTGACTGGGTTCAGAATACTTCGATTTTTTTAACAGCGAAGCTGTTAAAGCTGGCAGTAAGACGTCCGTTAACAAAAACCCTGCTGCACCGCTGCTAAAGATAGCCAAGCCGCTGCCGCGCCGAGGAGCAGCCGCCGCCAAGCCGTCTTCATAGCAACTGCCACAGTTTCTTACACCGTGGCTCAGGGACAAGCTTTGCGCGTAATCCTGATCCCCCGTCGCCGTCCTTTTGGCTGCCGCTTGTTCGGCCTAGCACGCTAGATCCAATCACCGCCGGCGTTGTGATTCACGTGCTGCAGCACGACGAACTGAGGATCAAGCAGCTTTACTATGCCAAGCTTTGCGCAAATTAGTGCAAACTCCCCGCATTTTTTTCTATAGTCATTGTATAGTTGCTGACCAGCGTTCGCCACATTTCCAGTCGCCGACTGAAACGAAAGAAAAAGAGAAAAAACCGCTAGGTGACAATAGCGAAAAAGAGCGCTCGATTCAAGCCGTCAGAGGCCGTTCCTGCGCTACAGGTGCAAAACCATGTATATCATAAATGGCTATGTCCGAGGCTCGAAGGTCTGCGCCGAAAAGACAATCCTGGACGGGTTTAACGACTGGATCACCCCACCAGTACGCCTGAAAGCCCACCCCGTATTTACCCAATGGGAGTTCGTGATAGCTGCGGATCTTCAATACAGGTACTAACCCCTTGACCCACGTTGACCAATAACAAAGATCTTTACTTACACGCACAGTTGCGGTCAATATGACTTGTCACACAGGGACGCATGGCATCGCTTGCTGAAAGATTGCGCGCAGGGCTTCAACTTACCCTTATGTCCACAACTAAATAATACTTTCCTTCTTAGAGCCATTGACAAGTGAGACAACAACGTTTAGTTGTGGAAATGAGAGTTAGTGGAGGCCATGGGGGATCATTGAGCTCGTGAGGCCACGTGCTTCCGTGTTGCGAATCATACTGAGCGCGACTGTATAGTACATACAAGTACGCACAATCTAGAGCTTGCAATTTTAGATGTGCAAGCCACTGTGTGCTTTAACCTGGAGTTAAGCCCGAACCATATAGAGCGTTTTTGCCGGCGTTTCCTGGCGTTGCGTCCCTCGGCGTCGTCGCATCAACGCCGTCAGAGAGGGTGGCAAACCATATGAAGAGCGTTAGCTCAGCGTCACACAGTGTGACCAGAGGGAATGAACCTGACACCTCGTAAAGCAGTTGTGCAGTTTCCGTCAATGGACCAACAAGATATATTCCTGATTATAGCTTTTATGTCTCATTAGCAGTTCTGTGGTGCAGAAAACGAGTCACAGTGACACAACGCCATCGAAAAGTTTTTTTTTTTTTTTTGACTTGTAGCGCCAGCTATTGGCATTAAGAAGAAGCACAAACTTGTAATATATGGCCTCTGAGCTTGAAGCTGCCGTAAATCTTTGAGGCCACGTATTCGGCCAATACACTCATTCCTGCTAAGCCTACCGATGAACTTGAGTACGGCACTCGGAAAGACTTCAAAGATATCACGATCGCTTTGCTGTCGAAGCTTCTAGGGAACAAGCTAAGTGAAATACAAGCATCTGTTGAGAACTTAAGGGCCACACAGTGCACGGCGACGACTTATTAGATCCGAGGCGGACGGCAGCCATCTTGGCAGCAGCGATGACGCCGTTACGTAGCGGAAGTCGCTGCCAGCCGCACGCTGATTGGTTCTGCGTCCATCGAACTGCTTCCGGCGTCGACGCTGCCGCCCGTGATGTCTGGACCGTCCAGAGGTGGACGTTTCGGCCACCGTCACCGGTAGCGTCGACGTCGAGGGACGCCGGCGTACGAAACGCCGGGAAAACGCCGGCAAAAACGCTCTATATGGTTCGGTCTTTACGTTGTCTTAGCTTATCGTCTGATCAATACCGTATCGTCCACTCCATCCGTCGTTAACAGACGCCTGGAAAGGTCATTGGCCTTCCGTCACAAAAGCCTATGCAGGACGGGCCTTTAGCATAAAGTTTCCTAGAATATTTACTAGAGGGAACTGTGGCGCTACGATCGTTCAGCCCATATAGAGCGCTTTTGCCGGCGTTTTCCCGGCGTTTTGTACGCCGGCGTCCCTCGACGTCGACGCTACCGGTGACGGTGGCCGAAACGTCCACCTCTGGACGGTCCAGACATCACGGGCGGCAGCGTCGACGCCGGAAGCAGTTCGATAGACGCAGAACCAATCAGCGTGCGGCTGGCAGCGACTTCCGCTACGTAACGGCGTTGTTGCTGCTGCGAAAATGGCTGCCGCCCGCCTCGAATCTAATAAGTCGTCGCCGTGCGCTGTGTGGCCCTTAAGTTCTCAACTGATGCTTGTATTTGACTTAGCTTGTTCCCTAGAAGCTTCGACAGCAAAGCGCTCTTGATATCTTTGAACTCTTTCCGAGAGCCGTACTCAAGTTCATCGGTAGGCTTAGCAGGAATGAGTGTATTGGCCGAATACGTGGCCTCAAAGACGTGCGGCAGCTTCAAGCTCAGAGGCCATATATTACGAGTTTGTGGTTCTTCTCAATGCCAATAGCTGGCGCTGCAAGTCAAATAAAAAAATAGACTTTTCGGCGGCACTGTGACTCGTTTTTTGCACCACAGAACTGCAAATGAGACATAAAAGCTATAATCAGGAATATATCTTGTTGGTCCATTGACGGAAACTGTACACTGCTTTACGAGGTGTCAGGTTCATTCCCTCTGGTCACACTGTGCGACGCTAAGTTAACGCTCCTCATATGGTTTGCCGCCCTCTCTGACGGCGTTGATGCGACGACGCCGAGGGACGCAACGTCAGAAAACGCCTGCCAAAACGCTCTATATGGTTCGGCCTTAAGGATGATGCGTAGTACACGGATTTGCCTAGTATTCTCTCTTGTGGCTTCAAACGCTCTAGTGGCTTTGTTTATTGTTGTGTTTTTGCTTTTGCTTCGGATAAAAGAATGGTTCGTTGGGAACCTCGTGAGCTCATTTGAATGGGTCAGTATAGAAAGGTCAAGCTGGCGAAGTGGGACTGCTGAACTTTTGCTGAACTTCGACAAAGCGGCTACAGGCCACACGGAGCCACACGGAGCCTAAATAACGAATCTTAGGCAAATCCATGTACTACCCATCATTCCCATGCTGGCTGAAGCGCCATGCGCTGCAACTCCCACAGACACTAGCGCCAGATTTCCCTCTAGTCTACTATTATGAAACTACGTGGCTTTACCAGCGTATACACGGCGACTGTTGGCCGAGCCGATTCCGCAGTACCGCAAGGCATCTACAAGAAAGTAGAAACAGTGTGCTGATATATCGTCATGCTAACTGACCAAATAGATGACGATATTTCAACGGCGGGGACTTTACCATCACAATGGTGCCATCGCTGGCGAACGTGGCAGTGGGACGTCTGCTGAGCTATGGGCAGCTGCTTGCAGGGTCACGTGGTCTAATTTCTCTTCCAAGGCGTGGAAGGGTGCTTTGAGCTCTTCGATAGCCTGAAACAATAGGTTATGTTTGTCCGTCATACAATGCATCTGTAGCGTACATTTGTTATTACGCTCTATATTGCTTGTTTATAATGAAAGAGCCAACTTAAGGCAGCTGTTGGTACAGATAGAGAGTCCTATACGGTGCTACGTCGGGAGGTACAATTGGAAATAACATAAAAAGAAAGAAAATGGCACTTGAGCCGAATATGCGTGTGCTAGAGGTTACAACTCGAGAGAACATGGGACTGCTGACAACTTAGGCAAATCTTACACGACGTCACGTTAGGCATGAATCCGATGTTTTTAGTTGTGTTACAGGAATACGTTGACGAATTGATTATATTTCACTACGCGATGCTGAAAGAGCTACAATTTTCCTAAGCAGAATGTTCATTTGAGCTAGTTGGTATGTCGTACTTCAAGAAAAAAGAACAAAAGGAGCGATAAAGACGCTTACAGAAACCGACATACTGCGTATTTATGTTTTATCTCTCAAGCAAGCCCCATGTACATACAACAGGATGAAAAATTCGTAAACAGGGGGTGTAACCGGAGCCGACGTTTCGACAAGCGGACTTGTTGCAGCCTTGAAGATCACCATAGATTGCATCATAGAGCAGATTGCATCATAGAGCAGGTGCTCTATGATGGAATTCTTACAAACCAGCCCAGATTTCTGTTCCCGAGCGAGAAACCGAAACCAGCCGAAGGGGGTTGTTCTATACCCTGTAACCTCCTTATTACAGCACTTCGCAAAATTCTTGTGGCAGCATGTTCACATCCTTCACATACGCAGTTATCGCTTCACACATATTGGGCCGCGGGGTTGTTTACTGGCCCATTAAGACGAACCACGTGATATCTTTACCCGCACAAATTCAATGAGTCATCAAAAGAAAAATGTGCAAAACTGCCAATGAATACGCCATGCAGCGAAAATGAAAATAAAAACGCAACAAAAACGCGCGATTTTTTTGGCCTGATATGAACGGACTTTTCGTTTTATGGCGCTAGCACCTAGCGACATTGTGTTCCTTGCTTAGCACCTCAAATTTATCACCGAGTGGGCGTTGTTCAAAAACAAGAAAGAGCCCGCAAAAAATAACGAAATCGGCAAGGAAGGGTACGAGTGTATGACTAACATGAATAATAGGTCGTCACATCAATAACATGACATATGTTCGTCAGTATGGCATGATTAACGATAATACCCTCATTAGACATGCGGCTTTGAGCCCGGAATGTGCGGGTATGAGCCACACGTAGAGAGAAAGACAAAACGAGAAAGCAAGTAAGCAAGAAAAAAAGAAAGAAATAAGTCATGTGTGGCGCATACTCGCATTGGATATACGGGTACAAGCCAGGGAAGTGAACTAAACGCTCGTGGCTGGCGCCATTAACAACGCTTAAATGGAAATTCAAGATCGCTTCTTTAAAAAAAAAATGGTGTGGACAAACACGGCGCTCACAGTGTGCTTTTTGTGATTACACGGTCACCGGTGAATCGCTGACTTACCTCGGCAAAGGGCTGGAGTTTGTTCATGAGGTTATTCAACCTGGCTGGTGGCAACCTGTCATGCACGTGCCATAATAAACGCATCAGATGTCTTCCAGTGGTCCTAGTAGTCTGAGGAGAAAGAGACGGTGTTAAGAAAGCAAGGAAACAAAAATTGAGAGTGTGGAAAGTATTCGAACTTTCGAGTGCAACTCATTCGACTCTTTAGTATACTTTGGTGTTCAAACAGTCACATTATGTCATATTTTTTGCAGGATGTCTCTTTTTCTTTTATCTCTTCCTTTACCCATTCTCTAGTGCAGGGTAGCAAACCGGATATTTATCTTCTGTTAAACATCCCTGCCTTGCCTTATTACATTTAATTATTTCTCTCTATCTCTCCCTCCTTGTCATAGTGTCGATTGCCTTGTAAAGGGTTCTTTGGCGTAGTCAAGCTGTCTATAACAGCTTTTAGCCGATGGAACGGTCGAGAATATTTTTTTTCTGGGAAAAATTATTTGATTTGGTGGGCACGGCGAAGCGCATCGACTACGATCGCTAACCATGCGATTTGTTTGCTTCGTGCAGGCTTTGTTTCTTGCACTCGGCGGAGCATCACCAACACCGGAAGTTTTGCCTTTGAAGCCGCAAGATTTCGCCGACAATCGTGCTGGGAACTTCGTCTCTGTCACGAGCATTCCGGTTCCATGGACTAAACAGGGCTGCGTGACGTCAACGGCCACCAACAGTATAAAACAAGCGCCTTACGTGGATCTCGTCAGTGGGCACGGCGAAGCGCATCGACTACGATCGCTAACCATGCGATTTGTTTGCTTCGTGCAGGCTTTGTTTCTTGCACTCGGCGGAGCATCACCAACACCGGAAGTTTTACCTTTGAAGCCGCAAGATTTCGCCGACAATCGTGCTGGGAACTTCGTCTCTGTCACGAGCATTCCGGTTCCATGGACTAAACAGGGCTGCGTGACGTCAACGGCCACCAACAGTATAAAACAAGCGCCTTACGTGGATCTCGTCAGTGGGCACGACGAAGCGCATCGACTACGATCGCTAACCATGCGATTTGTTTGCTTCGTGCAGGTTAGTTACCCCTACTCTGTACGTAGCGATGAGAGATTTTTAATTATTCTGCCGTGCCCACAAACGTGCATTACCATAGCGTATGAGTGTTTTTGTTCTTGTAAATTGTTGCTCTGTGGCGATGTCGAGGAAAATCCTGGGCCATCTGTTGAAGACATGTTTAAGAAGCTTATGGATGGTCAACAGGCTATAAGGGCTGACATTGCTGACTTGAAGAGCCGTCTTGAGAGAACAGAAAATAGAATATCAAGTTTTGAAGCTCGCCTGACAAAAGTAGAAGAAAAAGTTGAACCATCGTATCAAGCGGCAAATGCAGGTGGCGATTTACGGTCAGCTATTTCCAAAATTCAAGAGACGCAAGAGTCAGCGTATGTTAAACTAGTTGACTTAGAAAATCGAAGCAGGAGATCGAACTTGATAGTGTTTGGCATACCAAGCGTTCCGAATGAGTCCGAGTCAATCTTGCGTGAAAAAGTAATCAAGGAAATCTTTGCAGAAAAGCTCGGCGTGAACTGCACTTCTGTTGGTCGCATTCATAGGCTTGGTAAACCTCGAGCAAACAGACCCATTATTTTGTACTTTCAAGACTACAGAGAAAAAGAAGCAGTGCAGCGTAACGCACGAAAACTAAGTGGTACAAACGTATACTTACAAAACGATTACTGCGCGGACACACTTCGTAAACGGAAGCTGCTTTGGGCCAGCGCTAAAGATGATAAAGGCGAAGGCAAAAGAATAAGCTTGGTAAATGATAAGTTGCGCATCGATGATCAGTTGTACGCATGGGACGATGCTACTATGACACGCAAAGCAATATCAAGCAAAAACTCCCCATTGTCTCAGAGCTAACAATTGAAAGCACAACAGCTGCGCCTCATTTCGCTGAATGCTAGAAGTGTGGTGAATAAAACGGACGCACTTGAATCCCTGTTACTCTTATACGACCCGCATATCTGCGTGGTCACTGAAACTTGGCTTCATGACAATATACGGGATGATGAAATTGCGCCACCAGGGTACTGCTTGTATCGGCGTGATAGGGGTTCTCGAGGAGGAGGCGTGGCTGTTCTTGCAAAACATTCTGTTGATATTGCTGTCGGAGATCAAATTGCTGACCACGAAAGTTTGCTGCTAAACGTGTGTTTTTGTGGCATCCAATTTTACCTTTGTGCAGTATACCGCCCGCCCGACTCTAATGATCTGTACTTGTCAAAACTTCACGAACATTTACTCAGTCTACGTGATAGAAACGTGATCTTGACGGGTGATTTTAACCTTCCTGAAATTAACTGGGATCAATTAAAATATGGATGTTCCACAACAATTGATGTTATATTGGATGTGATGTTTTGCTTAAATTTAGAGCAGATGGTGCGTCAGTGCACACGTGGTAAATCAATCCTAGACCTGTTATTCATAACAGAAATATTTAACGGTGCTTCAACATCAGTGGAGCCCGGAATTTCAGATCATGATCTAATCTATTTTTGTTGGCAGCTAACAAGTAATAGGCCGAAGTTAGCGAAATATTCTTCATTCGTTTGGGACTTTCAAAACGCCGATGACGTTTCAGTGATTGATTACCTAGACATACATCTTGACTTTGCAGTTGACAACATCGAGACTTCATGGATGAGGTTCCGAGATGCGATAAATTTTTGCGTTTCTAAGTTTACGCCTGCCAAAGTCCTTAAGAAGCGACGTGTTAACCCTTGGATAACTAGGGATATTATTCATACAAAACGTAAAATTAAACGGCTCCGCAAGCAGAAAAAAATGTCAAGCTCTATTTATCTTGAACTGAAACAAAACCTATTAATGAAATTAAGAGAGTCCCGAAGCGCCTACTTCAATAATTGTCTTTCTCAGTTCATTGAATGCGACAGCCAAAAGTTCTGGCGGTTTTTAAAGGAAAGCAGACAGGATGTTTCTAAAATAAAAATTGGTGACATGATAGCTACTGATGCTCGACAGATATCAGAGCATTTCAATCATTACTTTCACAGTGTTTTTTCGAGAGGCGATAGTTATGCACCTCAGAGCACTGATTCATGTTTAGCTGACGATCTAGCAGTGTCGCATGAAGGCGTCGTGTCTATGCTCCTTAATGTTAATCCAAAAAAGCCGACAGGGCCGGATGGTATCCCTAATGCTTTCTTACATCGGTACGCAGAGCAGGTATCTCGTTTTCTGACAGATTTCTTCAATTTATCAATTGCCACAGGCGAAATTCCGGACGACTGGCGTTTAGCGCGCATCACTCCCATTCACAAAAAAGGCGATCGTTTGTCTGTGAATAACTATCGGCCCATATCTATTACAAGCACATGTTGTAAGTTGCTGGAGCACGTCATTTCAAAGTACCTTATTGATTTTCTTGAAAAACGCAATGCATTATCACCCTATCAACATGGTTTTAGAAAGAACTTGTCAACAGTTACACAGCTTGTAACAACAGTACACGATTTTTTCGCATGTCCTTGATATGACTGGACAGGTGGATGCCTTGTTCTTAGATTTTTCGAAGGCATTTGATAAAGTGCCTCATGGAAAGTTATTACGGAAGCTGGAATATTTGGGTGTTCCGTCAAATGTTGTTAAATGGATTGGCGCCTACCTTCGAGACAGGCGGCAATTCGTACAAGTTTCGGATCACTCCTCAGAACTGTTGTATGTGACTTCTGGAGTGCCTCAGGGAAGCGTTTTGGGACCATTGTTATTTTTAATTTATATTAATGACTTGGCAGACGTAATTAATAATGACGTTTGCATTCGACTGTTCGCGGATGACTGCGTTGTTTTTAAAGAAATTCGTGCTCCAAACGATCATGTACTATTACAAGAAAACCTACAGGCTATTGGGGACTGGTGCATTCGATGGGACATGGAGTTAAACACAGAAAAAAGTGTACTTCTGCGTATTACAAGAAAGAAAATGCCTAGCACGTTCTCTTACTCTATTAACCAGCGCGATATAGAGGAGGTAGACAAATGTAGATATCTGGGTGTCACTATCAATAACAAACTCACCTGGTCAACACATATATCGGCTACTTGTAGCTCTGCGCTGCAGAAGTTGTGGTTTCTCAAAAGGAAACTGAAAACCGCACCTCCTAGAGTTAAGCTTCTGGCATATAACACCTTCGTCAGAACTAAATTAGAATATGCTTCAATTGTATGGGACCCCCACAACAAAAGTGATGTTCAAGAACTAGAACGTGTCCAAAGAAAAGCAGTGCGCTTCATATTTAATAAGTATAGGATGACTGACTCGCCTTCCTTACTAATGAAGCAACATAACATCCCTTCGTTAGAATCGCGCAGAAAGGTCAGTAGGTTGACTTTTCTTCAAAAGTGTCTTACCGGAAATACGAAAGTAACTATGCCTCATTGTGTACGTCCCCACTCAACTAGAAAAACTAGACACACCCACAGTAGGGCACTTGCCCCAATTTTCGCGAAAACAAAATCCCATAAATACAGCTTTTTTCCTAGAACTGTGTCTGAATGGAATGCCTTACCCTCCACTGTTGTTGATGCCAATGACTTTGTACGCGAACTGGAAAATTTGTATTTTGTGTCGGGATTGTAATCGATGTTTCTCTTGCGTTTCCTTCTTCTCATTGTTCTTATTTTTGTTTTCTCGCTGTGATTGCGATGTTCTTTATAATTTTGTAATCACTGTACAGCCCCTCCTGCATGGACCACACGGCGGTCTGCAGTATTGCTAAATAAATTCGAAGAGTCTTTCAGGTTTGACTTGTAAATTTTCAGTTTGAAGTGTTTCAATACTAGTTATTGATTTCGCTTCGATTGTAAAAGATTATAACACATATTACAGTCTAGAGACGAGTACTTGCTCCGCTTCCAAGGGGGCATCCATGCTTTTTCCCTGGAAAGGCGGCAACTGGCGATGCGTGAAACTGCCCAAGGTGTTACTAGACTTTAAGAGACGTTTATTTATTGACAAAATGTTTCAGTGATTGAGATCTTAATTATTGCAAATAGCTGACACCCCTCCAAGAAGGAAATGAATCAATAGAATTAGTAGCTGTTGCCTCTGAAAAAGGAAACCCTCCACACCTGCGTTAATGGATAACGGTACTCTCCATAACTGTCGTGTATATTAATCCACATGACCTGTCTTTTCAACAACAGGCGTTAGTATCGTTCACCTCTGTTTCTCCTTACTACAACGAATGCTAATTATTGTCATCATCGTCTTCGTTTTTCTAATTTCATGATATTTTTGCCTCATATTTAAGCGTATTAAGTAGGCAGTAAAGGCCCTGACAAACAGTAAGACAACGGCTAAGAAAGTATATTTCTGAGTACGTGCGCTAGGTACTGCGAAAAAGAAAAAAATAGCATCTGACGTTTGCTGCTAATAGGGCCACAGTAGCCCCATTAATGTTAAGACAACAACACGCACACACAAAAAAAGAGCGAGACAGGAAGAACAACGTGCAGTGTTCAGCCGTTTCCGAAGCTGATCTGAGTGAGGGAAGTTATGACGAAAGGAAGGGGCGACCCAAGACACAGTGCAATTTGCAGAAACGACGGCCACCGTTCCTCCTTTCAAGCTTGCGCCGACGCCACCAAAATACCTTCCTCCTTCTCTGCTCTCTCCTCTCCCTATCATCCAATCAGTTCCCGGGGTCAAGCGTAATGTAACAAACGGGCGCTTAGTTAGGCGCGCGTCGCCGATTTCAAATGACGGCATGAAATACCGGCGCCGACTGTTATCTTCGACAGAGCGCACAGATCGAAAAACAAAACAAATATCAAAATGCGCCGAAAGCGCGCCCCCTCACCCCCTCGAAACGGCCGCCGAAAACCAGCATGCTCGGATCAAACGCTCGGGCAAAGTCTGGCAATACATGTATCACGAAAGGAGACATTATGCAATGCCAATCGACGCCACCGCGAGACGAACTGCGAGAAGGATCTCGCCCTTCCCCAAGCTTCCGCTGTGCTACGCACAGACGAGTCATGTAGAAGCTTCGCGAACCCGGGCACGACCCGAGATGAATATACAAGAAAGAGCTCGCCTTGCCTTCAAGCTTCCACTTTTCTGTGAGCAGACGAGACATATCGAAGCTTCGCGAACCTGGGTGCGACCCGATATAAGTGCGAGGCGACAGTCAGTGAGTGATTGAGTGAGTGAAGAAGTTATGTTGTACAGGTGTGTGGTTCGGTCGGCCAGAGAAGACGTGTTGTTTTGTGATTTAGTGCTGTCAGTCAGCTTTTGAAGTGTCGAGAGCTGACGCCACCACGGTGGTCTAGTGGTTATAGCACTCGACTGCTGACCCGAAGGTCGTGGGATCGAATCCCGGCCGCGGCGGCTGCATTTTCGATGGGGGCGAAAATGTTTGAGGCCTGTGTACTCAGATTTAAGTGCACGTTAAAGAACCACAGTTAGTCGAAATTACCGGAGCCCTCCACCACGGCGTCTCTCATAATCATATCGTGGTTTTGGGACGTTAAACCCCAGATATTATTATTATTAGTGGGAGCAGTGAAAAGTTTTGAAGAGTGTCGCCGAGCAAACATGTGATCACCGAGTGCGAAGTGGAACGACGCGTCAGCGCTAGTCTACGTGGAGGGACTCGTAACGCCGGTGTATATGAAATGACCTTAATTGTTCTGTAATATTCTCGAGTGTTTGTATATGAGCGCATGTGATTAATTGTTTCCCATCATTAGTTAGATTCATGTGGGTTGTATTGTGATTGAACCAGCCAAGTGTGCATGTTCATGTAATGTTTGTACTGCGTTAACTGAGAAGATATTTTGTTTGTGTTATCAACTCCTGCTCTTACACGGTCTTTGGACCACAACCGGCGTTCGCTGGCGCGCTAAAAGGACCTGCCCTTAAATTGCGCATGCTTTCGTGGTGCGTTTCGGGGGGCCGATACGCTCGCCCATGGAATCTGCCCGGCGATTGCCTTCCCCATAAACGAGTTCGCGACACTTAACTTGCGTCGCCTAAGCTTCATGGCTACCAGCGGAAGGAGCAACCACATCGTGCCATCTGCTACTGTACACGCAAGCTATGGGAGCGACAAATCAAGAATCGGATATCCCGGAAGCGGAACTACGGGGAGCGAAGTTGCGGAGGATGAAGTGGGTGTGGGAACAGCGAGTAAGAGGGTATCGACACACATGAAAGATTGTTACTAGTTAAAAACGCTTCTATACCGCGCTAAAGCAGATGCATTAGGCAAAAGTCTCCGAAGACTACTGCTAGTGTAGAATCTTATCACTGATCAGTTAACGACAGTACTCACGCCTCGATTCCCGTAGAGACAGTTTTCTGACAAAACTGAACCGAAGAAAACGGGACTCCCTTACAGGCACCGAAACGTCATTATGGTCGTATGTTGCTCGCTGCAAAGACATAATTGTCCTGTACTTGCGGACAACTTGAAAATGAAACGAAGGCTACAGAGACGTCTAGTGGGCGAGAACGCTACCTCTAATGAATGTGGTCTCGAAATTCCGGCCGTGTTTTTTACTTGAGAGAGAGAGAAAAGGGCTCCTTTGTTTTCTACGACAACCCCTTTCAAACGGGACGCAGCACACACCAGTTAGGCGCTTACGTTTGTTTCACTATATACTTTGTCATTTTGCGTTTTTGCACGTATGAGAATGTCGTGCGTTTAACGTGTGCCTCAAACGTTAAGTGGCGTTTGTGTTTTCAGGTGAGCGTCGGACTCCTTTCTAGCTCTTCCACCTACTCGCCCCAGAATATTGCGACGAACTATACTCACAAATGACCGTCTAAGTAGGCTAAGCAAATGCTACGCAACGCTGATGCCGGGCAGCCACCACTTTCCACAGCGGTACGAAACGCGCGCCAAACAGGACTATACTTACTACATGTGCGAAAGCTGCGCCCCCGTGGCTTTCCCTTCATTGACAAGAAAAGTTGTCCGCGAGTACATGAGCACTTCACTTCGCCAGACGGATTTCCGTCAGACTACATCAGCCACTGAAGTCACCGAATCTCCTGCGTACCTCTTTGGCGTGCCTGTTGCCTTTTTGGGTGCCGACTTTCAGAGCACTGCTTCTCAGGCCACGGAGGAAGAAGTCGTCGAAGACGACCATGCAGAAGTCTTCTCTGGCAAAGTGGTCAGCCATGTTTGTCAAGTGGCCAACCAGGATGTGCAGGAACGGGTCCTTGTACGCGCGGCGGCCTTCGGCCTCCGCCAGGGTGCCCAGAACTCGCAACAGGCCGGTGCAGTCACGCTGTCGAGCTGCGTGGGCGCGCGTGTGATGTTAGGTTTGATAAGGCCCTGTTAGGTTAGGCTAGGTTACGTTAACCTTGGTATATGCCAGGAAACTGCGCCAAAGCACGACATATAATAGTCCCCAACGGTGAAGTTTGGCGAGCAATAAGCAGGTCCCAGGCTGCAGTGAATCTACCGCTCCTTCCCTCTTCAGAATCCCGTGTGTGCCCAAATAGACAACCGCCTTCATCAATCTTAAATCTATGCAAAAAATATTAAGGTAAAATAATCTGGTGTAACACGACGTTAGGTGCGGCGACGTCACGCGTCAAGCGCACAATGATTTGATTTCCCTTGATTAAATTTTTTTTGGAGGAGACCCTAATTCTTTACGTAGGTGTCGGGTAGTTCGTGTCCCCTGCTGCGTTCCTCGGGTTAACTCTGTATTTTGTCGCGCTGCCGAAGCTGATCTCGGAGGCCGCGTGGAAAGGAGCGCGTGGTTGAGATCTGCTCCGCCAGGTGCCCAAAGAAGGGGAACTGATCAATGACTCGTTTTTTTTTTGTTTGTTAGACACAACCTAATGAAACCAGCAGACAATGAAGCCAAGGAAACTGCTAACAAAAAAACCGTGCGCTGTTTCAGTGAAGTCATTCAATTAATTTTCATTAATTTGCCCGACAGTTAGATGGCCCTTATGTAAACTTGTGCTGAGATATTCCATGTATCCAATATAACTTTTAACATCAACCAGAACCATTGATTTCGAACCAGTTTTATTTTTTTAGAAGATTTTTCCTGAGTATTCGGAAAGCCGAAAGTAAGGGCTCGACCGGAAGTGGTGGACGATGCTCGCGACACTAATCATATTTACATTTCCTTCGAAACACACTACTGCATCGTGACATTGGCCGGCGAAAAATGAATATGTTGTACACGTTTACCACTGCTTGACAAGACGAATTGGTTTCTTGAAGCGAAGCCAAAAAGCCGTTACGCGCCTTCGAATCTTTACCTGCGCGCTTAGAAAACGTATATGATTTTAACTGAGGAAAGTTTATAGGTGTACCGTGCCCACAAGTGCGTAGGCGTTGTAGCGAGCACGTTAATTATCTCGTAGCATGAATGGCCCACTTCAGATAGTGTCGCCGGATTGTTTATTCTTTTTTTTAGGTGTAGGGCATGTCTCTTGGACGGTATTCATTGGCACTGTCGATAATGAAGCTGAGTTGTAAGGGCAGGCATTCCCGATTAGTCCACGGAGGATTTTTAGGCCAGGTCAATAGCTAACTGATGACGTAAGTGCCTACACGATGAGGATCTAAGTGCACGCATGTGCATAGCTTGCATGACAGTGATCGTATGGAAGCATTTACTAAATAGCATTAATAAGCGGAAGACCAGACTCTCAACCTTGAAAATGAAGCAGCTGTATTTTGGTATTCGTTATCTGCAAGACAGATAAAAAAAATCTTCGACATAGAAATATCATTTTTGTCTCATGGAAACAGCAACATTCTCATATGAAGTTAGGGATGCTTCTATTGAAGGAAGTTCAAAAGCACGGTGTTTTTTTTTATTGAAGTAGCCAGTCGCCATGTTTGTACACAAGTACACATTAGCAACACAAGTAGGTGATAAGATTTATTGAAGTAGCCAGTCGCCATGTTTGTACACAAGTACACATTAGCAACACAAGTAGGTGATAAGATTTATTGAAGTAGCCAGTCGCCATGTTTGTACACAAGTACACATTAGCAACACAAGTAGGTGATAAGATTTATTGAAGTAGCCAGTCGCCATGTTGTACACAAGTACACATTAGCAACACAAGTAGGTGATAAGATTTATTGAAGTAGCCAGTCGCCATGTTTGTACACAAGTACACATTAGCAACACAAGTAGGTGATAAGATTTATTGAAGTAGCCAGTCGCCATGTTTGTACACAAGTACACATTAGCAACACAAGTAGGTGATAAGATCCGAAGAAATAATGATGTGGATAATACCAATTTTCAAAAATCAAGATCATCAACGGAAGCGAAAATGCTAAAAAGCCTGCGTGTACTTAGATTTAGTGAACATTACACTACCTTAGGTGGTCGAAATTTAGGCAGCCCTCCACTACGGCGTGCAACATAATATATGGTGGTTTTGACACGTTAAACTACGGAAATTATTATTATTAAATGCGAAGCATTTCTTAGCGAACCTTCTCTGGTTATTAAGGAAATGAAAAAGGCACCTAATTTCTGTCTGCCTATAGGCGACACGGCGCAGTGCCTTGTAGGGGTGGGGGTAAGGAGGGAATAAAAGAAAAGTAGGAAAGTAGAGAGAAGAGTGAGAGAGCCATCCATCCAACGAAGAGAAAAGAGGACAGGAAAGATGTGGAAACGGTCACGGGAGTTCAGGGACGGGTCCGCGAAACACAGCTAGAGGCACGGTGCACAACATCGGCGAAGCGGCGAAGGCCCCGTCGATGAGCGGCGCACGGCATAGCGGGCGAGGAGTCCGTCACGGGGCGCCGATCAGCGAGAGGTACGAGGAGTAATCCAGGACACCGCGGCCGGCACGTCCGTCTTGCTTGAAATCCAGCGAGCCTCTGGCACTTTGAGCGTTTCTATCTACGTATCTATCTATCTATCTATCTATCTATCCGTCTACCTGTGGGTGCTCTCATGATCGCCTCCTTAATTTGGTGTAGACCAAAATTGGCATGGGAGGGTAAGATGATTTGACGAATATGACTGTCGGCTCATGACATGAATAACGTCAAAATCCTGTCGCGTACGTCGTCAAACCCTTTCCTCCAGACACGTGTGGCACATACCCGTTTACCACGGGCCACGGTGTACGGGTATGCGCCACAGGTGACTGACAGTTTATATCTACCCAGGAACGACGAGAACAGACATTGGTAATTTAAAGGAGAGAGCGTTAAGAAAAACCGACATCGGCAGTGTTGACCCAACGAACGGAAACAATAAGAATTAGGATAGCAGCAGGAATCGAACCCAGGCATTCTGCGTGGCAGTCGGGTATTCTGCCACAGAGCCACGCCAGGTCTATAAACTGGTTTGGAAGAATAGCCTATGTAGGCGTAATGTCGGTGCAACGTCAGTTGTGTTTATGGTACTGGCTATCTAATTTCACAAGAAAGCAATAAACACTACATATGTACTCTTACGATACAGGCGTCATATCAGATTAACGTCTGTGGTTCCAGTGCTGGCTCCGCTTTTATAGCAGTCTAATAAACATTACATTTGTATTCCTATGATTCAGCGGCTATATTGAAGCAATGCTCGACCCCGGTGGAATACATTAACGAAAGTTACGTGTGATATTCACATGATTGCATCATAAAGTGCACTCAGTTTCGATAATACTGACGTATTATCGAAAACTCTAACGTGAGGGCTGACGTTACGTCGCACCATAAGTTACCCTTTAAACGCCAGTGTTGTCGACGTGCCTGGTAAGCCCACGATGTGCACATAGCTACTACACTTACAAAAACATGTCGATAAATCGCGTAACGCTTGGCTCAAAGCCATAAAGTACAGTCGAAACCCGCGATAACGAAACCCCGAGGGAACGAAATTCTCACTGCAACGAAATATTTGCGGAGCACCGGCGAACGCCCATAGGAGTCAATGCATTTCGTAACTCGCGACTACGAAAGATATTCATACCGCAGTCCCTCATTAACGAAATTTTTGAAACACGAGTGCGCGAATAATCTACTCTCACAACATTAACTACATTCGAAAACTGCTGAAATGCATTCATGCTACACTTAAATTGTGCAAACCTATCGCTACAGCGCACTTGAGAAGCAGCCGCCATCATTGTTTACAAAAAAACATAAAGCTGGCGACAATGATGATGATGATGGCTTGCCGAAACACGTTATCGTGGACTACGTAGCCAAATCCACATTCCTCATGGAGTTAGGGTGGCTAGCCACCCTAATGGAGTTTTGTTCGTTGGCTTGGCTCTGTGCTTGGCTTTGTTGGCTTTGCGCGCACATGGTCGCGTGTGTGGAGCCATTTGTGGAGCGTTTGCTTCGGGGGCGATCGGAGATCTGTTCGTTCCGCTTGTTCGTTCTCCTGGGGAAGAACAAGCGCGCTGATTGGCTGAAGCGGGAGATGCCACTCAAGGCCGGGGGGTGTCGCCATTTCTTTTTTTTTTTTGCTTGATCTTTTCTTTTTTGGTGACGTCATATCGCAGCATAACGAGTAGGGTGATCGGAGATCTCTGTTCTGCGCCGTTCGTTCTGTACCCATTCTGGCGGCGTACGCGATTGGCCGAAGCCGGAAAAAACCACGTCTCTGAGGGGCGTAGCCATTTTTCTTTTTGCTTGATCTTTTATTTTTTGGTGACGTCATACCGCGTCATAACGAGCATGTCGTCTACTACAAACGAACGGAGCGCGAGACCGTTCGCACGCGTTCTCTCGAGCGAACAAACGGCTTCGCACGGCATGATGCGGCGGTTGCGGCTGCCGTATAACAGCTGATTTTGAGAAAATGGCGCTTGCGACGTGTGCTTCTCTTGCGGTTGGAGGTGCGAGATGCCTCTGAAGACATGAGCGAGTGCGGCGTCGCTTTCTGTTCTCGAAACGAACAGTGCGAACAAAATGAACGGGCCTGCCACTGGGCTGTGGTCTTACGCGCAGGGACTTCTTAGTTCAAAAGCGCTACCAGCTACTGCCACGTGTCGTCCCGGTCCTCACTCGTGAACGACGGCCCCAATGGGCGCGACGGCGTAGGTATCTGTGGGTGCTCTTTTATAAAAGCCAGCAGAAGCTCCTTTTGACGATTCGACACCCGGGAGCCAAGCCAGACATTCCGGTGGGACGACATCTTGAAAAACTGCGCCAACCGCTACTTTTCTCTTTTTTTTTTTCGCGTGCGCGACTTCACATAGCGAGCACGTCAGAAAAACTAACACCAATAAATATCAGCGCTCAAACCTATTGCTGTTTCAGAAACTGTTTGAGCTTGAAAAGAAAAACAATATCTTTTCGTATAACAACTGTATTTATTAGAAGGCGAGAAACACTTCGTTTTGAAATATACGGTCCCCTTGTCGAGGACAAACGATGCGCGTCTACTTCCGGAAAGCTCGCCGCTCACCGCTTGACGATTGGCTGTCCTCTTTCTCTCGGCGGAAGAGAGCTGCGGACCGCCCACTTTTGTGACGTAACACCGCCAGAACGAACGCGCAACGAACAGAGATCTCCGATCCCCCCCTTGGTCGCTTGGTGCAACGTGAACTGTGTGTTGCGATTGCTTCGTCCGATTTCGCTGCCGTCGAAGATGCCGCCTCCAACGAAAAAGCGGAAGTTCATCACGCTGGAAGATAGGGCTTCAATGATCAGTGAGGTGGGAAAGGGCAGGAAAAAAATGGACATCGCCGAAGAATGAGGCGTTGCGTGCAGCTCGCTGTCCACGATTCTGCGCTGTTCTGCGCTCATCCAGCGGAGCCGGAAGAAGGTTCGCCTGTAGGCGCACTTGATGACGGTACTGGTGACAGCGCAGTGCCGCCGTCACTGACCAGTGCATGGGGCGAACTTTGTGCCGTGGCAAACGAGATTCCCGATCGAGAGGCATAAAACTGCTGCATGGTAAGGCCCGCCAAAGCAAACTTACAGAGTTTTGAAATAAAATGTGTTTTTTTTGTAAATTCCATGTCTTTTCTGCCGCATTCTCGCGCCAACGAAATTCCCGCAAGAGCGAAATTTTGTGCTTTCCCCACCGATTTTGTTATTGCGGGTTTCAACTGTACAGCATAGAAGTACTCGCCGACTGCTTCGCATGAAACAAACCGATTCCCACAACGCGTGGGATCTGCCGAATTTTATCATTATTATTAATATTATTGCTCTTATTATAGCGATATCAATTATATGGACACTAGACGGATTTTTGCCGTCGCCGTCATGTTTCGTATAAAGTCCAAATCGATAACATTAAACCGTCCGCCGAGCATCGTATTATTTACCCGCAGGTAAAAGCGTGCGAGCGGGGGCGACGAACGCGGCTGAAGCAGAGATGAGAAGAGCCAATCCATCTCCGTTGCGCGGAGGGCGCATGCGATAACATCACCCCGCGTGCCAGGCCTGTCGTCGACTGCTACTCAACCAGAGAGGAGACGCCCCGCCTGTCTTCAAGGAGCATGAAGGAACGCGGGGGGGGGGGGGGGCAATGTGTCGCTCGAGCAGCAACTGTGAACTTTGACTTAAGGGTGAGATCAAGATCGCTGGCGCGCGTGCTATCTCGGCAGGAATCACAGAAGGCTCGTATACCCTTCTACGTGCTGCGCACTCAACGCGAAGAGACTGTGCGAGAAGTGCTTCTCTCCCTGGAGCGGCCGTATTCTCTTACACCAGCGTTTTGCAGAGTTACGCGAGATCGGATCGAAAAGAGTTAACTCCCAACCTTACTTTGTATATTATTACAATTTGTTGCTATCGCATTCATTGCTTCGCCCTTGCGGCGAAACTGTGATGTTTATTATTATTATTATTATTATTATTATTATTATTATTATTATTATTATTAATGTTATTATTATAAAAAATCAAAATGAATACTAACCGACATGCAAAACGTAGAACACTGCCAGCGCGCTGGCAAGAGCATTCCCCTTAACGAACGTCTGGAATATGTCGGGAATTGGCCCCGAGTCATCGGTAGTTGCGTTGGACGAGCCCTCATCATTCTGCTTCAGCCGGGAGCTCAGATTTCGCATCTGAAACATTAAAACAAATAAGACATTAGAATGCGGGGGAAGGGGTAATGAAATGTCATATATAGATCGCTCCTAAACCTAGGTTCAAATATAGCAGTATGTTTGCAGTGAAGTCTTGCTGGAATTACGTGTAACCATATACTCCACGATTAAACAGATAGCATAATAGAGATCTCGTCTACTGTAACATACAATGATGCATCCCCTTCTTCGTGCTGTGTCTTTTTTTTTTCAGTTGGATCAACTAGAGTCCGCTGGTCACACAAGACAAGTGCAGGCTGCTTTCAGTGCACACTTGCCTCCAAAGGTCTTCGCACGCTGTGGTCGCAAACTTATAAAGTTATAACTATTAATACTTTCTTTCTTTATTTGTTTCCATTGTAAACGTCGTTACGCAATGGCAGGGGCCAAGATAAAAGCTGCTATAGGCTGCTTGAGAAGCTCTTAGCCCCCGGTGCTATTGGCCGCGAGATCGAGCGGAGTCGCCGCCTGGCGGCTTCTGGCTGAACCGCGCCTAGTGTGGATTGCTCCATGCGTCGTCTGCTAGCCACGTTGTGTTTGCATGTGCGCGTACGCGACGCAGATCCATCCTCAAAAGGCGGTTTGTTCCGTTGCGTTAGTGCAACTTTAACCGCTCGTACGTATGTCTAACAGGATGTAAAGGAGCATTTGGCCTTGATCGGGTGTATATGTACTGTAATAAGTGAGTGCACTTGTCGAGAGTGCTGTGTGTGGTCGTTTTACCCTCCGTTCACGAGAGTCATGTCAGTGTAGGTGCCGCTCTATGGTTCAAGCGCATTGCAAAGAGCACTTGGCGTTGTCCTGAAGATTAGAAATATTAAATCTTCCGTGAATATAGCCTTTTAGCGGCTCGGTGGTAAAAAAAGAGGCTCTCATGCACTTGCACGTTGTGGTTTGGTGTATAACTTCGGCACTGTCGTTTATTGGTTACGCGACGAGCTTTAGTTGTGTACGGTCTTGGTCCCACTACAGAGAAATATTTCTGTCAAGTCACGTCTGACACTTCGGTACTTAAATTGTCCCCTAAAAGAAGAGAAAATGGAGCGACACGAAAATCGCAAAACTGGGTGGCCTCGCGCAAATTTATCTTGTGGCGAAATTTATACAAACACACCCGTTTACCTAGACTAAGGTATACGCGTGAAAGTGCCCTGATGGTCAAAATTAATCCAAACGGCGTACTTTACATTTATGGCGACGTGAACAGCGCGTGAAACACATAAGAACGAGTAACCGACGAGGACTAGCGCTGACCTTGTCCTTGTGTGTTTCACGCGCTGTTAACGCCGCCATGGAATACCAACTAGCCCGATCACAAACCTTGTTTGCATTTATGTCATAGTAATTTCTCGCAAAGCCACGTCTTTTTTTCTTTACATTACCTAGCTTGAGCGTTCGTGTTCCGTTGTTATCGATTGAAGGAAGGCAGCGGACATTATTCGCATGATAAAACATACTTTGGTCCCATGAAATAACCGGGACTTTGTTACATTGCTGTCGTGCAAGTAATCAATCGAAGAAAGTTCCGTGATGTAGAGTTACCTTTGTGTACTCTTACTGCAATAAAAACAAGCGTGTGCTTGTTAAACGTCTCCGTAGCTCTAAAGCGCTGTCAGCCACGTAGCTTTCCTCACTAAACCTATCAATTGTCCTACATTTCATAGACAACCTAATAAGAAATGCGGATGAATATTTCAGCACACAGTGCACAAAGTGCTATTTGAACTCATCGTGCAGGAATACGTGCATTCTTTTTGTGGCGGGGTATCCAGATGAACAAGAAGTAAATACCTAAATCAGTCGCGCTACAGCAGTGCGTAGTAGGTGGAACACAAGCTAAACATGTACAAATAAAACAACAAGAAAACGTCATCCATAGCGAAAACGCCGACTGTTGCTGAAGGCGAGCAACCCGTTTGTTGGCAGGATGCGCTTCTCTCACAAGTAATAGCATCGTTCGGCGCGCTTCGTGCATTAATTCGGGAATGAAGAGTGCACATAGTGCCAGAAAGCTGCAGTCAACACATTTTGTTTGTCTGAAATCGGGTCAAATTGCTCACAACGAAGCGCTGTTGTGTCCGTTTGTATACGCGCCGACAACCGCCTATCCACACTAGCGCGGCGACGGTGCTGCCGCCTGTAGCCCGATCTCGCGGCGGATATGGCGGCAGCAGGTGGCGGAGATAGCATAGGTGACGTGATTGAGTTTTAATATCAAGATTTCATCTACAATGAGCGACATAAATTACACAATACAAGCAAAAAATTACAAAAGAATGTAAAGTACACAGTCGTAAGTACAGGTGAGGAAGGAGTCGATTATCGAACAATGTGATTTGACAGCATGATCACACACTTCTTACAGTTATAGGTTGCGGTAACTTCGAACAACAAAAAGTGTTCAACAAAAAATGACCGACATTTCAACAGAAATGTTCAAGAAACATGTTCAACAAATGTTCCACAGAAAATGTCCAACAAAAAAATCTATGGAAGTTATCGAATAAGCGAGACCAGTTGAGACCGTCTTATGCTTGAGGTTCGAAAGCCAGCACTTTCAAGTGAATTCAGCAGTCTCGGTAATCTATTTTTTATCATTTGCATGCCATAATTTGTTCTTGAAATTGATATAAACCATAGTTCACCGTAACGGGTAGTATAGGTAGCTGTATTTTTGTCTAGACATGCTATTTCGTTGAATACGCTATTTTCCGAGTTTATGTAGGAGTGCCATACGCGAAGCAGGAAACGATTGTATAAGGAATAGATAGTGGGGATATTGTACTGCATGAAAAGGTACTCAGTGTGATGTTGGTACGATACATTTGCTATAGTACGTGTGATCTTCTTCTGTAATATATGTATTTTTTTAAAGTTTAGTTTCAGTTGTGGTGCCCCACGCGAGGTGTACATAGTTGATGTGAGTTGCAAATAGCGAGTGATAGATTAATAGTTTTATTTACAGTTGTTGCTTAAACTTCATTCTCTCAAGCACGGAATCCGGTATCACAAAATGCTGCATTTTTTCTTGTGGATTAACTACTTTGCGTACCACTGTGCTGTACTTATATGGAAATAATCTGCGTAAATATTACTACATACCGGGGTGCGTGGTGGAACCGAACTTTAGTGCATCCACGACATGGTACGCTGGCTGACTGGTGAACAGAGACATCAAGTTATTGGCCGTTGGCTGTTTATGTTGAGGTTATGCGGGAGATTCGTGAACTTCTGTTGCCAATGAGTACCGTGCGCAGCTCTAAGCGCGTACCGCACACATTTGCGCAGCGTGCATACGATGCAGCTTTAAGACCGTATACAGTCTACAGGCCCGTAGGAAGGAATTTTTTTCGGGGGGGGGGGGGGGGGGGGAGGGCACTTGCTGAAAACCTTAACTATTTGAGAAAAACAGCTATTTTGAATATTTATTTTTGGTAAAAACACCTACTTCACCAAGATTTCGACGGGGGGGGGGCAGGCCCCTAGCCCCCCCCCCCCCTGGCTACGGGCCTGAAAGTCTATCTCACCTGATCATCAACCATCAGGCACATCAGAGCTGGGATGAACCTGGTGAACAGCTGCACGTCCTGCACCAAGAGCACCCCGACAAATTAAGCCTTGAAAATCTGATTATGCGCAAACAACATGTACTATTTTCTCTCCATGAGAAATAGATCTGTCCATACAGCACCTTCTGTCTAGGCTTTAGCATACAATACTGAGAAAGGCACCACAAAAATTCTGCCCCGTAAGATTTCCCTGCTTTATTTTATTTATATATAAAAAAGAGTGAACAGTCTTTAATATTAGTTATATGGTCGCAAGTGATTGAGAAATTTAACTCTTCTTGTACGAATATGTAAGGGATACAGCAGTAGACATTCCAGCACGTGTTGTGCAGGACTGCTCAGAACGAGAATTGCCAAGTCATGTAATAGAGAAATGTGCAGGAACTCTGTTTGCCTTCTTTGTGCTTTTGATTTTCATCGCTATGTCCAATGCTTCGCTCAGTACATTTATTTTTTTATTTACATGCCTCGGTATCAGTTTTGGTTGACATTACACTGTTTCCGAAAAGGTGACGACGAACTCCGTTATTAGAGTAAAAAGATAACGCTGTCCAGCTTTCGACATTATTTATCAACTGAGGATAATTGAGTTAAAACTGCTGGCTTAATAAGAAATAAGGATAATGTACACCTACGTGCTTCGTAATGTTTCAGAAAAAGAAAGCATTGTTATCACTTCCTCTGGTTTATAGCCACTACGGTCTGTCGCTCATATTAATGGAAAACAAACTTGATAAAGAATGCCCTGGCCCGCCACACTACTTGATGTTCGCTCCTCACTGCGTCACGTAATATTCCCAAATTGTGTCTGCTTGAAAGGCTTCACTTACCAGCACCGGCTCCACGTAGACTTCGGTGCTTAGCATTTTCCATGCCTCCGTTCCCAGAGCCAGCATGCGCAGCACTAGCACCAAGACGTGGTTGTTCTGCGCACGCAAAAATGAGAATATTCACGATTTTCGTAGCATATGGCTTGCGGTTTACCATTACCTATTATTACCATTATCAAGGTCCGAATGCTACAGTAGAGATATACAGAAATTTTAAAGTGCGTAATAATACTAACCCTCGGCATGGCTTCTATGTTAACGAGGTGGATCATGGTCTTCAACGCTGACTGGCCGAGGAAGTTGATGGCGTACGGGTCACAGAGTGTCATGGAAAGGTCGCTGAAACGGAAATAAATTAGTTGGTATTTGCGGCTTTTTGCATTGTTCATTTCATGTCTTTGTATTTGATCGACCTAATTTAAACAGCCTTAAGAAGTGTTTGTCGCTTTACGCCGTACAGCGATATGAGAACTTAACCTTGTGCTATGGAAAAGACAAATGAGGTGGACGAACAGCCATTTTGAATCGTTTTGCTCGATGCTAAAGAACATAGCGCAAGCAAACCTTATGACCGTGCCCCGACCAGCGGCATTTCGTCCTTAACCTTTCATGTACTAGTTATGTGCAGTGAAATGTGTACTACTCACGTGTAATGCCTGTGGACACTCGCTATTTTCTTTGAAAAACCCTGGCGATCTGCGCGTACGTGAATCAACTTGGAAACAATTTTGTACATGAATGATTCATTCACTGATTGTACAGTTTTCTTCTACTGCTCATGGGCATTACAGTAAAATACCGTGTTTCAGAAGTACAAGTACCACGCTAGTAAAAAAAAAGTCTAGCTAGTTCCACGCCGTCAGAGCCATCGGAAATCGAAGCTGTTGCCCCTTTCATTCGGTCCCTACAAGCTTCTTTCGTTTTGCCCATCAGTTCTAAGTCATTTCTTTGTTGTTTCTTTATTTAAGCTACGTAAGGCCTTTACTTCCAGTCGACGGATCTGGTCGGCGTGGGTTACCCTAGACTTTTTCTCTCTGTTAAGTCTCTTCCTGGGCTCCCCAGTCTACTTTCTGGCCATTTCAGGGATAACATCTCCCCTCTCAATGCACTGCTTGAATCGCGCGCCTTACGTAAGCTTCATCACGTGACTCTCTTTCGCTCTCCTCCTCTCATCAGACCCCCTCCTCTCCACCCTGGTCGCGTGACCTTTTCTTTAGCATGACCACGCCAACGATGCCGACGGCACAGGGGCCGCAAAAAAAAAAAAAAGCCTCGCTGCATAAACGGCGAAATCAGGCACCATTTCCATGAATAATGGCGCGCACTTACCAAAGCAGTTCCTCCTGACCCCGCTTGATTTCAAGGATGGATCGCAGCTCTCGAGACCGTTTGTCGTCCATGTTCTTCTCCCGGATGCATGCATCGAGACACCAGGTGAACTTGTGGGAGCGATCAACGGCCGTGATTTCTTGGACCTGTGTTAGAGAAACAGAACACACGGACTGCGCAAGCACTGCCATCAATCTTGACTAAATTTGATGTGTCAATAAAATAGATGACAAAAAAGTCCGATGTAGCCGGCCGGCTCATTTGATGTCTGTTTCAGCCAAGCCCGTCTGCAGCCTTCGCGAGCTTTCACTCGTGCATAGAACTTACGACGCGAAGCAATCTTCTCGATTTGGACTTTTTACGGAACATGACGGCGACGACGAAAATGCGCCTCACGTGTCCATATAATTGCTATTGCAATAAAACTCCATGGAGGGAGCCACCCACCTCCAAATCGTGCAGCGCCATGAGCAGCTCGACGCGCAGAGTGCAGTAGTGAGTGTTGCGCGTTCGTCTGTACACGGCGCGAACGATCTGCACCAGCATGTCGTAGAGGACCAGGCTGCGGTCCACCATAGCCAGGAGGCGCTGCAACACGGCTCCCTGGCGCCGCTGCTTGGGCGTCGATCCGAAGAAGGCGGAGGGCGACTCGGCCGCCACCGTCAGCCCCCACAGGGCTTCTTCCCTCTCGTTCACGTACTGGGACAGGAGGGGGAGCACCTCCTCCGCGAAGAGGTCCTTGTTCTCGTGCCAGATCTGACGCTTTACCTGGAATGAAATTTCAGCTCGGCTAAAGTTAGTATGTTTGAGTGGTATGCAGTACACCATTGAAGCAACTTTTGCAAGACCGCAGCGATGGTGCTGCTATAGTTTTCTTGTTAGCAACCTGCAAACGACGCCAAATAAGACGACGCGAGCACCTCGTGCTTGCCGCTATGACGTAGTTTAGTCAAGCCACTGCCGAGGTGTCTTAAAGCCCCATAGCACACTGCTCGGACACACACTAGCGCGAACTTGCCAGGTACGAGTCAACATGTGATGATAAAAACTTGGAAGCTGCTTACCTGAATGTCGCATTCTTTGTAGAGCGACTTGTCACTGACCAGCAGCTTGATGTACTTCTCGTCCACGCACTTCATGTTTCTCAGTAGGCACATAACCACCGGACGAAGGGCTGGCACCTTTTTTTTTTAAAGGCAACCGAAGCAAAACAATTATTCTCACAAATATTTGAATATTGGCGATGCCAGTCGCACCGTGCTATGCTAGCAGATATATTAAACTGTAAAGCACTCAGGAAACAATAACAAATCTCCCGAAAGAAAACATAAGCAGTACATCCAATGCTTCGGTAGTGTTAATAAGGACAGAGCATATATTTCAACATTTATTGCAGCTATTATTGTGCTATGCCGCGATAAAGGGATAAAGAAACTGAGAAGGCAGGTATGTGAACACACACGCAAAAAAAGTCTGGCTGGCTACATTAAGCTGAAGGAAAGAGGAATACTTCTTTTCTTCAAGAGAGAGAGAGCAAAATATTCAACGCGTATTTGTGCACGCCGAGCACCATCCATTCAGAGGCGTTTGTACAAATAAACAGCCGCACTGAGGCTAGGGTTTTCGTATGCATGCATTCGCAACGAAGACTTGCTCCAGTTACCCTGATACATCTCTTGCCCTCTAGCTACTCTTTGCCTTTTTGACATCACTGAGACATCAGCGCGTTCACTTTTACATTTCTTCTATCGTTCATAGCGCTTTGCTTAATTGTTCACAGCGCTTTCAAGAGAAAGAAAATAACCTCATGGGAGGAACAAATTCATCTAAATTGGATCCAAGCCTAACACCAGCCTCAGAAGAAATGGCGGCCCAGGGCATGCACTGTAGATAAGCCTTTTTCTCCCGTCAACAACTGTGTTTTCCCCTGAGCACGCTTTAAAAGCAAACGTGACTAGGTACACTGAGGCCTTCTCCAAGGTTCCTATTAAAATAATGTGAAAAGCATGAGCGCTTTCATTCAGCTGAACCGATTCACATCGGATCTTTTCACAGCGTGGGCTGTAATGACCTCATTTGAATAGCTAACCTGAGTGGTGATATCGCCCGCCACCGTTGTCCATTGCCGCTACAGCGTATAGTGAGACATAAATATTACAGCGAAAGCAGTTATGAGCTCACAACAGTTGGTTTCGCTTGTGTAGTTGCCCGCAGCCGCTTGTGTTCGTCGCACTTATTGCGCAAAATAAAAAAAGCCAGTATTTGAGCATGATTCGAGCCCAGGCACTCTGCGTGGCATTGGAGTATTTCACCAGAGTCACGCCGGTGCTCGACAATTCTTCGCGAAAAGACCCTATATAGGCGTTATGTTCGGCGAGGGATCCCGTTAACAGATGTAGTATTGCGGGGTAAAAGAGCAAATGCCACAAGTCAGACAATGTGAACTGTGTGATGCCTGGTGGCGGCGAATGCCGTTCATAGCCTGGATTGCAGTGAATGGACTGCCATGACTCTTGCTTGCCTTGACATTGTCATGGTCTCATGCGGACTTAATGAATAACAAGGTGACCTTAATATTATACTGCACCTCCTTTGCGACATACTTTTCGGATCGCAAAGCATATTCACACTAAACACGGAGGATTGGCGGGAGGAGAAAGGCGCGTCGCGTTAGCATTTTGTCCGCTGAAAGATGCGTGGCTAATGTACTGAAACGTGCGTGGCTTTGCAATGAACTTGGTCTTTCAAAATCTATGGAAGATAATAATAATAATAATAATAATAATAATAATAATAATAATAATAATAATAATAATAATAATAATAATAATAATAATAATAATAATAATAATAGTAACGTTTATATGTTTATTTCCCATCAATAAAAAATAAAGCTAAAGCGTCGGCAATAAAAGCGGCAATCCGCTAGACGAAGATCCCATTCTCGTACAGGTTGCAGCAGCGAGGCATAGAACACAGATACGGTTTAAGCTCAGACCACAATTCGCCTGGTAAAAGCTGCAGTATTTCTCGTGCTAACGCATGGGTATCAGTTGTTGATCTTGTGGAAATATAGAAACAACAACAAAAAACTAGATGGTCTTGAGATGCGGCACTTGTTAAGAAGTTTGAGAATCCCACTGCAGAACCGATAATGAAACTAAAATATGCAATCACATGCTTTGAGGTCACGGAAAAAAATGTATGCGAAAGCGAGCTAAGCAGAGAGCTATTCGACCTTTGTGCTGTCGATGGCTTCAACTCACACTTTGCGATGAGACCAGCACGTACTAAGGTATAAGCCTTTTCTCAAGCCTGTAAAGATAATTGCGCGCGACCACACCTGGCTGAGCTGAGTGCGGAACCATGCGACCGCCCCTCCGCGTGCCTTTCGAGCGACGAAAAACTGTCGACGGGTTTCCCCTCCGCTAGACAAGCGTTTGTCGCCTGCGCTCGCACGCTCCCTCACACAGAGAACATGCGACGCGCGGGGCAGCGTTATCAATTTAGACATTACAAGAAACATCACGGCACCGCCGACGGCGACGGCAGAAACGCACCTCGAGTGTCCATAAAAAAAGACTCAAAGAAAGTAATGATCGTACTCGCAACTACAAAATCTTAGCTGTTCAGGGTCTCTCCAAGGGTTCTCATCATCTCCGCCAAATTGCACGTACACACGAGCACAGTAACACCCGCATCTAGAGATAGCGACGTTTTAAACCATGTCGTTTGCGTGCATTTAAAACGCGATAAGCTAGCGATAATCAATGGAGCAGTGTCACGAAGAAGGATAAGCGTTAAAGGCCAACTCCAGCGATTTTTCGAGATCAATGGATGTCAATAAAACTCGCTGGGTACGTTCCTTTTCACGTTCCCGTTATTTATGCCAAATTACAAGCTGGAGACATACGTAGATTCATTACAAATCAATTTCATTGATTGCCCCGGCTCTCCCCACCTCGCTTCCCAGAATTATTGGCAACATTGTGTGCGTGACGTCATTTTTGTTAAAGCGGAGGTGACGGAACCGAGGGGCCACCAGAGCGTCTGCTATCCGCAAGGCAACAATCGCGTGTGTTTGGCGAGCGCTTCGTTGGCTGGGCGTGTGAATTTCAGTTCCTTGTGGTAATGCGTGCGATGGGTGGCAAGTGGTGTTGCGTGGTTGGCTGCACACGATTCCCCGTTGGCAGTCACGAAACACTCGCACCTAACGATTACCCTGCGTCTCTATATTAGAGCTAGCAATGCAGGTTTATCGCACGGAAAGTGCGGTAATACCGTACCGGCTAAAGAATGCACATGCGTGAACATTACCGTACGGAAACACTTTCCGTAACATATACAGGTGCACCGGGCCTATCGGCACACGGTGAGCTGCGCGTTGTGCGAAACAACATAGCCTAATCTAGTAACGTTGGTGCGAATAGGTGGCTCGTACTTGGCTTATATTAAATTCCTTCGCCCCTACCAACGCGACGTTAAACGCCGCTATTGCCAAACTTATGCACTCTTCCCATAGCAATATTAAGAAGCTTTAGTTAGTCCGCAAACTTCTCAGCGATAGCATTTTACGCGATCACGGCCCCACAAACTTGGGCCGTCTGGACAGGTAGCGCCCAAGGAGGTTAACAAAAATTGCTGGAGTGGCGATTATTGCGCAAGAGTGAAGCCATGCCCACCAAAAGATGGCGGCTGCGGCCGCCATCTTAGTAGGGGCACGATAGACCATCGGCGTTCGGCGAAGGAAAGCGAGCGTTTCCCTCGCACGCCAGAGGAGTTTAATATGGCAAAATTTAAGGGTTAGATACTGCTCCAAGTGTGCCTTTGTGTTACTAGTTTTCGTTAGTAAGCCTCAAAGTCATGGCAAATTTTATTGGAGATCATTCGTCAATACTCCTCTCGACGGGTTACTTTTGTCGGCAACAACGATCTTTTATTTTATAATTAACGTAGTAGTTACACTAACAGATCAAAGCCATATGATCTCTAAGTAGGCACCACCAGAAAAGAGCATGTTTCCGAGCTCTTTGGTGGGCAAAAGCTGGCTTCACTTTTGCTGGCAAGACATTGCGAGAGCTTCCAATCCAGGATTTTTTTAACCTCCTTGGTAGCGCCATCTGGTGGTGGAATGCGCAACCAGGCAAGCAAAGAACTAAACAGGTGTCTACTTCATCGAAGAGGAATGGAATGGCGATTTTAGTTCGCCTCCAAATGCGTCCGAATCGCAGCTGTCATTTTCCGACAGCTCCGAGGAGCTTGTGCACGTAGCACGGTCAGTAACACACACGATATATTTGCGAGGGAGTCACCTTTCCCCTGAGCGTCTGCTCTTCGCCGCTTTCGCAGCTTTTATACTACGCGCTGGCGGAACCGGCATGCCTTGCATGATTTCCGGTTTTTCCCTACTTATACGTCACGCGAAGACAATATGCTCGGTTGGGTTTCGGTTTCGGTGTTGCGCTTTCTTGCTTATTTAAAATTATTCTCCAATTTGCCGAGTATTTCTGCTATCGGACCCGTGACAGGAGCGTCTCAGGAACACAAAAACACCATTACTTTGACATGGCCGAAAAGTCGCCGGAGTTGGCCTTTAAATACCGGTTGAAATCTTACTTTGACAAATAAAGCGCACGATAAATAGCGCGAAAATAGTTGAGCGCCGGTATTCAGTAACGCAAGCCGTTCTAGACTGAGTGATATGCAGAAGAAGAAATAGACTAGCAATAAGTTGTTCTTCTATAGCTCTTAGTTTTAGCTATTACAAGAATCGACATAAACCGGGACGACCTCGGTCTGGCATCACCCGTACAACACCGTCAGATAATACTCTAACTTTAGGATTGATGAAGAAACCTTCGCGAAACATTCTTAACGAAAGAACGATCTGTGGAAGAACGCTTTGATAAAAGAATATGGAAAAAAATATGTCGCACATTTAATTTTGTGAAATTTTTCACTGCTACTTCATCGAAGTAGCTGCTCACTAAAACACTTTTTGAATACTGCCATCAAAACTTGGCGGTAATAGTACAAATCTCTCTAAAGGCTAGAATGCTTCAAATTTTTGTCTTGATAAATGTCTCATTCCAAGCAGACAGTAATGTGTTCTTCAGCGCTTTGTCAGCGCAATGTCTTGTGTGTTCTACCTTCGTCCCCGTCTATGTGTGCTGTAACCTTTCACCATAACGCTACAAGTTTTTCATGGGCCTGCTCCTCCCGTCCTGTATAATCAGCAGTATAATCACAAAAATTTTTTGGTGTTGGGAGGATTCCACGTGCTCAGCTCAGATCACGATGTAGAGGGCTAGTAGATGAAATTATTTTGATCGCCAAGAAATACGGCGCACTTGTGTATTATGCTCCATAAACGGGCTCACAAAGCACGCAGTTACCGATGCTGTCATGCAAGGCCCCCTCGTACCTTGATAAACGGAAAGCTCCTCTCCAGCATCTCCTCGAGCTTCTTCTGCTTCTCGCGGCCCTCTTGGTTGGCGAGGCTCTCGATCTGCTGCATGAGACGTCCCTTGAGCTCGTCGCGCACGGACGTGTGGAACTCCAGGCGCCGGACGCCGTGCAAGTCGAGCAGCGGCATCATGGGACGCAAGGAAGGCAACAGGATCCCGTTCTCCTCTTGAAACTCTTCGATGGCTCGCACCGGGTCCGTGCAGTTGGTCAGGGCCTCGCGAAGAGCCTCCCGACCGGGAAGACAGGCTTGTTCGCGACCGTCCATGGATGACGTACACGACGAACACTCAACCGGAGTTTGCTTGTGCAACGAGTGTAAACTAGATCAACTATGCTCCGTTCCATATATTGCAGTCAATGCTGTGGACGCTCGCGAGACTTCTTGCAGTAGATGCGTTCGAACCGAGAAATAGGTCATTTTTGTTTCGCGCCCACAATGTGATTTATTTCAGTTTTATGAGGAGCAACAGAAGTCTTTGGGGTTCAGAGATAAACATAACTCTGTTATACGGCTGTGAATATGTTCTTCCATATGGCTTAGCGTTTGGTTGTATTCGTTCCTTTTGTTTTTCATTTGAAGCGTCGCGACGCTTGACGCTCGTGCCCTTGCTCTGCTTGCACGAGCACTTACGACGCCGAAACGCGGCTCTGAGACGCGCGGAGTTATACGTTTTGCTGACCGAACTCCCTGCGTAACCTCCACAGCGTTGACTGCTATGTGTGGAACGGAGTGTAGTGTATAGCGCCTGCCCGTGTCTTTCTGTTCAAACGTTCTGCGCTTATGGTCAAGTATACCAACCGACATCCACAAAACGCTGTCACGAACGCCTCAAATTCAAAAGTGAACCTCTTAGCAAGCGTTCTAAACCGATGCTCGTGAGAGTAGGGGGCCTACATGACTGCCCAGTCGTGACAACCGCTCGTCGTGGTGAAAGCAGGCGTCTCTTTCAGGGTTGTAATGTGGTGTTGCTGGTGAATAATTTCAACAGCTTTGATGTACCTGCACTTGGCAGGGAAAGTTACCGAAGTGCTTTGGTTGCCACAGCTGCGCTATCTTCTGGAGCGAGTGACCAGTGATCGCCGCAAAGCCAAGGGCAGGGTTCACGTTCCTAAAGGCCTCCAGCTACCTGATGACGTCATTCAAGTCCTGGGGCACGGTCCAAAGTTTGGTAGCGCTGTGTGGCGTCCTTACGTGCCTTCTCGTGTCCGTGTGTCGTTTCGCGCTACATCAAGGCCTCGTTCAGAGTTGGTGCATTTCGTTGTTCGCACGTGGCGACGGCTCTGTTAAGAATCTCCGACGCTGCGCATAAATCGTTGCAGTTTCGATTTTTGCGATGATGAAAATATTATTGGTAAAAAAAAATTGGAGGCGACCCTCATCCTTCATTTAGGTGTCTGGTAGTGGTACTTGCACGTCGGCGTTCGTGTGCACTGGTGTATTCTTTGGGTTAATAATGGAGCTAACATTGTGTTTCGTCACGCTGCTGAAGCTGATCTCTGAGGCAACGTAGAAGGAAGTGCGTGGTTCAGATCTACCCCGGCAGGTGCCGCAACAATTCCAGCTGCTCACAAGACAAGCCATTCCCACTCCCATTTCTTTCCAGTAAGGTTGATTCCTCCTCATCCGTCTGCTCTTTCAGTGAACTCATTTATTTTCATTATTTATCCTGACATTCACTTGGCCCTCATTTTAAGTAAACTTATACTCCGATCTCATATGTACCCATTAAAACTTTTAACTTGAACCAGAACGGTCGATTTCGTACCAGTTCTATTTTTCAGGAGACATTTTCTGAATATAGAGGGTTTTACTGTTTACTAACACAGGCCCTGGACCGCTTCCGGTTTCCTGCGCTGGCGTAGGCTAGCAGGATTGGCGGGGAACAAAAGCCTTGACGAGTAGCCCGTAGACTTTCAACATTTTTCTTCCTGTGTCTAGCAAAATATTTGAATTAAATATTCTTCAAAGCTACGCACAACACTAAAAGAGTTAGTATTTAACTATAAGCGCCTTTCTTTTATGTGAAACTGGAAAAAGATTATTCCCTTACTCTGACAAATCTTAAAAAACCACTTTACGCTTTGGTGTTGCAGCATAATAAATGAGGTGACCGGAAGTTTCTCGGGGTACACCACGTGCTCCTGCTATCGCAATCTTGAAACCGTCTATACAAAAAACCGGAAGTAAGTAAGTGCTGGACCAGAAGTAGACGAAAGAGAAACAAGAGTTGCAACTGCTACTACGCAAGAGTTATTACTGCTACTACTTCAGCGCCCTGAAAAAGGGGGTGATGCCACCACGTGCTCGTGACGTGTATAACCCCACTCTCGCAGTGAATCACGCGCGTGTCTGCGGCGGTCATACGTTCTCGGACGTTGTCATTGGACAAAAATGGGGCAAACCCCACTTCTCACCGCTGGTACACTAAAAATGAAGTCGTCCACGGCCAAAAACGTATGTGCTACATAAATTAGGCAAACCCCACTGCTCACTGGTCCATTTAAAAGAGAAAGAGAGTTTAATTACACAAAGGCAGAGAGGTTGACCTGAGCGATAGTATGCTCTAGCCTGCTACTCTACACCGGGGAGGAAAATGAATAATGGATGACGATGGGGAGTTAGGGAGGTGAGTATGTACAGTTCCAAGGACACCGGCGGCGGCGGCGGCGGTGTCCGTGGAACAATGACGGCACTGTTGTTGTGATCTCATAACAGCTTTCGCTGTAGAAGTAAAAACAGGACACTATCGCAGAAGCAAGGTCAGGTCGAAGTTAGCGCGTTCTTTTCGCAAAATCAACCTCAGGCGCCGTGAGAACGATAGAAGGTGCGCTAGCACAAGCATCTATATGCCTTCTTCCAAAATGCTCCGCGTCTCTAATATTTCTAGAATAGTTTTTACAGCGAAAGCTGTTATGAGATCGCAGCAACAGCCGATTTTGGCGCCGAAGTTGTCCGCCACCACCGCCGGTGTCCTTAAGCGCATTCGCGTGAAATAAGAGAAAATGAAATGAGAAAAATTCGGCAGATCGCACGTACCGTGGAAGTCGATGTTATGCGAAGCATGCAGCGGGAAGGTGATTGTGGAGAACACGCACGTTTCACGAACCCGTGTGCATATGTGGAAGGGGTTCTTTACAGTTCTTGAACAAGGTAATCATCACCGTGACCAGTGAGCACTAGCAGCCGGACAAGACTCGTTATGGTATCCGTTCGCAGTCGGAGTGACGAAAAAGGCTCTAGGTGTATTGAAGCATGAGGTATAGTACAGTTGTTGGAAATCGTGGACGCCTCTTACGAAGAAATGATCACTTATGACTTCTGTGCTGGATGTGGGAACGAGGTGTTGTGATGGTCTGGCCACACCGAAAACGTATTTCATGTAGTATAAGAACCAGGCGTTGTGGGATGTTCATAAATCAATGTTGAGGTCATCGCAAATGATGAGATGCGTGATCCCCTCTGGTGAGGTATAGGCCGTCGAGGCTGGCAGCCCTAGAAAGTGCGCTGTAGACCGACGTAAATGAATGGCGCTGATCGTATTCGTTGACTACCTGGGCGTATGTCGCCCCTTGTGTGTAATGTATAGTAATTGCGTTTGTTTGCGCGAGCGAAAACTGTGTCCCCTTACACGAGATGTTTTGTCGGGCGTATATCGTGGTTGTAGTGGCTCGCTGTCCCACGGCCCCCCATTTCAATTGTATTGAGGGATTTGCGGTAGTCATGTGCTTCGTACTGGTTTGGACGAAAATGCCTGCCGTGTACGTCGGAAATTCAAGCCACGATCGCCCGAGGTTGCCGGGTTCGTCATGCCCGATGTACCGAAAAGCGCCCATGTTTCCGTTAACCAGGCCGTCGCTTACGTCGATGTTGGCCGTGATCATGTAGAGCTTGCCGACGCTCAGGCAAATTGAGCCCGGCTGGCCACCCATGTCGCTTGCGTTCATCTTGGCCACCTTAGCCAGGGCGTCGCTGTGCACCTGCTCGTTCTTGTAGAGATTTTTTCGTTGGAGCGGGCTGTCGTAACCTGCTCCGAAGAAAAAACTGTTCGAGAAATTTTAGAGACATATATTACATATGTGTAATATGGAAAGGATATTACTTTTAAGGGCTCGTTTTTCTTTGTTAGACAAAATATTAACGAGAACTAACAGACAATAATGCCAAGGAAAGTATAGGGGATGTTAGGTGTAGTAATTAGGATATAAATGTGAAGAAAGTAAAGTGGACGAAAAGATAACTTGCCACCGGCAGGGTCCGTACCTGCGACATTCGAATAACGCGTCCGATGTCATACCACTGAGCTACGGCGGCGGTCATCCTCCCGTCCACTTTATGGAGTATACATGTGCATGTAAACCTGGGAGTGTTAGCGCCGATCGCAGCCATGGTGGCGAGTGTGGAACACTCTTTTTATGCCTGTTGGCGTCACGTAGCACGTGATCTTTCTACAAGCTGGCAGCTGACCAATAATCCCTCGCATATTACCTGAAGGCATCAAGTCTGCCAGAACGAGACCCTTGCTATGAAAGTTCTCGTTAATATGTGTAATGTGTAATATAATAATATGTAATATATTAGATAAATATATAGACATATATTTATGGTGCGCAACTGAGTAGCGCTGGCAAAATCGGGCGTTTCGACTAGCGCACCTCTAGACTCTTGGCGCAAAGCAGCGCCATTCTAGGTGCACTAGGGAGTGTGGCTTGCTTGCTGGGGATACCGCGCAAGCGCAGAAATGGCACTATTTCTCGCCGGTGCGCTCCCCCGGCGAGCGCCTGCCTGTCCGCCGCTCCTAATTATATTCCGAGCAACTTACATTGCAGAGATAACGTTTTTTTTATGGACACTCTCGGCTGGTTTTTCCCATCGCCGTCTGTCAGCGCCGTCGCCGTCAGGGCCCGTATATATATATATATATATATATATATATATATATATATATATAAAAGCCACAAAGGAGAATAATGCAGAAAATTTTTTTCCAGAGCGAGGAATCTCATTCCGCAGCTCGCGGCGTTAGACTGCTAGGCCACGAGAAATACGTCTTTCAGCATGCTAACGGCGAGCTATTTATATACACTATTGACCTCAGCATGCTTTCTTGGTCACCAGCGAGATGGCGCGAAGAGCGCGATTTGAAGGTCGTCGCCCCGCTCTTGCCACGCCGATGCTCTTCGCCCTGCAGGGCGTGGTCGCCTGCGCGCGCGCTTATCTCAAGGAAATGGGGGGTGGGGGTGGGGGGGAAGGGGGTGTATGTCTCGGGTATTCCCCGCGATGTCCGCGCTGAAGTTACAGAGCGCACGAAGGTCACTTCGCTTGCTGCAGCGGCCGCGTTTGCGAAAGGAGCGCGCTGTTCAAACAGAAATAAGTAACAACTGTGACAGTTGTTAGTTCGCACTCGTCCTGTGTGTGCCTGTGCGTTCGTTTCGTGCGTCGTGCTTTATGTTTGAGCAGCGCGCCTCAAGTGTCGAGCTGTGACGCATGATAGTTCGCCCTCGTCCTCTGTGTGTTGTTTCCGTGCTTCCTTTGGGCTTGAATGAAGCGCTGGCAATTTCGAGCTGCCTTCCGTTCTTCACGTTACATTCCAATTTGTTGCTATCGCATTCATTGGTTCGCCGTTGCGGTGAAACTGTGACATTTTTTTCAAATGCGGCAGATCCCACGTACCGTGGGAATCGACGTTATGCGAAGCATGCGCGGGATGGTGACTGTGGCGTAATTTTTCACATTGAGCGAAACGTTATGGAATGATGTCAGCGTACGCCACCACAAGCACAATGTGTGTCATCACCGTGTTCTGCGTACGGGGTCGACGAACAGCAGTTTCGACGCTTCTGTGTGCCATACAGCCGTGTGAAATTGGATAAGCAGATCGAATAGGCTCGCAGTGGACGCTAGCATGGCGGTTGAGGAATCTTCTCCACGCAGTGACGCCGCTGAAACAAACATTGCTGACAAGTCGCTTCAAGAGATTTCGGCGACACCGGTCTCCAAACCGTGCTCCGTGCTCAGCGCTGGAAACGTGGCTGGGAATAACTTATTCGAGGTAAGACCAAGCGCTTTTAATTGATCTAAAGCTGCTAACAAGGTACACTTAAAGGGGCCCTGCAACACCTTTTGAGCAGGGTCAAAAAGCGCTGCCAGTCGGTAGTCGAGGCTCCCGAGAACACGCGAAGCGAGCGGCCTGGAATTTACAATAAATTCTCAGTCAGCTGAAAATCGCTCCCTCTTCTCTCGACAAATTATGTATTAGTCCGCAATATATGACGCGATTGTCGGCAGTTCCACCATTGGCTGATATTTTAATCACGATAACACCCTCATTATTACCTTAGTTGTTAATTTTGAGTTCAATAAGTAGATAATATGTATGTTTATATTGTGTTATGCCGTTAAAACACCGAACAAACATTAATATTAGCACTTCCGGTCTCACCGACAGCTCGTCTGCTCGTAGTTGCGTGGTTGCGTTTTCTTCACCATGCGCAGTGCCGAAATCGTGACCCTGCCCAGTGGAGAACGCAGGACGACAAGCCGATCTGCTTTCATTGCCACGGTGTAGGACATATTTCCCGCTACTGTCGTTCTCGCACCTTTCCATCTCGCTCGTTTGCTGGCTATCGACGTGACGACAACCACCGGCCCCTGCAGTTTCCCGCTCGTGACGGTGGACCATACGATGAGGCTCCTACGACATCGGTCCGACGCTCCAGCCGTTCGCCGTCCCCACACGATCGTCGCTCCCGGTCACCTCAGCCCCGCCGCCATTCGTCGCCTCGCCCTACTGGACGTCCATACTCGGAAAACTGAGCAATGCAGCTCCCGGAGGTGATGCTGCATTCGACCCCCGACCTGAAAACCCTCTGCTGACCCTCACTACGGACCAGAATCTGCTTGCTGTGGAAGTGGATGGCCTGCCTGTTACTGCCCTCATTGATACCGGCGCACATATTTCTATTATGAGCTCTGATCTCCGTGCACGATTAAATAAGGTCCTTACGCCGCCCGAGTCCCTATTTGTACGTGTCGCTAGTGGGGGAACTCCGGCTGTACTCGGAATGTGCACGGCACGTGTGAGGTTCTCCGACCGCCAGACGTCCGTTCTGTTTCATGTTCTCGCTCATTGTCCTCATGATGTCATCCTCGGACTCGATTTCTTGTCTGACCACTCTGCTGTCATTGACTGCTCGGCCGGTGTTGTACAACTTGACTTGCCTGCGTCCGCCGACGTGTCGGAGCTGGTTCAGACGAAACTTTCGTGTGCTGAGGCTGTTCGTCTGCCACCACAAGCCCTAACTTGCGTCGCTGTTGAACCATATCCCAGTGTACCGGATGGGGATTACGTGGTCTCTCCCTCTCCCAGTGTTCTACTGGCCCGCAACGTCTCCTCTCCGTACACAGTTGTAACTATTACAGCGAACAAGACGTGCCTTCCTCTTCTGAACTTCGGATTGAGCCCTCAAGTCCTACCACAAGGCATTGCTCTCGCTACTCTGTCACCGTCGTACGAGTGCCAGATCTCATCGGTGTCACCCGAACTGCCCGCTGTCGTCTCTCCAAACCCGCATAGAGTCGACGCAGTCACCTCTTCTACACTGCACAAGAACATAACCAAGATGATTGCCTTAGACCTTTTGCCCTCTCAAGTTAAAGACCTCAGTGATCTCCTTATGACCTACTCTGACATATTTGACTTTGACGGTAGGCCCTTAGGTCAAACCTCGCAAGTCAAGCACCGCATAGATACCGGTGATGCAGCTCCAATTCACAGGCGTCCTTACCGAGTTTCACCATCAGAGTGCCAAGTTATTCAACAGGAGGTCAACAAGATGCTCACAAAAGGCATTATTGAGCCTTCTTCGAGTCCGTGGGCTTCCCCTGTAGTCTTAGTTAAAAAAAAAGACAACACCTGGCGTTTCTGCGTGGATTATCGGCATTTAAACAAGATCACCAAAAAGGATGTCTACCCGCTTCCTCGTATCGATGACGCCTTGGACTGCCTTCATGGTGCTACCTATTTTTCTTCGATAGACCTACGCTCTGGTTACTGGCAAATCGCCGTAGACGACCTCGACCGTGAGAAGACCGCCTTTGTAACGCCTGACGGTCTCTACCAATTCAGAGTCATGCCGTTCGGTTTGTGCAATGCGCCGGCCACGTTCGAGCGGATGATGGACACGCTTTTGCGCAGCTTTAAATGGTCTATCTGCCTTTGTTACCTGGACGACGTCATTGTATTTGCTCCCACCTTTGAGTCTCACCTCGACCGACTTTCGTCTATTCTTTCCGTGTTTCGTGCGGCTGGGCTACAACTTAATTCATCGAAGTGCCACTTTGGCCATCGCCAAGTTGCTATTCTAGGGCATCTCGTCGACTCATCTGGCATCCGACCCGATCCCGACAAAGTTCGCGCTGTCCTCGATTTTCCCGTACCAACTTGTGCCAAAGACGTTCGAAGTTTTGTGGGCCTATGCTCATATTTCCGACGATTCGTCAGAAACTTCGCAGATATTGCGCGCCCCCTCACTGACCTTCTCAAGAAGCATGTGCCATTTTGGTGGGGTCCTGACCAAGCCAGTGCTTTTTCCCGCCTCATTACGCTGCTCACCACACCGCCGATCCTCGCCCACTTCGACGCGTCCGCTCCAACCGAGGTCCGCACCGACGCTAGTGGTTACGGCATTGGCGCTGTGTTAACCCAGCGTCAATCCGGTCATGATAGAGTTCTTGCGTATGCCAGCCGGCTCCTTTCTCCTGCCGAACGCAATTACTCTATTACTGAGCGCGAGTGCCTGGCGCTTGTATGGGCAGTTGGTAAATTCCGCCCCTATTTATATGGTCGCCCTTTCACCGTTACCACAGACCACCACGCTCTATGCTGGCTTTCAGCACTCAAAGATCCAACAGGGCGCCTAGCTCGTTGGGCTCTGCGCCTCCAGGAATTCACGTACACAGTGGTCTACAAGTCCGGCCGTCTACACCAAGACGCCGACTGCCTTTCTCGGTACCCCGTCGACGATCCAGACCTCGTAACGGATGACACGTCCATCTGTATTTCCTCGCTCTCCGCTTTCGGCAACATCGGTGACGAGCAACAGCGTGACGCGTCCCTACGAGATCTAATCACCCGCCTGAATACTGACTCGACGGACAGTTCGCTTCGCATGTTCGTCATCATCGACGGCATTTTATACCGCAGGAACATGCGCCCAATGGGACAAGAACTACTAGTTGTAGTACCCACTCATCTCCGCTCGACCGTACTTCAGCAACTACATGATGTACCAACGGCCGGCCATCTTGGTGTTGCCAGAACGTACGACCGTGTCCGCCGACGCTTTTTCTGGCCCGGCCTCTACCGTTCCGTACATCGTTATGTCGCTACTTGCGAGTCGTGCCAACGCCGGAAAAAGCCAGCTGTGCACCCTGCCGGGCTCCTTCAACCTATCGACGTACCTGCTGAGCCTTTTTTTCGTGTCGGCCTCGACCTTTTGGGACCTTTCCCACTTTCTAACAACGGTAACAGATGGGTCGCCGTCGCTACGGATTATTCGACCCGTTTTGCCATTACGAGACCTCTCCCGAGCAGCTGCGCTACAGACGTCGCCGAGTTTTTGATCCAAGACGTCATCTTACATCACGGCGCTCCTCGTCAACTCATAACGGACCGAGGTCGTTACTTTTTATCCAAGGTAATCGAGGACCTACTTCGGTCTTGTGCAACCAAGCACAAGCTTACGACGGCCTATCATCCCCAAACGAACGGACTCACAGAACGTTTGAATCGCACGCTCACTGACATGCTCGCCATGTATGTCTCGACCGATCATCGCGACTGGGACATTGCGCTACCCTTTGTCACTTTTGCTTACAACAGCTCGCGCCACGACACTGCTGGATATTCTCCCTTTTACCTTTTGTATGGACGAGAACCGACCTTGCCGTTCGACACGCTCGTACCCACCCCTGCCCACCTGTCCACCGAATATGCTCGCCACGCTATTAGCACAGCCGAAAAGGCCCGTCAGATCGCCCATCGACGCCTTTCGGAATCGCAACTCCGCCAGAAACATACATACGACAGCTGCCACCGGAACGTTCGCTTCAATCCGGGTGACCTCGTTCTCCTGTGGTCTCCGTCTCGGCATGTTGGCCTGGCCGAAAAACTTCTGCCCAAGTACTCCGGCCCTTACCGTGTGCTACGCCAGGTGACTGAGGTCACCTATGACATCGCCCCTCTGGACCACACGGCGCCCTCTACGTCTTCCAACGTCGTCCACGTCGCTCGCCTGAAGCCGTACCTTTCGCCCACCACCTGCTAACAAGCGCCGAGTCGGCGCTTTCGCCGCCGGAGGTCGATGTAGCGGGGTTGCAGCTATGACTGTGGGGAGGTGTGCGAAGAAGAGGCAGACGACGTGTTGGTGTTCTGAGAATACACAACCGCCATCTTGACTGCTGGACTATTCCATATTGTAAATAAGTTAAATATATTCGTAACAATATTTCTGTGCTTTTGACCATCGCCGGTTGCCGTTGAGAGTGGCAGCCGTTCGAGTGTTGCCTCGTCAGCTAGAAACTGCATCGTCGGCACGTTCTCACGACCGACTGAGGCAGCGGTGCAGCATTTCTCCGATAACAACGCTGGTGCCGGCTAGCTTAGGATACCTGTGTTCGCTGTATGGCGAGAGTCCCGTTCGCTGTCTGTTCAGTATGTCATCGAGCCGTACCTCGGCGTATCCTCCCCGTAGTCTCAGGTTCCCGAGAAACCGCGACACAGCAACCAAGCAGATTCGCATTTTCACGGTAGCTGCAGACAGCAGGGGGATGGGTCCGCGCCGGCCCGATGCCCCACGATCCTTTCTTCTAGTCTGTAGTTCTTTGTTGTCAGCCCGCACTCGCTGTGCGCCCGCATTCGAAGAGCAAACAGCATCGAAGTACCGCCACTGGGAGAAGGGTGCACGCAGCTTTGCCGTGTTGAATACGATTCAAGCGCGAGCAGTGCGAAGAGGCGGTGTATCGGAGTGTGGGCCGAAACCCATCTCAGCTGTCATTCGTTCGAAACGCGCACGCAAGTTTGCGTCCATGGTTGGCAGAGCGATGAAAACACTACGGCAGTTCGAGGTGCACACCCAACATTACCAAACCGACTCGCAGTTTTCAAGCACGCGCGATACACGGTGCGATGGCCTCCGCTCGATGACGACCGCGCGAGCCGACCGGAAGTGGCGCCACAGACCACGTGGTTGCGCCGAGACGCCAGAGAGAAAAAAAATGAAAAAAAGTGCCGCCGGCGCTGACGTCGCCTTCATGCACCTCCGCCCTCCCTCCCTCCCTTCACGCCGCGCGCTCGCTGCGTTGAGTTGAGGGAGAAAGCTGCGGAACGTGATCTCTATAATTTGGTAACACCACTTAGACTTGACGGATTCGAAAAATTTTTGCGGCATGTGACTCGTGAAGAGTCATACGTCAATAATGAGACTATTCCAATATAACTAAGAAAGGTGTTGCAGGGCCCCTTTAAGTATTTCCGAGACCTAGTGAGCTCAGACTATAAGACGACCGACTGGCATAACACATGCCGATCTGTATGACACGCACTGAGCAGTCTGCGTATGGCGTTGCAATAACGTCGTGACGCGTCGCGGCAAACTACCTTTTCGAAGTGAGGACGGATGACATTTTCTTCACCGAAAGACAAATTATCGGGAACATGATATCGCATTATTTAAACGCACTGTAGCAATCAAGTTTATATCATGTGGACATATAAGTTCAATATACATGTGCTCTTTTGTGCGCCGCACTAGCAGCGCATTCCCATGCTATATTTCAAGTACGGCCACAACAGCGCAGCCATCATTCACTGTTAGCTTGCCAAATGGGCGCACAAGAGACCATTTGGGTATAGAATGCGCACTTACGTCTTCGCCGGCGGAATACCGATTCAAACGCGCTACAGTCTATTTATGGTGGTCAAATCCCAGGCCGTGTCCTGGCGCATTCATGGACTTACCAATAAATTCCTCATGGCTAACTCCGCTTTTGTCACTCGTGCAAAATATACGAAGGCGAAAGGCTTAGATGCCTCATCAAACGCGAAAGTTGACTGTCGGCGTCAACACGAGTGATGCAGAAAATATCCACTTGACGTCAACATATGAGGTCATCATGACATCGCAGATAGCCAGAATGTATGACGTCATGATGACGTCACATAATGATGTCATCACATGACATGGTCGCTTGGTCAAAGGTTGGCCGATCACGGAGGCAGTGCAAAACCAGGTGAGGCGCAGAAAGCATGCAATGCCTGTGATTCTGCAGGTGATGTAAAACCACGTTACACCAACGTTAAAACCACGGGCGAGGATCAGTGCATCGACTCAGAAGAAAAAGAAGATGGCTTTTGCCTTCGAGTCGTCTTAGGCGAGTGCATAAGAGACTCTGAGTTTTTGACAGATCGACCTCTGCGTATCAAAGGCTCAGCTCTGATAGCATTTGTAGACTCGAAAATGCCGCGCGGTATACCATCTTTGCAGTGTGCTCTTATACCAGCAGCCTTTTATCGAACAAGTCCGGTTATCTGCCAACAGCGCCATACATGGGAAAAAAGAATCGTGTCCAGCTACCGATCGGAGTTTGAGCGGTGGCTCAGGTCGCTACACTTGTGGAGAGCCATATAACTGCCCAGGGCTGACCAAGCACTCGACCTTGATGGCTGGATCCAGGGCTCATATCAATGTTCACTGCTAGGCTATCTGCACTAATCGAATTTGTATGTGTATGTCTCATACCACGTTTTACTATGCCTAAAGGCAAACTATCGAAGAAAAAAAAAACTGCTCATAAGCGACAAGCCTGCTATGCTGCGTTTAGCGACAGACGTGAGTTCTCCGTTTCCGCTAAGGACCTGCTAGGCAGCTTAGGAATTCCGTATGGCGATGCATTCCAGCGTCGCTGGAGAAAAAAGCTAGAGGAGGGAGGCAAACAGCAACGGTTTAACCATACTGCTGCGCAAGTTAGCCGTAAAAAGACGACAACACCGCTCGTGTCGTCTTGAGATTCTTACACTACCGCCGTCGACGAGTTTCCTCTGCTGTTGCCGCAAAGACAGTCTTGTGGACATTAACTAAATGGCGTACCTAAATGGTGATCCTTTATGCAATAAAGCATGCGAGCGCGTGGCCTGAGCTCTGCAGCGGCGGCTGCTGAAAGCGCCAGCAAGTGGCTTCAAGTCGAAGCACATCCGTTTTGGCCGTTATCTGCCTACAGTGGTAGCTTAGCAAACAACGTGTCGCGCTGCTAAGCTCAAGAGCGTGGGTTCGATTCCCGGCCACGGTGGCAGCGTTTAGATGGGGGCCAAATCAAAGAACAACAATGTGATCAGAATAAGGTCCAGGTTAAAGGATCCGAGATGGTTGAAAGGAACACGGACTCCCCAGCTCCGGCGTGCCTCGTGTTCGTACCGTGGTTTTCGCACGTAAATTCTCAGTACTTATTATGTTTTGACGTTATCTATTGGCGACTACAGCAACCATCCAGCGGGGAAGGTAATCTAACAAACGCTTGCCTATCGGTCTTACCTGGTTGTTTTGACCGTCAGTAGACTTCGCCAAAAGCGAACTTGTTTCCTTATTGCTACCGCGTGCCGGTAGTCTAACCAGCCGATAGAATGCATGAAGCGTATTCTAGCCGAATGTCAATGTATTCACCCAATAATAAAAAAACAACAACAAAAAAAACCCGTGCAACTCCATCCCAGGTATTCCGTTTCAAGGACAGCTTAAGAAAATAAAGGAATCTGCGGCAGAGACCAACACGAGAAGGATAGACGATTGGTGGCGGAAAACTATGGAACATTCGGAATAAAAAGAAAGATTGGCAGATCCCACTCATTCTGGGAGTCGATGTCATGCGAAGGAGTAGGCGAGTAGTGGCCTATACCGAATTATGTTTATTGCTTTCAGTCAAACGTTGCGAGTTGGACCGACTTCGTTGTGCATTTTGAGTAGTTATGAGTATATCATGGGCAGGCCCGTAGCGAGGAATTTTTTTCGGGGCGGTGGGTAGGGGAGCACTTGCTGAAGACCTTGCTGAAGACCTTGCTGTTTGAGGAAAGCACCTATTTTGAGGAAAGTACCGACACGAGGAAGCAACTATTTGGCAGGAGGAACCACCTAAAGCCCTCCCCCGCCCCCTCCATAGCTACGGCAGTGACCGTGGTCTTACCAGGCATGATGCGGAACAGACGAGCGCCCTGGAACGGGGACATAGACAAGAGGCACACAGGACAGGCGCTCAACTTTCAACTGAGGTTTATTGAGTAGACATGAAAAATTTATACCAGCAACCAGCAAGGGCGATAACATTTTTCAATCATCCACCCGATAACAAAAGTGCCAAGACCTCACCAAAAAGCCGCGTCATGGCCGCGCACCACGCTGAATCAGCTTCCTACCGCTCAAAGGCGATAGAAAACGTCCAAGAATGAAGACCATGAGACACATGCATTAAAAATATGCCTAGAAAGACGCATGCGCAATCACCAAGCCTTAACATCGAAACCCATAGGAAGCAAGCGCCATCAAGACTAAACAGGCCGTTAGCGAACCAGCCTAACAATGTGGAAACAAACTACCCCACCATACAGGACAAAAAAAAAAACAAAAAAACAACTGGGCGAGAAACTCTGCACACGTGCTGAACGGAACTCCAAAAAATACTTAACCAAGAGCCGCGTAAGTAAAAGAAACAATTTTGACAACAGGATAAAAACCAAAAACAAAGCTTGAACACATAAGATCGGCGTCAAAAACCATAAGAAAACCAACAATAGGTCATTACCAATGGTTACGCAACAAAAAGCTCTGTCCGAAAACAGTGGAAAACGAAGTATTAAAAATAACCCGCTCAACCCTAGAAACAAAGACAACATCACAAAAAAGCTACGCCAAAGAATGGAAGCTTACAGATAACCTTCTAGGAAGGCGACTTTTGTCACAGAGTGTGATAGAAGGTACACTGACACACTTATCACCGGACTTGTGGATACGGTATGCTTCTACGATTTCCTTTTCTGTTCTGTCATGAGAACGCTTGAGGAAAGCAGTGCGTGCAAACTCCGGAATGCAACCAAACCTTTTGCAATGCTCCGAAAGGTGGCCACTAGCGTTACTCTTGATTGACAAACTATGCTCTCTCGCCTTTTCATTGAAACATCTCTCCGTTTGCCCTATGTACACTTTATCGCAGCTCAAAGGAACGCAGTACACAACGTTCGCCGCGCATGCAGTGAACTGAGCGGCATGCCGCTTGGAACATTTCGTGCGACCCCCATTTGGCATGTCGACTACACACACACCCAAAGGGTATCCTATGGCACTACGTGAAGTCGCTACTCACGTTAGAGCACAGATGTCAGTTTTATCGAAATGAACTGCACGCTACGGTGCGTTGATGCCCACATGATAAGAAGCGGTTTTTCCCTCATTCCTCCGGATTGAGCAATGGTTGACCATAGCTTGGCGAGTCAAAGGAGTTAATATATAATGTTTATCACCTTCTTAACAAATGGCGATAGCGAACACTGCAACCACAGTGGACGTTGCCGCAATATGAAACCATTATAGGATCTTTTTCGTAAGCAGTTTAAAGCACTGGCGTAGCTCTGGGGATGGATACTTGACGGCCCACGCAGAATGCCTGGGTTGGATTGTTGCTCTAATTATGATTTTCAGTCTTTCGGTCCCTCTAATATTTTCCTCCCCGAGAATGCTGCCGAAGCCTGTCCCGCCTTTTCTGCGACAAAAGCTCCATAACGCGATCGCGTTAAGATTCTTGAAAGTCTGTTATCGCATTTTCTGGATTGATAAACTGTGAATCACCCGTGGCTCATACCCACATTCCACGGAGATGTGGTGTACGGGTATGTGCCACACGTGACTGAAGATCTCATGCCATTGATGTAATGACCTGTTCATCGTGTTCGTCATACACTAATTCCCTCCTATGCAAATTTTGCTGCGTCAAGCTAAGGAGACGACCACGAGAGCGCCCAGACGTAGGCGGCTAGATGGATTGATAGATAGATAGATAGATAGATAGATAGATAGATAGATAGATAGATAGATAGATAGATAGATAGATAGATAGATAGATAGATAGATAGATAGATATAAACAGTCAAAGTACGTGCAGTTCGCTAAGAAATGCTTCGCATTTAAAAATATTTACATTAACGGTGCAATTTGGAAGGAGAGGGAACTTCACAGTTTACAGCTCGGTAGCACAAGCTACAGAACACAAATATGGCTAGCAGAGGCCTTTGTGGCACTAGACGTCACTTTGATTCAAACGGGGTGCTCCTAACGCTCATCTATTCATGTAAGAGCAGAGGCAGCACGATCTTCTGCTTCGTTTTCATAGAGGACCCCACTGTAGACGAAGAACTGATATGCAGTTGTGTACGCAGAACCTCTCCTGTATGGAAGCCTAAACTTTTAGGAGCGGAGCTCCTTATAGCACCACCTGGTCGGTCGTCGCTCCATCCGGCGTGTCCCCGCCGTCGCGTCTCCCGTATCATTCAATAGATGGCGCTGTCTCATAGAGATGCATGCAAACTGCAGTTGGGTGACGATATACTAGATGGCGCTGTCCCATAGCGATAGAAAAAATAAAATAAAAAATAAAATAAAAAATAAGAAATAAAATAAAAAATAAAAATAAAAAGAAATGAAAAATGAAAAATAAAAAAACAATAAAAAACAAAAAATAAAAAATATAAACATAAGAAACTAAAACATTAAAAGAAAATAAAAAAGAAAAACAGGAAAAAAGGAAAAATAATCAAAGCGGCGTATCGCTTTGATTACTGCTGGGCGAAACCACTGAACGGTGTAACCATGATTGCTTCGGGAGCTTCGCCCAAGATCTTCATCATTCACCCGTGGATATGCTGTAATTTTCTACATGCCGATGAATTTCGCAACTTCGTAGAGCAGGTTAGAATGTTCTGCGCGAGTCCAACGCCTTAATTTGTAACGATCCTCGACCAGAACCTCACACTCCGGCAGTGAGCAGCAGCTGTACTCAAGGAGACGCTACCTTTTCGTGATCACCGTGACCACTACTATTGAGTGGTGCTAAATTCAGGGACAAGGTTTTGGTTCCCGACCACGGCAGCCATAGATCGATGGGAGAAAAACGCAAAAACACCCCTGTTCTTAAATTTATTGCACATGAAAAAAAGAAAACATCAGGTGGTCAAACATGAAAGGATGTAAGAATGGGCTTGTTGGTAGGGATACTTGGCGAAACTTGCACAGCACAAAAAGACATAGTCCTGTCATCGCTTTCTTCCTTCGTCCGTGTCTTTTTGCGCGCTACAGGTTTCGCCATGGTCAAACATAACAGAGAGCCCATCACTACGGCGCGCCTCACAGTCGCATAGTGATTATGGCGAGTAGAAATAAAAAAGTATGAATTGATTCAGCTCCGGAAAAAGCCCTTGTTCAATCATTGCTGGCAGTTTATTCTAGCGATTTTTTTTGTCTATAGTTGCGACATTTTACATTAAGGTGAAACTACTTCATTCAGGCGTTGTTCATCAGTCTACGTCAGCTGGCTTCCGTGTCTCATTCCTAGGGACTTCAAGTCGGATCGAAGGCGTGGTGTCGTTGTAGCTTCGAGTCTCCTCAGAGGACGGTATCGGAAAAGGAAGACAGGCTCGTTGGTCTGGGTCGCAGTACAGCGACTCCTTGCACTCCGAAGCACCTGGACAAAGCCCTGAAGGAACGCAGGGGTCTCCAATACCTGGAAGGCAATCGTTTCGTCGGGTTCAAATGTGCGGAAACCCGCGCCGTTTTTCAATGGGTATCGCATTCTGTGATACCCACAGTGATGTAGGTCGTAAAGCTGGTCTGGTCGGTATGGTTGCTCATTTTAAGGACAGCGAAAAAAAAATCAAGAGCCCTCACGCTATCGGGAAAATGGGAGGAAGCGAAGCTATAGGAGTGTGCCTGCCTGACCAACTTCTTTCTTTCTTTCTTTCTTTCTTTCTTTCTTTCTTTCTTTCTTTCTTTCTTTCTTTCTTTCTTTCTTTCTTTCTTTCTTTCTTTCTTTCTTTCTTTCTTTCTTTCTTTAGCAATGCGTGATGCTCCCTCCTAACGGTTTCTTTCCTCCATTCCTGTAATTGGACACTCATCCACGTGCTTAGCTGCGCAACACATCAGTTGCCACCGGCAACAACGACGGCCATGCGTTCATATCTAGGCAACAATGAAACGCGGTAACGTGAAATCACAAATCACCTCGATAACATTGATCAAAGATCAGTTTTTCGTACAAGAAACTGCTGATCGCCGACAAGCGCTCGATCGATAGAGCATCAGAAAACGGTGCATGAAATTACGCATGTGATCGGCGCACCTTCTAGCTACGCAAATCTTTGCGTTCGTGGGCACCTGCGTTTTTTTTTCTTTTTTTTTTGTGGCCACGACCTCAAGGTCAACGATGCTCGTGAGGCAATACAAGCTTCGTTAAAAAAAGAAAAGACAATACACAAAGATGTCAAAGCACCGGACGAGCGCTAGCTGCCAACTGAAACCTTAATGCCTAAAACACAAGCTATAAATGACATTCATGACACAAGTGCTCCATGGACGGGTAAGAAGAAAACAAGAAGCAGACAAAAATTTAAATATTTCAACATTTTAGTTCTCTTATTCATATTTTTTCCCTACTGTTGTATCGATCCACCCTAAAGCACGTAGCGTGTGTCGGGTGTATTTCATAGCATGCGATTTTCGCATAAAATGGTTCAACTGGCAATCGGAGCTCATCCTCTGTTTCTTACTTGATCGTTTTTTTTTTCTGCGCTGTCCTTTAAATATACAATGGAGGTCTTGATCTTTTTATAGAGAACCAGAGCGTCAACTGAGTCTCAACGTGAAAGTCGCAGTATTAATTCATGGCTTTGGAACGCTAGCATGCAGGATGTTTGGTACTGTTGCTGCTTTTTTACAGCACTGATTTCCCGTGACATCCAGTCTGCGTCAGAGTTTGTTCCATTCAAAACTTAATCGAGATGTGACTAAATATAAGGCCCAATTTTTAGCAATGTTGGTATTCTGCATATAATGATTTGCTTCGCTTTTTGTGGTTCATTCATTAGGACAGCACTAACATCATTTGTGAAAACTTCTCCCGCCTTTTTTTTGTTTTTTGTTCCACACGCAACCCTTTCATTTCATAAGCTTCGTACTTCTGACTTCAAATAACACTGCTGCTTTGATTACAACATATTTTTTTCTAACAAAATGTTTGGTTATGAATTAAACATACCAAGTATTCGCGTGCGCAGGAACATATTACCCCATTGCGTTCACATATAAACGTGATTGTTTGGAATCTCTGAAAGGGAAAGTGCAATCAATCACGTATCAAGAAGATTCGAGGTTAAAGGCGCGAAGAGGACGACGGACAAGGAGAGAGAGAGGCGTGCACACAGGGCGCCACTTCCAACAATCTTTATTCAGAAAAAAAAATTACGGGTGCTATTTATACTCACAGCGCTGTCACATTTTGTCGCTGCGCAGTCGTATTCAGAAAAATCAATGATATAGAAGCACCGATGGGATGTGACAGTGCTGCATATACAAAAAGAACCCGTATTTTTAGATGCCGGTGGTGGTGGTGGTGTGCGGCGTGACCACCCTTACTGCGCATGCGCAAACCCTCTCCACACACCTCCTCTCCATCCAGCTTATCCCCCTCCCCTTCCCCCTCTCCACTCCCCCCTCTCGCGCGCACCTTTATCTCCTGCGCAACGACGCGATGAGCGCCAGCGCATGCGCGTCCCCTGCCCCTCTCTTTCCTCCTACGATTCCCCCCTCTCGCGCGCCTGTCGACCGCATTCCCCGCTCGCCCTGTGACAATTAACGGCCAGGCTAGAGGGAAGACACGACGCGCGTAGCCTTCCTCTTCGCGTTCCACTACGCGAGGTCGGTAGCATGCCCAACGAACGCCAACGGAACGCGATCGTGCAAGCGCTCCGGCTTCGCGTCGCCTCATGATCCCCTTTAGCGGGAGATGGTGTAATTTTCATAATTCACGGTTGAAGGAGCGTAATCTTTCTAGAATTAAGTGGAAAGACACAGGAAAAACACGACACTTTTTTCGGGAATGAACATTGTTGGAAGTGGCGCGCTGTGTGTGTATTTTCCCCTCCTTGTCCATCGTCGTCTTCACACCCTTCTCCTCAAATCATGCTAAACCAACATGCGCAGTTTTCCACCCTAGGATCAAGAAGCTTTGATGTCATAATTCCACGCTGATGAGAGGAACTATAGTGGGTTACAACTAGGGCTCCGTGTTTTCAGATAAATCCAAAAAAATCCGACAAACTCTCGCCGGTAAAATTTTTCACAATTCGGATTTATCTGATAAATTCCGATTAAAAAAAAGCATTTTCAATGTTCAAAAGGCATTTTCAAAGTCGAGAATTATCAATCGAAATGAGCGCACCTCCATCAACGGCAGCAACCTCGTAAAATATACTTGCATCTATTAAAACACTGCTTTAGGTTGTAATACGAATAAACGTAGGTGTTTTGTATTGAAGTATTTGTGCTTGTATGTATATGTGTTTGTGCGTTCAAACCTTCCAGACCCCTAATATACATTTGGTGTGTTCGCAGGTTTTCGTGTTCAGATATCATTTCATTTAGGATTTCGGAGTATTGATAATCAATCAATCAATCAATCAATCAATCAATCAATCAATCAATCAATCAATCAATCAATCAATCAATCAATCAATCAATGATTTATTTAACGTGCCCAGGAACAACCGTAAGGTCTTTGTGCTGGCGCACGCAAAAAAAAAACAGTAAAAATAAACAATACAATACAGACAGTTTTCAGAAATAAAAAGAGCAAAAACACGTAGACGAAGAGAAATGAACACAAAAGGGGAGGAGTAAAATAAGACAACACGAGAAATATTGACGGGGCATAAAAAATTAGATTGCATATATACAACTATGTGGAAAGACTGAGAAGGGAAGACTTTGTACATTGTGCCACACTATGTCAAAACAGTGCAAAGCTCGGATAAAAACAATGATTGTGGGCTATGAAAAACGTCAAGATCAAGAAAATTACCGTTATAGAGACTTTGTATTCTGTGAACGGTAGAGTGTTGGAAGAAGCAGGCGGGTACATGAAACGGTCTGTTCTCTCTTGTTAACTTACGCGGAATTCGAAAATTTACACAATTGGGCAGGATATGATACAGGGCAGGATATGATACCGTGGACTAGCTTGTAAAGAAATAAGAGATCAGAGCGATTTCGTCGGCAGTGAAGTGATGGCAGTGATAATAATTCAGCAGTACTTGAACGAGATCCAGAGTCATTTTTAGCAAAGCGATGGTTATATATGCTGAGGAATTTTTTCTGGACTCGTTCAATGGTGTTACCGCTGGATTGAGCAATGCCATTCCATATCACGGACGCATACTCAAGTTGCGGAAGACATATTGCCGTGTACAATTTGTGTAGGGCCATTGGAGACCTGAATTCTCGAGATATTCTACAAACACATCCGAGAGAACGACGGCCCCGCATAGCAGCACGCTTAACGTGAGAAGAAAAGTTTAACGCGCTGTCAACAACAACACCAAGATCACTGATTTCATAAACCTTGCATAACGGCACAGAATTGACAGAGTATTGAAATGACACGCTAGATGTTTTGCGAGTGATAGACATGAATTTTGTCTTCGAGGTATTCAGAGAAAGGTTATTACCGTCGCACCATTCGGAAAAAGAGCGCAAGTCTGACTGCAGCAAGCGACAGTCGTTAACTGAATGAATTTCCTTAAAAATCTTGATGTCATCGGCATACAAGAGGAAAGAAGAATTACGAATGGCAAAAGAAACATCATTAACGTAAATTAAAAATAGGAGTGGGCCTAATACTGACCCTTGAGGGACCCCACTAGTCACTTTATACAAAGAAGACGTTTGGCCATTTACGGCAACATAACAATATCTATTGAGCAGATAGCTCTGCAGGAGATTCACAACTGACAAGTCAACATCAAAGTGCGCAAGTTTAACCATAATCAGCGTGTGGCTGACTACGTCAAAAGCCTTGCTCAGGTCACAGTAAATTACGTCAACCTGTCCTCTCTGAGAAATAGGTGTGGAGATCTGCGTCATGAAACTAGCAAGATTTGTGGTAGTTGAGCGGCCAGCGAGGAAAACCATGTTGATTAGGAATCAATGAGTTTTTCACACTAAAAGACAATATGTCGTGAAGAGCCAGCTCGAAGATCTTTGATGTGGCACATAGTAGAGAAATCGGGCGATAATTAGAAGCATCTGTTTTAGAGCCCGACTTAAATACTGGAAAAACACGAGCAGTTTTCCACATGCTAGGAAATGTGGAAGTGTCCAGGCAGTTATTAAATATCGTAGTTAGTACTGGGACAAATATACTACCATAAGCTTTTAGTATGGCGGAGGGGATGCCATCTGGCCCACATGATAAGGATGGTTTTAAGCGCTTAATGCATTCGCAGATAAGATTTTCATCCAGCGACAAAGCACTGGATGAGCTAACTGCCTTGGGCTGTTGTCTGATATCAGTGCTAGAGTCTGAGGCCTTATAAACGGATGAGAAATGCGTGGCAAAACAGTCAGCGACGGCATGCACTTCTACCCCATTTGAGTCCAGTAGTCTGAAGGACTCTCCGCTTTTGCTGGACCGTTTACGTACATACTTCCAAAACTCAGCCGGCCTGTCAGAGGCGTTTTTTTCTAAGAATTCAATATACGAACTATGATCCCGTTTATATAGGCTTTTAGAGAGAGTTAGAAGGAAGCTGAACTCTTCCTTCCACTCGCTGGATGGAGAACATTTAGATTTCCTGTGTGCGTGATCTTTATGCTTCAGTGCACTGATAAGTTCAGATGAGAACCAGTGGGGATATTTACGTTGTTTAGGTGTATATTGGGGAATAAAATTACGCATGCTGCTCAGTACAAGCTCCGTAATAATAATAATAATAATAATAATAATAATAATAATAATAATAATAATAATAATAATAATAATAATAATAGGTCCTTTATTTTTCACCAAGAAGATATAGGAGGCTGGGACAAAAAGCTGAGAAGCAGCTTGACCAGATCCTGCTCCACCAAAAGTACAATTTGGCGAATTTACAGCAGTGCACATCCAAAAGTCCTTATTTATTTATTTATTTATTTATTTATTTATTTATTTATTTAAAGAGTCCCTACAGGCCTCGTTAGAGGCATTGGGTAAGGGGGGCATCACAAAAAATAAAGGATCATACATTATGAATACATATCATACAGGATGAAATGGCTCAAAGCACACATACCCCTTTTTAAACACATTAAAATATTGGCTAGCAATAACTGTAGAGGCGAAAAGAGAAAAAGAGTAGTTCAACGCTATAAATAAATAATACAATTAGAGATAACATCAACAGATACATTTCGTACACGCGCAGGCAATGCACAGAAAAAACCAGGGTGTCGGAACGAAATGTTTTTTGTTTCGGTTTTAGTTTCGTTCCACCGCAAAAAGTTCCGTTCCGTTTCTGTTCCGGAACGAAAAAAAGAATGTTCCGTAACGGTTCGTAACGGTTTTCTTTTTTATGCAAAAATTTGAAGCTAAGGTAATCATAAAAAACATTGGATTTGTGATGTAGTTACTTGCCCTCCTCTTAGGAAAGTGGGACAAGGGTAAAACACGTTCTTAAGAGGAGCGAAAGTAACTGTACCACGAATTCCTACCAACTAGCACAAACCAGTATTGATTTCAAAGTCATAGTATCTGTTTTCGCAAAAGACAAATACAATTTTTTTTTAGTGGGCTAAGTGCTTTGTGTCAAGGGAGTGAGCACGATATCAGAAGCAGCACGTCATTGAGTGTACTCTCTGATGTCCGAGACCGCTGTTCTGATAAAAGGATCACCAGGCCTGCGCGGAACCCGCAGCACAGTCGCAGCGAAAACCGGAAGAGCGCACTTTGTAGAGCCCGTTGTAGAGTCTCTTGGGGCTACTAATACAAGTACACATGCAAGGTACCCACTACGCCATGAATCATCGTAATTTTTCTGAAGTAGCGAAGTTCCCACTATGAAATTTTTCGTCAATTTTCGGAAAATCGTGGTACCCGCTACACATCTGTAGGCATGTGCACTTTGTCCTGTGGCTGATGATGATGAAGAATTAGGGCTGAGCACTTTGCAGTGGGTGGGAAGCAGTGTTGAGGAATGGGAGCCTCCATTCCATTCCAATTCCATTCCGGGAAATTAAAATTTGCCGCAATTCCATTCGTTTCAATGCCAAGGAATGAAAAAAACTTAGCCCGTTTCCACTCCGGCACTGGCCGGGCAGTTCAATTCCATTCCTGTAATTCCTCAACGTAGGAAAGGCATCTTGATAGTTTTATTGATTTAAGAATGAACGCCCCATAAAGTTGATGCCATCAGATGCGTTAAGAACTGCAAAAGTACGTAAAACACGTTACCAAGGTCGACGGATAGTAGCTTGGTAAAACATCTCGTGCAGTACAACCACCCTACTAATTCCCATAGGGGCAGTTCTTCCGCTACCTATAGTATTTGCATGGCAGCATAATTGAACGAATGGTGATGTTTTTATAATGTTTAAGCTTAAATGTGTTAGTGCTACAATGACGACATAGCGTATTTTTATGTTGGAAAAAGTAGTATTCAAGAGATTAAGCAGTTTTGCCACGCGCCTGGAGCGGTCGTGAATATGGATAGAACTAAGATTTGGTTCATGGGGAACAAAAACCTCTAGATGTGCTGGTATTAGTTGGAACAGTGCACCGCTAGGACAACTTGTGCCTTTGCATCGAATACGGAACACTGGGCCGCACTGCTCTACAGCACTCACGCATGTCAAGCGCGCCTCGCAAGCACGGATGACATGAGGAGAACTTTCTGTGTTCGCCTGTGCGCAGGTATGCAGTGTCTTCTTTGTCGCAAAGGTTATTTACATGTGTCAGGTACTAAACTGCTCGTGAGATAAAGATCAGGCTGGGCATAGAGTATTCGCCACTTTCGTGTGGGGGTATCAATGGGAACCAACGAGCAGGGATAATTTGTTCCTCCCTTCAGTATCTGCTGGGATAATGCATTTGTGTGTACACTAACTTATGCCTCGGTTTGTAGTATAGGCGCGTTGCTCATAAGTGTACCGTGCTTGTAATCAGCCAAGCCATTTTAAAAATACTGCTTTATTGTTAAATTCGAGGCTTTGACTTACTAATGCTTGAAGTTTGAAAAACAGCAGGTAGACGGAAACGTGCTCTATTTTTGGAAAAGGACGTAATTCTATTCCCATTCCATTCCGTGGAAAATGCGCTTAATTCCATTCCCATTCCATTCCTCTAAGCGTTGTTATTTTACTCTTCTGCCACGCTATATTACGTATATTAACACGATTCCTTTCCCGACATGACGCCTGTATGGAGTATTTTTGCGATGGAGTTACAAGCACCAGCGTGGCACTGTGGCTGAAGACCCGACAGCCACGCAGAGTGCTCGGGTTAAAATCCCATCCGATCCTAGAAACTTGTATCTCATTCATTTTTTTCTTATTTCACGCGATAGCGGTCACGGACGCCGGCGGCGGCGGACAACTATAGCGCCAAAATCAGCTGTTGCGATCTCATAACAGCTTTCGCTGTAACAAACATCAGCGCCGACAATGCCCTCTCCACTTTGGCCTGCGTGACAGGCGCGCAAAAGTCCACTTGCGTTAATATAAACATCGCTGGTTGCCACTGTTGTCGTTTTTCGCACAATTTCAACATATCATTGCTTTGGAATTCCTGCATGAGGTACGCGCTAATACTGTACCCTGAGATATGCTCACATTGCACGAACTCTGTTGTTCCGGATTGCGAAGTCTTCTCGTGAACGGAAAAACGATTGAAAAAATTTCGGTTTCACTCCGAAACGAAATAATACATAAAGTTTCGGTTACGTTTTCTTTTCGGTCAAAAATATCGTTTTTTTTAGTTTTTCGTTTCCGGTTTTCGTTCCGTTTCGACACCCTGGTAAAAACATAAGGGTACAATGAATGAGAAAAAAGAAATAACAAACTCAAATGTAAGAGAGCTAATGAAACACAAATAACGAAAAAAAGGCGCTACACATTTTGTCGAGGTAATGCGGAGGAATGTGAAATGATGAGATGACGAAATTTATCAGGATTTTTTTCGGACACAATGGAATCAGGAAGTGCATTCCACAGCCGAATGGCACGAGGAAGCGCCGACGAACTGAATGCGTGAGTGCTTCCGTACATGCGAGTGAAACTGAGGTGATTATGTAATCTGCGAGATGTTCAAGATGAAACTTCAAGCCCGAAGGAAGATTTTTTACCAGCATAGACGTATTTGTGAAACAATAACAAGAGCGCAAAGTCCCGACGAGTACTGAGAAGTGGAAGTGAACTATCATGTTTTATTCGTGAGATGCTTGATTTGTAAATATAGTTATTAGTGATAAGTCTATTTTGTACAGATTCTAACAAAATGATTAAGTTGTTGTGTTGGGGTGACCATATCGGAGAGGCATATTCCAGCTGTGGGCGAACAAACGTCTGCAGGGTAAATGAAGAGGAAGTGAGGAAAAAATGAAAGGATAGAGAAACAGGATTATCAACAACAATGCAACGCATTTTCATTCGAATAAAATTCATAAGAACACATTGCAGGAACTTATAATGCAAAATTAAACATCGAATTTTGGCGAATTGGAGATTTACGTGAAATAAACTCCAATAAACACCGAATTTCCCTCAAAAAAATAAACTCCGAAAAACACCCTCCGAATTTCAAGAAAAATAAACTCTGAAAACACGAAGCCCTAGTTACAACCTTAATATAAATACAGGCTCCGCCCGCAAAACCTCAGCGCGCTTGTCAATCACCTGTGTGAGAAATTCGCGCAAGCGGGTTTCTTTTCGGGCTACAAGTACTTTCTCTGTGCTACTCGAAACACCACGCATATCGAATACTGAAGGATCGTTGTTCCTACCTAAAATATAATCTTTGACAAAGTAAGTGATGCCGACTCTCTGATGAAATTTGTCAGGACGTTCAAGTTTTCGAATTTAAACCAGCGACACGAACATGTGTCTGTATGGGTACACCAACTGTCCGAATCACGCAACAAATGCTTGACGTCACGCAAATGAGTCGAGTCGAAAAACTTTATTGCAAGGGAAATGAGCAAATGTGATCGGATGGAATTTGTGTATGCTAACTGTCCTTGTTGTATAGGACAGGTGACGGCTGAGGGTGGAGCGGTTGTAGCGCGCTGTTGTGTACTGCACCCATCAATCCCTTGGTATCGAAATGATCTAAAGGCCATAATTCACTATGCAGTAATTCTTGTCGGAGACCGCATGGTTTAAAGTTTTTCCAAATTTGCACTTCCCGGCATACTCACTGATCTGCTTGATGCACTGCAAGCAGCAGCCGCAGAAGCCCGCTCCGTGCGCTACGCGGCCGTCGCACCGCGAAGGCAGTTGGCGACAGTTGTAGCGGAACGTTTTGCACACGTAGTCCGGACAAGGACAGCCCTTGGTCAACGGTGCGGTAACAAATACGATGGCTAGATACCAGTGCAACGCAGCCGCCATATTGTATCTTCTTCTTCATCGCTTCGGTGAACGCTGTTTTCCCTGTGGGCGTCAGCTATATGATTGATAATGATTGGAATGATGGTGCTCATAAGAATATTGGCATGTGCCCACTGAGGCGATTTGGTGAGGGATAGCGCGGCTATGAATGTGATTTTAGAGATGTCAGTCTATTCTGTACAACTTTTGAAATTTAGAAGAACAAATTTGCTTTATGAATACTATTATTATTGCGCCTAATTACCTACTTTGAATTATTAAAGAGTTCAAAGGAAACAAAGAAAAAATTGGAGGCGACTCTAAAACTCAACTCATGTGTCTGGCAGTGGCACCTCGGTGTTCGTGTGCCGTGGTGTGTTGCTTGGATTAACCTTGTGTTTCGTCGCGCTGTCGAAACGGATCTCTGAGGCCACGTAGAAAGAGGCGCGTGGTTGAGATCTGCTCCGTCAGGTGCGGCAACGATACCAGCTGCTCACAAGAAAACCATCTGCACTTCCAATGAACTCGTTTAATTAAGTTTCAGTAATTACCCGCTCTTTTAAATAAACTTATGCTCCAATATGATATGTATCCAATAGAACTATTAACTTGAACTATAACAATTGATTTCGTACCAGTTTCATTTTTAAAACACATTTTCTGACCATTCGGAAAACCGGAAGTGCTCGACCGGAAGTGCTTGGAAGAGAAAAAGGAGCGTCACTCGTTGGTTGTGCCACTATAAATATGGGAAGACAGTGTTTTAAGATTGTGGTCCACGGACCGAACAATAAAGCGATTGGATTCAGAAATCAAATTTTCCACAGCAATGCATATTATTCCATGTTCCGGTGTTCCTGCATAAGAGCCCCGAGAAACAGCCGTACGTGGTATGTAAATGACATTCCGAGTGACCGCATTGTAATTGGGAGGGTGCCCTTAAGACAGGAAGGATGGCGACTGATCTAGAAAGAATTGACTGACTCTGTAAACTTCGTCACAAAATGGACGTGAGCGAGAGATCACCAAAACAGCTCGGTCGATGTATACATTTAGTGTTGGAATTCGACAGTAAAACTGCACGTTTGTAGCGCGTAGCATTGTGCTCTAGATGTCGTTTGTGCACCGTCTCAAGGAAAGTATCCACAATGGGAAACAGACAGATATGCAAGTGTATGCAGCTGAATCAGTGGAAGGTGTAAACATTGCAAGGTATAGTGACACTGGTGGCGTGAATCGCAGGAGAAGCGACATTTTGACTTCCAGCAGATGCTAAACTTGTGAAATAATTCTTCCTGTATTAATGTTACTGATCACTCGTGCTGCTCCTTGTGATCACTGCTGTATCCTTGTGTCCTTGCAGTTTAGTATTGTTTATTATTGTTCGTATAAGTACGCTTTAATTGGTTACTAAAACACACTTCCTTGCTACATCAGTGAGCTTCACGTATATGTTGTTGTATGTTGTGTATATGTTGTGTATGTTGTTGTATGGTGCTAGAAATGCCGACCCGAACTGTCTTCACACCGGAAATCAATTAAGGCCTTACAGAACTTTTTACATGCCAGTGGCCTATTGAATACGATATAGTACTCCTGTTCCACATTTTCCTTGTATTTTTTGTGTTTTTTCTCTCAGATTTCCTCTCCATCTTTCTTTCCCTTTCCCCATCCCCTTAGTGTAGGGTAGCAAACCGAATGCTAGAATTCTGGTTGACCTCCCTGCCTTTCTCTCATTTTATTATCTTTCTCTCTCTCTCTATGTATGTGGCTTTGACGCTGCTAGTGCTTGCAGCTTCAAAAAAAGAGAGAAAAAAATGGAACAAGGAAATGAACGCGTGATGACGTACTTTAGAGTAGGAAAATGTGATGCAAGCTTATTAAATATTCTGATTCTTAATCCGAGATTCAAGTGTTCAAGAACAAAAGTCACGGAACAAGAATTCTTGAGGAGGCGGAACTGCGCTCGCTCAGGCGTCCTAATGAAGTCACGGAATCGGGCACAGCGCTGACGCGCCCTCTGTCGTGAGAGTCCGCTAGCGGAGAAGCTCTCCGACGAAGCTCGCCGGTTCAAGGCCATTCGGCGTCGATTCGCTTTCGCTCTTTACGCCCAAGTGAGCACGTTTCTTGTGTATTCTCGCTGGCTCCATATTTTTCGGTAAATTAACGAAAAAAAATTGGTGTCATATACAGGGAAATTACCTGAGCGATATATCTTGTAGGACGCGAAATCTCTATTTTTGATAACGTGAACTCGATAGATTAGGTTGTTTTTAAGGCGAAGACCTTAGATGCCTCATCGAACGGGAAAATTAACCGTCGGCATCGGCGTCCCGCGTCGGCGGCGTCAACACGAGTCATGCAAAAAATCATGATAATGTGATGACGTCACCGCGTGACATAACCATGACGTCACAGATCGACAAAAATTGTGACGGCGTCATAATAACGTCATGATGACGTCACATGATGGGACGCCATCATATGACATATGCGCTTTGCTGCCTCCGTGATTGGTGGGCCGACCAAGGAGTCGGTGCAAAAACAGGTGAGGTGCAGAAAGCTTTTGCATGGAGGTGAGGCAGGACAGATACATCGACTGAAGAAAAAAGAAGAAGAATATGGCTTTCGCCTTCGAGTCTTAGTCTAAAGCATAAGGGACCCTGTGATTTTTTTCAACGAATGATGTGACTTACTCTCCGAGAAGTGCTTCTCGCAAACGTAGTCACGAGGCGTGAGCTTTCGGTCTTTCATTGGTACGGCACTAGCCCACGCTTCCAACCTCACCGAGTCACTAGGAACTTTGAAGGTAATTACCTTCTCCTTGCAGGATGCGTACCTACTGTTGCAGTTCGGCACGACACATTTCCACCCCATCCTAAAGGAGCACTGGTGGAAGTCTGCAAAGTGCTCTTCTTCGGCGGCGGCTGTATTTTCGATGGAGGCGAAAATGTTTGAGGCCCGTGTACTTAGATTTAGGTGCACGTTAAAGAACCCTAGGTCATCGAAATTTCCGGAGCCCTCCACTACCGCATCTCTCATAATCATATCGGGATTTTGGGACGTTAAACCCCACATATTATTATTAAAATGCTCTTCTTCGTTCACGGAGCAATACTTCTTTCTCCTCGCGTTTGTTGCAGCGTGAAAAGCGCGCTGAAAGATCAAGAAGTCAGCGCCGCCGGCACAACGCGAAAGCCACTGAGCGCGCTAAGAGACAGAAAGCCTGCAAATCGCGAAGGAACGTGCGACAACTTGCTCGCACGAATTGAGCGCTTTGCCTCCCAAGGCCATCTACGCAAGCGTGCGCACAACATGCGAGCGAGCAGCGAGGGGCCCATGCATGCGGCATACGTCGTCTGCTGAGGGGCCACAACTAGCAGCTCGTTTCAAGCGCTGTACGGCCTATAATTCGGGCAGTACCTGTTAGTAACTGCAGCTAAAATATCTGTCACATCTACCAATTGATGTTAAAGACAGAAATATGAGAAATTTTACAATGTACGAGGTGGTATCACAATTTTTATGCGTCGCATCCATAGAAGAGCATGTAAACGATGGCAACACGCCGGCAGCGTCATCTGTCGTGCTGCGGCAAAAACCGCATTTCCTCCGTGACGCTATTGCGCCGCCCTCACACGCTGCCGTGGCCGAGCAGTTTCTCCTCCTCAAACACTTCTTTCTCTGTGACAAAAATGCGTAGGTGAATACAAATAATTGCCAAGTCGATAACAAGTGTGGGCCAGAGAGAATAGAGCACTTATGAAAACTTGTTCTTGGACAAGTTGGAGCAATTTAGAAAGCATGATTTTAGACATCTACGAAGGGGCGTGGGTGGCTGTGCTAAAGAGTCGCATTAGGGCAAGGACATCTTCGATTGAAAATGGCACACTGCAGCGCAAAAAAGCACACAACGGACGGTACAATAACGACGACTACGAGCGCTGAACTTGCGACAGCCTTTATTGGAAAAGTTTCACACATATTTATGCGGTCCGACGCAGACCTCATTCACAACACATGCGTAGGAACGCCAACTCTTTATCAGTTAGTTGTAGGGGCGGCACGCTTACAAAGTTATCCCCCAGATAGCAAATGGGTTCTGCTTCTATGATTTCGCGGGTGGTTCGCGTTTTGCTTTTTTTTAATGGGCCGCTTTTGATGATAAAAAGTTGTGGTATAGCTGTTCGTAAGAAGCGGGCCACGATGACCGCTGGTCATTAAGAGTAACATACTGGATTCCAACCCGCCACGGTGGTCTAGAGGCTATGGTGCGCGACTACTGACCCGAAGGTCGCGGGATTGAATCTCGACCGCGGCGGCCGCATTTGGATGGAAGCGAAACGCTAGAGGCTCCTCTACTTAGATTTAGGTGAACGTGAAAGAACACCAGGTGGTGAAAATTTCTGGAGCCTTGCACTACGGCGTCCCTCATATTGCGATTTCGGGACGTAAGACGTAAAACCCCGACGGTTATTGCCATGCTGGATTCCAAGAGCAGGCAAGCGTGATTGAGGAATGCAGAAAGAAAGGTGGGCAGATCAGGTTAAGAAGAGTTGAATGTTGAGCGAGTGGGTGTTTGGACATTACAGCCATCGCAAGTAGCTCAACGAGACAGGACAGCATCTGTTCCTTTCTGTTGTACTGTCTCGTTGCGTAGTTACGATGGTTTTTATATAGATTTAGAAGGTCGCGGGGATCATGTGGCCGCTGCAAGCACAGGAGTGGGTTGATACATAACTACAAGTTTTGCACCTATGTGGTTGGTTTAGAAAAAGTTTATTTCATCGTAGGACGTTATGAACATTTAGAAACAGTGTCCGTACAACAAGAACATTAACATACACAAATGACGAAACACAATACACATAAAACGTTTAAACAGAAATGTCGAAGTTCACAGTGTGTCCCTAATGCTTGCTACTAAGAACTAGCATGCGCACACTTATCACAATATAGACAATGTACATGACTATGTATATACACAGTACAGATGACTTGCTGAACATGCCAGCAAATATGTACAGCATTATGTACAGCATATTTTATGGTATATGTAATTTACATAATTTACAGTTCGAGCATGAAATGTGTATATACAAGAACCTGCATGGCTACGGGGATATGCATACACAGAAATAATAAATACAAACAGATTTTATGCAATATTATTCACTGTGTGATAACCTGGCTACAAGAACCAGGTCAGATGAAAAGCTAGCCGCACACGTCCATTAACTACCGACAGGAAGCGGCACGACCACTGCCGTAGAAATTCCTCTTCCCCAAGGAAGAACAATTCCTCCGACAAAAAGGACAGCAGTTCCGAGTACAACCGTTCCAAAATTGGAAACAGAGCACGACGACTGTGACCGGCTGCAACAGCCTCGCACCTGTTACGCCACAAACAAAAAGCCCCCGCAGCAATTAGAAGGCGTGCAAAGCGACTACGCGAGCAGCGGCCAGATGTGACGAAACGATTAACTCCTAGGCCACGGAAACCAGTGTTAACGGCTCTCCAAAATACCCGTGCAATTACACATTGCTGCAGCACATGCTGGTTAGACTCTTGTAGCGGACAGTTCGGACAAGTGGAAGATGGCACCATGCCCCACCTCTCCAGTCTGTCTCGTGTTGGGAGTACTCTCCATCCCAGCCGCCACATGAAGTCGCGGAGATGGCCAGGCAGAAATGATGCCGTTATCGCGCTCCACGAGACACGGCTGGAACGCGTTAGACGAGCTGGAGGAACCAGAGGGAGCAGCAGCGCCGCCGTTGTGTCTACAACACGGTTTTCTAGAATGTTTACATCTGGGCAAACCTGCTGAGCGTGGCGATAAAATGCCACTGCCGTGGAGTAAAATGCAGGCATGTTAAGTGCTTGCGGCGCAGAGTTAAGCCGTGCTCCCGGTAACAAATAACGTATCTTAGTTCCTAAGAAATAGCAGGCAAGATCACGCGCGGGGCACTGATCACCGTGTAACAAACGAAGCAAGAATCGCAGAGCAAGCAGCCGGCAGCGAACAGACACAGACGGGAACGCGAATCCACCCCTGTTACGTGGTTGCCCAAGCGCAGCTCGGCAAACCAGCTCAGGTCCACCTGACCAGAAAAACGAGCCAAGAAGGGATTGCAACGACCGAGTAATTCTCAATGGAGGCTGTACAACATGAGAAATGTACCATGCACGGCCGCAAAATACAGTCTGTGCTAAGTACCTTCTTTCCAACAGTGGTAATTCGTATTCTTGCGCTTCCCGGACTTGTCGTTTTATATCCTTGAGAACTGAAAGCCACACGGAGGCTGATATGCCGTAGTAGTCATAATCAAGCCCCAGAATGCGAATAGAGTCGCTTTTTTCAAGACCGAAAAAGGGACTTAGGCAGATATCTGGAGAACCAATGAACAAATATCGGCATTTCGAAAAATTTAATGCAGCACCTGAAATAGACCCATACTCAGCAAAAAGCCGTAGGCAACGGGATAAGCTGTCCTCGTTCTTTAGATACAACGTGATGTCATCAGCGAAAGCTGTCACCTTCACGGTATCACTACCAGGTAGTGGAAGGCCACGAATATATGGATCTTTAAGTAGGGAGCGCAGGAATGGTTCGAGGCTGAGTACAAAAAGTACTGGGGATAGAGGACAACCTTGACTAACTCCACGGGTAACAGGAAATGGGACACTTTCATAACCATCAAGAAACAGCGTGCTGTGTATATTGCTGTAAGCGTTTCTGAGAAGCTCAACGAAGTCTTGCGGGAAGCCAAACGCCACCATTACGCTAAATATGTAGCTGTGCTCAAGGCGATCGAATGCCTTTTCTTGATCAAGTGAAACCAAGAGTCCTCGTGCTGATCTCGCCAACGTGTACGCAATTATATCACGCGTAACAAAGGAGAGACTATGAATTTCTCTTCCAAGAATCGAGCACGCCTGATGATGTCCTATTAAGGAAGGCGTCAGGCTTCTCAAACGGCGAGTGACAACTGCTGCAAAAGTTTTGTAATCAACGTTGAGAAGCGTAATTGGTCTCCATTCCTCTGGGCGAACAGACGATGGGTCATTTTTAGGTATTAACACAATTCGACCATCGTGAAAGCTATCAGGGAAATCAAAGTTCTCGAAGCAACGGCAAATAACAGAAGTGAAAGTGGCACCAATGTCATCCCAAAAGGTTAAATAAAACTCAACGGGCAACCCGTCCGGCCCAGGAGCCGAACCGCGCTTCATGGAAGACAATGCCTCTTTCACCTCATCAGCTGACGGACTTGCACAAAGTTGTGCAGCTACCTCTGGTGGAACCTGAGGCAGCCCACTAAACATTGTGAATGTCTCGGCGGTACCATGATGCGTTGACATTGTCGTACGAGCCATGTTTTCAAAGTGAGCTATAAAAACTGATCGATCACGCGCGGGTGGCATCGCAGCGGGGAAGGGCTATGGCGGCCTGAGTTCCCGACGGACTCGACTGTCTGAGAAGCGAGTTTCTCGCAAAGTGCAGAACCTCGGGGTGAGCACATGGATTACGTCATCGACCCAGTTCCATATTTATGGAGCCGATCAGTACCTTACTTAAACATGAACACCATGCTATAAGACCACATCAAACACTCAGGTATCCTCTCGAACCCTCTTCAACGTTTCACGTTTGGTTTACCGTGATTTAAAATGAGGATCAGAAAAAATTATAAGATAGCATCAGTAGCTGACATCTTTTAATCCAATATTGTCACGGGTGAGAGTATAAAAAGAAGAAATGTATTTACAAAATATACAGACGGAGATAGAAGCAGCTGCTGCCAAGATGAAGTAACAGCAACAACGGCAACAACACGAGCGCTATTTCATTCTTCGTCTTCATCGTCTTGTTGAAGCGTTCTTGTTCCTGATGGCATGTAACATATAACCCCCGCCGTTGGTAGCGCCGTCTCGGCGCTTAAGAAACAGCAGGATCATGTGCAGAGAAGTAGGGCTTGAGGCGGGAGACGTGCACGATATCAGTAACGGGTACCGAAGATGACGAACTACTGTCCAGAGGAGCGATCTCGTACGTGACCTCAGTGAGCTGGCGTAAGACCTTGTAAGGCCCGGAGTAACGAGAGAGAAGCTTCGATGACAGGCCAACGTGGCGGCAAGGTGTCCAAAGGAGGACCAAAGAGCCTGGGGAATAGGTAACCACTCTGTGATGGCTATCGTATCGGGTTTTCTGAGACAGCTGGGAGGCAGAAAGACGATCCCGTGCGATCTGTCGAGCCAGTTGAGCGCGAGCATGCAGTTACATCACGGGTGTACTCGGTGAGAGTGGACGTAGCGGATGGTTGAATACGGATGGTAGACGTAGCGGAGGTAGATGAATAGCAAATACCAAATACTCTGTAATCTTACGCTAAATATCTGCCATGCGGCCAGTAGTTATGAGAGAAGATCCCGACGCAAAGTGACATTAGGGGGAACGCCGTCAACCAAGGAGGTTTAAAAACACATGGCTGATCCCTCTGTCATAGGAATCGGTATAACACGAAAATGAAACGTGTCTTCACAGACGTTTATAGTTGAGCGTTTGTTGGGCATTCTTTCGCCCCAACGGCAAAGGAATGAATGCTATAGCAACAAATTGTAACAAAGTAGCTGACTGGGCGAGTTCAACAAATTGTAATGTCACTCGAAGAACGGCAAGCAGCTCGAAACTTGCAACGCGCTGCTGAAGCAGAAAGGACGCACGGAACGAACATACACAGGATGAGTGCGAACTGTCACAGATGTAACTTATTTTTGTGTGAGCAGCGCGCTCCTTTCGCAAAAGCGGCCGCTGCAGTGAGCGAAGTGACCTTCGTGCTCTCAACGCAAACTTGCGTTGAGAGCACAAGACGCACAAACCTCCGCCATCACGAGATAAGCGCGCGCACGAGCGACCACGCCCTGTAGAGGCGCGCACTCATCGCGACGCGTGGGGCGTCGATCCTTAAAGCGCGCTCTTCGAACCCTTTGCGCCATCTCGCTAGTGATAACGAAAACACGCTCATGTACCACCGATCTCTGACTACCGCCACCGGCAAGTGCTGTATATAAATAGCTCGCCGTTAGCATGGCGAAAAACGTGCTGTCTGTGGGCTAATCGTTTCGCGCCGTACGCTGCGGAGCGAGAGGCCGTAAGTTCGACTCCCGCTGACGGAACTTTTTCAGCCGGTTTTTTTCTTTGCCATCTGTTAGTCTTTATATTTTACGACGTCATATCCGTGACGGAAACAAGTCAGTGGAGCTGTGGTGGACCCTGGCATAAAACACTTTCGTGTTAAAGTATAGAAGGACACTTTGTAAATTCCAAAGTGTGTTCGGCGAAAGCCTGTGCCCATTCGACTCCGCGGACGGACGCCACCGCCGCGTTGCGCAACAGTTGCGCTACGGGCGTTGGAAGGAGCAAGCGCCACTGTTGCGCGTTGACGGACGGACACGGCCGCTGGACGCCGCCGCCGCGCCGAGGAATAGTTTCGCAACGCGCTACTGTTGCTATGGGCCGATGTGCCATCACGTGATTGCTGAGAGAGTGTGAGGGGGAGAGGCCACAGCTGGCACCGTGCCAGGGCCCGGACGGACACGGTCGGACACCGCGAGTGTGAGACTTAAAGGCTTTCGCCTTAAAAGGACCTCCTTGCCTTGGACAAAAGGGGAAAAGAACATATAACATGGCTGATCCCTGATACATAGCAATAGGTATAACAGGAAATTGAAACGTGTTCTTACAGAAGTAGTTGATTATTTTTTGTGCATTGAGAGATTATACAATAGAAATATTTAGAGTTGGGGACGTAAGGAGCATGCAGACCGAAGAAATTGCGAGCCATCTGGGCGCATGCGCAGAACCCGAGCCTTTCTGGGCTTGAATTGTATTTTGTATTTGCAGAGGCTGTTTTGGAGCCCTCTAAAAAGATAGGGCGTACAAACACGGACGCAAGAGAGTAGTCAAGACACCACCAACGTCGCTAAAAACTGAAAAATCGCACAGCGGCGGAATAGAAGGTAGACACAAATAAATACTTATCTGCGCATTCCCAGGCAAGAGGCGATACCTATCAATCGGGTCCGCGTGGTGGTCTACGTGAGAGATAACTGTTCATTGTCTGGACTTCTGTCTTGTGTCCGTGTTTGCACGTCGTGTCTCTTTAACATGAATGCCTACCAACTAGCTGAGCTGTCTGTTACTGCAAGTTTTTCACTGCTTTTACTTCCATATTAATTTGTCGATTCACTCGAGTAAAAATGAACTGAAAAAAGTGTACTAACTCATCGATGCATATTACTTACCTATTTTCTTTATATATGCACAGTGCACTAGGCGCTCCACGAATATGCTACCCAGTGAGTTGCTTCGTCGCCCTTTAAAGGAGTACTGACACGATTTTGAAACATCGCAAAAGGGACATTTTCCGTTTTCTTGGTATGCAGTTTCAACGCTGTCCACACACCGGTGTCGGAGAACACGTATAAATTATTTTAATTTGACTTCGAAGTTTTTCGTCGCTGAGCATCTGCAAGCCAGCCCCACTGCAATGGACATTATCCCGGTGAGTCAGGACAGTTCCCCAAATTTGCGAGTTCTGCGTCCTGCATGCAGCCTAAATCAACGTTACTAGAACAAACTCAGTTTCAAAGCTCCGTATCTCCGCCAGCGGAGGAGGGTGGTCCGAACGGCGGTCGCGAGAACTAGCGGCGCTGCAGTTCCGTCTTGCGCCACTATCGGCGCGTCGTCTGCTGCCACAGCATAACGCTGCGGTCCGCCGCGCAGTTCTTATTGTACTACTTTCTTATTGTACTAGTTAGGTGGATACTTAGGTGGATATGCATAAGGTCGTCCGTATGCATTGGCCCGCGTGCGTTGTTCATTTATTGGCTAAGAATCGATGCTCGGTCTATATTGCCACGCCGACTTCTTGTTTATTTTGATGTGTTCGGGTTTGACCAGCAAGGACGGTTATCAACGCTCGACGCTGTCCGCGAAGCAGTGTTCGAGAAGCTTCGCGATTGTAGTAGATCGTTTTGGTAAGATTGCGCGCCGCACGCGAATATTCCAGCTTTGTCGAGAGATAACGCCGCCACCAGCGATATCGCTGGAAAGTTCGATAGCGTCTGTATAAAAGCTGACGCTCTTGACCGCTTGTCAGTTGATCGACGGTCGATGCTCGGTTCACCGCTATCAGTGTATTGCTGTAGTTTGACTTTCAGTTTCCCGGCCACAAGTTCGGCCAAATGAAGAGTTTCATCTCGGACCTGCTGACTGTTGCCTTCGTCGACGTCATGACCCTGTGACAATATTCGAGCTGTCTACATTGCGCTTAACTTCAAAGCATATGAGTTTCTAAGCCAATGAGGGTTTTCAGCATAATTTTTATAACTACCACCACCATTTTAGCCGCTGCCGTCTTATCTAGACCAAGAACAACCCATCACGTTTGTAAAAGCCTTTATAGTGTACAAAGAAGCGTACTAACTCGAAATACAAAAACGTTCTAGAAAAGCAGTGCTCATGTTGTCTGCAATTGATTGAAAAAAACTTTCTCGAAAAACATCACCAATGCTTTGCAATGTTTACAAGATACGTTTTCGCGACGGTTAAAGGGATACTGACCCAAAATCGGAAAATTTTACGAGAACTCGGTAAATGAAATCTCAGTGTGCGATTACGCTCGAATAGATGTCGTCTCTGAGCAATTTTTTCAGCGGATAGTTGTATTTTCGGTGTCTCATCTTTCTACGTCGCATCCTTCTACGGTGCCTTAAACAATTCGAACAGATCGGCCGTGATGTGAGCACCGAGCAGTTATTCGCGCGTACTCTGTCGCTAGAAGAGTCATCAGTATTCAACTTCAGTTTTCCAACTTTACCGACCAGATATTCCATGCCCGCAGCACTTCTTACACTGTACGACAGCCGTTTGCGTTTCGTGCTGTAGCCGTTCACTACGCAGTTAAACTGCTCGCCAACTACAATTATCTTTTGCACAAGTAAGTCTCCGTTCCCGAAGCAAAGTGTGGGATTGGGCTAGTTTGTATTAAATTATTAAACTGCTCAGCGCAAAAAATTGTAAGTGTAAAATATTCCGCACATCTTGTTCGATACCTCGTCGTAAAATCTCTCGAAAATCCACTGCTTTGAAGGCATATCGAGAGCTGACAACTGATCGAATGTCAGTGTGATGCAACTCTCAGTCTCGGTAGCGTATATAGGGAATCGCCTGCCTTTCGTTTTGCTGTTCTATTCCTGGCGGCTCCTCCAAACTGGGCACTGGGCTCTCGCGGGACGCCATGCGTTTTGGGGGGATTTGCGCCTAAACCCCAAACATTTTGGCTTTGAAATGTGGGGTGGAAGTGCTGGGAACAAGCGCGGCACGGCACCGGGCGCGCGTTCCCACTTTCCACGTGGGATCAAAACTTCTTGTCCCGCAACGACACGACGATACTGCTTTACAATGTCGTCACTCTCAAAATGAACGTCACAGACCTTGCATTTCGCAGTAAGCTTTCTATCTTTGCGATGCAAAGCTTGAATGGCGTAGGGTCTTTTGGAGGTACGAAGAAGTGTCGTGAAGCGGAGTCGTCGTTGCGGGAGCCGCTCTTGCAGCCCGGCGCAAAGCAAGTCGGCATACCGCGCTGTGAATCTGTTCGCCCTCATTACGCTTCGTACATCATGCACGTGTCTTCGTACAAGACGCTAAGCCTGGTCAAGAATAGTCGCAAAAATGACGAGCTAACAAAGCGCAGACGACGCTGTAACCCACGTGCGCTCGTACGTACATCGGCGGCGCCGATCACAACAAGCGCCAGCCGCGGGAGCTAGACGTGACTGCAGCGCCACTAGTTCTCACGACCGCCACGCGGACCGCCTCTCCGGCGGAGCTTTTAAACTGAGTTTGTTCTAGTAACGTTGGCCTAAATCGTAGAAATCACTGTCAGGGTCACTGGACGACAGTTCACTCATCGTTGTTTATGTGCACCACGAGCAGATCACGGATTTGCCGCTATTACGTCGCGAGTTTCTGTACTTCCGTGACGTCATACTGACATGAAATGTCACTGAGAAGCCGTCCTCTCGATATCGAAACCGAAAGTGTCTTTTTAAGGTACCGGTAATTAAAATATATACGATGCATTTCCAGGCACCACAATTGTCGTTTTAGGTTTCTCGACACCAGTATTTTTATTTATAGCAACAATCGGAAAATTTTTAAAATTTGTGCCAGTACTCCTTTAAGGCTGGAAGGAGAGAAAGATACAACTTCCGGGGAGCTATTCTCGATGTGTCTATCTAAAGATGTCCATCCATATCCACAGAGCGCATTCAGTTACTCGAAAAAGCGGTGAACCGTGACATCACCTCGCCCTTGACCACGTCGACGCACAGAACATGCCAGCTCATTCAAAGTGTAAGAAAAAAGTGGACGAAATGTACAGAAACAAGAACTTGTCAAGTCTGAACTTGCATATGAATGTGTCCCAGATGTTTGAGAACGATGCAGAAAATGCGTACCGACCTTGACGGTAGCGTTAGACGGGCGGACGCATTAAACCTGATCAATGTCTATCGCGATCAGAGTTCATGCACGGCCTCCGAGATGTGCGCCCAAAAGCGGATCTCTGGGGGCTGCGTTCGTTGCGTTGAAGCGCATTCCGTCCCCCTCATTCGAGTCGAGAGTTATGATAGCTTCGTGACGTCAAAATGACGTTGCAAAAAAGAACCGGAAACAGAGGGCGTGCTGCTCGCTGAGCTCCGGCCAATCAGTGACGGCTGAAATGAACAGTCCATTACGTGGAAACATCTAGAACCTCCTGTGAAGAGACGTATTTTATGTCCATATTCCCCTTCATGTTAAAAGAAAAGACAAACAGCGGCGCGCCGCAATTATTGGGCGGCGGTGGCGGCGGCGGCGTGATCCCTCTCGGGACTTCGGCGGCGGCGCGAGCGGCGTGAGCAAAAACAGGTGGTGGCGGCGGCGTGGCGCGGCGCACATGTCTACTTAGTAGTTCCTTTGGACCTCAATAAAGTTGGTTGACTGACTGTCTGAAAGCTATGCAGGGGGGTGGGGGGATGACAAGAGGGCAAAAAGCTACGTCCGTTCGTCAGCGCGCCTCATGACCTTGAGCGCTTTCTTTTCTTTTCTTTTTTTCTTCGAACGCGCTGCCGCTGCTTACTCTGAGTGTGAGCGCCATCGAGCGCGCGGGCGGGTCACGGCATCCCTCGGCGGCCACCGTAGCTATGCAACTCACGGTGCTCAAATCAGCCAATGGCATCGGACTGTGTGCTTATGGCACGGTAATTTGGGTTTATCGGATCATCTGTCGAGAGAAGTGCAAGCGTTTTGTAGGTGCCTTTGAGAATTATTTGTGAATTCCTTGTCGCGTGCCACGCTATAATATTTGGATCACATGTTCTCAGGAGCCTCGACAACCAACCGGTGACGTTTCCTGACCATGTTGAAAAAGTGTTGCAGGTCCCTTTAATATGTTCCAATCACAGAAGATCTATGACGGGAGCTCGTAACGGAAAGCGAAATTTTAGGGCACTTCGTTGACCACTGACTGCAGCTTAGCAGTATCGCGGGTAAACTTTGTGAGCCATTTATAAACATACCCCATGTCAGTAAACAGTAGGGGCGTGCGAATAACAGAAAACTTCGAATAGCGAATCGAATAGTACGTATTTGAAATGCCGAGTATTTTGCGAAAACTTTTCGAATAGTCAGCACCGACGGCAAAACCTCAAAGGAAAACAAAGTTAGAACAGAGGGGGTTAGTTTTTGTTATCTTAAATCTTGAATTACGTTGCTTGAAGCCCAAGCTCTTGTGGGGCGGTCGACGCTATATTGATCACCGGGTGAAGGTTTATTGGCTGAAAACTCTAGTGTCGCCACGCTGTCCTCAGTCCACCTCCATCATCTTAATTTTCATAATGAGGTCAATTCATGAAGCTTTAACATTTATTTCTCAGTTTTATTGAAAAGCTGTCAGCATGTACCACCTTCAGTACTAGTGTATCGGCTGTACTTCAACGTCCAGTTTATCCTGAATGCTCTAGCTGCTGTAGTATATAAGCTCACCTCACTTTACATCAATGTGGCATTTTTCCTTGGTAAAAAATATTCGCAAGCATAGGCGTGCACACAGGGGGGCCGGGGGGGGGGGGGCGGCTGCCCCCCTGTTAACCTAAGAGGGGGGCTCAAAGTCAGCCCCACGCATCGACATAATAGGGAGGGGGGGCGCTGCGAAACGGGAGGAGGGCGCAATGTCAGCGCCATACATTGACATAATTGGGAGGGGGGGGCGCTGCGACGAACATTCACCCCCCCTCCCCCCTGAAGGGGAACCCTGCGCACGCCTATGTTCGCAAGGATCCTTTGTTCAAGTATCTGAAGATTTGTTTCCAATAAAATGTAAACGCCTAATAAAGAGGAACATTTTTTCATTGTAGCAGCATAATATTCAGAAGTGGACGAGGGAAACACAGCGCTGACCAAAAGTAAAAATATATTCTTAAAAAGACGTTTGTGACCAAGGCGTTTGTGACCAGAAAGAAGATTGTGTACAAGGCTCCCGTGTGGGAGCCGAAACGTCTTTTTAAGAATATATTTTTACTTTTGGTCGGCGCTGTGTTTCCCTCGTCCATGTCTTTCCCCGGCCAGGCGGGTTTTCGCCAAACTCTAGACTTCATAATCTTCAGAAGTAGGTTCATGCCTGTGCTTAACGATATGAATAAAAGTCACAGTGAAAAACAATGCATTTATTCTGACGTTTGGGCTGTGGGCCGGTCTTTATCAAAGATGATGTTTGTACATTACGTTTGAGTTTTAGTTTAAACTCAAACGCAATGTACAAATCTCATTTTTGATAAAGGCCCGTCCCCGGCCAAACGTCATGATATATTTTTTTTTTGCTGTGACATTTATATAACTACAGGAATTAAATGTGTGAACTCTGTCCGCCTGATTTCCGGCCAGATGCCGTGTGTTGGTAGGTGCCGCTGTCTTTAAGTGCATTATCATCATCGTCAACCATCAGCAAGCGCAAGATGCACTCACCGAAGCGTTCTTCACACGAACGTCCTGCTAGGAAGAGCGGCTCGTCATTGCTTCTGGGCCAGGTGGAGCCAACGTTCGCTTTCTGAAAGGCAGTAGGCGGAAACACTTCTGCTTAAACAACTCCGGCGATTTTTCGAGGTCGATGGATCTCAGTGAAATTCGCTGAGTACTTTCCTTTGCACGTTTCCGTCATTTATGCCAAATTAGAGGCTTGAGACATGCGCAGATTGTTTGCAAATGAATTTTAAAGATTGTCTGCAAACGCCCTCCTGGCTTCTCACAATTATTGGCAACATTGCGTCTGTGACGTCAGTGTTGGCAAGGTGGCGGAAGTGACGCAGCCGAGGGCACCGTTAACTTCGGCGCTTAGGCCGCTACAGCGAGCGTCTGCTGTGCACAAGGCGACAGACAGCGTTGGTTTGGCCGGCGCTTCGCTGGTCGTCCCGGCTGTCACAGTTTTCATACTCCGCGCAGGCGTGACCGGCATGCCTTGCACGACTTCCGGTTCGTTCGTAACAACGTCTACGTCATACGTAGACAGTACACTCGGTTGGGTTTCGGTTTCGGTGTTGCACTTTTTTGCTTATTTAAAATTATTCTCTAGTTTGCCGAGTATTTCTGCTATCGGGCCCGTAACAGGAGCGTCTCAGGAACATAAAAGCACCATTACTTTGACATGGCCAAAAAATCGCCGGAGTTGGCCTTTAAAGGACACCGCGTGCCTCAAGCGGCACACTGGTAATGCCCGAAAGTTGGTCATCGTTCTCCGAGATAGAAAAATGTCCACTGCGGCATCGCGCCGCACTCTACCTTCACGTGCTCCTAGAACCAGACTGGAACCGCGGCTACTACCGAATATACAGCGCTTTAATGCCCTTTTGTAGTGGTGTTGTCTAGTATGGTAGGACATGTGAGAGGCACAAGGTACGCTGAAACGACGGTTCAAGGCTTTCCCCGATAAACAGTGCTTGGGTGGTAGGGCCATTGTCAGGCAGTCAATCTGCCTTTAGCCGTACCATCCCTTGACATGTACATGTAACATGTCTAAATAAACAAAATAAACGAAGGTACGGGGAGCTCCAGATCATTATAGAACGCTGTAACTGGATGGAATGGCGACACCACACAAGGATGAGCAGGTATATACAACGGGGGATTGTCTTGGTATTATTCCGTCTACGTGCGCCCTGGTTGGCTATACTTGGGCCCTGGGATATACCTGAAACCTGTACAATACCTGTGCCCTGGACGGCTACACCTGTATTCGCCACTCAGCCAGCTGTTCAACTTGCTGCTCCTCGGACTCGCGAAAAAGTTGGCCGTCTGAACCTCATGCAAGGATGAGACATGGACGACGGCAATGATGATGATAATGAACACAGCAGCGTCGACAACGGCTTGCCAGCGCACCGTTCCAGGATCGCGGGATCTGCGGCTTCCCAGGCGACTGTTGAACCGGAAGCCGCAGTTCCAGGCCGCTCATTCTGATCAAGCGAAGAACCGCCACGAACACTCAAGCCAGAAATACATCGCTTTGATCTTGGATTCACACAGCTGGTTAACACCGGCGCTTGGTATTTCGTCATGCGTTGTAATGACGATGATATAAATGCACAATTTTTGCGTCCTTTTCTGCTTTTGTTCATTAGCCGAGTGCCAACCAGATCGCGCGGTGCGATACGACGGCGCCTTCATAGGCGCAGCTTCCTTTTTGTAAATGGAAATGAAAAAAAGAGAAACTGCAGCAAGCCCGTGAAGCAGCGGGTAGACAGATTCTCCGGACCTCCTCGGGGCGGCCTAGGCCCAGGCGATGAATTTGCCGGAATGATTAATAAAGTTGTTACCACCGCCACTTCTGCGCGTTTCACAGTGCTCCCGATTGTTCGTGTGTTGAGCTCATGGGAGAGAGAGAGAGAGAGAGAGAGAGAGAGAGAGATAACGAGTCGCTGTTCCAGCGTTGGAAGTCTATGTAAGTGTGGGTAGGTGTTTGTCTGTATTCGGCGCCAGTCTCTCGACTGTCGCCTGTTGAGTTACATAGACTTCATAACATATTTCCCGAGAAGCAGAGCGACAAATGTCCGTGGTGGGGCTCCACCTTGACACTCGAACTCATGACGTACCAGTGCGCACAGCGTCCGGTCGACGTAAATTGCGTCCGACAGACTTGTAAATTGGTCGTGGGAGGCGCAACTCTCAGAACTAGACTTGGGAAGCCCATTTACCAGAGCCGGTGAGCCGCAATTGCCACTGGTGCCCTGGACTCCACCCACAGTAACCAGGGAGCCTTATATTTATTAAAATTGTTCCTCTCTCTCTCCAGCACCGCAGTACAATCCCAACTGCTCCATTTTGCTTGGGTCCTACGGCCATCTTAGCTGTCTCGCCACCTTGCCAAGCCTCCCGTCTTCTTCGCCCCCCGTCGCTCCCCGTCTTCTTTCGGTGGGTGATCGCGTCGATATCGCTTTGCACGGATGCATTCAAATTTCTTTTGCGTGCGGAGCCCTTTGGGGGCCCGAGCTGTCGTACGCTCTAGTATGCTGTCATCTCACGTCGTCGCTTGGCATCACGCAGGCAAAACCATGTATAGCATACCCATGTATAGCAAGCGGGCGGGAAAGGTGAGGGTGAAGGTGGTTGATGCAAGAGTGAGGAGTAAGGAAAGGAGGAGGGGAGAGAGTAAAGCATAGCATAGCCATGTATGGCGTCATGCAGGCAAGACCAGAAAAAGCTTCGCATTTAATAGTATGCAGAGGTAGGCAAATAAGTTTCAGATAGCATGGGCATTCTAAGTACCAGGAGTACGCGTGACGTTAACCTGTGACAAAAGCGCTGTTGGGCGTATCTTCCTATCGCTTCAGACTTTTTGAAAATTAAGGCTGGTCCGAGTTATGTAGGGCATACACTATAGGAAAAATAAAAAATGCCCCCACCTCCCCGAAGGGGGGAATCGTGAGGAAATGCGAAGGCATTTCTTGCGCCGAGAGTACACGGCGTAGTACCGTTGCCGTCAGACATTCGCCTTCACCGACTTCTGCCATCGCCTTGAGAGGCCCCCAGCCAGCGAACGGTCGAGAGTGAGGCGCGCGCTTCACTCCATTTATATATACGTGCGAGCGAGCGTACGGGAGAGTGGGGCGCAGGGAGGAGAGAGAGCGAACGGCGAGAGAAGGAGCGGCGAAGCACTGCACCTACCCATCTCCTACACTCTGTCCACACACGCGGGAGCTCCGCCGAGCTCCCGCGATGCGAGCGCCCTCACACGCCAGAGTACGCTCCTCCTCTCCACTCACTCTCCGCTACTCCGCCCGCACCACCTGCTCCGGTTGGTAGGGGCGAGGATCAGCGCGCGCGCCCGCAGCTGTTGCTATGGGAGAGGGAGTGAGAGCGGAGAGATAACACCTGCCGGCGCGCGGACACCGACAGACGCCTGACATGCCCCGACTAAGAAATGCATTCGCATTAAAAAAAAACGCAAGACCTGCGCTGTACACGCAGCAGCGTCACAGCGAAAGCGGGAGCAGCATGCTAGCGGCAAGCATGCCGTAACGGCGCGGTACCGTAGAACAGGGGTCGGCAACCTGCGGGCCGCGGGCCGCATGCCGCCCGCGGGGTAGAATTATGCGGCCCCCGGCACACGAGTCAGAACCATCCCCCGCCTGCCCTTGTGACTTCCTGTCTGAAGCCCGACATGGCAGTTTTGACCTCAAATGGTGTTAGACGGGATGTAAGGAGTGGGGTTCGGCGGGTCTCGTAAAGTAGCTAGCTCCCGCTGTCCGTCCCCATAGCTGATGTTTTCCAGTGAGGAGGCGCGTACCTTCAAAGAGGAACGTAGGATTATTTACATTTTTACAAGTGAAAGAGAATACGAGTGAATCAACTGACTAGACTGAACTCTTTAACTACAAAGTCTTCGGCTTTTAAAGCCCTGTGTCTGTCACACTGAGGGCCCTGAAACCGGTGTCCGCAGCTCCCGCCAATCCTGTAACTTGCCGTTCCGGCGTCCGGCCTGCGGAAAAGAGGCAAAGAGTCACATAATACACTCGTAGGGCGAGAAGTCCAATTGGGGAACACCAGTGCACCACACAATGATGATCACGCACCACGTCCCGATGGCTCCACTGCTGGAATGTCGGCAAAGAGGTTCAGTCCGAAGGAGGATTGGACTGAAAGTTCGATGACCTCTGCTGCCGCTGCCGGGAACACTCGTAAGAAGCGTTGATCGCTGCCTTCGGGTGGAAGGCCTCATCCGGTTCGATGAGAGCGGCTACAGCGGCGCTGTCCTACGCTGACAAATAGCGCACAAGAAAGGAGAGGCGTCGAATTCGGAGGACAGAGAGACAGTCCGCTCCAGCACGTGCAAACATTCATGTCTGCGCTCGGGTAGAAGAATGCAGTGGTTTGGTGAGATCCCTCCAGAGGTACTATCTCACGCTGAAAACACCCAGCCTTTTGAACCAACGTCATTTTGCTGGGAAATCCATCCACGGCGACATGCCTGGCTCGCTCGGCATAAGCCTCTCCAGGAAGACGCGGCGTTATGTGCCTCCATCTAATCGCCGATACGGGGGGGAGACAGCATCCCGGCAGACAGGTGCACGCAAAATGGTGTCTGCCACGAAAAATTCCAGGGCCAAACGTAACAAGAAACAAAAGGATCGCTTCCAGTTGGCATTGTGCCCCATCTTCAGCCAGAATTTCGCCATAACTTAGCCAAAAGGTTAGGCGGTTTTGTACATAATTGTCATTGCGCCGAATTTTTTCTATTTGCCTGCAAAGACCACCCCCCCCCCCCCTCTACCACCCCTCACCCTCGTCCGGCCCCCGCCGTGTCGACTTCAGGCAACTCGGCTCTCCGCCTCAAAAGGTTGCCGACCCCTGCAGCAGAACGTCGACCGCCGCCGCCCGCGCGAGAGCTGTCCAACGTGCACGGCAAGCTTCGCCGGCGAGACATTCGCGCCTCCGAAAATCATAGCCGCACTGCCAAAATCAGTTGTCGTGCACCTCCAATTTATGAAGTGGCCGCCGTGCGCTCTGTAGCTTGTTAGCTTCGAACTGATGCTTCCAGTTGCTGATGATGCTAATGATATTGACGCTTCCATTCATGTCCTTAAGCTTCGACAGCAATGTATTCGTCCGGATTCGGCACAGTTTTTAAGAGCCATAGTCAAAAAGTTGGACATTTTATAAATTCCGAAGTGTGTTCGGCGAAAGCGTGTGGCCATTTGACTGACTATGCCATGGTATCAGGGGAATTCACATTATTGGGGCGCTTCGCCGAACCGCTTGCCGTGGAATCATCACCGGGCCGTTTGGGAGCCATCCGACTAGCTCGACTGTAGGTGGCGACGGTGTCCAGCGGCGCCGCCGAAGGACGCCTCCCCGTTTCGGGAAAGTTGCGCAACGCGCGTTGGAAGGAGCAACGTGCAACCGTCAGACGCTACCGCTGGATACCGCCGCCGCGTTGCGCGATAGTTGAGCAACGGGCGTTGGAAGGAGCAACGCGTAACTGTTGCTATGCACCGCTGTGCCATCACGTGATTGCTGAGAGAGTGTGAGGGGGAGAGGCCACAGCTAGCACCGTACAGGGCACGGAAGGATGGCGGACGCCGCGAGTATGAAACATTAGAGGCTTTCGCCTTAATAATCGAGGCTGCAGGCCTAGCGAGTCAAGATGGGCGCTTCTGAAATCTCGGAGGACGTAAATTACGCGTTTGTCACTTCTTTCTAATCCTCCATAGCTGGCCCCACTTGACCTTGCGCCAGCTTTAAACACGTTATTTGGTTTTACGCGACGCTTTTTTTTAATATTGGACAGACTAAAGCGCTCTATTGACTGTTGGAACCATGCCTGGTAACGATGCGGACGACATCCGCACTTCTATCGTGAAAAACGCGGAGCAAAAAGCAAGCAGCTCGAAACGTCCCATGCCAGAAGTAGACGACGGGGAAAGCCGAAAGCAGACTACGCGGCGCGCCGATGTAGCTCCTTTGTCGCTGATTAGCCGCGTCGCTCTCCGGCAGCCGGAGAACGGCGCGAAAATGGGTCTCGTACTTATTCTCCGAACGGCAAAGAACGGCTGACGTGCGCGAATGAAACCGCTTGCGCACGGCAGCCTGAGAACGGCAAACGGCGAGCCGCCATGCCGCTAGCGTGAGCGGGCCATAATGGGGTGACTACAGCAGTTACAGTTGCAAGGTGCCCACTACGCGACAAATTATCATAATTTTGGGAAGTAGGGAAACACCCACGGTACCATTATTCATCGTTCTGCGGAGCAGCCAGGTTCACGCTAACCATCTGTAAGGCTTTAAGTGCACATTGTTGATGCTGTGGCTGAAGACGATGAAGAATAATGGCTGAGCCACAGTGAGTATGCGCCACAGTTAATAGGTTAACAACAACTATTAGTAATGACTGGGAAGATTTAAACCACGCACGCGTTACGCGATTCGCATTGTGTGACACCTGGTTGTTATTTTACTGTTCAACCATGCTATATTACACTTTTTAATGTGATTCTTGCCTCATTGACGTGATTCATCGGCGTGATTTTAACGTGATTCTTCATTGTGTGCAATAGCGGTTACGGACACCGCCCGTGGCGGCGGCGGACAACTGCGCCACAAAAAATCGGCGGTTGTTGTGATCTTATAGCAGCTTTCGCGGTTAAATAAATATCTGTACCGCTAATGACTTTCACGAGCACCGCGTGTTCTTTGCAAGAGGAAAGAGAACAACGCACGCACTCCTCACGAAGAGAGCCCTATCTTCACATCAGATTCGGAGAGATCGCACTCAGCTGTTGCACGCACTGAAAAACTTGTTTCGCAGCTGCAACTGGCATTCAGCCGTTGTATTGCTCTTTAAACTCTTCGGCAGTGACCACTAAATCAAGCCGCTACAAGGCCGCTGTATACTCAACGTATCGAGTAGGTGTGTATCACCAGCGTTCAATGTTTTGTGTTTTTAACAGTGAACCTGCATATGGCTATGTTCTGGTGGATTTTGTCCGCACACAAAAGGCGCGTAGAACAACTAGACTAATTCAGTATTTCTGCATAAAGGCGTATTCCTCCGGCACAGCAAAATGACATAAAAAATTTTGCCTGAAGTACAAGACCATCACAAATGAATCTCATGCCATTTTTGTACTTTCGAAACTACGAGGCTTCTTATGTACTGTAGAATTTCATTTTGAGAACGCTGTTGGCCGCCGTTGATAATATACGTCATGCGCAAGAGTGACGCGGGATCTTTGAGTGTATATACGTTGATTCCATCAATACAGTCAATAATGATGATTTCTAAGTCAACTATAGCAATATTCACTATAGCAGACTCACCAGAGTCACAGCTTCGCTGCCTTCCATGTTCACAGGAAGGGCTCTGATTTTTTTTATTCTTGCACTGCTTGGCAAATTGATAAAACGTACTCTATTTCAGATTCGCATTTTCTACCTTCTTGTAACAGCGTCTTTTGGGATATTTTAGCTCATAGAATTTTCTGTCCCAGAATTCTCGCGAGTTGCTTTTTTTATTTCCATCAACATTTGTTTTTATTATCCGCAATCATGACGTAGAGCTTAGGCCTCACTGCCCCAACGTCGGAGGTGCCTTCTACACCTAGCCTTCATCCGGATGTCCTTCAGGACCCCTTTTTGGGCAATAAGATTTCATTACCACCACCATCTATAAGCTCCCCAGAATGTAACCAAACCGGGAATTGAGTCACCGCCACCTCAGGCATCATCGCTTTCCGCTCGTTGCACATCGCTATTAAATGAACGGTTTCATCGCCGACCGCTTTAGCTTTAGTACAAAATAACAAAGACGGGAAGCAGTATGAGCGAAGCTGACGATTGTGTTGCGGTGTTCATAGTCACCTTTATGAAAGTTGCGTTCGTCAGTGGCGCATTCGGCAATGTGATTATTCATACTTGTTGTTACAAGAACTAGTGCATCCGTTTTTTGGTGTGCCGCGGAGCATGTACCGAACCAGTCGGATTTAGATCACGGAGTGAATTGCCGTGTCTAGGTCGCTGTCGTCTGCTGGTCCACCCGACGACACGTGGCTGGTCGACTGTGTTTGGAAAGAATACAGTCATCCAGGTGCAGAAAAAAAAAGCGAGCCGTTTGCACTAAATCGCACAAAGCACGCGCCCGTCGCCGCCTGTCGACCGACATGTCTAGCTTCGGGATGCGCGGCTTCCTCCTCGGGAGTACGCACTTTCTTAGGACGCCCCATAACTCTCTGTACACGATCGAGCAGAGCCAGGCTATGCACTATAGAGCGGATGATATGCACTATAGAGGTTGCGCGCGATGTCTCCGTCAGTGGCAGTGGCTTAGCTGCTGCGCAAGCGCGGCTTAACCAGGTGGTGCGGTATCTGGTCGCTAGACGACGCGATGCTTGCTTCCTCTTTGTTTCTATCTTTTTTCTCTATCTCTATTTCGTTCTCCCTCTTTCGTTGGTCTTCTCCCTGTCTCTCTTTTTCTTTCTGCATTTCTTTCTCTCTATTTCTCTGTCTCATTCTTTCTGTGCTACGATTTACTCTCTCCCCTCCTCCTATGCCTCCTCCTCACCATCACATCTCTCCTCCTCACGCCCACTTCCATTTCCCACCCTCTTGCTACACTATACTATACAAGGCTGTGCTATGGTCTGCTAGCGTGCCTGGATAGCCGAGTGGTTAGGACGCTCGCCTTCGGACCGAGGGCACGCGGGTTCGAATCCCGCCTCGTGACTTTTTTTCGGCACGAATTTTATTTCTTTTTCTTTGTATCTTTCTTTCTGTCTCTTTTTTTCTTTATCTCTCTGTCTGTCTCTGTACTCGTTCTCTCACCTATCAGGGTTATTACAGGCCACGCCGGCGAGGTGAGTAGAGGGAATTGCCCAAATTCTGTGGCACATACCCGTTCATGATGATGATAGTCTTCAGGCGCGAGCACACATTTTACACCAAGCTAGAACGGCTTCGCTGTTAAAAAATGTCGCCCGCATGTCCCCACTGGGGGGGGGGGAACTCGAGTAAATGCGTCACAGAGTGGTGGGGTATCGCGTGAATGTTGTGTAATTGGGTTTTGCAGAAGCGTCGCGCTACCCGAGTGATGGATTCGCTGCTCGACGTTCACGAACGGTTGCTGCTTCTCGAGCACGACGTTCAGGATCCACAGCCCGTCGTTGCCGTTTTGCAGCTGCTTCTCGTTCCCCGAGTGAAGGATCCGCAGCCCGTCGTTGCCGTCTCGCAGCAGCTTCTCGTGCACGAAGTTCCGGGTCCGCAGCTCGCTTCAAACGCTCGCGTTCAGCGTCGTATGCTTGTCTCTTCGCAGCCTTGTCTTCTGCGTTGCTTTCTGTTGTTGACGCCGACGACCGTGAGGGTGGGGTAACGTTGCCTTCAACGAGTGGTGGGACGCTGATTGAAGGTACTGTTGCTTCCATCGCATCTACTCGAGTCAAGCAAAGCGTCAAGTCAAGCAAAAGCCAAGTAAAGACGCCCTTGACTGAATTCCGAACGCGCGCTCCGCCGCTTATATACACACCGCCCGCGTTCGATCGAGAGGAGGGAGGGAGGGAGAGGAGAGGCCTGCTGCCGGCACGAGACGAGCCGACCATGCGCAGTGGTGGTGTGGCCGGTGGCCGACGCCGCAGGTGCGACTAAGAAATGCTCCGCATTTAAAACACGTAGTACCCGCCGTGGTGGCTCAGGAGTTGTGGCGTTGTCCTGCTGAGCACGAGGGTGTCGCTACTAGGAAGAGAAGGTTTGGGTGACCCGCTTCGTATTAGCAATATGCGGGAAACACCGACCGGTGGTGGTGGTGGAGGTGTGGGGGGGGGGGGGGGTTGATTGATACATCGTGATGATAAATGAAGTGCAGCAATTTCTTTTTACTGTCAGCTTTAATATATGGGGCTGAAAAAAAATGGAGGAAACAAATGCAACTGGAGAAAACGTTGAAGAACACACAGCATGCAATGGAGGGTAAAATGATACGAGTAACATCAAGAGATCGGACGGTGGCAGAATGGGTCAGGGAGCAAATAGGAGCTGCAGATAAGGGGCGTTCAATAAAGATTTCCCCTGACTGACTTCCATTTATTGCAGGATGCTGAAACTGCGCATGTGTAATGACATAAGTAACTGTAGGTCACGTGCCAATTTGCAACTCTAAACTAATAACGGTCTTTCTTTTAGAGGTGCTGAAGTGGTGTGAGGTGCAGTGGAATACAGAGCAGCCGTCAAGTTCCCGTACTTGAAAGGCCGCACTCCAAGGGAGACGTTCGATGAGATAAAAGAGGTCTATGGGGAGGATTCCCCACCGTATGATGTAGTGAACAAATGGCATCGCCAATTCAAATACGGTCGGATTTCCGTGGAAGCGGCTCCGATTGCAGGCGACCCCACTACGCTGTCGATGAACACACCATCCAGCAAGTGGAGGCCGCCATTTTGGCAAATCGCCGCGTTAGCGTTCGAGACCTAGCCCAACATGTCAAGATTAGTGTGGGGTCAATGGAAAAATTCATTCAGGACCATCTTCGTATGCGTAAGGTATCCGATCGCTGGGTTCGCCGGCTACTCACACCTTTCCAAAAGCAGGAACGAGTCGAATGCTCCCAGGCTCTTTTGACCATGTGCCATGGAAACCAGCAGGACTTTTTCAACAGACTGATTACACAGGATGAATGCTGGGTCCATCACTATGATCCGGAGACTAAAGTCCAATCGATGCAATGGAAGCACTTGGACTCACCGCCTCCAAAGAAGGCACGCACCCAGCCCTCGGCGGGCAAGGTCATGCTCACAGTCTTTTGTGACCAGCACGGAGTAGTCTTGATGGATTTCCTAGCAAAGGGTGCCACGATTACTGGGGTATACTATGCTTCACTGCTGCGGAAATTGCGAGAGACCATCAAAAACAAGAGGCGTGGCATGCTCACCAAAGGCGTCCGCCTTGTGCGAGACAATACTCCAGTTCACAACTCACATGTTGCCCAGACAGAAGCACGCTCCTACTACTTTGAAATTCTACCGCATTCCCCTTATTCACCTGACCTCGCACCATCGGACTTCCACCTCGTTCCAACATTGAAGTCATATTTAAAGAGCAAGCATTTTCCAGATGATGAGACTCTGATTTCTCAAGTTAAAACATGGCTTTTGCAGCAACCTGTCGACTTCTACAAGCGAGGCGTTTACAGTTGCTTAAAAAGATGGTAGAAGTGTGTGTCCCGGGGTGTCACCTATGTAGAGAAGGACTAATAAATCTGCAAAGTTTCGTTGCTCTACGTCCCAAGGAAGTGGGTCAGGGGAAATCTTTATTGAACGCCCCTCGTATCCTAGTTTACATCAAGCGAAACACACAGACCTGGGCTGCCGGCGACGTAAACGTAGAACAGACAACCGGTGGACAGTAAGATCAACAAAGTGGTTACCTAGGGATGGGAAACGCAGTCGAGGAAGGCAGAGAGTTAGAGGATCGAGTGACGAAATTAAGAAGCTTGCAGGGATAAAATGGAATCAGCTCGCACAGGACAGTGTAAACTGGGCATCATTGGGAGAGGCCTTCACCCTGGAGTTGACTAGTTGACTAAAACCGGCTGAGAATGAGGATGACCTTTTTTTACCTTTTCGTGAGAAATGTTGTCTTGCAATATTTTCTTACCTCTGAAAGGTGGCAGTACAGCAACTGACAGAAGTTGAATTTCAGTCACATAGTTGTGTAAAAAAACCTATTTTATACGTCACTGTGATATGCCCCGACAAGATACAAAGTTATTAATATCAACGTCAAATTAAATAGTTACTCACAAATAGGCTGTGGCATAGATTCATCTCATATAGGCTGGCCAGATGCAGCTGAACTCGAGGCGTGGCCGAACGATGACAATAACCTGTGAAATTCGGGGCATAATTGAAGATTTTCGCGTATCTCTTGCGGGAGGCGGGACAATAGCCCTCAATGCGAGACAGTCCCGCGAGTGGCTCGACGGGTAGTCGCCGTAGGAGTGCGTAGGGGAGGTCTATTAGGAGGCACCCCCCCCCCCTTTTACCCGTTGATTGAGTCCAAAAGAAAACGAGCTCCGCAATGGTGCAAAAATGAAAATCAAGCGATGACAGACTTCTCACAAATGCCTTGCATTGGTATGGAGCAGAATTGGCGCCCCCCCCCCCTTTATATTATTAGAGGGGCGGCCGCCCCCCCCCCCCTGCCCCGTGAGCACGCCTACGGTAGCCACCCGAATTCACCGGCGCTCCTATGTTGCGGAAACACCACCGCGTTTACCGGAATGCCGTACACGCTAAAACTGTCCATAAACTCTGCCCGATGCACCCGCCATATTTACAGAGGATGGGCTGGATCAACCTGCTCGTCGTTATCGTGCTTGTCGCTTTGCTGCATAGGACGCCCCCTTGGGCGGCGGGGAATCCATGCTCTGCGAACTTCTGTTCAAGGGTGACCTGTAAGAAAATCAGCGCCAGCGAGTGTGCCGGAAAGGTGGTGGCCAATGCCAGCGACTGCGGCTGCTGCGAAGCGTGTGTAAAGATGCTCGGTGAGTGCGTACCATATCGTGTTATGATTTCACGCAAGATCGTAGTCCTGCTAAGTAGTAGTACTCGATAGGAAGTTCATTCCCATTTATTTGGACCACGTATTTTTGTTAAGCGTCCAGGACACTATATTTTTGGTTGCATTGGCAAAAGAAAACCTAACACATTCATATAAATTTATATTCCAGACTAAATATGTACGAGGTCGCCTGAAGAATTTTGCATGAAAGATACCGTATTTACTCGAATATCACCAGCTGACGTCGGCTCTTGTTGGCTAGCTTCCACTGGCAAGATAGCTGAAGGTAACTACAGGTAACATTCAGTAAGCTCTGCGATCACAATCACCAACCTTAAAACTACACACAGTCTGTGCCTTTCATATCATCTCGCCTCGGTAGTATTTGCAAGATTGATATTTCTCGAAGAAATACCTCTACATATTGACATTATTTTCTACGTAAGGCTTGCTATGATTGGAAGTTCTTGACCGCTTTAGAACTATGCTACTGAACTTGGTAGGTTCCGTAAAGCGCCTAACATGTCTTTTACATTTTTTTCTACTTTGCTTGCATGTGCAGCACAGTCACCTGCACGTCCCCACACTCATTCTCGCCACTCTATCGAAACAGTCGCGAAAAATTGAAATGCTGATGAGTGTTAGCTAAGTAAAACACATTCTTTCATTTTTCTGCGTTCTTCCTTACTCATAGCGGCGGAGCCATTGCGGCTTCCAAACATTGTGTAGGGTTCTAAACACTATTCGGTAACGAAAATGTATAGGCACCAACTTCTCCTTAAACACATTTAATAAAAAAAATAACTACGGATGCGAGATTGCGCTCTCTGGTTATCGCTCACAGATGCTGTCCCACTTTGCGATGACGTGTTCCCGTTTAATATGACCATGACTGTACTTATTCGGCGTAAATGTTGCCTCGTTCTCTTCTCCCGAGTCCGTGCCTGCACACCCACCCTTTTCCCGTTTGTTCGATTCCGTGTATTTCTTTCCTTACACTCAGACTTGGTAGCGATGAGATTACAGTAACGACATTGTAATAATTAGATTACTTCTTGCCGTAATGAGTGATGTAATGAATTACTATTGTGGGTTGGTAATTTAATAATGCAATCAATTTCTTCAAGCGAGTAATCTTTAAAAAAATACTCACTACTTCCACTTCCCAATTTCTTTTGACTAGTCAGCTTCGTTTATGGCATGAAAAATGACCACGAAAGGACAGAAGAATAACGAAGACAAGTTAATATTAGTGCCAAACCTCAAGCGCGGGAAGTTGAACAGATATATGAGATTTCAGTGTATAACATAAAGTGCACATAAATGAGGGCCTGAATCAAGAACTGTTGTTAAGGTAATTTCAAAGTAACTTCATTAGTTTGAAAAATAATAGTAATGTAATGTCATTACTTTCGGTCAAATGTAATTTGTAATGTAATTTAAGTGTATTTTTTTAAATTGAGAAAAAAGCGTTTAGTACTGTAATTTATTTACCCTGTAGGAGTAACTTTTTCATCTCTGCTTACTGCCTCATTGTCTCATCGAACACGCAAACTGGCTGTCAACGGCATTGGCGTTAACACGAAGTGATGCAAAAATTTATCATTATGCCATGACATCAACATGACGTCACAGACCGCCAAAATTTGTAACGTCATTATCAGCCGTGATGACGTCATTCTGACGTCACGGTGACGTTGCATAACGTGACACCACACAATGACGTTATAACACGACATAGTCGCTTGGTCAAACGTGGGCAGATTTCGGAAGAGGTGCTGCAAAACCATGTCAGGTGCAGAAGGCCTTCAGAGGAGGGTGGATGGATCAGTACAATCGACTAATAAGATGAAGAGTAGTCAAGGGACTGTGTGACTTTGTTTTTCACCGTTGTAACTGCGAAGAGAGCCCGTATTAGGAATGTTTTTACAGCGAAAGCTGTTATGAGATCATTTCACCGGCCGTTTTTGGCGCCGTAGTTGTCCGCCGCCGCCGCCGCCGGCGTCCGTAACCACTATCGCTCGAAATAAGAAAAAAATTCCAGGATGGAACGAGATTCGAACCTGGGCCCCTCTGCGTGGGAGCCCAGTGTTCAACCTCTGAGCCATGCCGGTGCTTGAAACTGCTTTGCAAAAAGGTCCTATACAGGCTTCATGTCGGGAAGGAACCATATTAACATATGCAATATAGCGTGGTAGAAGAGTAAAATAAACACCAAGCGTCGCACAACGCGAATTCTGTAATCAGGCGTCACACAATGCGAATTGCGCAACGAGAAGGTTGTTGAATGCTTCCAACCCATTACAAAGGGCTCCGCCATAATTCTTCATCGTCATCAGGCACAGCATCAACAAAGTGCGCATAATGCCTTACATGCGTTTAGCAGGTACCACGGCTCTCCGTAGAATGACGAAAAATGGCATAATGCCTGCTTTCCTACTTCTCAAAAATTACAATGATTTATAGCATAGTGGGTTCCTCGCAAGTGCACTTGTATTAGTTGCCAGGGAAGCCCATAAGCGCATGATTCATTTTCTCGCGGTCTCAGTAAAGTTCTTCGCCCCCCCCCCCCCCACCTCTCTCTCCCACGTCAACGTATGTTATACAGCATGGCGGGAGAGGGACATAGCGACCGGGCGTCACATAATGCAAATTACAAAACTGGTGGGCCGTTTAAAGATTCCAACCCATTAAAATGGGTAGAGCCATAATTCTTCGTCGTCATCAGCCGTCGCGTCAACAAAGTGCACATAATGCTTACAGACGTGTAGCTGGTGCCTCGCTCCTCCGCAGAATGACGGATAATGGCTTAGTAGGTGCTTCCGAACTCCACAAAAATTGTGATTTATGGCGTAGTGGGTACCTTGCTAGTGTACTTGTATTAGTAGCCCCAAGAGAGCTTACAACGGTGCTTTAGAAACGCCGCTCTTCCAGCTTTCGCTGTGACTGAGCTGCGGTATCAGCGCAGGCCTGGCGTTTTTTTGTGTTAAGTTAAGACTGCGCTGCCCTCGTCATTCCTTACTTGTTCGAGTATTCGAATTTGCGAGGACGTTTGCCTCTTTAGCCGCCTGTTCCGGAGTGTGCGTATAATTGCGAAATCCCGAATGCGCATTTTTCAAATCGTTTATGCTTTGAATAAGGAAAATAGTCGATTCGTATTCGAAATTTCGAATGTTCGAACACCCCCTAAATAGTTCTGTTGTGTGTGGAGTGAATTTTATGAAATTTGTAAGTGTCCCTCTCCTCTGCACTGCTGTAAACCTTTGTAGGTACAATTAATTGGTTAATAAACAAATAAATAAATAAATAAATAAATAAATAAATAAATAAATAAATAAATAAATACACTGCCAAAGGCAATAATAATGCACTTACGGCTAATCTGGGATTGATTATTCTTCTTTTTTTTTTCAGAGGAAGGAGAAGTCTGCTTCTCTTTCGCGCAGTATGGTGTACGGAAATGGGGCGAGTGCAAAGAAGGCCTGCAGTGCAATGAAGCTGAATCCAGGTGTGAAAAGAAATCCCGCATTCCGCCCATGTTCTACCACGACTAGAAACGTCGGAGCGAGCCGTTGTCACGGTATTTCAATAGTAAATTCTTTCCCTCCGATAACGTGTTCATTGACCATTGTTAATAATGACCATAGTGTTATAACCATTATTAACAATGGCCCCCTCCGCCTTATATAATAGCCTGAAAGAGGTTTTAAGGGACAATAAATGGTGATGGTAATTATAGCGTCTAGAGGGCACATTGTAAAAAAAAAGGGGGACACAATCACACCGCTGGCTGAAAGCGGTGGCATGACTAATACGCTGGTCTAAAAGCGGCAGTCACACTAGTTATTTTCAGTCGAATCGACTGACTTGGGCGATATGCATTTGCCTTAAACGACTCGAAGGCGAAAGCCATCGTCTGTGTTTTCTTTTCAGTCGTTTTTTATCGTTCCCCTCCTATCCCCGAAAGCTTTCAGCACCCAACGTGGTTTTGCAATGCCTCCGGGATCTGCCAGCCTTTGACAAAGCTATGGTGTTATGTGAGGACGTCACCATGCGACGCCACGTTATGTGACACGGCATAGTGGCGTCATGATGACGCCAAAATTTGACAACGTGTGGCGTCATGATGACGTCATAGTACGACGTCATCATGTGATAATTTTTGATGAGATGAAAAATTCGTGAACACGACGTGTCGGAGCCGATGTTTCGACCAGCGGACTTGTCTTCTTCAAGGCTGCAACCGATGACTTTTGCATCAGTAGTGTTGAAGCCGACGCCACCACCGCTGCCAGTAACTTCTCGCAGATGATGAGGCATCTAAGGCTTCCGCCTTATAATCGGCAACAGTTGTGGCGAGTCGCACGTCGTGGTCGCCGGTGTAAACATCGGTCACCGTTAGCGGCTCCTGGATCTCCAGTCGCGGACATCTGCCAATCGCTAGTGTGATTGCCACCGTAGTCAAAAAAGTACAACGATTGGGTCACGAGCGCGTCCTTTGGCGCAGCCGTGGAGAAGTGGCGCTGCACCCCGCGACTGGGTGGCCTGCAAGAAATAAATATCTATTCGGCTACGGATTTGTTGTCCACGCTTGACTTTGTTACCACTTTGGAACACGCAGTTTTACCTTCTCGGCGCTCTCTACTGTGGAACAAAGATGCTTGATAACTTGTAAGCGCAGCTTCTTAATTGCCGAAAATTTGTCCTCGTCTGGGGTTCGAGCCTGGGACCAACGTCATTCCGGTGCTGTTGGTCTACCAAATGAGTTAACCAGGAAGTCAATACCTGTGTGTCGTTGTTTATAGACCACCAAACTGTGAACGTAAGGGTTTGTCAGCTGTTTGCGTGAACTGTTGCTCATCTTCGTTCTTTCTTGTTACATTAACGTGGCAGGCCACTCTAAAAAAAAAGTTTTTTTTAGGAGCAGCCAGCGTTTAAATAACATTTTCTTGAAACAAGCATGTCTTATTTAACTTACCCAGCCATTTATAGTGCAAAATATTGATTATTTATTTATTGGGAGGTAATCTTTGTCAAAAATTGTATTAAAAGTGGTATTCACGCCAGCCGTAATAAGTGACTAATGGGTGGCTTAATTCAGTAAAGTTTTGGCATTTGTGTAACTAAAGGTTGGAACTATGCAATGAACTAGGATAAATATTATGCAGTAAATGTCAAAGAAGCAATGTTAAAAAACCAAAAAGTCGGGGGAAAAAGAGCCAATTTAAACTGAACCTGTTTGCAAAATCAGCTGTGACTTCAAAAATATTTCATCAATTTCTTTTATTCTAGTTCACTGCACAGATATATGTGTTTTAAATTAATATACAAAATTCCAGTTCAAAGTACTCTCCGATAAAAAAGTATTAAAGGTTGCGTCACATGATCTGGAGCAAATTCTTCTTTTGAGAAAACGACAAACAAAGATTTCAAAGCTTGCAAAAAGTGTGCGTCCACCTTGTGGCCGTTTTTTAAGATTTAAAAACAATTTGAAATACAAAGTTATATTTAATGACATAATCTTACGTAGCAGTCAAAATCAAATTTCATAAGTATTTTAATACCAATAATATGGACGAAACAACACTAATTTTCGGGACCGACGCAATGTGGTTTCAGTTTCGCAATACGAGCCTGGGGTATGGAAAACTTGCTGTAACTCGAAAACTAATGATGATAGGAGGATAATTTTTGTTGTAACATATTTTTGAATGTTTGGACGTGCACAAAAAGCAAAAAACTAGAACTCGATCTCGCGAAAAAAATTCACTTTTGAAGGTGGCCTACCACCTTAATCGTCGCAGAGTTAGATCTCTTCACCGCACGTTGAATTACAATAGTAGCCGGATATTTCTGTATGTGTCAACATTTTAACAACGTTTAATGAAGCATGTTTTCACAGAAACTCCGGCTCTTGTTAGAAATAAGTGACATCGGAAATTTGTCACTATTTGAAAAAAGTTGAAAGTCGTGACGAAGAAATGGCCTGCGCCGCTTGTTCGCTGGCGGTCTCTACGATAGGTGACTTTCAACTTCACGCTGAACTCGCTGTAATAAAATGGCAAGGGTTGTCGTCATAAATCAAGGTAATGTCTACCTTGTGGTGATAACAGCCAAACGTTCGCTGCTCCAATCCTTTGTTTCCAAGCAAAATGCACAAAACGAGCGAGAAACCATTTTCCGAGTACAGATGCCCCGGTTTCGGCGCGAAAAGATGCAGTCAAGTGTATGGTGGTGTGTATATTTCTTTGGAACGTAGCTTTTATCTGCCTTTGGAACTTACCATTGGAAATCGCCGATGAAGCTTCAGAGTACTAGACGTAACAGCTTCAGTGATATTGTGAACAAAGATTAGGAACAACTCGAAAGATATATATTTTTTAAACTTGTTTGGCCACTAACTAGCGTAAGTAATGATGCCTTGTAGATAGATAGGGTACGTGGCAGAGACCGCGTTGATTTGAATTTTCGACTAGATGCCCGGGCGCATATCGTCCCCTTTTCACTCCTGTGAGTACCAGGATGTCTCGTCTGAAGTGTCCTGGCATTTGGCTCGAGGTCAGTTGAAGGCCGCAGGCGACGGGACCTGAAAGATTTCATGCTTAAAAATCGGCTATATATGTGGTTGTAGGATTCTTGTGACAATGAACGTTTATTAACTAAACTCGTGAAGAGCGGTCTTAATGCCTCTGTCGTTGTGTTGATAAGCGATGTACCACAACGCTGGGATGCAGACATTGACACGAGGATCGCAGATGAGACCCCTCGTGCATTTAGATGTTGTAGGCACACCGAGAAGTGGCGAATATGTGCATGGTTCTCCGAACCCTGAAATGCAAGCCAGGCATAAACTTCAGTTACATATTCACAAAGAACTTTTTCGCAGAAAGGGACTTTCAAAAATTACTTTCTCTCAATAGGCAAATATAATGTTTCATTTTTGAATAGATATTTTACTGAATATTCACTCTCATGAGTCGTCCACATTCCCTGGATTTGGGGACATTTCTACGTAGCGCCATCTCTCGGCGGCAGCAATGGCATCCTGCCATAACTGAATGGGAAATAGATGAAAAAAATCATATCTCTTGAAAAAAGCTAGTTATCAAAAACTACTCGGGGTTCTATGCAGCAGAAACCTACTGGAAGATTTTGACAAAATTGCAGTATCGCACTGCAAAGCGTGTGGCTTCCCAGGACAATTGAACACCGCCCATTAGAAACACATGGGGCCCCATTGTTAAATTTTAAACGCTCTGGGAAGCCACGCTGTTTGTAGTTAGATGCTGTAATTGTACCAGAATGTTCAAATAAGTCTCTGCTGTATAGAACCGAGAGCCGTTTTTGATAACTAGCTTCTTTCGTCAGATATAATTTTTTTCGACTATCGCCCATTCAGTTACGGCAGGCCACCGCTGTCATCGACCAGAGATGGCGCTACGTGCACATGTCCCCAAATCCTGGTCATGCTTGGTAAATTGCACCTGATATCCGTAACAGGAAATGTCGAGTGACACTATGCGTGGCTTGATGGTGAATGGCCGCTACGGACAGCCCACATTCGTCATTATCGACACCGTGATTATTCGTGACGGTAGGTTTATTCTCCAGAGAGGTCAACATAAGGCAAGGGAGAATTAATAAGGGAAAAAAAGCGACTGCAAGTGTACTTATCCGATACCACAAACTCCAATCTATCTCATATAATGAAACATTGCATAATTTCCGACAGGGTCTACACCTATATAATCCATGAGACATGCTTCTGTGTTTCTAGCGTGTCACAGGAAGGTTTTATTTAGATTATTTATGTAGAAGATTGCGTACACTGATTTATTTATTCATTTATATTTTTATTTACTCGTACTGCAGCCCAGTGATAGGATGACAGAAGCAGCGGGAACGGTAATTTAACATAAACGAGATGCACAAGAGCAAACGGTGTGAGGACGTAAACATTCGTAAGCACACAGGAGCAAAGAAGTGAAAAAAGCCTATTTAAAGCAAATTACACATTCGAAAACTAATTTACCGTGACGATTGGCTCGTCTGCGTCATTTCAGCAAAAGGGTTTGTTGTTCCTTCCTCGGCTAAAGCAAGTACCTTTAGCTGAGCGTCGGCAGTGGCAACATTCATCGTTCAGTAACTTCTCGTTATTTCTAGATTTATTGTTCGTCTGAGCTCGGTTCTTCCTTGGATACAATATAATAACATTAACGCATGTTACGTGTACGAATTGACCATCGCGTTATGATTTCAGGTTGGGCTCTTCTGTGAGCGAGAAGTTAAATTGTCGTTACTTACAGCTATATGATTAAAACACGCGATGAAACCAGAAAAAAACGTATAGAAAAAATTGTTGTCATAACTAGGTACCTCATTTCCAGGAGAAAAATGAAGGACTATGTTTCCACAGAAAAATAACGAATGCATGTATGGTTTCAGGTCGGGTTCTTCTGTGAGCGAGAAGTTAAATTGTCGTTACTTACAGCTATAAGATTAAAACACACAATGAAACCAGAAAAAAAACATATAGAAAAAAATTGTTGTCATAACTAAGTATCTCATTTCCAGGAGAAACATGAAGAGTTATGTTTCCACAGAAATTAAACGAATGCATTTTTTCTGCTTTATAGCGCTTTGATGCTACGTGTGTCGTGACTTCCGGTACGTTCTCATCGAGTTGTAGTGGGGAGATGTTGCGAAGAAGGGAATATATTGATCAGCATGGTAATGACTCCCTAATCGGCTAAAGATTCTTCTTGAAGAGGAATGTCTAGCTGCTCCAAATTAAACTCAGAAGAGCATGGATGTTGCTTCCCACGGCAACCTCCTCTTCGATATTAGTTGGACTTGTTGCAGGAACTTCATTTTCAATGCACAGCATTAGCATTTAACGAAGCACTCTTGAAAATTACAAAATTTTAGGATTTCCATCTTCGCGTTTGCAAATTTGTGAGAAAAGCAACATCCTCGTTCACATGAGATCAGAACGCCCGAACTAAATACGGGAATCTCTCATTCACACTTCCTTCTGTACCTGGCACAAAAACGTTCACCTAGTTCGTGGATGCAGACGTTGCAACACCCGCAGAAACTGCCGTCAGTGCTGAGTCTACCGCGGCAGGTCTTCACAGGTGGACACTGGGCGTTTTCGCAGATGTGCGGCGGACACACAAGGGCCGCTGCCGCCTGCACCAGCAGAAGCATTGCCCACACCTTTAGCGTCATGGCGCCCGTCCTGAAGAAGTTCTGCACATTTGACAGACGTTCGTTCAAGCAGTCATGCAATGAAACGAGCCTCGCGTGCACATTTACGCAGAGAAGAGAAATGATCGCTTGATACGTGTTGTAGAGTTCATGAGGAAGATGAGCAACGCGACGCACTAAAGTGCGGAAGTACAGGTAAAGGAGGATTGTTAAAAAAACAGGTCACTAACCAATGTCAAAACAAAAGAAATTGACGTTTGTGGATCCGTACGGATGTCTTGTTCAGAATGGAATGACGGCTAAGCAATGGCTAAGCATAACGGCTAAGCATGACGGCTAAGCGATGGAATGACGACTAAGACCGACATTCCATTGTGAACAAGGGATCCGTACGGATTCCGAAACGTCAATTTCTTTTGTTTTGACATTGGTCAGTGACGTGTTTCTTTAACAATGCCTTTACCTGGGTTTGTTGGTCACAGTATATATATATATATATATATATATATATATATATATATATATATATATATATATATATATATATATATATATATATATATATATATATATATATATATATATATATGTGTGTGTGTGTGTGTGTGTGTGTGTGTGTGTGTGTGTGTGTGTGTGTGTGTGTGTGTGTGTGTGTGAAAGGTATACGATTCTAAAGAAACTGTTTATTTGTCTCGAAACGTCGGCAAATAGTTTTTTTAGAAACGTATACATGCTGCTCATCTTCACCGTGAACTCAATACAACTCGCCCTGACCGCTATTTTTATTCAGTGTTCTAGAGTTGATATAGCGAAAAATAGACATCTATAGGCCAGAAACCCACATGGCTGTAGTGTACCAGAACGGCGCGCGAAGGTCTTGCGCATTGTCCTGCGTGCATCCTTCTCGTGTTTGTCCTACGTCCGTTTAGCGCAAATGAAATAACGTTCAGTTACGCGCATGTACTCAAGCGTGCACAGGACTTGCGCCATGCCTGCGGGAACAATGGTCGCACCATTTGCAGGAATCGTCCACATTAATTTTTTTTTTTTTGCAAAAGAGTGAGAGGGATGGTATTTGATCCCCGATTTGTGGCCACTGTATACAAAGGCGCTGTTTTCTAGACATTTCCAGCTAATGCATCAACCAAGCGCGTTTTATAAATGCGCGTTACCTGAAAAAAATCACAGCATATCCACGGAGTGAATGATGATGAGTGGGCGAAGCTGCGGAGGTTCATCGGTAAACCGTGAATCTTCCGTGAATTCTGCCCAGTACATCATCACCGACGTGAGATCGGGCGCGTTTATACTAAAGGTTCGATGAGTTATGACGACTTGCAACTCACTTTAATTTTACATGTACGCTGTGAATTTTCATTGTTTAGAAAACCATTGCTTTAGAAAACATCTGGCGTCTTTTGTTAAGCAGCTGGCGTCTTTTCGTTTTGCTTTAGAAACATCTAGCGTTCTTTCGTTTTGCTTTTAGAAAACATCTGGCGTCTTTCGTTGGTTTATTTCATCAATCAACGGCGTTTTGAACAACATTTTTATTGTTTAATCACGCACAGGAGAAATCTCACCAGGCACTACCTTGGAGGTAAACAATGGCTGCTAATGGGAATGAGAGACAGAAGAAGTCGGCTTTTAGCTAACACTTACACTTCTACTTCTACTAACGTTTCCTACTGGAACATGCCAATGGCTGCTAACGGGGAATGAGAGACAGAAGAATTCGGCTTTTAGTTAACGCGCACGCTGCGAATTTTTTATTGTTCAACAACGCGCAGGAAAAATCTCCCACCGGCACCACCTTGGAAGTCAAGATCTGGTACTAGCGTTACGACTGGTTACGCACTACTACGAGGGACGAACGGGTGCCGCCTTAAGGAGCTTCGCCCCTAATGTCTTGCCATTACACGATACGTACAGGGGCCACGACACCCACTTTTTTATCATAATCCGTGTTATGTCAGTTAATCCTTGTGCGTTCCCAAACAAGCTGGCAAAACTTTACCGCATTCGGTCGAGCACTTCTTAATTTTTAATTGAATATTTTTAAAACACGCGAGCGGCCTGAGAGCCGGGCAACACTGACGCACTCGCGAGCCGTGATGTGACGCGCTGCTTGCTTTGCGAGCGTCTGCATTCTGGCGAACGATTTTGTTCCGTGGTCATCTGCGCGTTCAATCGAGCTATTTCATCTTTCTTCGGCTTGGCATTGAAATTGGACGATTTTCAGTGGCTGAAACTTTGGCAGAAAACGACGGCGCCGCTCCGTGCAGCAGATGACGTCACACACGCCATGGCAAAATGACGGTCGCCGGCTGTGGGCGGGGTTTATAGCTCGCGACTTCCATATAGGGCTCATTTTGCCCTGAAACATTATTTTACAGGCCAATTTTTAAATATGTATAGGTGTAATAGACCTTCTACTTCTACTTTTCGCTGAAAACCGCAAATTGTTGGGTGACCGTCTCATGGCCCCTTTAAGGCACAGCGCTCGAGAAATGAATCGCGACATCAAAACTGTATAAGAGCATGTATGTGCATTAGTTCGAGGTGGCTATGTGGATTGCTTTGCCCTAAATTAAACCATTTCTTTTCGTGAGCACTGTAAATTGCTCACCATACAAAAGGTACAGACGTTAGCACCATAAGAAGGAACACTGAAATTACTCTTTAAAGGTTATAGCGGCTAAACGCAGTTGACAAGCGCAAAAGTGTTCGAAACACTAAATGCTCCACTGGAAAGGTATCTGCTTCGATTCCATACGTCACATTCATGTCAGTACATTGCAAGTAGTCGTTGAGTAAACGCGATTTTGTGTTCCCTCTCATATTGCTCAGAACTGTACATTACTGGAAAGACATAATCTCATCATCATCATCATCATCATCATCATCATGTATGAACGTACACTTCTGCATAAAGGCCTCTCCAATGATATCCAATTTACCCGGTTACGACTACTTTTGAAGTTTTTAAACGCTGCAGACATCGCATGTGACTGGTGATGAGGGACACTTATATTGGGGAGTGGTGTGGTTCTATGGGCACAGCAGCGTACGTGGGATAGCTCATGGGCTACCGGCAGAAGCATTGTTGCGTCGCGCTTCGCACGCCTTCTTGGTAGCCTGCCCGCGCTTCGCTTTAAAAAAAAAATTACATGTTTTGAACGTTTTCAACATAACCTGAAAGGAGGAAGCCGAGCAGGGCAATTTCTTGCACATCTCGCAAAGCTAGATCCGCCGGCAACCTTACAACATCCTCTTCCTCCTGTCTGGCGCGAAGTGATTCCACATCGTAGTCAGCAGGCACAATTCGACCGATATTATTTACCTGATGCTTAGAAGTAGTACCCAAACGACTAGATTGGGCCGAATTAAGTGTAAGAACTAATGGAAAATATCCCAGCAACTTGGGCTTGCACCAGACGTGCTCTTCAGCAATACTGGCGACAAGTCGTAACAAATGATTGATGACCTCAACAAGAAAAGTGTTAAGGCAGGGCTGAAAATAAATGTGCAGAAGACAAAGGTTAGTGCTCAACAGCCTGGCGAGAAAACAAGAATTCTATTGGCAACGAGCCACTAGAATGTATGCAGAGTTTGTATGCATACCTATTTCGATTGCTGGCAAGGGATATAACACGAGATACTTCTATACTGTAGCGTTTATGAACGCCACACAATTATTGGCTGCATTATAACGAACACACGCGTTTGGAATTTACACAACGAAGCATGAACAATGATAATGATAATGACCAGCTCCTTCAAGACGCGGTCTCCTTTCAGCCAGGGGCGTAGGCAGAAATTTTTTTCGGGGGGTGGTGGCACCCCTTTGATCTGAATGGGGGCCAGGCAGGGAAGTGCGGTCTAGTGTCACTTTGTGCTCTGTATCCCATGGGAGAAAAAATTTCGGGGGTGGGGGGGGCACGGGCCTGGTGTGCCCCCCCCCCCTCCACTGGCTACGCCACTGCATTCGGCCATGCTTTGCAAAATAAGATAACACTTAAGAACATTCGAATTTTCTCATTTCAGGGACAGCGGCACGAATAAAGAAACGCTGCGTTGCTTTTCCGTAAATAAAACGCACCGAGCATACGTTTTACTTTTGCTTCGATGTTGCTTCCTTCACTTGATGCAGTAGCGCCAAGTCGGCCATCAGTGTTTGAAAGCCGAGGTTACTATGCAAAGCGCGCTACAAGAAAAGCTCCTCGCCGACAATAATTGTAAGTGACATGGGCATAGGCTTGCGAAGTATTCTTCATTAGATGGGGGGGGGGGGGGGGGGGGAGTAATGCTTTACAGCAGCGCCCCCCTGCCCCGCTGGACGAGTCTGAAAGAAAACAGGCTTTGCAATGCATGCGGAAGTGCAAATGAAGCAATGACGGGCTGTTCACAGCGGCCTGCCTTTGTTCCCCGACTTTCGTGGGAAGTAAACCATTGCTGGAATGCAACATCGGGACTCCACGACCGCTACTATCGTCAAAAAAAAAAAAATTCAACCAGCTCCACTACGCGGACACTGATGAAAACGAAGCTGGTGGCCTTCCCTTCGTCAGGCTAACGCCTTTCTATGTTTTTCAAGTCTTTTAGATATGTTGTATCACTGCTCTTTATTAAACACTCTTTGTTAAGCTTTGATGTGGTAGTATAGGTATATCGCGTCTTGACCATACCACTCTTATACACAGCTTTACAAAGAAGCTTCAAGCGTTGCCTTCTTCATTTTTAGTGGACCAGTTGTGAGTAGTGGGATTTACCCAATTTCTGTGGCACATACCCGTTTATGATGACGATTGTTTTCTGATAGGCCGCACAGTTGCACATACCCGTTTGATGACGAGTTTTCGTCTTCATTATTAGTGAACCAGTGGTGCGTATGGGATTTACCCGATTTCTGGGGCACATACCCGTTTCATGATCAGCGTTACCACGGCCCCGGACATGAAAGCTTCGGCTGAGAACAGCATCGCCGTTAAAACCTGCATTGCCGTAACCCTACACTATGAGCAATGACGGGACTGGTGCGACTGAGTAATGATGTTGGGCTGACTTGGCGTTCCCCTTAAGTGAATAAAGGGGCACCCCTTCCCCTCCCCCGTGCGCACGCTTGTGTATACGTGGTTGCAAGTGTGTTCAGTGGCTGCCCGTGCAAAACAGCTGCAACACGCTGGGTTTGAAATTCACGTGTGAGTGCTAACAAATCATTGATCTAAACTGTGACAGCGGGTCGAAGCGGGCATGAATTAAAATGACCAAAACGTACACACCGGGGGAAACTTGAATGAGGCGAGCCACAGCCTGAGGCCTTTTGTGTACTTTTATACGGATCTCAGAAGAGCCAAATGAATCCAACAGGCGTTTAGGCCAAAGAAAGCATAGGGGGGCATTAGCCATTCTTTTTAACTCAAGTGTAGTAATTATGGCTAAATTGAAATGAATTCGAACCCACGTAAATGAAATGAATCCGAAACCATAACCTTCACTTTCCAAGGTTGTGGATTCGGATCCCACCCACGGGTAGGGTGTGTTTTCGACCACTTTATTCCAGTTCACGTCATGATTACTACACTAACGTTAAAGATGACAGTCAACGACCCTACGTTTTCCTTGGCATCATAGTCAGTTGGATTCATTTCGTTGTGTCCAACGAATCAAGGAAGCCCTCGAAAAAATTCCCCTTCTTTAGTTCTCAGAAGAATACGTTACGCACATAAGTAAATGTTCATGCTTACTTGTTGCAGTTATACAGATGCAAGACCCGCACTGCGAAAGGCACCATTGTCCAACAAACAGAACGTGCTTCTTCCGAGGATACACCTGATAGCGTGTTGCGGAGTGCGCTCCGTGGCCTCCGGCGCGCAGTGCACACTTGCGCGAATAGCTGTGGCGAAGGCGCAGCTGTCGTTCTGACGGCCACCAGCTGCGGCGCTTCCAAAACAACACCGCATCGCTCCGGGATTTCTTGTGTATGACGAGGCTACGACGTGGTACAACCACGAAATGCGCATGGTCGCGTCGCACTATACGTTTATACGCCGATCGAATATCTGTGGTTTTACGTGCCAATGAAGCCTGTTGTAGTGGACGGCTCCGCAAACTTCGACCAATTGTTGTTATTTAACGTGTACTGACATCGCACAGTACACGGGGCTATAATTCTACCTCCATCGAAATTCGATCGCCGCGGCCAGGGATCGAACCCTGAACATTCGGTTCAGTAGCTTAGCACTGCAACCACTGCACCACCGAGACCGACGTGAGCGATCTCATTGCATTAATCGCAAGGCAATTTCGCACGCCCACTTCTGCGGGAAAATGGGAAAAGTGAGAAATCTAGAGTGAAATCTGCCGGCTGTTCCTCGGTGTATGTCCGCTTAGTCAGCTCTACCGAAACATTTCTCACCGTCATCCTTCTAGTCTCAAAAGTTCCATTTTCAGGTGCCTGTAATAATTTGCAACGCTTTATCAGGGCTCCTAGTGAGACCCATGGAGTCGATAGCGTGTAGTCTTGATGCAATACCTACAGTAAAAGAATGGAAGGAGCTGTCAGCGAATAACTATTGATACAATTCTGTTTTCAAGTTGTTCAGGCATGACGAATTGGGCAGGTCTGTATGAAGAGCGGAGAATTTGCAGCAGTAATTATCGTTATTATTATAAGCTTATCTTTTGTCCCCTACGGAACGAAATCCTCTCCCCAAAACCTCCAACTTACCCTGTGTTGGGCGAGCTGAGAAAAAATGCAGTTGTGCAAGAGAAAAAAAAGTGACGGTTTGCAAAGAATACAGTAGCAACAAATTGAATTGTTAACCCTTTCAGGGTCAATGACGTACAGTTGTCAGCAGGCTTAACCCGAATGCTCCGCAGCGTGGCCTGGACTGGTTTGACTGATGCCAGTCGCGAAGCGGTGGGCGCTGTTGCCGAGATAATACCTCATTATGCTTGGATAATATGTCGGCATGCATTGGTAAAAAAAAATGTTGCAGTGGCTTAGCTCGGCTATGCCAGGATAACGTAGCGTTAGCAAAGGCTCAGCTAATTATTCTTAGCTTTCCTGATTGTCTAGGATTAGCTTGATTATCATGCTTACTGCTGCTCCAATGACATAAACACGGTATACGTATTATGTGGCACATGTATATTTATTTTGCCAGGCAACTACTTCGGGATCCCATGAGTTAAGCTTCTCCGCTCCTCTGCGCCGTTGAGTAGCATTTGCGCTGGACTTCTCCATGGCTATACAACACTGCCAAACGCCAGTCAGAGGCGCTATCAAGCGGCTCCAGCGCAGTGTCAGACGGCGACTGCACAGCGAAGGCGAATAGCTGCGCGTGCGCCGCCGCCAATTCGTCTGCCAAGGCTACGACGGCACTCCTCTGGAAAGCGCAGACCGGCGGCGGCGAGTCGCGCGCGGCGGCGGCAGCGGATAGCAGCGGAGTGCGCAGGAGTTGCCAGCTCCGGTGCGTGACATCACTGATCCTCACGCATGCGCAGCACGGCTCTTGAGAATGCACGCGAAACTGGCTCGGCTAGGCCAGTGTAGCAAACGCTACAATATCTGCAGCAGAAACCAAAGCTACGCGGCGCTGGTGTCAACCAAACCGTTTCGGGACACACTGCGCAGCGTTCACGTTAAAGGGGCCCTGCAACACTTTTCGAGCATGCTCAGAAAGCGCTGCCGATCGGTAGTTGAGGCTCCCGAGAACACGCGAGCCAAATATTACAGCGATGCGCACGGCCTGGAATTTACAATAAATTCTCAAAGTCAGCTGAAAATCGCTCCCTCTTCTCTCGACAAATGATGTATTAGTCCGCAAAATATGACGCGATTGTCGGCAGTTCCACCATTGGCTGATGTTATAATCACGATAACACCCTCATTATTACTTTCGTTGTTAATTTTGAGTTCAATAAGTAGATAATATGTATGTTTATATTCTGTTATCGCGTTAAAAACACCGAACAAACATTAATATTAGCACTTCCGGTCTCACCGACAGCTCGTCTGCTCGTAGTTGCGTGGTTCCGTTTTCTTCGCCATGCGCAGTGCCGAAAACGTGATTATTTCTGTGCTTTTGACCATCGCCGGTTGCCGTTGAGAGTGGCAGCCGTTCGCGTGTTGCCTCGTCAGCTGAGAACTGCATCGTCGGCACGTTCTCACGACCGACCGAGGCACGGGCGTAGCGTGTCTCCGATAACAATGCTGGCGTCCGGTAATGGCGGCGCTTCGGGGTCGTCTGCCAGTGCCGTCTTACGAGGCGGTGTATGGGTGTATCGGAGTATGGGCCGAAACCGATCTCAGCTGTCATTCGTTCCAAACGAGCGCGCAGGTTTGCTTCCATGGTTGGCAGAGCGATGAAAACACTACGGCGTTCGAGGTGCACACCCAACATTACCAAACCGACGCGCAGTTTTCAAGCACGCGCGATATCGGCTCCGCTCGACGAGAACGACGCAAGCCGACCGGAAGTCGCGGTACAGACCACGTGGTTGCGCCCAGACATCAGAGAGAAAAAAATGAAGAAAAAAACTCCGCCGGCGCTCTTGGGCGGAGCCTCGCTCCTCTGCGCTGCCTCCCTCGACTCGCTGCCTAGCTTTCCGCGCGCTGGCGGTGTTGAGTTGAGGGAGAAAGCTGCGGAACGTGATCTCTATAATTTGGTAACACCACTTAGACTTGACGGATTCGAAAAATTTTTGCGGCATATGACTTGTGAAGAGTCATACGTCAATAATGAGACTATTCCCATATAACTAAGAAAGGTGTTGCAGGGCCCCTTTAAGCTTGCTGACCACAGTACATGTATACGTCCTTCGCGAACACCTTCGAGATGGGCGTATATGTACGTGATCGCTTGTACATGGAAAAACCGCGCCATTTTTCAATCTTTTGTCTTGCTCGGCATGTGCTGCCACATTGCAGGAGTACATGGAATTTTTTTCTTGAGCCAATGTCTCCCCGTTTTTTCGGAATGCTTTACTACACTGCTGCGCCGGCGATCACTTGCTCATTCGGTCGCGCGCGGCGGCTAGTTTCGGTTTCATCCTTTAGATGGTTCCCGCTTCTTGCGCCCGCAAAACTGATGGCTCTCTAGTTTAGAATGTCTCAAATGGTGACCGCTTTGTTACTCTCTCGTTTATTGCTCACCGGGGCGTGATTACGCCTGTTTCCGTGCAGGCGCTGACTTACACAAGCGATGCCGCTGCGGTAACGTTTCCTGTTTTGGGTACTCACAAGAACCACTCCCATGTTGTTTCCGATAATACGAAGGATTATTATAGGTTTCTCCCTTCTTTTTACAGTGAAAGCTGTTATGAGATCATTTCACCGGCCGTTTTTGGTGCCGTAGTTGCCCGCCGCCGCCGCCGCCGCCGCCGCCACCACCGCCGGTGTCCGTAACCAGTATCGCTCTAAATAAGAAAAAAAACTAAATAAGAAAAAAATTCCAGGATGGAACAAGGTTCGAACCTGGGCCTTCTGCGTGGGAGCCCAGTATTCAACCTCTGAGCCATGCCGGTGCTTGAAACTGCTTTGCAAAAAGGTCCTATACAGGCTTCATGTCGGGAAGTAACCACATTAGCATATGCAACATAGCGTGGTAGAAGAGTAAAATAAGCACCAAGCGTCGCACAACGCGAATTCTGTAACCAGGCGTCACACAATGCGAATTGCGCAACAAGTAGGTTGTTGAATGCTTCCAACCTATTACAAAGGACTCTGCCATAATTCTTCATCGTCATCAGGCACAGCATCAACAAAGTGCGCATAATGCTTTACATGCGTATAGCAGGTACCAACGATCTCCGTAGAATGACGAAAAATGGCACAGTGCCTGCTGCCCTACTTCTCAAAAATTACATTGATTTATAGCGTAGTGGGTTCCTCGCAAGTGCACTTGTATTGGTTGCCAAGGAAGCCCATAAGCGCATGATCCACTTCCTCGGGGTTTCAGTAAAATTACACTGATTTATAATGCAGTGGGTTCCTCGCAAGTGCACTTGTATTGGTCGCCAAGGAAGCCCATAAGCGCATGATCCATTTCCTTGGGGTCTCAGTGAAGTTCTTCGTCCCCCCCCCCCCCCGTCTCTCTCCCACGTCAACCATGATATACAGCATGACGGGAGAGGGAAATAACGACCGGGCGTCACCCAATGCAAATTACATAACTGGTGGGCCGTTTAAAGATTCCAACCCATTACAAAGGGCTGAGCCTTAATTCTTCATCGTCATCGGTCGTCGCGTCAACAAAGTGCACATAATGCTTTACAGACGTGTAGCTGGTGCCTCGCTTCTCCGCAGAATGACGAATAATGGCTTAGTAGGTGCTTCCCAACTTCACAAAAATTGTGATTTATGGCGTAGTGGGTACCTTTCTGGTGTACTTGTATTGTAGCACCAAGAGAGCTTAACGGGCTCTAGAAACGCCGCCCTTCCAGCTTTCGCTGTGACTGTGCTGCGGTTTCAGCGCAGGCCTGGCGTTTTTTGATTTCCGGACGTGCGCACAACCACACAATTTTCTTCAGTGCGGTCACCTGCGCAGTTCGCTCGCGCTATGGAAGTGCGTGCCGCTTTCTCTGCTGCAAGTGCGTCGAGTGGTGATTCCTCCGAATCACCGCTCGACTGCCGAATCAGAATCTTATTCAGTAAATGTCAGCCCGTCAGGCGAGGAGTCACTTGCGAGTTAAGACACAAATGTTGATGAACGAGCGACATCTCAAAAGCATGCGCGGCGAGAGGATGGTGACTGGATCAAACGTGACTTTTCTCCCTTCGTGTTTGCATTTTATGACACTCGTACAATCATTTTATACGTCTGTGAACGATGTTTATTGCAAGGCATAATTTTTAAGAGTCGTATAAGGTTTTTGTAAAGAATTTTTCTTGTTGTTACTCATGAATAAATCATCTTTATGTAACAACCCAAACGATTTTTTCGTCACTTTATGATCACCCTAAAATATTACAATTTTTTAAAAATAGATTGGTATGAAAAAATTAGATCAGTAATAAAAAATCGACCCTGCGGGGTCACATCTGGCGAAAAAAATTCGACGCTCAAAGGGTTCAGGCTAACAGCTCACTCCTTTAGCATGCGACCTGCCATACATCAAGAAAACGCCGGCGCGTGGAAACGCGGCCACTGCCGCAAGCGAAGCGACCTTCGTGCTGTCAGTGGTTTCAACGCACACTTTGAGATGAGAACACTACACGTGCAAAGGTATGAACCCTCTGCTGATCCCTATCGAGATACGGTGCGCACAACCGCAGACGCGACCACGCCCGGCTGGTTGAAGTACGAAGTGTCTGCCGTATAGCTATCGGTGAGCAGATCGCTAAGTTACCTGTCGCGCTGCAATTCGCATGTCTTGATACGTTACACGTAAGGTTAATTTATCGGAACATAAGGCAAAACATATGCATGTAGTGTACGCACTTTTTATACTTATTACGACATTTGTTACGCATTGTGTAGGGTGTGATAAAATTGCGTCCTTGTTACCATTGAATAAAACTCAAATATCATTATTTTGGCGGGACCAGGCGTCATTTCTTCTCATTAGAACTGAATCACACATGCAATGCGCTCTCTAAGTCCCCTGCGCATGTGTGAAGCAAATCAGCAACGTTGCAAACATGAGAGGTACGCTGCTGCCTACTTTATTCCCGCTATGGAAGATGACATGAACGCAGAATAAAAGCTCCAAGAATAAGGTTTCCTAGTAAAACCAAGGCGAATTGAACGGCGGTACACTTAAACACCGCTGTTTAATCACGGGTCGATATTAGTTTAGCTAGCGTTGGCTTCAAGCACACTCGCCGGCTCGCCGTAGCGCGAGTCCTTAGCGATCAGGGGACTAAGAAAAATATTTTGAGGTCAAATATCGCGCTAGTGACTGCAAAATGACGTCACTTTTTTGCCGGATATTGCATCACATCCGCTTTAATTTTTGTTCCGCCGGAAGTTTCCCTCCTCACACAGATGGCGCTAAACCCTATGAGCAGCTGAAGAGCAGCCATTTTCTGAACGTATGGGCTTCTATGGAAGCTTCGCTGCCTCGCCAAGGTAAATGTAAATGGTAGCGAAGCTTCCATAGAAGCCCATACGTTCAGAAAATGGCGGCTCATCAGCTGCTCATGGGGCTTAGCGCCATCTGTGTGAGGAGGGAACACTTCCGGCGGAACAAAAAATAAAGCGAATGTGACGCAATATCCGGTAAAAAGTGACGTCATTTTGTTGTCACTAGCGCGAAATTTGACCTCAAAATATTTTTCTTAGGCCCCTTATCGCTAAGGACTCGCGCTACGGCGAGCCGGCAACCCCTTGGCGAGTTCATTGAAGCCATAGCGCTGATAAGACAGGGACCACCACGTCCTGTCCTCTTTCTGTGGTCCCTGTCTTATCATCGCTATGGCTTCAATGAACGTAACAAACCAACTCGCCCAAAAGTCTGTCCCCTTGGCGAGTGCGCTTGAAGCCAACGCTAGCTAAACAAATATCGACCCGTGACTAAACAGCGGTGTTTAAGTGTACCGCCGTTCAATTCGCCTTGGCTTTACTAGGAAACCTTAGTCTTGGAGCTTTTATTCTGCGTCGGTGTCATCTTCCATAGGGTGAATAAAGTAGGCAGCAGCATACCTCTCATGTTTGCAACGTTGCTGATGTTCTTCGCACATGCGCAGGGGACTTCAAGAGCGCATTGCATGTGTGCTTCAGTTCTAATGAGAAGAAATTACTCCTGGTCACGCCAAAATAATGATATTTCAGTTTTATTCAATGGTAACAATAACGCAATTTTATCACACCCTACACAAGGCGCAACAAATGTCGTAATAAGTACAAAAAGTGCGTACACTACATGCACTATATTTTGCCTTAGGTTCCGATAAATTAACCTTACGTGTAACGTATCAAGACACGCGAATTGTAGCGCGACAGATAGCTTAGCGATCTGCTCACCGATAGCAGGAAATAAAGTAGGCACTGCGTGTTCACGAAGGAAACCGGGCAGCAGGAATACTGATCCATGAAAATCCAGCAAGCACACTACTCCGAACCGTTGCCCCGGTGTCTTATCTAGAAGAGAAGGCTCGCCAGGCATACGCGTGTTGCTATTGCATCCTTGGAACATCACATCGTTTCCGCGAGTACCGAAGAAAGCGTTCGGCGTGAAATGTTAGCCGCGTCGTGCCGTTGCCCGTTGAACACCGCAGCCAACACGTTCACCAACGATGAAACGCACCTCGCAACTTCGCGAACACCAAAATCAAATTCTCACCACAATAATTCACATTACGCATGCAAGTGCGAAACACCAGAACACGTGAGGGGGCGTGTCGTTGCAGACGAGTTTACGAGCGCGCCTTTCGATGCACCGCAAGGGCTGCACTGAATAACAATGACGTGCGCCTCTACTCAGGGGGCGCTAAGAAAAAGGTTTTTCGTAATAATTAAACACTATCCTACGTTCTTGGCACATTGCACCTACATAATATTGTTCACGAAATAAATGTAATTTGTAAAACATAAAGATTGCTTCGCCCTTGAATAAAACTCGTTTTTTCGGTATCAGTGTTTGTTCCCTCCAAACATAGTCGCGCTTCAATCGCAGCACCCATAATTCTCCTTGCTGGTGTCGTTGGCAATAGGTTCTGAACCGCTTTTCGCCCGAAGCTTCGCGACCTATTTGGATCGACCTTGGCCTCGCTGCGGCCTCGTTTCATGCCCTTCGAAAGACAAAGAAGAAGAAGTGATTGCGCCAAGCTGCAGATCTGTCCTTTTTGTCCACGTAAGTGCTATCACTAAATTTTCTTTTTCTAAATATGGCTCCGAATATTTCAATGTCCACATCTATAGGTAATGATTGCAGTTAATCAGTGATCATAACTCATCTGCTGTTTTCGAAAAACGCGTATAACAGGATGCTTTTTTAAGAGTTAATTCCACTGTATCACATGTGCCCTAACAAATAAGCTTGCATTGACGCCTTTTAAGTGGTAAGTCGTAGAATAACATTCAGAATAAATGGCTAGTGTCGCAGTGCGCACAGATGATAGGCGACGATTCCCAAGATGCCTCGGGAACTAAAACGTGTGCCTTGCGTTTTTCTATGTATCTGAAGCGTTTCGTTATGTTTTTAGTAGGAAAACCGCCGGTGAAACGGCTCGCATACGAATATATGCCGTGGTGCTTGGAATATGAATGATAAAACCTTTTTTTTTTTCAATAACTGCGGCGTTATCCCTCCCCATAATCTCTACAAATGCCGTTTGAGTCATGTGTACAAACTGGAAATCGATCGAAATTGCAACCTACCTCATCTAGCCTATAGGCCCCGTCCACTAACCAGAGGGAGCTGCGTTGCTCGCTGAGGCCTGTCCCAAGTTCGTTGCCATTTGCCGCTAGGGGCACGAAGAAACTGCGACGCACGCACGCGTCTCCCCTCTAGCCCGGCCGCAATACACCCACTCATGCCGGGCGGAGACGCGCGCACCGCGTTCGCATCTTTTCTGGACCCGCCTCAATATTGCTGTTTTTATCCGCTAGGCTGTGTGTTCTGGCGCTGCAGTCGCACTCGAAAACTCGACTGCACGGTGCCTATACTTCAAGGACAGACGCACAAGACACTTGGAGGATTGGTTAGTACCAACGCCACGTTAGAACTATGGAAAACAATGCCTTTGCTACACGATACCGACACTGTTAAACTATTATAATTCAGTACGCTTTCATCTTTTCGCGGCCTTTCCTAGAGAACTAAAACTGATGTTGTATATTGTCTCATGTACTTGTTTGGTTTCGTTGTCACTGACGAAGGCCGGACCCCGGCCGAAACGTTGGAACAATAAGTTTTCGTACGTTCGTTCGCTCAAGCCAATTTTCATTAATCACTGGGTCCACTGAAACCACTTGCCATATATATATATATATATATATATATATATATATATATATATATATATATATATATATATATATATATATATATATATATATATATATATATATATATATATATATATATATATATATATATATATATCGAATCGCGGCCGCAACTGATTTCGTTAGCTCAAACCACGGCTGAGAGCAGCACGGTCGCTAGCTGCGCGCGAATGCTCTAGTCACGTGGTTTTTTTTTATTTCGCGGGCTTTCTCTGCAGCTTAGACAAATTGGTATACGTGAGACTTTCTTTATCGCAAATAATGCAGTGGCGGTTTCTGAAGACGCTCTCGAACTTTTCAAGTCGCATTTCTTGCCTAAAGTCAATATTTAGAAATTTCGTTAAATAATCCTAATTAACAAATTAATTCATAATAGAACAAGAAATTGTCTGTAGTGCGCATGTTGACTGTCAGTAATTTGCAACTGATATCACTTGCCGGCCTCTAATATTGTATTTTTAACCCTTGACTAAAGATAGCTTGGACACCCGGTATACGACATTCTGACTGTCAAAATTTAAAGATTGCTTAATTTTGAATGTGAAGTCAGATGAGGGTTTCAACGTGGGCTTGTTGGTTACTCATATGAAAGCTCATATAGAAGGCACATAGGAACACCACACAGCGCTACTAGCAACAACATGTTTATTTTCAAGAACCACACCGCTTATATACCATCAAAATCAGGCAGACAACTGAACACGTGGGATCACTCAGATAATGCGTAAGAGACCACTTCACTAAGCGAAATCATGACAAGATAAAACTGTAAATCACCACTTACGCAAGAACCCCAACTCTTTAGGTGACAATGTTATCGATGGCTTGCTCACACACAACTCACCAAGCGCATCGATAAGCTCGGCTTCAACTATAAGACGGGTGATCTCTTCTTTATGCTGACCAACAATGACGGTGTTATGAAGTAATGGTCGGAAACCGCATGCCTGAACGTGGAGTGCTAGAAACCCATCAGGCGCCACTCTATTCGATTTGTAATGGTGCTCTCTTAATCGCTCATTGACACATCTGCTGTTTGGCCGACGCATTGCTTTCCACAAGAGAGCGGAACACTATAAATTACAAAACACTTGCATTCAACAAATTTGTTTGCATGCTTTTTTGTGCAACCAACTTTTTCTGCCCTAACTGGATTTGTCATGGCGCACAATAAGCGGTCTGGTATATAAGCGGTCTGGTTCTTGAAAATAAACATGTTGTTGCTAGTAGCGCTGTGTCGTGTTCCTATGTGCCTTCTCGTGTCCGTGTTTCCTTTCGCGCTACACCGAAAGCCTTTCATGTGAAGTCAGAGGCCGAAGCCTTGGCAACACATGTTATAGTCATATGTTTGCAGACCTGGCAGCGTTGTTTGCCAAATGGCTTGCAACCCGGTTCCTTGTTTTCAGACCCGGTCGTCTTAGCTCTAACTAGGATCTCTTTTATGTTCCTTCCGGAACGGTAGACCAATCGTGGCGGTTCCGTGAAAATTGAGAATAGGCGCGTACTCTGCTGTATAATGTTAAAATGTTTAGAGAGGATGTTGAGGTGCGTTAGCGTGGACGAGTACTGAGGGCAAGGTTGGTTTGGTTTTTTTGAATGGCGTGGTTTCGATCAAGTGAAATTGTTCTAGACAGGTCTAGCTGTTCGAGGACAGATTTTCTTCTACACTCCCTGTAGTTATGGGGTCCTGAATAACTACAGACACACTACCTGCATCTGTAGTTATGCAGGATGGCAAAATCAAACAACTCAAAAACAAGTCAACGTTAGTCTGTGGTGAGAAGCTGCTCGTTTTCTTAGGGCAACTTATTCCTAACGGCCAACAAGACGCAGATTTCATCAAGACACTTCTGCCATTTGAACACGTGGCGTCACTGGAGCCAACCTTTCGACAAGCAGACTTGCCTTCTTCAAGGCTGTAGCTTCAAGGCTGCATCGAGACGGCAAGACAGCTAGTCGAAACGTCAGCTCCACCGTCGGCTCCACCCCATGATTGAGGATTTTTTCATCTCTTCAAGCTTCCGCCTTTCTCTGAAATTCTGCTCTTTATTTTTGTACTGGCACGTATGCTACACAGGAGCACGTCCAACCCGTCGCTCCCATGGGCGACGAAGTTCAACCGCACCCTCAGCCCGGCGAACCTCGAGAACTCGCCGAAAAGCCAGGTGCTGCTGAGCCAGAACAGCAACAACCACAGCACGAGCACCAATCGCCTGAGCAGCCAGCTGAGCCCCACCCCTCCCGGGATGACAAGCAAAGCTGGCTGGTTGCGTGGGCGGCTGCCTGGAACGTCTTCTGCTGCTCCCTGCTACGTCGTGCCATGCCGGTGATGTTTCTTGCCGTGGGCGACGCCTTCGCCACCACGGCCAGGAGCTACGTCGCCTGGATGAATGCCTTCATTTACAGCCTGGCGTGCACGTTGTGTAAGCGAGCTACGTCGAGCATTCTCGTTCTGTTACTAAAGCGAAAGGCTTCGATGCCTCCTCAAACGCGAAAGTTGACCGTGGGCGTCAACACGAGTGATGCGAAAAATTATGTAATGATGTCACCCTATGACGCCATCATGACTTAACAGATCGCTAAAATTTTTGGCGTCATTATGAAGTCAACATGACGTCGCAATTGCGTCACATAACGCTACCTCACATGATGACGTCGTCTTCGTTTGGTCAAAGGTGGGCCGATTGCGAAAGCACTGCAAAACCGCGTGAGGTGCAGGAATTTTGCAATGCCTCCAACCTCGGATGCTGTGGAAAGCCACGCTAGGTGCAGAAAGATTTCCGAAGCGGATCAAAGCGATTGACTGAGAAGAAAAAAACATGGTTGATCCCTCTGTCAAAGGAGTCGGTGTAACACGAAAGTAAACCGTAAACAGAAGTAACAGTAAAGTAAACAAAAGTAGTTCAACGTTTATCGTACATTGAATAAGGGAGCTTGCACAATGTCCATTGGTGTTTGGCAGCTATAGCGCACTTTACCATGGATGCACCCACGGTGAAGCTTGGTGGCACATCTCCATCCCGACGACTAACGTCCATAATCAATGATCAAACAAACCTTTGTGGCTGCTGTAGTAGTTAACGGTGAGAGCGTAATCAGAGAAAGCGGTCTGACAGCCAGAAGAGCGACGCTGGTTGGACGGAGAACTTGGACAAAGGTCGCCATCCCGCCGTGGCTTGTTCGAGTTATTGAACACCACGGCCGGACTAGAGCGAAACGCAACGCGCGTCGTGTCTGCCCTCTAGCCCGGTCGCGATTTTTCTCGAGGCGAGCGTAAGCGGGAAACGAGGTGTTACAGCCAGGAGAGGCAGGCACGCGTCGCAGAGCTATCTTATTGATGAATGCTGTGGGCGAGGCCCAGGCTTGGGCTGAGGTCGCCACCTCGCGGTGTGTTAAAGCGTTGACAAAATTGCACTTCTCCTATTGGAAACGCGCCGAATGGGACGGACGCGTAGCAACGACGCGTTGCAGGAGGTAATCGCGCAGGCCACGGTCATGATATATTACTTCACTTTATGGCTCACAGCGGCACCATACTGACGACCAATAGCACTGTGAGAGAAAAGTGTGAGATATAAAAGGCGCGTTTGTAAAGCCTCTAGAGTGTGTGACCGTAATCGGCTGGTATGTATATGTCTGATGTATCTGTTTGAATTGAATAAAGGCAGTAAATAAAGACCGTGGCGCAGCGGATAGCGTGCCCAGCGTCTGTTGTCGAGGACCGGAAGTCGTGGGTTCGATTCCCGTTGGTGGAACATTTTTATTCAAGTTTTTCCTTATCTCATCGTGTGCATTTTTTCGACGTCATATCCGTGACGGATATACGTCAGTGAAGTCTTGGTGGACCCCGGCGTAAAACACTTTCGTGTTAAAAAAAAAAGAAAGTTTTTGCCTTCAAGTCATCCTAAACAAAGGCAAAGGCGCCGTGTATCTAATTGTCGGTTAATTGCCTCTGTCCGACCTGTTGAGGCTTGCATTCACAGAACGCAGAATTGCGATCACTATGGCTCACAACGTCAGAGGACATGGCCAAACGAGCTTCAAGACTGGACATGGCTTCCACTTGCTCTTACTGCCGCAACGAAATGTTCTTCTGCGGCTGCAGTCATAGAGTTTCCTAAAATGACCTAGAGGGAACTCTGGCGCTGCGATCGTTCAGCCACCATGGGAATGATGGGTAGTATACGGATTTGCCTAGTCTTCGTGCTTGTGGGCTTCGAACGCACTTGTGGCTTTGTTTATTGTTATGTTTTGGTTTTCTTTCGGAAAAAAGAATGGATCGTTGTGAACTTCGTGACCAGATTTGAATCGGTGAGGCTAAAGAAGTTAAAGTGGTGAAGTGGAACTGCTGATTTTTGCTGAACTTCGTTTTGCGACAAAGCGGATGCAGGCGACGCGGAGCCAAACGGAGCCGAAAGAACGAAGTTTAGACAAATCCGTGTACTACCCATGATTCCCATGCTGGCTGAAGCGCGATGCATTGCAGCTCTCATACACACCAGCGCCAGAGTTCCCTCTAGTAAGTATTGTAGGAAACTCTATGGCTGCGGTAGCTCATTGGTTAAGGTGCTTAGCTGCTGACCCGTAAGGTGCAGGTTCTTTCGCACCCGCGGTGGTGGTCGCGTTTCCATGGAGCCAAAATGCTCGAGGTTAGTGTACTCTGCGAAGACGGCGCACGATAAAGAACCATAGGTTGCCGAAATTACCCGGAGCCCTCCTCTACAGCGTTTCTAATTAATTGAGCCTCTTTGTGGCGTTAAACTCAATTAACCAAGCAGTCTAAATGTTCACCTCTCATTTGGGCTAATGCTCATGTGGCATTAACAATTAACCTGCCAAAATATTTGAAACGGGATTCTATGCGGAATCATACCGTACACTGCCAGGCATTCATACCGCACTGCCAATCATACCGTAATGCTAAGCGCTCCAGTGTTTCGATATTTCTGTATGCGACATTACGTTATTATGGCAAGTTGGCACTTAAAACCGTAGCAATTACTGTACGTTTTTCAGCAGTGTGTCCTGGCAGTGGCTGCCAACAATAGCACTACTAGGAAAGGAGGAAGGTATTGAAGTTGGTGGCATACATTACAATACATTTTTAACACGAAAGTGTTTCATGCCGGGGTCCACCACGGCTCCACTGACGCATATGGCAAAGACTAACATATGGCAATGAAAAAACTAGAAGAAAAAGTTTCGTCACCGGGAGTCGAAATTACGACCCCTCGATCCCCAGCGCGCAGCGCGAAACGACTCCGCCACAGATGGCATATTCTTCGTTATCCTAACGGCGTGCTATTTATATACACCATTTGCCGGTAGCGATACTCAGAGATCGAAGTACATCAGCGTGTTTTCCTTATCACTAGCAAGATGGCGCGAAGGGCCCGAAGGGCGCGCTTTAAAGGTCGTCGCCCCACGTGTTGAGATGAACGTGCGCCTCTACAGGGCGTGGTCGCTCGTACGCGCGCGCTTACCTTGTTCGTCTTGCGCTCTCACCGCAAGTTTGCGTGTAAAGGGCGAGACAGACGGTACGATTTTTCATGCGATTCGACGTCCGACACGGCGGAGGGGAAACCGGAATGGTGACCTTTCATAGCATCGTACAGCCACCATTCCCTCTCCCCCACCGCGGCGTCGGCCGTCGGATCGCATGGAAAATCGGACCCGTCTGTCCCCCGCTTAAGTTAGTGAGCACGAAGGTCACTTCGCTCACTACAGCGGCCGCTTTTGCGAAAGGAGCGCGCTGCTCACAAAGAAATAAGTTACAACTGTGACAGTTCGCGCTCATCCTGTGTATACTTGTGCTTTCGCTTCGTGCGTCCTCCTTTGTATTTGACCACCGCGCTTTAACTGTCAAGCTGTGACAGTTGTTAGTTCGCGCTCATCCTGTGTATGTTCATTCCGTGCGTTCTTTCTGCTTGAGCAGCGCGTTGCAAGTATCGAGCTGCTTGCCGTTCTTCGCGTGACATTACAGCTTGTTGTTATAGCATTCATTCCTTCACCCTCGGGGCGAAACAATGCCCAACAAACGCTCAACTACGTCTGTGAAGAGACGTCTTACTTTCGTTTTGATGACAGAGGGATCAGCCATATTTTTTAAATGGTGAATGAAGAATTGAAAGTCCCAGGGGAAGAACTGTCAGGGGGACCTCCTAACAAAAAGTAGGGATAGACTAGAGAATAGGGAAGGATGATTATAGGGGGCCACGATACGAGTTTGTCTTAGATTCTGTGAATCTCTTCTTTTTTACATGTATGCCCCCTACAAAAAAGCTTCGTTTTCGACAGTTTCAGTCAGAAACCTCGAAAGCGCAGCGGAATGCGGGCAAACGCTACTGTCAACGCCTTGAAAATTCACTCGTTCTCTTTAAGTTCTGTAAGCAATACAGCTGTCAAAGCTTTAAGGCTGTCAAATAAGGTTGTCTGGGGTGTCAGGTATTAATGCGCCTAAACAACCTCGGAAAAAAATTTGGGGAGAGACGAAGCATGTAGGGAAAGGTGTATGAGCTCCACTAACATGAAACCTGTGGTGGGGTGAAGCATGCAGTATGCGCCGATGTTTCCCACAGCAAAATCACTGCTAGTAGGCAATGATAGACAGAAGAGAGATTAGGCACAGATACCCGCAGTCCGCTTTTAGTTAACATGCACGCTGCGGATCTTTATTGTTCAACTACGCACAGGAGAAATCTCCCACCGGCACTACGTTGCAGGTCAAGACCCAGTGCCTATATATACGCGGTGGCCGGGGAACGGTTGTGCAGCGCGAGCAGTCGGTTTTTTCAATCAGGAAACTCGATGGCGAGTACGCTGCCTGCGTCGGCGTAGTCTCTCGCGGGCGAGGGCGCGTTCTCGTTCCTTGCGAGCTGGTAGCTCAGCGTTCAGCGCAGAAAAAGCGTTTCCATCGTTAACGCGCGCCGTTCGCTCTTTCACAGCGCACGGTGAAACGCTGAGGCGGTGGCGCCCTATCTTGCGCTTAAGCAAATGGACCCGTCCCGATAGCAGACGACGATGCACACCGTGACAGCAGACGACGATGCACGATGCACGCCGATACCCTAAGGGGCTTCGCTCCTAATACAAAAAACGGGCGTGTTGTTTTCTGCTGGTGTTTCCCGTATTCTCGGGATAATTCGTGACGCCAACCTTCCGTTCACGTGTCGTCATGAGGAAATGAGCTCTTGTCTGGTCCTTATACCAGGCCCCGGAAAGTCTCAAATTCTAGCGATCGCCGCAGAGGGCGAAAAAATCGACCGCGGCGAGTTCCATCGATATGCGCGCAGAGTGGAGCTACTAACTCCTCTTTTAGCGGTCGGCTATCTTAGTTTGCATTTTCCCTGCTAGGGGCGCTAAACCACCCAAATTTTCAACTTTAAGAAATTGTTTTGCGCAAGCCAATGAATCATTCAAACATGTTATTTTGCTTTGGATAGCTAGAGAGTTACTTATGTTTAGACTTAATATGTATAGCTGCTTTTTAATTGAAGTGTCAACGTTTTAAGACTTCAGTGATGACTAACTGGACCAAAATCCAATTTGTATCCTCTTTTCCGTGGCCGTTGGCGTTCAAATTGTTCGGCGGCAACGTAAATGCGGAAGCGCCTTTCGCTTCAGTTCGCAGACGCCCTTTTATCTTTACAGCATAGTAGCTGACTCAGTTTACCGGCGAATTTAGGAATGCCGCAGCGATCGAGATCGAGGGGTACGTTTGACGCTTTCATGGAGTCGATCTGTTGATTCCGCACCGCAAACAGGTAAGCCGGAGCGTCAGTTATGCTCTTGTTCAATGGTCCGTCGTCGTTTCTTTGACATTTGTTACATCATTAATGTATTACTATAATGACGAATACATAAACCACATATTGTTCAGTGTCAGCTTTGCATTGCCGTGTAACTTGCACACGCGACACGTCTGGTTTGCGATTTCGGTGTACTGTACCTAAAGGGATTGCGCGTGATTTTTCAATAGGACGCCTAGGCAATTTGAAATGGCTATGCGTGCAGCGTTTCTAATAATCGAGCACAAGTTTTTTAAAAGAGATTTTATATCCGCGAGGGGCGCGAACAGCGGTGACTATTGAACGTAATGGTAATCGCATTAGGTGAAAGAGAACGTTTAAGTGCTTTGGGGTTCTTCATGAATGATTAGATTGTGTGAAACATTTAGATTATTATCAGCAGTCCTTAAAGTCAAGGGAGCTTAAAGTTAATGCGGTCTCTAGGGGTCTCATACCCCTCCACCGATATTGAGACCTAAGACCCATCTCGCCAGAATGTAGGGGTGTGTGTGTGTTGGGACTGTCGAGACTGTTCAGAAACTCTTATCATTTTCCTTGGTTTCACGATTACTATAAAATCTAAATTTTTAACGAATTTTGCCTGATGAGTATTTTGTACCTTCCACCCTGTAACGGCAGTGGTTTCGCGAATAATATTTCTTAGGTCACAAGTGTCGAAGCTTCGTTTTGCTGCTTCCATAGATGGTAGTTTTCATTGTTTACTTGATTGAAAGTGTGTATTTCATCTGATGTGCTTTTTTTTAAAGCGGATATAGAATTAATGTAATGATGTGTACTTTCAGAATACCAAGATTTCCCCGACTTCTCTCCAGAACTCTCAGCATCAAGGTGAGACCAGTAAGTGGGAGCTTTCCAAAAATAAAGCACAATGCCACTGCTCCTGCTTAAATTTATATAGTGATATACAGCATTCTTTTCCAGTGCCCCTCAATATCTCTCCACCAATACAAGAGCCAGCATCCTAGGGGGCACAGGAGCCATTGCCAACAGCACCAACTACACAGAGTAGGTATTGTTCCTCTTATTAAAGCAAGATTAATGCAAGATTACATAGTAATTCCAGTAAGTGTGTCTTCATTCTACAAAACAAAAAGGAATTATTCCCACATGCGTCCCCAATATATAAATATTGGCACTACAACTGGTTAATGATACAGCTCATTACATTAAGTAGATGCTTTCATTTAAAAAATGCACTTTTGTTTTAATGTTTTACTATCTGCCACTGGGTGTGTGCCTACTTTTGGCCAGTCATATACGTGGCTGTGTGACAAAAATACATTTTGCCTGTGTTTATTTTGTTCTCATAACATGCAAAAATACCAAATTAGCCTTTTACACTAGCCTGACCTGGTATTTCAATTTGGGCATAGCTTGCAAATTTTGTAAAAGATGCACACAAAATTCCAGGTAATAATACGTTGCATTAAAATACAAATGTACGTGTTTCTAGTGTACCACACTTAGCAAACCATTTAACCAAGGTGTAAGTTTTAAAGCCTCTTGCTTAGACTTAACATTAGTGATGTGGCTTTTTGATTTTCCAGGAACCCCAAGAGCCAGGACCAGGACTCCGGAAAGTGCTCACCGTCCACGTGATATGAGGAGGCTTCAGCACTACTGCGATGAGAACTCCCACCTCCATCAAATTGTTGCAAGACTTAAAAAGTCCAAGAAACCAGTTGCAATCTCATGCACAGCTTCTTCTTGAAGCAGGCAGGTACCTAAAGAAGGGCTTTTTGGAAATTCTAAGAGTGCAAATGCATCTGCAACCACTGAAAAAAACATGGGAGACGATGGCCGATGCAACTTAGACAGTTTGCCCTCAGTCTTTACTTTACAAGCCCTGAGGCATATAAATATCTATCAAAGTACTAAGTAGGGGTGTGCGATAGTGAAATTTCATCTCGAATCGAATAGTGCCGCATAGTGGCCGAAAATATCGAATAGTATCGAGCGTGCACTGTCAGTAACGGCAAGAGAAAGGGAAATCAAGGAAAGCTACGGCTGGTGACAGGTTTCTTACGTGCTTGTTCGGGAGTTTTTTTTTTTTTTTCAGGTTTTATGGGCGCGCAACCATGTTGATGAGAAGAGCTGCCATTCCAGTTAGCCGTGCCACTCTTAACCTCTTGGGCAACAGAGGGTGGTGGTACGGTAGCTAGTTTTTTTTTTTCGTATAATTGGTACCAATACGGCTCATCTGGCAACGGTCACGTTATTGTGCTCCCATGGTCATGCCTGGGCCCAAAAATCTTCAGGCGCCCGTTCACCAGCAGCGTTTTGTTTGAGCACCGGAATGATGGAGTTTCTGACGAGTGGTGCAGTACGGCAGTGGTGAATGTGCAGCGTGGTCAAATTTTTACATGTGAAGCCAATCCTCAAGGGTTTCGCATGCCAATTCGGGACGTTCTACGGCACTTGCGGCATACGCGACCGAACTATTCAAAAGTCCGTAACCTTCGTTTCGGAAGTGAAGTTGCAGAAGGGCTTGCCACTTTTCTTGTCTTTCTTTTTTTTACGTGCTGAATAAACATACCTCCTCTAAAAGTAAACACGCGCTCATTTTCGAACCAGGAAATCGGTGAAAGTTTAACAAAGGCTTATTTGTAACGACGTTAGCGTTAGTTTTAGCCACCCCACCTTCACCAAGTTGCACCAGTGGCCTTTGTCGCGTTTTAGATATTCGTACTGTCGAATTATTCGAAAGTTGAATACTAGCTATTCGAAAGTCGAATCGAATTATTCGATTAGTTAGTATTCGACTCGAATTCGAAACTCGAATATTCGCACACCCCTAGTACTGAGCCTTCCCACAGTAAAGTCATGAAGGACGTGGCTGTCGGCCGTAAATATAAGACAGGAGTTCTGCCTCAGATTCTCGAGTTATTCAAAGGAAAGGCAAAAAAGAAATTGGGAAATTCAAGACAGAGCTTGCTGCCTAATTTTTGACAAAATTTCATTAAAAAGAAATCTGCAGTATGACCCTAAGAAAGACATCATACATGGATATGTTGATAATGCCAGAGAAAGAACAAATGGCACAGCGCACACTGCAGCAGTTGTGGTCTCTGGGGATAGCGAAGAAATGGATACAGCCAGTAGCCTTTTGAGAAGAGAGGGGACAGTTCACGCAGGGCCCCTTTTAATGTCATTGAAAAAGCTAATCATTGAGGTAAAGGCATGTGGCCTCTTCGTCAAAGCATTGGTTTGTTACCAGGGTAGCAGCAATGGACCATTTGCAAAAATCTGCAAGGCGGCTTTACTGCAAGGTTGTTTTCCAACCAAAAACTCTCCGTCCCAGACTGGTTTTCTCGCTCATTGTACTTTTAACCGCTCCCAATTCCAGTGAAGGCACGCGAGTACGACAAAACCCTCAGCCTTCGCTAGGTGGACAAGGCAGCCGTCGTTCGTAAGAAAAAAAAAGGGGGAGGGGGGAGCGGGTAGAGAAGCAAAACGAATGAGCGAGGAAAAGCAGTCGGGGTTTGAGAGTTTTTGGTTGGAAAACAACCTTGCAGGAAAGCCGCCTTGCAGATTTTTGCAAATGGTCAATTGCGTTATTGCAAGGACACTGGGTGTGAGCCCTGACAGGCCTTTCTTTATTGATGATAAATAGAAGATTTCCTTCATTTTTGACGTCCCCCACCTGTTGAAATGTATGAGGAATAATCTGAGTAAGCATGATATTCCTGTTGGTGATATTGTTGCTTCCTGGGGGCATATTAAGATTTGTATGAATCAACACATCACCTGAAACTAAAATGCCTACCTAAATTCACTGAGGGCACATCTATGAAAGTGCATTTGGTAACATGAAAGTAAAGTGGGTGCTCAGCAACAGTGTCTATCTGGCAATAGAAGCATTCATAGCATTTAATGTTCTCCACCAGAAGCCACAAGCACAGCTGAGTTTGTTGTGAAAATAGATCACTTGTTTGATTCATTTAACAATTCTTGTGTAAAGATCGCTGAGAGAAAAATGAGGTATACAATTAATACTTCTACAGGGCACATTGAATTCTTGCATTCTTGGATTGCATGGATGAAATCTTGGAATTCAAAGAGCCTAGGCAACCAAGAACCATTTAGGCTGGCAGGTCACAATTAAAGCGGTTTGTATGCTGTGGGCAGATCTGCAGGAATCCTATAACTTCAAGTTTTTGCTCACTCGTCGTCTGAATCAGGATCCCTTGGAGAACTTGTTTGGGATCATTCGGCAGCAGCACAGCTGTAATGAGACTGCAAACACATTTCAGTTCACTGCCGGTCTCAGGCATATCATTGTCGGGAAGCTCTTGAAGCTTTCAGATGGCAGCAACTGCCAAGCAGATAAGGCTGTTCTTTTAACTGAGCTAAAGAAATTAAGACTCGATCAAGAAAGTCCTACTGTGGCCGACACCTTCAGCTCAAACCTTTCAGACACCGAAGAACCAGCAGATGTACTTGAATCAAACATAGTTTGTTACGTGTCAGGATACCTAGTACAAGCATTTCTGAGAAAAGCACCATGCTTACAGTGCAAGGATCTCTTGAAAGACAAAAGCCAAGATTTGTCTTCACCAAACCAAATCTCCATGATGTTCAAAGCAGTGGAGATGCAGGACAAGACTCTAGGTAATTTAACAGTGCCCACAGAAGCAGCTTTCAATTTTGTCAGAAAATTGGAAGAAGCATTCTCTGTTCAAATAGGGGCTGTAGCACACTTGAGAGGGGTGTCAGAGAAATTGCTTCGTATTATGATGGAAGTGACTAATGGCCCATTTTGCAGTGCTCACTGTCGCAAATTGTTTCTGCAAATGTTTGTACTAGGGGTGTGCAAATTGTGAAATTTCACCTCAAATCGAATCGAATAGTGGCCAAAAATATCGAATATCGAATAGTATACTTACACAAAATGTGTACCGCCAGTTACGGCAAGACAAAGGACAAATCATGGGCGCTACGGCGTGCCGACAGTTTCATTACGCACTTGTTCGAGAGTGGCTTTTGTTTCAGTTTATATGGGCGCGCAAGCATGTTGATAGAAGAGCCGCCATTCCAGTCAGCAGCGCCACTCCTAACCTCCTAAAGACTAACAGAGGGGGGTACGGTGGCTAGTTTTTTCCCCATGGTCGTGCAATACGGCTCATCTGACAACGGTAACGTTGTGCTTCATCGCCATGGGTGCTCCGTGCCCAAAAATCTTCGGGCGCCCATTCACAGCAGCGTTTCAACTGCGTGCCGCAACGATGGAAGTTTCTGAACGAGTGGTTCGGTGTGGCAGTGGCGACTGCCCAGCGTGAACAAACTTTTACAAGCAAAGCCAATGACAGAGGGTTTCGCAGGTCAAAGTCGGGACGTTTCACGGCGCTTGCAGCATATGCGACCGAACTGCGCAAGAAGTCCGTGCCCTGCGTTTTGGGAACAAAGTTGTGAAGGGCTTGACAGTATTCTCATGTGTTTTCCTACGTGCGGAAATGACAATCTCTTTTAAGATGAGCGTGCGCTCGCTTTTGAACCAGAATGTCAGTGAAAGTTTTAATGGAAGGCCTAGTGTAACGACGTTAGCGTTAGTTTTTGCCACCCCACCCTAACCAAGTTGCACCATCGGCCTTTGTTGCGCTTTAGATATTTGTCCTGTCGAATTATTTGAAACTTCGAATACTACCTATTCGAAAGTCAAATCGAATTATTCGAAACTTCGAATACTAGCTATTCGAAAGTCGAATCGAATTATTCGGTTAGGTACTATTTGATTCGAATTCAACACTCGAATATTCGCACACCCCTATTTTGTACATATTAGAATTCTTTGGAATTCAAAAACAGAGAATTAAGCCAGGCAAAGACTTGGAAGTCTGCTGCAAAAATTGAATTAGCAGTTCAAGACTATTGTTTTTGTGCTCATACACTGCTGTGTTGTAATTGTTCTAAGCAAAAAGGATAAGCAATCCAAGGAGCTCATGACTTGGTTGTACAATTTTACTTGTTGTCCATGTGTTTACAAGCAATGTACTGATATTTCCTACAGTATTGTTGTGACCATGAAGTGTTTGTTATGTATCTGTGTTGTGAATTAAGCTGGTTACTTACAATGTGAGAACGCACAGAATGATTACACCATACCTATTACTTTCTGGACACTTGCCGTGCTGTCAAGTGGGCTCTTTACCAAGAAAGGTTGGAATTTTCCCAGCCCGCTTGTCTGCGGTCAGCTGCAAGCTGAAACAAATTTTGTGCTACTCCGAGCCATTACTTGCCTCTTTGGACAAAACTTAGCCGATTGCCTCTGCGGAGAGAAACTAGACATTTGGATAATGTTTCTTCCAGGGTGAATTTATTATAGGTTCGCTCCACCAGTTAAAATAGTTTTGAATCCATAGAAATTTAATATATGAATTGTCTTTGGAGAATTACGCGCTGAAACCACGATGCGATTATGACGCGCATCATAGTGGGCACTCCGCATCAGTTTTGACCACCTGGGGCTCTTTTGAAATGCCTGTCACGGCGGCCGCATCCATTTTGTCGCCTAGTTTTCCTAGGCGATAAAACAAAACAAATTCGGCCGTCGTGGAGGGAATTCACACCCACGTCCTCGCATTTACCAGCGCGGCACCTTACCTGCTATGCTAAACTTGTCAAGAAACAAGCCAGTAGTAAGGAAAATACGGATTCGGGTGGTTTGAAGTCAAAAGGTCGAGAGAAGCGAGTTTTGCCAGCCACTGAGTTTTGCGCTGCAAGCTATCGTATTCTCTCCGCAAGGCTACCGGCCAGGTGATGTCCCAAAGAGGCTGCATAAAATTGGCACGAGGAAATAGGGAAATAATTAGTGTACACGAGCGTATACATACGTTTCGTAGCTCTTCTTGCTCGTGCGTTCGCGCTTTATGAGCCACTACTTCACGATGTAACCGCGTTGTTTGCTTGTGTGAACGCTCAGTGGTGTACTTTGTCTTGTAATGATTTATGAATATGTAATAAAACATTATCAGGCTTACACATCGCCGGTGTTGTGTGCGTTAATGCCAGTTGAGGCATTGGCGTCTCCTGGCACCTTCGTAGCATTTCACACAGTTGGGGCACGGAATACACACGAAAGACAGTTCAGAAGATTCATTACGACACTCGCAGGGCTCGGTAAGTGAACAAGACGTGGCATATACATTTATTTCTTTTGTACGAGCACGGGCGACCGGAGCGCACTGCACAGCAACCAAAAACGAGCAACGGCAGCCATATTGCATAAAACTCATTTCCGTTTCCTGTTGTACAACGGCATCTCTTGGTCGGCTACTTTAGTTGACAACGCCACCGCTACCCTTATTTCCGTTGCACTGTCAAAGGTACAGTTTCCCTTCTCTAAGTGTATGGGTGTTCTCTGCTTATACGATGGATATCAGTTGTGAATTATCTCCTACCCTGCTTTGCCATGCAGTAGCATGCCCTTTCTGCCCTGGCTCGCATGACTATTGTGCGCGATCCACCAATTTCACTTCGGTTTCGCGTTTTCGACTGCGCAAGGGGTTGTAACAACGTGTAGCCGAAAAGTGAAATATCCTGATAGGCTCAACGCTTAGTGCTGACATTGTCCACGTGTTTTATAAATAAATAAGTGGCAAGGAGGATATAGCGCCTATAGAAAGGGTAATGAAGGCGAGAGGGAAAACACTTGCCCGTCTGTGAACTCGGACTAGTTTAGGCGCCCTTTAAGGAGATAAGAGTTATGTATACACTCGTCTACATCCTTCACAATTCATTAGTCTGCATCCCTCATGATCATAATCTTGAATATTAGAATAAAGACAGAAACGAACTTGCGGAACAGTCCTCCATTATTAAAATTGTTTCGATCCCTGCAACCACGTCATGCCTCCTAGAATGTTGCGTATAAGCGATGAATAGATGTAATGATCGTACACGCAATAACTTAAGCTGTGCCCTTTGCAGCCCCCGTAGCGACGATGTTGTGCCGTACCATGCCGCTGAAGCAACTGTCAATCGCGAGCGTCCTGTTCATCGGCGTCGGCCAGGCAGCCTGTCTTGTGCTTGACAGCCTGTTCCTCATGGTGCCAGTGATTGTGCTTTCCTGCGGTGCGTATCTCCACGGATATATATCAACCTGCTAAGTGTAAGACGAACAAAAGTAGAAAAGGTTAAGGCCGCCTTCTCGAGATGAACACCCCACCCAGTGCCGTATGAACTATCCAAGGAGAGGGAAGGGGGGGGGGGGGGGTAGTTGGGTCATTGACAAACTGTGTTCGCTCACACAACGGCGTTGGGTGAACTTGAAACGCGCATGCACAAACGTCGTTTCTCGCGCAGGCCTCGGGTCCACGTTATGCACCGGAGTGAACGAGACGGCCATCTACCTCCATTTCACGCCTGCGCGCAGGAGCAAAGCCCTGAACCTGTGCGGGGCGGCTTTTTCCCTGGCGGCCATTGCGTACCCGGCGCTGCTCTTGTTTCTCGCAGACACTTACGGCCTCAACGGAGCCCTCCTCGTCTCCGGTGCCCTGTCGCTAAACGCCCTGGGAGGATCCGTGATTATCGACAGGTGCGTTTACGTGACACGCTGACTCGTAGGAGCAGCAAATATTCTTAAGTTGAGGCATATATTCAGGTCATAGAGTGTCCCAGAGTGTTTACTATACTCGGTTACAATGTAAGAATGAATATAAGCTTTGCCCACAGATTAAACATTTTTACACCCTTAAGCGTGTAAAAAGGGTGTTAATGTCATTTACACCCTTAAGGGTGTAATATGTTTAGTGTGCGCTGCCACTGCTGTCCCACCAAGACAGCATTTGCACTGGTATAAATTATATGCGGGTTACCATAACGTCAAGCACCTTTGGTGAATTTCATGTAGGTGATTTTCCTGGTTTCCACTGGTCACTGGTTTTCGATAGAAAACTATAACTTCCTGTCCAATTTCAGCTAATATTCTGACTTCACTGCTCAGCCAAACTTAATGTTTTAAATAGGGACTACGAACTGTAATTCGTAGTAAGCGGAGTGTTTACATTAGCGGCAGAAATGTACTTACGGGTAGAACACAAACCACCTAGTACGACTGCCTTCCAGACATGAATGGCAGGCGCGCCGCAGTTTTGGAGGTGGAGCTTGTGTTCCTTTTTAGGTTGTAACTGACTATAGAGAGAACTGTGTCACTGCGATCGTTTAGCCACCATGCAAATGATGGGTAGTCCACGCGTAAGCAATATGAAAGAGAACATCAAATTCGAGTTTAATCAAGAATCACTCGTAATGTACCGATATGAATGTTACGTACTGAATTGCAAGAGATACCTTTGCGCTTGAGCATTTAGCGTTGTGAACACTTCTGTGCTTGCCAGGCTCGTTTAGTCGCTATGACTCTTAAAGGGTAATCTCAGTGTTCACTCATATCGCCCACGACTGTACATGGATTTGCCTAGACTTCGTGCTTGCGACTTCGAACGCACTAGTAGTTTTGTTTACTGTTGTTTTTTGGTTTTTGCTTCATTTTGTTTCGGATAAAAAGAATGACTCCTCGTGGACCTCTTGAGCTGATCTGAATTGAGGAGTCTAAAAGACTGAAGAGGGTTACGTAGGACTGCTGAATTTTTTAAAATAATCGCCAGCTTTATGAGTAAAAAAAAGCCACGTGGAGCCGAATGAACAAAGCTTAGGCGTATTCATGTACAACCCATCATTTCCATGCTGGCTGAAGCACCATGCCTTGCAGATTCCATAAACACTAGTGCCAGATTTCCCTCTAGTGTATTATTATCAAACTATGTATCAGGTGCCCGGCGTAGCTTGCGCCAAAATTTAACGTGCGAGTACCACGTAGCTGGACAAAACAATTGCCCGCAGTCGCTTGGAGCAAGACAGACCATATTTTTGTATCCAAGCGAAGCTTGTTTTGACTGACCTGTATAGCAGGTGGTGTTCCAAAAAACCTGCCTTGCCCACAAAAAAAAAAACCCCTCTTCCACAGCTGGCGCGCTCGCACGGAAGAAATAATAAATAAAATAAACAAATTTTCTTTCCGCGGCTGGGGTTTGAAACCGCCCCCCCCCCCCCCCCATGCGAAAGCCAGTGTCTTGAACACTTGGCCACGTGCCCATGCTCGCCCATCGTTAACTGAAATGTAGCATATGAATCCGTTCTACCGACGATGCAAAACGCAACTGGAAAGTCGTGGACTTGCTGTGGCCGCTTCATTGCAATATTTCGTGTTGGCGGACTAAAAGCGATCGGCTGGACAACGCGTAAGGCTGATATCAGGAGTGGCACATCTCAGGAAAATTCCGACTTCGAGAAATATTACACATCTCCCCCTACCGGCAACCATGGTGGGATGCGAAAACATCGCGGGGGCCGCGCATCGAGTTTCCGTTTCTCTTATGTGACTTATGAGACGGTGGTTTTTGCGGCGTTTGAATTACCGCTTGCCGACGCTGACGTTTACGTTCGGCTTCCCGAGCCTTCTTCTGCTCTGCGGCGGTGGCACTGCCGCTGCAACTAGCGCCGACGTTGGCGTTGTTCATGGCGTTTCGCACACCGTTGCACAGAGTGAGAATGACGGAAGCACAGTGAACGCGCGCTTTCGCAGCCTCACAGCTTCGAGATTCGCTTGCCGGCGTTGCCGTTTACGTTCAGCTTCGCGAGCGTCCATAGCGCCGTTGCGAAGGAGAGTGCAACGGGAGCGAGCGCGCGCCGCATTATATACGAGCGCACAGCTGTGACGGAGAGAGAGAAACGGGAAAGAAGAAACGAAGCGGAGGCAGCGCTCACGCCACCTCCTCCCACCTCCTCGCGCTCACGCGATGAGAGGGGGAGAGTTAGCGCATGCGCAGTATGGGTGCGGACGCCGCAGAACGGACACTGTCCCTGAGCATAAGATGCTTTTGCATCTCAAACTAACAGTTGTTCAGTGTACGAATACAACCGATGAGCGAAGCTCCTTAGAAATAGGACGCAAACGACTATGCGCCTGATCTTGCTGCTGGCTTTCATGAAGGCGGCAGCGTGGGGAGAGCGTCTGCTGCGCTAGGTAGCAGGAACGACGAACGATTGAGTGCGGCGCGCGCAGCGCAGGTAGAGGGAACAGGTGGAAAAGGGGTGCGAGCAGTGATGCGGCGGAGAGCTTCGACGGCTGCAACGGAACGCCGCGCGCGCTCATTGTCTTTTTGAGCCGGCGCCGGGTGGGGAGAGCGTCTGCTACTACCTTCGACAAAGCGCCCGTAGTGCGCTAGAATGATGGTTGTCATTTCACAATCCACGATATAGGTGGCAAAAGTGAAGACGACCTTTATAACCACTTGTACACAGAGCTTATTTCTTTTACCTCGAATTTCTGATGCGCTAGAACCAAACCGCTCAAGGCCTAAACATTTCCTCTTAAATCAGCGGCCTCTGCAACCCAAAGCGATGCTTAAGAGAAGGGAGCTTCAACGGCGACGGCGGGGTGCGGGACTAAGGAGCTTCGCACCTAAAAATTAATTCCTAAACGCGTTTATTTGATCGCGTGATGGGTCCTTTCGTTGGGCCGTTCTACAGGCTGACGAACGCTGGAAAGAACATAAAACACGCCATACCAATTCCACCCGATTACAGCGTTCTGGTGACGGCCGCTACCTACGACGCAAGCAAGCAAGCCAGCGAGAAAGAAAGAAAGAAAGAAAGAAAGAAAGAAAGAAAGAAAGAAAGAAAGAAGGAAGGAAGGAAGGAAGAAGAAAGAAAGAAAGAAAGAAAGAAAGAAAGAAAGAAAGAAAGAAAGAAAGAAAGAAAGAAAGAAAGAAAGAAAGAAAGAAAGAAAGAAAGGAAGAAAGAAAGAAAACGTCAGGCACGCCGATGCCAAGCTTCGCTTGCCCCCATTTCTCCCTTTGGGGAGGGGTTCCTGAATTTTTATGGCATTTATGCAGCGTTAATTATCAACTTCTCAGCTATGTTAATTAATATAAGGGAGGAAACACGAGGAAGTTCCGCACAGCTGGTCTGTGCAGTACTTCTATACAGATTTTGAAGGTTTTCTTTGGGTCCAGGCGTGTACGTGCACGTGTACGTGACATGTACAGTCAGTGTCAAAAGGTTATAGACCCTGAGACTCAAGAAAAAGCTAAATATTCCTTCAGCTTCAGCAGGCAGCGTTGAATTGAGATTTTCTGCGCGTTCTAAAACGCGCCAAGATCATGTACTGTGCTGTTCGAATGAATACAATCACAAATTACTGGGAAATTCAAAGTTTTCTCGGACCTAGTGGTCTCTAAGCTTTTGACGTCGACTGTACAGAGAAACAGAAAGAGGCATAGGGCGTTAAGGAAGCTACTATCTTATCATTGGCACTTTCCACCCAACTGTAATGTTTGAGAAACATTGAGTAATAGAGTATGAGGCAAACTACAAAACAATTATGGTGTCCCTTATGCATTCACATGAGACGACTCGAAGGCGAAAGCCATCTTCTTCTGTTACAGCGAAGCTGTATACCTCTCGTTGGTCGGAGAATTTCGTGACGTGTACACAAAACGCTAGAGTAACAATTGAAGGCAAACGGCACGTTCCCACGACGCGCCACGCGTGGGCTAGCAATTCACTCGGTTCATTCGAAGACGGCCATGGGAAGACCACGGAAATTAACGACACCAGAATAACAGCGTGAATACAATGCTCTACGAAAGAAGCAGATTCGTACTGCTCAACAGCGTCGTAGGCAAAACCCAGCAGTATTCGCCTAAGAAGCCCAGCGCAAGCGACAAGCCCGCCGGGACGAAGAGGAGCGCCGTGAATCAGATAACGCTGCGAAAAGACAAATATCACGCTGATCAACTGGGCAATTTCAAGGGCGCTAATTGTAAATTTAAGTGGCAGTTCCTGGACCAAGAATTTGGGGTATCGTGCAGTGTGTGATCGCTTGAGCTATGACAGGGATTTGCTGAAAATTGCGAGGGTGAAAGACACGTCGAAGAACTGGTGGCTGTCTTCGTGCTCAGGGATGCTTTCCCCGACGAGGACGTTACCAACTTTAGTGTGGGCAGTGCGTGTAAAGACTTTTTCTACGCGGTAATATGCCACCCTTGTTTAAGATGCATGGCTATACACATCCATCCTAAAATATCATCTAACTTACCTTTAAGGCAGTGGAAGAGCGGCTTGTTACGCCGCGACTCCCTTTCATGAGCATTAGGCACTTAACGCACGGTTTTGGACAGTTTGGTATTAAAGGAGACATCGTTGACGTACCGATAAATGTCGAAACCGCTAGTCCTCGTCGTTTCTTCGTCCTTGTGTATCCCACGCGCTGTTCACGTCAGCACAGTATAGAGTCTACCGAGACATATCCGTGATAACACCGGCTTTCACGTAAACATTAAGCGTGGTCGTGTGGTCGAACCCACATACCTGCGTGGGTTAGTTAAGAAAGCAAACGTGAAAGCATTACTGTGAAGTAATAATAAAACATTACTAGCCCCCACCAACATGTGTGGTGTTTGGTACAGCTTAGCCGTACATTATCGTTCGCAGGGCGAGATGGCGGCCAATTATTTTCTCTTCTCAGCCAACGTATTAATCCCCCCCCCCCCTCCGAAAGCTTTCTGCACTTAACGTGACTTTGTGTTGTCTCCAAGATAGTTGGCATTGTCGGCTTTGTGCAGCTCGCCTGGGTGCGGCTTCCTCCGTGATCGGCGCACGTTTGCCCAAGCGACGATGTCATCTGATGACGTCATCATGTGATGTCACGTTAAGTGACGACACGAAGACGTCATAGGGACGTCACACTTTCTGGCGATCTCTGACGATATGACGTCACATGATGACGTCATCACGTGATGACAATTTTTTGCATCACTCTTGTTGACGCGGCCGACGGTCAATTTTCGCGTTTGATAAGGCATCAAAGGCTTTCGCCTTCATAGTAGCCTGACTTGTTCCATGCAAAGGCGAACAACGTTACTTCGGTTCTCTCCAGCTACACAGTCTGCGTATTTGCAGTAGCGTAGCCAGGGGGGGGGGGCCACACCTGGCCCGTGCCCCCCCCCTCCCCCCGATTTTTTTTTTTTTTTTGCAATGGCACACGGAGCACAAAGTGACACTCGACCACATCTGCCTGCCCGGCCCCCACTTCAGATCTAGGTGGTGCACCCCCCCCCCCGAAAGAAATTTCGGCCTACGCCCCTGCCTATTTGTTTTTGAATTTGGTAGGAGTTACGTGGGACACTGGAAACAAGTCCTGATAGTCGAGCGAATTCTAATGAAATACCCAGATAGTCCGTCCGCCAGAACCGCAGGCAACCTTCACGTGCCGGAAGTGCCATAGTCTAGAGCAAGGGTCTCAAAGGGCTACACACACACACACACACACACACACACATCACACACACACACACACACACACACACACCACACACACACACACCACACACACACACCACACACACACACACACACACACACACACACACACACACACCACACACACACACACACACACACACACACACACACACACACACACCACACACACACACACACACACACACACACACACACACACCACACACACACACCACACACACACACACACACACACACACACACACACACACACACACACACACACACACACACACACACACACACACACACACACACACACACACACACACACACACACCACACCACACACCACACACACACACACACACACACACCACACACACACACACACCACACACACACACACACACACACACACACACACACACCACACACACACACACACACACACACACACACACACACACACACACACACACACACACACACACACCACACAACACACACACACCACACACACACACACACACACACACACACACACACACAACACACACACACACACACACACACACACACACACACACACACACACACACACACACACACACACACACACACACACACACACACACACACACACACACACACACACACACACACACACACACACACACACACACACACACACACACACACACACACACACACACACAGGGTGTGTGGTGTGTGTGTGTGTGTGTGTGTGTGTATTTTGTACATATGGGTGATTTTTCACGGAGATTTCACGTCAGCTTTCGAGAAACATATCTGTGCTGGTCAACAGAATGACTAAAACACGACGCCGATCCTCAAATATATAGTTTTTGTTCCGGTGATGTTATAACACATGGTGACAGCATGGGGTGCCTTATGAAAAAAAAAAAAAAGATGGTTGAAACCAGTCACGTCTGTGTAACCCATGAACATACTTATTGAAGAAAAAAAATATATATATATATGCGACGAAGGCAGTCATCGGCGGCCCGGCGTGGGTCGCAACCTAGAGGTTTGCGGGCCGCGTGCTTGAGACCCCTGGTCCAGAGATTATGGCATTGTCAACTGGCCAGCGGTATAGACAAGCAGGATATGTCTTAGTTTCGATGAAAATATCACGAGATAGAGGCTGATGGAATCGCTGTGGGTGCAAGGGACTGTAGAATATGAAGGTTACAGTTTTAATACGACAGGAAATCAGGAGGGTCAGGAAATATGTTATAGAGAGCAATAGAATTCGAATATTGGTTAGCTTAAGATGGGATTGACGAAACTTTGACGCGGCTTCATTTCACGTCGACACCTTTATACATCATCATCGTCATCACCTGATATCATTTTCATTTCGGAGATTTGTTACGGCAAAGTGGTGAGTGGGACATTTACTCCTCCAAGTGCAAATCCAGAAAACGCCTTTTTACATGGGTTTTACTTTCGTGTTCAGCCGCGGTCCCCAGCTCTATACCCAACCTTCTGCGATTAATAAAAGGCGATAAGTTCATAGGCAAGCCAGAAAACCCTTTTTCTACGCAGGCCTGCATGGATTTCACCGGACGATGCTGTTGGTCCAATCCACCGAACGCCACATGCACCGCTCGTGGCAGTTTCCGAGGCTCCGTCGGCACCCACAAGTTCGAGGGAAAGTGCTAAGGCCGAGGAAGACAACAAAACGGGAAGAACCAGGGTATGCACCGGTACTTCCGGCAAATGGATATTGGAGCTTCACGCGCCAAAGTCGCGATGCTACTGAAAGGCACGCTGTAGCATCGCGGATAGGCACGTGGACATTCGGCTCAAGGTCACCAACATACTACTCACCCTGACTCACTCAGATACACGGCTCTATGTGAGTCTGAGTGAGTCGACACATGAGTGAGTTTGCCGGCCTATGGTCCCTTTGAATTCCCCTGTGATCACAATACTACTTCGTCCCGTCTTACGTGCAGATCTCTGTGGCGGGTGGTGACCTATCGCACGCGGTGTCTGCCGGCGAGATGGGCCATCACCATACCTCGGGCGCCTCCTCTGCTGCTGTCTCGGAAGTCGGGGTCGAAAACCCGGCGTCCGACGAGGAAGAGCACGACCCGAAGGAAAAGCCTCAAGAGGAAGGTCACGAAGAGGCGGCCGAGCCACCCGCGGGAGCAGCCCACCAGCAGGCACCCACCATAGACGTAGCTCAGGCGTTGCGGACTCTCTCCGGGGTATGGGCAACGATGTTAAAATTTGTACGCGGTCAGCAGCCCACGCCGTATATCGCGCGGAAAGGACCACGACAAAGAAATTTCACTAAGCAAAAGATGTTACACGGACGTATCTCATGATTCTTTTTTTCTGTATTGCCTTTTTACTATCTATCTATCTATCTATCTATCTATCTATCTATCTATCTATCTATCTATCTATCTATCTATCTATCTATCTATCTATCTATCTATCTATCTATCTATCTATCTATCTATCTATCTATCTATCTATCTATCTATCTATCTATCTATCTATCTATCTATCTATCTATCTATCTATCTATCTATCTATCATATAGGTGTGCACAGGGTTCTCTATAAGGGGAAGCGCCCTTACCCCCACCTTGGTCCAGTTCAAAAAAAAAAAAAAAAAGCTTCGAAATGGATGTAAAAATGAAAATAAAGCGATGACGTGCTTCCCACAACGCCCTGCCTCAAGTCCCTGGCTTAGCGGGTGTAAAAACAGAAAGTAAACAGCTCCTGGAATGTAACATCAGTGGTCCTCGGCCGTCTATATTGTCAAAAACCTACATGGTCATTACCTTGCACTTTGAGCAATGACGGGCCCGGCCCGCTTGAGTAAAGTATGGGGCAGACTTGGCGCCACCCTCAGATGATTAGGGAAAGGGGGAGGGAAGGCGGCCGCCCTTTTGCCGCGCTTGTGCGCACACCTATGTGTATATCTCCAGTGAAATTTTTTTTTTTTCTGTTCCCTCATTTTCTCGCTAAGGTTCACCAACGATTGACTCACTAAGCCTCGCAACCGCCTCACTAAAATCGTGAGACTTGGCTGCTAGGGCTGCCGCATAGAAAAATTGAAGGAAACTTTGTAAATTCCAAAGTGTGTTCGACGAAAGCCTGTGGCCATTCGACTGACTATGCCATGGTATCGGGGGAATCCATATTCTTGGGGCGCTTCTCAAAACCGCTTGCCGTGGGATCAACACCGGGACGCTTGGGAGCCATCTAACTCCACTGCTGCAACGAGACGTATGACGAAAGAGCGTTGCCGCGCGCTCCATGACGTGATTGCTGAGAGAGTGTGAGGGGAAGAGGCCACAACTAGCACCGTTCCAGGTCACAGACGGACGGACGCCGCGAGTACGAGACATTAAAGGCTTTCGCCTTAATAACCGACACAGTTGGATTCAGCCAGACTCTCGCTCAGCGAAATTTCACCCAGTTTGATTTAATTCGATTTGCTCTCAATTAAAATTGGATTCCGTATGGCTCCCTCATACTCAGACTTATGAAAATTCTACCCAGAGCGATTCACTGATAGTCACACAATTCACACAGACTACGAACTCACTGTGACGCTGATCGACCCGTGGGCCGGAGTCTTAGTGAATGGAATCATGGGGGAGCTTGCTAACACCAGAGTAACCGGAATAGTTTCAGAGTATCGCATCTATCTTCCCCGCAGCGGCACCGATTCGGTTGGCTTACTTGCATCACGGGACCTGTCGCCGCCACATCCCTTCCAAGCGCTTTGGATGCGCACGCGCTGAACGCACAGCGTGGCCGCATATTTAGCAGTATCACCGTCCCTAGGAGTACTTCGTCCCTTTTCTACACGCGTCATGCAGATGCCAGAAAGCACCTCAGCAGCTACCGAATGTAATCTGGTAACATTTTAACAGCGAAGCTCTTCTTTGTCGAGGCTTTCCTGACAGCGGTCGTGGTAGCGGTGATCACGTGGCCTCACAGTGTGACGAGTGTCAGGCTCGATTGGAAGGGAAGGATGCGTGTGCTGCGAGAGGTGAGGGTGAGGGGACGGTGAGGCGCAGTGGAGTGTAAAATAGCGTGTCAGTGTCAGTGTTCAGGAGTTTGTGCTTTCATGATGGCGAAAATTTCTCATTCTCCCGATTAAAAAGCCGCACGACGGGAGTGTCAGCGAGAACTGACGCGAGAATGGGCATGTCGTCGCCGAGCCAACCGCGATGTTCGCGCAAGAGAGGCCGAAGCTAAGCACCAACAAACGGAAGACTTGAAAAACATAGCAGTGCGATATAGCCTGATGAAGGACGGGCATAAGCTTCGCTGTTTCGAAAGTGTTCGCGAAGTGGAGCTGGCTGGATTTCTTTTCTTTTTTTTTCATTCCGTCCGAACAATTCCATATAAGGAAAGGTTTGACACCCGGAAGCTTTAAAAAAACTCACAGGGTCCCTTATGCAATCGCCTAGGACGACTCGAAGGCAAAAGCCATTTTCTTCTTTACCTTCCTTGTCGATGTATTGACCCCCCCTCCCTCTCCGAAAGGTTCGTGCACCTAACGTGGTTTTGCACTGCCTCCGTGATCGGCCCACCTTTGAACAAACAACGATGCAATGTAATGACGTCGTCATGGGACGTCACGTCATAGGACGTCAATATGAAGTCAGAAATTTTGGCGATCTGCGATGATGATTACTTTGCATAACTCGTGCTGACGCCGACAGTCAACTTTCGCGTTTGATGAGGCATTTAAGGCTTTCCCTCAAAAAAGAAAAACACTCGCAGTCGTTTTCTATGCGATATTTTTCATTTAATACAATTTATGAGTGGAGGATTGTATAGCATTTCCATGGAGGTTAAGGAGTGCCCTAACACCTGACATGCCATATTGCTAGGATAGCGGCGAAGGCTGTTCGAAGGGTGGGGAGGGGGGGGGGGGGGAGACGGGTTGATTCGCCCTTTCGGCACTCTTCTGCTCAGGTGTCCTACAAGCAGTACTCTATCAATGCTGCTGTTCGGTTTTCTTGATATGACATAATAACTGGCACTCCGAAAAATGTGACAGGAAGGGGACCATGGCACCTTGCGATGAAAAATTTGTAAACAGGGGGTGCGCGCTGGAAAAGAACGGCTATTTCGACAGTGGCTATTTGGGCTAGTTGGTTAAAGTGCATATTCAAAAGGTCTTTGCAGCGCAAGCATGGTAGTGCTGAAGGAAAGGCGTAAACTCGAGGAACGGAAGGCTTTTCAAGACTTCAAAAAGTTGAAGCCTTGAAGAAGACCAGTCCACTTGTCGAAACGTCGGCTCCAGCAAACACCCCCTGTTTACGAATTTTTCCTAATTACTGGTGTGCCATAGAACACAACGCGATCGATCGTGTTGTGTTCTTTCTGTTGTCTTTATCCTTCAAGCGTTTTTCAGTTACTAAGCAGTGCTACTTTGCGTAAGCTATCGTAGCTATCGTGGCATGTTCACCTCTCACACACAGCCAGCTCCGGACAGCTCGGTGGGTGTGGTCCTGGCTGCACACTCTGCCCTCATCTCGCACACCGTGACCACTGGCGTGGTTGTCTACGACTACGCCATGGACTGTGACTGCTCTCGCTCCCTGATCGCGATGCTCGTCCTCCTCTCGTACGGCGTCGGCGACCTGCTCGGGCGGGCCTTCTACGAGATCCTGCTCACCACTGACGAGCACAGAAAGGTACCGAGTTCAACGTTGCGTCACGCGGTATATCATTAGAATGTCAACAGCTGCACGTGGATACTAGGCAGCCGTTTTCATTGAGATGTTAACTATTACTAAATCTTAGGCAAAATAAGAAGTGCGATGTCAGATAGCGTGAATTAAAAGCAGTCTATTTGCAGAGTGATGTGTTTAAAGTGCAAATGTATATGCGTGACGAAAAACTCGCAAAATGTAGACTGCTAATCTCCAACCGAAGCACGAAAAAACGAAACACGCAGGGCTTTATCAACGCATCTTTCCTAAGGTAATGGGTTTGTACGTTGTGATATCTTTCTACAAAAGAACTGCAAGGTGGCAAATCAGTTCTGCTAAAGCCCGCTACGTGGCGGAAGGTTGATAGATATATGCATCCACCCCTTTTGTAACGCATTATGTGCCACGGCCTAGGTCCCGGGTTGAAATCCTAGACCAGGACAAACTTTTATTCAGCTGTTGACCTATCTTTACGAGAAATTCAAAGGGATGCGTAACAGTTTCTGTTTTCATGAATTTTCCTACACCTTGCGGGTTTGAGCAAGACTGATTTGCCACATTTGGTGTGCCTGCTCCGAGATGTTTAATTCGCCCTGCCATCTGTTTGCCTACCGCTTGGGAGAGCTAATATCCTGTTGACGCATCGGTTCCTTGTTCGAGTCTCTGGCTAGGATGAATTCCGCTGTTTACCTCTAACCTTGCTTTCTAAGAAACCGGTGTTGGCTTTCTTTTTGCTTTGTAGTTCTGTTTAAAAAAACTGGCGTATTAAAGTGTTTTCTTGGCATAAGCGTGAGATGTAGAACATGAACAGGAGACCTGTCATCGTCCTGTGAAACTATTTGATGGCACCGAACAAAGCACACACACACACATTACACTCTAAGCCGAAACTGGGCAAAATTGGACTAACTGCAGTCGTTAAACCAATGGATCAACGGTTCGTCCAACAAGGTGTAAATGCGAGACAGTGCGTGTCGTGCGCAAACGCCCGGCAAGAAGGGGACCAATGGGGGGTGTAACCAGTGTAACTGCGCGCCGATCGCCTGCTGGCGCGCTGCGCTTCTCGGCCCTGTCGGCTAGCACGATTACGAGTTATATGGGTTACACGCCAGAGCGAAAGCGAAGCACTCTTACAACGAATAGAAGCAGTTATTAGAGGCAAGTTTAACTCGCGCCGGCGCGCACAGCGAGCGAGCGCACTCACCCACGTTGCTTCCCTATCGAGCTGCCGGACCCAAACAAGTGCAAGCCTTCGAGCCCGGACACCGCGGATAACTCGCTTCAATGTGCCACTTAGGAATAATTACGAAGAACACTGCCAGCGCTAACAAAAGTAAGCTGTTCGTCAGCGGTTGTACTCCCGCAGGGTCACCGGCTACAACTACGAAGCTATACGAAGTAGTCTTCGCTATGTCGTCGGCACCAAGCCGGCCGGCGGCTGGTGCGAGTGGGGTGCCAGTGTAGGTGAAATAAACGTTGCGTAGAATTTGTTTCACAGAGAATAATGTCTTCTGAAATAAAGTACAGTTCAATCTCTGTCGTTCTCTCCGTGCGTCAACTGTTCTCAAACATCTAGCGTGAAAGCGAGCGCCGATACGAATCAACGTGCGGCCGGCGGTGTACGGCGAGCGACTCACGAGCACGGTGAAAGAAGTAGAAGTAGAAGTAGAATTTTATTTCAGGCAAAAAGCAAAAAAAAAAGGTACAATTTGCCTAGGGGACCGGCGAAAAGGCATAAAAGCCTGACAAAGCGCCTGCCCCCTGTAAACCCAAAAACCCACCAAAATGACACAGTGCTCAGTGTAAAGTAAAAAGTCAATAAAAAGTAAGCATAAATGAGTTTCTACACGCAAAACATGTGTGTACAGGAAAACATATATGAGCGAAAGTTTGCCCAGCAATGAAATCAACAAAGCATATATGTGTTTGACAAATAAAAAAAACCGTAGAAGACATAAACAAACGCTTATGTAAGACATGTAAAATACTTGAAGAAACTTGAAATTTCAATACACAAGGTTTCAAAAATCAAAAGGCAACAGCATCAATAAGCAATAAATGTGACAATAAATTAAACACAGTTTAGATAGCATAACCAAACGTTAGTGTGATTCACACAAAGAAAATACTTCAAGGAGTGTGAAACAAAGATGATGAAGGTGATTATGTTTGTGTAGATAGGAAGTGTTCCTGTATCTTCTTCTTAAAAATGCCATATGAGAATGTATTGTCAATTAGAGAAGCTACAATCGGTTGTTCGTTCAGGAAATGTGAAATCTGATACAATAGTTTTTGTGTGCCGTAATTCGTACGTGGTTTCTCATATGTATACACCCTATGCCGTAGGTTATGACTGTGATCTCTCGGGAGGTGCCTCTGATAAAACCCTGAGCGATCAGTTCGTACCTGTTTATAAATAAGCATTGCCAACTTTTGTTTCATGACGTTGGTTACCGTAAGTATTTTATGTTCCTTAAAGAGAGGCGCGGTATGATGCCTGAATGAAACCCCTGATATTAGTCGTATAGCTCTTTTTTGCAAGATGTGAATTTTATCAGTGTTTGCTTTAGTCGTATTTCCCCATACAAGAAGACAATAATGGAGATGTGAGTGAACAATGGAGTAATATAGTTGTTTTTTTAACCACAGAGGAAGGAGTTGTCGCAATTTGCAGATTATACCCGTGGATCTGGATATCTTGGTACGAACGTGGTTGGTGTGTAAGGACCAGTCTAAGTGTTCTTGAAAAAGTATCCCAAGAAATTTATGCGCTGTGACACGTTCAATTTTCTGCCCTTCAAATGTTAGTGTAGGCTCGCTTGCAATAGGCTTATTGCGCGGGCGGAATAAAACATATTTTGTTTTTTTTGGTATTTAGTTCTAATCTATTACACTTAAGCCAGTCAGAAAGGTGTGTCAGCCATAGGTTTGCTTGTTGCTCAAGGTGATTGAGGGAATTACCGGCGAAGAATATATTGGTGTCGTCCGCGTAGAGAACAACATCGGGTGTTAGCGGTATGTTAGGTAGATCATTGATATGAATCAAGAAAAGCAAAGGCCCTAAGATTGATCCTTGCGGAACGCCACAAATGATATTACCTACGTTAGATTTAGTGTCGCCGAGACTGGTGTACTGTTGCCGATTACTTAGATAACTTTTTATAAGTTCTAGAGCCTTTCCTCTAATTCCATATGAAGGAAGTTTCCGTAATAAAATATGGTGCTTAACCGAATCAAACGCTTTCTTGAAGTCGAGAAAAATCCCTATGGTAAGTAATTTATGTTCAAAATTGTCCAGTATTTTTTCTTTAATATCCAGTAGCGCTGTTTCAGTAGATTTTTTCTTTTGGAAGCCATACTGTTGTTGTATTATCACATTTTCTTGCAATAAGTAATTAGAAAGCCGTAGGTTGATAATTTGCTCAAAAACTTTAGAGAATATAGGTAATAATGAGATAGGCCTATAGTTATTAAGGTCATTTTTATTACCACCTTTAAAGATGACAGATACTTTCGCAATCTTTAGCTCATCAGGAAAAATACCTGAACTAAGAACTGTGTTAGCGATATGTGAAAGCGGCTTACTTATGGTATGTGCAACTGCTTTAATAGGCTGGGGTTTTATGTCATCTACGCCACATGCACAATTATTTTTTAATTTTTGCAACAGTTTGTATACTTCAGATTCGGATGTGGGAAACATGAAAACAGAGGTTGAAATGTTGCTAGTTACATATGTATGATTGCTTATCTCCTTGACAGTGGTCCCACAGTCGCCAACTCTAAGGAAGTGTTCATTGAACCTATTTGCAAGTGGCGCACCTGAGCATGGTTCACCGTCTATCACGAGCTCCGATATAACTGATTTATCGTCTTTGCACATAAGGTCATTGACCTTTTTCCAGACCTTTTTGGAGTCATTCGATATACCAGCAAACATATTTTCGTAGTACGCGAAACGCGCTTGTTTAATATCAGCGCCAAGTTTATTTCTAATTTTTTTGTATGTAGCTAATGCATCTAAGTTTTTTGTTCTGATAAATACACTAAACAGCTTATCACGCTCTTTTATTCTTTTTAAAAGGTGGGAGTCTATCCATGGTTTTCTAGACCGACGGGGTTTTCTAATCGTTGTTGTAGGAAAGGCAATGTCATAGAGACCTTTGATAGTGTTTCGAAAGAGGTGGTATGAAACAACGGGATCTTTGATCTCTGTCACAGAGTTCCAATTTGTACCTTCTACTAACTGTTGAAAAATCGCAATCTTATCCTCAGATATTATTCTGCATTTAATTGTTGTATTCTGAATAGTTTGGTTATGTCTGGACAAGTATGGCGTGAAGAAAATAAAGAAAGGCAAGTGGTCGCTTAAGTCTGCTATCAGTACACCTGCATCGCATTCACGTGGCTGATAGTTTGTAAAACATAAGTCGAGTAGCGTTTCAGATATGTCTGTAATTCTTGTTGGCATGTTAATTACATTTTGATATCCAAAAGAGAAGAAAATATCAACGAGGTTTTGCCTGTTTGATGTTGTTGCCAATAAGTCGATATTAAAGTCACCACAGAAAATCGCAGGAAATCCAGATTGATAACAATATTCTAGAACACTTTCAAGATAATTAAGAAACACAGTAACAGAACCAGAAGGGGGTCTGTACATGAGCACAATAATTGTGCCCATGCATTTGATCATTAGACATTCATAGTCAAGATCAATATGGGAATATTCCAAAGTATTTTCATAATGGAGGGAGTTTTTAATATAAATCGCCAGACCACCTCCTCTTCTGTTCTCTCGCGATATTTGAATACATTTGTATCCAGGGAAATGTACATCAGGGTTATCTCCAGAAAACCAGGTTTCAGTGAATGTTAAAATATCGAAATTATGTTCGAGTGCGTCGAAAAAAAGGCTTACAGATTCTTGTTTGTGCCTTAGACTACGCGCATTTAGGTTTAACAAGGACAGGTGTTTGATGTTTCGTGTAGCTTTTAATTGCAGAAAAGAAAAGGCATCATAATAGTTTTGCGACTGTGTGAAAGAAGCCATGAATTAGGTCGGCCAGAAAAAAAGGAACTTTTATGAGTTATCGCAGCGCTTCCACATCTTCAGCTGTTCTTATTCTAACAATTTGATGTCGTGGGCTTCGTCGCAGAACCATGGCTGCGCGCCGTATCGTCGTTGTAGGTATACATATATCTACATAACTCCGTGAGAAGCCGCGGACAGCGGACATCTATTTTAGGGGCGAAGCTCCTTTGGGTGTGCGTCTGTCCCTCCTCTGTAGTATGTAGTAGTAGTAGGTAGCCACCTCTAGTTCTTGGAGTGTTCACTAGATGGCGCTGTCATGGCCACCTTTAGTTCTCAGAAAGATCCCTAGATGGCGCGGAGGCGCTCGCTGCGTTGCAGATGCGTGCTCTAGTCCCCCCCCCCTCTCTTGCCTCGCGACGCCGACGCCCCGCGCTCGCTGCGTTGCAGATGCGTGCTCTAGTCCCCCCCCCCCCTTTCTCGCCTCGCGAGGCCGACGCAGGCAGCGTCTGCTAGCCAGTTTCTTGATTGAAAAAACTGACTGCTCGCGCTGCACAACCGATCACTGACCACCCCGTATATATAGGCACTGGATTTTGACCTCCAAGGTAGTGCCTGTGTGCGATTTCTCCTGTGCGTGATTAAACAATAAAAATTCACAGCGTACATGTAAAATTAAAGTGAGCTGCAAGTCGCCATGACTCTCATCGACCCTTTAGTATAAACGCGCCCGATCTCACGTCGTTGATAATGTACTGGGCAGAATTCACGGAATATTCACATATGGCGCGTGTCATTGGTGGAAGGCAATCGTTCGATTTAGTGCGGCGACGTACACTAGGGGGACCGTTGTAACAAAATCTTCTCGCTGTTGGCGTGCTTTCACTTTCACTCGGAGTATTCACGGTTTACCGATGATTCCCTCCGGACCTTCGCCCCACTCATCATCATCGTTCACCCCGTGGATATGCTGTGGAATTTTCATTTGTATGTAAAATAACTACGACGAAAATTGCACAGGAGACACATGTTGTGATCGCCAGCAGTCATTTAACTCATAGCCGTGCTCCTCGTAAAGGCCTAGCGACATTGTCGGCAAGAAGCCGGCGTCGGCGCGGCGCCTCACTGCTTCGCCGCCGTTCCTGGATAAGTGCCGCTTCTATGCTTGTGTGTGCATAGTTGCATTTTACGGACTTGTGCACCAGCATTGCTAACGCTGGTTCGGCCGACACTATAGAGTACCAGCTGATAATTCGAATTCGCTGACTGAAAGGGTCTTAAACATCCGGCGGGTTCATATTAAGAGATTGGTGTGTTGCGGTGCTACCATGGAACCCACGTAAGCTTACACATATGCTACGAATGTTTATTGTTTTATTACGCCGAACAGAAGTCTGCCACTGGCACTACATGGGAGGTCAAGATATTGTGCCTATATCTAGCCGATGGTTGGTTTTCGGCTCTGTAGCGCGGGTGGTAGGTGTGTGTGGTGTTGCAATGGTTGCAATGGTTGCAATGATTGCAATGCTTGTGTGTGGTTCTATGCTTGTGCACGTGCCGAAAATATTGCATCATTCAATGCTGATTCAGTTGGCAATACCAAGAATTACGCCAACATAGCGAAGAATTCTCGCTTAGTCTAGACGGTTCAACTGCTAGTCCCTCTGGAGCATTCTACGAGGACCAACATTTAAACCAACTGGAGTAAGTGCTAGAGCGTAAAAGTTGAACCCCTGTAGTTACTCCCGCAGTTGGTCCAAAACTGGTTCAAAATCTGTGGCAGCCCATTTAGTCCCCTGAAAGACCAATGCCATGCCCCATTTTAGTCCTTTTCGGCTTAGTCATGTTCGTGGCCTGCACCGCTGCAGGTGATGGCGGTGCAGACATTCTTGCTCGGTGGCGTTATGTTCCTCGTGGCGCTGACCCGGGAAATCACTCTGCTCATTCCTTTCTGCTGCGCATTCGGGTGGCTCAGCAGTTCGCTGGACGTAATGCCCATGCCTGTGCTACAGCGCTTCCTTGTGCCGGATGCAGTCGAACGCCAGCTGAGAATCTGCCGGGCAGCATCGGGCATCGCGTGCCTCTTCGGACCAGTGCTCGTCAGTCAGTACACAGCCGCACTTCCGTTCATTTATTGCTGTTCATGCAAAGCCAGAAGCACGTTAAAGTGTAACACCTAAGAGTTATTTTAGAAGGTGAACTATTGCTTCTAAACATTATTGTCTTTAATCTCGCTATCATGGCTTCATTACCCGAAGTCGAACTGAAGGTCAAAGTTTCGTTTTCTGAGGTCGTGACGAAGCCCCAGCACCCGAATGTGAATGTGACGTCACGGCCTATTTAAAATTTGTCCGTCATCGAATACTATAATCCACGATAATGATAGAATTTCTGCCGTCATAATGGCGGATACTCTGGTGAACATGGTGGAGTCATTGTGCATAATGTTGTTTCGCCCTCCGAGCGGAAGGGAAGTGAGAGTGAGAAGGAGAGATGAGAGGATGAGGAGGAGGGAAAGCTGAAGGGTAGAACGAGTAAAGAGAGAGAGAGAATTTTGAATACGACGGATTTAGAGACTTCGAGGTTTTTTAACATCTCCGTACAGCATGCTACTGCTGTAGCACGCTACGTAAGTGGGTGGCTGCGGACGTCCACCAAAAACAGTGTACTGGCTTTGGAAACGCCGTTCTTGAAGCTACCTGGAAGGCTGCCCCATTGATTTCCGCAGTGATCTTCCGCGATGGCGAATCTCAGTCGTATACCTTCGTCTTCATGGTGTCCGGCACCCTGTCTTTGCTGGCCGGAATGCTCTGGCTGCCTGGTCTCAAGAAGGAGATGGAGGAGAACGACGCTAAGTACAAGGCTACCTTGGGACAGCCTTCGTTGGCCGGTGACCACCCCCTTTCCAATCACGTAATTATTACCCCATCACTTCTGACAGCCGTATTAATGGAACTCAAACACATCTGTAAAGGTGTATCGGGCTGGATAGAACCATGAGGAAAACCAACCGACTGTGATGCATTTTCATTCGTTAAATGATACTGATGTGACAACATCTACTATCTATATTTCCGTAAAGGAAGTTACGCCCCTCTAATTCTTGCAAAAACATTACATGGTATCAGATGACGTTTGTTTCTGCAAATCTCCTCACTGTTTTCATTTAACCAACGCCAGAATTCCTTGTAGAAACCTTTCTAGGAAACTCTTCATTGTGCCGCAAACGACGACAGCAAAATCTGTCAGCAAAGAACATTCCAATTTTGCAGAGTACTTGGCTGCGACGTATTCGGAAATGTGGACAGTCGCGTTTGAGGCACCACACTCTGGAAGAGTTTGTGTACACAGCGAGTTTATCGCAGTTACACACCATACATAGTTGTCGCTGCGGAACGTTGGAACCGATTTGTTATCACGCAGGTTATTCGTATACTTGTTCGTTAGTTTTGTAAGTGTATAGGCGAGTTAATATAATCACCATTGCAATACTTGCCAAACTGCAGTGCTCGTTGTTTTCATTGAACACTAACCCTAGATTTCCTTTTAGTAACTTTTCTGGGAAATTTCCCTTTGTTTCAATGTTTCACAAAAGACGACACCAAAGTCTGTCAGTAAAGGACATTTTCCTATTTGTCGAAGTATATGGCTGGGTGATTCCACGTAAGATCGAACAAACGATGGCTGGTCGACCTCTCAAATTTATTTGAAAATTTTATATATTATTGCCTGATGAGTGGAAAGAAGAGATCCGCAATTTGTTTTGCCGCCAAAAATTTTTTCGAACCACAGGAAATCAATAATGACGAAGAGGTGGAGTCTAGCGCTCATCCGCTCTGCTGTTTTGGCCAACTTTCGTTATGAACTGCACAAAATATATAAAGTTAGGTCGCTGAAATTTATTTACCTAAATATATGCATGTTTTTGCTTCTGCTCAGATATTTTTAGTTTTTATGTGTGGTGTAGATGTTTTTATAAAAAACCTCAAAAATGGCCCAATCGGCAAAATTTTCTTTACTTTGAAGGTCTTTATCTCAAAAAAGCCTTGTAGCAGAGCGACAAAAATTCTGCATTACGTTCTTCGCATGCTTATCTACCAAACTGCCAAATCTTGTATTTATATAACTTTTCAGTAAAGAGATATGATCGGGCTAACTTCGAGAAAACACCGAACAATGAAAACTTCTGACGACAATTTAAAAAAAAAACCCATTTTTTAAATTTCTTAAATTTTGTCCACTTATTCTCCTCCACATCAGCTTTCACAATCATTAAAAACATGTTGCATAATGTCGTTGCACTAATAGTTACGGCCCCTCCAATGAGACCCTTTGGCAAGGATGGGCAATTCCGACTTCTTGCCCAGCAAGTGTATAAAATGCAGGCAGGATTGAATTTCTTTTTATTAAAAGGTCATCATCATCAGCCTGTCTACGCCCACTGCAGGGCAAAGGCCTCTCCCATGTTCCGCCAATCAACCCGGTCCTGTGCTTTCTGTTGCCACGTTATACCTACAAACTTCTTAATCTCATCTACCCACCTAATTTTCTGTCTTCCCCTCACGCGTTTACCCTCTCTTGGAATCCAGTCAGTTACCCTTAATGACCACCGGTTATCCTGTCGACGTGCTACGTGCCCGGCCCATATCCATTTCTTCTTCTTAATTTCAACTATGATATCCTTAACCCCCGTTTGTCAGCAGGTCAGCAGGTACCTAAAAAGGTACCTTAAAAGGTCAGCAGGTACCTAAAAAGGTGTCGCCGGCACTGAAGACGTAAATATTGAAATTATTTGGTCACTGCAGCGGCCACGAGCTCGGATCTACCGAGTAGGCGCGCGCGCACCCGAGATGCTCGTTGTAAGAGACGGCGCAGTGAGAGCTCGTTGTCGCGCTCTGAGTTCGAAACAGCAACACCTCTCGGGTGACTTGAACGCACGTGCACTGGAGCTTCGCTATTCTATCCGCCCTCTGTTCACATCTCAGCTAGGCGCTGATAACGCGGCGGAGATGGAAGCAAGATGAAAACTCTATAAGGGAGCTATATGAGCGCTCGCTTCACGCACGCTGCTGCCACAGAAACTGCGCTGCGCCAGTTGCGATCAGTGGAAAGCATGAACGTGGCGCTCCAGTGGCAAAGCAAAATATGAATTGTCAAAGGAAAGAAAAGCAAAACTATTGGTAACCGGATGCGCTTGTCTATATTAGATGTCGGCAGCAGACGGCGTGAACTGGCCGCGCGTTCGGTGCGCTGTTCACACTTCATTCGGCGCGGATAGTTCTTGTGCTTTGCTCTTACTCTACTCCTCCTGTGCGTCTCATGACGAGAAAGTATAGCTCTGAAGAGTCTATTGTGGAGACTACCTTTCGAGGCACAAGAAGCTTAAAGGAGTACTGACACGATTTAAAAAAAAATTCGGATTGTTGCTCTAAATAAAAATACTGGTGTCGAGAAACCTAAAACGACTATTATCGTGCCTAGGGATGCATCCTATATATTTTAATTAGCGCCACCTTAAAAAGACACTTTCGGTTTCGATATCGAGGGGGTGGCTTCTCAGTGTCGTTTCATAGCAGTGTGACGTCACGGAGATACAGAAATTCGCGACGTACTAGCGGCAAATCCGTCATCTGCTCGTGGTGCAATAGACAACGATGAGTGAATTGTCGTCCAGTGACCCTGACAGTGATTTCTACGATTTAGGCTGCATGCAGGACGCAGAACTCGCGAACTCGGAGGAACTGTCTTGACTTGTCGGGATAATGTCCTTGCAGTGTGGCTGGCTTGCATATGCTCAGCGACGAAAACTTCAAAGTCAAATTAAAATATTTTATACGTGTTCTCTGACTCCAGTGTGTGGACAGCGTGGACACTGCATACCAACGAAGCAAAAAATGTCCATTTTGCGATGTCTCAAAATCGTGTCAGTACTCCTTTAATTATTGCAAAGAAGCCAAAATTTCGCAGAGTTACCGACCTAGACATAAATGCTTTGAAGGAACGTTTAACGCCCGAAAGATCAGTGACTGTCAGTGAGACGGACTACTTGTGCTACGCGTGCTTTTGCTACCACTGCAATGAAAGATCTTCACGGAACGCACAGTTTAACGATGACATTCTTATGCCCCCTGAAAATGAAATCGACGCAATTAACCAGATCACTGCGACTACCGGTGCACGTGCGTCCAAGTCACCCGAGAGGTGTTGCTGTTTCGAACTCAATCGGTCTGAGGACGCGAAAACGAGCTCTCACTGCGCCGTCTCTTACAACGAGCATCTCGGGTGCGCGCGCGCCTGGTCGATAGCCCCTCGCTCGTGGCCGCTGCAGTGACCAAATATTTTCAAAATTAACGTCTTCAGTGCCGGCGACAGCTTTTTAGGTACCTGCTGGCCTTTTAATAAAAAGAAATTCAATCCTTTTTCAAAATTGGCTAGCGCGAAAATCGACAAGGACTGAGAAGGAACACTGCTGTACAGGACAGGCGCTAGTGTTCATCAGTGTTCCTTCTTAGTCCTTGTCGATTTTCGCGCTAGCCAATTTTGAAGATTATGAACCAAGTAGCCCAACAACGTATACTATTAAAAATTCAATCCTGCCTGCATTTTATACACTTTCTGGGCAAGAAGTCGGAATTGCCCATCCTTGCCAAAGGGTCTCATTGGAGGGGCCGTAACTATTAGTGCAACAACATTATGCAACATGTTTTTAATGATTGTGAAAGCTGATGTGGAGGAGAATAAGTGGACAAAGTTTAAGAAATTTAAAAAATGGGGTTTTTTTTTAATTGTCGTCAGAAGTGTTCATTGTTCGGTGTTTTCTTGAAGTTAGCCCGATCATATCTCTTTACTGAAAAGTTATATAAATACAAGATTTGGCAGTTTGGTAGATAAGCATGCGAAGAACGTAATGCAGAATTTTTGTCGCTCTGCTACAAGGCTTTTTTGAGATAAAGACCTTCAAAGTAAAGAAAATTTTGCCGATTGGGCCATTTTTGAGTTTTTTTATAAAAACATCTACACTACACATAAAAACTAAAAATACCTGAGCAGAAGCAAAAACATGCATATATTTAGGTAAATAAATTTCAGCTACCTAACTTTAATATATTTTGTGCAGTTCATAACGAAAGTTGGCCAAAACAGCAGAGCGGATGAGCGCTCCACTCCACCTCTTCGTCATTATTGATTTCCTGTGGTTCGAAAAAATTTTTGGCGGCAAAACAAATTGCGGATCTCTTCTTTCCACTCATCAGGCAATAATATATAAAATTTTCAAATAAATTTGAGAGGTCGACCAGCCATCGTTTGTTCGATCTTACGTGGAATCACCCGGCTTCAACGTATCCGTATTTGCGAGCATCCGCATTTGAGGCCCTACCCTGTGGAAAACTTTGTGTACACAGCGAGCTTATCGCGGGGACACATCATACAATTCGTAGTTGTCGTTGTAAAATGTTGGAAATGATTTATTATCGTGCAGACTATTCGCGTGCTTGTTTTCTTCTTTTGGCAAGAACGCGCTTGTACTTGAATAGAAAGTGTTCCTAACCTGTTGCGGTCAATGAAAACTTCGCGAGAAGTCGCGGAAACTCTTGCTACATCCTCGCACTCTCGCGATATTCAGTAAAAGATCAGTTTCCTAAAGACAAGCAACCGCTCTCAATTTCCAACTCGTATAATCATTACAAGCAAAATAGGGGAAGAATGTGAATATAGCTTTCGCACTTTGGAGCAGCATTCTAAGTTATTTCATTATGATGCGTGCAGAAACATATAGTTTTCAAGCTCTTCATCTTTCACAGAAACAAGAAAACGAACGCAGGCCATGTCTGCTGTGTCGTGTTTGCGAATTGTCCAACTTCCTGAATGTTCATCTTGAAGTTCGTGAAGATTTGCCACTTTTGGCAGCGATACCCAAATAATACAAGTAATTTACGTCTCGTACCCACAGTGCCATTCAGGCATTAGAGTGGGAGGGGGGGGGGGTATACATTGCATTTTGAACACCCAATGGTAGTCCACAATAAACAATCAGTTACAACATTGATGACAAATACGCCATACATTACAACAACATCGGTAGACAAGAAGGGGAAAAAAACACACACAATCATGAGCACTAAGAAGCAACACTAGCATATATGAATGTCAATGTAAATCACCAATATAAAAAAAAAGAAATCTTTCTTAGATGCAGAAAAAAAGAAGGCAACAACACTGTACAAATATAAAACAAAGAAGAACTAGTAATAAGAAATAAACTTTGTATAAAAACCAACTACAGCCGAAGACAGAACGAGATGTCAAAGAGCGGCTACAAAAGTTTCCTTATCAAATAATTCGTGCTTACCAAGTCATAGCCTATTTCATATTCTTCCGCACAAAATGTTTTCGTTTTTTTCTTAGAAATTGCGTTTATGCGACGATGCACCGTTGCCAACTCTCTGAACTTGCAATCCTCTCATGAAAATACTGTAATCTTGAACTATTCATGTAATTGTACTTTCCACTAGTTTTGTTATAAAACGCTGATTGGAAAATTAAGTTTATATCAATGTGAACAAGAAACTTATACGTCAGCTCCACAAGCGAAACGGGTCTTACATTTAAACGAATCAATGTCATCTACACACCTGTCGAATGCGGAATAAACTATTTGTCATCTTGACAATCATAGGTGTCGATCGAATGTGCGAAACAGAGTAACCTTTATCTCTTGAAACACATTAGCTGCCGCAGATGGGAGAAGGGTGTGTGAAGCATGGGCTGTCTATAACACTGATGTCTCGGCTTTCAGGCTGCGGGAGATGGAGCTAGTGCAGGTGCTCCAGGAGCCAGCGGAGGAGGCACTGCTGCTAACCACGGTGATCCGGTGGCGGAACCACCACGACCGGACGCCGCTCCCGTTTAGCCATAGTCGTCGCTTCGGTCTTGGTGGAGCTTTGGGAGATTGCCACGCCACCAGCTGGACTTCTAGAGGCAACTGGCGTGACCGTCTTCTTGTTGGCACATTTTTTTTTAATTTCGTTCTAAAACCATTATTGACACTCTGTGGATGTCCCTCTCAATAGAAATGCGTTTTTCGAACACATCGGCGTCTGAGCTTTCTTGCCGGGATTTCCTTCAGCTATATCGATTGTCTTCTCATCAGGTACGGCGTGATTATTGTGGACCAGTAACTACGTGTCAATGTTAGCTATAGCAAAACTCCATGATAATAAACTTGAAGGAAAAAAACGTTTTTGTAGAAATTCACCTGCTAAAATTTGTTTTAAGCTGGAAAATTGCATTTCAGACATAATACAAGGTTACGCTCGCAAACATATGAAAGCATTTGTCTCAGCCAGATTGCCAAATGTGAAGTGGTCGAAGGGTGCATTAAGGTGCAAGTGTCGAAAGATATGAGGGACATACAGGACATACTACACCGATACATGTCGCACCGAGGTGGTGAGTACGGATTGCCGAGATGATGTTCATGACTATTCTTGGCCAATTCTAAATTATGGGTATTTCCCACTGGTTAGATGTCCGAGTATAAGGAAGCAGAACAGAAGGCAAAAAGAAACTTGGGAATAGACAAATTACAAATTGAAAATAGAACATTTTCAGTGAAAATCTTCGCATCAGGAGCACAGCCGTTGGTGAGGAAGTGACTTCAAGAAATAGTGCTAATGCCACTGCTATAAGACATTTTAAACAGTTACTTTTTATTTGAACTTCTGCTTTTTTTCTAAAGCCTCCTGTTTACGGCCAATCACTTTCAGTGGGGTGAGCCACCCCGACAGGAACCAAACAAACAACCAATTGACGATTACATCGCAACCGAAGTCTGCTCTAGGCAACAAAGGGAGTGACGCGAAGCAATGGGCCCCTAATCCAGGGGCACCAACCAAAGGAGACTCCGCGTAATAAAAATAGTCTCTCCCTCTTTTTCTGATAAGAACTTGCCATACACTCTCTTGCCGCTCTTTCTTTAAAAACTTCCGCTAAAATTTTAGAGCGCAGCTCTTAGGCGTCTGTTCCTGCGTTGAGCGGCGTCGACGTTTCGTAACTGGCAGAGCGAACGAGGACGAAAGAGAGCGAACGCGGAGTCTGTGGATATCACGAGCCACTGAACTGGCTTCGCTTGCTCCGTCACGCGCGCTGGCCCCTCGGTCGGAGCTCGTGCGCATGCAGGGCTGGCAGGTGCACGGCGGCTGGCTCCACTTGTCGTAATGGAGCTGTCGTCGTTTCGCTTGGTTCGCGACGCCTGCAGTGCACAGAGTGGTGTGCGCGGCACTCGAGCGCTGGCAGTTTCGGCGGCAATACGTAACGAATGTTACATTGCTACACAGTTGGCACTGCCACAACATGAAACGTATCCGTTCTTTTAGAGCGCAGCTCTTAGGTGGCCGTTCCTGCGTTGAGTGGCGTTGGCGTCGTAGTAACCGGCAGAGCGAACGCGGAGCACAGCGGAGGATGAAAGACGGCGATAGCGAGGAGAGCGCGAGGAGGAGGGAAGGACAGTGGTGATACCACAGGTTCCGCGGCGGCCACCCGCGGCGCCGCAGTAGTGCGAGCCGTCGTGTGGTCGCCGATGACGTCATCAGTGAGATATGCGGCGAGGACGTCCACCGGTACCATATATGGAAATAAAGCGCTGTATGAACGGAGGCCTGTCTTCGGCGGCTGTTGTGGAACGCGCTCACGCGCTGCCTTCCGCGGCCTCCCGGTTAACGAGGCAGTCGCGCTACGCTCCGTCTGTGGCGGTTGATGTGAAATGGGCTGCACGAAATTGTCCGCGCCAGTCACGCTACTCACGGCATGGTATGCAACTGTACGTACATACATGTCTCTCTCTAATTGAATCAAAACGTCAGGTTGGACGAGTTGGTAATTAAACATACTTTTTGCGATATGGGCAGCGCGACCCGGACGGAGGACTAAAGGAACGGAAACAGACTTCTCTCAAATTGTTGTGCTCAACTTATCGCAAAATCAGAACACCTAAACAGCTGCGCTAAGAATTCGCATTAGGCTGTATCGTAATCGGCGGTGAATTTTTTTTCATAAACTAGGTTTGTCTCACGCTTTAATTGAAATTTTTGTTTACAAACTTCAGGTTGCCTCATACGCGTGGTCAATAATTTTGTGGATTTAAAATTAGATTAACAGTTTTTCCCGTGCCTAAAACCACAGTGCGGAGCACCAGATGAAATTTGATTACCTCGGTATCTAAACGAAAATTGACATTCCTTTTTCAAGAAAAGACACAGCGACTTTGGTATCTGCGTTCGCGCGGAATCTGCAGCGAACAACATGGTGCGATGCAAATAAGCAGTAGGAGCCACTGCACAGAAAAGACCCGACGTGTAGATTTTATATGTCACAGGGACTAACCAGGCAAGATGAAACGTGCACACGAAATACCTCAAGCACAAGATTAGGCAGTAGGTCTCGCCCACGTGCACCACATGTAACACTCGGGAAGACTTAAAGCACGTACTCCGCGACTGTTCCCGTTACGACGCCGAGCGACAGATTCTGATGGCAGCACTTCATTTGCAACGTGGCTCGAGCTTGGAGCTGCGGCACCTTCTCGGCCCGCGGCAGGAGAGTGGTTGTGCGATGCGCAACACAAAAGAGCTGTTGGTGTTCTTGAGGAACACTCGACTTAACGAAAGTTTATGAATGACTATTTTGTGTTAATATGTGCATTTGTGACTGTGCGTACTCTTTGTGTGCATATGTGATCAGTGTATATACCGTAGTCATCACCTGACACCTGGCGTAGCAAGCCAGGCGACAAACCAGGCTAACCTCTTCGGGATTTTTCATTGAAAATTATTATCTATCTAAACGTGACGCTAATATAAGCTCATTGTTTTCTTCTGTATTTAGCCGCCGCTTAGATGTGGTCGCCGCAGCTTGCAGGCCGTGTCCTCAAGCTTGGTGACAAAACACCTTAGGCGCAAAGCTACCCCAGCGGGTGTATACACTACGTGAATACGTGTCTTGTTAAACAGGACTCAACACGATTATTGAGGGAGGAGTGTTGAGCTATACACAGCGATCAAGATGTCCGTAATGTGAAGGAGAAGTTCAAGAGGCAGTTCAAGAGGCAAGAACTGCGCCATCTTCGAACTGCCCAAGTCCTCGCACTTCCCCTGCTAACGTAGTCGCCGTATCTGTCGATGGTGTTCCTTCATTTGCCCTTGTAGACACCGGCGCAGCCGTTTCTGTTATAGCCGCAAAGCTCTGCCGTTCACTACGCAAAGTGACCACGCCGCTCTCTGGACTGTCGCTACGCACGGCCAGCGCACAGCACATTACACCTCTCGCAGCCTGTACTGCCCGCGTATTCATACAAAGCACTATGTACGTCGTGGAGTTTATTGTTCTCAATGCCTGCTCGCACGACGTCATCCTCGGGTGGGATTTTCTATCACGTCACAATGCCGTCATCGACTGCGCACGCGCTGAAGTTGAATTTTCGCCGCTGTGTGCAGAGCCATTCCACGAAGCTCTTGTTCAGCTGCCTAAACTCGTCGTGCGCGAGGACACCGACATTCCGCCTGCCTCTCTTGCCATTGTCCCTGTCTTTTGCGGTGGCCTCAACGATGCTACGGTCTTGTTCACACCTTCCGACACCTTCATGAGTAGCAGAGCCGTGCCACTGCCTTCTGCTGCACTTGACATCGCTGCCGGCCACAGCAATATTTTTGTCTACAATTCCCTCTCCGCACCGGTTACGTTGCTTGTCGGCGAATGTCTCGGTCGCATGGAAGAGCTTGACCCTTCGTTCTTTCTGAACGTGCCAGACGAATCGTGTCATACTGACTCGAGCGACCTTCTTGCCCTTTCAACACAGGAGGGCTCGTCGAGTGAAATATTCACGAGTTCAATCGCTGATACCCTGGCTGCCGAAGAACGCGCCGCGCTTCTTCGACTTCTCCAACACTTCACGACTTCGTTCGATGTTTCTCAGCCGCAGTTGAGCCGCACGTCGGAAGTCCACCACTACATTGACACCGGTTCGCACCAGCCATTGCGTCAAAGACCGTACCGCGTCTCTGCTGCAGAGCGTCGCGTCATCAACGACCAGGTCGAAGATATGCTACGCCGTGGCGTTATTCAACCATCCCACAGTCCTTGGGCATCTCCTGTCGTGCTAGTTCGCAAGAAGGACGGGTCTATTCACTTTTGCGTCGACTACCGTCGCTTAAATAAGGTGACGCGGAAAGACGTCTATCCTTTGCCGCGCATCGACGACGCCCTTGACAGCCTTCAAGGAGCAGAATTCTTCTCGTCCTTAGACTTACGTTCTGGCTACTGGCAGGTTCCGATGGCTGAAGCTGATCGCGAGAAAACTGCATTTATTACACCTGATGGGCTGTACGAATTTAACGTGATGCCCTTAGGCCTTTGCAACGCACCTGCCACGTTTGAACGACTCATGGACAACACATTGCGCGGCCTCAAGTGGTCTATGTGTTTATGCTACCTCGACAATATTGTCGTTTTCTCTCCCGATTTTCCTACCCATCTACATCGGCTCAGACAGGTTTTGACGTGTTTAACCAACGCTGGACTGCAACTCAACCTTAAGAAGTGCCGCTTCGCCGCGCGGGAGCTGACCATCTTAGGCCACATAGTATCTAAGCACGGTGTTCTACCCGACCCTGCGAAACTTCGTGCCGTCGCCGAGTTCCCGAAGCCTGTTACCATCAAAGAGCTTCGAAGTTTTGTCGGACTATGCTACTACTTCCGGCGCTTCGTCCGAAATTTCGCGTCCATCATGTCGCCGTTGACCCAGCTCCTACGCGGTGACACAGACCTCTCCTCCTGGTCTCCTGAGTGCGACGTCGCGTTTGCTACACTCCGTCGTCTGCTCACTTCTCCTCCCATCCTTCGCCATTTCGACCCAACAGCTGCAACTGAAGTGCATACAGACGCTAGTGGGGTCGGTCTAGGCGCTGTCCTCGCCCAACGTAAGCCCGGCTACTCCGAATACGTCGTCGCCTATGCGAGTCGCACGCTGACAAAAGCAGAGACCAATTACAGCGTCACTGAAAAGGAGTGCTTAGCTCTAGTATGGGCGCTTACCAAGTTCCGCCCGTATTTGTACGGTCGCCCGCTCGACCTGGTAACGGATCACCATGCCCTTTGTTGGCTCGCCACGTTGAAAGATCCGTCTGGCCGACTAGCCCGTTGGGCACTCCGAATTCAGGAGTACGATATTCGCGTCATCTATCGCAGCGGACGCAAGCACTCTGACGCGGACGCCTTGTCTCGTTCGCCTCTACCTCCAGACTCGGCCTGCGCAACGAACTGCACACACTCAGTCACATCTCACGACATTGACTCCATAGCTACAGAACAACGCCGTGACCCATGGATCGCTTCTCTTTCCGGCTATCTTTCGGGAGCCTCGACCACTCCTGCATCCCGATCTCTCCGCCGCCAAGCTGCCCATTTCGCCATTCGGGATCGGCTGCTACACCGACGGAACTACGCTCCCGCAGGCCGTAAACGGCTCTTGGGCATTCCCCGCAGCTTAAGATCACAAATATGTGCTGCCTTCCACGACGATCCACAATGTGGCCATGCCGGAGTTTTCAAAACCTATGAACGTATTCGCCATCGCTACTACTGGCTAGGCATGTACAATTTTGTACAAAAATTTGTTCAGTGCTGCCCTGACTGTCAGCGTCGCAAATCACCGCCTTCACGCGCGTCTGGAGCCTTGCAGCCACTTCCGTGCCCTGCCAACCCCTTCGACCGCGTCGGCATAGATCTCTACGGCCCACTTCCAATGACACCGGATGGCAATCGGTGGATCATAGTCGCTGTGGACCATTTGACACGCTACGCCGAAACTGCTGCTCTGCCAAGTGCCACAGCGCGGGACGTAGCGTCTTTCGTCCTACGCCGATTCATCCTTCGACATGGCGCACCTCGGGAACTCCTTAGTGACAGAGGTCGAGCCTTCCTCTCGGAAGTCGTCGAAGCTCTGCTTTCTGAATGCCACGGTGTTCATCGACGGACCGCGGCATACCACCCGCAGACTAACGGGCTCACCGAACGATTCAACCGCACCCCCGGTGACATGCTCGCGATGTACGTGACATCCGATCATGGTAACTGGGACCGCGTTCTTCCCTTCATAACGTTCGCATACAACACCGCGACACAGGCTACCACGGGATTCTCACCTTTCTTCCTCCTGTATGGCCGCGAACCTTCGCACACCATCGACACTCTCCTACCATATCGTCCGGACGCTTCCGAATGCCCACCTGTGTCCGGAGCTGCCCGACAAGCGGAAGAGTGCCGTCAACTCGCGCGCACCTTTACATCCCGAGAACAACAGCGCCAGAAGGAAAACAACGCCGACTCACTTCCAAGTCCCAGCTATTCCCCTGGATCTCTTGTATGGCTGGCTGTTCCTTACCAAGCTCCTGGGCTTTCCTCAAAGCTCGTCCCAAAGTACGAAGGGCCTTACCGTGTTTTGGAGCAAACATCCCCGGTGAACTTTATCATTGAGCCAGTTTCCCCATCTGACGACATGCGCCGGCGTGGACGTGACCTCGTCCACGTGGCACGTCTCAAGCCATACCACAGCCCTCTGCCTCCAGACTCGTAGGTCGCCAGGATGGCTCTTTTTCGGCGAGGGCGAATTGTGAAGAAGAAGACGCGTCTCCGGTCAGCAGTATCGCCAACGCTCGCCTCGCGCTGCTGGTCGCTGGCATCCCAATTCACTATACACAGCTCCAAAAGCGCTTCGACCAACCCTTGGTGGAATGCGGACTGTTCGCGGGCGTATAGACTAAGAAAAGCTGCATGGAAAAAATTACTTTTCAACCAGTGCCCTCGCAACTGGAGTGACTATAAGTATGCCGCCGCGAGTTTTAAAAGAACCGTTGCCATTGCGAAGGACAAATTTGACAGTGAACGTTCTGAGTTTCTCTCAAAGACAGCAAACAGAAAAGCACTATTTCGCTTTCTGAGAACCAAGAAAGTTCTTCCAGTACTGAAAACCGTAGAATCTGTAGTATCAACACCAAGTGAACTGAAGTCCTTTCTCGAAGACATCGCTCAGGGCCTAGAGAGTCGCTTTACGACTGTTCTCTTATACCAACCCCAGACCCCTAAGAGGGGTGAGGATTTTGAGGAGGTCACAGCTGCTGAGCTAGTAAATGTGGTAAGAACGCTGCCTAATTCCGCTCCAGGTCCTGATGGTATCACGACGTCGGTAATAAAAGCAGTACATAAGATATACCCCCTTGGCCTACTCGAAATTGTGAATCACTCAATTAGAAATTCTTGGATCCCAGCTGATTGGAGAGTTGCAAAAGTTATTCCGTTATTAAAAAAGCAAGGCGCGGGGTTTACCTTAGATAATATCAGGCCTATAGCACTCACATCAAATCTAGTAAAACTCGTCGAGAGAATTTTACATAGCCGGGTAGATCGCTGGATGTCAGAAAAAATGACACTGAGCCCATGTCAAATTGGTTTCAGGCGTGGTTGTTCCATTTGGTGTGCACATGTTGATCTAGAAAGTAGAATACAGCTTGCTCGATATCAGAAACAATATTCAGCTTTAGTAACCTTAGATATCACCAAAGCCTATGACAGTGTGGAGCATGTGAAACTGATAAATTCGCTTCAGAACTTAGGACTGCCAGAATACTTTGTGGCATGGGTCTATGCTTTCTTGAGGGATAGAGAATTTTATTGCTCGCAATCTGGTGTCAGTTCTTCAAAATATAAGCAAACGAGAGGCCTCCCGCAGGGTTCAGTGTTATCACCCTTATTATTTAATATTCTACTATGTTCTATTCCCATACAGCAGAACGTGCAGGTGTATGTGTATGCCGATGATATCGCATTTTTCGCTACGTCAGCAGACATTCACACTCTTTACCAAACCCTGCAGAAATATATGAATAGCCTGGAAACGTGGCTAGAGGGTATTAATTTATCGCTAAATATTAATAAAAGTGCAATTGTTGTTTTCGCACAAAATGTACCAGTGCAAATGTCATTACTTTACCGACAAGCCGTGATACCTCAGGTCGAGTCAATTAGGTATTTAGGAGTAACCTATACCGACAAACTTGACTGGAGACCCCATATAGAAAACATGGCTACTAAGGGAGCACGCGCAGTAGGGATGCTGCGTAGGCTCAGCAATAAACGTGCCGGTTTGCGCAGAGACGTGCTCGTCATGATTTATTGCATGTACATTCGACCAATTCTAGAATTCGGCTGCGTTTTGTTTTCTGGCTCTCCGGCTTATAAAGTTCGACCATTGGTTTTGTTAGAACGTGAATCATTACGATTATGTCTGGGGCTACCAAAATTTGTTGCAAACAATATTCTATACGAAGAATCACGCCTGCCGTCTCTTATCAAAAGATTTCATATTTTAACAGTACGTACATTCCTAAAAATCTATGCTTCTCCACAGAGGAGGTCACAGTATGTCTTCATTAACCAGCAAGCCTCATTTTTTAACCACCAATGGTCTAGATTACGTTGCCCCCAGGTCATTTTTACACAGAGACTTTTGGACCCATTAAAAGTTCACCTCTGGGAAGTACAGATACTCAGCACTGTAGAAACAATTAGGATTGAATTTGATGATATATATCCCAAGAACGCGAAAAATTTACCATATAAATATCTAAATTGCATTTTGGAAGATCATCTGGCCACTTTAGAAACTAAGACTGTGATAGCGACTGATGCGTCCGTTTGTGAAGAGAAGGCAGGTGTGGGAATTGTATCATTCTCTCTAGACTGGTCATTCTCGATTCGGTTACCGGACTTCACCCCTATTTACCAGGCTGAATTGCTGGCAATAGTCCTAGCATTGAGTAAATTGCCCCAGTGTCTATCAGCAGTGGTTGTACTAACAGACTGCCTCTCTGTCTGTTCTGCGTTAAGTGCACCTAATTTATCGAGTACCATACAGACGTTCTATTCCATGATTCCCAGGCATGTACGGCTGGTTCGATTAGTGTGGGTACCAGGCCATAGAGGGCTAGCACTCAATGAATATGCGGATGCACTGGCAATATCATCCCATGATGGCCCTATTTTGTCTGTATTGCCCACGTCAGCGTATGTCACAGCAGCGAGATTTGAAAAGCGTACCACGGCCAATAACTTCGATAAATCTCCTTTGTTTTCATCAGATTTCCCACAGCTAAAGTTTCCTTGGAAGAGCAGATGGTGTTCATCTAGGAAGGAAGAAATACAAATTACAAGGCTACGCTGTCGAGTCCCACCACTGAACTTTTACCTTCACAGGTCGGGTCTGGCTCAGTCACCGTTATGCCTCCACTGCAATGAGAGGGAATCTCTGGAGCACTTCTTTTTGACGTGCCGAAGCTTTAAAACACAAAGAAAAAGACTACTAGAAGAACCCCTGCGGAAGTTGGGCTTGAATTTGTCACTTCCGGTGATTCTTTCATTTGGGGCAACCATATTTGGTTTTAGCCACAGGAGCGCTTTCAACGCTGTCTCTAATTTTTTACGAGAATCCAAAAGAATTGAATGTTGAGTGTAGCCTCAGTTGTCGTATATGCAACTGTATATATATTTTTTTTATTGTTCTTGTTGTTGTTTTCATATAGGCGTTTTTTTTTCTTTTTTCTCTTCTTTAAATCTTGCGAGTTTATATGTAAAGGCTAAACATTTCATTTCAGCTTTTTCCTTCACGAAGTGAATTAGTTTCCTAAGCAAAGCACCGTCCGCTTCATGGCCTATCCCCCGCAGTGGGTTGAGCCAAAGTACTGAGGAACCAACCAACCAACCAACCAACTTTCTGGACGGTGCTCTGCCCCGACTCGCTGTGTTTGTCGCTGTGTTTGTTCCGAGCGCCACCACAGGAACGCACCGCCAATAAACCTCTTCTCAGTAACAATAAAATTCACGCCCGCCGAGGCAGTGTAGTGGTTATGGGGTTCTACTGCAGACGCAAGGGTCGTCGGATTGAATCCCAGCCGCATTTCAGTGGAGGCGAATGCTAGAGGCACGTGAACTTAAATTTAGGTGCGCGTTAAAGAACCTCAGGTGGTCGAAATTTCCGGAGCTCTCCGCCACGGCGCCCCTCATAAACATATCGTGGTTTTCGGACGTAAAACTGCAACAATCATTAAGGATAAAATTCGATAACTCGACTGCCAGGAATCAAGCAATTAAGCAATATTGCGCGCCACTTCGTTGCAGCACTGTCCATTGCACTGACGTCGACATTTACCGTAAGGGCGGAGCCGGTCAGCGTTCTTCTCCTGTGGGTATCATGTCCATATTTACGTTTTATCTGCTTTATACATAGTTATCTGATAATTATTCCTTATTTCCTTAGGCAGTCATGTGTATGTGCAATTACTACAGTACGCAGTGCAGAAGAGAAGGAAGAAGCAGAAGAAGAAAGGCTGCCAGCGTGCTTCCATCGGTGTTTCGACCTCGAGCGAAATCTTTAATTTTTAACCGTCACTTTGAACACGAAAGGAATGAAGAAGTCACAGGGACACCATGGAGGCCGCGGCTCTCCATCCAAGGTCCACGAAGGCTCGTCACCGAAATCTGAAGCAGCCCACGAAGAGGTGAGCGAGTGCCATTAGCTGTCCTTCAAGTACATGTATTGTTTTCCACGGTCTGGACTGATCGCTTACAAGATCGCTTACAAAAGTGTGCTTGCAACGAGAACTATCAGAAGAACAACCTAAAGAAACTACAAAAAAAACGTAAAGCTTAAAAAAAACAAAACGAGAACACAAAGAAAATGTCAAGCCTAAATGCTAGCTAACTTCGCGCACTTCTGTAGAGATACGGTTTTCCATCTTTCGAGACGCCGCTTGAGAAAGCTCAACTCCCGTGTTAGTCTCCCCATCATCGCCCTCGAGTCCCAGTACGATATGCAGAATAGAGGAGGGGGGGGGGGCGAGATGAACCAGGCAAGCATAAGAAATTAGAAGATGCAAACCACCAAGGAAAAACAGGCAAAAGAAAAGAGCGCTCTAATTTCTCGAAGCATGCATCAACTAGCCCAACGAAACGCTTTACTAATGCAAGCATAGAATTGTTATATTGCAGAAAGCTAGTTCTCTGCTGGTGTGAATTCTCGGTAGTAGCCTAATACCGAATGAGCTACCCTCTTATACTTCATTTGCCTCAAGAACACTAGACGAAAAAAAAAACGCGTCTATAATTATCGTTTCACGAAGCGTCACAAAATGTTGATACTATCGTCCGGTAACCCGCTATTCCGTAAATCCCTATGCGGACAAGCTAAAAAACTCTATGTTCCAGTACCCCGCCACGGTGGTCTAGTGGTTATGGCACTCGACTGCTGACCCGAAGGTCGCGGGATCGAATCCCGGCCGCGGTGGCTGCACTTTCGATGGAGGCGAAAATGTTTGAGGCCAGTGTACTTAGATTTAGGTACACGTTAAAGAACCCCTGGTTGTCGAAATTTCCGGAGCCCTCCACTACAGCGTCTGTAATAATCATCGTGGTTTTGGGACGTTAAACCCCAGATATTAGATCTATATGTTCCAGTGAGTTCCAACGCATAACATTATGGCGCCTTTAGCGCCGAGCTATTGCAATAGCTGTTTCTGGCGGTGTAGAATCGTTACCAGGAAAAAAATATTACCAAAACGAAAAGCGTGTATTCCTGCGTTTAAATATTATAACAAACCTCGTGTACTGAAAACGCGTGTCCGTGTAGATTAGACCCTTCTGAAAAGCACTGCAAGACAGTTTTTCCGAAGCAGACTGCAGGATGACGTGAATTTTACGCTGCCTCACGCAGGGCAAGGGGAAGGCGATCGAGTCTGCCCCGGCAACCGGGCCTCGATTTGACGTGCCAGCTGACCACGAAGAGCGAGTGGCGTCTGTGCGTGCGCGCAAGAAAAGCGTAGCCGGACAGTCGACCGCTTCCCGTGCTTCCGGCACGACCGGCAAGAGTTCCCAGGCTAGCTCCAAGGCGTGCGCACTCGGCACGGACGTGAGGGCCTTCATGAAACAACTCGCTCAGGAGGAGCAAGAGGACGCGGCTCACTTTACTAGGGCCACGCTGCACGTGGAAGGGTCGAGGTCGCCAAAGCTGGACCCATTCGGTGAGTGGCCTTCCCCCTGCTGTGATTATAAGGTGTGACAATGCGTTGTTCTAAAGTGCGATGTCGTCGTACCTCTGCTGCATATATGCAAGATACGGGTCATGCTTGGTCAGGGTTGCCAGGTTTGGGTACTTCGCGCCAGTTTGGCTACCTTTTACAGCGATGTCGGCAGAAAAAAACGTCGTGGTCACTTCGCTAGTTTTCAGCCACTTTCTGTTCCCTCAATTTTTTTCCAAACTGTAGAAATGTGAAGACTCCGCACACTGGTGCTCTAGTATGTGGTGTGAGAACATGGCGGTTATTTCCTCTTTCCAGCTTCCAACATTGAATTTGGCGCTTGCAGCAAACAAAGGCATAGTCACCTGCCTGGGACTAAGGAAACGTGGCCGCTCGTGGCCTTAGTTTGCCCACCCCCTTTTTTCTAAGCGCTACATTGAACGGCGATGTCACGCGAACAAGGCAATCCGCTAGGCCCTCCGAACTCTGTATCGCGGGCGATATGCATTCAACATGAGAAATCGGTTGTCTGACAAACTGGTTATGTAAATTGTTAGGATGAAGTTCCGACTGCGACTAAAAAATAATAACTGTGCGCACTTCGTAATCCCGCATGACATTATTGTGAAGGTAAATTATAGGTTATGTTTGAATACCGGCAACCGTAATTTTCGGCGTACTAACGTCGTACAAAGTTTTGTCTTCGCAAAAGGCTGTTACTTCTGGTCCTTTTAAGAATATTCACGCAAGATGTGTGAAGTGTTATTTTTGCAATAGCACAAATCGTCACTACGCACGATATGATCGCCAAAATCCAAAATTTATGGTAAAATCCGGTAATTTCTGATTTTAAACTGTTCACACTGTTATTATACTTAGTTTCGCCAAACGTCCGTTACATTTAACCGTTTAAACGAAAGCGTCGCAGTTATTTTCGCAGAAGCATCGCTCCTTTTGGCTACTTTTACTTCTCTTGGCTCAAGTTGGCAACTTCCTGGCTAGTTTTCCCCATTTATTGGTTACAATTTTTGTTTTCGACTTGGCAATCCTGGTCGTTGCATCCCAGCGTATGCCACCATTGTTGAGAACGTGCGATGTCGCGAGGGTAGCGTGCAGTAGAGAGCCACAAGGCTGGCTAGCCGACGTATGCGAGGTCGGACTTGTAGCCATACAAGAAGACAAGAGTTTTGGAATACAATAACAAGTTTATAGTAAGTAAAGCGGTATCGCTGTACATAGCCTACCAGGTTGACAGTGCCAACTGGGCGACTGCGTAACAAGAGGCCGACGTGCCAATAAATAGCGTTTCGTCCGTTGTCTGGCCCCACGGCGGTTGGGACGTGCTCCGCATCGTCATTTCACGGTTAGGAAGTCCTCCTGCGTAGGCGGTGCGTTAACTGTACATCGTAAGCCGGCACGGCACTGTAGAAGACAGTCTAGTTTTACCACGAGACCGCAGCCTAATTGCGTTGGTGGGGAGAAAAGGAATCTAGCGACTGGCCGTCCCTCCCGTGGGAGAGAACGGTTGAAGGGCAGGAGATGTGGCATAACAGCGTACACCCTTCCAATTTCTGATGCGAACGCATTATATGCCCCATGAAGCGGAAAACCTCGCTTTCGTACGGCGTTAACGTCCGAAGGTAATAATCTATACCTGGGGTTTCACGTATCAAAACCGCCAAATGATTACGAGGCACGCCGCAGTGAAGTACTCCTGAAATTTCGAATATCTGGTATTCTTCAGCATGAATTGAGATCGCACAGCTACACGGGCTTCTAGCATTTCGCCTCCATCGAAATGCGGCCGCTGCGGCGGGGATTGCACCCGAGACTTTCGGGTCAGCAGCTGAGCAGCACCGTAACAGCTGTAGCTATCGAGGCAAACACGCCCGAAGGTAACAGAAAAACCCACTTGGTGAAGTGGTGATGTTACATTCTTAACGGCGATTAAAACAGAGCTGTCCCATGCCAAAAAAAAAAAAATTCACAGCATATCCACGGGTGAATGATGAAGAGCTTGGGCGAAGCTCCTGAAGCAATCATCGTTACACAGTGAAATCTTCAGTGGTTTCGCCCAGCAGTAATCAAAGCGATAGCCCAGTACATCATCAAAGACGTGACAAACACTGTATATATTTATACAAAAAAGTTTATTAATCGTAAGTGGTAGCTTCCGTTCCCCCTTCATTATAACGGCTTTATGGTCGGTCAAGTAATGGACTGGTGATGGATCGTAGTGGGATGTTTGCAAAGATGAAGTAGTGGGCAGTTTGCAAAGGATCGGTGATGGGTCGTAGTGGGATGTTTGCAAAGACGAAGGAGTGGGCAGTTTGCAAAGCTGGTTACGCCGGACAACGGAGACGTGACAAGGTTAGACTAAGAGGAGCTTCGCCCATAAAAAAAAAGACTTATCTCTGGTCGAAAATTGAGTTGGCGCATGTTCGGAAACCAACCGCTCTTACTCACAAAACTAGGGCGGTTGCCACGGGCGCGCGCACGCGGGAGATACTCATGACGGCCATCGCATACAAGAGGCAGAAGAAATTGCTCTACACAGGCGTTGTGTCGTGTACAAAAACACAGCGTACTTCTGTTTCTTGTCTTGTTTGAGCTGGCCATCATGAGTATGTTCCAAATAGCCCAATTTGCTACTTTGCACACGGGAGAGCAGGGCGGCAGTCACCCCCCTCCTCCCCCCCCCCCCCCCCCGCCCGCCACTGTTCGTCTACAGGGGGCCGCTAACTCTGCCCAATACCTTTACCCCGTCGGGTCTGTCATGTGACTATTTAATGCGCAGGGTTATGGCTGTTAAATATTATGCTTGTCAAGAGGAGAGTAGACGAAGAAGTGACAAGCGAACGTGGGCCCGAGCGCGCGCCCGCATTCCGTTTTAGTTTTTTACCCAGCGTCAAATAAACAAGACGTTCTCTACTTCGGCTCCGCTTCCTGGTTTTCAACAATGGCTAAGCATCATTTTTTACTATAAGGGCTGCTGAGGACCCATGATGTTGCATTTCAAGAATTGTTTACTTCCAACCTTAATTGCCGGAAGCCGGGGACCAAAGACAGGGCGTTCTGAAAAGCACGTGTCGTCGCTTCATTTCATTTACGCATCCGTTTCAGTTGCGGACCTTGTTTTCTTTCGGACTCGATCAACGAATGGGAGGGAGGGGGGGGGGTGCCATAAAACGTGTCCTCCCCCAAATGGAGATGCCTGCGCACGCCTATGGTGGTTACTAACTTTTTGCAAGTTCGGTTGATGATAAATTAAGACGGTTACCTAATTACTAGGTTGATTTCGTGACGACGATCATGATGAGCAACAAATTTTGACCTTGCAGGAAAGCTTCTTGAGCAACTCAGTGCCCACCACGCGCGTGCCCCCGAACACGACGCGGTTCCGACCACGACCGCCATTGGCCAGAAGCTTCTCGTTGTGCTCGAGGTGCTCTGGCCTCACAAGGGGCTCCTGGCGGCCATATGCATCACCCTCGTCTCGCTGGCGGCGGTCAGCGCAGCTGTCTATCTGCTCTACAGCCGCCAGAAAGTTACGTACATCGCCAGTCCCGGACCACTACTGTCGGGCGTGCTGCCTGCATGCAGAAGCAAGGAATGCCTGAGCGCCCTCGAAATCCTCAATCTCTCTATGGACGCCAGCGCCGACCCGTGCCAAGACGCGTACGCTCTAGCGTGCGGCAAATGGCGTTTCAAGGACGAACAGGGCGGACAGGTGTCGTACAAGCGCTTGGTCGACGGCCGCTACGAGTGGAAGGCGCACATGCTCCTTGCCGCCAACAGCACTCAGACCCGGCCGCAGTTGTACGTGCCGTCGAGGATCTACCGTTCCTGCATCAGCTTTCTCACCGAAGACAGGGCGCGGCTGCTTGACGTGTTGAATGCGTCCGGCGTGGACCCGGCAATGTAAGGATCACATCTATTTATTTATTTATTTATTTATTTATTTATTTGTTTGTTTAAATACTCTCAATACCATTTGCGGCGTTACAGAGAGGAGTGGTTACAAGTTATAGATGGCAGTCTTGAATGATGCATGATCAGGGTTGCTGGCGATGGAGGCAGCAAGGTGGTTCCATTCGGATGAAGTCTTCGGCACGTAGGAGTAGAAGTACATGTTGGTATGGCAGAATGGCACATGGACTTTGAAGTTATGGTCGATGCGAGATGAAACGTAAGAAGGTGGCGAGAACAATGTGCGTTTTATTTCAAGATTCATGAAAAAAAAATTTTGTGGAAGAGACATAGGCGGGCCTGCTTCCTCCTGTTAGAAAGGGTAGGAAGGTCTAGAGAAGTTTTAATTGATGAGATACTAGCAGCACGGGAGTAATTAGCGACAACGAAACAAACTGAGCGATTTTGGATGGCTTCTAGTGCATTAACAAGTAAACAAGAATGAGGATCCCAGATTGATGAGGCGTACTCGAGTTTAGATCTGACTAGTGTTTTATAAAGAAGTTTTAATGAAACAGGTGCTAATGAAAAGTTACGGCGCAAGAAGCCGAGAGTGCGGTTAGCATTGTTAATCACATAACTGATATGACTATTCCATGTTAAATTGTTATCTATGTGAACACCTAGATATTTGTAAGTATTGACAGATGACAACTAAAAATTAGTAATTGAATAAACAGGGCTAGTGCAGTCAGTACTTCCTCGAGAGATCCTCATTACTTTACATTTGTTAATATTCAGTTTCATTGACCAGAGTGGGCACCAAGATGTAATGTTGTCAAGATCAGATTGAAGTAGTGATGAATCATGAGGGTTAGTTATTATGCGGTAGATGACACAATCGTCGGCAAATAGCCTGATTGTTGATGTAATGCTGGATGGAAGGTCATTAATATAGATTAGAAAGAGTAAGGGTTCAAGGACAGAACCTTGCGGCACACCAGATGTTACGGAACAATTGCGTGAGTTGTGATCGTTAGCTGTTACATGTTGGGTTCTGTTAGATAAGAAGCATTCAATCCATCGTAATATGTTTGAGTCAATGTTTAGCATGCTTAGTTTTAGTAGGAGTAAACGGTGAGAAACGGTGTCAAAAGCTTTTTGAAAATCAAGGAAAATGCAATCGATAATGGAGCCAGTGTCAGATGCTGAAAATATGCCGTTGGTGAAGAGAAGTAGTTGGGTTTCGCATGAGTAGTGTTTCCTAAAACCATGCTGACTGTTATGGAAGAAGTTATTTTCTTCGAGAAATATAATTAGGTTAGAATAGATTATGTGTTCGAGAAGCTTACATGGAATACTAGTCAAAGTGATGGGCCTGTAATTAGAAGGATTAGATGAGTCACCTGGTTTAGGCACAGGAACCACCTTCCCCGCCTTCCAGTCACTGGGCAATGAGGCATTTTGCAATGACTGTGAAAAGAGCTGTGAAAAAATGACTGAACAATAAATGGCAGTTTGTTTGAGAAATTGGGGAGCGATTCCATCTATGCCAGGTGCTGAGGCTTTCATTTTTAGTATGAGGTGAAAAAGCCCCAATTGATCAATGATGATTGGTTCCATTCGGGGATATCCAGGATCGGCTTGAATTGGTAAATGATTGGAGTTGTCAACAGAAAATGCGTTTTTAAATACGTCTTGCAGAGCTTCGCAGCACCTGTCACTTGCAATCGTCAAACCAAGTTCGTCACAAAGATCGATGTTCTTTTAATTTCGGACCATTTACACGCGGAAAAAAATTTCGCGCGGAAAAAAAGAAAGTACATGTATGTACAGTGCCTGCGGCGACTGAAACGCGATACACGGAGCTCGTGGCTGCTGGCGGCGAGAGTGGCGATGAGGGCAAGAGAATTCGTGACTCGTGGCGACTGCATGCAGTAGACAGTCGTTCAGTCTCTCGTGAGGGGAGAGAAAAAGAAAGAGAGGAAGAAAGAAAGAGAAAAAAATTACACCATTTCTCGCTATAGGGGACCATGAGGCGATGCGAAGCCGGAGAACTTGCACGATCGCGTTCCGTTGGCGTGCTTTGGGCATGCTACCGACCTCGCGTCGTGGAACGCGAAGAGGAACGCTACGCGCGTCTTGTCTTCCCTCTAGCCTGGCCGTTAATTCTCACAGGGTGAGCGGGGAACGCAGTCGGCATGCGTGCGAGAGGCGAGAGGGGGGCAGCGTAGGAGAAGAGAGAGACGGGGAGGGGACGCGCATGCGCTAGTGCTCATCGCGGCGATGCGCAGGAGAGAATTTCCGAATGTCTAGCCCGCGTTTCAGAGGAAGAGTGGAAAGGGGGAGGGGAAAGGGGAAGTGGAGAGAAGAAGGGGAGAGGGAAAGTGGAGAGTGGGAAAGGGGAGATGGGAAGTGGAGAGGGTATGCGCATGCGCAGTAAGGGTGGTCACGCCGCACACCACCACCACCACCACCGGAGTGAACTCCGCCATAAGATACTTCGCATCTAATAAAGGGGAAGGCAGGCCGCCCAGCTCCGCACTTCCTTCAGGCTTGTCTCCACTCGTGTGAAGCTACCTTAAAGGGGCCCTGCAACACCTCTCTTAGTTATATTGGAATAGTCTCATTATTGACGTATGACTCTTCACGAGTCATATGCCGCAAAAATTTTTCGAATCCGTCAAGTGTAAGTGGTGTTACCAAATTATAGAGATCACGTTCCGCAGCTTTCTCCCTCAACTCAACGCAGCGAGCGCGCGGAAAGCTAGGCAGCGAGTCGACGGAGGGAGCGCAGAGGAGCGAGGCTCCGCCCAAGAGCGCCGGCGGATTTTTTTTCTTCATTTTTTTCTCTCTGACGTCTGGGCGCAACCACGTGGTCTGTGCCGCCACTTCCGGTCGGCTTGCGTGATTCTCGTCGAGCGGAGTCGATCGCACTGTGTATCGCGCGTGCTTGAAAACTGCGCGTCGGTTTGGTAATGTTGGGTGTGCACCTCGAACGCCGTAGTGTTTTCATCGCTCTGCCAACCATGGAAGCAAACCTGCGCGCTCGTTTGGAACGAATGACAGCTGAGATCGGTTTCGGCCCATACTCCGATACACCGCCTCGTAAGACGGCACTGGCAGACGACCCCGAAGCGCCGCCATTACCGGACGCCAGCATTGTTATCGGAGACACGCTACGCCCGTGCCTCGGTCGGTCGTGAGAACGTGCCGACGATGCAGTTCTCAGCTGACGAGGCAACACTCGAACGGCTGCCACTCTCAAAGGCAACCGGCGATGGTCAAAAGCACAGAAATATTCACGTTTTCGGCACTGCGTATGGCGAAGAAAACGGAACCACGCAACTACGAGCAGACGAGCTGTCGGTGCTGTCGGTGAGACCGGAAGTGCTAATATTAATGTTTGTTCGGTGTTTTTAACGCGATAACATAATATAAACATACACATTATCTACTTATTGAACTCAAAATTAACAACGAAAGCAATAATGAGGGTGTAATCGTGATTATAACATCAGCCAATGGTGGAACTGCCGACAATCGCGTCATATTTTGCGGACTAATACATCATTTGTCGAGAGAAGAGGGAGCGATTTTCAGCTGCCTTTGAGAATTTATTGTAAATTCCAGGCCGTGCGCATCGCTATAATATTTGGCTCGCGTGTTCTTGGGAGCCTCGACTACCGATCGGCAGCGCTTTTTGAGCATGCTCGAAAAGTGTTGCAGGGCCCCTTTAATGTTTTATTGAAAGCTTTGTCTCTCATGACACATACACTAAACAAATCCTTTCGTGTCTTTACAAAATTTCTGCAAGTTTTTCTCCTTTGATGTGCCCGCATCTATATATGCTTTGCTATTTCCTCCAAAGTTTCATTTTGTACCGTGCTCGTGCTCCTGGATTCTATGGGGGGCGGGGCCCTATAAAGCTGCATCTTTTGCCACTTTTTTCCCAAGAGCCCCGTACTTCTCGTGAAGAAATAAAAGTTCCTTTGATTGATTGATTGATTGATTGATTGATTGATTGATTGATTGATTGGTTGGTTGGTTGGTTGATTGAGTGATTGATTGATTGATTGATTGATTGAGTGTTTGGTTGAATTATTGATTGATTGTTTCATTGATTGACACTGCATCAATGCTTCAAGCATGCTGCAGTTAAGCCTATCGCCATGACACGAAGCGTCAGTCTGGTTTGCAACTTACATTATTCCTAATATGAGTAACTTGATTTTACTTTAGTAACTACCTCAAAGGGCTACCTTCTTTGTTCGTGCACCTGCTATCAGTCTGGGTGCGTCACGAACAAAAACAAAGTAGGGCAGCTTGGAACTCGTTTAATGCGAGTGTTTAGGGCATTAAGTGTACCCTGTTGTTGGAAGCGTAATCCGCGTTTTTCACGGCGCCCGCGCGCATGCGCTCTCCCCTAGCGGAAAGGCCGCGAAACGTCTCATCATCTCGGAGGCTTTGCTTCTGGCAATACCGGTTGTCCGGACCCCTACCAAACCCCTACCAAAACGGCAGAGGGCAGCACAGGAAAATTAAAGAGGCGGATTGGACCGCGTGCGAGCGGTACCATTTAACGTTTCTGCAGTGACAGGGTCACGTGATCTCTCATCTCTTCCCACAGGTGGCTCAAAGTCGCGAACTTTTCCGAGCTGTTCACCTTGATCGTGGACACCTCGATGGCGAATCGACTCGAATCGGTCTTCCGGGTCGAGAGGGGGAAATACGCAAACTTCCCCATCGTTGCCACTGGACGGTCGATGAAGACGGACGCCGTGGAACCTGCCTATGCGATCCAAGAGCTGTTCAAGTAAGAAAAAGCTCAATGCATTTTCCTAAGACGACTCGAAGGCGCAAGTCATCTACTTGTCTTTCTTCTCAGTCCATGGACTGATCCTCCCCGCGCCCCTCGAAAAGCTTTCTGCACCTAACGTGGTATTGCAGTGCCTCCGTGATCGGTCCACCTTCCACCAAGCCACGACGTCTAAACTTGGAAAATAGCATATTCAACGAAATAGCCTCTCTACATAAAAATACAACTACCTATACCACCCGTTACGGTGAACTATGGTTCGTACCAATATCAAGAACGAATTATGACCTACAAATGATAAAAAATAGATTACCGAGTTTGCTGAATGCACTTGAAAATGCTGGGTTTCTAACCTCAAACATAACGAGGTCTCAACTAGTATCGCTGATGCGATCACTTTCATAGATTTCTTTCTTGTTGCACATTTTTTGTTGAACACTTGTTGAACATGTTTGTTGAGCACTTCTGTTGAAATGTCGGACATTTTTTGTAGAACATTTTTCCTGTTGTTCAAAGTTACCGCAACCTGTAAGAAGTGTATACTGTAATAATCGTGTTACCATGTTGTCAAATCACATTGTACGAGAATCTATTCCTTCCTTACCTGTACTGATAACTGTGTACCTTACATTGCTTTTCAATTTTCTGCTTCATTGTGTAATTGATGTTCACTGTAGATGCAATCCTGGTTTACATACTCAATCACGTCACCTATGCCATTTCCGCCACCTGCTGCCACTATATAGCACCGGGGGCTAAGAGCTTCTCAAGCTGCCTATAGCAGCTTTTATCTTAGCCCCTGCCATCGTATAACGATGTTTACAATGGAAATAAATAAAGAAATGTGAAATATCATGTGATGACGTCATCGTGCGGCGTCACATTATGTAACGTCATAGTGTCATCATGATGTCAATGTCTTGGCGACCTGTGACGTCGTGATGACGTTCTATGATGATGTCATCGCGTGATGGTATTTTGCATCACTTGTGTTGACGCCGACGCCGCGACACTCCGCTAACGCCGATGGTCAATTTTCGCGTTTGATGAGCCATCTAAAGCTTTCGCCTTAAGTTCAGTTTCGCCGCAAGGGCCACGCAATGAACGCGATAGAAAGAAACTGTAATGCTATAGGAAGTAAGCCTAGCAGCTAACATCATTAGCATCTCAGCATGTCTTAAAGGGGTCGTGAAGCACCCCTCGGTCTTCTTGAAAAAACAGATCCTGCGGAAAGCAGACACACCTATGAAGTCAAATATTGCAGTCGTGCGCGCCGCGTAAATGTTACAAGCGGAGCGCGAAGCTTTCTCCGGCGCCCTTTTTTCAAACAGAGGCTGGTTCTCACTCTCGTCGGTGGGCTGGCGCCTGTCACCTGACGTCACGCATCTGTTTCTCTGCGTCGCAATCCTTATTGGTCAATAGCCGACATAAATCAAAAGCGGTGTTTGGATTAGACGCGCTTGTTTCCGTTGACACTGTGTATAATAGTTGATGTAGTTAAATAAACAGGTTGAAATATGGAAAAACTTCGTTTCGAGTTTTCAAAAAGATGACACACTTCCGGTAGAGGCCAACTGTCGTCTGCTGAACTCAGCGTGCCCGGGCGTTCGAGCGTAACCTAAATGTGGCCGCACTGCTCTGTTGGTATTGCAGCCTCTTGTGCCTCGCTTGTTTCGATTCGTTTTGAATGTCATAACTGGCCTTAAGTATTACGAAACTTGTGTGTGGCGTTCAGTTCTAACGCCACGGATCTCGTGCTCACTTGATCAGTGCGTGCACAGATCAAGTTGCAAGCAGGCTCCTAATTAACAGGCCGGAGAGCGGCCCCTCGTGAACCATGAGGGTTTTATTATAGCTGAAGGTTTCAACACTATTATTCTTTTGACAGAGAATGCACACGATCACTTAACCTTTGAATAATGCACTTCACGTCGAAGATATAATGCGGATTCCGCGGAAAGGTCGAAGTAATCCAACCTGAATTGCACTGTCAACTCACTGAGATTACTTTTGCTTCCAGTCGTCTTCAAAGAACAACCATCGGCCATTGTTTACGCTTACGTAAGGCCACTAAAAATTTGTGAGCATCATGCAGGCCCAAGTGAACACCTTCGGCTCCGAATTCTTCGGTCCGTCGTGTCGTGCTGCTAGAAAAATGATAAACGTGTGTCCTCTTGAGCGCTTCTCCATATATCGACAATGCTTCGCTCGCCCGAAATTCGTGCATACCAGCGTGACAGAGGTATCTTCAGTTGGCTGAACGTATGTGCATTCCACGGGGGTATGCTGTAGGGCAATTTCCGTAATTTCTGCCGCGAGCTGCACGCGTCCAGTGGTAGCCGCATGTTCCGAGCTGTTCTAAGATCACCTGTGTTTACGTTGTAGGGGTTTGGGCCAGTCGCCGCCCAGAAACCCTCGGAGACGATGACGAGACACTGAGCAACACGTCTTTATCACTCCAAGACTCGGCCGCGACTCACTGTCAACGGCCACTGAGCGCGAGCCGCGAACGTGCCGGTGTCCATCGTTCTCCTTTACCGTCGGCACGCTCGCGGCGGCCGCTCCCTTGGCATATTAAAGTTACACACGCAGACGCCAGAGTTACAAGCACATTGTAACGCGCCTACATTAAGTGCATTTAAAACGCGCGTACTGTCGCGAGCTGCACTCAGAGGCAGCAGCGCCTTCTGAGCAGGTGAACAATAATCTATTTTTGCAATTTGCACTTATTTGCAATTCGCGCTTTAGCGTGGCATACAGTGGTTCTTTATACATGATATTCAGTATTTAGTTGCTTTCATATTCGGACACTACCTTTATCTTACTAATTAACCGTTATTGTTAAGCATCACGCCACCGCGTTAAAGCGAAAGCCAAAGGCGTGCCCCGATGTCAAGCTAATCTTGTAACGTTGGTCAAGCCCAACATCCACAAATTTACTAGTGACATGTCTCCCGCAAAATAAAAAAGTTAATGCACTTGCACCTCTTTCTTGTGAACGTCCATGTGTACTTGGCACTCCTCTTGCACAGACGACGCAGTACGAATTAAAAAATTACGTATTACAGTATTCCTCAACGAAACAGCAGTTCTCCAGAAAATAATCATTCTTTTGGATTGCTAGTATACTATATTCACAGCATTAGGCAGCTTGGCTTGTTCGCAGTACAGAATGTTACACGCGTAACACAGAAACACGAGGACTGTAGCAAATAGGTACAAAGCATGGAAAAACTCGGTCATATATGCACTCCCTCGTCCACCTACACATTATGTTGAAGTTCACTTATACTACAGGAACCTTGTTTATACTACGACTGATGCAGTATCACCCAGTCTACGTTAGAACACAGTGGTGACTTGCTGCCTAACTGCCTGTCGCATATTTCTCTTCCACAACGTGTTCTAATGTGCAAATCATCTGTTCTACTTGTTTGATAATAAAACACAAGCCGTTACACGGAGCGAGCAGTGTTTCACCAATTTGAATTGCATGCAGAAGTTAATTTCTTCCATTTGCATGCACGAGAAATAGTCATACCTAAACTGATACAAGAAACAGTGTTTTCACTATTTTATTGGAATCGAAACAGTAGCAGTTTCCATGTCAGTGTAAGCATATATATATTTCCATCTTTGTGCACAGAACGCACACGCAGTGCTGAACACGTGGAACAACATATACAGTACAGCCCAATCACTATATATAATTCACAGAAGTAAAGCAACGTGAAGTAGTGTGTAAAATCTCATCATAATGCACACTGCTGACATGTGTACTGCACAGTGCCAGTGTCTAAGCACAATCCAAAGAAATTAGATGCACAAGGAACTAGGTGTCAGCCTACACATGAAGGCAACTAAATTAGTACAGTAAGGCTAGCTTTACATTTGAGAAATATGCAACCGTGCAGATAGGCATGCCCTAGTTTTTTTATTGAATTGCTTTGCACTATGACATCAAAATATATCGCACATGATCATGCAGTTGTTTCCTGCAGAAAAGTCTAAAATTGATTGTAGATACACTTACCACGATTTATAAAAGCATTCAGCGATTCCCACAAAATGACAACGCTACCTTCACGTATTGCTGCACATATTTACTGACAGAAACCTGAAAGCTAACGTAAATTTTAGGAATTATGCTTGGGAACTTGTCGGCATTATCACACGACTGCAATGTAACAATACTTCTATTATGCATAAGTTGTGCATCTATGTTTACATTTCCATGCAAGCCAGTGCCATCTGCTACTTAAAGTGTTTCATCTTTAATTGCTCACTTCATGGCTTATGCATAATTACCATATTGAAAATTAAGCCCAGCACCGAGGTTGCCAGGTCGAAAAGGCGAAAAGTAGCCAGAAAATTGGAAAAACTAGGCACAAAGTAGCCAACTAGAGCCAAGTGCAATAAAAGTAGCCACAAGTAGCCAAGCATGTATCAAAACCACTTCCGCATTTTGATTTAAATGACTAAATGTAAAAGCCTTTCAGCGAAAGTGTAAATATGTGCAGCACGAATACCTCAAAATCATAATTCTTGAGATTCCGGCATAAAATGTTGACTAGCAATGATTTCATGCATTGCGAAGTAGTGTTTGCGGTGTTGAAAGAATGACTCTTCACGCGTCTTGCACGACTTTTCTTGATATGACTAGAAATTGCGGCAATAAAAAATTCTACGTCATGAAGAGTGCGCTCAAAATCACAGTTGCTGGCATTGAAGCATAAGTTGTGGCCACTTTCGCAATGATTTCTTCCGTGATAACGAATCCAGAATCGCAGTCCGTGCCTAAGCCTAAGATATAATACGGGTAGTTCATCGGATATCCTAGAATTGATTGTTGGGCCAGTTGGTACGACATTCTAAAGTGAGCGCTAAAAAACAATGATACAGGAGGTGAAGGGGGCAACACAAGCGCTCATAACCAATCGTTGTTAAATAGCGCTTGTGTTGCCGCCATTGCCTCTTGTATCCTGGTTTTTCAGTGCTCACTTGAAATCTGGGATATCCGATTTCTAATGTCCATGAGTACAGATCGCCCTGGATGCGAAGCGCTTTCGATTTCTGTTTTCTTGCAATTGTGATTTAAAGCCGCGTTCAGCAATGGGTGACCTGCAAAATGAGGCCCCATCCAACAGTTCTCGCTGTCTCCCAGCCAGGTATAAAAAGCTTTTTTTTTGTGCATGTGTATGCGCGAAGCCTGCTTGACTGGCAGCATTAAACTTGTAGTTTTTTTATATTTCTGTTCTGATCGCCAGCACTGACCCTTACGCCTGCTTCGGCCACTGCGCCATCCTTTTCATTCAATTTTTCATTCAATTTCATTCAAATTCCATTTTCGAAACTGGAAGCACGCTTTGACTGCCATGTTTGGCACCATATACTCGAACACCAGCGGCTGCTACGTCACTAGATATCGATAATTTTGCTTAAATCGAGGGGACAAGAAATTAGCCAAAAGAGAGCCAAGAAGCCAAGACGATTTTTCTGCCGCCACCGGCCTAAAGAAAGTAGCCAAATTGGCACAAAGTAGCCAAACCTTGCAACCCTGCCCAGCACCATGGCTGCACAGTCACCTTGAAATTCGGCAATCACATGTTTAAAATAAAAAAAAAATCATATAAATGGTGGCTGGTGGCTTGGCACATTGGATCCTAAGACTTGATATGCCATGAGGTTGAATAAAATTTGACCACGCACGTATGGAGGCTGTAAAGCAGTCAGGAGTTAAATTCATAGTTAAAGAAAGCGGGAAAACAAAGCCACAACACACATCAGAATGAAGGGGAGAGGACAACGCGGTACCAGCAACTGAAGTTTAACACGTGTTTGGCTTTTTTAGACATGTTTGTACACTTTCTGCGACTGCGTAATTCTTTATTTTGTAAGTTTTTCGTACGCTGTGTGTATATCTTTCTGAGGTTTGCATTAAACTTCAGTTCCCAGTAGCGCGTCATCCTGTGCCTTTCATTCTCATTTCTCTGTGCTGTAGGAGTTTTTTCCGCACTTTAAATATGAATACACATCAACTCGCCCAACTGTCCATCTTAGGATGAAGTTTGCTGAATAAAGCCGGTTCCACTAAGTGTCATTTTGAACAATGCGAAATTTTCAAATGCACATGCTACTGGAAAGGTTGCACGCAGTATCATGCGTGCATCAATCTCATCACTCTGCATCACTCTGCATCAATCCCAGTATTTGCCCAAATGCTGTAAGATGTAAGAAATGTTCGAGATAGTGTACAATGAGGCACAGTAGAGAGTTCCCAGAATGCACTGTTTCGTACACAAGCAGTGGGCGAGCAACTCTTGCTGCTTTGCCAGAAATGTCTTCCTGAAAATGATACAAAAATGAAGTTCATTAAGCTTTCTGTGTTCATAAAAATGAATTTCTCGCCAAGGACTCACACTTCACTATACTTATTGCTGACCTTTTAACAAAACGTGAAACAAATGCAAAATTGTGAGGCTGCTAAGTAGTTCCTTGTCAACTTTTCAAGTATACAGGGTGAAAAATACACGAAGGTAAAGAAATATGAAACAACACGAGAAGTGTTACTCTTGTCCTGTGTACCTCCATTCGGGTACATTTTGATGTCAGTGAAGTTAGCATTATAGTGTAAAGGGGTGTGAATGTTAGTGAGGGTTACTTCGTATATAAACACGTTGGACACTAGGTTCTTGATCAACCACAGCTGCTCTGTTTAAAGCTCAAGATTGGGTGACTTGGTATTAATGCCAAACATAACCAGCTTACATGTAATGAGGACAAAAGAAGGCCTGGACACAATACCAGCGCTTTTACCTTGTCAGAAATTGTGTCAACAGTGAGAATACTGTGTACAGATCATAAACACTATGGCAACATAATGCAAAAGAAAGTAACGAAAGGGAAGGAAGAAGGTGACTCAACAACGTGGTTCAACAGGTTCAACTGGCTTATATCAATGTGATTAAAATAGCCTTGCACAACTAACACATCTACTAAAGGCTATAAATATGTTTACTAAGGTTGAGCGTTGGGCTAGTTGGTGCAGCATAATCCAAAGGTTTCACAGCGCTGTGTGTGTCTCTTCTTTGCTCGTCCTCGTTGTATGCGCTGTGAAACCTTTGGACTATAAATATGCACATGCAACCCTGGCAAGGTCCAGGGCTGATATGTGACTAATTATGTGACTAATGAAGTGATAATTCCATAAAATGCATGTGCTTCACAAAACACACTGCCACTTAGCGGATGTCACTGACATCATATGGCCATCATTATGTGACGAATATGGCACATGTTAACGCGCACAAATTGACATCGAGACGGAGGATCAAAACAAGCAAATCAAGCATGAAAACAGTATAAACAGAAAACAAATTTGGCCTCAGTGCACATTTCATCACATGACAACTTGATAATAGCAGCCTTTTTTCTTTGCTTAAGTGTATACTCCCTGAAAGCACTCGGCTTCATTAAGCTTTATCGCAAGCACGGAAATTACGTCGTACAAAAATCTTTTTCAAGGCGCACTCGCGCTTCGATTGGCTGGCCGTGCGAAGCATGTGCTATATTCACAGGACTTTCTAAACACGCATCACACATCGTCGCTATGTGAGCCTAATGATATTTGTTTTTCGATTTTCATTGCACTTTTCACGCGACGCAATCTGCAGAACGACAACCACAGCTGCCCGAGCGACGATAAGGATGCGGAAACAGAGGAAACATAAGTATTACCTCTTGTTTTCCTGGTGGTGCCGCGAACTCAGCGTGCCCATCATCTGCTTGGTAATACACACAGCGGCAGGCTCGCTTGAGTCGCTGGGTCATTGTCACACCATCGCACAGCAGTGCGGAATGTGGCACTGCCGTCAAACCACGAATTTCACGTTCTGCGGTGAGAGAAGGCACAGAACGCGCACACACGGCCAACACAGGTGGCCAACCACGAATTTCACGTTCTGCGGTGAGAGAAGGCACAGAACGCGCACACACGGCCAACACAGGTGGGCAGTTCAGAAGCGGCGTTCACAAGGCCAAGGTAATCCCATGATGACTTCGCTTTGGCATACCGCACACTGCTGGGGCCAGTGTCCGCTGGAAATTCGGAACTTAAAGGAATCTCTTCTCGCGTTTCTTTTCTTTATTGATTTTTTCCCGCTTCGCTCGCACATGCGCAGCGACGCTTTCTCCCATCTCGCTTGTATTCCGACGCGTCTGATTTCCTCGCTCTTGCTGACGAGCAGGTGGGCCTCAGACGCCTGAAGGTCGAAGGGCATTTTTTCTCGCTTCCTCCCGTTCACAGCGGCCGCTTAATAAGAATCGCGTTTTTCTTTTCCGTCGGACTTTCTCCGCACAGGATTTTATTCCGTGCGTTGAGGCACGCCGCCTTTGGCCAGTTCGTTTTCCAAAAGCGTATACTGAGTGTGCATGCCGTGCCAATCGGCCACATCGAGGTCTTGCAAGCTTTTCCTTTTAGTTATAAGCGAAGTCATTCTGTGATCGAAGTGCTGCGTGAACCCGAGCCCAACGGTCCAGTGTGCCCTGTGCACCATTCTGTACGACAATGACTACCGGTCGACGAGACGAAGGAATTGATTAGCGCGTTCATGAATTTATCAAGGATTCTGAGAAACTTGGGCTTTCTTATGACAACACACTTCTTCTCTTTGCACAAGCCGCATGCATGCCCGCAAGTGCTGAAGGCATTGTAGACAGCTAGACAGCTTCAAAAACAAACAAACATCACATAGGAGGTGAAATGGGACTTTTTTGTTGGTGTCGTTCGTGTTGAATGACGTCAGATCGTGAATTTACTTCTTTTTCTTCTACTTTTTATCCACATCATCTCTTCATGAAGTAAAATTGAGGACGCAGAACCCTATTACACCCACCTCATTACACCCCAAGGGAGTATGGTCCAGATACAGGTATTGCAGCCCTTAAAACGCCCGATTAGCCTAGTTTGCGTTCGTAGTGTACGACAAACAACCTCCGTTTCCCACGGTCAGTGGCAGCTGCCGGTTGTAGACCTTAGTGGTGTGTGACTATAAGGGTTGAAACCCGTTTCCCGTGTAGTACGTTCAATGCGTGCTCAGAGCGCGGAATTCATCGGCGTGCTGTTACGCCTGCTGCTGACGCATGCGCACAATCAAAAACAAGCCGCAGACAGAGGACTCAAGCGTGCGCGCTTCCGAGCCAGTAGGCGTACGACTAGGGGAAACACAGCGGATAACGCGGCAGTATCAATGCTAATATAATAGATCACGTCAGCGCCTAGACCCACACGCGATACACCTCGCCAGACCGCGCAGCGAGAAGCAGCCGACCGGAACTACGAGTTGCCAGCAGCAGCCGTCAGCACCGCCAAGTTACGCATATAGGAAACCACACAACATTGAAGCGAGGTGTCGTAATGCACGGGGCGGGGCACCTCGAACGGCGTTGCCCTCTCCTTCGAAATGCGTCGAGTAAATGTAGGGATCGCTATAGCTCCGGTTCTACTTTAGCTTTTCGAAAAATTCTTTCGCATACATATTACTGGGAGGCGTCCGACTCATTCCAAGGTGCTTTTCACGCTAAGCGCGAGGGGTGGTACATGACCCCTTTAACGAACAAGAAACTTTCACAAAGAAACGCTGGCACTGCAGCGAGCGGAGCGGCCTTCGTCCTGTCAATGGTTTCAGCGCACACTGTGCGATGTCATCACAACTCGTACAAATGTACGAGCAGTCTGCTAATCTCCGCCAAGAAAAGGCGCGCAGAACCTCTCAAAGACCGCAGCACGTACAAAGGTATGTGCATTCTGCTGACGCCTGTCAAAATAGGGCGTGGGCGAACGCTCAATGTATGCAGTTGCTGCAGGCCCCCCACGGGACTTTCGCGCGTCGGGAGACGGCTGGCGCGTTTCATCTCCACTTGAGCCGCAAACGTCATCTACCCTCGCAAGCTTTCACTCGCACGTAGAACATACGACGCGCGAGGTCATGTTATTGCCCTTGGACTTTATGCGTAACTTCACGGTGACACCGACGGCGATGGCAGAAATGCTCGAGGAATGTTGATATAATTGCTGTCTCAATAAAGTATAAAGAAATTCGAGCACATCTTACGCAATTTACGAATCGATGTTATGCGAATCAGGCATCAAGGAGCTGCCTATGGCGCATCGTTCTTTGACTTTGTACCAAGTGTCACGACGAATATCGGGTTTGTATAGAGTATTGCCGTTTCAACCGGCTTTGCTGTCTGGTGTGAACGGAGCCTTAAGGTAGGTCACCACCTTCAAAAACGCATTTTTTTGCGAAAAATTGCCTTTTTTGATTTAACATTTTCAAGCTTCCTGTCTATTCAAGAATATTTAGCAAAAAGAATCATGTAGTTATCTTGAGCCGTTCGAAAGTTGTGACGAATTCTTCCAACCCCTCTTAGACTCATTCGAAATCAAAACTGAATGTTTGTGATTCCTCAACACCTGCCATCTCGTCATGAATGTCTCTTCGTATATATATTTTGTAATGCTAAGTTGTCTAAGTATCTTTTAAAGCTTGTGGAGCCTGATATTTATTTTTATTTATTTTAAAATACACGGCTATGGCACTCATTTGCGTAAGTTGCGCGCGTTTTCGCCCGGCTCTCCGTTCTTATTTTACGCCATTTCGAGCTCTTGAACTTTTTTCTCGCCTTTCAAGGAGATATTTATAGCAGTCCATGAAAGATGGTAAAGTGTAGGACGAAAAAGAACCGTCAACGCAAACTTGGGAATCAATATACCAAGCGTGGACCCGCTGTGCAGCACGTGAATGACAGTCAGCTGGAGACTTTAAATGAGCTAGAAAAAAAAGTGCGTTTCAGCTCGCTCAAAACGAGATCGCGCTTCTTCAAAGGATTTCCCTAGCTATCAGCCTGGTGAATTTCAGACATATTGAATGTTTCTTTATTACATGGACATTCGATACAAATCTTTAAAGCCATTTTTCTCAAAACATGATTTTTTTTTTCACCATATAGTTACGCGAATGACGATAACTTTCATTCTAATAAATATTTTCACATAAAATTTTGCGTGCTCTTTCTTTACAGGTAGAACTGTGCATTCAAGCAGAATTATTCATGAAGAGTGGTAAGCGCGACTAGACAGGGACGAAGAAAGAAAACAGACAAGGACACAGCGCTACTTACAACTGATTTTATTTTCACTCAAACCGATAAATATATACCGAGCGAGCGGAAACAACAGAAACAACAAATGGACAATCAGTGGGTATATCGCTGAACCGAAACACGTGTACAGGGCAATATCACGACATAGCAAAATTATCAACGCGAAAAAGCAAGATATTGCAACTCTTTTTGAGAAAGCGAGAGGGAAGGCTGGCTAACGCACATTTCTTTTAATCTATTAATTTCATAAACCTCAACAATATCTCTAGTCATTTTACTATGCGCCTTATACAAGATAGAGGTGTTTTCAAACAAGGGCATGCAGCCACAATCTCGGCAATGAATGCCCAAATGACCTGAGATTGCTTTTGTGACGTTCTTTCAGTCTCTGGTTGATACATCTGCTGGTATGACCAACGTACGTTCTTTTACACGAAAGCGGAATGGCGTAGACAACGTTGCGATTACAGGTTACAGAAAGTGTTCGGTGATTAATAGGACATGCGTTTACCTTGTTACTCTCTGAATTTACCTGATGACATAAACTCTGTAGACGGTCCGGAGTGGAAAAGACTACGTCCACCCCCGACTTTCCTGCAGTTCTTCTGAGATTGTGCGAAATGCAATGCATGTATGGCACAACGGCAACTTTCTTAGCTCTGACACAACGGCTGATGCCCTTTGATGAGCTTTTTAGCTTGTTGCTCAAGACCTCTGCGACGGAGCTGAGCATACCTAATGGGTACCCAGACTCTTCTAAGCGCTTGGCCTGATCCTGCAAACGCTTCCACCTTGTGGTCACATGACTTTATAAGGGAATTATTGAAACAAGATTGTACTATTGCACGTTTCACAAGTTTTGAATGAGCGGATGAAAATGGCAGGACGGGCTTGTTGCCTCTCGGCTCATAACTCCAGCAAACTTTCTGTGGCGAAAAGTACAGTCCTAAGTATAAAAATCTGATCGTCTTTGTGCACTTGAAAAGTAGATGAAATGGCTTCATGAGCCTTTGCTCCCTGTTTAAGTGACTTGTACCTAGCCAATCATGACCAGGTTCTTCATAAACGCCTGAAAAATAACCCTGACGTTTTGCATGTATTCAGACTCGTGGATGATTTTTTTAGTTGTTTTGAACAATGAATCATGTAGTTTTGACTTGGTGGTCTCTAAGATCATAACCTCATTCACAGAAGTGTTGTCCCCTTTGGTGTTGACGCATGAACTGCCTGAGGGCAATTTCATCAGGTTTTTAGACTTAGGACTGTACTTTTCGCCACAGAAAGTTTGCTGGAGTTATGAGCCGAGAGGCAACAAGCCCGTCCTGCCATTTTCATCCGCTCATTCAAAAGTTGTGAAACGTGCAATAGTACAGTGGTCAACTCTCATGTCTATAACGCCGGAGCGTCGTGCTCGGAACTGCATGAGCGACATCTACAGCTTGAAACGGGCCACATCAGAGCATGCGCAGTGTTACTGATGCGCTCGCCATGTAATTTCCGTCCTTGTTATCGCCGCGGCCGCGACACCTGATTTCGCCGTCAGAAGCGCTGTCAACCGTATAACGCCTAAAAAAAAGAGAGTGTGCAATCACCGGATCGGCGTGTTTTATACTGCGCACTTATTCTCGGTTCGCAGCATCATATCCTACCGACAATGCGCGGGACAATGGATCAACTTATAAGTGGACGCAAATCTGCTGCCGGGACAATGTGACCGCGAACGGCAAATCAACACGCAGCATAGCTTTCATCGCGCGCTGACAACGGTTCGCTTCGCTTCGTTTCCTTTTTTTTCCTTTTTTTTTGTGATAAACTGTTGACAGCGCATCCAACGGCCAAAGCAATTGTTGCATTCGCGGTGATAACCAACGATCGAAAATGCAAGGTAGGCGCATCAGTGGGGCTGCGCATGCTCAGAGGTGCCCAGTTTTCAACTGTAGATGTCACTCGTCCAGTTCGGAGCACGACGCTCCGTCGTTATAGATATGAGAGTTGACCACTGTACAATCTTGTTTCAATAATTCCCTTATAAAGTCATGTGACCACAAGGTGGAAGCGTTTGCTGGATCAGGCCAAGCGCTTAGAAGAGTGTGGGTACCCATTAGGTATGCTCAGCTCCGTCGCAGAGGGCTTGAGCAACAAGCTAAAAAGCTCATCAAAGGGCATCAGCCGTTGTGTCAGAGCTAAGAAAGGTGCCGTTGTGCCACACGTGCATTGCATTTCGCACAATCTCAGAAGAACTGCAGGAAAGTCGGGGGTGGACGTAGTCTTTTCCACTCCGGACCGTCTACAGAGTTTATGTCATCAGGTAAATTCAGAGAGTAACAAGGTAAACGCATGTCCTATTAATCACCGAACACTTTTTGTAACCTGTAATCGCATCGTTGTCTACGCCATTCCGCTTTCGTGTGAAACAACGTACGTTGGTCAGACCGGTCGATATATCAACCAGAGACTGAAAGAGCATCACTATAACGTCACAAAAGCAATCTCAGGTCATTTGAGCATTCATTGCCGAGATTGTGGCAGCATGCCCTTGTTTGAAAACACCTCTATCTTGTGTAAGGTGCATAGTAAAATGACTAGAGAAATTGTTGAGGCCTATGAAATTAATAGATTAGAAGAAATGTGCGTTAGCCAGCCTTCCCTCTCGCTTTCCCAAAAGGGTTGCAATATCTTGCTTTGTCACGTTGATACTTTTGCTATGTCGTGATATTTCCCTGTACACGAGTTTCGGTTCAGCGATATACCCACTGATTGTCCATTTGTTGTTTCTGTTGTTTCCGCTCGCTCGGTATATATTTATCAGTTTGAGTGAAAATAAAATCAGTTGTAAGTAGCGCTGTGTCCTTGTCTGTTTTCTTTCTTCGTCCCTGTCTAGTCGCGCTTACCACTCTTCATGGATTCAAACCAACTAGCCCGCCAACGTATTTTAGCGAGAATAATTCAAAACGAGCAGTAGCATTGTGTGCTATGGACAATTGTGTGCAATACAAACCTGCCAAATATCAACTTGATCAGTCTTTTTTTTTATGATAACGCACCTTAACTTAGATATGTGGTGATCGTGGAGGTTAGATGCACAGGATATTGTCCTCACTACGTACCTGCGAAGTAGCGTTGGACTCGCACCAACCATTTTCTAGTTATGACTGTTGGCACAACATGCATATTTTGGCACATTTTGAGCTTTACATATTTTATTTTTGACATTTTGAGCTATTTTGTCATTTTAAAGTTCTAATTTACTGGACACGACAAGTCAAAATTATATCTTTAGGACCACAACTGTAAAATTTTTTCTCGAAGGTGGGGACCTACCTTAAGAATAAGGAATATCTGGTTAGGACTTCTGTCTTCCTACCAGGTGCGCGCACGCACCAGTCTGAGTGGATATACTTAAGCTTCGAAACACTTGTTTTGCAGCTGTAGCACGCCGACCGGAATCAGCAATGCTATTATAAAGCATGCCGGATGAGTCCGGTTAAGCGCTTAGTCTGTAGGACAGCTCAACCAACTTACATGAGCGAGGAAACCATTAAGCTAGTTAGCTTTAAATAGCCCTATTAGTTTACCCACTCCCCCCCCCCCCCCCCCTTCTTGTCTGAGTAAATATTTCGGTACCGCCCGAAGCTTGAAATGTGTGTGGTTGCTACGCAGGGAAGTTCGTCGAGTGATGACGCTGGATCCCAGCTATGATTGGGGGTACATAATCAAGAGAGTGGAGAAGTTGGACGATGCCATCTACAACGTTACGGAAGGGTACAAGACTTCACCGGCGAAATTTGTCGTGAATGCGAACGAGCTGGACAACGAAAAGCTGGGCGTGCACTGGGCGCCTATGCTGCACAAATACGCGGTACGTGTCCGCCACCTTCACGCTGAGAAACCATTTCGCAATTCTTGAAGCAAAGAAATTTCACACTGTCCAATATTCATTCCCCTAATACTGCTTTAAGGTAAAAGCGTTCTTTTTTTTTTCTTCTCAGTGAATTGGACTGATCCCTACCAAGCTTTATGCCTAACGCGGTTTCTCACTGCCTTCGGGATGATGGACGCTTTGGAAGCTTCATGCAGCTCACGTGGTTACGCGCTGCTTCCGTGATGTGAACAAGCGGCGGTGTTATGTGATGATGTCATCACGTGGCGTAACTCTATGTGACGTCATAACATGATGTCGTTTTGTCACTCGTGTTGACGCCGACGGTCACTTCGCGTTTGATGAGACATTTAAGGCTTTCGCCTTGATAAGTGACGAGCATCGTTCGCAGAAACTGGCTTGCCATCGATCGACAGATACTTCGCGCTTTCTTTTTATTTTTTGTAGTTTCAGTGTGGGTAGCGAAGCCAATTTTTTTTTTATCGCGTTTACTCCTTTAATTGAATACTGAGAGGGTTTTGCCTGTTTTTAGAAACTGGCTAAGTTAGCGTAGTTCCGTCCGTGGGATCGCTAATACGCTTACTTAACCCCTATATGCCCAAACTCAGAAAAAATGACAAAACAAATATTTTTTTTTCAAAAAAAGTGTGCTTCTAGCCTTAAAAGAAAGCACAAGTTCTTTATTTACTGCCAGGTAAACGCAACACAGTTTTTCAAGCCGTCCTATACATTTAGGACACTGGGCATTAGGGGTGCTATCTGCGGGTGTGGTAAGCCTTGAAACATTTCACGTGCACACCGACATTGCACTTCTTCCTCTCCATGGCGTCTTTCACACAAAGCACGCGTTTGCCCGGAGAAAGCGGTCGGCACGTGGCAGCATGAAAAGCAAGCAATGTCTAGGCTTGCACACATTGAGATTGAGGCCTGCTTGATGTGCTGTAGGCGGCGCTAGTCATCATCTAAAGAAATAGCGATGTCAGAGTGCATTAAAGAAGCATCCTATATGTAAGATGCATCCTATCAGCATCCTATAAAATGTTATCAGCCGCGTGTCGCACCGCTATATATCGCGAGACGCCGCCGCACCAGGTTTTGAACCGACGTTATTTTACGAACTGTCTTTGCTTTGCGACGTCATTTGTGCGATTGCTCTTATTGGCTTTTTGGCGTTTATATTGGAAGTACGGTCCGCAAGCCAGTGGCATGCAAGCTCGTTTGCGGCATGGGGACAGTGCAACTTCTTACTTCTTTAAATGCTCTACTCGGGCTGCTCTCTTTTCAAGGTATTTTTTTTTTGTTTGGAATTTCTCTGAGATAGCGGTATTGTTTCTACCGCACCATAGGCACGTTTCAGACATTTCACTCGGTATTTCAGGTAGTGCAAACAGGAGTCCGAACAGGAAAGCACAAGGCCGTCCAATTGGCTGCCACAGATACTATTCTTCGCGCTTGATGCACGCGGGACTTTCATAAAGGTGCCCTCTTCCACGCTATGAGGCGCGCCCATGTGATGTAGTGGCTATATGGGCCGAGACTCGGGGACTAGAGGTCCACAGCTCGGATTCCGCCGTAAGGAGACTGCTACAAGGCTTATTTAACTCCACTTATGCGCTGCACTGACGTCACTCGCAAGTGCGTATGGGTGTGGGTGACGTCACAACGAAAGGTGGATCGTTCATGCATGCGGAAGCCGTCGTGCCAAGCACATAAATATCGTTCGCTTAAAAAATTACAGCTAGTATTCGGACGCCGTGGAAGCCGTCGGACGGAGAAGCTTTTGTCGCGCGAGTGTATGTGATTGGCTAACGAGATCACGTCGTGTCGTAAGCCCACCGTTAGACTTGAAATACGCGCGCTTACGCTTGCTTGGGCAAAGCGAGATCACGTGACCTGTGGGCTCAGGTAAGCAGAGAGGACGAGAAAAGAAAGGAAGGAGCATTATACGTCAAGCAGCCAGCCTTGGCAAGCCAACCCGCTTTGAAGCCTGGGGGGGATCGGAGATCTCTGTTCGTTCCGCGTTCGTTCTGGCGGTGTTACGTCACAAAAGTGGGCGGTCCGCAGCTCTCTTCCGCCGAGAGGAAGAGGACAGCCAATCGTCAAGCGGTGAGCGGCGAGCTTTCCGGAAGTAGACGCGCATCGTTTGTCCTCGGCAAGGGGACCGTATATTTCAAAACGAAGTGCTTCTCGCCTTCTAATAAATACAGTTGTTATACGAAAAGATATTGTTTTTCTTTTCAAGCTCAAACAGTTTCTGAAACAGCAATAGGTTTGAGCGCTGATATTTATTGGTGTTAGTTTTTCTAACGTGCTCGCTATGTGAAGTCGCGCAAGCGAAAAAAAAAAAGAAAAATAGCGGTTGGCGCAGTTTTTCAAGATGTCGTCCCACCGGAATGTCTGGCTTGGCTCCCGGGTGTCGAATTGTCAAAAGGAGCTTCTGCTGGCGTTTATAAAAGAGCACCCACAGATACCTACGCCGTCGTGCCCACTGGGGCCGTCATTCACGAGTGAGGACCGGGACGACACGTGGCAGTAGCTGGTAGCGCTTTTGAACTAAGAAGTCCCTGCGCGTAAGACCACAGCCCAGTGGCAGGCCGTTCGTTTTGTTCGCACTGTTCGTTTCGAGAACAGAAAGCGACGCCGCACTCGCTCAGGTCTTCAAACGCATCTCGCACCTCCAACCGCAAGAGAAGCACACGTCGCAAGCGCCATTTTCTCAAAATCAGCTCTTGCGGCCGCCGCAACCGCTGCATCATGCCGTGCGAAGCCATTTGTTCGCTCGAGAGAACACGTGCGAACGGTCTCGCGCTCCGTTCGTTTGTAGCAGACGACATGCTCGTTATGACGCGGTATGACGTCATCAAAAAACGCCAGGCCTGCGCTGAAACCGCAGCACAGTCACAGCGAAAGCTGGAAGAGCGGCGTTTCTAGAGCCCGTTAAGCTCTCTTGGGGCTACAATACAAGTACAGTAGAAAGGTACCCACTACGCCATAAATCACAATTTTTGTGAAGTTGGGAAGCACCTACTAAGCCATTATTCGTCATTCTGCCGATAAGCGAGGCACCAGCTACACGTCTGTAAGGCATTATGTGCACTTTGTTGAGGCGACGACTGATGACGATGAAGAATTATGGCTCAGCCTTTTGTAATGGGTTGGAATATTTAAACGGCCCACCACTTATGTAATTTGCATTGGGTGACTCCCGATCGCTGTTTCCCTCTTTCGTCATGCTGTATAACATACGTTGATGTGGGAGAGAGACGGGGCGGGGGGGGGGGGGCGAAGCACTTTACTGAGACCCCGAGAAAATAGATCATGCTCTTATGGGCTTCCTCGGCAACCAATACAAGTGCACTTGCGAGGAACCCACTACGCTATAAATCATTGTAATTTTACTGAGACCCCGAGGAAGTGGATCATGCGCTTATGGGCTTCCTTGGCAACCAATACAAGTGCACTTGCGAGGAACCCACTACGCTATAAATCATTGTAATTTTACTGAGACCCCGAGGAAGTGGATCATGCGCTTATGGGCTTCCTTGGCAACCAATACAAGTGCACTTGCGAGGAACCCACTACGCTATAAATCATTGTAATTTTGGAGAAGTAGGGCAGCAGGCACTGTGCCATTTTTCGTCATTCTACGGAGGGCGTTGGTACCTGCTAAACGCATGAAGGCATTATGCGCACTTTGTTCATGCTCTGCCTGATGACGATGAAGAATTATTGCAGAGCCCTTCGTAATGGGTTCGAAGCATTCAACAACCTACTCGTTGCGCAATTCGCACTGTGTGACGCCTGGTTACAGAATTCGCGTTGTGCGACGCTTGTTGCTTAGTTTACTCTTCTACCGCTCTATATTGCATGTGCTAATGTGGTTCCTTCCCGACATGAAGCCTGTATAGAACCTTTTTTCAAAGCAGTTTCAAGCACCGGCATGGCTCAGAGGTTGAATACTGGGCTCCCACGCAGAGGGCCCAGGTTCGAACCTCGTTCCATCCTGGAATTTTTTTCTTATTTAGTTTTTTTTTCTTATTTCGAGCGATACTGGTTACGGACACCGGCGGCGGCGGCGGCGGCGGACAACTACGGCGCCAAAAACGGCCGGTGAAATGATCTCATAACAGCTTTCGCTGTAAAATAAAAGATCAAGCAAAAAGAAAAATGGCTACGCCCCTCAGAGACGTGGTTTTTTCCGGCTTCGGCCAATCGCGTGCGCCGCCAGAATGGGCGCGGAACGAACGGCGCAGAACAGAAACCTCCGATCACCCCACTCGTTATGACGCGGCATGACGTCACCAAAACAGAAAAGATCAAGCAAAAAAAAGAAATGGCGACACCCCCCTGCCTTGAGTGGCATCTCCCGCTTCAGCCAATCAGCGCGCTTGTTCTTCCCCAGCAGAACGAACAAGCGGAACGAACAGATCTCCGATCGCCCCCCAGCAGTGTCGGCACAACACGTGACCTTTTGCGGTGAGAGCACGCTATAAACGAGATTTGCCGAGACTTCATTGCATGGTGCTAGGGTGGCTAGCCCCCCTAGCACCATACAATGAAGTGGTGCTTCATTGTGTGGTGCTAGGGTGGCGCTACTGATGTGGTGCTAGGGTGGCTGGCCACCCATTCTAGCCACCCTAATGGTGCCCCGTAGTTTTTAATCGAAGTGCGCTCGCTCGGCAGAGTTCGGCCGGCTCACTGAAGCGGTTCAAAGGCAGAATGCCACCAGGAGAACTAAAACCGAACGCACGCTCTGACGTTTCGATCACGCGTTAGGCGGTACAGTGGGCTTCAATCGCACAGTGCAATGCTCGCTCCTCTGTTTTCTTTTACATCATGCAGGCAAGGGCGTTTCGGCGAACGCGTCGTTTCCGTGATTTCTAGCGAGATCACATGACCTGCCGGCTGTGTCAATGGCAATTCAGCGAACGACTCACATCACGTGATTCACCGCCGACGCAGCCGGAATCACTCCAATCATGCCCTGCTATCTACATGACTCTCTTACGCGCACAGGCCTATTCTCTTGGTTTATTACAATGAATGTAACTCTCTAATTAATGTTAATGATTAAAAATCGAATTGGTTTTTCTGTATTTTGTACCGAAAGTCATCATCTTTTCGTTTTATTTCTTTCTTTATTCACTCCTCCCTGGTCACGTGGCATGCGTGGCGCCTACTACTACTACTACTACTACTACTACTACTACTACTACTACTACTACTACTACTACTACTACTACTACTACTACCACTACTATAATACTACTACTACTATTACTACTATACTACTACTACTACCACTACTACTACTACTACTACTACTACTACTACTACTACTACTACTACTACGGCAGCAACGAAGGAACTGTGTAGAGTAAGTCAGCTTCGCTGTAAAGATAGGACATTTCCAAAGACCAATAAAATGCCTGACATCATTTCACGCAGAAAGCAGCCACCGCGAAGGCCAACGGAGTCGTCAAAGTCGTGGCGAACAACGTCTCGGCAATAAGATCGCTGATGTCGCTGCTGGACGGCGCATATCTTAAGGCGGCCTCGCTTTACACGCTGCTGGTGCCAGTGGCCGAGTTCATGAGCGTCGAGTACCACGTGTCGACGAAGCGAGGCCGGATGCGGTACGGCTACCGACGTAGCACCTGCCTCGCCAACGTGTACCGCTTCCTGCAAGAGCCGTTCTCGTGGCTGCTCGCGCGCTCACTGCAAGAGAACGGCACCATCCGCGTGGCGACCGCCATGTGGAGAGCTCTGAGGCACGTGGGCGCCTCTATGCGCACCGTCGCCGAAGGCGTCCAGCTCAGTGACATGACCCTGGTGCACTACGACCTCGTGGCTGAAGGTGTGCTAGACCGCGCTTGCGCTAGATAGACTGAAGGGTTGCAGTTTGAACGTGTTCATAGTACACTTTAGGCAAGAAAAAGTATGTGTTACTCCTTTTGGTGATTCCCGACTTTTGGTGATTCCTGACTTCTTCGAAGAGGGACGTTAACTCTTTAAGGTCCCTCGACTTTGATGAGAGCGTATTATCTCCAGACAGAGTTTACGTGCCTTTTTAAAGGGAGTCATACACGCGGCAAGTCAGGACTCACAAAAGAGAGTCATATGAGTCGTTCTCTTTTTTTTAGAGTGTAAGGGTCGACACATTTTGGGCGATAGCGAAACGACGACACAATAATGACATTTTATGGGTGCAGTCGATAAAAGTGGCTGCATAGGGTTGCTGGCACACTGTAAAGAAAGAGTCAGTGTACTCTTTTTGGTGAGTCCTGACCTGCCACATATGACTCCTTTTCAAGATGTACGATAACTCTAATTGAAAATCATCATACTCTCTTCGGAGAGGCGTGGGAGGCGCTACCCTCCAAAAGAGAGTTAACGTAACTCTCTAAAGAGAGTTATATGAGTGGGAAGTTAGGACTCGCAAAAAAGAGTAACATTTACTCTTTCTTTTTTCTTAGAGCATATGACATCTACTTCGTTGTAGCGTGGCAAAAAAGAAATACACACCAGAAAAAAAAAAAATAATGTCTGACGACACGACACAGGCGTGTGTTGTGAGATGTTCCCCTTGCCTCTGTGTGCCGTAATCTTTGCCGCTCATCAACAAGGTAGAAAGTGGTCGCAGTGTTCTTCGTTCCCGTTTGTTTTCTTTCCTGTCCTGTCCCTTACCGCATCTTCAAGAGACGTAAATGACATACAGAATGCGGTGACGTTTACCGGGAAATCAGTATGCCGTTTGCTACCCCGCATTTGGGTAAGGCGAACGGGAAAACGACGCAAAGAGGAGACTTAAAACAAAGAGGACGGAGGCGAAGAAAGCAGTTCTGAAGAAGATGCAGGCGTGATGAGAGGAGAAATACTTGAACCGGGAATGTCGCGGGAGCCAACGCGATCCAGCCTTAGTACGCGCATGCGTATGCTTGGTAGACCCTTCACTCTCCCTCAACCACAAGGGCGGAGGAGGAGAGGACATTTGCGCAAATGGGGCCAGGAAGAGGAGAAAATAAAAGGCAGGGGTGTTTAATGAGCAGGGGGAACTTGATTTAGGATTGTTGCTGCAACATACTTAATGACTATGCTGCGCAAAAAAAAGAAAAAGAAAACACGAGGACCAGAAGGAAACACTCACGACAGACTTGTCTGCTGCGTTTCCTTATGGTCCTCGTGTTTTTATTTTTATTATTTTTTTTCAGCGTATTCATTATGTATATATTGAGATAAGATAACGTGCCGAATTAGAGAGTGAAGCTGACCCGTTCCGCTCCAGTGACACCCCCTGTTTAAGAATTTTTCATCGTTTTTGATCTAAACACTGTGTTCACGCGAGTGATACAACCAGGATAAATAAGAAAGCCGTGGCACTTCCTTGAGGTAAATGCGTCAGCCCAAATTCGATCACCTAGTCTAAAAATAAACTGTTGTACCTGAAATGCTCACGACATGTCGCACCTTGTTAATCTTTGTTATAGCGCCACGCTTGTCAGAGCTATACGCCTATTACGTCGATGCAAGCACGCTTCGCAATACAAGTACACTTGTACTCAGCTAGTTTACATGCGAATACATGATAAGAAAGTAAGAGTTCAGTTGGTAGCTGGAACTTATCGGCGGCCCCTTGTTGTATCTCGCCCATTTTCACACTGTGCGCTACATCGTAGTTCACGAGGGTGGTAATAATAATAATATCTGGGTTTTAACGTCCGAAAACCACGATATGATTAACCCTTTCGGCCCTGGCGGTGTCAACTGACACCATCACACAACATTTCCCCTAGCACCTCGGAAATGAAACCAAAACTGGCCATTCTTGGGAGAATACTTCTTCAATGATCCCCACTGCGATGGACACCAAAATGGAGACGTGCTTGCGGAGCTGGTAGCTGCAATGAGGAAGAAACTTGACCGAAGTCATGGGTGACGCCGAGGCGGGTCAGCTGAGGCGGCTAAGCGCAATTTTCGGGTCTGCGTACCCAAGCTGTTTCAATGAGTATCACACTGAAAAATGAGACTTGGTTCACATTTTGTGTACTCTAGTGAATAGCAGGAAAAAAGATGCCATTTTTCTCATTTGACGACCGCTGAGCCCTGATGACCTAATTCGATGTCAAGTCTGTAAATCCATCAATACTTGGACCACTGCCTCAATTTTTTGTTTGTGGTCTTCTGAAGTCATAACTATTAGGAAAACAAGCACAAAAAAAGTCTGCGACCACCTCCTCCACCACCTGGGGTTCTTTTACGTGTACCTAAATCTAAGTATACGGGCCTCAAACATTTTCGCCTCCCTTGAAAATGCCGCCGCCGCGGCCGGGATTCGATCCCGCGACCTTCGGGTCAGCAGTCGAGCGCCATAACCGCTAGACCACCATGGCGGGGCAGTTCAGGAAGATGGCTTGGTGGGCTAGTTGGTATTGCAGCATGGAAACGTTATAGACGGGGACGATGGAAGGAAAAACCTGCGGGAGACCCGCGGAAAAGTATATGTGTTGGACAGGTCGGGTAGGTGTCCGAACGACGGGCGTAGGGAGCACAAGAATCTGGTTGGAAAGACTGTCGTTTGAGGCATTTGCCGTTACATTGTAGAAATTGTGCCCGTCAACCGCTTTTCGGACACTGTTAGGTAATTAAGCAAGAGAAGGATAAGCTGACCCGAGAAGTGATAGAAGCATACGAAATTGATCGTGACAAAGAAAACTGCGTGAGCGCTCCTTTCGTGGCACTCTGAAAAAAAAAAATGAGGTTACATTTTTTGAACGCTGATATGCAGTAGGCAGAGTGCAAAATGAGGAGTGTCATGTTTTTACTTTATTTTTTTTTGTTGGTGCGTCCATAACGGTGGATCATTGGCTAAAGTGCTCGGCTGCTGACCCGAAGGTCGCGGGTTCGATCCCGGCCGCGGCGGTCGCATTTCGGTGGAGGCGAAATGGTAGAAGCCTGGGTACTGTGCGATGTCAGGGCTTGTTAAAGAACACCAGATGGTCGAAATTTCCGGAGCCCCTCCACTACGGCCTCTCTCATAATCATATCGCGGTTTTGGAACGTAAAACACCAGATATTATTATTATTATTATTATTTTTGTTGGTGCTTGGCTTGAAAGTGTTGCCATTGTGTGACATAAAAGCGCATAAAATTTCATTCTAAAAAGACAGGGCGTGCAAACACGGACACAAGAAAGAAGTCAGGACACCACAAACGCCGACTAACAACTGAAGAGACGCACAACGGCTGAAAAGAAAGAAGGCACGAAAACTTATCTGCGCATGCCCATGCAACAGGCGAACCTATCAATCCGGCACGCGTGGCGGTCTACGTGGAAGATAACTGTTAAGGCATTTGATTTCATGTTTATGCAAGTTAATCGACGGTTGGCTCACGCATGCACTACCACTATTCTCGATATGCCAAGCTTCAATCATCAGGCGCGTTTCTTCATTTCTATGCCGGTACAATACTGCGCATTCATCAAATTTTGGCGTGCACTTACAATCTCGACAATGTAAAGATAGATTAGAAGGTGAGCCTCCTGTTAGCGATCTCTTATGTTCCAACAATCTCTGGTTGATGCATCTGCCCGTCTGTCCTACGTAGAAGCGGCCGCAGCTGAAAGAGATCTTATACACCACACTCGTACGGCAATCAGTGAATTTTTGGTGTGTTTTACGAAACAAATATCGGTCCGCTTCTTGTCTTTTACTCCCTCATTCTTCCTCTGCACAGCGGCACAAATCTTACCTAGCTTATTGGCAGCCGTGAAAACAACATTAACGCCGTATCTACTTCCTACTTTCTTTAGCCTGTGAGATACGCGATGAATGTACGGTATACCTACCACACGTTTCTTCCTATCGCTTTCTGCAACCATGCTCGGGCTTAACACAATAGACTTCTTTAAGCGTTCAGCGACCGTGGCCACTGCATCACGAGGATACCCTACATCTAAAAGACGTGTAACCTGTGCGTTAAAGCTATCACTCATTTTGTGCTCACACGACTTGGTGAGGGCTGACTTAAGGCAAGACATGGCGATGCCGTTTTTTACAACTTTCGAGTGCTTTGACGAAAAATTTAACAGCGGTTTCGAAGATCTAGGAGAATACTGCCAACACCCGTGGTTCTTCTGGAACGTTAAGAAAATGTCTAGAAATTGTATTCCATTATTCTGAGGCACCTCTTTAGTAAAGCTCAGCCCTCCTCCATTTAATTCAAATTTTTCGCTCACGGAAGTTACCACCTTTTCAAAGTCCTCACCACTACAAAAAATCAAGTAATCGTCCACATAACGAAAAACCTTAATAACCGAATTACCTAAGGCGCCTTCCAAAAGATTGTTAATCTTGCTAAGGTATAAATCACTAAGAACCGGAGCAACTTTAGAACCAATACATATCCCTGATTTCTGCACATAAACGCCTTCCTTCCAACCTACCAGCGTCGACTTTAAATACATGGAAAGGATTTCTAGAAATGCCCCGGTAGAAACACCACATTTTTCCGTGAAAACCGTCTGGTGCTCTTGTTCGTTAATACATTTATTAACACATTTTAACAAATCTTCATGCGGCAAAGAATAATACAGGTCTTCAATATCCATACTAAAGGCCTTACAACAGCCGGGGTTCTTCTCTGAGAGGAACTGAACTAGCGCCTGAGAATTACGCATACGAAAAGGGTCTGAGAAACTCAAAGAGGTTAAGCAGTTCTGCAAATAACTAGATACAGCGACTTGCCAGGTGCCTTGCTCGGAAACGATTGCTCGAAACGGAATCTAGTTCTTATGTGTTTTGGCTGAAAAAACAATTCTAAAGTAAGTGATTTGGCCTTCTTGACATTACAAGCTATTCTCTCAAGATTATGTCTTAACAAAAGGTCAACAGCACGTTGCCTAACTACCGATGGCTTAAGTTTTACCGTCCTAAAATTCTTTTCTATGGCTGTTAATGCTTTTTCTGAGAACAAACTGTCCGGCATAATTACAAAATACCCTTCCTTATCTGAAACTACTGGCCTGAGTTTCTTCTCGACACAGTAATTAACCAAAGGCCGGATAGGATCAGAACACTTGAGATGCATATTAGAACCCTTGATGCTAGCCACGCAGTCTGAAATGCAGTGGGAACGCTCTTCTTCAGGAACAAGTCTAGTGATTGCACGCGGCAAACTTAGAACGTCTATTGGTTTCAGGTTCGGCTTAAAACAGTATTTAGGAACTAAGGCTAGGGTTTTGCAGTGACTATCATCTAAGGCAGCTCTTCCAAGGATCAGCAAGTTATTTTGCGGTGAAACAGTAGAAATAATCTTCCTCTTACATGGTTGAAGTTCTCGAAGTTTTACCCTCCATAACGCCGACTGGATGAGGGTAGCTAACCAGCATGCGGAATTCATATTCCGCGCCTGATGATTGAAGTTTGGCATATCGAGAATAGTGGTAGTGCATGCGTGAGCCAACCGTCGATTAACCTGCATAAACATGAAATCAAATGCCTTAATAGTTATCTTCCACGTAGACCACCACGCGTGCCGGATTGATAGGTTCGCCTGTTGCATGGGCATGCGCAGAGAAGTTTTCGTGCCTTCTTTCTTTTCAGCCGTTGTGCGTCTCTTCAGTTGTTAGTCGGAGTTCGTGGTGTCCTGACTTCTTTCTTGTGTCCGTGTTTGCACGCCCTGTCTTTTTAGAATGAATACTTACCAACTAGCTCAGCTCTCTGTTATTCTAAACGTATAAAATTTGCTCGTTCAAAAGTAAGGTATCAGTTGTGGAATCAGCGCTGGGTCTCGCGTTTTCTTCCTTCGTCCCCGTCTCTGTGCGCTGTCACGTTTCCATGCTAAGTCATAGGCTTGCACATGGGGAGGGGGGGGGGGGCAGGTGGTGCGTCCGCACTACTAAATATCGAGTGCTGAGCCATGTCTGCCCATGTATGCCTTTACTCAGACGGTCCTGTCCCGTCTTTGTTTAAAAGGCAGGGCTATGGACATGCAGGTTTTTGACGAAAATGGCAGCCGACGACCCCTAATGTTGCATTCCAGGAACTGTTTGCTTCCCGGCTGTATCCCAGAAAAGACAGGCCGTTGTGAGAAACACGTCACTGCGTCATTTTTCCACCCGTGCAGAAGTGCTGTTCTTTCACAGTCTATCAAGCGAGGTGGGGGGCGGGGGGGGGGGGGGGATCGCTGCGGTAATACTTGACCCCTTGTCCCCCGATTAGAACCATGTGCACGCACGCCTATGTGCTACATCGTGTGTATGCATGTTTGTGCGTGTGACTGTGCGCGCAAATATAGGGCAGTTTCTGCGACATGTTCAACCGTTCTCCACCAGGTGACCGCACCTACAATGTGACAAAAGAATTCAGCCCCGTGTACGGTGACGCGTTCGTGTCCAACCTGGTCAAGCACGTGAATCTGACGGGTCGCCGGGTGCACGCTGCGTCCGCTCTGAGTCCGAAGGCGGCAAAGAGAAACCTCGTGCCTTCCGTCTATCTGATACCGGACTTTTTCTACTCCACGGCGATCGAGACGAGCATCAACTATGGTACTCTGGGCGTGCACATGGCCAAGATGATGTTCAACCAGAGCGTGCCTAGCATTCGACTCGTCAAGCACAAGAAGTGCTTGGAGGGATACGGCAGGCGTCTCGGCCTCAACATGAGCGGCGACGATTACCGTAGGACGCTGCGTACAAGGTGCGAGTGGTTTAGTTTCTTCTGCGTGGCTTCCATCACAGTGAGCGCGGCGTTTCCTTTCTCATTCGCGCGAGAGCAGTCACGTTGTACTGGAAACTACGGCGATGCATAGCGTTTCATAACACTACACTAGAAGGAAATCTGACACTAGTGTCTGTGACAGCCGCAGCGCATCGCGCTTCAGCCAGCATGGGAATTATGAGTAGTACACAGATTTGATTAAGCTTCGTTCTTTCGCCTCCGTGTGGTCTGCAGCCGCTTTGTCGCAAGACGAAGTTCAGCGAAATTTCAGCAGCCCTGCTTCACCTCCTTGACCCTTTTACGCTGATCATTTCATATCAGCTCACGGCGCTCACCACGAGCCATTCTTTTATCCGAAACAAAAGCCAACGCAATAATAAACAAAGCCACAAGCGCGTTCGAAGCCGCAAGCACGAAGTCTAGGCAAGTCCATGTACTACACATCACTCCAATGGATGATGTACGATATCAGTGTCACAGTTCCCTTTAGTAAATACTGCAGGAAACTGTACGCTGCGATGAAGTTATCTTACTTTTACTTTCGTGTTATTCATCTCGTCGATGTTTCGTAGTGTGCTGCACCTACGACATGCCAGGCCCAGAGTAATGGAAACGAACCGGGGGGGGGGGGGGGGGGATTCCCTCACCAAGGTAGGCTTAGATTGCGTCATGTGCATTGCCGAATCGTGGCCATACACTACATTGTTTGTCCGCAGTACAAAGAAATAAACAATAAACAGAAATGCGCGTCTACAAATGCACGAGTGCATGGCGAATCGTCAGTGCGTACGATCGGTATCTCGCGTATTGAAACACACGTAACATCAATTATGCAAACGGTGGAAGTCAAAAATGATGTCGAAAAAATTTACGCAATCAGATGGCAAAGAAAAAAAAATTTCCGTCAACGCGCATCGAACCCACGACCGCTCGATCCGTAACAGCAGATGTCGGGCACGCTATCCACTGCGCCACGGTCTTTTTTTTTTCTTCATTGCCGGTTTATCTACTGCGCCACGGTCACATAGTCTAGATGCTTTACAAACGCACTTTTTATATCTACCACTCTCCCGGTCAGCGGGGTGGTGTTGCCCTCTGGGAGCGGTAAAGTAAAGTAACGTCCAATATGCGACGCTCTTCTGGCATTACACCTCGTTCTCTGATTACGCTTTCACCGTTTACTACTGCACTACTACAGCTACCACAAGGGTTTGTTTAATCATTTAACATGGACGTTAGTCATCAGGATGGAGATGTACCACCAAGCATCAAAGTGGGTGCATCCACGTTAAACGGTGCTATAGCAGCCAGACATCAATATACGTTGTACAAACTCTCTCATATAAATGTACAGTAAACATTCAGTTACTTCTGTAGGGGCACGCTTTACTTTCGTGTTATTCCGATTCCTATGACGGAGGGATCAACCACTTTTTTTGTATCAGTTGTAGCGAAGCGTTCGAACTTCGTAATGGGTCGTCCTCTCGAGCACCTTCTAGTGGGTCGCCCTCTTCGGCTCGAAGAGAACGCAGCTCGCGCTGAGAGTCGGCCCCGCCTTGACTGTCGCTGTATCGTCGAGTATCGTCGCCGCTAATAAACCTCTTTATAATTTGGTGGAGAGTGCTGGGCCTTCACAACAACCTCGGCCCTCATTCGATGCCCCTGGCTCTTCGATCCCGTACCCTGCCGCCTACCATGCCTCAAGACGCCTCCCAGCAAACGCCCCCGCCCGCACCGACTTCATGTCCTGGTGTCCCTCGTATTCGCGACCCTCCCGTCTTCACTGGCGCCGATGGTACCGACGTCGAGGACTGGCTCGCGATTTACGAGCGCGTGAGTGTCCCCAATAAATGGGACGAGGCAGGAAAATTGACTAACCTGGTTTTCTACGTCGCGGGTGTGGCGGGCCTGTGGTACAACAACCACGCATCCGATTTTACGACGTGGTCCGACTTCAAGACCGCCATTATCAACGTGTTTGGCCGCCCTGCCGTTCGTAAGCTGCAGGCCGAACAGCGCTTACGTGAACGCGCTCAGCAGGCCGGCGAATCCTTCACCAGTTACATTGAAGACGTCCTCGATTTCTGTAAGAAAGCCGACGCCACCATGTCCGAGTGTGACAAGATCAGGCACATCATGAAAGGCATCGACGACGACGCCTTCACCATGCTGCTCGCCAAGAACCCCAGCACAGTGGCAGAGGTCATAACGCTCTGCCAAAGCTATGAGGAGCTGCGCCGGCAGCGATCGATGACCCGTCGCTCTCCATCACGCGACGCCGAGCTCGCTGGCTTGTCGACCGTACCCGACCACTCCGCGTTGCTCGCAGAGATGAAGACATTCGTGCGCGAGGAAATCGCGCGCCAGTTCTCTCTGCTCGACTTTGCTCGCCCTCGGTACGCTCAACAGCCGTCGCCCACCCTTCTGCCTCCCCTCCGTCGAGCAATCGAGCAGGAAATCGCGGAGGTCATGCCCGAGTACCACCAGCACCATCCGGCTCCTGCACCTTTGAGCTACGCCCAAGTTGTCGCAAGAACGCCCCCACCAATCGCTACGGCTGCCCCACACATTTACGCCGAAGCCTCCGCTCAACATCACTCTTTCGAAGCGGATGTACCGGTAACCTACGCTGACGTCACGCACAGGCCACGACTGCAGCCCACCATGCAGTCCTATCAGTTGCCGCCCCGTCAATCCCGTCCTGTACCATGGGCGGGCCCTGCCCCAGCGAACCGATGGCGCACACCTGACAATCGCCCCATATGCTTCGCATGTGGTTACGCCGGCCACGTGGCGCGCTATTGCAATCGCGTGCAGCCGCCTAGAGACGTGTCGCCTGCCACCAGACAGTCGAACCGCCCATATTACGACCCACCTGCGCCTCCGTCGCCGACGTCTCGCCCAGCTGCATCTACCCGCCGTTCACAGTCACCACGACGCCGCTCGCTGTCACCGATGCGGCCACGTCCGGTCCCACGCGATCAGGAAAACTAGTCGTCGCAGTCCACGAGGCAAGGGCTGCGACGCTGTCGAACTGCGAAAGCCCTCAGCGAAGCCCATCGAACGTGATAGACGTTTTTGTGGATGGTGTTCGCGCCTCTGCCCTTATCGATACTGGAGCCGCCGTATCCGTTATGGACGCTAAACTAAGCCGCCTGCTACGAAAAGTGACGACGCCACTTTCCGGGCTCTCCCTCCGTACAGCCAGCGCCCAAAGCATTCACCCGACGGCGGTATGCACCGCCCGCGTCATCATTAAGGACGCTCTGTACGCCGTCGAATTCATTATAATTTCTTCATGCTCTCACGATGTCATCCTGGGCTGGGATTTTCTCGCCCGCCACGACGCCGTCATTCATTGCGCACCAGCCGAAATAGAGCTCTCACCATTCTCAGATTTGACGCCGGCAGACAGTTCATCGGCTGCGACCAAGGTATTCGTCAAAGACGACATCACAGTTCCTGCAAATTCGTCAACGGCTGTGTCAGTCTATTGCACCGGTCTCTGCGACGCCGTTGCCCTCCTTTCTCCATGTGACCGCGTTTTCACTAGGAAAGGCTTGCTGGTGCCATTTGCGACCGTGGAAATCACTCAGGGCGACACGGATATTTTTGTGACCAACCCATCCCCGTTCATTGTTACGTTGGTGCGAGGGGAATGTCTCGGCAGAGTGGAACCCCTCCAAGACGCACAAGTTATGGACGCACCCGACGACACGAACTGTCCCAGTTCCCGTACGCTCAGTGCTGTTTCCACGTCCGATTCGTCACCTGCTGATGTGTTTAAGTCCTCCATTGCTGAAAACCTCACATCGGTCCAGCGTTCCCAACTTCTGTGCCTGCTGGACGAATTTCGTTCTTCTTTCGATATCGGGCAAACTTCTCTTGGCCGCACTTCCGTTGTTACGCATCGCATCGACACTGGCGCCCAACCACCACTGCGGCAACGTCCATATCGCGTGTCTCCCGCAGAACGTCAGGTCATTAATGAGCAAGTCGACGATATGCTTCGACGCGACGTTATTCGGCCCTCGGACAGCCCATGGGCGTCTCCCGTTGTTCTCGTTGCGAAGAAGGACGGTTCCGTGCGGTTCTGTGTGGACTACCGACGGCTCAACAAGATCACTCGCAAGCATGTTTATCCGCTGCCGCGAATCGACGACGCGATTGACAGCCTGCAAGGAGCCGAATTCTTTTCATCTCTTGATCTGCGCTCGGGGTACTGGCAAGTGCCCATGGCGGATGACGCTCGACCGAAGACAGCCTTTGTCACGCCCGACGGCTTGTACGAGTTCAACGTCATGCCGTTTGGTCTGTGTAATGCGCCCGCGACCTTCGAGCGCATGATGGACACCGTTCTGCGCAACTTGAAATGGCACACGTGCTTGTGTTACCTGGACGACGTCGTGGTTTTCGCTCCGGACTTCTCCACGCATCTCCAACGTCTGCGGCATGTTTTGACGCGTTTGCGCAACGCAGGCCTCCAACTGAATCTGAAGAAGTGCCGATTTGCAGCACGGCAGCTGACCATCCTCGGCTACGTCGTGTCCAAGGACGGAATTCTTCCCGATCCGACCAAGCTTCGGGCCGTGGCCGAATTTCCCAAACCTACGTCCGTCAAAGAACTGCGCAGTTTCGTAGGACTGTGTTCGTACTTTCGACGCTTCATACGAAACTTTGCCACCATCATATCACCGCTGACGAAGCTTCTTGGAGGTAACGGACCCCTAAAGTCGTGGTCGTCCGAGTGTGACGACGCGTTCGCAAAGCTCCGTCGTTTGTTGACGTCTCCTCCCATACTACGCCACTACGATCCTACGGCCCCAACGGAGGTACACACGGATGCCAGCGGTGTAGGCCTCGGCGCTGTCCTTGCGCAGCGCAAGCCAGGGTTCCCCGAATATGTCGTGGCATACGCAAGCCGTACGCTTACCAGAGCCGAGACCAATTACACGGTCACGGAAAAAGAGTGCCTGGCGATCATCTGGGCCCTTACAAAGTTTCGACCTTATTTGTATGGCCACCCATTTGATGTCGTCACCGACCATCATGCACTATGCTGGCTGTCGTCACTGAAGGATCCCTCAGGCCGTCTCGCCCGCTGGGCGCTTCGCCTGCAAGACTACGACATCCGAGTGCTGTACCGCAACGGACGCCAGCATGCTGACGCCGACGCCCTCTCGCGCTCTCTCTTGCCTGACGACAATGCCCCTTGCTCAGTATCTCACATAGCTGTTGCTTCAATCGACGTTCACACCATCGCTACCGAACAGCGCAAGGATAAATGGATCACCTCGCTGATCGACTTGCTCACTGATCCGTCCGCAACACCATCCACTCGCGCGTTGCGTCGCCAAGCCCACCATTTCGCCATTCGCGACGACCTACTGCACCGACGCAATTACGACGCCGACGGCCGCCAGTGGCTACTAGTGATACCCCGCACTCTGCGTTCTGAAATATGCGAGGCCTTCCACTCTGACCCGCAATGCGCGCACTCTGGGGTATCGAAAACTTACCACCGCATTCGACAACGATACTTCTGGCGAGGGATGTACCGCTACGTGCAGAAGTTCGTTCGCTCCTGCCTCGATTGCCAACGCCGAAAACCTGCAACGCACGTGTCGCCACCAGGTCTACAACCATTACCGTGCCCTAACCGTCCGTTTGGGCGCGTGGGCATCGATTTGTACGGACCACTTCCTCTGACTTCGGCTGGTAACCGCTGGGCCATCGTCGCTGTTGACCATCTAACGCGATACGCCGAAACCGCCGCCCTCCCAGCGGCTACAGCGCGCGATGTTGCCTCCTTCCTACTAGACCGATTCATACTGCGTCACGGACCACCCCAAGAGCTTCTCAGCGATCGAGGCCGTGTCTTCTTGTCGGAAGTCGTGGAAGCCATTCTCAAAGAGTGCCATGCTGTTCACCGCAAAACTACTGCTTACCACCCGCAGACGAATGGCCTAACCGAACGCTTTAACCGCACGCTCGGCGACATGCTCTCGATGTACGTCGCCGCCGATCACACCAATTGGGATGCCATTCTTCCCTTCGTCACCTACGCCTATAACACCGCCCCTCAGAGCACTACTGGTTTTTCACCCTTCTTCTTACTGTACGGAAGGCACCCGTCGCACACCATGGACACGATACTTCCATACAAGCCGGATCGCTCTGAATGTGCGCCTATTTCTGCCACAGCCAGACTTGCTGAGGAGTGTCGTGAGCTCTCCAAGACCTTCACTACGTATAACCAAGAGCGGCAGAAGAGCATTCGCGGTGACAACACCACTTCTGCGCCCACGTTCCTCCCTGGAGCGCTCGTTTGGCTCTCTGTCCCTACCACTGCAACTGGCCTTTCTTCCAAACTACTGCCCAAATACGAAGGCCCATACCGTGTCGTCAAATGCACATCCCCGGTCAACTACCTCATCGAACCCATAGAACCGTCTTCGGACATGCGCCGTCGAGGGCGCGACATTGTCAACGTGGAGCGCCTGAAGCCCTACCACGACCCCCTCATAGTGACTAGTTGCTAGGTCGCCAGGTGGCTCCCTTTTCCTACCCGGGGGTAATTGTAGCGAAGCGTTCGAACTTCGTAATGGGTCGTCCTCTCGAGCACCTTCTAGTGGGTCGCCCTCTTCGGCTCGAAGAGAACGCAGCTCGCGCTGAGAGTCGGCCCCGCCTTGACTGTCGCTGTATCGTCGAGTATCGTCGCCGCTAATAAACCTCTTTATACAGTAATATTTTCACAGTGCGTTCTACAAAGACAATATCGGGTCAAGTCAGGTCGGTTTATTCCTTTTTTCACGGATGTTCTATGGCAATTGCTACACGTAATGAACAAGTCAACGTAATAACTATTATGACCTTGGAAGGAGGTCGATACACTATACAAATACACTTCTTAAATCGATGCATTCGCGGAAGAACGGGTACTTAATTGGCAAAAGTGGAGAAAATCAGCGCTCAACATATGGTGAGTATATGGGCAACGACAACGAGGTGGGGATGGACACTTCAGTCTGATGTTGTTCAGGGTAATGTGAAGCAGGCATGATGGTTGCGTGTCAGCGTAGTTTTAAGACTTCGAGCCTTTCAAGTGGTCTTTTACTACTGTAGAGGCGGTGGGGGCCCCGTTAGGCTCTTTAGCGCCCTTTGCCACCTCCTTCCTCAAAATGCGTTGATGGAAAATGAACTGATATCTGTGAAGGTCGGTGACCAGCCGAGCTGTAAAGAAAGACACCACATTCTTATCATAATGCGTTTTCTCCGGCAGACAGGGGAACTTAACTTCAACATTGTGTGTTATTGTTTAAAACGCCACTTAATTGTTTCCGCAGCGCATCGCGCTCACGGGCTCCGGGCGTTCCCTTGGGTATTAGGGATTTTTAGTCTGTCCGGCACACCGCTGTACGCTAAATGCTGTGCGTTTACCGGAATAACGGGTGTGAACTGCGCATGCGCGCGCCCGGGAAACATGGCTGCGCCGCCGATATCTGTTGCCGTCCACCTCGAATCTATCAAGAGGCCGTCGTGCGCTCTGTAGCTCGTTATCTCCGAAATGATGATTTTATTTGCATTAATTTATGTCCTTCAGCTTGTACAGCAAAGTATTTGTGTTGATTCGGCACCGTTTTCGAGAAACATACTCAAATAATCGATCATGTAGGCTTAGCGAGTGGCGATGGGCGCACCCGAAATCTCGGAGGACATATGATTACGTGTTCGTTAGTTGTTTTTATCCTCCATAGCTGGCGCCACTTGACGTGACGGCAGCTGCGGCACACGCTATCCGGTACTACGCTACGCATTTTGGTTACCGAAATACCGGACAGACTAAAAAACGCTATTAGAGGTTTTTTTAGCAAGTTACGGAAATACGGTACGCAAATACGGTACAGGACTACGCTAGACTCCTTCTCTCCAGCCCATTGTGCTTAAAGTGCGGCCCCCGATCGACAGGTGCATCGTTAACAGTGCGTAGGCTGAGGCAACAATAAGGCGTGACACCCGACAGTAATTTATGAAAAGGCCTTTGTGGTGTTGGGGTGCCTTTACTGGAATTAGGAGCGGCAAAAGCACAACGAGCGATAGAGGAGGAGCGCTACCGTAGTCCCGTACCGTATTTGCGTTTCGTATTTCCGTAACTTGCTAAAAATCTCTAATGTCTCGCCAAAGAAGAGGCGCTTCTCTCGCTAATCGCTTTCGTTGAACAAATCGTTCACCAACCTCGGGTCTTCTTCGGTACCCACTGTCGCACTCCGCCTCTGCTCTCATCAGCGTTCTTCATAGACGTCAGACTCTGCCAAGGCGGCGCAGCGAAAAAAACCGCCACTAGCACCCTCATCGCAGCCCTGGCGCTACTGGGTAGCGTAAGGGGTGCTGTCCGCAAGTGAATGTGCATAGGCCACAATATACCTCTCCGCTCTTTTATTTGTGTCAAGGCACTGTTCCCTTAAAATCAAGGGCCTGGAAAGCTTCTTCCACCAATCCAAGCTTCAGAAAAGTAGGAAGCTCATCAAAGCAAGCTGAGAGTACAATGCAAAATAAGTTTCAGTTATTTCGGCGCGCTGCGACTTGCAAGTACAAGCGAGCGTCGCACGACATCGAGTTCGAGGCAAGCCCCTTGACGTCCGCTGTTTAACGCCTAAAGGCGTTAAATTTGTCTGTATACATAACGTCCAAGCGACGAAGTACGCACACAATCAATTTAGTTAGCTATGTATCTTACGATCAGTGGTACAAAGCTCGCTTTATCAGGTACGAATGGCCCCGGCGATTTTCACCATTTCAGTTACATTCTCCCTTCAGCTCTCGCTTCCTGTGCATTGGAGTGTTTTATTACGCACCCTCGAATGTTCTGTTGTCACTGATCCCGTTAATGGGGATGGCAATCGCCTGGCGGATTCCAAGGGCGGACGTATCGGCCCCCCGAAACGCACCACGAAAGCGCGGACAATTTAGAGTTGGTCCTTTTAGTGCGCCAGCGAACGCCGGTTGTCGTCCAAAGACCGAGTCAGAGCCGAGAGTCGATAACACAAACGAAATATATTCTCAGTTAGGGCAATACAAACATCACAAACTCATGCACACTCGGCTGGTATCAATTACAACTTCACAATATAACTCAGGTGGTGTTAACACAACGGGAACTAAACAAACCGATCACGCGCTACAAATGCAATCTCATGCATTACAACTATTCAAGAACAGTTAAGGTCCTGAATATTCAACAGCGTATCCAGTCCACAATTCTTGGACGGTACTTGAATGCTTCTCTTCCAGGAAACACTGACGCTTACTCCAACGCGGATCATCGGTGTTCCTTCCGTCGACGTAACTTGTCACGGCTCACACAGCGTCATCCGATTATTCCATATCGATGATCGACTGACCGCACAACATCATAAACACGTTTTCTTTGGCTGATGGGGTCACACTCAGCATAACTTCACCATCTCCGGACCGACTGACTCCCTGACTCCGGTGCACGCTTTTATTTCCTCTCCCCCGGGTTCTAGAAGCGTCGGGAGTGTTCTTCGGCGTGCAGCACAGCCAAAGCTAGGGAAAGAGCGAGATGTTTCTCGATAAATCTAATCACGGCGGCGTCACTCGGCGTCGCGTCATGCTTTCCCTCGAGATGATTCCAGGCTTTGCCGGGCGTTTCATCTAGTGGTCTGCGTCTGGCTCGAATGGGTGAGGGGGAGCGCCGCGCCGGCGTCTTTTAACACTTAGTTTTTCGTTGTTCGCGCTTCTTGGGCGAGCGGCTCGCGCCGTGCTATCTCGCTGCCGTTTGAAAGTGGCCGCGCGCGCGCTTTATTGAAGCGCTGGTTTGTGACATCTGTTGACTGCTGTCTTCCGTTTATACTATATACTGCAAATGGGGAAACGTGTTTGCCCGCTTTCGCGGGGTACAACCGAAGGCAAAACAAACCTGAAGATGGTGACGACCAACATTCCCGATTTACTCGTATGACACACGTATTAGCTTTTGCTAGTTAGAACCAGAACACCGAGGCTCCAAACGCACGTGTGCGATGCTGTGTGGTGACGGCCAATTCAGATTATGGGCAGTAACATTGTGCGCGAAGTTTATCGCGCTTGTATTGAGTCTGCCTCTAGCTGCTCACTCCGTGTTACACGGCGCGCACCGCAGTTAGCGACTCTGCCGAGCTTCATCGTCAAGGTTACCATGGTTCTCCGCCAGGGCTACGCAAAACAGTAGCAGCAGAGCCACATTATTACAATTCTTTATCCGACTGGCTGTGGAGGATGCGAGTAATTCGCTTGGCCAACACGTTTAACGGCCCGTATCCAACGCTCTCGCCTTTCTGCTTGTTACGACCGCTACGAAAATCGGTAAAATTGAACGTTGTTATTCAGTCCTTTACGTCCGTGGCACTTCACAACGCAACAGTAGCGTCGACAGAGGCGTTTATTTTGGGCTCGGAGCGGACGTGTTTGTTTTTGGTTTCGCCACCGTTCTGTTCTAGTAAGTCATTCAACACGAAATTCATCTTGGTTCGGTGGTGGTGCGACTAGCGGAGAGAAATCCATAGCTCTCTTTCTGAGGGTTAGATGCGCTAAACACTCGCAATATTAAGCTAAATCACTCTTTCGCACTAGCTAGTTGCAACTGGTTTCACAGTAAACTTTGCGAAGGGGTCGGACTTCGCACTACTCAATTCCTTCCTTCTCGCTCCGACTGGTGGCGCTACGCGTCTTGTGAAACTCTAGAGTCTGGCCTCTATTGGCCGCCAGATCGAGCGGAGTCGCTGCCTGGCGGGTACTGGCTGAAGCGCGCCTAGTGTGGATTGCTCCCTGCGTCGTCTGATGGCCACGTCGTGTTTGCATGTGCGCGTACGTCCTGCACGGTCTCAAAGGGCGGTTTGTTCTGTTATGTTAGCGCGAGTTTAACTGCTCATACGTATACCTAACATGGTGTACAGAAGCAAATGAGCTTGCTGGGCTGCATGCGCATTGTAATAAGATCAGTGAATGCGACTTTCGAGAGGACTGTGTATTGGTCTCGTACCCTTCGTTCGCCAGAATCATCTCAGTGATGGTGCCGCTTTCTGGTTCAAGCACCAGAAAGCTTGAACCTCATGTTCCTCATGTTTGGAACTATGCCAAGCGCACCCTAAAGTGCGCTTGGCATAGTTCCAAACATGAGGAACATTAAATAGTGTGTGAATGCAGCGTTTCAGCGACTCGTTGGTAAACAAAAACGAGGCTCATGCACTTTCGCGTTGTTGTTAGGTGTATAACTGCGGCACTCCAGTTCATGATGAGCTTTAGTTTTGCTTCAGATGTCCTTTTATTGTACGGTCGTGGTCCCGCTACAGCGAAATATTTCTATCAAGTGAAGTCTGAGACTTCGGTACTCAAACTGTCTCTAAAAGAAAAGAAAGAGAACAGACAACGGAATGACACAGCACTGATAAAACGGAGTTGCGGCGTGCAATTTTAACTTGGGGCGAAACTTATGAAGAACCACCCGTGTGCTTAGTTTAGGCACGCTTTGAAGGGCCCAGATGTTCAAAATAATACCGACGGCGTGCCTTACATTTATGTTGTATAATTTCGCGCAAAACCTCATCTTTTTTATATTATCTTGAGTGTTTGTGTGGAGTTGTTATAATTGATGGAGGCAGCGGACATTATTAGTTTGAAAAAAAAAGACACTTGTTCCATAATATAACCGGACCTTTGTTCCATCACTGTCGTGCACGTAATCAGTCGATGAAAGCTGTGTGCTGAACTCTTACCTGCGTATATATGCGTATTCGCTTGAACAGTGCAATTGAACTTATTGCACAAGAATATCGGCTGGTATACAAGAACAAGAAGTAAACACTTAAGTAGTTCAGTCGTGCTACTGAAGTGCGTAGTACACAGAACACAAGGTAAACACGCAGAGAGAAAACAACGAAAGACGTCATATAGTGCATAAGCGCAGACTGTCATCCAGGGCGACCATCCCTTTCATCGGCAGATTGCGCTTCCCTCACTAGTAATAGTAAAGTTGTATTATCTTCGTGCATTGATTCAACAATGAAGAGCGTATATATTTCCAGTAAGCTGCAATCAACGCATTTTATTCGCTGACAGTCGGTTCAAACCGCTCATAACGAAGCGCCGTTGTGTGCACTTGTATACGCGCCTCCGACCGCCTCTCCACACTAACGCGGCGACGGTGCTGCCACCTATAGGTCGATCTCATGGCCAATAAGCGCGCTGCTCCTCGGGCATTCTCACAATGCGTGGTCGACCCCTACTTCTCACGCACGACCGCGCCAATGCAGCGCCTACAGACACGACTGGCGTGACGAAATATGTACGAAACGGGTACCGATGGGTTTTTTTCCCGCTATATAGCATGTTTTTTCCGCCACACCATAGAGGGCATCAGGGGTTCAACTTTAATGCTTCAAATTTTTTTAAAATGCACCACTGCTCTCGCGGGCGCACTAGGTGTAATTTTTTAAAATGCACCACTGCTCTCGCGGGCGCACTAGGCGTTTTTTGTATGCAGACGGACGCCGCAATATGAATGAGGTGTGGAATTTACAACTCCGCCGCAAAACATAACGCCAGCACACCTTGACGTGTGCTTATAGAGCGTACTACCTTTATTACCGCATGGTGGCGCAGGTGGGCGACCGAGGTGGCGCTGCTGGCGTGGAAGAATAATCAGCCAGGGGCGTCCTCGTTCCCGCCGCTCACGCAGCTCTTCTTCCTACGCTTCGCTCTGGCGTACTGTGGCAGCAGCCCTGATCGCCAGTTGTCGCTGCTGTTCGCCACCAGGACCTCGGCCAGCTACGCTGCTGCCTTCAACTGTAGCGTCCCACCCCTGTCTCCTTGCTGATGCGCCATTGGCGGGAGGCACAATGTAGTACTTGGAGATGCATCAGCAAGGGCGCCTTGTTTCTATTCGATTTGTTGACAATAACGATTGTTTATCTCGTATGAGTAACCTTGGATAGCAATATATGCCTATACGTGATGCTTTCGATTTCTCTTATTATTACCTCGGCTACGGAGCGTCACCTTATAGACAAAATGTCTGTTGAGCCTATCTGAAGAAGTATTCATGTGTACAGCGTCGTCCAGATCTGAGGTGAATACCTCATTAATATTCAAGACAACATAGAAACTGACGTTTAGTGCATAATTCGAAAAATTATTATTGTGTTTCTCGGCAACTTGATTACACGTCATATAACGAACATTCACTCGCCCCGCCACGGTGGTCTAGTGGTTATGGCACTCGGCTGCTGACCCGAAGATCGCGGGATCGAATCCCGGCCGCGGCGGCTGCATTTTCGATGGAGGCGAGAATGTTTCAGGCCTGTGTACTTAGATTTAGGTACACGTTAAAGAACCCCAGGTGGTCTAAATTTCCGGAGCCCTCCACTACGGCGTCTCTTATAATCAGATCGTGGTTTTGGGACGTTAAACCCCGGATAATATTAACATTCACTCGTAAATTAGAACAAGCAGTCTAGTTTTACCGGCTTGAATACTAGCGAGGCGTTTGCCTTAAATGTGGTGGACCCTGTATATGCACGTATGAAGGCTGGGCGGAGTGGGAGGTGGTGGCGGAAGAACGTTTGTAAGTAAATAAAAAATTCCGCAGGTCCCACGTACCATAGGAATCGATATACGAAGCATGCGGCGGGAAGGTGACTGTGGCGTAGTTTTTTTATTGAGGGAAACGTTAAGAAATGACGTTAAAGATACGCACAAATCTTATACGCACACACATATGATGATGAGTCACATATGTATTATATAACCAGCTGTTTATAGTTGCTAACGAAGCCAACAGTAACATGGGCACTACCAACACCAGAAGTGGTAAACTGATTTATAGTGCTTATAATGGTCCGTTATGACGGTGAACGCACGCTCGTTTCACGAACCCATGTGCATGTGTGGAAGCTGTTCTTGACAGCTCTCGAACAAGGTCATCATCACCGTGATCAGGGAGCACCAGCTGCTGGACAGGACTTGTTGTCGGATACGTTCGTGATCGCGACAACGAGGGGTCATGTGCAATGAGGTAGGAGGTATAGTACAGCTGTTGGGAATCGCGTATGCCTCTTACGAAGAAATGATCAATGATGCCTCCTGTCCTGGACGTGGGAACAAGGTCTTGTGGTGTCCTGTCCACATCGGTCATGTGCAATGAGGTAGGAGATATAGTACAGCTGTTGGGAATCGCGGATGCCTCTTACGAAGAAATGATCAATGATGCCTCCTGTCCTGGACGCGGGAACGAGGTCTTGTTATGTCCTGTCCACATCGGTCATGTACAATGAGGTAGGAGGTATAGTACAGCTGTTGGGAATCGCGGATGTCTCTTACGAAGAAATGATCAATGATGCCTCCTGTCCTGGACGCGGGAACGAGGTCTTGTGATGTCCTGTCCACATCGGTCATGTGCAACGAGGTAGGAGATAGAGTACAGCTGTTGGGAATCGCGGATGCCTCTTACGAAGAAATGATCAATGATGCCTCCTGTCCTGGACGCGGGAACGAGGTCTTGTGATGTCCTGTCCACATCGGTCATGTGCAATGAGGTAGGAGGTATAGTACAGCTGTTGGGAATCGCGGATGCCTCTTACGAAGAAATGATCAATGATGCCTCCTGTCCTGGACGCGGGAGCGAGGTCTTGTGATGTCCTGTCCATATCGGTCATGTGCAATGAGGTAGGAAATATAGTACAGCTCTTGAGAATCGCGGATGCCTCTTACGAAGAAATGATCAATGATGCCTCCTGTCCTGGACGCGGGAACGAGGTCTTGTGATGTCCTGTCCACATCGGTCATGTGCAATGAGGTAGGTGATATAGTACAGCTGTTGGGAATCGCGGATGCCTCTTACGAAGGAATGATCAATGATGCCTCCTGTCCTGGACGCGGGACCGAGGTCTTGTGATGTCCTGTGCACATCGGTCATGTGCAATGAGGTAGGAGATATAGTACAGCTGTTGGGAATCGCGGATGCCTCTTACGAAGAAATGATCAATGATGCCTCCTGTCCTGGACGCGGGAACGAGGTCTTGTGATGTCCTGTTCACATCGAAAACGTCTTTCATGTTGTGTTTTCATAAAAAAATGTTGAAGTCACCGTCAATTATGAGGGGCATGGTCCTCTCGGCGGAGTTATTGTAGAAAGCGTTGACCCCGTTCTTTAGGTAATCGATGAGTTACGTAGATAAGAACCGCTGGACCGACTCCTTTTGCGCTCCGCGGCTCAAGTATATATGGCAGCGAGCGCAATGTCTTTATTGTGATCGATATTGTGAACGCCGACTCCACCAATTCTGCTGCTTGTTGGTATGTGTCCGGTGTCCGCATGGCGACCGGCGAAGTGTGATGCGGCCTACGTTGAAGTTACGCATCGTCATGTTCGTATATTTGGCCACGCCCACGCACCTGCAATGAAGCCGCTTGCTGTGGACGACACATTGGAATCCCGTGATTTCAGTCGGCTCATCGCTCCAGGTTTTAGGAACTCTTTTGCATTTTTTCGAGGTCGTGCGCGTGCGCGTGCACGGACTGTACGTTCAGAGCGGCAAGTGTGAGGTGATTTTTATGGTTGTGGCACCGCATGAAGGCGGTAACCCAGTCCAAGACAGTGTCTGGAGGCCTGTTTGCCAGCCGGGTCATTTCGTCGACAAATTATCTGTCGGTAGAGCCGGCGACATGACCGAAGCTGATGTCACCCATCACGATGTCCGTCGAGGCTGGTACCCTTTGCGAGGGCGCGAGGCTCGTAGGCCTGGTTAGTGCTACATATATACCAGTTTCAGCGGATGGCGCTTATCGCATTCGTAGACTACCTGGGCTTATGTGGCACAGGTAGTCTACGTCTACAAAGCAGCTCTCAATCAGTCTGACGTCGTCATCGGTCACGATGAGGCCATCGCCCAGCCGCCTCATAAATCGTACGCGCCAGGTATTTCGTGTTATTCATGTTATGACCAGTGAATCGTGTTCGTCATACACTGATCCCTTGCTATACCAATTTTGGAATATTACAATTTATGGAGACGACCAGGGGAGCGCCCAGACCTAGGCGGCTAGATAGATAGATAGATAGATAGATAGATAGATAGATAGATAGATAGATAGATAGATAGATAGATAGATAGATAGATAGATAGATAGATAGATAGATAGATAGATAGATAGATAGATAGATAGATAGATAGATAGATAGATAGATAGATAGATAGATAGATAGATAGATAGATAGATAGATAGATAGATAGATAGATAGATAGATAGATAGATAGATAGATAGATAGATAGATAGCGCCGGTGCCCTACCATCCGCGCTATGCTGACACATTTCTCTTTCATTTGTCATTAAGTTCACGCCGACTATTTGTTACTATGATGATATGCCTCGTGCGTAGGTTTGAAGAGTAATGAGTTAGAGTAGTTGACATTTGAATGTGTAGTCAATTTTCGCGTGGCAAAATCACAATATTGTTATGATTCGCCCCGTTAGTGGTGTTCTCCTTATCAATTCGATCTTTTAACGTGCACCGAAATGAAGCATACCAGAAGCGCGCGTCACTTTAGAACAGTATGGCCGCGGCGGTGGCATTTGATGAAGCCGAAACGCTAGGGGTCCGTGTGATTGCATTTATATCCACTGTAAACAACCCAAGCTGGTTCAAATTTCCGGAGCCCTCCACTACTGTGTCTCTCATGATCATATCGTTGTAGTGGGACGTAAAACTCCAACAATTATTAGGATTATTTAGAGTAAACTGAGGCCGTACTCTCGTATCTACCGTCTTTGGTACGTGTCACATCATTGGCTCGTACACCCACAGCCGAGTCAACATCACCTTTAGTGACAAGACCCGTGCCGGCATGGCGTAGTTGTCTCGAGACGTTGCGTATACCACGCGCTGTGCCCAGATTTTCAATGTTGCTTTTAATTGCGTGAGCACTGTACGCGGGCGGGTTTCCATTTAAATCTCATGAAAATCGGCCACCTAGTCCATAGAATCGAACACGCGTAGTTGTACTTGACGCCGCGCTCGTTAAGCCCCAAGCCGCCCGGCCTGCCTAGAATACCAGTGAAGACTGATTGACCGGGCCAACGGCACTGCAGCAGCAAATGGGGTCTAAAACGAAAATAAGTTTTCCACTATTTCCACCAGAGCAGGGGTTTCTGCATAAGTCGTGCGAAGTTCCGAACCTGTTATCAAAGCGTGGCGTAGTTCTCCCACCTAGGTTTGGAAATCAGTAGCTTTGCACCTCACGCCGCAGCCACGGGTACGGACGCTTTAAATGTGGCACAATGGTTACGGTGCTCGCCTGCTGACCCGAACGTCGCGGTTTCGATGCCGGTCGCGGCAGTCGCATGTGCCGCTACTCTTCATTATGTACTGCTACTCTGGAAATGTATACCGCTACTCTTGAAAACTGCAAGCTTGTCCACATATTTTAGTATAAACGATAACAATTTCGGAGCGTATAACACGCACGCCATTCTGCGTTCCGCAACTGTTGGCATGACCAGCTCGCAACAGCTCAGTCTCTCGGAATTTTCTTAGCACCTTTGCGTGTGGACGCATACGTGAACGTGTTGAATGCACAGAAATGTGTTTGCGTAAATGTGCACCTGCGTTTGTGTGTGTATTTAAGCGCGAGTGTTATCGTGTGCCAGTATACATATCTAAAAAGGGAGAAGTTCAGGGGAAGATGGACGTTTGACGATACGAAAAATTATTGAACACGGACTGTCGCTGGACCAACGTTTCGACAAGCGGACTTGTCTTCTTCAACGCTGAAGCCTTCGAAACCGTCTGTCGAAACGCTCGCTGCAGCGACACCCCATGTTCACGAATCTTCCATCAGTGCAAATATGTTAAGCGTGTTTATGTGCGTTGGTGACTGCGTGCAGTTGTGAGCGGCTTTTCCATGCGCATGTGTGTGTTTGTGTGAATGTGGCTGAAGTTCAGCTGGGAGGAATCAAACATGGCTTCCCGCGAGTTTTGCTTAGTATTCCTTTTCGGCGTTAAATGAAAGTCCGAATTCTTAGGCATTATAGAGCTGCCATGCATCAGAGTGTCGAGCGTAATTCGAATTGTCGCAAGATATTTTGTACTACCAGCTTCGGCTCCGTAAACATCGACGCTGGAATTTCTGCGAAATGAGCCCTTTAACGATATCGCGTTAAGACGTCTCGGACGGCTCTTGGACATGGGCCACCGGAAACTAGTAAACACATTCCTCCATTTATTGGATGGAACCCTCATGTTTGGAATATAGTCGAAAGAATAAACTGAGACCTTTCAAGTTGTGGAAATGTTCACCTCGCGACTGTAAGGACGGTGAGTCTCGGGCATCGAGGGGGCAACCGCAATTCAGCCGAGCCGAAAACATTTCGTGATTGTGATATCTTGCGGGACTGCATATTTTTCAAGATGTGCAGTTTAAGCAGGTAGAGAGGCATTTGGAGGGATAAAACCAACGAAAACTTGTGGTGCGCCTAAGCTTCGCATTTAGGAGTCGAACGCGACTCCTAAATCGGGTGCCATTAGCATCGCCGCCTTATCCGTTCGTCGTGCTTCACTTCTCAGTGGTTCGTCACCTCATCCGTGCCTCCGAAGAGCCTATCCCGGTCCCGTGCGAGTATGCGGCCATCCTAAATTACTGCAAGGGACTCGTATGCGGCCATCCTAAATTACTGCAAAATACTCGGACGTATCCACTCCCTCCCCCACAAGAAGCTGACAAAGGAGTAAGCTGCCAGATGGTGCTTAATCCAGACCGGAACCTATCCAAACTTACATTTTCTCAATAAAATTCACCTAACAGAATGCCCTGCGGGCTGCCCATGGTGCTCTGAGAAACCCACACTAGTACTACATGCACCTGCGGGGCCATCCCTGGCCTGCCCCCATTGACCAAGCAAGTGGGGAGCGGTGGGAGGTGTTGCTGGCCAGCGATAGCCTTGATGATCACATCAGTTTGATCGACAGGGCACGCAGGGCGGGAACTGCCTGTGGCTTCATGGACTGAGGGCAGCCAGCACTGCTAGTTGTGGCTTGCGGACCAAGCTGGCCCCGCACCACAAACCCCTTTCTGTTAATAAGTGTTATTCATTTCTTCATTCATTCATGGCCGCAGGGAAATAAACACCGTTGGCGATGCGTGCACCAACGCAGCTAAACATTTTGTGGATGCTGTGAGTGAGATGATTTATGGCTGAGAACTTTGGGTCTTTAACCACACACTCGTTGCGCAATTCGCACGGTGCGACACCTCGTCCGATTCTTCGCTTCTGTAACGCCACATTGCATCCCTTTACTTGCATCCTCGCCCAACATGGCGCCTGTATAGGGTTTCTGCGCGAAGCAGTTCGAAGCACAGGCGTGGTTATGTGGTAGAACACCCCAGTGCCACACACAATTCTTCGGCTAGATTCCGGCTCGGACCCCCGATTTTTATTCGTTGCATCAATCGCGATTTTTAGCAGCGAAGCTGTTCTTGTTCGAGCCTTTAATGTCCGGGATCCGTAGTAACGCTTGTGGGCATCAGAAACGGGCATGCACCACATACATTTGGTAAATCCCAGTACTCTCCACTGGTCCACTACAAATGAAGGCAACAGTTAGCCCAAACAAACGGGTATGTACCACAAATTTGAGCGGCCTATCAGGAAACTGTCATAATCATAGACGTGTACGTACCACAGAAATTGGGTAAATGCCACTACGCACGACTTCCACTAAAAAGTAAGTGGATAAGAATTAGCCCAACAAATGGCGTGCTCGTTACCACAGTCCCACCACTGTCACGTGATTCTTTGCGGAAGGTGATGGCTATACTGCCACCCCAAAGCTTAACAAAGCGAGTAATAAGGATCCGAGCAGTGATACAACATATCGGAGCATCTTAAGCGAAGGCGTCTTTGTAAAGCTGTGTATAAGAGTGGTATGGTCACGATGCAGTAAAACTATACTACCACCTCAAAGCTTAAGAATGTTTAATAAAGAGCAGTGATACACCATATCTGAAAGACTCGCAAAACAGAAATGCGTTAGCCTGACGAAGGGAACGCGACCAGCTTCGCTGCTTCATCAGTGTCCACGAAGCAGAGCTGGATGAATTTTTTCCTTCACGGACAACGCCGCCGACGCCGACAACAGACTTCCTGCGACACGAGCTCTTTAACGCTATCTCTTCAATAAATCTATACGCGCTACGTCTAGAGTGACATCCTTCTCTACGTCGTAGAGCGAAATTATAATTCACACGCAGGCTGAATTGTCGTGCTTGCAGCTCGAAGCCACACTCGCACCAAAGCTCCACGTACTAATTTTGTATGCCACCCTGTGTAGTCATCGCGTGGCCACGCGACACACACCTGAAGAGCACAGGTGCACGCAGAGTTCGCGTTCGTGTTGTGAGAGCGTTCATCAAGAAGTTCTAAGCAGGCTGTAATCAGAAGATCTAAGCAGGCGACAGCCTGCTTAGACCTGTTTATTGAACGAACAGGACATAGAGGCCATGCAGGCGATCGCGGCTTAAGAATGAAGTAACCTTTTACTTCCGAATGAGCGTGCCCGAGCGTTGGAGCTCGGGGTCACCCTGTGTGGGACACTGTAGTCCCCAATTTGAAAAATACACTGGCCGCGTTCGCGTGCCGGCCTCTGGCGTTCAGTGAAAGCACAAGAAGCGATCTGGTATACAGGAAAAGAAAATAGGTCAGCAGCGAAAACCATGCGCGTCTCTGATCGTTAACGCGGCACCTAAAGACCAGAAATTGCATAGTAAGTGGTAGCCATGCTCAGCGGGGCACTGCCCGTAAAGTAAAACGAACGACTGGAAATAATTTATTATGAATACTTTTCAAGTGCCTTAGCCTTATAGGTGCGAAATTACAGAAAAAATGTTCGCGTGAAGCACAATTGCACGATTCTTGTATTACAAGAAGACTAAGAAATGTTAAGGAAGTTGTGACACAAACAGCGATGCAAACAAAAATATCTCATGGCACTAAACAAAAGTGCCCAATAAGACGAAAAGACCCAAACACATACTACGTGAATACATTAATATCTTTATGCAGATGAGCGCGTGATACGAATTAGGATATGAATGAAAAAATAAATAAAATCACACATCTGTATCAAAAGAAAGTACCCAACCAGATATCGATTATCAAAAAAAGCGTGCTGTCAGTGACATTAGCGCACACAGGATTTCTCTCAAGGGGGGGGGGGGGGGGAAATTCTGAGAAGAGAACAGGAATGCGGGATGGGGGGGGGGGGGCAGGCACATTGCATAATACTCAACTACAAATAAAATATGTGGTACCAAATCATAATAATAATAATAATAATAATAACAATATCAAATGTTATGATGATGATGACCTTTCAGCGTTTTCTAGCAAGATCTTGAAAAAACTTGAGAGGGCCAAGAAACCGTTCAGCGAAGCAGTGCACCTAGAAAGTAAACGGCAAATTGAATAAACCAGCTGACGTGCGGGCCGGCTGGCGGTCGCACAATGCTGGTTAAAAAAATGATTACTATGGTAGCGCAAACAAATGGGACGCAATGAAGGCACACGAGGATGCCCGGCGCCGTTTGCCCTTCTTGTGTTTCATTTATTGTTTCTTGTGTCCGATAACCACCGTAATAAAGAAGTGTCATACAAACAAGCCCCATTGGCAACTTTAGCAGTTGAAAAACTCTGAAACTGATAATTTTGTGCATAATGCGAGCAGAACATCCTATATTATACTTCCTTCGAGCCTCACCAAACTACAAATCTGAAAGTGCATCGTAAATATTGATTATGAACTTTGTGGCATATAAACAGTATGCACAGCTCAGTGCAGCACACGTACAGTACAGCCGGCCAAATCTTTAACTATCGTGCGCGAGCGCCGACTTTTTGTGCGTCAGCGCCGTACGACGGAGCCAAGTTGCAAACCCACGAAGCGTGCTCAGCTGGGCCCATCGTCTGCCTGGTTGTTCCTTCGTGAGAACGTCACGCTGCATTAACTCACTTCAGACGAACAGGCAGCGCGTCTTGCTCGTATCTTATATTCCGAAGATCAGGGAGCGACCGAGAGAAATCCGCATTGAATGAATAAAACGCGCGAAAGAACGAGGACGAACAGAAGAAACAACAGACCACGGCAGCGCATAAGATAAGCTGACAAATTTGGATCGTTCATTTGTTATCTGGCGACGCAAACGCTTTTTTTTAAAATGCGAATGCATGTCGGGGGTTGTCCTGCGTCCCTGGCCGGCGTGCGCACAGGTGTTATCTCTCCGCTCGCGCTCCTCCTCGCCCCTAGCAACAGCTGCGCCGCGCCTAGCAACCGGAGCCGGTGGTGAGCGGCGGAGGGTAAGGGAGAGGAGGAGCGCGCGGGCGTGCGATGGCGCTCGCATCGCGGAGCAGCGGAGGGTAAGGGAGAGGAGGAGTGTACCCGGTGAGGGCGCTCGCATCGCGGAGCTCGCTCGGCGGAGACAGAGCTCGGGCGCTCCTCCTCTCCGCGCTCGGACCTATATATATCATGCAGGGAGCGCGCGCTTTGGTGTCATGATAGCGATGGAAGTCAGTGAAGTCGAATCTCTCGCGGCAACGATACCACTAGGACGAAGTGTAACACAATGCAACTCGAGCATTACGCCTCTACGTGCACACTCTCGTCTCTCTTCATTAATTAATCGCACACTCATCGGGTGCACCCAAATGCATTCGCATTTCCTCACAATCCCCTTCGGGGAGGTGCGGCTTTTTTTCCCTTGAAAGAGGGGCGCTTACTCTCGCCCTGTTTGCAACTTGGCTCCGTCGTACGGCGCTGACGCACAAAAAAGTCGGCGCTCGCGCACGATCGTTAAAAATATGGCCGACTGTACAATCCTCAGCTCACGGATAAACTGCATTGTAGCCGCGCTTACCGATTTGCCATGTCATTCGGGTGCACAGGTTCGGCGACTGAAGTACCCTCTGATAAATGACTGATCGATTTACGTATCTGAAGGCGATATGTGCTGAGTCATCGGTTCCTTTTTCGCCGTAATCGGGCACTCCGGTGTTGTTGCTGCGTCTCTTGAATGTGAACACGGAATCTTTTTCGGGGAGTAGGTGAGGATCGTGTTCGACTGGCGCTTCCGCGAAATGCCTGTGATGTGGTAGCTCACTGTCGACGCAGACTCGCGCAGCAGACACAGAAGCAAGTTCTAGCAAGCGAACTGAACGAGTATTCGCCGCGAGATCGGGCTACAGGTGGCAGCACCGTCGCCGCGCCAGTGTGGATAGACGGTTGTCGGCGCGTATACAAACGTGCACAACAGCGCTTCGTTGTGAGCGATTTGGCCCGATTTCCGGCAAACAAAATGCGTTCACTGCAGCTTTCTGGTAATATGTGCGCTCTTCGTTCCCGAATTAATGCACGAAGCGCGCCAAACGCTACTATTTTGTGACAGAAGCGCATTGTGTCAACTCGCCTTCGGCGATAGTCGGCGTTTTCGCAATGGATTACGTTTTCTTGTTGTTTTATTTGTACATGTTTAGCTTGTGTTTCACCTACTACGCGCTTCTGTATAGCGCGACTGAATTAGCTATTTACTTTTTGTTCATCTGGCTGCCCCTCAACAAAAAGAAAGCCCGTATTCCTGCATGATGAGTTGAAATAGCACTTTGTGCACTGCATGCTCAAATATTCATTCACATTTCTTATTCAGTTCTCCAGGAAATGTAGGACAGTTTATAGGTTTACTGAGGAAAGCTACGTGGCTGACAGCGCTTTAGCGCTACGGAGACGTTTAACACGCGCACGCTTGCTTTATTCTAGTAACAGTACACAAAGGTAACTGTACAGCACGGAAATCTCTTCGATTGATTACTTGCACGACAGTAATGGAACAAAGGCCCGGTTATTTCACGGGACCAAAGTACGTTTCTTTCATACGAATAATGTCCGCTGCCTTCTGTCAATCTAAACAACGCAACACAAACGCTCAAGTTAATGTAAAGAAAAAAAAAGATGTGGCTTCGCGTGAAATTACTACGACATAAGTGCGAAGTACGCCGTTTTGAATAAATTTGACCATCAGTGCTCCTAAAGGCGCACCTTAATCTAAGTGCACGGGTGTTTTTGTATAAATTTCGCCACAAGTGAAAACAGCGCAAGGCAACTCAGTTTTGCGATTTCTGTGTCATTTCATTTTCTGTTCTGTTTAGGGGGCAATTTAAGTACCGAAATGTCAGACCTGACTTGACAGAAATATTTCTCTAGTGAGACCAGGACAGCACGCAACTAAAGCTCGTCGCGTAACGTATAAACAACAGTCCCGAACTTATACACCTAACCACAACGCGCAAGTACATGCGAGCCTTTTTTTTTACTGTTATGAAGCACGCCACTCAATTAACGAAACATCTGTGGCACTTTATTCCACATCAGCATGGAACAAAAGCACACCCGAGTTCACTCGTAGCGCGAGCGTCACGAGCCGAACACGCAGCCGGCGAGCCGTGATGCTTGCTCGTGATGATGATGGTAGTCTCCGATGCCACAGCTTCTTCCCTTCTTAAAAGTTCAAACGATCTGGAGGACGGCGCTGTCGCGTTGAGCGCCGCAAAGGTTGAGTTGCCGGAGTCAGCGAATCGCTTGCGCTTTCGCCCGAAAGCTCTTGACGGGGCGATAGCGTGTCGGTGTCGCACGATTCGTCGACCGAAACGTCCCGCCGTCGCACTTGGTCAAAATGCCGCCGTTCCGTTCCCTGAGTCGTGTCCACTGTGACCATGCGCTTTCCCTGCTGGTCACGCACGATACCTGGTATCCACTTTTTGCGTGGCTGAAAAGTTCGAGTCCAAACACGCTGTCCAGCCTGCCATCGCTGTTCACGTTCATTGCACGGCTTTGCTTTCACGGCCTCGGTGGTCGGCATAATGCAGTCGAGTTTTGTTCTTATTTGATATCCCAGCAAGAGCTCCGCTGGTGACTTGCCCTCCTTCACTGGCGTACGGCGATAACGGAACAGAAGTCTAGATATTCGAGTTTGCAGCGGAATTTCATAGTTTTTCTTCAAGCCTTCCTTCAACGTTCTTACGGCCCGCTCCGCTAAACCATTTGATTGTGGATGATAGGGCGCTGTAGTCAAGTGTTTTACTTGGTTCTGAGCCAGGAAATTGCGGAAGTGGAAGCCCGTGAACTGAGGTCCGTTATCCGTCACAAGAGTACGAGGTAGACCGAACCTTGCAAACATCGCCCTGAGAGCCTCCACTGTCACTTCTGCTGTTGCAGATTTCGTTGGGACTGCTTCTATCCACTTCGTTTCGGAATCCACGACTACCAGTATCATGTGTCCTTCAATAGGACCAGCATAGTCAGCGTGCAGCCGGCTCCATTTCTCTCCCGTCGTGGGCCATGGTACAGGTGTTTGCGCTGGAGGCATCGCTGCAGCCTGTACGCAAGCAGGACACTCCCGCACCAATCGCTCGATCTCACCGTCTAGCCCCGGAAACCAAAACAGGGATCTTGCAATGTTCTTCATGGTCGCCATGCCTGGGTGCGTTTCATGGAGCAAGTCCAAGATACGTCGGTTTAGAGCGGTGGGAAGCACGATGCGGTGTCCCCAGTAGACTAAGTCTTGGTAGTACGTGAGTTCAGCCTTCTTACTGAAGTATGGCCGGAAGCGGGTCTGTTCTTCAGAAAAAAATTTCGGCCAGCCTTTCTTGATCCAAAACTTCACTTGCTGCAGCAAAGGATCCGTTTCTGTAAAATGTGCCACGTCTCTGACACTAATCGCCTTTTTCTCCAAGCATTCCGAGTACAGGACATACTCTGGCGGATCTTCTGTGCTGGTATCGTGTAGTTTGTTTGGTAATGGCAGGCGACTTAAGGCATCAGCATTCGAGTTTTCTGTTCCCCTGCGATACTGCAATGTGTAATGGTAATTGTCCAAGAGAAGTGCCCACCTCTGAATCCTCGCCGCAGCCATGGGAGGAATGGCTTTTCCTGGGTTAAACAAACCCGTCAGGGGTTTATGGTCGGTCACCAAAACAAAGTGATTGCCATATAAGTAGTCCTTAAATCGAGTCACGCCGAATACAAGGGCCAACGCTTCCTTTTCTAGCTGGGAGTAGTTTCGTTCTGCTTTGGACAGAGTTCTGGAGCGAAATCCTATCGGATAGTCTGTGCCATTGATGCGATGGGAAAGTACTGCCCCCACTCCTACAGGTGAAGCATCGCATTCCAACTTCAAAGGTTTGTTAGGGTCAAAGTGTGTCAAAAACTTTGACGCTTGTATGGCCTGCTTAACCTTTCGAACCGCTTCCTCATGTACCTGTTGCCATTTCCACGTAGCCCCCTTAGTTAGCAGATTGTATAATGGGGCCAGTACTGTGGAAAGGTTCGGCAAAAATTTGGCGTAATAGTTGATTAAGCCCAAGAAAGATTTCAGTTCGCTCACCGACTTGGGGACCGGTGCTTGGAGAACTGCTTCAATGTTGTCGTCCTTCGGTTTGAGCCCATTAGCATCGACTCGATGTCCAAGAAAGGTGACTTCTTCTTGTCTGAATTTGCATTTCTTAATGTTTAGTCTGAGCCCATAGTCACGTAAGCGCTGCAGGACTTGCTTTAGCAATGAAGTGTCATTGCGCTTTTCGGCCACTATGATGTCATCCAGATAGGCTTGTACACCCGGAAGATCCTTGAACAGGGAATCCATATGCCTCTGGAAGATGGCCGGAGCTGAGCTAATTCCAAAAGGAAGCCTATTGAAACAAAATAGGCCCTTGTGAGTGTTTATGACAGTCAGCTTCTTGGCCTCGTTATCCAGGGGCAGCTGGTTGTACGCTTGAGTCAAATCCAGTGTACTAAATACTTCACCGCCATTCAGTCTTGCGAAGATGTCGTCCACACGAGGTAATGGGTACTGCTCAGTCACGGTGGCCACGTTCACTGTCAGCCGAAAATCGCCACACAGTCGAATGGACCCATCAGTTTTAACTACTGGAACCACCGGCGTCGCCCATTCTGCTGCCATAACCGGTGATATAACGCCGTCTGCCACTAATCGGTCCAAAGCATCGGACACTTTGGTCGTCAAAGCATATGGCACCGTACGTGCTTTGCAAAAGCGGGGCGTGGCGTTTTCTCTCAAGATCAGCTTCACAGGTGGACCTTTGTATAGTCCTAAACCTGGCGAAAACACATCTTCGAACTCCTTGAGCAAGGTCTGAAGTTGCTGGCTTGTGCGGTCTTCCTTGCGCGTGTTGAGGTTTGCGACGAAATTTGGAATCATCATGGCCACTCCACAGTTGTTAAACGCCTTGATCGTGTCCCTTCCGCACAGCGCTGGTCCAGGAGTATCGACGATAACCAGGGTACTCTGTATGTCGTGTCCCTCACAGGTTGCTTTCATGTGCAGTTCTCCAACCACTGGAAGCTCTCCCAAAAAACACGACAGTCTAAGAGTGGTGTTGCTTGGAGGCGGCCATCTGCTTTGATTCTGCTTGAACAGGCTCATTGAGATAACACTCACGGGGGACCCCGTATCGATCAACATATTAACAGGCACACCATCCCAAGTGATTTTTTTTTAAATTGGCTTAACCATGCGGCCATCAGTCGTTTTATGAGCCACTAGTGTGTAAAGTTTCTTCTCATCTCCCGAGCTGTCATCAGATGCTGCCGACAGGGCGTAAGCACCACGGGGCTTCCACTGAGTTTGTCCTGGGCACATTCGAGCGAGATGCCCTCGTTTACCGCACCGGCGGCATATCGTACGGACGTGATAGCACTGCTCGTTCGAGTGAGCTTCACTACCACACCTCTGGCAAGATGTCATGCTTTCGGCCTTCGGTTGCCCTTTTCTTGGCCGGTTCTGCGGCCGCGTGAAGTGGATGGTACTCTGATCCGCAGATTGCATGGTTCTAGCATTAGCGGCAGCGTTCTGGGCTGAGATAACGAAATCCTCTGCTTCCGTAAGCGTCAGCTTCCTCAAAGTCAGCAGATGTCGTCTCACATCTTCATCCGAGACTCCACACACGATTCGGTCTCGCAGCATGCGTTCGAGAGACGATCCGAAATTGCACTTTTCTGCTAGCCGCCTTATTTCTGCAATAAATTCCTGTACACTCTCTCCTTCTTGCTGTGATCGCGTGAAGAAAGCATAACTTGCCGCTATTTCGTTGACTTCCGGGGCGTAGTACTCTTCGAGGTGCTTTACGGCGTCGTCGTAGTTGAGTGCGTTGATTTGCCTCGGATGGCAACGTCCCTGGATCACTCGAATCGCGCTGTCCGGTAGCGAGGCCACTAACACCGCTCGTCGCTTCGTCGCGTCCGTGATGTCTTGCGCTTCGAAGTATGCTTCGAGGCGAACTCGGAACGTTGACCACGTTCCCTCAAACACTGGTGGCCGTCCCACGCTCATGGCTCTGCGGGTCCAGGACTCGTGGAAGTCCTCGTTGTCTTCGTCGCCACTGTTATGAAGCACGCCACTCAATTAACGAAACATCTGTGGCACTTTATTCCACATCAGCATGGAACAAAAGCACACCCGAGTTCACTCGTAGCGCGAGCGTCACGAGCCGAACACGCAGCCGGCGAGCCGTGATGCTTGCTCGTGATGATGATGGTAGTCTCCGATGCCACATTTACCACCGAGCCGCTAAAAGGCTATATTCACATGAGATTTAATACTTCTCATCTTTAGGACAACGCCAAGTGCAGTTTGCAAAGCGCTTGAACCACAGAGCGGCACCTACACTGACATGACTCTCGTGAACGGAGGGTACGACGACCACACATAGCACCCTCGACAAGTGCACTCACCGATCTTATTACAGTACATATACAGCCGATCAAGGCCAAGCGCTTCCTTACATAGTGTTAGGCATACGTACGAGCGCTTAAAGTTGCACTAACGCAACGGAATAAACCCCCTTTTGAGGATCTGCATGACGTACGCGCACATGCAAACACAACGTGGCTAGCAGACAACGCATGGAGTAATCCACACTAGGCGCGGTTCAGCCAGAAGCCGCCAGGCGGCGACTCCGCTCGATCTCGCGGCCAATATGGGCGCACGTCGTAGCTTCCGTCCGATGTACGACATGCAAAAAAGAAGTGGCGAAAAGAGAGAGAGCGAGAGTTGTCTACTGAAAATAAAAAAGAAAGAAAACGTGGCACCCCAATATACCCTGCGCACTTTCCGAAGCCCTTTTTTCTTGTCACGCGCCCTTCAAAACGTTTACTCATTCTACCACGTCGTCTTTCCCATCTTCGCAACGTATGGATTTCGCATAGCATTCGTGCTTGCTTGGGGTCCCTGCGTGCCTGCAGTACTGCGACATGGCTGACAACGCACACACTAGTTGCTCCAAGGCTTGCTCAGAAATGCAGGAACCACAGTGTATGTGCTTAAACTAATATCGTCATGTGCGCATTCTGTACGGCTTCGGGGGTTTGCGGTCGCTTTGACGAACGACCCGCGTACGAGGTCGCCTTTCTTCTCGCCGCTCCAATGCACCTCGTCCGTCCGCTGTCAACAAAGTTAAGAAAAAAATGCACGACCACCCCGCTGGAGACACCATTTGCCTGCAAGCCCCAAAGAAAACAGAAAGCACCTGCACGGCCGCTGGATGAAAAAGCGCACTTGTTTCGAAGCGCCGCCGACGCCCTCCCATGAAACACAAAACCTCTATAAAACATCTTTAAAACGTTTAAAACCTCTATAAGACGTTTTATAGAGGTATCGTGTTTCGTGGGCTCTTATCTTTGGAACTTTGAGTGAGCATTGTCCCTACGTTTCGCAATCCATACGATTCCTTCTTGAGAGTTCGAGGGAGGGACACAAACGAAGACGGCTTCTTTTGTTGTTCGGCGGGTATGAAATGGTGAGTCAGGCGGCGGCGGTGCTCGTCAGGAAAAGAACAGAGGAGTGCTTGGGCTTGACCGGTAAGGAATGAGTCGAAGAGTAAAAGGGGGTGGTGAGCTCTTGGCGTGTGGGGGATACTTGGAGTGCCGGACTGTGTGAGGCTGCACGCAGACATCTTTTTTTCTTTTAAATGCGAATGCATTTCTTAGTCGGGCTATGTGAGGTATCCGGCGTTGTCCGCGCGCCTCTCCGCTCTCACTCCCTCTCCCATAGCAACAGCTGCGGGCGCGCGCGCTTATCCTCGCGCCTAGCACCCGGAGCAGGTGGTGCGGGCGGAGTAGCGGGTGGTGAGTGGAGAGGAGGAGCGCGCTCTGGCGTGTGAGGGCGCTCGCATCCGAGCTCCCGCGTGTGTGGAGAGAGTGTAGGAGAGGGCAGGTGCAGTGCTTCGCCGCTCCTTCTCTCGCCGTTCACTCTCTCTCCTCCCTACGCCACCGCCTCAGTGCAGTGCGTTTGAAACGCGTTTGTGCTGCCTTGGCACAGCCTGAAAACAGCGCGTTCTAAACGCGTTTGTGCTGCATTGAAGGCGGTGGCAACATCCCTGAGGTGATTACGAACGCACGTAGGAAGCGTTCGTTGAAAGAGGCGCCCAAAAAGACACTTGAGCGCGTCGATTTGTCCAGCTTTACGCCATTAAAATTACTACGGCGTGTACTCTCGGCGCAAGAAATGCATTCGCATTTCATCACGATTCCCTTCGGGGAGGTGGGGTCATTTTTTTTCTTTCGCTCTGCGTAGGGAAAAGCGAAGAGACTACGTGTAGGTTGCCTTGAGCGTGGTTCACGATTGGGGTCCCTTGGATCTACCAGCATTAATTTCCGGTAATTGGTTTCAGCTGCGAGGACTACAGTTTCAAGAAAATTGATGCGGCGGTCTGCGTCTTTGTAAAATTGTGGACGCCTTTCCCGTCCTTTTTGTTCTCAGTTCCACTGATGCAGTTGGCGTCGCACCCAGTACAAGCAGTTTTCTTGAAGATGCCTTGGGGTCGCTCTTCCGATGGCCAGTCTTTTGGAGAAGGCAGAGAACGCGCTATTGTATTCGTAATGCTGAAAACATTAGAGAGTTTGAGAATTGGGGACCCAAGACGCTGGGCCCCCAAGCTGCGTTGGGCAGCCTGCTCTTGCGTTCGGAATATCAGCAGAGTTTGAGAATTGGGCCAACGCAGGCTGCACTGGGTGAAGCGAACGGAGCGCCGCGCGTGACGAAATTTAAAATCATGCGAGACGCGGGCCATACTGCGCCGTAGCCCGCGCTGCGTCTGTCTCTTCTCGCTGGTGACCCAAGACGCCTTGGGGCCCCACGCTAGTTTTCAATTTTTGCGTCTCGGGTCAACGCGAGCGCAAGAGCCCAAGAGTGGCTTGGGTTCTGCGCATGCGCCCTGGCGGCTCGCAAGCTTCTTGGGTCCCCAAGCTCCTTAGTGCCCCAATTCTCAAACTCTCTTTACGAAACGCGCGTCCCTATCGTCGGCTGCAGGCCACGCGCTCGGAAGGGTGGGACTTTCACAAGACCGTTTTTTTTTCTTTTTTTTTCGGCCCCATATTACGCCGGTGGCTTTTCGAGTATGTGGTTTCGCTTAGAAGTCGCGCACGCGGCACCGTTTGCGGTTTCGAACTGGCTTCGGCCCAGGTTTTATCCCTCCCGTTTCGGACTGCACGTGTGTATGGTGCAAACGGACGGGCAATTCGGCCATTCGCGGTCATACTGTCACGTGACTCAGCGTTTCGCGGAAACAAGCGATGGTTTCGCTGGTGCCACGGATAGCGGAGAGTGATGTATGTATTTCTGTCGTGGTGTTGGTTGGGGGAGGCCTGTTGCTGGATTTCTTAGCTTTCGTCGTTGTGTTTTTGCAAGTGAATTGCTTTCTGAATAAAAGATTTTGGGTAGCCGTTCTTGGGGAGTTTACTGAATATATCATGTTTTTCTTGTTTTACTTTCTTGAAGTTATGTGCTGCAGCGCGTTCCGGCTCTTCGCATTAATATCTTTACTACTGATGTATTGGGGATTTTCAGGAGCTCTGAAGTGAACTGAAGATATCGACTTGTGTAGATGCGTTTGCACAGTTTTATTTTCAGGTTACTAGAACATCCAGAAACGACAGGGAGTCTTCTGTTTCAAGGATGAACTGAATATGCGTTCGAAAAATTTAGATGAGAGAATAATTGTGACTTATGATCTCCTGACGCTCGAATGACAGTCGTTGAGACGTATCTGAGAAAGGTTTTTGGCTGCGGTTGCAATGAATTGAGAGCTTGTTCCTCGATGTGTTTCGTTAATAGGCTGATTCGGCGCCCGCTCTCTGGCATGGGGAAAATGGCGGCTTTGTTTACTGGCATTACTGGCAATTCGGACAAAACCACCTCTGTGAGATCATCGAAAGGGAACAGGAAATGCATATTCCCCATTCACTTGTCAATTCCAGAAATACGCAAAACGTGTGACCAACCTGTTGCGGCACTATTCCAATTAGCCCAGTCGCACTTATTTGAAGAATTTGGAGATTACGTTAAAGTATTTACGGACGCATCTGTACGCAGCGACGTCCTCGGCGCTTCTGCAGCTTTCTTTTGTCCTTCGACAGACATCAGACGAGTGTTTAAGATACCTCACCCATCATAATCAGTGACTGCGAAACTAGCAGCGATTGATGTCGCCCTTAAGTACGTGCAAGAAGGAATGCCTACATCGAAAGTCATCATCCTTACAGACTCTCGTGGTGCCCTTAGCAGATTCACTGGAAAAGAGGCCGACAGCCCTATTCTATGCAGTATCGTAGAATCAGCCGACAAAATTCTCTCACGCGGGATGTCCCTAGCTGCCCAGTGGATAGCTTCGCACGTGGACATTGGTGGAAATGAAGAGGCTGATCGCATGGCTTTATCTTGTAATCATGATGACTGTGACTGCCCGGAAATTTCGTCTATGACCTCCTAGAGCAGCACCCAGACCTGCGTGTCGCGAACGGATCGTTCCCTCCCTGTGTTCGTGGTCGTGGCTTGCCTCGTCTTTCCAGAGAATTGTTATATATATTTCACTCACTCACTAAGAGTCGGCTCAGTATAGGTGCGCTAACGCTTATATCGTCAAGGACGTGTGAACATTCTGTTGTGTGCAGCTTGTGGACCCCTCCCCCCCCCCCCCTGGCTACGCCCCTGGCTGCTATACGTAATACTTTTTGATGTCACATGCAGTGTGCACGGACGTCTGTGGCTAGGTGACGCGGTGCATTATAATTGTACACAGCCCCTTTTAGACTTCCCCCGAGAATCAAATCAATGAAAAAGAACAATAGCTTGTTTCGAAGATTCCGAAATATCTCATTGCTCTATTGCAGTAATCAGAGGAGCCAAGAAAAGAAGAGGGGTCAAACTGACGACCCGTGAAAGCATCTTCTCTTTCGTCCAAAACTGCTTCACTGGAAGCGAACACAGAGGTCACAGAACATGCGGTGTGCGCTCTTTCAGTTTAGGAGCAGATGAGTGAATAGAACATATTTCTAGAGTAAAGGAGGAAAATTCGACCTGAAACCACCTCTTGAACTGAAATGACAACGTGAACAAGGCCCGTGAACGTGTACGTTGGATTCTCGGTGACAATGAACGTGAAGCATTTACGGGGGAGGGGGGGGTTCAGGTCAGTCTCAGGGGGGCGGGTTACAACCCCCCCTCCCCCGTCAGTGCGCTACTGGTGAGGAGCGTGTTCGACTGGCGCTTCAGCGAGGTAGTCATTGTCGACGCTGATTCGCGCAGCAGACACAAAAAGAAGTTGCAGCAAGCGAACTAAACGTAGGTGTTGGTGCACACCAAACTTTATCGCTTCCGTCGGCTATAAAATGAAGAAATGGTAAAGAGAGAGATGTTTATTGAAAAAGGAAAACGTGACGCCCGAAATACCTTTCACGCTTGCCCAAAATCCTTCCCTTTCCCTGCTAAACGTGCCCAAAAACATTGACTCATTGTGCCACGGCTTCTTGCTCCGCCCACACACAGAGGCGGTGCAAAAAAGCCCTCTGGGTAGGTGGGGTCATGCGATGCTGACGGCGCACACGCTACGGTTTTCCTAACTTTGAAGATACCGCACCGTCGGTGCGTTCACAGAAAAAAAATGACACTCGTGCACTGAACCAGCGTACTAAAAGCAAGGCTCGCTCAGAAATGCAGGAACCAATATGAACGTGCTTAAAGTAATTTCGTCGTGTGGCCGTGCTATGCAGCCTCCTTTTGGTGGGGGGGGGGGGGGGTATCGCGGTCGCTTCGATGAACGAGCCGTGTGTGAGGTCGCCTTTCTTCTCGCTGCACTAACGCTCCTCGTTCAGGAAAAATGCACGATCACTCCGCTGCAGCCATTAAGGGAGCAGTGGCTCATTGTTTCCCTGATGTATGCAGCGGGGCATAGCTGGTCCGTGGCATGCCCCGCGTCGTCTTGCGTTTCTTCGGCCGCTGCGATGTCCGAATCGTGGTAGGTGATTCCAGACGATGAGCCTGCAGTAAACACAAGCTCCTAAGAAAATAGAAAACATGTGTGTCGTCGGCTCGAAACTTGCTTCAAAATGGAAAACATGTGGCGCCGGCGCGAACGTCGTCGACGCCTTCTTATCTTTGGAAGTTTGGGTGGGCATTGTGCTCACGTTTGGGAAACCATATGGTTCCTTCTTCAAAGTTTGAGGAAAGGAGACGCATGACTTCTTTTCTTGTTCGGTGTGTATGAAAGGGTGCGTCGGGCGGCGGTGGTATGAAAGGGTGCTTCGAGTGCCGGGCTGCGCGAGGCTGTATGCCCACGTCTCCTTTTTTTTCTTTTTTTTGAACTGCGCAGAGAGGAGCGAAGGCCCAACGTCTACACAAGAGGCAGGTTGCCTTGAGTGAGGTTAGCGTTGTTTGGGGCCCTTTGGATATGCCAGGATTCATTTCCGGTCATTGGTTTCAATTGCGAGGACTGCAGTTTCAGTAAGACTGACTCAGTGGTATACGTCTTGGAATATTCGGCTATGGGGTTGTGATCTCTTGCAAAATTGGGGACGTCGTTTCCGTCTTTCTTTGAGGTTCTCGGTTTCGCTTATGCAGCTGGCGTTGCAGCCAGGGCAAGCAAATTTTTAGACAATGCCTTGGATTGTCTCTTTCGGCGGCCGGTCTTTGGAAGCAGGTAGAGAACGCGCTATTCTGTTCGTAGACTTGCACGCTACTCGGATGCCTTATATATTTTCTGAGGCTACGAGCGATGGTTTCGTATTTGACGTATTTCTGCGGTGGTGTTGATTGGGAGGGCCTGTTGCTGTATTTCTCAGCTTGCGTGGCTGTGTTTGTGAAAGTGAATCGCTTTCTGAATAAAAGATTTTAAGTAGCCGTTGTTGGCGATTGTCCTGAATGTCGTGTCTTTTTCCTTTTTTTTTCTTTTAATTTGTGTGCAGTGGTGTTTTTCGGCCCCTTGCGAAATGTCTTTACGACTGACGTATTGTGGATTTTTAAATGGCTAGAAGTAAACTGTCTGTTTCCATAGTATCATTTTCAGGTTACGAGAACAAGCGAAAACGGCAGGGAGTCTTCTATTTCAAGGGTGAACGAAATTCTAATCCGATGGAATTTAGATGGGAGAGGTAATTCCTGACTTAGCATCTCTTTAAGATAAAAAAACAGTCGTTGAGAGTATCTGAGAAGATTTTCGGCTGCGGCTGGAATGAGTTGAGAGCCTGTTCCTCGATGTGTTCCATAGTTATATTGCATGATGACATAGATGGACACAGAATTTCAAATAGTCAAACACTGGTGTGGAAGTTTTCATATTTAGCAAATTTAATGTGATGCAATAAGCTCGGAAAAGGAAGGTTCACACTACATGTACCTGGAAAGTCGCAAGTGCTTCAAGCTTTTTTTTTCGTGGATAGTTACTTTGATTTGGTCCTGCCAAATAGAACCATATTGTGCCTCGTTCGCACATTGAAAGCCGCGCTAATTGCTAAGACCTTTATTATAAAGCGGTGGTACGTGGCTATAGGATTTGGGACTTGATAGCATGCATTTACAGCCAGATAAGCTCCCTCAACTCACGATGGCCGTCGGATGAGTGCCCTCGTTCTCAGTTTGTGTTTCGCAGAGCTGTGATGCAAAAAGAATGTATGTTGGCAAAGAGATCGCATATTATTGACTATTTAAAAAGAAAGCAAAGATGCTACTTGACGGACACAATTCACGTTCACTATAACATCAAGGATTTTAAACGAAGTGCCGAAAATGCCGCCAGCAGCAACACCGGAAATGTGCATAATTCAGCGTGTTTTGTTTCCAGAGCGAGTAAAGCCATTGAATGCACATGACAAAGCTAGTGACTTCTCTACAAAATGCGCTCTATGACATCAATTTTGAAGAAACATGCACATTCAAGGCAAAACGAACATAACCTGTTTATTGCGCAACTATTGCTCTCGCGCCTTTAATGCCATTAAATCTTGCCGTGCGGCAATTTTATGGTATTAGGTATCCGAGACCTCAAACACATTAGGAGCGTCCCAGTGAACCAAGTGTTATTTAAATATATGCAGGTAAGTGCATTACATTTCTTCATGTGAACAGGATATATGTGACACTGCGTACACAGCTGCATGAGCGGCTACATGTAATGTATTTTCATATCACATACATTGCACACCGAAGCCTGTGACTAAGTCAGGCAACACATTACCATTGTACACCAACAATACCTTGTTTCGAATGTTCCGGGATATCTCCGTGCGCTGTGGCAGCAGTAGCGCACCGACGGGGGGGGTTGTAACCCCCCCTGAGGCCGACCTGACCCCCCCCCCCCCCTTAACTGCTTCACGGTCATTGTCACCCAGAATCCAACGTACACGTTCAGGGGGCCTTGTTAACGTTATCATTTCAATTCAAGAGAGGGTTTCAGGTCGAATTTCCTTCATTTATTGTGCTGTATTCAGTCATCTACTCCTAAACAGAAAGAACGAAAACCGCAAGTTCTGTGACTCTGTGTTCACTTCCAGTGAAGCAGTTTTGGACGAAAGAGAAGATGCTTTCGCGGGTCGCCGGTTTGACCCCTCTTCTTTTCCTGCCCCCTCTGATTACTGCAATAGAGCAAGGAGATAGTTCGGAATCTTCGAAACAAGCTATTGTTCTTATTCTCGGGGAAAGTCTAAAACGGGACGGTGTACAATGATAATGCGGCGCGTGACTTAGCCACAGACGTCGGTGCACAGTGCATGTGACATCAAAAAGTATTACGTATAGCAGCTAATCCAGCTGTGTACGCAGTGCTACATACATGTCCAGAACAGGAGTTCGCAGTGTTGTTTACCGTTTATAACATTATTATCCGGTTCACACAGGTTCACACCTGCACACACGCAAATTATATTTCGTTACTGGGACGCTTCTATTGCAATTAAAGATTAGAATATCAAGTGCCTAACTAACATTAAATTGTCGGTGTCACATGGCGTGGTTTAATGGCGCGCGCGACGACGAAGTTGCGCAAGAAGTACATGTTGGTTTTGCCTCGAATGTGCAACTTTTTCAAAGTCTACGTCATAAAACTCATTTTATAGAAATAACAAGCGTTTTCATGTACATTCAGTGCCTTACTCGCTATGGAATCGAAACTCGCTTAAGCGTGATGAACATTTCCTGTTACGATGTCGATGGCATTCTCATTACTTTTTCTTAAATCCTTGATATTATAGTGAACACGAATTGTGCCCGTCACAGAGCACCTTTGTTTTCCTTTAAATACTCAATAATGTACGCTCTCCTGCCGACAAACATTCTTTTTTCATCATAGATGGGTTCTACAAAACATAAAATGAGAATGAGGTGGGATAGCCACTTCAACCAACAAGTCCACAATTTCGATCAAGCGAAACTTTACATTCTGCAAAGAAATTTTCGGTCACCACGTGAGAGGAAATTCATGGAATCGTATTTGATACACAAATTTCAATCCCTACACACATCAGGAGTAAATCTAGCATGTGGTGATTTGGAATCACTAAAAGACATACCCAATATTAATGAGAACTAAGAGACAATAATGCCAAGGAAAGTATAGGGGATGTTTCTAGTAGTAAATGTAAGGTAAATGTGAAGAAAGAAAAGTGGACGAAAAGATAGCTTGCTGCGGGCAGGGACCGAACCTGCGACTTTCGAATAACGTGTCCGATGTTCTACCAACTGAGCTACCGCGGCGGCCATCCCCCCGTCCACTTTACAGGGTATATATGTACATTTAAACGTGGGAGCGTCAGTCAGCGCCACCAGTAGCCATGACGGCGAGTGTGGAACACTCCTTTCCTGCTTGTTGGCGTCACGTAGCACGTGAACTTATTACGAGCCGGCAGCTGACCAATAATCCCTCGCATACTACCTGAAAGCATCAGGTCTGCCAGAACGAGGCCCTCGCTATGAATGAAGGAAAGAAGTGGACGGGGGGATGGCCGCAGCGGTAGCTCAGTTGGTAGAGCATCGGACGCGTTATTCGAAGGTCGCAGGTTCGGTCCCTGCCCACGGCAAGCTATCTTTTCGTCCACTTTTCTTTCTTCACATTTACCTTACATTTACTACTAAAAACATCCCCTATACTTTCCTTGGCATTATTGCCTGTTAGTTCTCATTAATATTGTGTATAACAAAGAAAACGAGCCCTTGAAATTAACACTTCTTTCCTTCATTCATAGCGAGGGCCTCGTTCTGGCAGACTTGATGCTTTCAGGTAGTATGCGAGGGATTATTGGTCAGCTGCCAGCTCGTAATAAGTTCACGTGCTACGTGACGCCAACAGGCAGAAAAAGAGTGTTCCACACTCGCCGTCATGGCTACTGGCGGCGCTGACTGACGCTCCCTCGTTTAAATGCACATATATACCCTATAAAGTGGACGGGGGGATGGCCGCCGCGGTATCTCAGTTGGTAGAGCATCGGACGCGTTATTCGAAGGTCGCAGGTTTGGTCCCTGCCCGCGGCAAACTATCTTTTCGTCCACTTTTCTTTCTTCACATTTACCTTACATTTATTACTAAAAACATCCCCTATACTTTCCTTGGCATTATTGTCTGTTAGTTCTCATTAATATTGTGTATAACAAAGAAAACGAGCCCTTGAAATTAACACTTCTTTCCTTCATTCAAAAGCCATACCATGATTCCTGCAATATTAGGAGACATAAGGTACGCTCAGCCTTTTAATGTTCTCTTTTTAAAAATATTTCGATCTTACATATATAAATGTGTATGCATGGGGGTACATATTATATATACATATATTACTCTTAAGTAACCTTGATGTTCTAGAACCTTCGGACCATAGTTCCCTTTCCCCTTTCCGCGCTTCTATGACCGCTCCTGGCCCGCATGGTAACAGTCTTCGGCCTCCCAAGAAGTTATCCGCGCCTTATTCCGACAGGTCCCCCCTGCCCTTTTTAAATTCGAAGCATTTCTTAGCGAACTTCTACGACTTTGAGCGTATCTATCTATCTATCTATCTATCTATCTATCTATCTATCTATCTATCTATCTATCTATCTATCTATCTATCTATCTATCTATCTATCTATCTATCTATCTATCTATCTATCTATCTATCTATCTATCTATCTATCTATCTATCTATCTATCTATCTATCTATCTATCTATCTCGCCGCCTACGAATTTGTGCTCTCCTGGCCGTTTCGTTCATGGGGTGTATACCAAAATTGGTAAGGCATAACATGACTGCATGACAAATATAAGTGGCTGGTCATAGCATGAAAATCATGACATGCATGTCATGTACAGCATGATTTACATGCCACAGTCTTGGTGCTCGTGCGGCCGTTTCGCTAATTTGATATATACCAAAATTAGTATGGCTTGGCAAGAGTGTAAGGCGAACATAAATAACAGGCGTTATTATGAAAATCATGACACGTGTGCCATGTACAGCATGACTTACGTGCCACGCTCATGGTGCGCTGGCGGACGTTTCGCTAGCTTGATATACACCAAAAATGGTATTGCGCGACATCACTGTCTGACGAACATAAATAACAGGATTTAATATGAAAATCATGACACGCATGTTATGTACAACATGACTTACGTGCCACGCTCATGGTGCGCTGGCGGACGCTTCGCTAGCTTGATATACACCAAAATTGGTATTGCGCGACGTGACTGTGTGACGACCGTAAATAACAGGAGTTAATGTGAAAATCATGACACACATGTCATGTATAACGACTTACGTGCCAGGCTCTTGGAGCGCTGGCGGGCGTTTCGCTAGATTTATATACACCAAAATTCGTATTGCGCGGCGTGACTGTGTGACGAACGTAAATAACAGGAGTTAATGTGAAAATCATGACACACGTGTCATGTACAGCATGACTTACTCGCCACGCTCACGGAGCGCTGGCGGCCGTTTCGCTATCTTGATATACGCCAAAAATAGTATTGCGCGACATGACTGTGTGGCGAACATAAATACCAGTAGTTAATATGAAAATCATGACACGCATGTTATGTACAACATGACTTACGTGCCACGCGCATGGTGCGCTGGCGGCCGTGTCGCTAGCTTGATATACACCAAAATCGGTATTGCGCGACATGACTGTGTGATGAACATCAATAACGGCAGTTAATATGGAAATCATGACACGCATGTCATGTATAACATGACTTACGTGCCACGCTCTTGGCGTGCTGGCGGCCGTTTTGCTAGATTTATATACACCAACATTCGTATTGCGCGACGTGACTGTGTGACGACCGTAAATAACAGGAGTTAATGTGAAAATCATGACACGCATGTCATGTATAACATGACTTACGTGCTACGCTCATGGAGCGCTGGCGACTGTTTCGCTAGCTTGATATACACTAAAATTGGTATTGCGCGACGTGACTGCCTGATAAACATAAATAACAGGAGCTAATATGACAACCATGACGCGCATGTCATGGAGGGCATGGTTTAACTGGATATATACCAAAATCAGCATGGCATGACAGGAGTGCGTGTCGAATATCACGTATCTTATATATATATATATATATATATACCAGAATGTACATTTCATTAGCATGGCATATACCAGATTGTACATGCATGCATTCATGACAAACTTGCGATATATAGTGAACTAGATGTCACGACATGAATTACTTCGTTTGCGTCAATGAAAACAAGACTATAATATATGCAGCTCGTTGCTGGCTGCTTCGCATTACATCGATTCCCACATTGCGTGGGATCTGCCGGCGTTTTTTTTTTCTTTTTTTCCTCCTCCTTCTTACTGGACTGCCGCCCAACTTTTGAGGCCGTCGATGACACTTGATGCGTATGTCCACCAATGATTTCACCCATTAAGCACGTGTGGGCTTCAAAAGTACACCGCCCGCTTGCCCCACCATCTTATGCAGCACTTTGTGAGTGCTAGACGCGACGCCCTTCTGCAGCCTTTCCAGGTTGCTTCCATAGTAGAACCCCCCCCCCCTATTACCTTTTAACACGAAAGTGTTTTATGCCGGTGTCCACTACGGCTCCACTGACGCATTTCCGTCACGAATATGACGTTAGAAAATACAAGGACTAACATATGGCAAAGAAAAAACAATAAGAAAAAGTTCCGTCACCGGTAGTCGAACTTATGACGTCTCGATCGCCAGCGCGCAGCGCAAAACGACTCCGCCACAGACGGCATGTTCTCTGCTATGCTAACGGCGAGCTATTTATGTACACCATTCGCCGGTGGCGGTACTCGGAGATCGGCGGTACAACGTGTTTTCGTTATCACTAGCGAGATGGCGCGAAGGGCTCGAAGCGCGTAGAGTCACTAGAAAAATTTCAGAGTATCGCATCTGTTTTCCGCGCGCCGCCGCGGACGCGATTGGCTTACTCGCATCACGTGACCTCTTGCCGCCATATCCCTTCCAAGCGCTTTGGGTGCAGGTGCGTTGAATGCAGAGCGTGGCCGGACATTCAGCAGTACCACCGTCCCTAGAAGTACTTCGTCGCTTTTTTGAAGGCGTCGTGCAGATGCCAGAGAGTATAGCGCACCAGCAACCGAAAGTTGCTGGTGAGCTGTTAATGTTTCCGACACGGAATGCAAAAATATGCGAGATTCCCGGAGTAGCTGACCAGCAACCGAGCGTTGCTGGTGAGCTACTCCGGGAATTTCGTATATTTTTGCATTCCGTGTGGGAAACATTAACATCAAAAAGCGTCGTTCTATACGTGGCTGCATAGTTGGCGGCGGAATGATTTCGCCCCCCTCGAAGAACATTCCTTTCCGCAGTGAACTACACAAACTTTGCTGGAAAAGCTGTCATGCAACAGGATACTTCACCTTTTCGGTTCGCTATGTTCAGTGATATTTTTTACTACATACTACATACATTTCTATTTGCTCGGCTGTTTATAGTATATCGATCTGTTGAACAGATTGTGCATGCATTTCGAGTTATAAGCGTGTCACGCACGAGGGTGAAATCGAAGAGTTATTAAAATAATAACTGTTTACTGTATACCTTGAAGGCAATTGTGGCATGATCATTTGCCGCTGTGCAAAAGTGAAGCATGGAATTCTGTTAATAAACTTCGTATGAGGCAATGTCATTAAGCGTATTTTTTATTAAAAAAAAAACATGTTGCTAATGCTGCATTGCGCCGAGCGTACCCTTACAATACTGTTTAGCGGGTGAGAAACGGTCACAGCAAAAAAAAAAATCGGATTATCCTTCCACGCATTGAGGGAATCGATTTCATGCGAGCCCTAGGTCTATATATACATACTGTGTTGCAGTAGCATGCGGGTTAAAAATTTTCGGGATGCGCTATTTCTGATCAAAATAACGTAAAGCAGAGGAAGTTTGAACAAGAGTGCATCAAGAAAAACAAAAAGTTGAAATTAAAAGCAGTGCAGAAATTGAACCCCGGCTGTTTACGCGCTGGCAACGCCAACAAAAAAAAAATACCTGTTTGTCGGAACACAGCAAAATATTTGCAAATGCACTGCAACGTTGGGAATAATAAGGAGACAAAAAAAGGAAATGAAACAAGAAGTGATGTCAATAATTTTGATGGCCTATTTTCTACATATCTGATTGGAAATGACAACGTATTTGTCAAATAAGATGCACCTTACCTACCGCACGCCGATTCGCCCGTGCGTTCGGCTGCTGGTGTTCCGAACCGAGACATAAATACTTCACGTACAACTTCCACTTACCGTACACACCACTTCAATTACACACAACACCCAGCTGAACAGCAAGCATGGTGCGCAAGTAAGATATGCGTCAGCGATCAGTAGAAGGACGCAATGCTGAATGTTCTCGATGTTCGATAGTGTTCTCGAGTGCGCTATGAACCTGAACACCGACTGCAAAGCTAGCGCAAACAGTCAATATTCGCCAAGTGTCCAAGTAAATGGTATCTCGACCGGTCATTACGCTAATGCACCTATGTTTACAGTTCCCGACTTTGCGAACACACCCGGCCTTGACACGAAAAGAGACCGACGAAGCCACGAAGAGAGTTCGCGAGCACATGGCAACATTCGCCGCACGTTTCATTAGTTACACCTCTTACCGCGCAGTCGATTCATAACTGTCGATGTCTCGAAATCACTTCTGATATCCCGTTGAAGAAACACACACACATATTGCAGTTACGCCGAGCGTAACACGGCATCGAGGCGAAAAGATCGGTCACTTCTCAACACACGCTACCAACGCGCCGAACCATAGAATTGGCCGAACTGCCTGGAAGGGAAGTGGCCGCGGCCGCCCAATGTTGCCCGCGTGCAGCCTACCTTTGCGGTACTCTGAAATTTTCCAGTGATTCTAGAAGCGCGCGCTTTTAAAGTCGTCCCCCACGCGGATTAGCGCGCGTCTCGACAGGGTGTGGTCCCTCGTGCGGGCGCTTATCTCGTGATCTCGGTGGTTTGTACGTCTTGCGCTCTGCTTGCAAGTTTCCGTTGGGAGCACGAAGGCCACCTCGCTCACTGCAGCGGCCGCTTTTGCGAAAAGAGCGCGCTGCTCGCACAGAAATAAGTTACAACTGTGACAGTTCGCGCTCATCCTGTGTATGTTCGTTCCGCGCGTCCTTTCTGCTTGAGCAGCGCATTGCAAGTTTCGAGCGGCTTGCCGTTCTTCGCGTAACATTGCAATTTGATGCTGTAGCATTCATTCCTTCGCGCTTGGGGCGAAAGAATGCACAACAAACGCTCAACTACGTCTGTGAGGACATGTTTCACTTTCGTGTTATACCGATTGCTATGACAGAGGGATCAGCAATGTTTTTTTTCTTTTTCTTCCTTTTTTTCTTTTTCTTCTTTGCAGCTCCCCCTACCTCTGAGAAGAGGGGCCGGAACGCCGTTGCAAGCGTTCTTGAAATGATGTGGCAAGGGCTACACTCTCTATCTAGTTTTCTCTTTCCGGACAGAAATTACCAACAGCGACAAGCGCCACCGCTAGACATGACGTCAACACTAACCCTTTAAAACTAACACGCCAAGGATGACAAGGCGCCTTTGACAAAGATAGGTCCTCCTATTGAAACGTTAGGCCAGCCTGTCTGAGGCATTTTCTCCTGCTTGAAACCTATCCCACTCCGTGTATCCATCTGTCGGCTCCCTTCTTGATCTTGGAAATGAGAATGAAGGCACTCATTCGACGAAAATGCCCTTTATATTTAAGGTCTTACCAATCAGCGCCACTTTTTGCGTGCAAACTGGGCATAACATGATTCAAATCGGCAGGACCGAATCCAGGTAACTATCGATCTTCCACAACGAAAAAAAAGAGAGAGAAAGAAAAGCACTTGAAGCACTTGGACCCCTCCAGATACATATGGTGCGAATATTCTTTTTCTTGCCTTATTACAATGCATTAGGTTGCTAAATATGTAAACTTTCTCATAAATCTTTCAATATTTGGAACCCTGTGCCCACGTCTGTCGCAATAGCAAATATAACAATGAAACACATCGAGGAGCAAGGTCTTAATTCATTGCAACCGCAGCCAAAAATCTTTCTTAGATACGACTCAACGAATGTCATTCGAGCGTCAGGAGATCATAATCACAATTATTCTCTCAACTAAATTTTTCGAATGAGTATTCAGTTGACCCTTGAAACAGAAAACTCCCTGTCATTTTTGGATCTTCTCGTAACCTGAAAATAAAACTGTGCAAACACATCTACACAAGTCGATATTTTCAGTTCACTTCAGACCTCCCGAATATCCGCAATACATCAGTAGCAAACATATTAATGCGAAGAGCCGGAACGCACTGCAGCACACAACTTGAAGAAAGTAAAACAAGAAAAACGCGATGTATTCAGGAAACTCGCCAAGAACGGCTATCCAATATATTTTATTCAGAAAGCAATTCATTTGCTGTCTGAATAAAATCACGACGCAAGCCGAGAAATCCAGCAACAGGTCTCCGCCGATCGACACCACGACATAAATACGTACATCACTATCCGCTTTCCGTGGCGCCAGCGAAACCATCGCCCGTTTCCGCGGAAGGCTGAGTCACGTGACAGTAAGACCGCGAATGGCCCATCCGTTTGCGCCATGCACACGTGCAGTCCGAAACGGTAGGGATAAAGCCCGGGCCGAAGCCAGTTCGAAACCGCTAACGGCGCCGCGTGCGCCACTTCTAAGCGAAACCACATGTTCGAAAAGCCACCGGCGTAATAGGGTGCCGAAAAAAGAAGGAAAAAGAAACGGTCTTGCGAAAGTCCCATCTCTCCGAGCGCGTGGCCCGCAGCCGACGATAGGGACGGGCGGTTCATGAAAATGTTTTCAGCATTACGAGCACAGTAGCGCGTTCTCTGCCTTCTCCAAAAGACTGGCCACCGGAAGAGAGAATCCAAGGCATCCTCAACAAATCTGCTTGTACTGGCTGCGACGCCCGCTGCATCAGCGGAACTGATAACCTGTAAGAAGGACGGGAAAGACGTCCACAATTTTTGCAATGACGCAGACCGCCGAATCAATTTTCTTGAAACTGTAGTCCTCGCAGCTGAAACCAATTACCAGAAATATGAATGCTGGCAGATCCAAGCTACCCAATCGTGAACCACGCTGAAGGCAACCTACACGTAGCGTCTTCACTTTTCCCTGCGCAGAGCCTAAGAAAATCGAAAAAAAGATGTCTGCTTACAGCTCACACAGTCCGGCACTCCAAGTATCCCCCTCTCCCTGTATCTCATCTAACAGTTTACCTCGACACATCCACACGCCAAAGGAGCTCCCCACCCCCTTTTACTCTTCAACTCATTCCCACCGGTCAAGCCCTATAGCACTCTTCTGTCGTTTTGCTGACGAGCACCGCCGCCTCCTGACTCACCCTTTCATGCCGGCCGAACAAGAAAAGAAGCCTTGTTCGTTTGTCTCGCTCCCTCGAACTCTCAAGAAGGAACCGTATGGATTCCGAAACGTAGGGACAATGCTCACTCAATGATGATGATGATGATGATGATGATTTGTGGCTTTTCCCTTTGTAGTGGGTGGACACATATGGCGTGTTCTAGCCTAGGTATGAAGAAAAAAAAAAGAAAAGAAAAGGAACGACAAAAAGAAAGAATAAAAGAACGAAGGCACGAAAGAGTTCACTTCTGGCACCACTTCCACCACTGTTGAAGCCTTGTCTTTGTGGTGGCAACGGCGTTTGCATTCCTGTCCGTCAGGGCCAGTGCCTGAGGGAGTGTAGTGGCCTCCGGCGGGCGGGGTGAGAGATTTTGGCATTGCAGTACCAAGTGCTCCACTGTCTCTTGTTCTGCTCCCCACGCTCTACATAAAGTTGAATCGATGTTCGGGTCGAAGCGGCTGCGATATGCCAGCGTGCGAAGCGCTCCCGCGCGCGCCTCGAACAGTAGCCCACTACCACCACTGTTATCGTACAAAGATTCCGGGGCAATGGCCTCTTTGTATGTTCGGTACAACTGGAGTGTACTCTTTTGCTGCAGCGACATTTGCCATTGTGCGCTCTCCTCTTCGCGTATCCGTTTCCGAACTGCCGCGGTAAACTTGCGCTCCGTGCTCTCGAGTGTTGAGCGGTCTAACATTCCGTACTTGCGTCGGAGAAAGTAGACTCTGTTTAACCCCTGCGTTCTGAGCCCCACGAAGTGCAGGTAGCGGAACATGCGACGGGCCCACCGGTGATCATTCATGAAGCGTAGGCGTCCTTCATAAGCGACCTTGCTTGTGGCTTCCCTTGCCTCGAACGTTCCAAAGAGGCCGTTGGCGGCGCTTCGAAACAAGTGGTTTCTGTTTTCTTCGGGGCTTGCGTTTTGTGCAGGCAAATGGCGTCGCCAGCGGGGTGGTCGTGCGTTTTTTCTTAACATTGTTGACAGCGGACGGAGGAGGTGCATTGCAGCGGCGAGAAGAAAGGCGACCTCGTAGTAGGCGGCTCATTCGTCAAAGCGACCGCAAACCCGGGAGGTCGTACAGCGTACAGCTCGAGCACATGGCGATATTAGTTTAAGCACATACACTGTCGTTCCTGCATTTCTGAGCAAGCCTTAGAGCAACTAGTGTGTGCGTCGCCAGCCATGCCGCAGTGCTGCTACAGTGTACTAGGAGGGGGTAGTGTGCTCTCTGCCCCATGCTACGCAGGTGGCGCTCTGAAGCCGCTCACGTCGTCGGTACTGGGCGCCGCTAAGGGCGCTGCAGCAGTTTCCTCTTGAAGTTTCTCGCGCTCCTATCCTTCTGCCGCTGCCGCTCTCTTGCGGCACACGTGCTAGACGAGGCGGCAAGTCGATTGGTTTTTGGTGCTATTGAGAGGTTCAGTGGTTTGGATCAACAACAACCGCGGTATTCGCTTTCAGCTGACGTGTTCATGCTAAGGTATGCTAAGCAAGTATGCCTACTAGCGACACAATCACTGTATCGTGCCTGGGTGCCAAACTGGTTACAGCCGTGTGAAGGGCGCGCCGAAGGCGTCTTTTTCAACGTCCCTCAAGACTAAGAAAGAATAATACAGCGATGAGGAACCTGTACCGCGATTATAAGAAGCTTGACGAAACGTGGGCAGTGTGCGAAATGCATTTTCAGCTGCATTAAGTAATCAAGGACTAGATTAATATAATTGATGGCAAAGAGATAGCATTCCTCGTGGTAGACCAACGCTGTCGGCAGACGCTGTTCCGAAGATCCTTCCGAATCACCCCGCGTACCTTAGCAAAAGGACTCCCAAACCCTGGGGCAAAAGAAGGTGACCAAACGACCAGCAGCAACAAAGGTCGAACCGCAGCATACGCGCCATCCACCGAAAATGACCTGAACGACCAGTAGCCATCAAATGACGCATATACATTTTGCGGTAGCGAAGAACTACAAAACGCAGCCTGCTCAGATGAGGTACGGAACTACTTCAACTTTTTTTTCCACGTCAACGCCTTCCTAGTGCTAGACGAAGTCGGAAAAAGTTGGCATGTATTTCATGCCCACTCCAAGGTGTAGATCAGGTGGAGATTTCTTGAACTATTGTTTGAGTTGCCAGGAAGAAGCAGAAAGTCTGCTAAAAAAATTACATATACCTTCGCAGCAGATACGTTCTTGTTATGTAAATGTTGTTGAAAGAAAAGTTGACGTTATGTACTGCCACACCATTTTAGAACACATATATGTAATATTTCTGGAATCTAAACAGTTCTTAAAGTGTTCTTGCGTTTGGTGGATGTCTCATGCGTAATCTTTACGCCAATGCTGTTCATAAAGAATTTCAATTGCAGAAAATAAAAATCAGATTTGAAAATAAAGTCGTTTAGCAATGCGCGCTCACAAGAATGTTTTGCTCCAATGTATCCATTTTTACTTTAACAGCTGGAATTGCGCTTGTTTGAAATTTCAAGGTAGTAATTTTTCACAAATAAAACGGATGTTGTGTGTGCCTTTAATTATCTTTCTGACAACGTGCACTTTCACGTGCATGTGAAGGGTTTTATTCTGCGAAAAGCACACCGTCTTTCGTAACTGGACTGGCGAGTTCCGTCGACTTAGGCCAACGCTTGGCAGGCGTCGAGCATGCGTTCAAGGCGCATGCGACGTTCGAAAATGCCTGATAGAGCTATGCGTAAACAGGTGCAAACATCGCGCTAATTTGTTGACAAGTCATCACTCGGCGAGGCAGCCGACATCTCACCAGCCAGCGCTGCAAACCATAGCGGCAGCGTGTTTCCTTTGTATTTTTTAACGATAAAAGCGAATGCGTGTGGACAGAATTCCGACCCTATGGATAGCAAGCACTTGTTTATAATTACAAAGTCCGTTAAAATAACTCGCAATGCCCGCCTAGCGTAGCAACCGCATAACCTTTCAAGAGGAAATGCTAGTGGCGGCATCACTCGGAGGCAACATGAGGTGCCTCAGGCGGCGCATGTGTCTGAGCTCACTACCCCTATTCTAGTACACTGTAGTACTGCACACACGCAGGGACCCCAAGCAAGCACGAATGCTATGCGAAATCCATACGTTGCGAAGACGGGAGGAGTAAGACGACGTGGCAGAATAAGTAAATGTTTTGAAGGCCGTGGGACAAGAAAAAGGGGCTTTGGAAAATGCGAAAGGTATATTGGGGTGCCACGTTTTCTTTCTTTTTTTTTCTCAGTAGGCAACTCTCGCTCTCTCTCTTTTTACCACTTCTTTTTTGTATGTTGTACATCGGACGGAAAAGTCCGCTTTGCTAGAACTTGCTTCTGTGTCTGCTGCGCGAGTCTGCGTCGACAGTGAGCTACCACACCACAGACATCTCGCTGACGCGCCAGTCGAACACGATCCTCACCTACTTCCCAACAAAGATTCCGTGTTCCAGTTCAAGAGAAGCAGCAACAATACCGGAATGCCCGATTACGGCCAAAAAGGAACCGATGACTCGGAACATAGCGCCTTCAGATGCGTCAATCGATCAGTCACTTATCAGAGGGTACTTCAGTCGCCGAACTTGTGCACCCGAAGGACATGGCAAATCGGTAAGTGTGGCTACAACAGTTTATCCGTGAGCTGAGAATTGTATTGTACGTGTGCTGCACTGACCTGTGCATACTGTTTATATTCAATGCCAGAAAGTTCACAATCAATATTTACGATGCACTTTCATATTTGTAGTTTGGCCAGGCTCGAAGGGAGTATAATATAGGATGTTCTGCTCGCATTATGCACAAAATTCGCAGTTGCAGAATTTTTCAACTGCTAAAGTTGCCAATGGGGCTTGTTTGTATGACATTTCCCGATTACTGTGGCTATCGGACACAAGACACAATAAATGGAACACAAGAAATGCACACGGCGCCGGGTGTCCTCGTGTGCCTTTCTTGCGTCCGATTTGTTTGTGCTACCATAGTAATCATTTGTTTGATAACCGCATTTCGCGATCGCCAGCCGGCAAGCACGTCAGCACCCTTATCACTACATGGAGCTGAAAAATTTACAAAGACAAGTATTCGCCAGACATATTTTGGAACTACATTACGCGTTGGTTTATTCAATTTGCCGTTTATTTTCTACGTGCACTGCTTCACTGAGTGGTTTCTTGGCCCTCTCAAATATTTTCAATATCTTGCTGCAAAACGCTGAAAGCTCATCATCATCATCATCATCATCACACTTGATATTATTATTATTATCATATTATTATTATCATGATTATTATCATCATCATTATTATTATTGTTATTATTATTATTATTATTATTATTATTATTATTATTATTATTATTATTATTATTATTATTATTATTATTATTATTATTTGGTAGCACATATTTCATTTGTCGTTACATTCCTGTGGTCTTCTCAGAATTTCAACCCCCCCCCCCCCCTGAGAGAAACCCAGCGTGCGCTAATGTGTGGCAGTAATCAAAAATTGGCAGATCCCACGTACCGTGGGAATCGATGTTATGCGAAGCATGCGCGAGATGGTGAATGTGGCGTAATTTTTCACATGACGCTAGAGAAATATGGAAGTGGTATACACACACTCAAATGTTGAAGAGTCGCATATCTATTATATAAGCAGTTGTTTACAGTTGTGTAGCAATGGCAAGAGACACATGGGTGTTACCAATACCAGACGCGGTAAGCTGATATGCAGTGCTTATATTTATCAATACTGGATAGAGCGAATCCGAACAGGACAAAGAAGCAACACAGACCTACAGGACAGGCGTAAGTCGCAACTAAACTTCGTTGAAGATAGTTTCCCTAGATATATACACAGCCGAATGGCACGCGCAGGCGCACTGCACGTACGATTCAGTCACAGTTACCGTTGTAATGCTTACACTTGTCCGTTATGACGGACAACGCAGGCACGTTTCTCGAACCCGTGTGTATGTGTAGAAGGGGTTCTTGACAGTTCTCGAAGAAGGTCATGATCACCGTGATCAGTGAGCACCAGCAGCTGGACCGGACTTGTTAACCGGATCCGTTCATGATCGCGGTTACGAGGGGTCTAAGTGTAGTGAAGTGCCATGTATAGTAGAGCTGGTGGAAATCGTGGATGCCTCTTACGATGAAATGATCTATGATGCCTCTTGTCGTGGACGTGGCAGCGAGGTCTTTTTATGCCCTCGCCACATCCAATCCGTCTTTCACGCAGTATAAGGACCAGACATTTCGGGTCTTGATAAATCAATGTTCAAGACACCGGTAATGATGAGAGGCCTGGCTCTCTCAGCAGATTTATTGTAGGAAGCATTGACGCCAGTTTTTGCGTAATCCACGGGGTCCACGTTGCGGACCATGTGGACGAGTGGATGGTACTTGAGCATCTTCTAGGGGTGTTTTGTCTTCAGTTTCCTCACTTTCCTTGCGTTCGCCGCGGTGGTGTAGCCGTTATGGTGCTCGGCTGGTGACCCGAAAGTCGCGGGTTCGATCCCGGCCGCTGCGGTCGCATTTGGATAGAGGTAAAATGCTAGATGCCAGTGTTCTGTGCGATCTCGGTACACGTTAAATACCCAATGGTCCAAATTTCCGGGGCCATTCGCTACGGTGTCTCTCAGATCATATCGTGGTTTTCGCACGTAACACGCCAACAATTATTATTATTATCACTTTCCTTGCGTGTCAATGTGTGTGTTCGCGGTTACTGTGTTGGCTGAGACTCGGTATCACCTGTGGCACATACCCGCATAACATTACCTCTGATTTACGCGTATGTGCCACACGTGACTGAGAGAAAGGGTTTCATGACGTACACGACGGGTATTTTGGTTATTCATGTCATGGCCAGTGAATCGTGTTCGTCATACACTGATCCCCTGCTAGGCCAATTTTGGTATATTACAAGTTATGGAGACGACCAGGAGAGCGCCCAGACGTAGGCGGCTAGATAGATGGATAGATAGATAGATAGATAGAAACGGCCAAAGTGCCTGAGGTTCGCTAAGAAATGCTTCGGATTTAAAAGGGGCAAGAAAAAAAAAGGGGCCCGACTGACAGCCCGTGAAAACATCTTTTTCGTCCAAAGCTGCGTCACTAGATTTGAACGCAGAGCCACAAACCATGCGATTTACACTCATTCAGTTTGTAGGCAGGTGAGTGAATACAGCACATTTCTGTAGTCAATCAGAAAAAATCGACCTCAAGCCACATCCTGAATTGAAATTACAACGTCAACAGGGCCCTTGAAGGTGTCCGTTGGGCCCTCGGCGACGAGGACATTGGGGCAGTTACGAAGGAGGGGGGGGGTTAGGTCGGCCTCAGGGGGGGGTTACAACGCACTAACCCCCCCCCCCCCCGTCGGTGCGCCCTCAGTTGTGCGCTGCATGAAGGAATTATAAATGGTTTACGTACGGCCTGTCCTTATCTCATGCTTGCCAACTATGTTGGCTCGCTATATACTGTGACGATGCTAAACCTACGCATGCTGTGCTGGCCGTGCGATAAGGTGATATTAAATGTCGAGATTTCGCATTCCTGCTCTCAAAGCGACTGCGAGAGTGACATTATCCAGTCTATAGTCGTGCATCTTATATTTACAACCCATACTGCGCAGGCGCACGTGTAGGCTACGTATGTGTGCGTATCGATGAAAGAAAGAAAAACAGAAAAATTCCGCAGGCGCTGAGACGCGAGTCCAGCCGCGTCCTAAGCTGGAGCATGTGGCGGGGCGCCGCCACCTTCAGGAGCCGGTGGCGAGGCGGCCACTCCCGTAGCCACCGCCGCCGCACCCGGGGCTTGTGCATGTTCCGGGGAGCCAGACTGTCCTCCGGTAACATCGCCTGCGGCAGGTTGAAGGGCTCCAGGCAAGGGAGGCGAATGTTCGGCGGCTGCTGCCGGCTCACCACTCTCCTGATGCAGGCAAATGAAATGGAACGACAACTCAAACCGGTACAAGAAACTCGTGAAATTTGTATATGAAGCAGACGCCGAGTTTTGTCTAAAGGTTACTGATCACCCGATTTGCTTCCCTCTCTTTCTACTGAACACCCGGCACGGTGGTCTATGGGTTATGGTGCTAGTCTGCTGGTCCAAAGGTCGCGCAATCGAATCCCGGCCGCTGTGGCCGCATTTCACAGAGGCGAAATGCTGGTGGCCTGTCTACTCAAGATTTAGGTGGACGTGAAAGAAACCCCCGTTGGTCAAAAATTTCCGAAGCCCTCCAGAACGGCGTCCCTCATGACCATACCTTAGTTTTGCGATGTAAAACATGTACAATTATGATACGGGTTACTGACCAGGCAGGAAAGATAGCAAATTTTGGTTACGCACTGCGTGGAAGACGTAAGGTGGCTTCACGAAACGCGAAGAAAAGCATTTATTGGCAGTTGTAGTTGTTTTGGCCATAGCGTTTTCTACAATATTTACGAGAGGGAACTGTGGCGCTGCGACCGCGAAGCCACAGTGGGAATGGTGGGCAGTACATGTATTTGTGTATTCTTCCTGCTTGCGGCTCCGAAGGCACTTGTGGCTTTGTTCATTGTGTATTGACTTCAGTTTCGGATAAAAGAATGGCTCGTTGTGTACCTCGTGAGCTCATTTGGATTGGTCAGTCTAAGAGGGTCAAGATAGTAGAGTGGGACAGCTGAAATTTTGCGGAACTTCGTCTTGCGACAAAGCGGCTGCAGGTAACATGGTGCCGCAAGAAAGAAGCTTAGGCAAATTCACGTACTGCCCGCCGTTCCAACGCTGGCTGAAGTGTCATGCGTTGCAACTCCCGTAGACACTAGCGCCAGATTTCCCTTTAATGCACTAATATAGGCCAATGTAGATCTTTGCGGCTGCTTGCGTCACTGATTTTCAGATCTGGCAGCGAATGCCGGACTCAATCGCAAAGGCCAGAAGCGCTAGCAACCCGCGTTTATCAGCTGGATGCGTTGGCCCCATCCGTTCTTCAGCACATGGTAAAGCCTGCTACGCTATAGCGCTTCTGTCGTTACTCGCTCTGTGAAGAAGATTCCCGCTTAGCACGTTCCCACTTAACACATTACCGCTTAACCCCATAGGGCTCTTGGTGATGCTCGTGCGTTGGGTGGTACGTTATCCGCATCTGCTACGTTAGCTGTATGTGCCAGTGGTATCTCACAGGCACACGCGCATTCATCACCTTTGTGTGATCAGATTAAATTGTGCACCACATAAAGAACAGGGACAAGAATGCACAGACACAGTCACAGCTCGTTCTTTAAGTGGTGTGCAATTAACCTTACCATGAATTATTTCCAACTAGCCCAAACCAGTACACTTCTTTGTGAGGTGGCCGTTCTATGCAGGCTCTATTTTTGGCGAACTGTGCCCAAAAATAGAACCAGTAAGACTATGAGCGCTTACCGGTTTAGCGCCTGCAGTCGCCTCCGGGGTGACTGGGGCGGCAGTTTTGCTGTGGGCCTCGTCCATCTCCCTCTTGAGCCCAGGAAGCCAGAGTGCGCCGGCGATAACCGACAGGAGCCCGGACACGATGAAGAGGACCACGTATGAATCCATTTCGTCACGAAATATCACTGTCGATTCAAAAGGACCACCCTTGTAATGCACGGCTTACTTTGGTGGAAATCCAAACAAAGCAGGCGTTCAGATGATAGAGGCTTGAAGAGATGAAAAACCCTTGAAGAGGTGTTGTCGCAAAAGCCATTGTCTCGACAAGTGGTCCTGTCCTCTAGAAAGCCTTGAAGGATGCAATACCGCTTGTCGAAACGTTGGCTTCAACGACAACACAAGACCACTTGTGGAACGTTGGCTCCAGCGGAAAGTTCTTGTTCAAGGATTTTTCATCACGACTTCGCTTGAAATACACCACTAGCTAATAAGTGCGTGGAGTTTTACACAGCTAGAAACGCCTGCATGAAGGCTCTTTCTGGCTAACTGTAAGAAAATTGGAATCGGCGGACTTGTATAACGGAAAGCTGCAATGGAAACCACGCGCGGTATCCCGGCTTCGAGCTGTCGAGTAATTGCCTCCGTCGTGGGATCTGCTAGCATCCTCGGCTGGCTCCCTTGGCAGAGACAGCACCGTAAAGGCGTTGGCTCAGGGTTCTATTCCCAGACCTGGAAGAGCCTTCTTTGAAATAGAACGAGTGCGTTCAGATAATCCTGCATCGACATTTTTATGGCTCCGAGCTGCCAATGGGTGCATGAAAATTTCTTTCTCTTCATGCGCTTTTCTGTACCTTACGGGCTTATACGTAACATTTGTAATAGTCCTGGTTATTGTAAGCCATGGACAGCGTAAGGGCCATGTTGACGGTGCAGCTTGTGAATGGAGAAGGCACGAAACCGGCCTTGTGTTGTATCAGTAGAATGAGGTTTTACACGAGATTAACTTACGCTGTTTATACGTCTCGAGGAGACGGTCAGAACGCTGACGTGAATGAACGCCTATGAACAACTAGTTGACATAGGCGGCGTCCTTTAACCCGCTGTCCTCGTGGTTTCTCACAACTATGAAGAAGCTTGCATGGTGGACTTGCTCATACGATATTCCCCAAGTCTTCGGCAGAATGCACGCTGACGCTATTGTCACCGGTAAATATGAAGGAATCATAGCAATACACGTTGAATGTGATATGTTCATCAACAAAAAAGAGGAATTACGACAAAACCAAAGACGATTCGCAAAGTCCAGTATAGTCGTTTTGGGTGACCTGTTTAATACTCCCATGCAATCTACGAATTGCAGAACCTCACGAGTGCATCAGGTAGACACAGTCAGTTCCCATCCCGATACCTACCTCATTGTCAAATCGAAAAGCGGTACAAGGATATCCTATTGCGATTCCGTCATTCTTGTGTCATGTTGCCGCATCCGTTTTGGAGGGTATGTCAGAGATTCGGCACATGCACCAATATCGCAGAACGTAGCGTTGAAGATGCAGCAACCCGAAGTTTTCTACGAAGCCATGCGGGAGCCAATATGTCTACCAAGGCACTTTCCCCGTGTCCAATGGTGTTTAGTCGACAGCACAACATTCGTCCAGTGGGGACGAAGCAGTTAATGAAAGCTACCACTCTAAAGAAAGCTTATCTATATGTTTACAGAGCCAGGCCCATACCGTCAAAAGGAAACTAGTTTGCTAAAGTAATTGAATGACACCGCAGAGCTATACCCAGAAGCGTACGTGTCACCCATTGCCATAGGTCGGTGATGAGTCGACTCGCTCAGACTTTCTCAGACTCAGATTGAGCCGGGAGTCTGAGTCTGAGTGAGTCCGGGTGAGTAATATTCTGGTGAGTTTGAGTCTGAGTGTGTTTGGTCGAGACAAATTTTAGTGAGGCTGAGTCCGAGTGAGTCCGGTTGAGGAAAATATTGGTGAGTGATTCCGAGGGAGCCCTGAGCATAAAATATATTTTTTGGGTGAGTCTGAGTGAGCTCCAAATTTTTTTGCCGACCTATTGTTATAACTACTCAACTTCAGCTTTACTATCAGCCTTATGATGGCTCACGTTGATACTTCTATTTACAGATACTTCAACGCACTAGCGTTCATAGGCAAGCTCAATATTTACTGATCATAGGCGTGCCTCGACCCCCCCACAAAATTTTTCAAAAGAAAATCTTCATAAAATATCTCGTGTGAGCCATATCTTTCAATAAAAATGTCAGTGAATTGTAATCACTGATAACTCATATGTGAACGTACGAGATCAAAATGCGTACCGTAGAGCACCGGTTATGCGAGATATTGGCGTTTAAGTGCGTTGACATCCTGATCGAAAAAGCTAATCATACGCTAACGGACTCGTGAGTCGACCCTCTCAGACTCAGTTCGAGCCGTGAGTCTGAGTCTCAGTGAGTCCGAGTGAGTAATATTTAGGTGAGTTTGAGTCCGAGTGAGTCCGGTTGAGAAAGATTTCAATGAGTCTGTGTCAGAGTGAGTCCGGTTAAGGAAAATTTTGGTGAGCCTGAGTCTGAGTGAGCTTTAGGGCAAAATGTATTCCATGAGTGAGTCTAAGTGAACTCTACATTTTTTGCCGACCTATGCACATTTCTCATCATTCAGCGCGCGTCCCTCCCACAGTATAGATTGGCAACGCGTCGAAGAAGGAGCACTACCTCCTGTAAGCAGTCGCGAGTGCTGGATCATGCCACGCCTCATTTGCCAAGTGGTGCTACAACTCCACAGAAATATGCGTAACATTTTTACCGTCTTTTTAACGAAAACTATTTACGAGCCCAATAGCGTGCTGTCAAGCAACACATTATCAGTGACAAGCAAAGATTCCAGGACGAAGACCTATAACCCCGGCTTCCGCGAGTGAAATCGATGAGGAACCGGTGAACTGGTGAACTTCCTGGTTTCAGTCGCCCTGCTTAACTCTCGCCCGTCTTTGAATGTATTTCCATTACCTTGGCACTGGTATTGTCGCTTTGCTGATGTGTGCATCGGTATTGTCCTGCTGATGTATTATATGGCTTGATGTTTGCATGACCTTTTTCGATGTAATATATGAAATTTCATTTTTTTTAGCGAAAGCAGTCCGCCATGGTGGATCAGTGGTTACGGTGCTCGGCTGCTGACCCGAAGGTCGCGGGTTCGATCCCGGCCGCGGCGGTCGCATTTCGGTGAAGGAAGAATGGTAGAGGCCCGTGTATGCGCGATGTCAGTGCAGGTTAAAGAACACCAGATAGTAGAAATTTCCGGAGCTCTCCACTACTGCGTCGCTCATAATGATATTTAGTTTTGGTATGTAAAACCCCATATAATGTATTATAGCGAAAGCAATTACGTGAACACGCTCGGAAGGTTTTTGTCGTCGCCGTCATGTTCCATATCAAGTCCAAATTGAAGCATCTCCCTGCCTAGTTTATGTTCAATGCGCGAGTGAAAGCCCGCCAGTGCTGGGGACGAACGCGGCTCAAGCAGAGAAGAAACGAGCCGGCAATCTTCGACGACGCACGGGTACATGCTATAACGTAGGCCCGCGTGCGAGGTCTGCCGTCGATGGGTTTTCGGGCAGAAAGGAAACGCCATGCGCGCCTTTCGTCGGGCGAAGGAGCATGAAGGGCTGCCCGTGGAGGGGTGGGGGGGGGGGGGTGGGGGTCTGCGTCGCTCGAGCAGCAACTGCGCCCTTTCATCAAAAGGGTGCGGTCGCACGCTCTATCTCGACAGGCATCAGCAGACGGCTCGTATACCCTCGTACGTACTGTGCTCTCACCGCATACTTCGCGTTGAGACGACAGACAAGACGAAAACCATTTCTCTCCCTGGAGCGGCCGTATTCCCGTATCCCAGAGTTTTGTAGAGTCATGCGAGATCAGACCCAAAAGTATTAGCTGCTACCTATACTTCGTATAACATTCCACTTTGTTGCTATCGCATTCATTGCTTCAGCTTTGCGGCGAAACTAACTTTTTTTCACGTTGTCAAGTATACAATATAAGTTTGCCCTGTTTGCTCTCTCGTGCACACCGGTGGCTTCCTGTTTCTTATTAACGTAACGTTAGGAACGTATACGTAATAGATGCTATATGAAGACTGACTCACTGACTAACACCGGCCCGAGCAGGCACCCAATACCGGAAGCGGCCCTGCTTATTCCCAGCTGGCGTTCCACGGCATCCGGCTCGATGTATCGTTGCAGCACCGGCACCGGCAGCATGTCCAGGCTGCTGCTGATCCCGCCGAGGCCGAAGCCGATCGGTGCCAGCAGAAAGGCTTCGTGGGTAACCGCCATGATAAAAAGGACGCCACCCTGTAGGAATGCCTGCAGCGCCATTACCTGCACGTAAGTGAGAGGTAGGAACAACATTGGGTGCAAGGATTTGTGCAAGCTCATACGCCACCCTATGCTTTGGAATGTTTAAATTGCGTTAAAAGAACGCCTTCACTGGCCCTAGTGGCTATCCTGATTTGGATGTTTACATATGCCTCGCATACATACGTCATACTGCTGTTTAAGACGGTCATAATGCGAAACCACAGAAGCTGTGGTTTGCATGTGTAAATTTGCAGGATAACACTGGGGAACAGACGTCTACACTTGGAGCTTCAGACTCATTACATTATATTTGAAACATCACCGATAGCAGTGTTCGAACGTCGAAAGCGAACTCATTTGCGTAGCATCCATACTTCCCAGGTTTAGGCTGTGAAAATGTCTCATTTTATCTTATATAATCTATTTTCGAATAGCCTGTACGAAATCCTGCTTGGTCCTTTACTTTACTTTATCGAATTCTAATGTGGCCTGAAGTCTGCTGGCGATTAAGCTTGTAAAATAGCTTGCACGCAACAGACAGTAAGCTGATCGGCCTGTAATTTTTCAAGTCCCTTTTCCTATGGATTAAGATGATGTTAACATTCTTCAAAGATTCCGGTACGCTCACAGTCAAGAGACTTAGTACACAGGGTGGCCAGTTTTCCTAGCACAATCTCTCCACCGTCCTTCAACAGATCTTAGGTTACCCGACGCTCACCAGTGGCCTTGCCACTGTGCATTCCCATCCAGGCTTTCTTTACTTCCTTTGCTTACGTCGTTACTGATCGGATATCTATTTCTGTAGGCTCACTTCTCACATTATCATCCTGTTTTTCCCGGCCACTGTACAGATCTGCAGAGCTGAACTCTTCAGCTACCTTAACTACCTTATCCATATTAGTAGTGACATTGCCCATTCCCTTAGTGCATACATCTGGCTTTTGCCTGTGTCCAGCGTTTTTCTTCACCACTTTGAGACTTCATCCGTTCTTTAGAGTATGTTGGTTTCCTTAGAGCATGTTCGTTTCCAAGTTCTTATCGGCTAACTTATGTTTGTTGATTAACTTCGCAAGCTCTGTCAGTTCTTTCTGTCTGTTGGGTTCGAGGCTTTCATGCTTTGAAGGTTCTTATTGAAGTATCTCGTCTCCTGGGAGAGTTTGCCAGGGTCCTGTCCAACAACCACAGCTCTGAATTTATCACACATTCCGTAATAATACTTGTCATACTATCGTTCACTGAGAGAACGCTAAGGTTGGCTTCCTCGGTTAGAGCCGAGTATCTGTTCCGGAGCGAGATCCTGATTTATTATACTTACCCAATTGGCGCTAACTAATTGATTGTTTTCTTGAGTACCATGAAACTTTCTTGAACACGGGGTACCGCTGGAGCCAACGTTTGGACAGGCAGTCTTACCTTCTTCAAGGCAGCTTGTCGTAACGTTGGTTCCCAGCGTCACCCCGTGTTCAAGAATTTTTGATGTATTCAAACTTCCATCTTCCCCTGAACTTCTGCCTTTTTTGAGTACCCGTTTCTTCCGTTCCTTTCTAGTGTTTAGGTGAATTCGAGACCTTATCATTCTATGGTCACTAAATCGCACCTTGCGAAGTACCTCCACATCCTGCACGTGCTGATTACGCGCGCGAATTAAGGCTCGTTCACACCGGCGACTAGCAACGGTCGCGCGACTAAGTTAGTCGCAAAGCGACTGGTCGCAAACGGTCGCAAATGGCCGTTTTGGTCGCAAAGCGACTGCTTTGGCTCAGTCGCTCGCTGCTCGATTTTTCAGTCGCGCGACTACAGTCGCAAACCTCTGAGCCAATCAGATGCGCAGAAACAGGACGTCAGCCTATTTTACGGGGCAACGGCAATGCAAGCTGTATACGAGCAGACGTGAATTCTATATGGCGACAGTTATAAGTCGCACGCAGGTGTGAACATCGGTCGCTTTGAGTCGCTTTTTGACTTCCAGTCGCAAACGGTCGCGCGACCATTGCTAGTCGCCGGTGTGAATGAGCCTTTACTTTACTAAAGTCGCATTTTGGAAATGATCGTGACTCTGCAGATATTTCACACCGCTGCCAGTGCTGGGCAGTATCGAAGATACATGTATCTTAGATACTATCTTAGATACTCTATGGGTATCTTGTATCTGTATCGCGAGACGTCTCGAAAGATGAGTATCTGTATCTGTATTTCCGATACATTCGATAATGTATCGTGTATCTTAAGATACAAGATACTTCTATCGCAACACAACCGTGCGAAACAATAATCACTGGCCAAGCTCCGCTTCTCAAGCTGGCACTGGTGCCACTAAACCATCTGAACAAGTCTAAGGGCTGTGAGGCAATTTTATTTTTCCGTCAGAGTCCTCCAGTGAGGGCAGAAGATGAGGAAGACAAGCACGCGGACGTCTACGCCCAGCCCACGTAACTTTTGTTTTAACGCGATAGCGTTAAAGAGCTCGTATCGCAGAAATTCCGCCGTCGGCGTCGGGGCCGTTGGTTGTGAGCGAAAAATCATCATCTTGTCCGTGACCGAAAAATCGAAAAAGCTGCAAATAAAATAAATAATAAAAATGTTGGGTCCGAGTGAGAATCGAGCGCAGGTGGTCTGCGTGGCAAGCAGGTGTTATACCACACAGCCACGCCTCTGCTTGGAGCTGCACTGAAAGTAACTTTCACGCTACAGAAAAATACGCGTCCTGTATACAGGTGTCACAGTACGAGATGTAATATCGCAGTAATATTGCGTGGTACAAGCGTACATTGACATCGGGCGTCACACCATGTCAATATCCTAAAGACTTCGTGGTTTAAAGACAGCCACCCATTACAAAAGGCAGACACATTACTGCGCGTATTCCCTTAAGACCACGTAGTGTGTGCATCGCAACTTCGAAAAAGTTTCGCGCGCATAATTGCTCCTGGTTTAAAGCATGCTACCCATTACATAAGGCACACACCTTAGTGCGCGCATTCTGTTAAACACTCGTAGTGTTCGAACCGCACACTAGGAACGGAATATCGTTATCGCGTTCAACTCTTAAAGGCGAAGCTTAAGCGTCCCCCAATTTTTGTCGACTTCTTTTGTTTTTTCGACTTCTTTTCTTTTTAGTTGCGCCAGTGCCGTGACACTTGCTCTTAGCCACTGTCCTGCGCCGCGTACTCCACTGCGTGCAGCGTCTATCGCGCAAATTCTGATGTTGCTACAGTGTCGTTATTGAAGATTCTCTTGCGTCTTCCTCCGTAACGAAATGTGATGCGTGCAAGAATGGGGTCGCTTTGTGTCTCGTGGATTTTGCATATCAGCGATTTGAAGGATCTCATGGATGTAAAGCTTGACTTACATACAATGAATTAACTTATATGTAAATAAGATACGCAAACAACTATAGCACCAATAGTACTGATGCTAGATCTAATAGATCAAGCGTTTGCCTAAAAGAAAATATCTTGGCGTACCGTATTTTTCACTTCCTGCTACAATTATTCAAAGAATTTATGAAATCATAACTTGATGATTAGCACACGTGCTTTAATGCTGTCATTTTGCATCCAATACATTACCTACGTCTCTGTACTGTTTTTCTGGTCTGGTAACTGCAGTATGTCTTTTGTAATGCATTCCCAAAATAAGATCTCTGCTTTATTCTTCTGTCTGCTTTATATTTCTACTACTGTTTACCCATTTACACGTTGCCAATGCGATTTTGAAAACAAATATATAATTATGTAGGAGTCCCTTGAGTTACAGTACAAAGCATTCTACTTATCGCTTAGGAAAATAGCGAAGCTGAATTTGCATTATAATAATAGAAATCATTAGGAGCCATCTTAAAGATGTTAGGAAGGGGATTCGTGAAACGTTGTTTTACTGAATGCTCCGTTTTACTCATGAGCGTCCCAACGAGCCGTTTCAGGCAATTTTCCATAGGCACTGAATTTTCTATTGTCTTGATAGGTAAGTTGACGATACTTCATGCTCATTGCTATGAAGGGCGCCGTCTGTATTGTGTTTCTGTACTCATTCAATGTGAATGTTTGATACAGAACCACCTCTCTATTTTACTTATTTTACTTATATTAGTTTTCCTGTTTTAGGCCTTCTTAAATATTTTTCGTATTACTAATCGCCATCTAATGGGATCTATAAGCGGCAATAGCGCGAATAACGGCGGTGTCCTCCGACGATTTGTGCAACTATACAATACGTCTGAGACGTCTCTGTGTTGCACATGTTTTCTCGTTGAAGAAAAATTGCTAAAAGATTGCACGTTAGTGAGATATCAACAAAGAATCATTTACGCCAGCAGATAAGTAGAATATGAAAATTCATTGCTCTTCTACGTCATCTACGTATACCCCAGGGGTATCAAACTCAGCTTATAGCCAGCGGGCCACAGTCACGAAATTTAGTTCGAAGCGCCGGGACAGTGAAGATGGTGGGAGACAGTTTGAACAAAATGACGTTGCCATTCGAAAGGAAGCCTTTCCCATATCTCATATATAGGTCATTTCTGAAGGGGACTTGGAGTCAGAATTCGAGAAACATCGATACCGATGTACAGAATGACTGATATCTGGACGCCGATTCTGAAATATAGAGTTTTTGTTCCACGGTTATGTTTCAGCACATGGTGACCACATGTTCCTCACGAAAGGAAAGCTTGAGACCAGTCATGTCTGTGTAGCTCACGAACATACCTATCTAGAAAATAAAAGCAAATGGGACGAAGATGGTCTTGTGTACGGGCGGGGCCGCTAGCGAAAGGTCTCAAACCCCTATCATACACTATGCGTCCCCCCCCCCCCCCCCCCCCCCAAAAAAAAAAAGTCGCTACCAGCGTTGTTGCTGCTGTACACCTGTCCGGATATACGGTATTGTGCAAACTGTCTTTTACGGACAAGGCAAAAGTCCACACCGGTATTTGCGCCATCGTGCGAAGGCTTCTTACAGAAGTTATTGTGATTATATGGCAACCCGCTAGCTGGTCGGCAAGCTGAGCAGCGACTCCCATTAATTGTAAAAATGACAAGCAAGAATCGCTGTCAGCGAACTGTATAAAGAGTTGTCCTGTGAAGAAGCTAAAGCAAATCGCAATAAATTGTTTTGGAAGGAAACTGATGTACTTTGAGCAAGAAGGGCAAGACTTTTAGATATTGACAGACATTTCATTAAAGTGAAACAAAATAGGACACAGCAAATTTTCAAGAAGACATTTTCGTGCATAGGCGTTCGCTGCTATACATTATATGGATCTATAATAACAAATTAGAGAATGTATCGAAGTATCTTAAGATACAATTGCAAAGTATCGTATCCGATACAATTATTGCGGCAGTATCTTGTATCTGTATCTCCAATACTTCTTGCCTGAGTATCTTGTATCGTATCGCGATACAATTTCAAAGTATCTTTGCCCAGCCCTGACCGCTGCGTAGCTCAACACAACCGCCAAGCAGTCGTAAACTTAACAAATACGCAGCCGGGCTCGCCATTGTCCTGACCGCTAGAGGCCAACCGGTTCGGGCGAGCTACGAAAATCGTTACATCTAATTCGGCATTACTGTTGTTTCACGCAAATAGTCTCCTCAGACGTGTTATGCTTTCTCCTCGGCGCTTTTCTGCGAGTGCCCCAAGAACACGCAGCCGAGAGAGTCTACCTTCCGGTGTTCGCCGGTGCCGAGAAGGGACTCGTAGAACATGCGGCCGACGAGGTCCCCGGCGCCATAGCAGAGCAGCGCGAGGGTGGCCGAAGAAGTACGCTCGTGGTCGACGCCCATGGCGTAGTCGAAGATCACCACGCTCGCCGTAACCGAGAGCGACGTGAGGGCGCAGTGCGCTGCCATTACGTGGCCCACTGAACCGTCCAGACAGGGCTTCTGCATAGATAGATAGATAGATAGATAGATAGATAGATAGATAGATAGATAGATAGATAGATAGATAGATAGATAGATAGATAGATAGATAGATAGATAGATAGATAGATAGATAGATAGACAGACAGACAGACAGACAGACAGACAGACAGACAGACAGACAGACAGACAGACAGACAGACAGACAGACAGACAGACAGACAGACTAGATAGATAGATAGATAGATAGATAGATAGATAGATAGATAGATAGATAGATAGATAGATAGATAGATAGATAGATAGATAGATAGATAGATAGATAGATAGATAGATAGATAGATAGATAGATAGATAGATAGATAGATACGCCTCATCACGCGCATTCGTTACCGAGCACCCACAATATTACTTCTCATCAGGTAATGTCGCGCGACAGCATTGCGGCCTCTGAAAGTGTGCACGCTATATATTGTAGTAGATGTTCGACGAAAGGAAATACGCTTACTTGTTCAATCCACAAGGAAGCACGGCGCAGCTTCGTTGGGGAAAAGGAGAAGGGGGGTCAAAGAAGAGAGCGGAAACGAGAGTACATTTTCTCGCAAATGAGTGTAGACACGACACCGAGCGCCAGACCGGGGGACTTGTCTTCTCATAACAAAAACCAGCGGGTTTCTTCGCGTATCGCTAGTTATAGAGCGAAATCTCTAACACTCGCATGACTCCCAAGGTCGTCCATCGCGTCGCAATAATTGAGCTGCCGGAGCGCGTTAGTGGCCGGCCTGACGTCACGCAACATGGTCCGCTGCAGAGAGGCTCCGAGCTGCGTTCGCTCGGAGTCTCGCCGCTGCGTTTCCACGCGACCAGGTGAAGGTTTAAAGGGCCCCTAAACGAGCCAGAGGTCGAAATTTAGTTGTGAAGTCGCAGTTGTTCGCGAGTCCACAACAAACGCTAGTGGAGTTACACGCGTTGCATAATCGAAACGCGTCCCTTGGCCGTTTCGCTCTTTCCTTGGCTACGCTGCCTTCGTCTGCTCGTCTCTCAGTCTCTCCCAGCGCTTGTCCTCGACGTGCGAGGAGGAAGAGCAGGAAGCGCGCACATTTCGCTCCTGATAAGTAGGTTTAGAGGAATTGCACTTCAGCCAATTATAACCTTTTTTTTTTTCTACAAGCAGCATGGTTTCCTTGATAAAGCCCATACTTTTCCAGAGGTATTCACCGATTACCTTTCGCTTAAACTGACAGCCATGGGTTTTGCCACGTATTGGCGCTGCCGCGAGGCCTCGCGCGGTGGCTGCGCGCAGTGTTACAGGTACAGGCGCGCAGTTACACGTAGTATTACAGGAGCAAAGATTGTAACACTATAAATATATCCGTCCTCCTTTTTTTAGCCATTGGTGTTTTTAAAATAAATATTGTGCGATCTTATACACTAGTATTTCTTAAAGGGGCCCTGCAACATTTTTCCAACTAATCCTCTGATGCAGTGGTTCTCAGCCATGGATGTTTCGGGGACCCCTTGTGGACCGAAAGAAATGATGAGGGGCCCCTTGCAGTGAGAAAAGAAAGGGGGAGGGGTCATAAATAAACACAACATTCAGTCTGCAATAGGTGCATTTTATTCCTCCCTGGCAAAGAATGGTCAAACTAAAGTGCCACGTCAATTCCATCTAAACAGCTTGTCAATAAGTTGTGCGGTCTGCAGCCGAATTGAATCCGTTTCTAGCTATGTTTGCTCTTCAGATACGCAAGCCTAGAAAAAGTATGCTCGCATGCGTAGGTCGTAGAAAACTGCAACAAAAGCTTTACAGCCTTCTCATGGAGAAGGGGAAAGATAATTCAGCTCCGCCGTAATGCACGCCTATTATGCGGTGTACCTTATACAATTCAGAAGGGGCCAAGGAACATCCAATGCCTTCAAAAAACGCGCTTTTTTTTCAAGCATGGGCTTCGTGGACCCGCATTTGAGAACCACTGGTCTAATGGCTTCATTAAAAGAGCATATTGCCTCGAGGATCGCCTACCGCCAAAGTTTTAAGAATCCGTCCAGTACGAGCGGAGTAAAGGCCGAGCCGAGGCAGACGGTACAATTTTCCATCCGATGAGACGTCCGACGCGGCGGTGCGCCAGCCGGAATGGTCGCGGTCCGATGCGATGAAAGGTCACCATTCCGGCTGCCGCGCCACCGCGTCGGACGTCGCATCGGATGGAAAATTGTACCGTCTGCCTCGGCCTTAAGGGCGAGACAGACGGTTTTCCATGCGATGCGACGTCGGTGGGGAAACCGGAATGGTGACCTTTCATAGCATCGGACAGCCACCATTCCCTCTCCCCCACCGCCGCGTCGGCCGGCACATCGCATGGAAAATCGTACCGTCTGTCTCGCGCTTTAAAGTGCATACATACGTATGCACTGGTCGCGTGTTTTCTTTTGTATTTCGAGGGCTTTTTTGAAGCTTGTAGAATGGTACACGTCAGACTCTTTATTGCAAATAATGCAATGGGTGTTTGTGAAGACGCTCTCGAACTTTGCAAATCCCATTTCCTGCCTATAGGCAGCTATAATAAACCTTGTGGCACGATTTTGCTTAATAAAGTTCATTGCACACCTACTAATGTGATAAGGAAGTGCGCTATGTTTCACTGAAAAATCTTTTTTAGCAAAAACGTTATGACCGTTCACGTACGTAGAAGTGCCAAAAATATAAGTTCTGAGAAAATCAACAAAAAAGATTTGAAACAGGTGCAGCGCTTACACAAGGTGATCAGGAGCGCTAAAATCCTCGATATTTGTAGCTAGTTCCATCCTGGACCTTGCTCTCGTCTGCCTTTGCTCGAGCGGCACCTCGCCATTTTTTTTCTAGCTCGCTCTGCAGCATCAGTGCTGTGACGAGATGCTTTCGCGATGCGATGCCAATCATTTGTGAGGCAAGCTTTTGCAGTGCAGAGGCCAGGCTTGATATGCCAACTTGCTTCAAAATATCAAATGTGCTTATGTTGCCATTATTGAAATGACAGTGTCATACAAAGCAAATTTGATGACTGACAGGCACATCATGTCATTGAGCTTAAAGGCCAACTCCGGCGATTTTTTTACCCTTTCAAAGTTATGGTGGTTTTATGTTCTTGAGACGCTCCTGTCACGAGTCCGATAGCAGAAATACTCGGAAAACTTGTGGGGTCTGAGCGATATAACCGCCGCCGCTCTCGGAACACACGGACACAGTTCACGCGGTCGGGCGACAAACGTGGACAGTTATTAATCACTTCTTTACATATACGGCGAGCTCGCCGGCCGAATTAGTAACACGTAACACGCTAAAAATGAATACTGGGTAAACAACACGCACACTCAAGCCAATATAAGACAAACAATACAATATAACATAAGACATACATAAGACAACATAATACAATACAAATGCTGAGGCGGCGCCGCAGATGCACGACTCACCACGAGGGCCCGAGGGAAGCGAGCCGCGGTACCGTCCCCCCCGGAACTCACCGTGGCCGTCGTCCATCCGCGCGCGCCGCCACACCCCATAAGAGACTCACTCCTGTTTCTATGCGCCGGCCTAAATTCTCCGCGGCGGCGATGCCGGCGCCACCGCGCTAAACTCGGGTTACAGCCAGAGCATCCCTGACCTTGGACGAACGTCTCCGCTTACGCCAAGCACGTGCGTGACAACACAGCGGCCGCGCCTAAGCTACGGCAGTCGCCTTTACAGGGGTGATATAGCACCCCCACAAACTGGACAATAATTTTAAATAAGCAAAAAAGCGCTACACGGAAACCGAAACCCAACCGAGCAGTAGTGTCTTCGCGTGACGTATAAGTCGGCAAAAATCGGAAATCGTGCAAGGCATGCCGGTCCCGACAGGGCGTAGTATGAAAGCTGCGAAAGCGGCGAAGAGCAGCCGCTCAGGGGAAATATGACCCTGTCGCAATAGCCGTACCATATTTGTGACTGATCGTGCTACGTGCACAAGCTCCTCGGAGCTGTCGGAAAATGACAGCTGCGATTCGGACGCATTCGGAGGCCAACTAGAATCGCCATTCCCCTACGATGAAGTAGAACATACCTGTTTAGTTATTTGCTTGCCTGGTTGCGCATTCTACCGCCAGATGGCGGCACTTGTCCAGGCAGCTCAAGTTTGTGGGTCAGAGGCTGGGCCCGAGCTAGTTGGTACATTGACATTATGAAACCGTTAAGCGCACGAAGACAGGAACAAGAAGACAAGATATGGTGCGGCTATTGTGACGGAGCCACATTTCCCCTGAGCGTCTGCTCTTCGCCGCTTTCGCAGCTATCATACTACGCCCTGGCGGGACAGGCACGCCATTTCGCCTTCTTGTTCCCGTCTTCGTGCGCTTAACGGTTTCATAAAGTTTGTGGGGCCGCGATCGGGTAAAATGCTATTGCTGAGAAGTTTGGGGGCCAACTAAAGCTTCTTAATATTGCTATGGGAAGAGTGCATAAGTTTGGCAATAGCAGCGTTCAACATCGCGTTGGTAGGGCCGAAGGAATTTAATATCAGCCAAGTACGAACCACCTTTCGCACGACGCGAAGCTCACCGTATACCGATAGGCCCGGTCATGGTGCACCCCGTACACGTGACGGAAAGTGTTTCCGCACGATAATGTTCACGCGTGTGCACTCTTCAGAACCGCTACTGTATTACCGCACTTTCCGTGCGGTAAACCGGCCCTGCTAGCTAAAACACTCTAATATAAAGACGCGGGGTAATCGTCAAGTGCGAGTGTTTCGTGACTGTCAAGGTACGGGGAATCGTGTGCAGCCCACAACGCAACACCACTTGTCACCCATCGCACGCACGCCCACAAGGAACTGAAATTCGCACGCCCAGCTAACGAAGCGCTGGCCAAACGCACACAGCTGTTATACGAAAGTGCCCCTAGTGCTAGTGCATAATTTCTTGGTTATTTATTCACTATGTATTTAATATTCATCTGATCTCATTTGTTTTGGTTCATTGCACTGAACAAATCTTCTTTTATGTCCCTACAAAAAATTAGGTTTTTTATTGAGAGGAACTTTAGTTAGGAGTGTTCGCGTAAGGTCCATTTTTAATAAAATTTTCAATTATGAAAAATAACAAAAAATAGTACTTGCTTTATAATGTTCATATGTGCTAAAGAGGTGTGCTTTATAATGTAGACTAATAGTCTCTAGTGCTTATAGCTTTTAAAAAAAAAATTTCCGACACTTGGCCTCATACCTTAAATATATAAGCTGAAAGCTGATAATTCTAGCTGCAACGCAGAACATACATTAGTTGACTCACTGCATTGAGAACCCCAGGCAAGACAACGCTATATTTCTTTCACACCTACTTGCATAAAAAAGTAGGCCACATGCATGTCTTGGGCATTATACCAGGCTCGTAATGCACAACTAAAGGAATGAAAATTGACTGGCAACCTACTGAGGTTCAACATTCACTGATTCACGATGAGGTAGCTCCACGCTCAGGTGCTTCGTGAAACAGCATGCTGTGCCAAGGAGCTTATTCGAACCGGGTGGTAACCTGTGGTGTGCAGTGTCTCGGGGAACTGCATTCATCTCTTCGACAATACGTATTTTTTGTGTTTTCCTGAAACCACGTCAACCGAATAATCGCGATTAAATCATTATTCAGAAAATTGGGGAGTTATCATTTCCCCATACAAATTACTACTGGTAAAAAAAAAAGCTCCAGCGCTTATCGAATGGGTGCTGCAGAGCTAGAGCTGACCTGCCGAAGGGGGGGGGCGGGCCCCTCCGTAAAAAATAGAGAGGGGGCCGGGCCCCCATGTCCCCCCCCCCCCCTGACTTTAAGCCCTGCTCTTACCCCATTTTTAGAAGCCATGTTGGAGCTTACCTCCACCGCTCCGGCAGGTGCAGCCGCCTTAGGGGACCCCGCTTCTTCGTGCGCTGGCTGTTCCGTTCCTTCGGCATGGGCTGCCGAGGCGGCCGCCGTGCCGGGCTCGACCGAAGTTGCTCCCGAGGTGGCACCCGAAGGAAATGCCGGGTTCACGGCGGTCGAGTGCCCCTCCGCAGCCACCGATGTGTGATGGTCCGCCATCGACATCTGATGGTCAATCAGAATACACCGTTTACCGTGGGCGACACTCGTCGCGATTCACGTTTCAAGCCTACCATCGCCGATCCCGCCAGAATGAATATAATTGTGTGCACAGTTAAAGATGAGAAGCGCGTGAAAAACGGAGGCAGAAAACTCACTGGTTCCCTTATGTATTCACCTAGGAGAATCGAAGGTGAAAGCCATCTTCGTTTCCTTCTGAGTCGATGTATTAATCCTCACTCGCCCCCCTCCGAAAGCTTCCTGCTCCTAACGTGGTTTCGCACTGCCTAGAAGATCAGGGGCACTGCAAGCTTTCTGCGCCTCTTTGTTTTGCACTGCCTCTGTGATCGGCCGACCTTTGACCAAGCTACGATATCATGTGGTGTGGCGTCATAGTGGCGTCACGATGACGTCGTAATGATGTCACGACTTCTGGTGGTCTGTGAAGTCATCATGACGTATGATAACGTTATCACGTGATGATCTTGTTACAACACTCGTGTGGACGCCGACGCCGAAGGTAAATTTTCGTGTTTGATGAGGACCTCGGCTTAAAAGAAAGACACGTAGACAGGACAAGATCCATTTGCGCTGTGGTGTCTTTGGATATCTCTTCATGGTGTAGCGTTCTTTAGTTCTGTCATTGTGCGCGTGATGCGCGAGGTCTTTGTGACTAGAGTCAGTATACATTCAGGTATGTTCTGAGAAAAACGTGGTTTGAAGCTAGCGCTTGTCTTTTACCCACGTTTTTTAAGCGCTTCTCTCGAATCTTTAATTAACAACCTGGCCAACCTGCGGCACTTAAACTGTATGGCCCCATAGTCATAATCTAGTATTGAGGCCAGCCAATAGCCACCCAATTTAATGATCGATTACTGGCAATACATCGGTAAGTTTCAGTTTAGAGAGGAATGACTTAAGATACACAGCCGGGCTAGCAATACAAGGGAAGATGTTCAAGAACGCTGTACGAGGGACCTCCTCATATTAAGGCCACAAAAAATAATGCCGAGGAATGCGTAACTGGCGTTATTTGTAGTTTTCTTATTGAGGCGTAGGAGAAGTTAAATGGACGAAAAAGCAAGTTGCCTCCGTTGAGGATGGAACCCACAACTGTCGCACAGCGTGAGCGATGCTCTGCCACTAAGCTACGGCGGCAGCCATTCCCTCCCTCGTCCACTTTCTTGGGTATTTATGTGTGTGTAACCATGAGATGTCTGCCAGCGCCACTCGTGGCCCTGGTGGCATATAGAGGATATATATTGTATAAGAAAGCTGCATATTGCTACAATCTGTAAGGGAGTATGGCGCAGCGTTATTGAGGGAGAGAGGAGGGGAAAGAAGAGAAACGGAAACAAGAGGCCGGCTTCTAAAGACCTTGGGACCTTACGAGAATTTATAACGTCTTGCTGAAGTTGAATTGGTTAGCGAAAAGCCAAGGAGAAGCAACACAAGATGAGGACAAGCGCTCACTCACAACTGTACGAGCCTTGTGGTCCTTGGTCCTTGTCTTAGTCTCTGCGCCAACCAATACAACTTTAGCTATATATGAACTACAGCAGACGCTACTAAGTTCAGGCCCCGCAACGTCCCGGGGACGGGACCGCCAACACAGCCACTTAAGGTTTTCGCCTCAAGAAAAAAAAAAAGAAGGCCTACACGCGAACGCCTTCTCGTACGTTAACTCAGAAAGATATACATGACTTCAAGCGCACCTTCGACGCCTCGACCGCGTCTCCCTTGGTGGCGCCTTGCTCTCCGGCACTCGGGTGCAGATCCGCGCCATCTGGCCGGTGAATCGATGGCAAAGGGTCACTCGGAGACATCCAAGGGGGTCTACAAATGCGGTGCGAGAAAGAAGAAAAATTCGAGGAAAATTTTACCAGACTTGCGCAATGCCTTAGCAAGAGTCCACTGTTCCCCTGAGCACAGAAGTACGCAGATAGTTTCGAAGTTGAATGCGGCGTTTCATGCATAGGAGGCAACACTTCAGAAGCAGGGAATACGTCCACCACTGTTTGCATACGCGACCAAGATATTGTGCATCCTTGCATTCTTCTGACCAAAGCCGACTGACCAGGTTTTGAACGGAAGAGGGGGGATTGGTCAAGGGCTCGTTTCCTCTGTTAGATACAGCGTAATGAAACCAACCGACAAAGAAGCTAAGGAACGTTTAGCGGACGATTTAGAGTAATTATGACATAAATTAATAGGAATTAAAGTGGATGAAAAATCAACTTGCGGCAGGTAGGAACCGAAACTACAGCCGTCGGATAACGCGTCCGATGCCCTATACCACTGGAGGTACAGCGGATCAATCACGTACCTTTCCGTCCGTGTCTTCTATGCGCCTTATATATCGAGTCATGCAATACCTACACGCCCAGTTGCTCACTCTCGCAACACACGGCACTAATTGAGCAGCTGTACTTATGTCATAATTACTATGCTAAAAGTAAAACATGCGAGTAATGCCAATCACACCTTCCTTAGCTGCATTGTCTGTTGGTTTCATTAGACCACGATTTGAGGACATGTGTGTAAGTCAAACCAGTTAAGTGCCGTCCCCACGAAGCCTCCGAGATTATTCTCTTCGTACGCTCTCCTACGAAGCGTTGCCTCTGCCATGTCCTCCGCGGTCATCCTGTCATCTGCAGGCAGGCAATCGTGGAACTCGCGCCCCAAGCACTTTGCAGTTGGCATTGTGTCCCCTCCCATTTTTCGCTTACCGCCGAGACCACCTCCGCACTTCACGCCACCTGAACCACTCGCGACAGAAAGAGCGTGCACGTGACGGCCTAGTAACTGTCTAAACTATTGGGTAGTGTTGGTTAAGGAATTCGAAAATACAAATAACACTATTTGACAATTTCTATATAAGAAATTTCTCCTAGAATTTTTTTTTGTGAAGTTAGTTGCGGGATGTAAATCTGCAAGGTACTTGCAGGTTTACAAAAATTTAATGCTAAAAAAGTTCAAAAAGTCTAGTGATTTCCAGTAGGACATAGATGTGCCGTACGACACCACAGAGAAAAAATATGCACCAGGAGGTTAAACCTGTAGGCTGTACTAGTGTGCGAAGCCTGTTGTGGGAAGTCTACCATATTTACTAGCATAATGCCTGCGCTGCCTAGTTCTTGGCTTATGTTGTATGTCCCCTTTTGTAACAGTGTAATTAAATGACATGTGCGCTATTATGCGCATTGCCTCAATCTATCTTTTCTTGGTGTACAACTGCTCCCTTCAGAAATTCTCAGCAATTTTATTGCTCCTACCTTTGTCGATACAGGCGATTGTCGCGTGTAACTGTGAACAGCACCCAGTGGCAGTTGAGCTGCCGGGTCACGTGATTTACCTGCTCATTACGAGAGAGCCGGCCAGGGCGTTGAATGACACGGCGCCTGACACGAGCATCGCGCCGTCGAGTCCGAACATGTTCACGAGCAGCATGAACACCACGGGGTACACGATGGCCGACAGCGCGAAGGCCGCGTGGCTGAAGGACAGGGCCTTGTGACGCCCCGCCTTGAAGTGCAGGCACACGGCCATCTCGTCCACGACCATCGACAGGGCGGCGCCAACACCTGCGGCGCCACATCCGAGGCACAGGTCCTTATAGGCATGGCCAGGGCCCGTGTGTTGAAAGGTTGACTTCAGACAAAGCTAATCAGCGTGAAAAGGACAAAGGATAACGCGAAGGAAAGCCCTCAGCGCCGCGTCCTGTCTGTTTCCGTTCGCCTTGTCCTTTGTCCTTTTAGCGCTAATTATGTCTGAAGCCAATTCGTACCAACTAGCCCTACTCGCATCTCTAATAGTGAAAGGTTCAACCCGTCCCCTGGTGCATTACCTCTATATGCTCGGCACTCAGCGTACGTATTACACACGCCGCTAACACACATAAGGGTGCGTAGAATTCTCCACATCCCTTCCTTCCCCCACCTCGCCGCAATAAGACACCACCTACGCCTTGCACACGTCAATTGTAAAACCTATATAACGGATAGACCATGCGCCACTCTGATCAAACCCGGCAACGGTTCGCGTTCAAGTGGTTTTATAAGGCTTTCAATCATTTCGGCTTGTCCCGTTCAAATACCGGTTCTTTCAGACAATGGTTGTCATATTCATTCACACCGTATTTATTTATTTATTTATTTATTTATTTATTTATTTATTTATTTATTTATTTTCAGTACCTTACAGGGCCGTCGTAGGACATTGTGTAACGGGAGCAGTACAGCAAATACATAATAGAGAGAAAGACATCGATTAGCGCAGAAGATGCAACTGAAGTCACGAACGTAAGATATACTAAAAAAAAGCAAGGTATAGTGTGCGAAAATATATATTAGTATTATAAAAAATATAATATAGTAGAAACTAATTAAGCAGCAACAGTTCAACGAAAAGGAAAACAACTCGCAAAAGATTGTCGTCCGCAAGGAAATGTACACAAAGAAAGAAAAAGAAAACAGATGAGCAAAAACGAAGAAAACCATGAGTAACAGTGCTACATGGCACGGATGAATCTGATAAATGCCAAACATCAGATTTTGTTGCAGAGATATTTTTTTAAGATTATCCAATAACTTGTGTGATTTCGCTCTGAAGCATTATCACCTGGCAGGTCATTCCACAAACGAATAGTTCGTGGAAGAACCGGAAGGTAACAAGCAGCTTCTCTGGACATTGCTAGCCATGGCTCTGGCCCACTGCTCTGGACATGGCTAAAACTGGACGGACCACCAATTCTATATTGTTTGTGAAGTACATGTAGGAAGTAAACTCAGATTTCTTTGAACAGCTTTTCGATCAGCATAAGTACATTATCCGCACTACAATGGGAAAAAAACAAGAGCCATTGGTGGGGGGTTTGGCATAAAAACATCAAATGCAAATATAATCGAGACGAATATCACAAGCTACAAGATAGAATTTGTGTGTCTGTATTTAGTTATGTAGTGCCGGAACTGCCTAATGAAAGCTAATCTCGGCAAGTGTTAGCTAAGTGCTAGCTAATATTTGCAAGCGCTGATTAGTGCATGTTTACCGCATTTCTATACACTCCGCCACAGAGCGCAGGCTTCGACTCCGCTCTTAATAAAACCTACCGCTGATTCCTGCGGTGGTTTTTTTTAAATCTCCTATAACGTCAACAACAGAATGCCGACTACTAAGTATGGGCAGAGCATCGTATCTAGATGCAATGAATTCTCTTGAAAGTGTCCAAAAAGAAGCTGTGGTGATGTCACGACTCAGTATAGTTTACATTGCACGCGTACGAATTTCAACGTTCGCGCCCGAAGTAGTAAGTGGACGGGTAGTTATAACTAACTTTTTAGTTAGACTAAACAGTCTGGCGACTTATCCTTATGAAAAAATTCGGCAGATCCCACGCACTGTGGGAATCGATGTAATGCGAAGCAGCCAGCAAAGAGCTGCATACATCGCCTTGTTTGTCTTTGAGCCAAATGAAATCATTCATGCCATGGCATCTAGTCCACCATATATCGCATGTTTGCCATGCACGCATGCATGCACAATCTAGTATACACCATGCCAATGAAACGCATATTCTGGTATATAATGCGTGACCTGTCGCTTATGTTCATCACGCACTCGAGTCGTGCCATACCAATTTTGGTATATATCCAGTTAACAAAACGGCCGGAAGCACACCATGACAGTGGCATGTAAATCATACCGTACATGACATGCATAACATGATTCGCATGTTAAGACCTCTCATTTATGTTCGTCATACAGTCACATCGCGCAATATCAATTCTGGTGTATATCAAGCGAGCAAAATGGCCGCGAGTGCACCACGAGTATGTCATGTAAATCATGCCATACATGACATGCATGTCATGATTTTCATGTTAACACCTTTCATTTACGTTCGTCATACAGTCGCTTCGCGCAATACCAATTTTGGTGTATATCAAGCTAGCGAAACGGCCGCGAATGCACCATGAGCGCGGCATGTAAATCATGACATACATGACATCATGTCACAGTTTTCATGTTACCACCTGTTATTCATGTTCGTCATACAGTCGCGTCGCGCAATACCAATTTTGGTATATATCAAGCTAGGAAAACGGCCGCGAATGTATCATGAGTGTGGCTTGCAAATCATGTCGTACATGACCTGCATGTCATGCTTCCATGTTACCACCTCTCATTTAGGTTCGTCATGCAGTCGCGTCGCCCAATACCAATTTTGGTGTATATCACGCAAGCGAAACCGCCACGAATGCGCCATGACCATGACACGTAAATCACGTCGTACATGTCATGCATGTCATGATTTTCATCTTACCAACTGTTATTCATGTTCGTCATACAGTCGCGTCGCGCAATACCAATTTTGGTGTATATCACGCAAGCGAAACGGCCACGAATGCGCCATGACCATGACATGTAAATCATGTACGTGTCATGCATGTCATGATTTTCATCTTACCAACTGTTGTTCATGTTCGTCATACAGCCGCGTCACGCAATACCAATTTCGGTGTATATCAATCTACTGAAACGGCCGCTAGCGCACCATGAGCGTGGCATGTAAATCAGGATGTACATGACTTGCATGTCATGATTTTCATGTTACCACCTCTCACTTACGTTCTTCATATGGTCGTGTCACGCAATACCAATTTTGGTGCATATTATGCCAGCGAAACGGCCGCAAGTGCACCATGAGCGAGGCATGTAAATCATGACATACATGTCATATATGTCACGGTTTTCATGCCAGCACCTGTTATTCATGTTCTTCATACAGTCACATAGCACAACACCAATTTTGGTGGATATCAAGCAAGCGAAACGGTCACGAGTGCGCCATGAACATGACATGTAAATCATGTCGTACATGTCATGCATGTCATGATTTTCATGTTACCACATCTCATTTACGTTCGTCATACAGTCGCTGCGCGCAATACGAATTTTGGTGTACATCAAGCTAGCGAAGCGGCCACGAATGCATCATGAGCGTGGCATGTAAATCATGACATACATGACATGCATGTCATGGTTTTCATCTTACCAACTGTTAATCATGTTCTTCATACAGTCACTTCGCGCAATACCAATTTTGGTGTATATCAATATACTGAAACGGCCGCTAGCGCACCATGAGCGTGGCATGTAAATCAGGTTGTACATGACTTGCACGTCATGATTTTCATGTTACCACCTCTCACTTACATTCCTCATGCGGTCGTCTCGCGCAATACCAATTTTGGTGTATATCATGCAAGCGAAACGGCCGCAAATGCACCATGAGCGTGGCATGTAAATCATAACATACATGTCATGGATGTCATGGTTTTCATGCTACGACCTGTTATTCATGTTCTTCATACAGTCACATAGCACAATACCAATTTTGGTGTATATCAATCTAGCGAAACGACCGCCAGTGCGCCATGAGCGTGGCATGTAAATCATGTCATACATGACATGCATGTCATGATTTTCATGTTACCACGAATCAGTTATGTTCTTCATACAGAAATGTCTCGTCATACCAGTTTTCGTATATATCCCTTCATTTAAACGGCCGCGAGCGCCCAGAGACCATGTCATGTAAATCATGCTGCACATGACATGCGCGTCATGATTAGCATGTCATTACCAGTCATTATGTTCGTCATGAATTCTTGTCACGTCGTACCAGTTTTGGTGCATATGAAATAACGGAACGGCCGCAAGGGCCTAAGGTCGTGGAATGTAAATCATGCTGTTCATGACATGCGTGTCATGATTTTCATGATATGACTGTCATTTATGTTCGTAATAAGGCCATGTTATGACAGACCAATTTTGGTATACATCCGATTAACGAAACGGCCAGGAGAGCACAAAGTCGTAGGCGGCTAGATAGATAGATAGATAGATAGATAGATAGATAGATAGATAGATAGATAGATAGATAGATAGATAGATAGATAGATAGATAGATAGATAGATAGATAGATAGACAGACAGACAGACAGACAGACAGACAGACAGACAGACAGACAGACAGACAGACAGACAGACAGATAGATAGATAGATAGATAGATAGATAGATAGATAGATAGATAGATAGATAGATAGATAGATAGATAGATAGATAGATAGATAGATAGATAGATAGATAGATAGATAGATAGATAGATAGATAGATAGATAGATAGATAGATACGCTCAAAGTCGCAGAAGTTCGCTAAGAAATGCTTCGCATTTAAAACTTGATGCCCGTCGTTTGAAGATTTCATTGTCGGCTGCAGACATCCATCAAGCTGGCGCAGCGTCTAAGCGTCAGTTTTGAGGGAGAAGCGCCAACTCTCTTGAATGACGCTGAATAAAAGCTTCTCGAAATCAGCAATACGCAATGTACACTCGCATCATTCTAGAACAGAATAAACTCATCGAAAACCTATAAAAGATAACTGGTAAAGATATTCATAATTCAACCGTGATCAATGTGTACATGCAAGTTGTGTAGTGGGATTTGGTATTGGCTTCATCCAAAAAGCAATCTTAATAATCCCCTCCTCCGAAGTACAGCACCTGAAGCTTCGGTGTCAGCCGAACTGACCCCGAAGCGTTGGGTTAATAAAATAATCCCTTTTGTTTGGATACACAATCAAATGTCAGTTTATCTCCCCTACCAGACAGGTAAAAATGTGAAAATGGTCCCTGTGAAGCTCTGTGCTACACACAAATCTGAACGAATCTGTCGCTGAAACGGATAAAAAAAATGCCCCTCAGACGCACCGCAGCAGAGTCCAATCACTGGCACCATAATCATGAGGTCACCCAAGAAGAAGCACAGTATCTGTCCCACGCCGATCAGCAAGGCGCCTCCGGCGGACAGCAACTTCAGCGACATGATCCGGCACAGTAACGTCGCCACGGGTGCTGCGAATGTCGGGCAAGAATTTGAGACTCTCTGCGATCGCTAATAGACGCTGTAGATTGTTTGGGCAAGTTAACACCGCGCAAGGAGGTTTAAAAAGAATTGCTGGAATGGAAATTATTGCGTGAAAGTGAGGACGTGCCCCCCCCCCCCCTCCCCCAAAAGAAAAGCGGCCGCGGCCGTCATTTTAGTAGGGACACGATAAAACGTTAGTGGTCGGCGAAGAATTTTCTTCGCACGCCCGACGAGTTCCTCTTCATCTGCTGCTTCGCTCCCAAAACACGTGCGCCCATTTGTCCGGTGTGGGAGACAAAAAACCTTGATGGGCGAGAGAACTAGTACAAAGAGAATGAGAGAAAGGCAAAGAAAGAAAGAAGGAAACAATACAAAGAAAGAGAAACAGAAATATTCTTGCGAAAGAAAATTCTTGGCGAGGCGGGATTCGAACCCGCGTACATGCTATCTGAAGGCGAGCGTCCCAACCACTCGGCTATCCAGGCACGCTAGCAGAGCATACCATAGCCTTGTACAGTATAGTCAAGCAAGAGGGGTGGAAAAGGGTGAAGAGGAGAGATATGAAAGTGAGGAGGAAAAGCGGAGGGAAATGAGGAAAGGAGAGGGTAAAGCATTGCACAGAAAGAATGAGAAAGAGAATTAGAGAGAAAAAGGCAGAAACAGAAAGAGAGAGAAAGAAAGATAGAAAGAGCAAGAAAGACAGATTGAAATCAATAAATAAATAGAAATAAACAGACAAAAACACATAGAAAAAACAGAGAAAAGAGAAAAAAAGGAGGAAAGAGGAAGAAAGAGAAAACCAAAGAGAAAGAAGGCCGCCCAGCTCTGCACTTCCTTCAGGCTTGGCACTACTAGCGCAAAGCTGCCTTAATTTTTTTTTCGTGCAGGTGCTGCTCAACGTGCGTAATCGTGTTACCGGCTTCAAAGCTCAAAGCCTCAAAGTCCCCGCAAATATTCTTGGAGATAAAGTCTCCAATACTCGTTCTTTATCTGCGTAGGGATTCCTGTGGTTACCGTCACGCGTGGCGAGAGTGCTCCAGCTGTCCTCAGAAACAATGCGCCCGTATTTATTGCTCTACATCGCCAGAGCGAGAAATAAAATGGTAAGATCACTCATTGCTTAGTCTCGTTTTAGGAGAGTCTACTATCATTGTTTCCTGCTAATTCAGATTGGTTGCATGTTCTCATATTGCAAATCTCTGAGAAGAAGCATTATGATGTTAAATGCGCGGATTTCGATTGCACAAATATTGCCAATAAGGTGCCTAGATGCTATCTCCATTTCCCTTGCGGGGCGGAAATGAGAGTATTCCATAGGATCGAACTGTAGCGCCACGAGCCCGAAGATATGTGCGTTAGTTTATTTACCTGCCTTGACGTTCCTTTTCTTCCATTGTTATCGTTACTTTTGGCTCGTATTTCTGCGACACGAGCCTGTTTCAAAGAGACTGGCCAAGACATCATCATCATCATCATCATCATCAATATCATATGAGTGCCTGAATAGCAAAATAATTTAGCTTCTGAAGCACAGTCTGCTCTTGTAACGCTATTGTACCAATTCAATTCAATGCTTTATTGAAATAAAGGGGCAGTCAAAAAAGCTACTGCAAAGATTAGCTCGACGTGGTGATAGCCCCCTTAGAATGACAACATCAGAGGCTCACGCAGCAAATATGCCAGGCTGTAGATGAAGGCGTTCATCCAGGCGACAGGGCCTTTGGAGGTGGTGGCGAACGCGTCGCCTACAGCGAGGAACATCACCGGCATGGCGCGACGCAGCAGGGAGCAACAGAAGACGTTCCAGGCAGCCGCAACCGCGACCATCCAGCTGTGTTTGCCATCCGGCACGGCCTCCTCTCTGGGAGGCTGCGGCTGCTCTCCGCCAGGCGGCGGCGCAGGTCCACCTGGGTGCTCCGGTTCGCCTAGGTGCTCCGGTTGCACAGGGTGCTCCGGTTCGCCTGGGTGCTCCGGTTCCACTGGGTGCTCCGGTGCGCCTGGATGAGCCTGCTCACCCGGCTGCGGTTCATGTGCTTCAGGTTGCGCAGTGTTTTCGGGGTGCATCGGCGGCTGTTGTCCGTCGACGTGTGCTTCAACATGCTGCGGTGGTGACGTCGGATGCTGCTGCTGCTCCGTACCCGGTGGCGATGGTGCCTCAGCCATAGTTCTCCGAAGGCTACAAATTTACCTGGGCAAGCGAGTCAGAGATTAGTACTGTTTTCTTACGCTCTTCACCAAGCGAAATTTCCTTGGCGAGTACTCGCGAATCGTTCAACTGTCGCAGTTTTCTTGCCCAGTTGTCTCGTCCCACTTTTCGTTACTCAATAAAGGATAGCACGCTACTGGTTGCTGGATATAAGTATATCGAAAAGTCTTTTTACGAATATATATTACTTTGGCATGAGCTGTCTCTTTCTTCGTGCATGTTATTTCCCGACAGGACAAGATTCCGCCCAACGCTTGACTTCATTAGTATACCCATCTCTAAAGCCAGGTTTTTAATCAGGAAAGAGGGGGAGGGAGAGGAGGTATACAGCGAGTGCTTGTGTGTTATAGACAGAGGGCGTGAGAAAATTACTGAAAAACTCACACTACGCCTCCCTCCACCAATGAACGCAACTTCCCCCGCACTTCCAAACACTGGTTACGCCAATATCTCCAGACGTGCCGAACGGCGACAGTCATCTGCGGATCGTGTAATAATGATAATTGCTGGTATTTTACTGCCCAAAACAACGTCATGATTATGAGAGACGCTATGAAGAAAGGCTTCGGAAATTTCGACCATCTGGGGTTCTTAAACGTGCACCTAAACCTAAGCACACGGCCTCTAGAATTTCGAACCCATCGAAATACGACCACCGTCGCTGAGATTCGATCCCGTGACCTTCGCGTCAGCAATCAAGCGCCATAAACATTGGCGAACCGCGGCCGGTTATGTGCGGAATAGACCGATGAGACATGCGCTACCTAAATGTACTCACTGCCACAAACAGGCGACGTCTGACACGTTAATTTACAAACTGAATGGATATACTTTGTTCATCCGGAACCCTCAATTTCGATAGCATATGACGTCTATCGAATATTTATCTATACGAACTTAATTGCTTGTTCCTGTTAAATATCGTATTGAAACGCATTACACAGTGGCCTGCACACCAACACCGGCCTGCACACCAGGCGGGTGCCGGTGGGCTGCACCCCCTTAATGTCGCGGACTGTATTGGTGAGAGTGGGTCTCTTCGTTAATGCTTGCTTCTACATGTCAACACTGCTTCAATCGCTTGCTTAGTAAGACAGTTTCAAACTGCCAGCAGATTGAAACCTGTGCAAACTGAATATTATCGTAGCGTGTTTATAGCTCATTGTTTTCTCGTTCGTTGTTTCCACGTTGTAACACGTCGTATCACTAAGGGATCGACCTAAATACAGGGCGAGGAGCGACGTTGCAACAACAGGATGCTTACCCTAAATCGATGAACTGCGACCGTGGCACCCGATGTCCCTTCTTCTTCTGGGCGTAACCAAACACGCACGAGACACGTTCAGTGCACGAGAGCACGTTACGGCGATTGTCATTGTGATGATGCTTGCTTGCTTGCTTGCTTGCTTGCTTGCTTGCTTGCTTGCTTGCTTGCTTGCTTGCTTGATTGCTTGTTCCTTATGTTGGCTCTTACCCACTACGGGGGATCGATGATGAGTACCATGTCGATGATGTACGGTCGATCTTCCTCGTTTTTTACTGCCTCAGCAATACGTTTCTAAGGTTGAGAGGAAGTGTGCAAGATTTTCGTTATTTTCCTTTCTTCGCAGAATCTTCTTGCAAGGCTGCCCAATTGCTATATTAAACATGTTTGTTTCACAATACTCTCCATTCACTTACGTAATTTTAAAGTATTTATTTGGCATTACTTCATTAATACTACCGGGTTAGTCTGTTGTCCTCCATAGTGGGCTTGGGCCATCGAAAAAGAACAATAATAATCACCGTCAGAATGGCCCTTATACTTGGAATTAGCAATGCGGGCCTTAATTCACCGACGTCAAATATATCATGTGTTTATGCTTGACAATAAGGCATTAGCCGCCATTCTTTGTGCGTTAATGTACGTGTCTCGAACTTCGGACAATTACGGCACCACCGGCCATGACAGAATCGAAAAATTCGTGCGTTCCGCACACAATCAAGTCCTGCTTGTTGCCGGGCCGCTGCGAAGGCCTTCATGCAGCGCGCAAGCATCGCGTACTCTCCGGTCATGTGGCATAAGAACATTCAATTTACCAGAGTGCCTCAACTTTCTACGGCGCTTTTGTGACCTATGAGTGATTGCTGTAAACATACTTATAGCATGAAAATTCTGCAAGTCCAATCAGATGGCAGCCTTCCCCGACCACCATCTGGTTTCCTCACTGCGAGGCCCCGACCGATGAACCACTGTAGCCAGTCAGAGACAACACTGCGATGGATGGCCCTGCGATGCACCTGGGATATATAGAAGGAAAGAGACCTAGAAGGAAAGGGACATCGGGGTGATGCGGGGTAACGCTGTTATTGTGGGCATGGCATCACGGTTAATAGTCTCCAACTGTGCTAACTGTGCCAATGTTAAAACGTTGAAATTGCGCCTGGTATAAAATTCTTGGATGCAGCGCTGTGCGTACGAGCCGTAGAGCTACATCAGTACGAGCTCCAGCTGCGTTTGATGCAATGCGGCGAATCAAATGAAGCGCATTTGTGGAGCTCTGCCTCACTTTGCGGAGCCAGTGCGCACCACTGCCGGACCGGTGAATGTCAAGACCCAGTATGCGGACCTCCAAAGCCTCAGGAATTGTCCCTGTACCAACTGTAAATGTAAAGGGGCACTGCGTGATCTTTCTGCATCCCGCCTTGTTAGCCACTAAAACATAGCTTGATTTTTGAGCGGAAATGTCCGACCCTGCGTTCCGAGTGTAGTTCTCAGGTACATCAAGGGCTCGCTGAAACTGTTGAGCTTGTTTTGAGACGTCTTTATGCACAGACCACAAAGTCACATCATCAGCATATATTAGAAACTTCACGTCTAGAATCCGGTGTAGTTGCCAAGCTAGAGGTATTAGCACAACGTTGAACAGAAGAGCAGCCAAAACGAAACCTTGTGGGATACCTCTGTTGGATGTGAAGCAACCTTCTGGCTTTCCATTTACTCTTGTAGCAAATGTGTGGTTGTGAAGAAAAGAGTAAATAAATCTTACGACCCGCGGCAGAAGTCCCAGCTCGATGAGGTTGGAAATAATGACTTCATGGTCTCTATTGTCATAGGCTTTCGTTGTGTCGGTTGCTACAACCGTGCGTACTGCGTGGCTGTGTGGTGAAACCTGTAAAATGTCGTCCGACGAGATAGAAAGCCCATCTTCAGTTCCCAAATGAGAACGGAATCGAATTTGAGCCGGATGGTATTTATTCTCTCGTTCAAACCACCAGGAAATACGTGTGGCAAGCATCTTTTCAGCGAGCTTGCAGACGGTCGCAGTCAGTGAAATTGGGCGTAAAGCTTGCAGGTTATTTTCAGACTTTCCTGGTTTTGGAATCGGGCCAACAACTGAATGTTTCCAATCAGGTGGGACGTCCCCAGTCTCCCATACTTTATTAATAGCCTGCAGAAGTGCGCCAATAGCTTCACCTTCCATGTTCTCGAAAACTTCGTAAGGAATACCGTCGGGACCAGGTGTTCCTTTGTGCGAAGTTTCAATCGCCGCTATTAGTTCGGCCTTGCTGAAAGGACTGGATATATCTGATGTGGCACTATGGTCAGACTCGTCGATTTTGGGGCAGTTTATAGATGATGCGCTGTCATACTTCAGGAAAAATACTCTTGAAGCCTGTTCTGCAAATTCTTGTGGCGTACTTTGCATCGCTAACCTAACGCTTGCGGCATGGTCAGGTTGCTTGGGGCCACTTTCCATCGACCGGAACGTACGCCAAAATGCTCTATTTCCTAATCCAGATCCAAGTTTCTCAGACCACCCTGACATATTTAGATATGGCCAATGAAAAGCGCTCGGGAATAGTATACCGTGTTATGGTATAGGTCCCCAATTTCCTGAACCACAGCGTAAACTTGAGAAACAAGGACAAAACATTTCCACCCACCACAGACGCTGAACTGTAACTACCAGTTTATCGTTGCGCAAAACTTATTATTAAGTGCTGCCCGTGAAAAGCAATGCATGTTCGCAAAAAGAGGACGACAATGATGATACGAGAGCCCTAAAAAATAACGCAGGAGATATCGCATGAGTATCACAGAAATCTACTGTGCCTGCATAAAATAAGACGAAGTAGATTTGTTGTCAAGGTTTTATTAACACGAAAGTGTTTTATGCCGAGGTCCACCAAGACTTCAGTGACGTATTTCCGTCACGGATATGACGTTAATAAAATGGACGTTAACCGATGAGAAAGAAATAGCAATAAGAAAAAAATACGGCAGGTCCCACGCGCTGTGGGAATCGATGTAATGCGAAGCAGCCGGCAAAGAGCTGCTACATCGCCTTGTTTGTTTTTGAGGCAAGTGAACTCATTCATGCCATGGCATTTAGTTCACTCTATATCGCATGTTTGCCATGCATGTATGCATGTACAATCCGGCAAATACCATGCTAATGAAATGTATATTCTGGAATATACAATGCATGACCTCTCATTTACGTTCATCACGCACTCATGTCATGCCAAACCAGTTTTGGTATGGCATGACATGCATGTCATGCAATACATGACATGCATATCATGATCTGCATGTTACCACCGCTCATTTATGTTCGGCATACAGTCGCATCGCGCAATACCACTCTTGGTGTATATCAAGCCAGCAGAACGGCCGTGAGTGCACCATGAAGGTGGCATGTAACTCGTGCCATTCATGACACGCATATCATGATTTTCATGTAACCACCTGTCATTTATGTTCGTCATATAGTCACGTCGCACACTACTAATATTGATGTATATCAAGCTAGCCAAACGGCCGCGAGTGCACCATGCATGTATATCATGTATATCATGGCATGTATATCAGGTCAGGTTGGCATGTGTATCATGTACATGACTTGCATGTCATGATTTTCAAGTTACTACTTGTCATTTACGTTCATCATACGGTCGCGTCACGCAATGCCAGTTTTGGTGCATATCACGCGAGCGAAACGGCAGCAATTGGACAATGAGCGTGGCATGTAAATCATGTCGTACATGACTTGATGATTTTCCGGTTACCACCTGTGATTTACGTTCATCACACAGTCTCGTCGCGCAATACCAATTTTGGTGTATATCAAGCGAGCGAAACGGCCGCGAGTGCACCATGAGCTTAGCATGTAAATCATGTCGTACATGACTTGCATGTCATGATTTTCAAGTTACCACCTGTGATTTATGTTTGCCATACAGTCACGTCGCGCAATACCAATTCTGGCGTATATCTAGCGAGCGAAATGGCCACGAGGGCACCGTGAGCGTGGCATGTAAATCATGTCGTACATGACATGCATGTCATGATTTTCAAGTTACCACCTGTGATTTATGTTTGCCATACAGTCACGTCGCGCAATACCAATTCTGGCGTATATCTAGCGAGCGAAATGGCCACGAGGGCACCGTGAGCGTGGCATGTAAATCATGTCGTACATGACATGCATGTCATGATTTTCAAGTTACCACCTGTGATTTATGTTTGCCATACAGTCACGTCGCGCAATACCAATTCTGGCGTATATCTAGCGAGCGAAATGGCCACGAGGGCACCGTGAGCGTGGCATGTAAATCATGTCGTACATGACATGCATGTCATGATTTTCAAGTTACCACCTGTGATTTATGTTTGCCATACAGTCACGTCGCGCAATACCAATTCTGGCGTATATCTAGCGAGCGAAATGGCCACGAGGGCACCGTGAGCGTGGCATGTAAATCATGTCGTACATGACATGCATGTCATGATTTTCAAGTTACCACCTGTGATTTATGTTTGCCATACAGTCACGTCGCGCAATACCAATTCTGGCGTATATCTAGCGAGCGAAATGGCCACGAGGGCACCGTGAGCGTGGCATGTAAATCATGTCGTACATGACATGCATGTCATGATTTTCAAGTTACCACCTGTGATTTATGTTTGCCATACAGTCACGTCGCGCAATACCAATTCTGGCGTATATCTAGCGAGCGAAATGGCCACGAGGGCACCGTGAGCGTGGCATGTAAATCATGTCGTACATGACATGCATGTCATGATTTTCAAGTTACCACCTGTGATTTATGTTTGCCATACAGTCACGTCGCGCAATACCAATTCTGGCGTATATCTAGCGAGCGAAATGGCCACGAGGGCACCGTGAGCGTGGCATGTAAATCATGTCGTACATGACATGCATGTCATGATTTTCAAGTTACCACCTGTGATTTATGTTTGCCATACAGTCACGTCGCGCAATACCAATTCTGGCGTATATCTAGCGAGCGAAATGGCCACGAGGGCACCGTGAGCGTGGCATGTAAATCATGTCGTACATGACATGCATGTCATGATTTTCAAGTTACCACCTGTGATTTATGTTTGCCATACAGTCACGTCGCGCAATACCAATTCTGGCGTATATCTAGCGAGCGAAATGGCCACGAGGGCACCGTGAGCGTGGCATGTAAATCATGTCGTACATGACTTGCATGTCATGATTTTCAAGTTACCACCTGTGATTTATGTTTGCCATACAGTCACGTCGCGCAATACCAATTCTGGCGTATATCTAGCGAGCGAAATGGGCCACGAGGGCACCGTGAGCGTGGCATGTAAATCATGTCGTACATGACTTGCATGTCATGATTTTCAAGTTACCACCTGTGATTTATGTTTGCCATACAGTCACGTCGCGCAATACCAATTCTGGCGTATATCTAGCGAGCGAAATGGCCACGAGGGCACCGTGAGCGTGGCATGTAAATCATGTCGTACATGACATGCATGTCATGATTTTCATGTTACCATGTGTCAGTTATGTTCGTCATACAGAAATGTCTCAACATAACAGTTTTCGTATGTATCCGTTCATTTAAACGGCCATGGGCGCCCCGAGACCATGTAATGTAAACCATGCTGTACATGACATGCATGTCATGATTTGCACTTCAAGACTTGCCACTTATGTTCGTCATACACCGTTGTCACGCCATACCAATTTTAGTACATATCAAATTAACGTAACGGCCGCAAGAGACCCAAGACTATGACATGTAAATCATGCTGTTCATGACATGCATGTCATGATTTCCATGTTATGACCTGTGATTTATGTTCGTAAAACGGTCTTGTGATGTCATAGCAATTTTGGTATACATCCCATTAACGAAACGGCCATGAGACACAAAGTCGTAGGCGGCTAGACAGACAGACAGACAGACAGACAGATAGATAGATAGATAGATAGATAGATAGATAGATAGATAGATAGATAGATAGATAGATAGATAGATAGATAGATAGATAGATAGATAGATAGATAGATAGATAGATAGATAGATAGATAGATAGATAGATAGAACGGCCATGAGACACAAAGTCGTAGGCGGCTAGACAGACAGATAGATAGATAGATAGATAGATAGATAGATAGATAGATAGATAGATAGATAGATAGATAGATAGATAGATAGATAGATAGATAGATAGATAGATAGATAGATAGATACGCTCAAAGTCGCAGAAGTTCGCTAAGAAATACTTCGCAATTAAAAAAAATCACAGCATATCCACGGAGTGAATGACGATGAGTGGACGAAGCTGCGGAGGTTCATCAGTAAACCGTGAATCTTCCGTGAATTCTGCCCAGTACATCATCACCGATGTGAGATCGGGCGCGTTTATACTAAAGGTTCGATGAGAGTTATGACGACTCACTTTAACTTTACATGTACGCTGTGAATTTTCATTGTTTAATCACGCACAGGAGAAATCGCACACACGCACTACTTTGGAGGTCAAAATCCAGTGCCTATATATACGGGGTGGTCAGTGAACGGTTGTGCAGCGCGAGCGGTCGGTTTTTTCAATCAAGACGCTGCCGCGACGCTGCCTCGCGACGCTGCCTGCGTCGGCGCCGCTTCGCCGCGAGGCAAGATGGGGGGGGGACCGTAGGAGAGGAGAAAAAGGGGGAAAAGTAGGAGAGGAGAGGGCGATACATATCACATACTGTCGCAGCGCATTGTCTTTAGGGAGCCTTCATGTGTGCACGCCCCCTCCGTTTTTAAGACTGGTTATGGGAGAGGGGAAGGGGAAGGGGAGAGGGTAAGTGGAGAGGGGTATGGGAGGGAGAGAGGCGAGGGGTGAGGGTGAGGGGAGAGGGGTAGAAGACATGGGGGAATGGTGAGGGGGAGTGGAGAGGAGGTGTGTGGAGAGGGTGTGCGCATGCGCAGTAAGGGTGGTCACGCCGCACACCACCACCACGGGACAGATACTGCCGTTTACTGCCGGCTGCCGGGAGATACGCCGGACAATGAAGACGTGACAAGGTTAGACTAAGAGGAGCTACGCCCCTAAATGTTCGGCAGATCCCACGTACCGTGGGAGTCGATGTTATGCGAAGCATGCGGCGGTGGTGACTGTGGCGTAACTTCTTTAGATGCGAAGTATCTTATGGCGGAGTTCAATCCGGTGGTGGTGGAGGTGGTGGTGGTGTGCGGCGTGACCACCCTTACTGCGCACGAGCATACCTTCTCCACTCACCCTCTCCGCTACCCCTCTCCACTTCCCATTTCCCCTTTCTCCTTTTCACTTTCCCTCTCCCCTACCTCTATCCGCTTTCCCTCTCCCCTCCCCTCTCCACATTTCCTCTCCCCCTCTCCACTCACCCTCTCCACTTCCCCTTTCACCTTTCCACTTCCCCTCTCCCCTACCTCTCTCCACTTTCCCTCTCCCCTCCTCCTTTCCACTCTTCCTCTGAAACGCGGACTAGACATGCCGAAATTCTCTCCTGCGCAACGCCGCGATGAGCACCAGCGCATGCGCGTCCCCTCCCCCTCTCTCTCCTCTCCTACGCTGCCCCCCACCAACACCCTCTAGAAAAATATGAAGGCCTTAGCTCTCTCCGCGTGACGTCACACGATGGGGCGGATTGGAAAAAATAAGAAGCGCTGATCAAGAGAGGCGGTCTCGCAGGTGCACTGCGCGGAAGCTTTTTTTTCTGCAAGAACAATCATGCATGCATGTAAAAGAAATTAGAGGGCAAGAACACTGTAGCGGGAAAACATTTATTTACGAAGCTCAGTTTCTTTTTCTACTTGCTCTATATTAGAAGCAATACGCGCAGTTATTTGGCCTGGACAGTTGTGGCTTTCCTTTTTTTTATTTATCGGCAGCCGTCGAGAAGTTTGTCGTTCAGCTTCCTACAAAAGTTCTTTAGCAGAATGTTGGTGCTGCACCGCAGGATGTGTTTAAGCACTAGTTCAGTCGTGTGGCCATTCTCACACGTATCGAAGTCGGACTGCTCTTCACTAGCCAGCAATTGTAGCGTCAGTTTCGTGACGACCTGGCGTTGTTCAGGCATCATAAGCAGTGCTGGCTCTGTAGCGAGCTGCTATACCACAACGTAGCTGTGAGCAACTGCGTTTAGTGCAAACATTGATGGATAAACTAAGTCTCCTCGGTCCAGGTGCTTCACGAGACCATAATGTTCGTTTATGGCAGAGACTGTGGTGTCCTTGTCCACGGTCAACGAGTCCCTGCATTGCGCGCAATTCAACTTGTTAAGGGAGGCGTATACTGCATAACCTGCAACGTAGACGAGGACTGGGAGGACGTCCTGCATCTTCGTAAGAGCCTGGCTGGTCACAACAACGTTGCTGCTGGGAAGCAAAGCCTCGGATATATTCCCAGTGCTGGTCAGTGGAAACTGTAGGCAAGGTACTTTGCAGGCGCAGCTTGTTTTCGACTTCGTATATGTGCCTGATGGAGATGTGATATTGAGCACCTGCCAGCTGCGTATACTTTCCAAACCGATCTTCAAGGCAGTCGGTCTGAATCTTCCCAAAAAGAACATACGACATTCCAAGCTCTTCGAAGCTGTACCTAGCGAGCTCAATAAGCGCATAGGTAGTGTGTTCGAGAGCAGCGTGAGTCTCCTTTGTCAGAGTACCCTTGTCAAAACCTTTGTTTTTCCACTCATCCAGCCACTTCAGAAACATGTGCAAGAAGGCAATTTTTGGATCGTTATCAATGGAAAGCACTGGTTGTTGGAACTGATCTCTCAGCCTTTCTCCCTTCCATGGAGTTTTGACGTTTACAATTTTCCACCACTTCAGTACGATATCGATGAATGTAGCAGTGGCCTCAAAAGAGAACAGGTTGTGCTTTGCTCCAAGAGCGCGTAACGCCTCTGGTAAGTAATCATTGAAGATTTGTAAAGCAAGCTTTACGTCCTGCCTTTCAAGATTCGAAGGGTAGAGGGCTTTTCTCGACAGTCCATAGCCATATTTCAACAGCTGGTCACACTCTTGCTGTGAAGGTCCCTGTTGTCGCAAATGACGCTGTTTGGATTCGCTCTGATTGTGGCGTGTCTCCTTGGATCTCCGAGAAGTAGAAACAAATGTGGTCATTCTTCTGATTTATCCAGTTATTTCGTATGCATTTTAGAATGTGCAGTGGGTCTATAATGAAGAACAGCGGCCTTGCAGGGTCTGATGGATGTTGGTACACAATTCTGTTAAGAGGAGGTGATTCAAAGAGGGACATCGCTTTTCTGTTGACAGAGTTGTTGTCGCTGACAACGCACATAACTCGGTACCCAATCTTTTCCAGCCCGCAAACCACTTCTTTAAGCGTCTTTTGCAGGAACTCTGCCTCTACTCGTTGCACCGGCACGATGTGCGCAACTTCTTTGATTTTACACGTCAGGCTGCGTACCATGAAAACGAGCGCACAGTTAGCAGCTTCATTTCTATTAAGCGCGGCGCCGGTAATATTACCCCCTTTGTAGTCAAAGTAGGGTTTTATATGTATTTCATCTACCATAACTGTGACAAAACGCTGGTCATCATTCAGGTCAGAAATTCGTTTCGCCATATAGCTGAGGAATGTTTCGCTCTGATGCTCTTGTTGAGGACTCATACCATAAGACGAGCACACTGATCTGATTGTCATAGAATGCGACAAGGTGATGCTTCCATGGCTGCGCATGAACGCGTACGCATGGGGCGATATAGTGAAAAGAATGCAGCAGAACATCATGAAATCAGCAGAGTAGCGCCTGCGCTGTTTTTTCGATAGGTGCAAGGTGACTTGCTCCTTGAGAAATCGAACACAGTTGGCGTCGTCTTCTGCTTGGGACGTGCAAAGCTGATCTAGCAGTAAACAAAGCGCTTCGCAAATTTCCGCGACTGAGTTGCACATCAGGTCACCGTCCCACTTCTCGATGCCTTCCAGGAGTTCCACCAGACCCCTTTTACTGTTAGCGATTTCGGGAACGCAGAGATTTGCGCCTAGCTTTTTTACGGCTGTTTTCATGACGTGTAGTGTCACGCTCAAGTGTCCTTTCACGCAAACAGAGTATTTCAACCATGGCGCTTCGTCGTCGACGATGTGAATGAGAAGAAGCCTTTCATTTCTTTCGATTACATCCCACAACTTCATCCCTTGGCTCCTCAAGTGTTTGGCAAGTTCACTCAAACTGCTGACTTTATCCTCCTCGCGTGCTCTGATAACCGCCTCGTTCGATTCAGTGATGGCTTTCTGTGGGGGCTGCATTCTCTATGCGCGCGCACTTGGAGTCAGGATCTTCGCTTCTCGTGGTCTTTCTGGACATGTAGCTCAGACAATTCGGGAACTTCGACGGTACAGCGTCTGGGCGAAGGCGCACATGAGCTAGCGGCACTGTCATTACGCGGCCAGTTGCTTGATCTGTATGCGTCGCGACTCGAATAATGTCCTCGTCCATGAAATGAAGTTCGCATACCTAGAAAAAAAAATTACCTCCAATCAGCAAACCGATGGCTACCTGTCATACAAACGTGCGGCTCGTGAGCCACTTACACACGTACGTATACATAATTTGAATTAACTGACACCTAAACACGAAAAAACAAGAACTTACCCTGGCATTTTCGGTGACCGTGAGTTTTCCCGTGGCACAGCACGAATCCAAGCGTTCTTCAGAGCTTGGTCTCTCGGGAACTTGAAGACGTGTACCTTCGTGTCCCCCGTGTAGTTACCGCGGCATCGAGGTACACAGCATTTGCACGGGATCTCTGCGTCGTCGCTTTCACATTCCTTTCACAGTAAAGAAAACACGGCCAACTGAACAGCGAAGAGATGTACGTCTGTACAGACGCGCCGGGGAATGAGTTTCGACAGACGCGTGATGAACGCGCACCAGCGCGATCGGGACGCGTGGGTGCGTCGTGTCGCCGCCTCATGCGTTCGCCCCATCTGCTGACGTAGCGCGAGTGGAAAGGGAACAGAACTAAGGCCTTCATATTTTTCTAGAGGGTGTTGCCCCCACTCGCACGCCTGCCGACTGCGTTCCCCGCTCGCCCTGTGAGAATTAACGGCCAGGCTAGAGGGAAGACAAGACGCGCGTAGCGTTCCTCTTCGCGTTCCACGACGCGAGGTCGGTAGCATGCCCAACGAACGCCAACGGAACGCGATCGTGCAAGTGCTCCGGCTTCGTATCGCCTCATAGGCACCGCACACTGACCAGATGGAGCTGCGTTGCTCACACTGCCCGTCTCAAAGTCTTCGACATTCACCGTTAGGGGCACGCAGAAAATAGACGCATGCCCGCGTCCCCCATGTATCCCGGCCACGGATCCCGGCCACAATCCGCCGACAGATGCAGGGCGCGAAACGCGCGCGTCGCGTTCCAATTTCATTGAGGCTGTCTCAAGGTTGCTTTTTTTATCCGTTAGGCTATGTATTCTGGCGCTGCAGTTAGACTGGAAAACTCGACTGAACGGTGCCTATAGTCCCCTTTAGCGGGAAATGGTGTAATTTTTTTTACTGAGCGACACGTTGGAAAATCACGCTAAAGATTTGTATAAATTTTATACGCACACATATATATGTTGAAGAGCCGCATATGTGTTATATAACCAGTTGTTTACGGTTGGGTAACGCTGCCAATGGCAACGTGGGTATTACCAACCCCAGAAACGGTAAGCTGAAATGTGGTGCTTATACGTGTCCCGAGAACGCACGCACGTTTCACGAACCCGTGTGCATGTGTGCAAGAAGTTCTTGACAGTTCTTGAACAAGGGCATCATCACCGTGATTAGTGAGCACCAGCAGCTGGTCATGACTTGTTATAGGATCCAGTCGTGATCGTGGTGACGAGGGGTCCATGTGTAGTGAAGTATGTGGTATAGTAGAGCTGTTGGAATTCGTGGATGCCTCGGTCATTTCGTCGACAGATTGTCTGTCGACAGAGCCGGCGACATGTCGGAACCTGAAGCCACTCTTCGCGTTGGTGATGTATAGGCCGTCGAGGCTGGTAGCCCTGGATAGTGCTACGTAGACCAACATCAGTGGATGCTGTTTGTCGTATTCGTAGACTACCTGGGTGTATGTGGCCAACGTAGCCTAGTCTACAAAGCGGCTGTCAATCAAACTGGCATCATCCTCGGTCAGCATGAGGCCATCGCCCAGGCTCGTAAGAAATGAAGAGGACACTGCGTCGTTCAGGTGGACGAAGTGCACTTTACGGTGCGGTGATGTGGATATCATATGTAACTTTCATTAATGTATTCCTCCGGGATCGAGCAATGCTTCAATATAGCTTGCTGTATCATAGGAATACAAACGTGTTTATTAGACTGCTATAAAAGTGGAGCCAACACTGGAACTACATACGTTAATCTGATATGACGCCTGTTTCGTAGGAGTACACATCGTAGGAGTAACACGTAGTGTTTATTGCTTTCTTGTAAAATTAGATAGCCAGCACCACAACCACAATTGACGTTGCACCGATATTAAGCCTGCGTAGGCTGTTTTTCCAAACCACTTTATAGACATGGCGTGGCTCAGTGGTAGAATACCTGATTGCTACGCAGAATGCTTGGGTTCGATTCCTGCGGGGATCCAAATTATTATTCTTTCCATTCGTCGCGTCAACGCTGCCGATGTCGGTTTTTCTTAACGCTCTCGCATTTAAATTGCCAATGTCTGTTCTCGCCGTTCCTGGGTAGATATAAATTGTCAATCACCTGTGGCGCATACCCGTACCCCGCGAGCCGTGGTGAACGGGTATGTGCCACACGTGACTGGAGGAATGGGTTTGACGACATGCGCGACAAAATTTTTCACGTTATTCATGCCATGACCCGACAGTCATATTCGTCAGATCCTCTTATCCTCCCATACCAATTTTGGTCTACACCAAGTTAAGGAGGTGATCATCAGAGCACCCAGACGTAGGCGGCTAGATAGATAGATAGATAGATAGATAGATGGACGATTTCTAGATAGAAACGCTCAAAGTGCCAGAGGTTCGCTAAGAAATGCTTCGCATTTAATAAGGTTAGCCTAACTCTTTTGGTCCGATCTCCCGTAACCCTACAAAATACTGTGTATGGGAATACGACCGCTCCCGGGAGAGAAGTGGTTTTCGTGCAGTTTCTCGTATCAGTGGACCACAGCACGAAGCGGGGAAAGCACAGCTCGTAGAAGGGTATACCAGCCGTTTGCTGATGTCTGCCGACATAGTGACGCGCCCTTACGGTCAATGTTTACAGTTGCTGCTTGTGCCACGCCCCCCTCCCCCAATTAACCGGCGTCCCTTCATGCTACATAGCCCATCAAAAGGCAGGCGGGGCGTTTCCTTTCGGTTGAAGAGCAATTAACGGCAGGCCTTGCACGCAAATTGATAATATTGCATGCGCCCTCCGTGCGAAAGAGAAGGTCAGCTTGTTTTCTCTGCTTCAGCCGTGTTCCTCGCCAGTGCTCGCGAGCTTTTAGTTGCGGGTTGGTACTTACAACATACGATGCGCGCAGCGATGTTGTCGATTTTGACTTTATACGGAACCGTACGGCGAGGGTGAAAAAAAAATGTACAGAATGTCTATATAATTGTTATTTCAATAAAAAACCACAAAAACCGCGGAAGAGGGCTCGCCGTTTTTCTGGAGAGCTGCATCGTCTCCGGTGTAAAGGGTTCGTCCGTTTGAAGAATAAAACAATTCGACGCCTTTTCCATTGGTTTCGTTCTCGCTTTCACTACGCTTCTTACAGGCGATATCTCATCGCCACATATTTCTTCATGAAGGACGCGTATACGCGTATACGCATATACAAATCACGCGTATACGCGCATACAATGTCAGCACGAAGCGTTGAGCCTATAAGGATTTCGCGCTTGTCGGTTACACCCTGTTATCTCCGTATGTGCAGTCGGACACGCACACAATGGAGCGAAATCAGTTGATTGCGCACGATATATAGTCACTCGAGACAACGAAGAAACGGTGGCAACTCCATGGCAAAGCAGGGTGGGAGGCAATTCATAACTAATATTACTCGTATATGCAACAATCGAGAGTGCGTACCGTAATGATGTGACGTGAATCACCGTTGTGGCGCCACGAAGTGCGCCAAAAAGGCGAGAAACGCCAAGAAAGAATAACGCGCTCAATTTCGTATTTTAAGAGCTTGTTTTGGGGCCCTTTAAAAAGACAGGGCGTGCAGACACGGTCACAAGAGAGTAGTCAAGACACCACAAACGCCGCTACCTCGTGAAAAATCACACAGCTGCGGAAAAGAAGGTAGACACAAATACTTATCTGCACATTCCCAGGCCAGAGCGATACCTATCAATCAGGTGCGCGTGGTGGTCTACGTGAGTGATAACTGTTCATTCTCTTGACTTCTCTCTTGTGCCCATGTTTGCACGTCCTGTGTTTTTAACATGAATCTACGAACTATCTCAGCTATCTGTTATTATGTTTTTCATTGTCTTTACTTCTGTATTTATTTATTTATTTGCTGGAGTAAAATGAAAGCAAAAAAGTGTACTAACGCATCGATATATATTACTTATCTATTTTATTTATCTACGCAGAGTGTACTAGGTCAAAGACTCTATGAATATGCTATACAGCGAGTTGCGTCGTCGCCCTTTCAGGCTAGAGGACGCCGCCGAGCTGAGGTGCAGGCAATACTCGTGACACTTCTGAAGGAGAGAAAGATGCAACTTCCGGAAAGCTAGTCTCGATGTGTATATCTAAAGGAAATGTCCGCAGTTCATTTTGCCAGAGAGCATTCCGTTACTCGAAAAAGCGCTGAGCCGTGATGTCACTTCGCTCTTGACCACGTCGACGCACCAACCCACCAGGACCTCCCACCGTATGAAGAAAGTGGACGAAATGTACAGAAACGGGAACTTGTCAATTCTGAACTTGCATATGAATGTGTCCCAAATGTTTGAGAGATGCACGGAATGCGTACTGACCTTCACAGGTGCGTTACACGGGCGGCCGCATTAAACCTAATTCGATGGCTAGTGCGATTAGAGTTTATGCACGGCCTCCGAGATGTGCACACGAAGGGGATCTCTGGGGCTGCGTTCGTTGCGTTGAAGCATATTACGTCCTTCAATAATAATAATATATTATCTGGGGTTTTAAGTTCCAAAATTACGATATGATAATTAGAGACACCGTAGAGAAGAGCTCCGGAAATTTTGATCATCTGGCGTTCCTTAGCGTCCAATGGCATCGCACTGTGCCCAGGCCTCTAGCATTTCGCTTGCATCGAAATGCGACCGCCGTGGCTGGGATATACCCGCGACCTTCGGGTCAGCAGCCAAGCACCATAACCACTGCTCCACCACGGCGGGCCATTCCGTCCCTCTCATTTGTGTCGAGAGTTGTGAAAGCTTCGTGACGTCAAAATGACGTTATGAAAGAAGAACTGGAAACAATGGGCGCGCTGTTTGCCGCACTCCAGTCAATCAGTGGCCGCCGAAATGGACAGTCTACTAAGGGACACATCGAGAATAACTACCCAGCTACAGTGAACTAGAAGTGTTCATTGGCATGCTGGGAATTGTGACCAGAGCATGGAGCACGAGGGGGGAGCGGCGTCGGAGGAGGTTGACTTGTGGACGCTAGGCGCGCGTGCTCGTCAGTTTTTTCTCCCATGTGCCCATCACAAAAAGAAAGTAAACAGGAGCATGATGGAAATAGTGACACGAACACGAGGAAGTAGGGGCTTCATAGGAGCTTGGTTGGATTGTGGACGCTAGTCGCGCTCCCTCCTAATTTTTTTCTCCAAGGTGTAAGCGCGAGGTTGGAGATCATTCTGTTCCTCTCATTAGTTGTGAAAGCTTCGTGACGTCAAAATTAAAAAAAGTGGAAACAGAGGGCGCGCTGCTCGCCGAGCTCCCGCCAATCAACGGCGGCTGAAATGAACAGTTCATTACATGGATACATCGAGAAGAGCTCCCTCAGGGATGTGTTGCATATTATGTCCAGATTCCCCGTTCGTATTAAAAGAAAAGACAAACGGCGGCGCGCCGGAATTATAGCGCGGCGGCGTCATCCCTCTCGGTATATCGGCGGTAGCGCGAGCGGCGTGAGCAAAAACAGGCGGCGGTGGTGGCGCCGCGGCGCACACCCGTACCACCTGTCATTTATGTTTGCCATACAGTCGCGCCGCGCAGTATAAATATTGGTATATATAAAACCAGCGAAACGGCCCAGAGCGCACCATGAATGTGGCATGTAATCACGTCGTACATGACATGCACGGCATGATTTTCATGTTACCATATGTCTTTTACGTTCGTCATACAGTCACATCGCGCAATACCAATTTTGGTGTATATCAAGCGGGCGAAATGCCTCGAGTGCATCATGAGCGTGGCATGTAAATCATGCCGTACATGACATGCAAATCATGGTTTTCTTGTTACCACCTCTCATTTATTTTCGTCATGCAGTCGCGTCACGCAATAGCAGTTTTGGTGTATATCAAGTGAGCGAGACAGACAGCAATCAGACAATGAGCCTGGCATGTAAATCATGCCGTAAATTATATGGATATCATGATTTTCAAGTTACCACCTGTCATTTATGTTGCCATACAGTCACGTCGCGCAATACCAATTTTGGTGCATATCACGCGAGCAAAACGGCAGCGATCGCACAATGAGCTTGGCATGTAAATCATGTCATACATGACTTGCATGCCATGATTTTCCCGTTACCAGCTCTGATTTACGTTCATCATACAGTCTCGTCGCGCAATACCGATTTTGTTGTATATCCAGCGAGCGAAATGGCCGCGAGGGCACCATAAGCGTGGCATGCAAATCATGTTGTATATGGCTTGCATATCATGATTTTCCCGTTACCACCTCTGATTTACCTTCATCATACAGTCTCGTCGCGCAATACTAATTTTCGTGCATATAAAGCCAGTGATACGGCCGCGAGTGCACCATGAGCGCGGCATGTAAATCATGTCGTACGTGACATGCATGTCATGGTTTTCATGTTACCGTATATCAATTATGTTCGTCGTACAGAAATGTCGCATCATACCACTTTTGGTATGTATCCATTCATTTAAACGGCCGCAAGCGCCCCGAGACCATGGAATGTAAATCATGCTGTACATGACATGCCTGTCATGATTTGCACTTTAGGACCTGTCATTTCTGTTGGTTATACATTCTTGTCACGCCATACCAGTTTGGTATATATGAAATCAACGAAACAGCCGCAAGAGCCCCAAGACCGTGACATGTAAATCATGCTGTTCATGACATGCATGTCATGATTTTCATGTTATGACCTGTCATTTATATTCGTAATACGGTCATGGTATGCCATACCAATTTTTGTATACATACCATTAACGAAACGGACAGGAGAGCACAAAGTCGTAGGCGGATAGATAGATAGATAGATAGATAGATAGATAGATAGATAGATAGATAGATAGACAGATAGACAGATAGATAGATAGATAGATAGATAGATAGATAGATAGATAGATAGATAGATAGATATAGATAGATAGATAGATAGATAGATAGATAGATAGATAGATAGATAGATACGCTCAAGTCGCAGAAGTTCGCTGAGAAATGCTTCGCATTTAATAAAACGTAGAATAAATGAAAATGCTTAACGAGCAAGCGGTCAGACTATCGTCTGGGCTTTGTAAGAGAAATAATGACAGATTTCAAAGCAAGAATAAGAACAGAGAAAAATATACTTACGCGGTAATCTTTTGTTTCATTCATGTAATCGAACACAGCAGAGCAGACATCCCTGTGGCTATAACCTAACGAAGTGCCGCCAAATGATAAATTACTGGAATTGTAGCGAAGCGTCTGTAATGGGTCGTCCATAACTTGTTCGTCTTCGAGAGTTCCACGCTGCCGAGACATTCCCCTCGAACCAATGTAACACTGTACGGGGATGGATTGATAACAAAAACAGAGGTGCTGCCCTGAGTGACTTGAACTTCGCGAAAGGCACCAGCAAGCCTTTCCCGCGTACAAACACGGTCAGATAGCGAGAGGAGTGCAACGGTGTCGGAGAGGCTGGCGCAGTGACTGACACCGCGTTGACAAGTTTGCAGGCACGATGGGTCGTCTCCTGACGAGTACCTTGCTCGCAGCTGATGGCTGTCTGCCGGCGTCAAATCAGAGAATTTATTGCCAATCCTGACTTCTGAAATGGAGCCACAGGGTATTTCTCTCTCCTGATTAGAATAGCGGCGACAAAATAAAAGGAATGCTCTATTGTTTCGATTCATTTGCAAAACATGCATAAACGAGGACGCCTTGAGTCGAGCTTATGTCAGTAGAAATCAATTGAAAACATGCATATATACAAATTTGCACATTAAAGAAAACTTCGTCTTTTTTTTTTGTCAATTTGATGTTTCGTTAAAGGGTTCATGAGCACCCCTTGGCGTTGAAAAAGCCACCCTGCGGAAGCTGACACTGCTGTCAACCGCTCAGCACAATACTGCACTCGTGCGCGCCGCGTAAAGGCTATAAGCGGAGCGCGAAGTTGCTGTTTTTCTCAGGTGCCCTCTTTTCAAACAGAGGCCGGTTCTCACTCTCGTCGGGGGCGGGGCGTCTGCCAGTTGACAACACGGATCTGTTTTTCCGCGTCGCAACAGATATAACATCCTTATTGGCCAATAGCCGACCTAATCAAGAGCGGTGTTTGGATGAAATGCGCTTGTTCCCGTTGACACTGTGTACAATAGTTGTTGGTGTTCAATAACAGAGCGAAACATGGAAAACTTTGTCGCGAGTTTCAAAGAGATGGCTCCCTTCCGGTAGAGGCCAACTGTCGTCTGCTGAAACTTCACTTCCGGTAGAGGCCCACTTCTCGTGTCTGCTGACTCAGCGCGCCCGCGCACGTTCCAGCGTAACCTCAATTGGCCACACTGCCTTTTCGGTATCGCAGCCTCTTGCGCTTCGCTTGTTTCGATTACTTTTGAATGTCATAAATCCCTCAAATGTTACAAAACTTGTGTGTGGCGTTGAGTTCTAACGCCACGATCTCGTGCTCACTTGATCAGTGCGTGCACAGATCGAGTTGCAAGCAGCTAGCTTCTTAATTAATGGGCCGGAGAGCGGCCCTTCATGAACCATGAGGGTTGGATTATAGCTGAGGATTTTAACACTATCATTCTTTTGACAGAGAATGCACACGATCATTTAACCTTTGGATAATTCACTTCACTTCAAAGATATCCCGAAGATGGATTCAGCGGTAAGGTTGAAATAATGGAACCTGAATTCCACTGTCAACTCACTGAGAGTACTATTGCTTCCAGTCATGTTCAAAGAACAACCATCGGCCTGTGTTTAAGCTTACATAAGGCTTGTGTTGGCCGTCATGCATTTGTGGGCTTAATTTTGTGGGCCGTCATGCAGGCCGAAGTGAACACCTTCGGCTCGAATTCTTCGGTTCGTCGTGTCGTGCCGTTATCAAAATAATAAACGTGTGCCCTCTTGAGTGCTACTCCATATTCGACAATGCTTCGCTCGCCCGAAATTCGTGGATACTAGCGTGACAAGGATCTTCAGTTGGCCGAACGTATGTGCATTCCATGGGCGTATGCTGTGGGGCAATTTAGTAATTTCTGCCGCGAGCTGCACGCGTCCAGTGGCAGCAGCGTGTTCTGAGCTGTTATAAGACCGCCTGTGTTTGCATTGTAGGGGTCTGGGCCAGCCGCTGCGCAGAACCCTCAGAGACGAGTGCGAAACACAGAGCAACAAGTCTTTATCATTCCAAGACCCAGCCGCGACTCGCTGTCAACGGCCACTGAGCGCGAGCCGCGAGCGTGTCCGTGTCCATCGTTCTCTTCTACCGTGGGCGCGCTCGCGGCTGCCGCTCCCATAGCATATAAAGTTACGCACGCAGACGGCACAGTTACAAGGATATTGTAACGCGCCTACATTAGGTGCATTTAAAGCGCGCCTACTATCGCGAGCTGCACGCAGGGGCAACAGCGCCTTCTGAGCAGCTGAACGACAATCTATTTCCGCAATTAGCGCTTGTTTGCAATTCGGCGCTTAGCGTGGCATACAGTGGTTCTCTATAAGTGAATTTTGTATTTAGTTGCTGTCATACTCGGAGACTACCTATCTTATTAATTAACCGTTATTATTAAACATCGCACCACCTCGTTAAAGCAATGCCAAAAGCTTGCCCCGATGTTAAGCTAATCTAGTACGTTGGTCAAGCACAACACCCACAATTTACCGGTGACCCGCAAAATAAAAAAGTTAATGCACTTGCACTTCTCCTTTGTGAATGTCTATGTGTACTTGGCACTCCCCTTGCACAGATGACGCAGTACGAGTATTAAAAAATGTATTTCAGTCCTCCTCAATGAAGCAGCTGTTCTTCAGAAAATAATTGTTCGTTTGAAGTGCTAGTATACTATATTCACAGTAGTAGACAGGTTGGCTTGTTCGCATTCAGAATTTGCATACATTACAAAGAACACAAGGACTATAGCAAATAAGTAAAAAGCTGGAAAAACTCGGTCACATGTGCACTCTCTCGTCCACCTGCACATTATGTTGAAGTTCACTTATACAACAGGCGCCTTGAATTATGCTATGATTGATGAACATCACCCAACCTACGTTAGAACCAGCGATGACTTGTTGCCTAACTGCCTGTCACCTATTTCTCTTCCACATGTGTTGTAATGTGTAAATCATCTGTTCTATTGTTTGGTAATAAACCACAGGACGTTACATTGAGCGAGCAGTGTTTCACCAATTTGTATTGCATGCAGAAGTTTATTTCTTGCATTTGCATGCACGACAAATAGTCATTCCTCAGCTGATACAAGAAACAGTGTTTGCACTATTTTATTGGAATGAAACAGTAGCAGTTCTCATGTCAGTGTAAGCATATGTATATTTTCATTTTTGTGCAGAGAACCTGCACCAATACTGAACACATGGAAGAACATATACAGTACAGCCCAGGCACTATATATAATTCGCAGCAGTAAAGCAACATGAAAGTAGTGTGTAAAACCTCCTCATAATGCCTACTGACATGTGCACTTCACAGTGCCAGTATCTAAGCACAATCCATAGAAATGGATACACACGAAGCTTGGTGTCAGCCTACACATGAAGGCCACTAATTAGTACAATAAGGCTAACTTTACTTTTGAGAAATATGCAACCATCCAGATAGGCATGTTCCCGTTTCTTTATTGCATTAGTTTTTCACTATGGCATCAAACATGTCGCACTGATCATACAGTTGAGTTTCCTGCAGAAAAATCTAAAATTGATTGTAGATCCACTTACCACAATTTATAGAAGCGTTCAGCAATGCCCACAAAATGACAACATTGCCCTTCATATATTGCTGCACATATTTGCTCACAGACACTTGAAAACTAAAGTAAATTTCTGGATTATGCTTGGTAACTTGTCAGCGTTATCACATGACTACATTGTACCAATACTTCTATTATGCATAATTAGTACATCTATGTTTACAAATATTTCATGCCAGCTAGTGCCATCTGCCTTAAAGTTCTTGACCTTTAATTGCTCACTTCATGGCTTATGCATAAATACCACATTGAAAATTAAGCCCAGCATTATGGCTGCAAGGTCAACTTGAAATTAGGCAATCGCATGCTTAAAATTAAAAAAAAATTCCTATAAATAGTGGCTGATGACTTGGCACATTGGATCCTAGGACTTGATATGCCATGAGGATGAATAAAATTTGACCATGCACGTATAAAGGCTGTAAAGCCGTCAGGACTTTAGTTCATTGTTAAGAAAGCGGGAAAACAAAACCACACACACTAGAAATGAAGGGGACAGGACGACGCGGTGCTAGCAACTGAAGTTTAACACGTGCTGGGCTTTTTTAGACATGTTTGTACTCTTTCTGCGACTAAGCGATTCTTTATTTTGTTCTTTTTCATACTGTGCGTGTATATCTTTCTGTGGTTTGCATTAAACTTCTTTTGCTAGTAGCGCATCGTCCTTTGCCTCTCATTCTCATTTCTGTGCTGTGGGTTTTTCTCCGCACTTTCTTAACTATGAGTACACATCAATTCGGCCAACTGTCCATTTTAGGTAAGTTTGCTGAATAAAGCCGGTTCCACTAAGTGTCATTTTGAACAATGCGAAATTTTCAAATGCACAAATTTACTGGAAAGGTTGCACCAGTGTCATGCATAACACTCCGCATCAATCCCAGTATTTGCCCAAATGCTGTAAGTTGTAAAATGTTCGAGATAGTGTACAGTGAGGCACAGTGGAGTGTTCCCACAATACACTGTCTCATACACAACAGTGGGCGAGCAACTCTTGCGGCTTTGCCAGAAATGTCTTCCTGAAAATAGAGGAAAAAAAAGAAGTTAATTAAGCTTTCTTTGTTCATGAAAATGAATTTCTCGCCAAGGACTCACACTTCACTATACCTATTACAAACTTTTAACAAACATGAAACAAATGCAAATTGTGAGGTTGCTAAATAGTTCCTTGTGAATTTTCACTTAATGTACACCGGGCGAAAAATACACGAAGGTAACAAATGCTAAACAACACCAGAAGTGTTACTCTTGCCCTGTGTCCCACCATTCCGGGTAGATTTCAATGGCTCAAGTTAGCATTATATGTAAAGGGGTGTGAATGTTAGTGAGGTTCACTTTGTATTTAAACACGTTGGGCACTAGATTCTTGATCAAACACAGCTGCTCTGTTTAGACTGAATATTGGTGACTTGGTATTGATTGATGCAACGAAATATAAACAACACCCACTTGTAATGTGTGATAAAAGAAGACCTGGACACAATACCAGCGTTTTTACCTTGTCAAGATTGTGTGAACAGTGATAATACAGTGTACAGATAA